>NC_133170.1:45547500-46797500 GCF_040802235.1 Manis javanica | reverse complement strand
CTCACACTGAAAATCTATATTAAGAGGCACAAGCACAGCGAATTCAGAGCTAATCACCAATTCCCAATCAGCCGCAGCACAGAGGATCCTCTGCTTACCAAAGCAGAGCATTACATACCAGAAGGTGGATATGATCTTTATCTCTGCCTGATCGTGTCCAATAAACTATTTTGGGATCGATAAAAGAAGATGAAACCATCCCACAGTAAACCTCACTTCGAAAGCAAACTTATTAGCTATCCAATATTCATATTGTCAAATGGATTTCCTTATAAATTCCCATAAACAAGCAAATTAACCAAAGTAGTAGCTTTCTACAATGTTATATGTCAATTAAATCTCAACAAAACTGGAAAAAAAAACCCCACAAAGTAGGTATCTTTCCTGAAACTGAATGGCTTATTATATGTGACATATATATTTTTAACTGCTTTATTTATAAAAACCTTACATAAGCAGAAATGGTATCATTAACTAAAGGCTCAAAGAAAGTGTCAATCTCCAAATTTCAGATGACACCATAAACTCTTTTTTTACTTTAAATAAAACTATGGTTTGTTTCAGTTTACTTAAATAGCCACTATGCAATTCCTTTCTTCAGACCTTAAGTTCTCATGCATGTTTGCAATATATTGGTTTAATCAACACTAAACTACTATTTGTAATAAGTCAAAGCTAAATTAGACAAAGGTATTAGAAAATAATATAGCTGACAGCAAAGATGCAGTCTATATTACCAATATTACATGTGGATTTCATTTAACAAAAATGAGTTGTTCAGTTATTTGAAAAAAAGATTAAAACCATTAAAGCAAATATTATCATAAGAAATAAGGAATTTTAGGTTTAATTCAAACTGGAGTTTTTCCAATCAATCTACTTTTATAAATCATCCACCAAAGCCTAAACAAGTATCTTCTATCTGAAACAGCTCTGATGTAACAGTCTTAAATGTGACAAAAAGTCTTATGGTTAAACAGTTTTATCTAATGAAGTTTGTTCTGTTTGAGTGGAACATTCTTTGAACATTATTGCAAGTTTATATATGACGCTCATATAAAGACCCATACTAGATTCACTACAAACATAATAAGCCTTATTAGAATCTTTCTTACACAAAGTAGTTGTCAAACAGCCAACTACCAATACAGCCACCTGCAAAATTTTCAACTTTCATTAATGCTATAGTTGCTAGCTTTGCTTTTACATAAACATACATCAGTAAAATAAAAAAAAAATCATACCAAACAATAAATTCTACCTGCATTCAATTTTGGAAGCATTTTCCTATAATCTGCCCTTTCACCATCAATCCACAGGACACCAATTTAAACTCAATGTTGGCCTGGATCCAACAGTGACTTCATATCAAAACAGAAAGAAATGTCTTAAAATAGCCCAATAGCAATCTCCCTACTATGACACCAGACCCAAGATACAGCACGTCATTTTTCTCCAAACCACAGTCATTTAAGTCCAAACCACAGTGATGCTTTTACTAATTAACCAGACTACAAAACAGATGATTTCCTTCAATTATAGATACTACGATGCATTTATAAGCATATAAAGTATATACGGACCATAATTAAATGAGAGAAGTCTCACAGATCACACACAAAGCAACAAGTCCACTATACCTCCACAAAAAATACAAATAAATAAAAATCTGTAAGTACTTACCTACAGTTGGGAGGTGGGTCCAAGGTAATTTCTGCAAGTTCCTTCTGAATTCTTTAAAATAAAGAAAGAGAAAGTTACATTCAAATGTATTCACTCTCTCAATATTTCACAAAAATGTTATATTTTTACACTAATATTTCCCATTTGTATGCTTTTAATCTGAAATACTAATACTGTACAAATCATCACATACGATACATTAACAACATGGTAGTAATTTCTGTCACAATTTTGACCCTGCATCTACAAAGAGTAACAAGATTGGCCATTATCAGCGCATGCACCCTGCGAAAGCAGCACTCCATCTTAAATTAAAACTTCATTAAACACTGAACACTAAGCAAAATTTCTAGTTTAAAGTGGAAACTCTGACATTATTTATGGATCGTTTCAACTTCTGATTTGTACTAGACTATCCCCATACAGGATGGAAAGATGATCATATTGTTGAATCCAAGCATTCTGACAGATCCAATCAATTGGTGAAGAAAGGATTATCAGGATGTTATTCCAACACCTGAAAATGCTACAAGAATATAAGCGGTATTCCTCCCCAAAGCCTCTGGGTTGGAGCAGGTTGAGGCTTTCAAGTTTGACCCAATTCTTCTGCTAGAACTATCTTAATATGTTGATAATCATTTTAATGTCATTGCATGATCTTCCTACAAAGAAAAAAAAATTTTTTCACCCACTTTTGGTTCTCATGTGATATTTTCAACTTGGATTTTTCATTTCACCTAACCCCCTACATACACACACAAAAGCTACAGTATTACAGTTTTTAAAGATTAAACTTAGCAAATTTTTTTTTGTATCATTAATGTACAATCACATGAACAACACTGTGGTTAACTAGATGCGCACCATTATCAAGTCCCACCACATATCTCATTACAGTCATTGTCCATCAGCGTAGTAAGGTGCTATAGAGTCACTATTTGTCTTCTCCATGCTACACTGCCTTCCCTGGGCCCACCCCCCTACACTATGTGTGCTAATCATAATGCCCCTTATTCCCCTTCTCCCTCCCTTCCCCCACCTTCCCCACCCACCACCAGAACCTTTCCCTTTGGCAACTGTTAGTCCATTCTTGAGTTCTTAGTCTGCTGCTGTTTTGTTCCTTCAGTTTTTGCTTTGTTGTTATACTCCACAAATGAGTGAAATCATTTGGTACTCATCTTTCTCCGCCTGGCTTATTTCACTGAGCATAATACCCTCTAGCTCCATCCATGTTGTTGCAAATGGTAGGATTTGTTTTCTTCTTATGGCTGAATAATACTCCACTGTGTATATGTACCACCTCTTCTTTATCCATTCATCTACTGATGGACACTTACGTTGCTTCCATGTCTTGGCTATTGTAAATAGTGCTTTGATAAACATAGGGGTGCATATGTCTTTTTGAATCTGAGAAGTTGTATTCTTTGGGTAAATTCCTAGGAGTGGGATTTCTGGGTCAAATGGTATTTCTATTTTTAGGTTTTGAGGAACCTCCGTACTGCTTTACACAATGGCTGAAGTAATTTACATTCCCACCAGCAGTGCAGGAGGGTTCCCCTTTCTCCACATCCTCACCAACATTTGCTGTTGTTTGTCTTTTGGATGTTGGCCATCCTAACTGGTGTAGGGGATATCAAAATGTGGTTTTAATTTGCATTTCCCTGATGATTAGTGATGTGGAGCATCTTTTCATGTGCCTGTTGGCATCTGAATTTCTTCTTTGGAGAATTGTCTGTTCAGATCCTTTGCCCATTTTTTAATTGAATTATTTGCTTTTTAGGTGTTGAGGTATGTGAGCTCTTCATATATTTTAGATGTCAACCCCTTATCAGAAATGTCATTTATGAATATATTCTCCCATACTGTAGGATGCCTTTTTGTTCTACTGATGGTGTCTTTTGCTGTACAGAAGTTTTTACTTTGATATAGTCCCACTTGTTCATTTTTGCTCTTGTTTCCTTTGCCTGGGGAGATATGTTAATGAAAAAGTTGCTCCTGTTTATATTGAAGAGAGTTTTACCTATGTTTTCTTCTAAGAGTTTTATGGTTTCATGACTTACATTCAGATCTTTGATCCATTTTGAGTTTACTTTTGTGTATCGAGTTACACAGTAATCCAGTTTCATTCTCTTGCATGTAGCTGTCCAGTTTTGCCAACACCAGCTATTGATGAGGCTGTCATTTCCCCATTGTATATCCATGGCTCCTTTACCATATATTAATTGACCATATATGCTTGGGTTAGTATCTGAACTCTCTGTTATGTTCCACTGGTCTATGGGCCTGTTCTTGTGCCAGTACCAAATTGTCTTAATTACTGTGGCTTTGTAATAGAGCTTGAAGTTGGGAAGCGAGATCCCCCCTGCTTTATTCTTCCTTCTCAGGATTGCTTTGGCTATTTGGGGTCTTTTGTGGTTTCATATGAATTTTAGAACTATTTATTCCAGTTTGTTGAAGAATGCTGTTGGTATTTTGATAGAGATTGCATTGAATCTGTAGATTTACACTTAGCAACTTCTTAACAATCATTCATGTACTATTAAACACAGGCTTTGTTAAACCAAATACAGAAAAAAAATTCTCAAAACCATTTCTTCTCCATTCCTTGGTCTTCAAAGGTGAGATTTGCTCACAGCTGGATGCCTGCTGTCTGGTAATTACTGTGATAGTATATGGATGATAGCTGACTAAAATACCCTAGAAACAAGAAAATGAACAAAAATACTTTCTCAATTTAATTCTATTTTTCAAGACAACAAATGGAACTAAAGATTAGGTCTGCTTCTCCAAAAGAACTGGCACCAACTTCCTTAAGGAATCTCACACTAATACAATTTTTACTTGTCTAAGCTGTGTGGTTCAAGGTTGGTGAGGCATTATGAAGTAGGACACGACTAATCAGTTCAAAGCCAAAAACTTTCATTTTAATTCTGCTATGCCATTAATTTGAGAGTTCTGGGATGAAAAAGACTGCTCACACCTGAGCTCTCTCTCAGCCTAAGTTATCCATCCTACAAAATGAAGAGGAGGTTAAGTAGAACAAATGCCATGATCTCTATTATCTTTATAACATACGATTTCCTTCTAAGATGGATTATATGATGTGCTTATATGCACAGAAAGTACATGTGCAGGCGGAGCCAACATAGCAGCGTGAGTAAAGCAGCGGAAATCTCCTCCCAAAACCACATATATTTTTGAAAATACAACAAAGACAACTCTTCCTAAAAGAGAGACCAGAAGACACAGGACAACATCCAGACCACATCCACACCTGCGAGAACCCAGCGCCTTGCGAAGGGGGTAAGATACAAGCCCCAGCCCGGCGGGACCCAAGCGCCCCTCCCCCCAGCTCCGGGCGGGAGGAGAGGAGTCGGAGCCGGGAGGGAGAGGGAGCCCAGGACTGCTAAATACCCAGCTCTAGCCATCCACACCAGAGTGCAGACACAGTGCATGCGTGGGGTCCTGGATAACAGGGAAACAGGACAGTAAGACCTGTGAGCGGGTCCCCACAGCTGGCGCCCTGGGGACAAAGAAAAGCAAGTGCTTTTTGGAAGTCTTAAAGGAACAGGGACCACACTGCTGGACAGAAGCGTCCTGGGACACTTAGTACAGAGGCAGGGAATCTGGGGAACTCTGGGCACTCTAACCCCCTGGGCAGCAGGGAGCACGGAGGCCCCTCACAGAGATAAATAGCCTCCCAGCCATTCCCCCTCCAACACAGCTCCACCATATGGGAGCAGCAGCCCGAGGAAGGCCACACCCACAGCAACAGCGGAGATAAACTCCATAGCGGCCAGGCAAGAATCAGAAGCCCCGTCTGCGCGCAGCTGCCCAGCACAAGCCACTAGAGGTCACTGTTCTTCCAGGAGAGGAAGGCCACAAACCAACAAGAAGGGAAGTTCTTCCAGCCGTCACTCGTGCCAGCTCTGCGAACTATCTCTATTGCCATGAAAGAGCAAAATTTCAGGCAAAGATAACAGAGACAACACCTGAGAAGGAAACAGACCTAACCAGTCTTCCTGAAAAAGAATTCAAAATAAAAATCATAAACATGCTGACGGAGATGCAGACAAATATACAAGAGCTAAGGGATGAAGTCCGGAGGGAGATTACAGACGTCCGGATGGAGATTACAGATGTCTGGAAGGAGATTACAGAAGTGAAACAAACTCTGGAAGGATTTATAAGCAGAATGGATAAGATGCAAGAGGCCATTGATGGAACAGAAACCAGAGAACAGGAACGCATAGAAGCTGACACAGAGAGAGATAAAAGGATCTCCAGGAATGAAACAATATTAAGAGAACTGTGTGACCAATCCAAAAGGAACAATATCCATATTATAGGGGTACCAGAAGAAGAAGAGAGAAAAAAAGGGATAGAAAGTGTCTTTGAAGAAATAATTGCTGAAAACTTCCCCAAACTGGGGGAGGAAATAATCGAACAGACCACGGAAATACACAGAACTCCTAACAGAAAGGACCCAAGGAGGACAACACCAAGACACATAATAATTAAAATGGCAAAGATCAAGGACAAGGAAAGAGTTTTAAAGGCAGCTAGAGAGAAAAAGGTCACCTATAAAGGAAAACCCATCAGGCTATCATCAGACTTCTCAACAGAAACCTTACAGGCCAGAAGAGAATGGCATGATATATTTAATGCAATGAAACAGAAGGGCCTTGAACCAAGGATACTGTATCCAGCACAATTATCATTTAAATATGAAGGAGGGATTAAACAATTCCCAGACAAGCAAAAGTTGAGGGAATTTGCCTCCCACAAACCACCTCTACAGGGTATTTTAGAGGGACTGTTCTAGACGGGAGCACTCCTAAGGCTTAACAGATGTCACCAGAGAAAATAAAATCACAGCAAAGAAAGCAGACCAACCAAATACTAACTGAAGAAAGTACATATGGCCCATAATTAAATGAGAGAACTCTCAAGACTCTGATACAGGAGAACACCCTTTATTGATTTCAGCAAAAGCATAAACAGGCACTTTAAAACTGAAAGGGTAAGTCCTGGTTACAGACAGCAGACTGAGCATGCACACACTCCTGCAGGGCAAAAATTGCCAAAAGGAACAACGGCAAAAAGAAGCAGTGACCAACAGAGGAGAAATTTCAGTGTATTTCTGGAAGACAAAGCAGACAGGTGAAAATTAAACAGGTTGAGATAGCCAACGGGGATACAACAGTGTATAAAGATATAATGAAGACTCATTATTCAAGGCAGCATGGGGGTGGAGAGAACATCCAGAAATCCCAAAAGAAAAACATCTCTGTAAGAAAATCATTGACCAAAAATATGAGGGAAACTGAAATGTAAAATTACTTTAATAATGAAACAGGTGTTAATGGGAAAAAAAAAAGATTTGATATTTTGCCTAAATGCTATGATTCATTGGGTAGCCTAGAGATCATGACACTGGACTTGTAGGAAATTTATTCCTAACATCCTGTTTGGTCTGGCACTGAATATTTAGTTCTAGTAAATGTCTGAACAATTTACGGGTCTTTTGCTTACAAAGCACAGAATACTGGTTGAGTAGGTGCATTCTACACAATGTAAATGCTACTCATCTTGAGCAAGAATTAAGTGTAGCTAAAAGAAACCAGCTAAAAGTCGATGGAGGACAGGTTTGAGTAGATGGAAGAAAGAATGAAGGATTTTAATAATCCCCATTTTACAAAGTAGGGCACCAAGAAATACTGTTGAAATTGGAAGGTATAAAAAAATTGTGTCTTAAATATTCTTTAGTTTAGAAAAACAAACAATAACCTTTTTTTTAAAATATAACTATCAATAACTAGAAGGAGGGAAAGGAAGAGCAGGTAAACAAGCTAAATCCTCAGATCTCACAACAAAAAGTCAAAAGGTATTATTTAAGTAAACAATTCAACAAATAGGTTTAAGTACATTAAGTTATACAGAAAACTAACAGAAGGACTAAAGCTGGAGAAGACTAAAAGAGTTTCCAGTTCAGGAAATGGAATTGGGATAGGGAGGGTGTTTAGACAGAAAACCATTGCTTTCTATTAAAAATGTTTCTGTACTGTTTGTTACCAGAAAAATAATAACTTCTATAAATTGTTTTTAAACCAAGAGAACTAAAAAAACAGGCATTTAAAAGTACATGCTTAAACAGTCAAAGAAAACTATTTTTAACATAAAAGAACTTCTTAAGGATCTTCAAATAGCTCATCTTGCTTTGTGCTTATATTGTCCCTTTTGGCTTAAAAAAAATTGACAAATCATAATTTTCTGTGATAGTGTCCTATAAGGGGACCTGAACCCCTCCAGATGTAATTTCAAATCTATTCAATATAAAAAGCGATTTACTGCTAAACTTGACAACTCTGGTCAGTGAGTCAATATATTATAATAAATTTTGAGCCACTGTTACCTAAAAATGGTTGTATTTTTCTTGACAGAAAAGATTATACCAAGAATTGCTATTTAAACAGTTGTAAGATGTCCTGCTGTTTTCAATGACAGCAATTCAATTCTATCTCAAAAGTTGTGATCATGGTATGCATTAAGCTTCTCAGTCCTGACATGTGGGGTAAGGAAGATAGCTATTTCAGGCACTGTCCCTTAGGGTGAGGAAAAATAATTCATACTCACAGTGTACCTCTGACATGATGATCTTAGGCTATTAGAAGTGAGTTAAATAAATCTCACAGAATCCTCTAAGTATTACTATTTTATCAGTCCCCATTTAAAAGATAAGGAAACTAAGGCCAGTTATTAAACACAGGTAAGGTGAAAGACAGGCAATTACCTTGCTAAGTCAAACAAACAGAAAGGCCTCTCTTATTAGAACTTTTAGGACAAAATTCTTTCTTTTGACATAAGTCAATTAGACAATTGCCTAAATTTTCCATCTGGCAGTGCTACTTCTTTGATTATTACAATACAGAAGTTAGCAACTGCAGTTACTGAGAAAAGTCACAGCAAAATACAGACTAAATTTCAGTTGCAAAACTTCACTTAATACCTTAAATGCTTCAGGATGGTAAGAGTAAGGCACGCAGCTGTCATTTGCTAAAAGAGGTGGGGATCAAGACTCATTTAGACTCAGTTGAAGAATATGATACAAAAATTATACAAAAGGAAAAGATATGAAGCACCCATTATAACATCAGAAAGTTGCATTAATGGTTCAGAAAAATGAAAACAGTGTATATGTGTTAACATGTTTAAAATGCATACATGTTTGGTTAAAAAAAATTCAATAACTCAGTCAAGGCCAAGTAGACTATGGGGATTCACAACAGTGTTATCTTAACAGTTACTTTAAAAAAGAAGAAAAGAGGGGATCTCACTCCCCAACTTCAAGCTCTACTACAAAGCCACAGTGATCAAGACAATTTGGTACTGGCACAAGAACAGAGCCACAGACCAATGAGACTACAAACATTAACCCAAACATATATGGTCAACTAATATTCGATAAAGGGGCCATGGACATACAATGGGGAAATGACAGTCTCTTCAACAGATGGTGCTGGCAAAACTGGACAGCTACATGTAAGAGAATGAAACTGGATCACTGTCTAACCCCATACACAAAAGTAAATTCGAAATGGATCAAAGACTTGAATATAAGTCATGAAACCATGAAACTCTTAGAAAAAAACATTGGCAAAAATCTCTTAGACATAAACATGAGTGACCTCTTTTTGAACATATTTCCCTGGGCAAGGGAAACAAAAGCAAAAATGAACAAATGGGACTGTATCAAGCTGAAAAGCTTCTGTACAGCAAAGGACACCATCAATAGAACAAAAAAGTATCCTACAGTATGGGGGAATATATTCGTAAATGACAGATCCGATAAAGGGTTGACATCCAAAATATATAAAGAGCTCACACACCTCAACAAACAAAAAGCAAATAATCCAATTAAAACATGGGCAGAGGAGCTGAATAGACAGTTCTCTAAAGAAGAAATTCAGATGGCCAACAGGCACATGAAAAGATGCTCCACATCGCTTGTCATCAGAGAAATGCAAATTAAAACCACAATGAGATATCCTCTCACACCAGTAAGAATGACTACCATCCAAAAGACAAACAACAACAAATGTTGGTGAGGTTGTGGAGAAAGGGGAACCCTCCTACACTGCTTGTGGGAATGTAAATTAGTTCAACCATTGTGGAAAGCAGTATGGAGGTTCCTCAAAATGCTCAAAATAGAAATACCATTTGACCCAGGAATTCCACTTCTAGGAATTTACCCTAAGAATGCAGCTCTCCAGTTTGAAAATGACAGATGCACCCCTATGTTTATCGCTGCACTGTTTACAATAGCCAAGATATGGAAGCAACCTAAATGTCCATCAGTAGATGAATGGATAAAGAAGATGTGGTACATATACACAATGGAATATTACGCAGCCATAAGAAAAAAACAGATCCTACCATTTGCAACAACATGGATGGAGCTAGAGGGTATTATGTTCAGTGAAATAAGCCAGGCGGAGAAAGACAAGTACCAGATGATTTCACTCATATGTGGAGTATAAGAAGAAAGGAAAACTGAAGGAACAAAACAGCAACAGAAGCACAGAACCCAAGAACGGACTAACAGTTACCAAAGGGAAAGGGACTGGGGAGGACGGGTGGGAAGGGAGGGATAAGGGTGGGAAAAAAAGAAAGGGGGCATTACGATTAGTATGTATAGTGTTGCGGGGGCACAGGGAGGGCTGTGCAACACAGAGAAGACAAGTAGTGATTTTACAGCATCTTACTATGTTGATGGACAGTGACTGTGAACGGGGATATGGGGGGGACGTGGTGAAGGGGGGAGCCTAGTAAACATAATGTCCTTCATGAAATTGTAGATTAATGATACCAAAATAAAATTTTTGAAAAAATTGAAAAAAAAAAAAGAAGAAGAAAAGAAAAGAAAGCCTTCATACCACATAGATGACTTTCTATATACTCTTATGACTGTATTCCTCAGTCACCTGAGAAACCCTATTCTAACCAACTGAATCAACTGGTCCAAACCTTCCAAAATGACCTTATTTTCAAGAAGAAAACATCATGCAACTAAGAACTAAAAATTTTTAAATCTCAAAGTAGTCTCTGAACTAATCTAGAAAACATAGAGCCATTGCAAATAATAAACCTAGTTTAATTCTAAATGGTGATATCTATTACATATCTGTGATTCTAAGAGACCACTGATTTTTGACACCCTCAACTAAACGATCATGCACATCTGTTGTTAAGATACATACTGATTTCAGAAATATTAAAAAGTTTTTAAATTATGTTTAGAATCAAGAAAATACAGTAATTTCAAAAGATTATAAAGAGTACTACTTCATTCTCATGTAGTACTACTTCATCTCTCAGATGAGCCCATATAATAAAGTTCATACTGGAATCCACCTTTCAACCTAACAAAAACCAAAGATTATTACTACAACAGTATTATATTGTGTCCAATAAAATCACAAAGTTAATTTGAATAAATGTGATTTAAAATCACATTTACGTGTCAACATATGAAAGAGGCAGAACAGTCCATTCAATGAAGAGCTCAAAATAGATGTTTCATTGAACTTGACAAGTCAATTTAATAAAATCAACAGTATTTGGCACTGTAGACATAATCAAACTATATACTAGCAAATAAGACTGATACAGACATTATCAAGAGAACAGACTACAGGAGCATGTCAATTGTTTTAAGAGACAAATTATTTCCAAAGAGCAAAAATGCATCAAAGATGTAACTACAACCTTCCTCTTCTCTAAAAAAGACATATTCATTTATACCATTATTTAAATAAAATACCCATTTAAATGTTTTCTGTATCCTATATCACTTTGCTGTAATACCTGAAAATTGAAGATTGTTTTTCCCCAAGAAAATATGTTTCCACACCAAATTATTAATTCTACAGTCATGGTACATGTTGTGTAATTGAGCACCTAAGTGCAAAGGGCTTGAATTACTATAAAATGTATACAGTTATAGCATCTGAGTATTTCTAGTTTACCAATACCATTAAGTTCTCAGAGGTTAACACATATATCATGTTACCTCATTTTCCTAAAGTTTATCAAATGGACTTGAAAAATACCTATGTTAGCACAAAGTCTATAAGTGACAGTATCAGTGTATGAGACCTCATGTGATCCAAATAAATGCTCTGTCATATTTAGTCCTCCGAACAGCCCTATGAAGATGGTACCATTATTATCTCTATTTTACAGAAGAAACTAAGGTTTAGAAAGGTTAAACTGGGAACCTAAGATCACAGGACTACTAAATATCAGAGCCTAGAAGCTAGTCCAGATCCTGTCTCTAGGGCCCACGCTCTGCCCTGCTTCTAACTACCTGTCATAAAATGACACTATTTGGAGATGACTTTTCGTCTGAATAAAATTATCAATAACTAAGTATAAATTAGAATTTTATTTTGAAACTATCTCTAACTTTGAATCTTCTGAATACATTAGTACTGGGATCCCAATATTCATGGAAGATCCAATCTCTACAATAAACTCAAGGTTCTAAGGCAACCAGTAAATAAATATGGTGACCCTACTATTCTAGGTACTGCACGTATAATGGTGAATTAAAAAGATGTGGGTCGGGGTGCTCCCAACTTTTTCTTGGTTCTTAGACTTAAGCAGAGATGAGGTGGGGCAGAATCTCCACTATCAACTTGGGGAAAGGAAGAGGGAAGAATTAAGCTTTTTTTTCTCAACCTTAAAGCATTAGCAGTGCAGCATCATTTTTGTGTTTAACATAGAGTAAATAACTAAGTCACTTCAGATATTGTTACTCATAAGCTATCCAGAGACTTTCTAGAGGAACGTCATGAATCACAATTCAAAATCACAGATTCAAAAGAGTGAATTTACTAATGGAGGGATTCTTTCAGCCAGAAAGCAACTCAAAAGATAGTTCTACTTTCACCATTGTAATAACACCATTACATGCCGATGAGAAACTGTCCTGGATTCTTCACATACCACCTCAAAACTAGTTTTATACCCTATTTAAAATGGGGAGAGGAGGACTAGGTTTGACTATATAAAATCTATACTTTGAATATAAAATGAAGTAAAAGGTGACCCATGGACTTGAAAAAGTTCATGCACCCCTCACTTTCATGATACAGTCTTTGATACATCACCCAAGAAATGTGATTTCGAGGTATTTTATGGTGGTGCTCCCAGCCAGAGGAAACAAGGCCTCATGAAGGCAGACAGGAGTCTTTGCTAACTAACAGGCATGGAGAGCAGAGCACAGAAACCCCAGCAGAGAAGCACCCTCCAGCCCCAACTCCCCACAGCCCTGGCCAGCCTATCCTCTCCCTTTGCTCACAAGCTGGAGAGGCCCTGTCAGAAGCTCAGGACTTAATTAATGTTGCCTCACTTACTTGAGGCCACATGTGTACCTGAGTATCTGTGACCCACCATCCCAACCTCCTCTCTCTCATCCAAATATAGTATTTTCTCCTTTCCCACCTTTCTTATCCATCCTAACTGCACCCCTAGCAGCAGGTCATTTCGTGCTGTGACCAGGCAGCATAGGGGTTAGGTCAGCCAGCTGAGGCCCTTTGGACACGCAATGTGATAAAATAAACAAAATTGAACCCTTTTCCCACAGGAGCATGTTCTCGTACAGAGGTCTAAAGTTTTAAAGTTCCAGGCTATCTGACTTCCACACTTCAACAGAGGTCAGGAATCAAAACACACTTCTGGGGAGGGAAAAACAACTTCCCTAGTCCCTTGCAATGGGCTGCTAACCACTCACCATCACTCCAACAACTCTCCCTGGGAAAGCATGTCCCATAAGGAGTCCTGGGAAAGCTTTTCCCAGTCCTGTGGCCTAACTAGGCCACAAGGAAATAAGGTCTACTAGACCAGGAAGTTTTTTATCTTTGGGAAAGGAGTTTCCCCTAACTCACATTATCCAATAAAATATAAAGCTATCATTCAACATTCAGACAGTCCACTATGCCTAAAATTTACAGGTTGTGTTATGTATGCTCCCTATTTATGGGGAAAAAAAGGTATTATTAAAGCACAACAAGAACATAGATCACAGGATCGGGAAAGATGCTACTAAATTTAATTTACCTTTAAATTATTTTCCAAGAGATATTCTTTAATGTAACAATATTAAAGCAGATTGCCTCTGCTGAGTCTAATGACATGCCAATCATCATAAGCAATTGATGTGGCAACAGAGAATCATTCAAATATCTGCCTTCCAGATCTATCAGCACTCTAGAGAAAAAGGAAATCTGTATCAAGAGGGACCCACTGCCTAATATGATGAAACCAGTGCATTTGTTACTATCTCCAGCATTTCTCACTTCACTAACAAGGAGTAATAGGAAATGTACTAACATTCAACAACTATTTCAACAGACTCCTACTCTCTATTCTGGGTTACTGAACAGAATAAAATATTTATCGTCAAGGAACCATAAGTCAAACCATCACACATTTACATTCATTCTCCTGTATATACTCATCTAAAAATATATAAATACACACACACAAAGGGTATGCATTTTAAGAGTTCACCATGCTGTTTAACTGACATTAAAAAGTTCATCTTGTCTACAATTAAACCACGTAAAAGAAACCACATTGAAGAAGAAAGAAGAAAGACTTCATTAGTCCACCTCCAGAAAACTGATGAAATGAAGCAGAAATACAGAACTACAGACAATAAATTGATACTAAAAATAAAAACATTACAATAATTGAGGTACCTTTTAGCACTAGTTGACAATTTAGCAGCTGTTTTGCTGGATATTTTTCCCTCCTTTTTCTTGGGCTGTACTTGCTCTCTTTCTGGTTCTGGCTGGGCACTTTCACGTTGGTCTCCATCGGAACTCCCTCCACTAGTGCTGGGACTGTCATCAACTCTTTGTGCCTCAGTGGACATTGTAGATCCTGGATTAAAGAATCAAAAATCATTTTCTGAGTTGTGGGAGGACTTATAGCAAGGTCCTTCAAGAACAGAGAGAAAGTAAGCCTCAAAATGGAAAGAAGTAAAGCTAACAGAAAATGAGTAAATTGGTCATTTACAAAGAGCTTTGGGAGTTGCCAAAACTTTTTCTTTCATCCATTCAAAATGTACTGAGATGAGGAATGAACACATACAAAACATATACACAAAATGTTCATTATTCACAGAGCCAAAAAAGAGGAAACGACTCAAATGTCCACTGTCCTGGTGAATGTGGTAAATCCACACAATACAACATTATTCAGCCACGTGAAAGGAATGAAGTATAGTATCTACATGTACAACATGGATGAACTTTGAAAACATTATGCTAAGTGAAAGAAACCAGTCACAAAGGACCACAGCTGTATGATTCCATTTGTATGAAATGTCCAGAACAGGCAAATCTAGAGAGAGAAAAGGTGGTTAGGTGGTTGCCTGGGGCTCGGAGTGAGGGAAGAATAGGGAAGGATTGCTAATAGGTACAGAGTTTCCTTTGGGGATGATGAAATTGTTCTTAAATTAGAAAATGGTGATGTCACACACCTCTAAATACTCTAAAAACTACTGAGTTAAAATCCTCTGAGTTACTCAATTGTTTTAAGTAACCTTGGAGATAAGAGAAGGACACAGAGGCCGGCACGATTCCAGGTAAAATTGAACCGTGTGCTGGCGTCGCACTGACCCAGCAAATACAGCAAGAAGCCAGGTTTCACAAAAGATGGACACTGCACCGAGACTCTGAAGGATTCTTTTTTTTTTCCCCCACAGTCTAGAAAAAATATCCCTTGAGGTTTTCAAATCCCCTTTGCTTTGAGTTCACAGTCCCCAAGCAGTTCTGATTATCAACTCAATTTCCTTAATACTTTGATACATAGGTGGCTCTTAGAACCTAGACAGCAGACACAAAAAACTACAGTGCTGTGAGAAGGGTATCCTCTCTCACCTGGGTATCCTCTCTCACCTGTCATTTTATCATCACCCATTTCTGAGCTGGAGTACTATGAATGCATCCCTTATGACCCAACCAGCTTAGACTGTACTGACAAATCCAAGACCAGCCTGACAAGCTGACGTTCAGACTCTGAAGGGCCTTATGCTCCCCATCTTACAGTCATCTAATAACCACGTCTGTAAAAGGCACCTCAAAGCCCAATTTTTTCTTACTATAATTAGTCCAAACGTATAGCTAGTTGACAGACCTTTAATGGACTGAAATTTTTATGGTTAAAAACCGAAAAGCACTGCGAGAGAATGGAAGAATCAGGAAGCACGAAGAGGTTAAGATCCACAGAAAACACTAAACGCCTTCAAGGAGACATCGCACACACCAGGCCACCAGCCCTCCCAACCCCAGCAGCTCCCTTCCCCCAGGCCGAAGGAAAGGAGGTCTGCGCAAGCAGCTGGGACGCCCGCTGACAGGGAAGTGTGACTGCTCCTCTACCTACTCGGTAAATGGAGAGCATCATTCTCCACAGCTGTGACATCTTTTATGAGTACTAAAGTCACTTAATAGAACACTGAAATTTTATATCAGTATGTTTCACATCTAACTCTAACAATCCTAACATATTTCTTGCTTTTTTTCTTCCCATTTGTCTTTCAGTTTAATTCTCCTCTTGGATTCCACTTTTTTTTTTCCAGCCAACCTCATTCAGTTAAAATACATCAGAAGTTTAAAATCTTTTAAGTATGTACGTAAGAGTATATTAGATACAGCAGACATGCAGAGAAGTGAGAAAGACAATTCTCAGGAAAGACCCTCGGATATAGCAAAACGCTGTTGACAGTATTTTAAGAAATGTGAAATGAGTAAGAAATGATTTCACACATCTTAAACCAGAAGCAATCCATTACATGACAAATACACACAAACAAGTAAAATTATTTTTTACTGAAGCTGAAGCTTCAGTTTAATAAACTATGCCTAGAGTTTCAGGTGTATATGACACTAGTTATAAAGCTACACATTCATTTTAACATTTTTATGTGCACTTACATACTATCTAATAATGCCCTAAGTATATAATTACTTAAAAGACTACTCAGTGATGTAAAGGCCCTAATCTGAAACACAAATTTCATAAACTGCTCAAGAATATCAGAAGACTAAAATTAGTCTCCCTAGAGACTATTAGAAATACCCAGAGTATAATTTTTATAGCTTCACAATAAAGGAAAAAATTTTATTTCCACTTTGGACTTAAAATATTTCAGCCAAATCTTAACCTATACATGATAAATTCATGTGAGGCCACTAATAATGACAACAGAAACTTTTAAAAACAAACTTTTTGTATCTTTTTTCAAATATCAGGAGTAAGGCATATCTGTGCGGGTTTTGTTTTTGGAATACCTAATTACAGAGAAAAGTACAGGGAAGAAAATGACTGTACCACTCAGGTGGCAATTGATTTTTATGAAAAACAAGTCTATAAGCATTTTAATTAGTTATAAGATTGCTGTTTGTTCTTTCCCAAGTACCAATGAATAAAAATTCATCAATTAAAACTCTTTAAATGTTACCCTCTAAATGAGCATTTTAAAATTACCTTAAGATTAATTCCTAAAAAGCTAATTTGATCCAACCATCTAATCTAGAAGGAAGATGAACTTAAATCCCAGGGATATAAACATAAAGCTATTCTTCGATGGTAGTTTCAAATATATAGACATTTAAATTTATATTTTTACTTAGTAGTCAAAGTAAAACTTCATTTCCACAGATAAAATAGTAAGGTATATTTTTCTCAAATGTGTTAAAGAGTTTAGATAGAATTACTTTTTTAACACACCAATTATCTAAGCCTGTATTAACCATGTTGAGTCTATGCTCTCATTACAGTCCTGAAAATTAACATTTAGTGAATGAAACTCACTATGTTCCATAAAAATGAAATGATTTGGTTATAAATACTACTGATAACATAAGCAACTAAAGTCACACTATAAATCCAGATTACTGTCCAGATAAGCCTTATAACTATATCTCACGATATGAAACTGCAAAATCAAGTGTTCCTTTGAGCTTTTACAACAGGCAGATGCTTAATTCTGTCATTTATTTGTTATCTTGCTATTTGTCTCCCTACTCACGTTTCTAAACTTTTCTAAATGTGAAATAAAATAATTTATGTTTTATGTACAACATCTAGCAATATCCAACTTTTAACTTAAGTGTGAAAATATTTATGCAGGAAATAACAGTGGAACACCCTTTTCATTTGAGGAAGGGTGCTATGTCCTGGGGGAAATAAAATGGGATATGACATTATAAGAAAATAACCCATTCAGCAGCAGCAACCAACAGAAAATTCTGAAGAGCCAAGGAGCATCCAAACTGTCTGAATAAACACAAATATTCAGGTTCCAAGGTCCAGACTGAATTATCACATATTCAGAAACATACTTTTTAAAGCATCAAGGATAAAAAACGAAGAAGAGCTTAAAATCTCTCTGTAGCGCAGATAATCTTAAGGTAAACCCTAGCACTTCCTTTTGCACTTTTAAATAAAAATATTTGAGTAGACTCTGTGGAATACACAAAACGATGAATCTCGAAAACATGCAAATAGATCTAACAGCCACGGAGCACAGGATGATGTCTTTCTACGGCGGCCTTAATTTCCTTAAGGGAAGATGGATTGGACATCTCTGGTCGGTCGTGGGAAAAAAAAGCCACAAGAAGCTACGCTTTATCTTCATTAGAAATGGTAAAGGGCAAAAGGATGAAAACATTATGAGAGAAGAGAGGGGGAGAAGGGGGCTGGAGAGCAGGGACAGAGGGAATCCAGTTTCAAACCAGGCCAGTGGGGGCTGCAGAGACGAGACCAGAGAAAAATGGGCTTCGGTTCCAAATTGTGACAAGCGCTAGGCTTCACAAAAGACCAACACAACACACACCCCACACCAGGGCGCACACAAACACACCCCGCAAGGTCTTTTCCAGGCGGGCCGCGGGGGTGCGGCGGCGACGGGGGAAGCCAGACCCGGCACTCTCCAGGAGAGACACCATGTGCACTAATTATGCAATTAGAGAAAATAGCAAAAGATCAAGCCGGGCACTTTTCAGCGTGACATTTATCTTGTACTTTTGAAAAGACTAAGTTCCAGGATTCGGCAGGGAGAGGGAAGGGGCTGGGAGGGTGCCGAAGGACGGGGAACTGAGAACGGAAGGAGGTAGAAGATGGGCAGGGAGGGAAGAGGCAGAAGGGGGTGGATGGAAGGAGGGGGAGGGGTGGAAAGGGCGAGAAACCCGGGCAGGAGGCTCGCGGGAGGGGGCGCGGGGAATGGGGCACGCCGGGGCGCGGGGAGGGAGAGCACCAGGGCGCGAGCGGTGTAGGCAAAGTCCAGCGACGTGCAGGGGAGGCTGGGGGCGCCCGCGAGAGGGAGGGCGCCCGGGGTCGGGGGTGGGGGGGCACCGGCGTGGCCCAGGCACATACCTGAGGGGGAGGCGTCCGCGCAGGTCGCGAGCTCGAGCCCCAGCGCCGGGAGAGAGGGCTGCGGCGGGGGAGGGGCTGCGCAGGCCCCGGGGACGGGGCGTCCCCGCAGACCGTCTAGTCACCGAAAGCCGGACCCACGCACCGCGCACCGGACAGCTCGGCCACGCCTGCCCCCGTCGCGCTCGCGCCCGCCCGGACTCACCCTCGGCGCCGCCGCCGCCCCCGGCCGTTCCAGCTCCGGCTCCCGAGGCTGCTGCCCGTGGCTGCTGCTGCGGCCGCCCCTGAGTCCTGGAAAGTGAAGCCACCGCCTCCCTGAGCCGCCGCCGCGCCCGGCCGTCCGCGCGCGCCCCCGCGAGTGCGCGCGCCCGCCCGGCAGAGACCGCGAGAGCGCGAGCCCCACGTCGCCGCGCCGCGCGCCCCCGCCCCGCTCCGCCCCTCCGCCTCCCCGCGCGCGGCCGCGAGGGGGCGGGGGCGGGCGCTCGCACGGGCGGGCTGCCCCGCGGGCCCAGCGAGGGGGCGGGCAGGCAGCGCGCGAAAGTAAAGTGACAGCCGCGTCCCGCGCTCCGGCGGCTGCGGGTTGTGCGCAGGGCGTCCCAGGGAGAAGGGGCGGTTGGGACCGGGAGTGGAGAGGGAAACAGGCCGGCGGGGCGGCTGGGAGGGGACGCGGGGACCTTGACGGGCGCGCGCATTAAAGGGAAACGCCTGGCCGGGGTGGGAGTTGTCCGAGGACGGGGACTAGGCTCGGGGAGGCGTTTACCCTCATCCGCTGCAGCCCTGAGCTTCACACTGGCCTCGGAGCTTTCGCGAAGTAGCCGCGGGGACTGACCCTGTTGACACACTAACCAGAACTAGGACGCGTGGTGCTCACATGCACCCAAAATGGGAAAACTTCGCACTGGCCTGGAAAGTTCGTCCAGGCTAAGCCAGACTCTTCACCCTGCACTTGCAACACCGAGGTACTTCTGCCTTCTGCTGGCTCACCCAGGCCCGAAACGTACGCCGGTGGCTGAGAGCTCCAGGCCACGTGGCCCTGGGATAATGGGGGGAGGTTTCGGAGGAGCAGTACTATCAGAGCGCGTGGGAGGCTGCCTTAATGCTATACTTGAAGGGTATAGGAACAGGAGCAGTGCTGTAGGTGACTCATGGGAACACATTAGGTTCTCCTATAACCTTCACCCCAAATAATCATTAAAAAAAAAAACTATACCTGCTGTGAAAGTTAGCCTCCACAAAATTACCGCCAACCCCTCTTACCAACTGACTGCTACTGCTGTCCCTAAGCCTCTCCTATACACAAGGAACTGTCGCATATGTGACATAATCTGGAGCCGTCACTGTACGTGGAAAAAGTGTCCTGTGCAGATAGGGCTGAGGGCAGCTCTGCAGAAACCAGCACAACTCAAGCAGCCAAAGAAAATCAGTGCCATCAGACCTCCCAGTACAAATCAGGGGCCGTACATAAGTCTAGAACTGAATATTCTTTTACCAAATGCCATCTTCAAGAACTTGTTTTATAACATCCCTGAAAATTGCCAAAGGCAGGTATTGGCTTCTAGCCTCCAAAAAAGTGGGTGTGTTCTTGTGTCTCACCTCTATGTATCACTCACTCAAGGATATAAACAGACCCTGTTACCCTTAAACTCTAAAATATATATTGGAGAACTAGAGATGAGCATATCCTGGGATTATCACCTGTTACATAGCCACCTATACCTCTCATTTGGTGCAATGTATTAGTACAAGAAGATGACACAATGCATCAAATTTGCTTTTTAATATTTAGAATATGACCAAAATAGCACATTTCATAGACTTTCGATGTATGCATAATTTATTTTAAATCCTGAAACCTTTGTATATTAATATTTTCACTTTACAATTGTGTTTCACTGTGTTTTGCAACTGTCTAGTGAGGAAAGATAACAGAATCCCCATTTTCTGGGTCTCTTTGCTTTTCTCCATATAAACTCCACTTACATATACTCTTAGGTATAGGTCCTATTGGGTTTTATTTGTTTACAATGACTATCTTATAACAAAGTACTCTTCTATTAGAGAAAGTTTCAAAATTGTTTTTCAGTCCTGGTCATTGGCAGCTGGAGCCAGGGATTCCGCAATGTCTGGAGCTGTTTTAACTGCTATATACTATTTACTGAGTTTGAGAAAGATACTACAAATCAGAATAACCATTTTCATTGATTCAAGGAATATTTATTGAATACCAGGCACTGTCCAGGTGGTTAGGATAGGACACCAAATAAAAGAGAAGAATCCCTATCCTCACAATCTGTTGACTCTGCCTTTGAAAATATATCCTGAAAGTGTCCACTTCTTCCCACCTCCCTCTCCACAGCTAATACCATGGTCCAAGATGCCATAAACTCTCAGTAATAGTCTCCTACCTGAATTTTCTACTTCCCCTATCCACTCTCCTCCCCAAGCCCTGACCCCCTTCCCACAGTTTAAATGATCCTTTAAAACACAGGCCTCTCCTTTCCCAAACCCGCCTGTGGCTTCCAATCCTAGAGCAACAGCCAAAGATCTTACAGTGGCTACATGGCCCTACATGATCTGTCTACCACCCACAGCTGGGACCTCTCTGACCTCACGCTGTTCAACTTCACTCCATCCTCATCTACCTCAGGCCACACTAGCCTCCTTGCTATTAAGGAACACTCCAAACATTCCTCAGCCTCAAGACTCTGACTTAGAATTTTCTATCTCTAGAACATTCTCCTCTCCCGCAGCACTTCCTATTCCCTCCTCGTGATTTTTCATCATGATCACCATCATAAACCTGAAATAATAAATCTTTTCCTTATTTGTTTATATAGTTTTCCCCTTTTCTCTTGCTCCCCCTCTCTCCCTCCTCTACATATAAGCACCTTGGGGACAAGAATTTTGTTGGCTGGTGTTCATTGCTATATATATTCAATGAATACTGGTTGAGTAAGTGAAATTGAGCTCCTTCAGTTGATGACATGATGGACATTGTTCTAATTTCTTTGATAATAATAAATAGCATTTAGTGTGTTCTTAATTTATACCAGGCAAAGTTCTAGCACTGTATATATACCAGCTCACAAACACTCCATAGGTTGATTTTGTTCAACCAACCCCACTGTAGAGATGAGAACACTACTGTTCTTGGGCAGGGGCTAGGGGTGGGAGGTGGCAGCAGGACTTATGTGTTCACATCTTAATTTATGTGAATGCTGCCCCCCGACGTTCTGCTGTGTGCAGCCTGTTTATTCAATTGTGAATTGTGGGCCAGGTGGCAGTCCCCGAGCAAGTGGGAAAGTCAGGAGGATTTGTCCTGAGCGCTCTTCCATTCCCTGTTGGGAATTCATTTATTTACTCATTTACACAACCAGCAATTGTCCAGCAGGGTTAAGTCTCTTGCCCACGGTCACCCAGCTAGGAGGGAGCAGAGCTGGAACTTGAAATTAGCAGTTGGGCTGTGGCGTCTGAGCTTCAGGACACTTGAGCATGAGTCCACTATTAGAAACACAGATTTTACTTGATTTTCTCAGTTGCTCCCCAAAGTTGGTCTTCAAAACAACTGACCCATCAGTTTGTCATCATGAGCTCTCTCCTTTCCTACACTTCTTATTTCTGAGCTATGATATAGAGTCTGTACTTTCCCCCCCACCTAGAATTGGCAAACAGGAAAGTTTTTTATAGGACTCTACATATAACTTTTGTTACTGCCGACTTTGTGAATAGATAGAGTCACATTTACTTTCCTAGTGTGACTGGAAGGGTGATAAAAAAAAGTCCTCTCTGGGGGTAACTGGGTTAGATTTCAGCAAAATGCATCACCCTGATTGAGCTGCTGCTTGCTTAGGCCACTTCCACTTCTGTAGGCACCCAATCATCAGGGGTTGTTAAATATTTGGATTGTAACCCCTTGGAGGAAATATCATTATTAATTTAGGTTTACCAAGGATTAGGACCCCAAGAGGATTGGATGAAGGATGATAATCTTTTGCCTCCTGCCTGGCTTCAAAGGCGCTGTAGGTGCCCTGTGGGCACACTGATGTCTTGGCTTCTTAAGAAAGACAACCCTGCTGTGCAAAAACTGAAGCTCCATTCAAGCTGAGACCCTGGGACCCCATTACCTGGTACAATACCACCACAGAGGCATGCACCAGGTGCTAGACAAATGCTGGTTGTGTAAATGAGTAAATAAATGAATTCCCAACAGGGAATGGAAGAGCACTGAGGACAAATCCTCCTGACTTTCCCACTTGGTCAGGGACTGCCACCTGGCCCACAATGTACAATTGAATAAACAGGCTGCACACGGCAGAACGTCGGGGGGCAGCATTCACATAAATTAAGATGTGAACACATCAAGTCTGGCTGCACTTCCCACCCCTAGCCCCTGCCCGAGAATGGTAAGTCAGTCCCTAAGTAGGCCCCATTGATCCCTGCCTCCTGGTATTCATACTCCTCCACATAATGTTAGGGTTGGTTGGTATAATGCTGAGAAGGGATAGCACATCACTTCCTAAACTAGTTCATAAAAGACTGTGGCTTCCATCTTGGTTGCACTGTCTCTTGCTCGTCCTCTCTCTCATCCCTCACTCTTGGGGAGCTAGCTGCCTTATATTGTGAACAGCCCTGTGAGTCCAATGTGGCTAGAAACTGAGGTCTCCCGCTGACATTCACATGCGTGTGCTTGGAAGCAGAGCCTTCTGCCTTAGCCAAGCCTTCAGATGATGCAACCCTGCTCAACACCTGCAGTACAACCTCATGCAGGACCCTGAGCCAAAACATCCAGCTAAGCCACTCATGAACCTTAAGATAATGTCTGTTGTGTTCAGCCACTGAGTCGTGAGGGAATTTGTTATGCAGCAATAGATAATTAGCAGACTTGCTTTCTGCTCCCTAATGATGGCGTTCCCTCCTCCAGTCCTCTAGTATCAAGGATGCTCCTGCTGTGGTAGTGCCTGCAGATGAGGAGTCCCACTGCCTCCTGAAATGGGCTTTTGCACCCAACTTTCCAAATACAAAAGGGTTTAAGTAGGTGCTGAGACATGCGTAAAGGGTCTCAAGAGAGCATAGCCCAGGAATGGATAAAAAGAAAAGTGGTTCAGAGGGTCTATCTTTAGACACTATGGGAGTAAGAAAGGAAAAATGTGCTCTGAAAAAGACTGAGAAAAAAGGAAAGAATAATGACATGTAAGAGTCAGAGATAATGTTGAGCAATGAGATTGTGGGTTAGGTTTTCTTTTTTTTTATTTAATTATCATTGATATTTAATTTTATGATGGTTGTACATACACAACATAGTGGTTCAACATTCCCCCATATTATCAAGTCCTCACCCCCTCCACTGCACTCACTGTCTATCAACATAGTAAGATGTTAACCGAGTCATTAATTGTATTCTCCGTGCTGTGCTACTGTCCCTGTGACCTACCTATATTATGATTGTGAATTGTAGTGCTCCTTAATCCTCTTCTCTTTCCCCAACCCCTCCCCTTTGGTAACCACTAGTCCCTTCTTAGTGTCTGTGAGTCTACAGTTATTTTGTTACTTCTGTTTTGCTCTGTTTTTGTATTCCACAAATGAGTAAAATCATTTGGTATTTGTCTTTCTCCGCCTAGTTTATTTTGCTAAGCATAATACCCTCTAGATACATCCATGTTGTTGCAAGTGGCAGGACTTATTTTCTTCTTATGGCTGAATAATATTCCATTGTGTATATGTACCACCTCTTCTTTATCCATTCATCTATTGATGGGCACTTAGGTTGCTTCCATATCTTGGCTATTATAAATAGTGCAGCAATAAACATAGGGGTACATATCTCTTTTCGAATCCGGGATCTTGTTTTCTTTGGGTCAATTCCCGGGAGTGGAATTACCGGATCAAATTGTATTTCTGTTTTTAGTTTTTTGAGGAACCTCCATATTGCTTTCCACAATTGTTGCACCAATGTACATTCCCACCAACAGTGTAGGAGGGTTCCCCTTCCTCCACATCTTTACCAGCATTTGTTGTTCCTTGTCTTTTGGATAGTGGCCGTGCTGACCGGTGTGAAGTGATATCTCATTGTGGTTTTAATTTGCATTTCCCTGATGGTTAGTGATGTGGAGCATTTCATGTGCCTGTTGGCCATCTGTATTTCATTTTTGGAGAAGTTTCTGTTCAGGTTCTCCACCCATTTTTTAATCGGGTTATTTGTTTTTTGGGTATTGAGGCATATGAGTTCTTTATATATTTTGGATGTTAACCCTTCACTGGATAAATCATTTATGAATATATTCTCCCATATTGTAGGAAGGCTTTTTGTTCTACTGATGGTGTCCTTTGCTGTACAGAAGCTTTTTAGTTTGATGTAGTCCCACTTGTTCATTTTTTATTTTATTTACCTTGCCCGAGGAGATGTGTTCAGGAAAAAGTTGCTCATGTTTATATTTAAGAGAATATAAACATTTGTCTATGTTTTCTTCTAAGTTTTATGGTTTCATGACTTACACTCAGGTCTTTGACCCACTTCAAGTTTACTTTTGTGTATGGAGTTAGATAATAATTCAGTTTCATTCTCTTACATGTAGCTGTCCAGTTTTGCCAACACCAGTTGTTGAAGAGGCTGTCTTTTCCCCATTGTATGTCCATGGGTCTTTATCATATATTAATTGACCATGTATGTGTGGGTTTATATCTGGGCTCTCTGTTCTGTTCCATTGATCTATTTATTGGTCTGTTTTTGTGCCAGTACTAAATTGTTTTGATTACTGTGGCTTTGCAGTAGAGCTTGAAGTTGGGGAGTAATTCCCTCCCACCCCCCAGCTTTGTTGTTCTTTTAGGATTTCTTTGACTACTCGGGGTCTTTGGGGGTTCTATATGAATTTTAGAACTATTTGTTCTTGTTCGTTTAAGAATGTTGTTGGTATTTTCATAGGAAGTGCATTGAATCTGTAGATTGCTTTAGTTAGAATGGCCGTTTTGACAATATTAATTCTTCCTATCCATGATCACAGGATATATTTCCATCTTTTGGTGTCTTCTTTAATTTCTCTCATGAGTGTCTTGTAGTTTTCAGAGTATAGGTCTTTCACCTCCTTGAAGCTTTATTCCTAAATACTTTTTTCTTTTTGATGCAATTGTAAATGGAGTTTTCTTTATTTCTCTTTCTGCTAATTCATTGATAGTATATAGGAATGCAACAGATTTCTGTGTATTTATTAATATCCTGTAACTTTGCTGAATTCAGTTGGAGTCTTCAGGGTTTTCTATGTATAATTCATGTCATCTGCAAACAGTGACAGTTTAACTTCTTCCTTACCAGTTTGGATGCCTTTTATCTCTTTGTGTTGTCTGATTATGGCTAGGAGCTCTAGTATTATGTTGAATAGAAGTGGTGAGAGTGGGCTTCCTTGTCATGTTCTGGATCTCAGAAGAAAAGCTTGCAGCTTCTCACTATTAAGTATGATGTTATCTATGGGTTTGTCATATGTGGCCTTTATTATGCTGAGGTACTTGTCCTCTATACACATTTTGTTGAGAGTTTTTATCATGAATGGATGCTGAATTTTGTCAAATGCTTTTTCAGCATCTATGGAGATGAGCATGTGATTTTTGTCCTTCTTTTGGTTGGTGGACTTTTGAATACTGTACCATCCTTGCATCCTTGGAATAAATCCCACTTGTTCATGATGGATAAGCTTTTTGATGTATTTTTGAACTCAGTTTGCTAATATTTTGTTGAGTATTTTTGCATCTATATTCATCAGGGATATTGATCTGTAATTTTCTGTTTTTTTTTGTGCTGTCTTTGCCTGGTTTGGTATTAGAGTGGTGTTGGCCTCATAGAATGAGTTTGGAAGTATTCTACGTTTTGGAAAACTTTAAGAACAATGGGTATTAGCTCTTCTTTAAATGTCTGATAAAATTTAGCTGTGAAGCCATCTGGACCAGGGTTTTTATTCTTAGGTAGTTTTTTGATTATCAAATTGATTTCATTGCTGGTAATTAGTCTGTCCAGATTTTCTGTTTCTTCCTAGGTCAGTCTTGGAAGGTTGTATTTTTCTAGAAACTTGTCCCTTTCTTCTAGGTTGTCCTATTTGTTGCGATATAATTTTTTATAATATTCTCTACTAATTCTTTTTCTTTGTGTGGTGGCCATAGTGATTTTCCTTTCTCATTTCTGATCCTGTTTTTGTGTGTACACTCTTTTTTTTCTTGATAAGTCTGGCAAGAGGATTATCTATTTTAAGGTTTTCTTTGTTACAGTTATTATATTGCTCTCAGCACAATAAATAAAAATGTTTTAAACTTAATGCATAAGAAAGAAGATTACATGGGTTAATATATGTAAACAACTTAACATAGAGCTTAAAATATAATGAGTATCATAGAAGTGTGAGTTACTGGTCTTCCTAGTGTTTTTATAAGTGATAAGTCACCCGAAGTCTGGCTGTTACTTGAGTTAGCCATTTCTTCTTGCAAAGGGTGACCCCTGATCAGTCAGAGCAGCATGTATCCTGCATCTTATACTATTCAAAAGCCTATGGCCCCTACTTTTTCGTGAGCTACTCAAGGGCAGAAGCCATGATTAGGATAAAGAGTAGGTACCCCATAAGCATTGGCCAACTGAACAATATAACTGCTTTCTCAACTGTCATTGCCCCAAATCATGGGACTTTGGGAGGTAGGTGTAATTTCTCCATGTTATTCATTTCAGCAACCATTTCAAAGAATGCATAAGCTCTTGACTAGTTCTTATAAATTCAGAAAGTGTATTTATGAGTATTTTCCAGAGCTTTATGAACCCTCTGGTTCTCTCAGCAGATTCCATGAAGAAAAACTGTGAAATCTTTCTACATATGGTCAAAATAGAGAAAGAGACTATTTGCTGTCTTTTTCTCAGTGCTTTCATTTTCTTCCAGTCATCTCAGTACACCCTTCTATACTTGGAAATGCAGTTTTTAATAACAGTTTTATCAAGATGTAATTGACAGGCCAGACAATCCACCAATTTGAAATGTATACCCCAATGGTATTTATATATTTGCATATTCATAGGGTGGCACAATTTTTGTGAAATAAGAATAATAAAGACTCTCTTTCACTTTATTCTTTTTTTTTTTCTGTTGGCCAGGGCTTACTAATAGGACCCTGTAGGCAAACAATTTGTCAGTGCTCTCTGGGATTAATATTCAAACCAGGGCCAAATGAAAAGGTAGTATCATCAGAGAAGCAAGGGTTGAGGCCCCCAGTCGGTTATTATTTCACTAGCCTGGCCCTATTCAGGTTCTGTCCTAGAATGTGGCATTCCCATCCCCTCAACCCCCATCAGTCTTCCAGGAAGCAGATACCAAGTTGAAGTTAGAAGTGCATCAGGCTTATCTGTGAAAGAATGAGGGAAAGGCAGCAGGAGCAGGCAAGGAAATCCTTCAGGTGACACTGCAAGTTTGACATGTGCGAAAAGAGAGAGGAAGGAGGAGGACTGGAGGGGAAGAGCCCCAGACTGCAGTGCTGCTCTCAGGAAGTCTCATTTAGCCTAACAGGAAGCTCCAGTGCAAAGACTGCCCAGAAAGCAGTCCCGCATTGGGCAGAAATGGTCAGGTCCTTGTGCTTCTGTCATGCTTAGTCATTTGCTGAGACCTGTCAGGAAGAGCATGTCCTTGGCTCATAAGGTAAATGTGTCCTGAAGGCACTTCTAGCTGGAAGCTGCCAGCTAACTGAACTCATGTCTGATAGGCAGGTTCTTTTTTGAAGATCCAAGCTATGTATCTCCATAGCTGCACACACCCCCAGCCTCTTTGTTACAACAACTCCCCATTCATGAATGTCATTGGACACCACACTTGTTCATCCATCTGCGTTGGGCTTGTTAACTTGGATGACCTCCTCCACTCATGCTATTGCTCACTGTCTCTGCTTCAACCTAGGTGTTAATCTTTTGCTTTTGATTATAGCTAATAACCTTCCCCTCCCATTTTCATTTGCGTAATAGGAGATTTGTTCAATTACACGTTGTGCTCAACTTTCACTAGACTGGCCTCAAAGAATCAAAATAAATGCCTGAGTTCTTTGGAGGTTTAAAGCAAGAGTGAGGAGAGTATAAGCTTCCTTATTAATTCCTATCATTTCTCTCTCTTCGAAAAGTATGAGAAAGAGGCCCATGAACAATGCTCTGAAGAATACAGAAGAATCCAAAGAGTTGGCTTCTTTCCTCCCCTAACATTTTCCAAAACTACATCTCTAAGGAGTTGTGCACTTCTAAGGAAGGTTCAGATGGAAGAATTGTCCCTCTCCTTGTTCAGAGTGAAGGTCAGACATGTGCTTTCATGTCCATCTATTCTCAGCAGAACTTCACCATGGACTCTCACAACAAACTGTTTCTTAACTCCTGAGCTGGCGAATAACAATTGATATGCATGGTATGTGCGTAAATATTTTTATGTAGCATAGAAGCAATTGATTCTTCATTTGACTCTCAAACTTTGTAATTAGCATTGAATGAGTAATACAAATTGTTTTGTAGATCCTATCAGCAAGCTGCTGTATATTTTTTTCCTGATGTGCTGGCTTGATTTTCCCCAGTGAATTCATATGGAGGATGTCCATCACATTGTTACCACTAAATTCCACGAGTACTTCTTGCAGTCACAGTATTTACTAGTACAAACATCATACCAATTTTTTAAAATTCACTTAAGTATTTTAATTAAGCCATCCACACCACAGTCCTTTTTCCTTCCCTTTCTGTGACGCATTCTTTCATCTGTTATTGTTATTTTCCTCATTCTCTGCCCTCACTCCTGTTACAGGATCAGATAGGGTGAGGCAGATGGGGGAAGGGAAGAAGAAAAGGCCACTGCTTGAGTCTAATCTGTTTCAACCTAGGGTTCAGAATGTCAGGTATGTACAGGGTGGTAGCGCAAGCCCTTGGGGAGGAGCAGGGGCTGTTAAAATGAGGGACCAAGGGGGTGTTGTGAGTACTGACTCTATGGAAAAGAGAGACTGGAGACATTCATGAGATGACATGGTGCCAAATGACATTAAGGACAATGAACACATCACTTTGGATGAAGGCAATTTTAAGCAAGACATAAAATCTGTTGTTACCTAATTATTCTAACTCAGGCCCCTGTAGACTTTGGTGAAGACCAAGATAAGAAAGTCTATGACGAGAAACTAACAGCTATTTGCCCACAAAATCTGTTTGGTGCCCTGGCTTGCCTGCAACTCCACAGTGTAACTCAAACAAGGGAGGAAAGGGGGCACTGCCTGTGGAGGGATTAGCAGTATGGGAGGCGGAACCAGTGGCTTGATGGTTCCGCACAGGAGCAGCTCTTGCTCAGGGAGGCATTGGGGCCATCAGTGGGAGATAGTGAGTTATCTCTGGGATTTTATAGGCTTTGAGGCTTCAGAAAGTGTCATCACTTACAGAAGCCAGAAGTAGAAAGGCTATATTATAAGCACCTGGTAACTCACAGAGACAGTGTGTTAGGGACCTGGAAGGACTTCATAGCTCTTGGCAATAGTGGAAAGAATTTTGCAGGATGTCCAGTCCCACCACTATCTGATTTAGAATTCTTCCAAAATAAATTTCTTGCATGTCCCCAGTGATGGGACCTGCTACCTCCCCTGATAACTGATTTCATCTTTGGAATAGCTTTGATATTCTTCACCCCTAAATTGTCCCACAGTCCTTTTCTCATTATGCTTTTGGGGCTACAGAATAATGCTCACAGCTCCTTTGCAAGTAAGCTCCTTCCTTATTTAAAGATGGCTGCCACGCCCCAGGAATTCTCCACTACCCTGACTAAATATCCCCCTTCTCTTCATTTTGTCCCTCATGTGACACAGGTTTGGTTCCTCACCATTTAAGTTGCTCTTTTCCAAATGCATTCCAATTTATCAATGTTTCTCTTAAAATATGGTGTCAGGAACTGAACACAAGATTCCAGGGGGCTTGGCTTAGCTTAGAGCAGAAGGAAGCAGTTTGCCCCATCTGGGAATTTCTGATTCCAAGCTCCTAAATGTAATATAAATCCCATGCTGCATGGAAATATTTCTTTTTAACTAAACATTGTATTAGTGAAAAAATTTCTTTTCAGGAGACCCACAGCCCAGGAAATAATCTTGGCATATCAATTTAGTGTATTCTAAATCTTTATCTCTCAAATTAGCATGCACCTGTTATTCCTCAGGCCTTTAGAGAAAGATTGTCAGCATTAAGAAGAGTCATAAATTTTACCTCATTCAGCAACTCTTAGTTGGTTCTCTTAGAAATGTGTTTTTAGGGGAAAAAACAAAAGTATTGGTGGCAGGTCAGAATGAAGTACTTTTATCCCAGGAATATGGGGAGTTAGGCCTCATAGAAGAATCCAGGCGGGCTTCTTAATTTGTTTTGAAATTATATCATACTTCCATTTGGGAAGTAAAACTGTAAATTGTAATAGTTTAAAGCAGTAAAACTATAAATTGATTTCTTTTGGAAATTGTCAACCTGGGCTTTATCTACAAAGCCTACACAACAGCTGATTATTAACATTTTTTGCCAGCAAGAAAACTTTGTTATACATTTATATGTGTGTGTGTGTGTGTGTATATATATACACACACACACACACACATATACATATACATATACATATACATATACATATACATATATATATATGTAATGTTTTTTGGCAGAGCCATGAATAATAATTAATCCAAGCATGGTTGACTATACATACAACTTCATTACATTTACACTATTAATGGTTTGTTTACTAAACTTTTTTCCCTCCACATCACAAATTCAACATTACCAACATTTCCCATATTTTTATGTATTTGTTTGTAATAGCTAGTTTGTACATAAGCATGCCCTGACTTGTGTCATGTTTTAAAACACCAACAAGGCTGTTTCACACCGCTTTACCCTTAAATATTATTCCTGTAATCTCTTGCTGCATAACAACCACTCTAAAAGTTGGTAGTTTAAAGAACAGCAATAATTAATTTTGCTCATGAATCTGAATGTGGGTCAGGGCTTGGTGGCAATAGCCTCACAGTGTCACCTGGAGTGTTTGACTGAAGGCTGGAAGACTGGTTTTCCTGATGGGTCTTTCACATGGCTGGGAAGTTGGTGTTGGCTGTTGGTTAGGAGCTCAATGGGAGTCCTGGGCAGGGACTTCAGTTTCCCTTCACCAGAACATTCCATGGGCTTCTTGGCTTCCTCATGGCTTTGTAACTGGGTTCCAAAAGTGAACATCCTAAGAAAACCAGACAAAAGCTATGTACTCTTTCTAATTTGGCCTCATAAGTCACATAATGTCATTTTTCCATATTGTATTCATGGAAAAAAATCACAAATCCACCCAGAGTCAAGGAGAAGGGAGTTAAACTTCACCTCTTGATTGAGCAGTGGAAAGTTTCTAGAAGGTTTTTATGGGACCAGAAATTTCTGTGGCTATCTCTGGAAAATAAAATCTGCCCACAGATACACCATCCCCTTGGCTTTGAAGCCCATTTCCCTTTTGTTCTCTCTGAAGCCTAATTCATACCCCCGGGCTCGACTCATTCGTTACTCACCTCTGTGTCACCTTCATGCCTCATATGTTCGTCTGTTACTCCCTTTTATACAGTGTCTTACAATCACTTATTTATGTCTAACTTGCCTATTGGACTATGAGATCCTCCAGAGCCAGCACTTCAAACACCTTCAGACATTAGCAGCATGCTCAGTTCTAGGTGGTGGAAGCTTGAAAGTTCTAAAGCAATCTTTCACTCCCACCAATGCCACTCCAGTTCCACAGCTGAGTTCTGCCCTTAGAGCCAGCTCAGTGGGCCCCTAGTGGGGGCCACTGCTTTATAGCTTTGCTACTCAAAGCATACCACCACCTGAAAGCCTGTTAGAAATGCAGACTGTGAGACCACACCTCAGACCTACTGAATCCACACTTGAACTAGATCCTCAGTGATCTCTTTGCATATTAAAATTTGGGAAGCATGGCTCTTAAACAATGCCTCTGGCTCCCTTTTGAGCAGTGAGTGGGGTAGGGGGATGCCCATCTGAAGCCCATGCCACTGCTTCTAGACTATGCCTCTGGAAGTAAAAGTGTGGAATTCCTTGCCCAAATGGCTCCATGAGAGTAATGGCTGGGCCCTCTCCCCTGGGTCTGTCCTCCAGAAAGGAGACTTTGTTTCTTGTGTGTGTGGCCAATGGGAGCTGTTTGTGACAGGGCTAAGGGAGGAGAAGTTGGAAGTTATAGCTATGGTTGTACACACACACACACACACACACACACACTCACACACTCACACACTCACACACACTATCCGTCAGGCCCCTCATGGTATAAGATAGAGCAAGGGGGTGGGAAGAGAAGAGAACCAGCTAGGTTGGGTGGCTGAGGCTTCCATTTGTACCCCTGTCCCTGGACCCCGCAACAGTTAGGGGGCAAACTAACATGGATACTCATTTTTCCAGCCTCTCTGGTGGAAATTTGATAGGGATTACGTTGCATTTTAGCTCAATATGAGGAGAACAGCCTTTTTGACAATATTTAGTCTTCCAATTCATGAACATGAAATGTCTTTCCATTTATTTAGGTTTTCTGTAACTTCTTTCAATGATATTTTATAGTTTACAGTGAACAAATCTTGCATTTCTTCTGTTAAATTTATTCCTAGTATCATATCCTTTTTTGCTATTACTGTGAAGGATTTGTTTCCTTAATTTTAATTTTTGACTGTTCATTGCTTGCATATGGAGATATAATTAATATTTGTATACTGAACTTTTAAGTTTGAGGTTCTTTATTAGTTGTATAAAATTTTTGTGGATTCCTTTGGATTTTCATATAGGATCATGTCATCTGGGAACAAAGACAGTTTTACCACTTTTTTTCCCATCTTGGTGACCTTAACTTAAAAAAACTTTTTTTTTATTGCATTAGCCATAAAAACTCTAGTACAGGATGAAGAAAATTGGCAGAAGCAGATCTTTGCCTTGCTTCTGATCTTAGAAAGAAAGCATTTGCTCTTTTAGCCTTAAGTATGATGTTAGCTGTGGGTTTTTTATAGATGCCCTTTATCAGCTTGAGCAAGTTCTCCTCTAACTTTAGTTTGACAGTCTTTCTTATGAATGAATGTTGGATTTTTTAAAATGCTTTTTCTGTGTCTATTGAGATTATCATGTTTTGTCTTTCATTCCATTAATCTAATACATCTTAATTCTTTCTTTCTTTTTCATTAAATATGTGCTTTCAGGAATTTTTAGGACTTCCTGAAGTTCAAAGCCAAAAGTTGTTAAAGTTTCACTTCCTCTGTTTGTCTTGGAGGCAAACTAATTTTCTGCCCTGCAATAAAATAATCTGATGTCAAGTTATTCCCAGCCTCCTGCTGGGATGAATGTAGTTTCTCTTCCCTTTCTTGAGCTTGAAGTTATCTCAGGACTTTGTTGAATTATTCTAAAAAGAATTAGACTTCAAGGAACAAATGGGTATAAACTGATCTAAAATGTAAACCAAATCAGGTAAAACCTACCTTCACACTACCTCCTTTTCTACCACTGCTTTTGCAAATCACTTGAGAGCAAGAGGAAAATATGTCCCAGATACCTGTTTATCTAGAAAACAGTTGTAGACATAGAGCTGAGGACTTGAGGGGAGACATGATGCTGTAAAGATAAGGATTCTGGAAAGAATGAGGCTGGGTGAGCCCTTTAACGAACAAAACTCAGATTCTTCATTCTGATAACAGCAAACATTTACTGAATGCTCCCTCTACATTTGGACTGTTCCGAGTGTTTTAAATGACCTCATCTAAATATTGCCATGACCCTATCAGGTAAATGTTGCCTCATTTTACAGCAAAGGAAACCAAGGCGCAGACTGATCAGGCACCTTGCCCAGTGTCATCATTCAGTGAGCAGTGGAGCCAGTGTGTGAGCCCTGGTTGAGAGACCCCATCTGTGTGCCTGATCACTGGGTCATGCCAAAACAAAGCAAGGAGCAATATTAACACGGGGTTCCTGTACTTTGCTGCTTATATGGGGTTAAACTCCATCTCCCATATACAAATAAAAGGCTTCATCCTTTACTGTTATGTCTGATGCCTACCATCTGAATTGATCCCTTGAGTTCAGTATCCAAAGTATTGTGTATATGTGTTTAACAAGGCAGACAACCTACTTAAAATTGGCAAGATATTTTAATATGTATTTCAGGAAAAAAACCATATGAATGTGAGTAAAAAACACTTGAAAATATGCTCATCATCATTAGTCATTCAGAGAAATGCAAATGAAAATCACAATGAGATACCACTACACACCTGTCCAAATGGCTACAATGGAAAAGGTGCCCTGTCCTCATGAATATTAAATTATCATGAGGACAGGGAGCACCTGGAACTCTCCTCCACCACTGGTGGGAACGTAAAATGATACGGCCACTTTGGACAACTGTCTGGAAGTTTCTTACAAAGTTAAATATAAACTTGCCATATGATGCAGTAATTCTGTCAAAGGCATTTACCCAAGAGAAATGAAAATTTATGTCCAAGGAAAAATTGGACACAATAGTGATAACAGCTTTATTCATAACAGTTCCAAAGTGGAAACAGCCCAAATCTACCTACTGAAAAATGGATAAACAAATGGTGATGTATCCATACATACAACAACAGCAAAAATGAACCCCAAAAGCAATATGTTAAGAGATAAAAAGCCAGATACAAGGATATTCATGGTATGATTCCATTTGTATGAACTCTAGAGCAAACAAAATTCATCTATGATGTTCCAAAGCAGATCAGATGGCTGCCTGGGGCTGAAAGATCACATATGGGGTGAAATTAACTGCAAAGGGGCAGGAGGAACCTTTTTCAGGTGAGGAGTAGTGTCATGTATTTTGAGTGTGTATATTATTGTGCATTATTGATTGTGTACATTGATTGTGTATTGTTATCATGTATTTTATTCTATGTAATTATACTTCAGGGAAGTTGATTTAAAAAGAAAAACTATATTGTTGATATGGTGAGAAATACCAAAATAGAAAATTGTGACTAATTTGGTATTTGTTTTGTTTGCTCAGTGATTAATTTGGTGTTTGTTTTGTTTGCCTGGAAGGCAAAAGAGAAAGATTTTATGGGAGAAAGGGAAAAATAAAAGGTATGGTTGCTGAGATGCACTGTTGCAGAGGAAGTTGGATGCCCTGTTATTCTGTTGACCTTCCTCAGGGTGACCAGCTGGCTGGAGGGAGAGGAGCAAGCGTGCCGTGGGGCAGTGGGAACAGAGGGAGGCTGAACAGGCTGCCTGCCGTATGCTTGCCCTAATGGTGGTATCTGATGGGGAGCCACTCATTCCACTGTTACATTTCTGTAATGATTTTGTCTTTAGTTTTTCAATTTGTTGAACTTCACACCCTGAAGGGAGTGAGAGAGAGGATGTCGGGAGAAAATCGAAAGGTGGAATGGGAGAGGATGAGGGGCAGGAAACATTCAGACAATACCTGCTTAATTATGTTGTAAATAATTTACTGTCGAGAAAGATGAGCGGCAAAGCCCTTGGGGGAGTCGGGAGGAGCGGCTGGGATGTCTCCAGGGCAGCCCACCGCCTTGATGGAAGCTTGTGTTTTCCTTTTTTATGGGTGTCAAGTAGGTCTTGGAAGGGCTGTCAGATAAAGCCCTTGGTTACTTAATTTAGCATTTAAATCCTACCTAGCGAAAGGGTAGCAATGACTTTCAAACTTAAATGTGTGCAAAGCTCTCATGGTGAAATGCAGATTTCTGCGCCCCTCCTCAAGATTTTGCTTCAGTGAGGTTAGGATCTGCATTTTATCCTGCAGGGTTTCGATACACTCTCTCCATGTACTACACTCTGAAAAACACTGACCTAGAAGGTTATAGGTGAGAATCAGAACGCGTAAAGTCAATGGCCATATTCACTCCAGAGAAAGGACAGACAGAAGGGACCAAAAGAAGGAGTAAGAGAACCATCCATATTTATTTCAGGGAAGTGTGTGTGTGTGTGTGTGTGTGTGTGTGTGTGTGTGTGTGTGTGTGTGTGTGTTTACTAAGAGAGAGCTGAGAGAGCTAAGTAAGAGATTAGGTGGGAGATTTGGGGTCTTCAGATGTAGGGAACATGCGCCTTGCTACTTATCACACTGACCCAGACCTGGTTTTAAGGATTCTTCTCTTTCCTAGCATATGCCTCAAATCCTTTTTTCCCCAAAGCCTGTCAAATTGGTAGCAAATGGGAGACAGTGGCTGGTCTGTCCACCTAATCCATCAAAGCAGAATACAAAAAGATGCGAAGAGACTGGGGTGGATAAAGGAAATCAATACCTGTTTCCTCTTCTTTACCTTGAGACCCTTTGTCTGGTTTCAGTATGTCTTCAACAAAATAAGAAACATCGCTCAAATACCGAATCAAAATCAGATAACACGCAGGCGATAAGACATTGTGTCTCTTCCTTTCCGCAGATAAGAAATTTGAGGTATAACAGGGCTGAATTGTCTGAGCCCACTGCAGTTTTTTTAGTGATTAGAGGTTTTACCTGTTTATTGGAATTTATAAACTTATTCATAAGGTATTTAGAAACAAAGCAAATATTCCAACAAAAGAATGTTAAGCAAATTGAGCAAAAAAATTAATTCTCCACAAATTACTGGTCATCCAATATACCTTCCTATTTAGATTATAATCTTCCTTTTAAAATCCCTGAATACTACTAAACTCTATATATCTGACCAAATATAAATACACTTATGCTTTCTGCACTTTACCTATTGGACAACATAAAGCTAGTTTATTAGTAATGCCTAACCTGATGGCCTTACAAAGCAGTTTTGCAAAATGGTTTACAGATCGACTTTAACTTAAGGGGTCTATGAGTCTTTATAAATCATGTCTCTAAAAAATGTATATAAATATCTCATCTAGACACTTAGAAAATTGCATGCTTATTACATAGGTACTACATTTTTTCAAGTCAATTATAACAAGTGTTAAGTAAAATAACAGAATATTTCATGTTCACTATGACATCAGAATTGCTACTTGATGTCATACCTTAATCATTTCTTCAAAATGATCATATAGTGAAAAAGAATAAACTCTTTTCCTTCACCTTTGTATAGGCAATTGTTTAGTACTATCCTTGTAGACAGGGTCAATGAAGTTATAGGAGACCTTAAGAAAAAGGTGGAGAAAAAAAGCCTGTTTACGATGGGTCTAATAAAGCTTTTGTGCCTGCCTAACAGCCCTCTCTTTCCACCTGCACAGGGGCTCGCACACTGATGTATGGTTAGTGTTGGCTTCCTTTCACTTTGTTTATCATCACAAAGCAAGGGTTGTACCCTCAAATTGTACCCGTAAAAGAGGGAGCTTCCTAATATCTAAGTCCTTACTGGTGTCTTTCCTATTGTGGGGTGCTGTCTTGCTTCTAAAATTTTTAACAACAAAGTGCTATTTGGGAATGAGGTAGTAGCCTGCCGCGACCCTCCTTAACATGAGTCTCAGATGCCTGTAGGTGTCACCTAATGAAATAAGTTAAAAAATTTTAAAGGAGGCAAAGAAATTTAACACCACTGTAATTACTATTACTGGGAGTCTGACCTCTTAAATGCTTGTATTGCCTATCATTGTGAAAAGGTCTTTAAAATTGCTTCTAAAAGCAACTCAGAAAGTTATTGCATTGAGGACATCACTTGTATACACTCTCATGGGGAACTAAAAAGAAACTTCTCTAATATATATAAAATAGTATGTATGATTTAGGATCAATTCTCTAATAATATCATACATGAATTTTAAAAGTGCTTTGTTTCAAGAACTTACTTGGATGTGAAGGTCATATATTCTGAAAAACCGTTGGATGAATCCAAGATTAGTTCTAGTCACGACAATAGTGCTATATTTGGTTAATTTACATTAGGATTGCCCTGATCTAAAAATTGCTTGTCCTTGGGAGAAGGGTAAGTGTGTGTGTTCTTTTGTAAGCATTTGCTTATAGGAGAATGTGTTATCATGCTAAAAGAGGACTGATTAGCACATTTGATTATCTCCTCACTTTAGAGCACAGACTGTGACAAGGGAAGGGGGGACAACTGGGCTCAGTGCCCACTGAATGACACCACATGTTGGGTTATTAAACACTGAGGAACCCAGACTTTGGGCTGTGAGTTATCCACCCATAGGTCTCCTATCCCTTCACCATGTTAATGCACACAGGCCACCTGTGTTCTCATTCCCAGGAAAGCCAGCATCTGTGGCTTTGTTGAAAGACTGTATAAATGGGGCATCTTTCCTTCAGGACAAGGCACTCATTTCCCCCCGTTGGGAAGCCTGGAAGCTCACATTCTTCTCTGTGAATTGCCATTAGCAAGCGGACAGCATTCAAATGACACGGCTGTTCAGTGTGGAAATTCAAAGGCCTGGCGCCTGTGTCTTCATTTGGGACAGCTTTGGAGAGCTGCCCCAACTCCAGGGCCCTGTGGCATCCATCAGCTGAGGACTCTGTTGAAATTCATTGTAACCCAGTTTCTCCCTCTGCCCAACCCTGTTTTTCCATCTCCCTACAGGTGTTCTGAAGGGCATTCTTCCATAAAACTCTTGCTAGTAAATCTCTATTTCAGAGTCTCTTTTGTGGAAAAACTGACCTAACATATTCTTCAACCCAGAGATGGAAGGGAGGGAGACCTGAACTCTGAGGTTTAGAGATGCCTGAAAGCACAGACTCAGAGAAGTGGCTTGCCCAAGGTCACATAGCTTGTAAGGATTGGCAGTCTTTGACTCGAACCTCCTGGGTTTGTATCTGGATCCTTTTCTATTTGCATATGAAACACCTAAAATATGTGGCTAAATTTTATTTTCAAAGGTCAATAGTGAGTTGCTTTTACTTTCATTATTTATTTTGATTGTATATTAAAATACTTTATTTAATATATTTTTATTGTCTTCTCATGAGAACAAGTACTACCTAAGTACTCTTCAGGATGATGGACACATTAACCTTTTTTCTACCATGTGCACTTCTCTTTATTTGTGCTTTTGTAAGATGAAAGCAGGAGTAGTCTGGCAGTCAATACTCTGAAAAACGTCCAGAGCAATATTGTGTGCTCTTAAGATAAGCTCCTGTAAGTTGGAAGAAAGTTTCCATCATGTACTAATGATAACATTTCCTTTTGGAGCAGATGCCCAAGAGAATAGCAACTAAATGGGGGAACTTTCATTAACTGCCCAGACAAGTCCCTGTCAACCACAATTAATGACAGAGGATATATATGGATCTGAACAGTGTGCATAAACATGCATGCGTGCACACTGGATTCTCTCTGCCCTTCACTGTCTCATGCCTGGCTTTGTCAGCCTAGAGTAAATAGGACTAAATAAAAAAATGTTCATTAAATTATCTATTGTGCCAAGCTGTGCCATGGCTGTGGAAAATGAATAGGATTATGCCTTGTGTTTTGCCAGATATGACATAGTACTAATAAAAAGAAAGACAGAATCTCCTCTGCTTTGAAGTCTTAAAAGAAAATAGATTCTCAAGAAAGTATTCTTGATAACATTGAAAATTAGGTCTACAATATTTTATTGATATTTATTAAATACATTTCATTAGGACTGTCAGGATGGGAGAGGAAGTAGTAACAGGAAAATGAAATGTGGGAGTACAGATTGGTTGGCAAGAAGGAGAAAGTGAGGTTGATAAAGGGGATGTACCTGCTGTTGATTGGTTCCCTAACTTAATTGGTTTTCTGAACTGCTGTGGCAATTCTTCTCTCTTGAGTTTATGAGCAAGGAGATAATAATAATGTTCTGCCACTGTCCAACAGAACTTTGCTATAACTGCCCTGTCCAATATCATAGACACTAGCTATGTGGTTATTGAGCGTTTGAAATGTGATTAGTGAAACTAAGGATCTAAATGTTAATTTTAATTAGTTAAAATTAAAATTTAAATAGCTGTGGCTGCTGGTGGCCCACAATTATGTAACAAGATGAAAATTTTATCTCTTAATGTTGATCATCACAATTCCTTTTAGGAATTATGAAAACATCTTTCTTTGGGATGACCTGTGCTAAGCCCATTTGGGATAGGTGTTCTACTTTATATGTATTAGTTTATTTAATTTCCAGTTTAACTCAATGAAATAGTTGCTATTATTATCCCCATTTCAGAAGCAATGAGTCTGAGGTACAAAGAGATAAGTAACTTGCCAAGAGTCACATAGTAAGTAGAGATCCACAGACATGGCTGTCAGCAGGTGCTGAGGTGTCATGGAGGGAGGACAAACTGCTTGGCATGAATTAAAGGAAGGTCTAAAAAGCTGATGAGAAGAGTGAGAGAGAGGGAGAGATTTTTGGGGTAAAAAGCCCATGTGGCTACAGGGAAGGAATCAGAGCTGTATTACAAACACAGTAGCCACTAGCCACACATGGCTCTTTAAATTTAAATATGTTAGAATTAAATAAACCTAAAATTCCTTTTCTCACTCACAGTGGCCGCATTTCAAGTGCTCAGAAGCCACATGTGGCTGGTAATGACTGTATTAGTGCTGAAGCAGGACATTTCCATCCTCACAGAAAGTTCTGTTGGAGAGTTCTGAGTCTAAGGATAGCTCAGGATGGCTGTAGCTTCTGACCAGGGGAGGGGGCTTTCACTGATGCAAGGTAAACCTCTCTTTCATCTTTCCCCCAAATTACCAGCAAAGCCCATTAATTTCATGCATGCTCTATAGGAGTAAGTATAAAGAAAAGGCTGCATTTCTTTCTGGATCGATATGACATAGTAGATGGGCTGAACATTAAAAGCAAGAGGCTAGAGTCTGAGGTGGTCACGTGAAGTTGCAAAAAGTGTTGTTGGGGGAGGGAGATCTTGAATTTCCATAAACTGTGAAATTAAAGGAGTGATAGTGGTTTGAGCCAATTTTTAGTAAGATTTGTAGATACCATGACCTTCCTCCCTCCAGCTGACAGTATTCATATGACCACTCTTATAATGTGAAAGAATTATATTCCACTGTATTCTTGATCTCAGAATCTTCACAAAATCAGTTGAGTTTTTTTGAAAGCCACAATTTGTGGTCAGTTTGTATCTATACACCCTGTTATTGATTTTAAGTCACCCTGCAGGTGATGTTGCTCATTCTAAATGTAATAGTGGTCAGCATCTAAGTGCAAAACACTGTTTTAAGCATTTTATGTGTATGAAATTTATTTAGTCTTTAGATTAACTCAATCAAATATTTACTGTTATTCCCATTTTAGAGACAATGAACCCAGGGCATAAGATATTAGGTAACTTGAGTGACATGAGTCACATGGTAAGGGAGAAAGGCAGGATTTGAATGAATTTATCCCTAGACACCAACAAATGGCTTTCTTATGTTTTAGTAGACAGATAACCAGAGTGTTTTATGGCTTGTTGGCTTGGTCCCTGGATCACCCTTGGGTGCAGCCTTCATGGATAACTCGTGGCAAGGAGAGCTGGCTCTGCAGGTGAATTTAAGACATTAATCCATGTGTCTATGATGGCGAACTGAAGAACATCAGGGACATACTGAACTCTTTGTAACTGATGGTTTCAACCTCTACTCTTTGGGTGGAAAATGAAAGTATCTCTCTCCTGTGCAACTATGCAGCTCTCTGAAGGAACTGTTTGCCAAGCTATTGCGAATGCCTGAGGATTCTCTGAACATATGGTTGGCACCATTTCACTAGGTATGTTAGAGAGAGGAGAGCAAGGAGTAGTGATATGGAATCTATACTTAATTGGACATCATAAACTTGCAGAATGATAGTTCTTGGATGGATTGTAGCGGTCATTTGGTCCAGACATTCTCAATGGCAGTGCTGCAGACCATGTTGCAGAATCATTCAGGGAGATTTTTAAACACGCAGAAGCCAGGTCCTACTATTGGAGACGCTAGTTCAATATGTCTATGGCAAGGTCTTCTGTATTTTATAAAGAGATGCCCATTAAAAGGTAATTCACTGGTCAACTTGGAGGATATTAGAGGAATGATTCATCATTTTAAAATCTGCCAAATAAAGGAGAAAATCATGCATTTAATCCTGCTTTTCATTTACCAGTGTTTCAGGAAACTTAAATGCTATTTAGGGACAATTTCTCTTTATACAAGTATTGCAGCTAGTAAGTAAAGAAAGAATATTAGACTATTACCATTCCAAATGCCTAACAAATCAATGTATTATCAATAGTTGTGGACAACACACAATGGGCCTTCTCTTGGACCTACACAACAGCACATATGATATTCTCACCAAAAACTTAAACTGGCATCCTAGACAGTCTCCGTATCTCACTTTAGATATAGAATACAGAGGAGCATGTTAAATAACACCACTAGGCATCAATAATCCAAATCCAGACTGTGAGAATGTCTATAGGTCAAATAATCCAGTTTCTTCATCAAATTTATTAGAAGGGGGAAAAAAGTTCTAGGGGAAAAGAGACAAATCAATCAACTAAAAATGAATCTTGTTAGGCTGTTGATGTGATTACACATATTGAAAAAATATATATATAGAGAGAGAGAGCTAATTATGTATTTGGGTGTAATAATTATATTGTGGAAATGTTTTTAGAGATACTGAAATATTACTGGATGAAATAAATTTGAATATGAATAAAATAAAAGGATTTGTGTTAAAATAATTCAGAGGAAGGGAGGTGAGTAAGGAGTTAGATGAAGTAAGATTAGCCCTAAATTGATAATTGTTGATGCTAGATGATGGATACTGTGAAGTCATTATACTATTCTTCCAACTTCTATATGATTGATATTGCCTATAGAAAGTTAAACATAAAAGATTGTGTCCAAAAATGCCAAGTGTTTGGCTTATCTCAGGGGTCAGCTAAGTATGGCCCTCAGGTTAAATCCAGTCTGCTGCTGATTTTGTGAATATAATTTTGTTAGAACACAATGAACTATGCCTATTCATTTACATATTGCTTATGGCTGTTTTTATGTTACAGTGGAAAAGTTGAGTAGTTGGAACAAAGATATTTGCCATCAGGTCCTTTACAGAAAATGTTTGCCAACCTCTGGCTTAGATGAAGTTGTTCATTGAAAAAAATAATTAAGTACTAAATTTTTGTGTTTGGTTGTTGTTACATACATTGTTCCTTACGTGTGCATCTAAAATTTTTTTTCAGTTTTTTTAAACAATGTTAGAAGGAACACTATAATAAAAATATCAGTCTGTGACTCCTAATGAGTCAATGGATATAGGTGATGGTTATCAATAGCAGTAGATCTAGTCATTGGTCATCAATGAATAATACATAAGAATATTTATGTAATGTACAAGACTATGTACTAATTAAAACTTTAAGTTACTTTACTAAAAAAGGTTGTCCAGTTGATTCCAATGACTTGTCCAAGTTGAGAACATTAATTTCCTTCCCCTTCTTTATTCATATGAGAAAACAAACATTAAGTCATGGAACAGATACCAAAATAAGGCACCCACTCAGAAACTCATGGCTCATCATGCTAATTCTTTCCCCCCTTTTGCAGTATGCTGGGTCTAGAAAAAAATAAAAAACCAGTGTATGAACTCTAGCAAGATATGCTTTATATCAGTTTTCTCAATCTTAATTCTGGTAGTTACTACAGACCACTTTGGTCAGCAAAATACTGTGCCTTGCAGCATCATTACCTGCCAACTGGAGAGAGAAAGGAAGGTAGTTAATGTAATTACTTTCCCTACAGTGATGGTCCATTTATTATCTGCCTCATCTTCTAAAGAACAGAGGGTGGTATGTTGTAATATTCCAAAGACTGATTTTTCTTTAGGACAACCCTACTGCTGATTTAGATAGTGGTTGGAGGGGAGGAAATGGTAGGGAAGACACTTTAAGAATCTCTCAGATGCTCACAGGCTTAAGGAAGAGAATGCTTGGGCAGTCGAAAGGTTTGGAGCCAAAAGATTTGGTTCACGCCCTGACTTTTCTCTTGTTGCACGGTGACTTGAGCAAGCCACTTAATCTTTCTGAACCTCAGTCTCATGTGGTATAGCAGGCTAACATCACAAGATTTTCGTGAAGATTAAGTAGAGTAATGTGTGTGAAAGAACTTTGTAAACACTGTGACGCTAGATAAATATAAAGGGTCATTACTTAGGTTCATTCATCCTGCCAATGAACTAGATCCATCTTTGACAGTTGCCAAGTTCAGGAATGTTAAAGGAAGCATTTGGTTTCCGTGCAGATGGATGATTTTCAATGAATCTAGGCTGTAGCACCTTCTTCATCCCTGGAAAGACAATCCATTATGTCTTTTTAGACCAGATAGCTTACTTCCTATTTATTCTCTAGTCCCAGGGAAGCATAAAGGAAGGAAGCTGCATGCGGTGTCATGGAGAGGAGGCATAGAATGAAAGAGTGGCTGGAGTTTTAGGCTGCTACACATCTCTTTGAATAAGTGATATTTCTCTATAACAGGGCAGAGAAAGGGTAAAACAAATACTCAAAAATGCAGTGTGGGATGGAAAACAGAACTGAGAAGGTGGCAGTGAGGAATGCAGAGAAGGTAGACATGTTTCCAGACAGACAGATGTGGGGTGGGGTCCTCCACAGCATCACATTCCAAAGGCAGATGCGATCTCTTGGTTTTCAGCTTCTCTCTGGCATCCTACCAGCCTATTTTTGCCTCTGGGCTCTATACAGTACCTAACAAAGTGCTATGCACATAGCAAGATCTCAAAAAATACTTGTGGAATGAACAGTCCTTCCATTAAAGCTGAAAACCAAGGCTTGGCTACACATACCCTTTCCTTCCGTAAAATGACTTGATAGCTCAGAGAAGGGCTAAGCCATTAAGGCAACATTGAGAATTCAGTCCAAAGGTGATTAATTATCATCCTGTTTTCTCTGGTTTGGCCAGACACCATAACTACTTTAAAATGTTCTGTACAGCTAGCATACAGTGAGAAGCCACTGACAGTCTCAAGAGCAGCCTAGGAAGCAACTGTTGTTTAAGAATTTTGCAGAGATGTATTTTTGATTCTCTGTTAGCAGCTGAATTCTTGCTCTTATATACAGTCTAATTGCTACTCAAAGCAGCATATTTTTAACTGGTGCATCTTTTCTACCTGCGCAGTTCTAAATACATGAGTAAAGCTTTCATTCCTTAGCAAAAGAAGAGTAAGAGGTTTTTCCATTTCACTGCTGCACTGATTGGTGTTTTAGATATTAAATAACACTATAAATATTAAATAATACTACTGCTATTAAATAAATGTACCTCTATTATTACAGAATACTGAGCAAGTTCTTGGAATATAAGGTATAGTGTGGTGACTATAATCAACAATAGTGTATTATATATTTGAAAGTTGCTAAGACAGTTGATCTTAAAAATTCTCATCACAAGAGAAAAAAATCATAACTGTATGGTAGGAGATGTTAACTGGACTTAATGTTTTGATCATTTCACAATATATAATTGAATCATTTTGTGTATACCCAAAATGAATACAATGTTATGTATCAATTATACCTTGATAAAAAGTTTGATCAGATTATAAATTGAATATGCAAAAAAAAATGATGTGGGATAGCATCAGTTTCTGAGGTAATTAACATAAGTGACCTAGACAGAAATGACTTTTTTGGAGAAATTTCTTGCTCAGGATTTGCCTTAAGTCAGAATGGTTAGTGGCAAAGCCTGGGATTGGGATTCCTGTTTGAATGATTCATTGGGGAATGTTCCCGGGAGAATGGAAGCATGGGGCCAGGATAGGACAAGAAAAGGAGCTACGTAAGGATGTGGTCTCAGCTGGAGCCTGGCCTCAGCCTGGTCCCATGGGGCACCGATAGCACAGGCTACAGAGTTCCTTTTAAGTGGTAAAAGGAGTTTGGAAGCTGAATTTTGCAGTCATTTTACTCAATTAATTAAAAGTCATTTAAAGGAGAAAAGAGTTCTGGAAGCTCAGGTAATAAAGTATTTCCTGTCCCTAACAGAATTTATGTTCTCCATGCATTTTCTTTGGTTAGTAGCAGACTCACAGAACCCAAGAAGGGGCTAGTGGTTACCAAAGGGGAGGGATGGGGGAGGGTGGGTGGGGAGGGAAGAAGAAGGGTATTGTGGGATATCATGATTGGTGCACATGGTGTGTGTGGGGTCATGGGGAAGACAGTGTAGCTCAGAGAAGACAAGTAGGGACTCTGTGGCATCTTACTGCACTGATGGACAGTGACTGCAATGGGGTATGGGGGGAACTCGATAATAAGGGTGAATGTAGTGACCACATTGTTTTTCTTGTGAAATCTTCATAAGAGTGTATATCAATGATACCTTAATAAAAAAAATAGTGCCTACACATTTTAAAACACCCTGGAGAATATGGAAACATTGAAAAAGTCCTAGCACTTCAAAACAACCACTGGGTTACATTTTGGTGTATTTCCTTCCAGTCTTTTCCTCCACACATTTTCAATAAATTGTTTATAACCATAAAAAAAATCTAGAAACAGTATTTTTAACCTGTCATTATTTAGATTAAAAAAAAAGAAATTGATGAATGTGAAAGACTTGACTATGCTAAAGAATATTGCTTAAGTTACTGTTCTGGAAAGAAACTGTAGAAACAATAATACTTGTGATGTGTAGATAGATCCAGGCAACTTGAGTTTGCATAGTCAGTTTTCTTAGTTCATCTTAAAAAACAAACTTTCAAACTTAAAAAGAATCCATGCTGTAGTTGTTATATAAATGATGACAATTAAGTAGCAGTGCGCCAGATGCATACAGAGAAAATTTACCAACATCAATAGGACAAATAGTATATGTGTCTAGGAAATTCTACCAGCCTGAGTAGACTGAGCATTGCATGAAACTTCTTGTGGAATGTAGTTGGTGACAGTTATTTCATTATGTGTGTGTGTGGGGGGGTGGGATGTTGGCAAATATAGGACAGGACTCTGAGAATAGTGGGGTAGATTGGTAGATTTTTCCATAGCCAAGTAGAGAGTATATGTATTCTCTCTATATACATCTTCTATAAATATTCTCTTTCTCTATTATATATGTAGTAAATATGCTGAATAGAGAATATGTATATGTTCTTTGGGGATTTGTTACCTGAAGTGGGTTAAGGGAAAAATTGATTAGAATCAAAAAAATTTGCAACTGATAATGTGATGAAATTTGCCAAAATGGCACATTCTCTCTACTCTTCTTACTTCTATTTAATTTTTAAAGATAACTCAATAATTTATGTGATCTCTAAAGGTGTTATTTTTTTTACTTCTTATTCTTCTATTTTTTTTATTATTCTACAATTTTACAGATGTGCCCAAAAATCTATGAAAAGGCTGTATGAAACAAAAAACTCAGGTATGTATAATACAACCCACCGTATATCCATGGAAAAAGGCTAATAGACATATATCTGGACCCAGAATAAAAGATCTGTTTCCATATGAGAACTACAAAAAGATCCTCAAGGACTGGGGAGGAGGCTGGGAGACTTTGAAGCCAAGCTGGGTGTATAAAATATTAGCAAGAGTCCCAGCACAAAGGTAGCTTAGAAAAGATCAGAAAGATGATGGTTTTTTAAGGGTAAGCAGAATCATGTGAGATGACCTCAGGGAATTAGCAAAGTGCCCAGATCAAACAGGAGTGTCAGTCCAGAGATGGGAGCTGAGGACGTCAAGAAGACTCAGCAGGTAGAAGAGTCAGAATCTTTTAAGGAAACAGAGTTTAAGCCAGGTTCAGGAGAATCCCTTGCCACAAACTCCTGTAGTTTGCAACCTGACCAGAATCCTTGTTGCCTGCTTAATAAAAAACGGTAAATCAATCACAGTCCTTTCCCAGCACTGGAGTCTGGACTCGGCTCTGTCCCCGGGACCTCATGGAGACCAGTCCTTGGAGGACTGCGGCTTCTGCACAGCACTGGTGCCCACTCAGAGGTCATCCCTGCTCTCTGTCCTCTGCGGCACTGAGAGACCCTCTGAAGGGCTGCCTCACCGTTGAGTGGCAGAGACATCTCTGTGCTCCCACTCACCAGGATGAGTAATCTGAATTTTGTGTTTTGAGGGGGAACCACCAGGCAGTGTGGGCTCCCTGAGAACATGCAGGGGTTTTCACAGGCCTAGAGAGGCAGCGGCACAGACCTTTAAGGGGCAGATGGCAGTGATGGGAGAGCAGCCAGAGCAGCTGCGGGGCCACCTGAGGCAGCCGACTGATGCCCACACGCACCCTCAGAGCAGAGGGTGGTTGACACAGTGCCTCTGGGTCCCAGAGCACCGGGAGAGATGACTTCCTGGGACGTGGGCAGAAAATGTGGAGCTTCCGATTTTTCATCTGAAGTTCAACTTTACTAGTGATGAACACACATATTGGCACTGGTGACTTTCGCATATATCAGATGGCTATGTGTCATATACAGTCTCTGAGATGTCTTAAGGCAAGAAGGGGAGCTCTGCTGTGCATGTGTGTGAGTGTGTGTAAGGCTGACCTCAGCACCTTCACTTCTTTGAGTGTTTCAGAGTATTGTGAACAATGTGTTCTAGGTTACTTGCACCATGTTAATTGCATTTATTAATCAATATATCTTCCTAAACTAACCCTAACACTATAACATGCATCTATTTTCACTAATGATGAGCCTTAACTTTTGTGAATATGGGGCACTGAAATATTAGTGTAACTGTTTTTAAAAATGGGATGAACTTGGTTGCACAAACTTAGGTGGAACAGGACAATACGGTATTGGCTTTACAGTTCTCTAAACGTTGTTCGTAACCATGAGTGTCACCGTTGTTCAGGCTGCTATAGTGAAATCCCACACTGGGTGGTTTACGAACAGCAGAAATTAATTTCTCATGGTTCTGAAGGGAGGGAAGCCCAAGATCAGGAGCCAGCATGGTTGCATTCTTTGGTAAGGACCATCTCCATGGTCATAGCTGGCAATTCTGGAATGTGTCCCCACATGGGGAGGGGGTGAGGAAGGTCTAGGGGCTTCTTCTATAAGAGAATTAATCCCATTCCTGGGGCTCCACCCTCATGATTTAATCAATTCCCAAAGGCTCCACCTCCCAGCACCTCACATTGGGCATTAGGATTTCAACGTATGAACTTGGGAGACACAAGCATTCAGACCATTGCCACAACACAGCTCTTCCCTCTCACTGTTGAACAAGATCTTGGGTAGATTCCATTCTAGTCCCTTTCAGCTATGTAAAAAGTTGCATTCAGGTAACTATAACTCATCTTCGGGTGTTCAAAGAATCAGCCCAGTCTAATACCAAAACAGCAATGTCATATCCAGAGGTCCTACAGTGTCGGAAGTATCTCTCCCTTTTTCTCAACCTTTCTCAGTTAGATGAAGAGAAGCAAGAGTCTTTTGACACTGGTGCTACTAGTCTATCTTGATTAACATTGTCTGGTTCCTTAATGGGACATCTGTGTGTTCTTTGGAATTCTCTCCTTCAGGGAGTCACAGGGGTGACAGATTCTACTGCTGACCTCAGAATCCAGTCCCCTCAGCTCTTGGCTTTGATGAGAGTCCCTGACTCTGCAGATTCCTTCTCCCCAAGGCAGGTCCTGTCCAGATGGCTTGAACATGCTCACCTCCACTGCATCCATGAGCCCATGGGAAGCACTTGGATCCTTGCCACCCCAAAGTGCAGACTGTTCTAATTGCCATTCTCTCCTTGCCCTCTACAGCAAATGGCCCCACTGGGCTCCTACTTTCCACAGCCAACAGCTGGTAAGCAGCTCTAATCTCCATGTTCACCCTTTCGTTCTTCCAATCAAACCCCAAGTTGTTCTGATTTTACCTTCTAAGTATTTCTCAAATATATTTCTTCTCCTTTTTCTTTGCCACAATTTCACTTGTTCAATCTGTTTTCTATTTTCCCTTCTGACTTTTCCTCTTAAAACCTACCCTCCACACAGCTGCCAGAAATACTTACAAAAATGAAAATTGGATCACATTACCACCCAGCATAATAAATGTTGATAGTTCTTCATGGGCAATGCTTATAGGATCAACTCCAAGTCTCTTAACTTGGCCTAAGAGCGTCCTCAAGCCTGGGCTGTCCCTGGGCTCTCTGGCCACCACTGTACCTGCCAAGCCACATCCTGGCTGCCTTGATCATCAATGTCAGAATGAAAATCTTTGGGCAGAAATGTTTCCTACGCACCATGCCACCCTCCCCCAACTAACTTATTCATTAAGACTCAGCTCACTTTAGTCTCCAGAGAGTTTGCCCTCGAGATCTCACTGCCCCTGCGGGTTAGGAGCGCCTCCCCGTCCCATCCCTCTGTAGTTGCCTCTGTCTCTGTCACGTCTATTCCTGCACCTACTGTGCATGTCCCGGTATGCACGTGCCTGTCTGCCCGTCAGAACCAGCATCTGGGAGGAAGGATGAAGTCTTTTTCACTTAAGACCTGCCTTCTGCCTGGCCCATGATAGGCACTAAATAAACATTTGCTGAAGGAATAAAATGAGATTTTAGGATAACAAAAGGCAGGAGACAGATTGGGAGATGATTCCTCCCCTTCTTTCCTCCGTATTATTTCTGCTGCTATTCTGTGTCCCCACCAGGTGGGCTTTCTCAACAGCAGGGGGAGCGCCATCTGTACGCCCATAGTTCGTCTGCACATCTTTTTCCGATTTAAGAAAATCCAAGTCCAGAGTAGGGGATCACTGTTTTACTTGTACCTTGCCCCAGGGCATCATGATGGTTTGCCCATTTCTATGGAAAAAACAAACAACGACCCAACTGAGCTGGTGTTTGTGGGTTTTCTTGCTGGATTCCAGAGGCACGGAGGACAGGCTCAGACTTGTGAGTAATCACAGAGGGGCATTTCCAAGATGCTTCTAGATTTCTGAGATAGGTTTGAAGGTCCCAGTCCTTCCAAAGCATTTTCACAGACTCTACTGATTGCAGTTGCCAATAGCAAGGAATGCGGTTTCTGGAGGGTAGGACTGGGTAGAGTGACAGGCAGCCAGGGGAATCTGGGACCAGGACTGGTGGAAGACCTAGAAACTAGCGTGTTCAAGATGATGCCATTTGATGGGGACCCTGATTAGCAGGCTGGGGGAGGTAGGAAAGGCAGAAAGGTGGCAGCCTGATGGCATATTTTGCTTCTGTCTATATTTACCTAATATTTAGCATTGACTCTAGGAACTATCAGACATCTGCTAAGGGGGAAGGTGACACAGGACTCAGAAATATCTAGCATTATTTTTTAAAAATCCAACATATTTGTCCTCAACCTTGGCAGCAGTCACTGAAAAGAGCTTACTCTTGCGTAAGTATGGACTTCCTAAATTAAGAGAAATGGTTTTGGGCCTTGGCTTCTTGCATATTCCAAAATCACTGTCATATAAGCAGTAAGATTCTCTCCTATAAAACTCTGAATAAACACCAGTATACTTTTGCAGACTGCCCAGCATCTATTTCCCCTTTTCTGATAGAAGAGCCCTAATTTTTCTTTTGGGGAATCATCCTTCTCTGCAATCAGTCCACATGAGGTCTGATTCATCTTTTGGATCCAGGAAGTAGCCATGTATAAGATCTAAGACTGGGCAATAAGAAGACTGCATCCCTTGGCCATTATAATTTGTTTAGGAAAGAGGACACAAGTCAGGCCACGGAGAGACAGGCTTGGAACTTATTTTGAAATAACTGCCAAAGAGGTTCTTTCTGATGGATGGCTAATGAGAAAATGTAAGCCTAGAAATACTGGAGGCCATATCTGAGGAAAGCCTGCCTGGAAATTTTGCCACATCAGAGGAAGGCAGAGCCAACTGAAGAAAATTAGATGTTTGGTAATGTTATGTGTGTGCCTAGATCAAGCCAGACCTGAAGGCAACATAACTCTGGACTTCTATGTTACAAAAGCCAATATATTTCCTTCACCCCTGTGTTTAAGCCAGCCTCAGCTGAGTTTTCTATTACTGCCTACCCAAAGAGTTGTAACATCCTAGTGCCTGGAGTTCCGCTGAGAAGGGATGGAGCCTCTTCTGCTGCTATCCAGGAAGTAAATCATTCATGCTCTCTGGTTCAAATAGAAACATTACAGAAGCTCCAACTATTGAAAATGACAGGGGCTCTTAGCACAGAAGCTGGTCCTATTTACCTTTCTTTATGGATAGATACATAAGGCAAAGAAACATTGATTGGAAAAAATGACCCATGTATTTTAAGGCTACTATGAAACTGAGCATTTTCAAAAGGGAAAATAATTTTCCAGTTTCCCTTGACCCTGTATTTGTCTCCTGAGGACAGTGGTAAGAAAAGTTCTTCTACTTTTCATACCAAGATTTTTCTCTCTAGCTCCCATCCCCAGGACTCCCCACAGTCACACCTCAGATGGCCTTGTTACCCAGGGCCCACTCCAGCATGAGAGTGCTGGATCAGCCTTAGTTCCCCCTGACATCAGTGTCCTGACTTTGGATCTCTTCTGCTTTCTCATTTCCACTTGACTCAGTCCTGTCCTCATTTATCCCACACGTATTTATTGAGCACCTACTGTGTGACAAGTGCAGTTTTAGGCACTTCAGATACATCAGTGGGCAAAATTAAATTACGAGTGTTCTCATAGAGCTTGCTCTCTCTCTGTGGTCTTGGGGGGAACAGACAATAAATTATAAATATTACTAACAGCTATATTATACCATCTTTTAGAAGAGTCCTGAGGGGAAAAAAAGTGAAAACAAAATAGAGCAGAGAAAATGGAGTAAGGGGGCTGAGGGTTTCTGGGGGTAAGAATGGTTGTAATTTTAAATAGGCCTCATTGAAAAAGTGAATTTTGAGTAAAGACTTGGAGGGAGGGATTTGCTGTCAGATTTGGGGGAAGAGTTTCTAAGGAAAGGAAGGGAAGAGCTGGTACAGAATCCCCAGGGCAGCAGAGTCCCTGGTGGCTTTCCTGGACGGGCAACAGGTCGCTGTGGCAGCTGAAGAGAGGACAGTGGTGGGAGGTGAGGTGAGAAGGGGAGCGGTGAGATGGTAGGCAGTGGGTAGAGTCACGTGGGACTTGGATTTCTGCTTGGAACAAAATGAGTCATTGTTGGAGAGTTTCAACAAGGAGGGACACGATCTGACTCAGATTTTAAAGCCATCACTCTGGCTGCAGATTTGAAAACAAGCTCCAGAGGAGCAGGGGTGGGAGCAGGGGTTATTAAGGCAGAGCCAGAGATGCTGGTGGCTCGGGCCAGGGTAGCAGCAGTCAGTGACGGTGGTGAGAAGTGGCTGGTCGCATTTTGGAGATGGAGCCATCAGGGTTTGCTGGCAGATCAGATGGAGAGCGCGTGAGGGGGGCCAGAGTAAGGCACCTGCTTGAGCGTTCGCAAGGATCGAGTTGCCACCAGCTAAGAAGAGGAAGTGAAAGGGGAGCACCTTTGAGGGGAACATCGACAGCACAGTTTAGGAGAGCTGGGGAGGGAGTTAGAGCTGTTGCAGCAGCTGAGCACCGGGCTTCAGGGGATAGGACTGGCCTGGAAAGGTGAACTTCGGAGTTGTTACCATCTAGACAGTACTCACAACCTCACTGTGACCCGGAGGTCCTTCTGGGCAAACAAGCCTCTCGTTACCTTCCTGCCTTGACTTGCAGAGAGAAGTTGAGAGCATGACACACTGGAAAAAACACAGGCTCTGGGTGGGGTGGGACTGATCTGGGTCAGGATTCTAGTGTTACTGCTTTCCTACTCATGGCGTTGGGCACGTTCCTTCTCTCTCTGAGTTGGAATTTACTTACCTGAAAAACTGGAGGATAACACCTACTTGCTTGGACTCATGAAATTAAATAATGCCCATGAAGCTCCTAGCCCTTAGGAAGCACTCAACAATTAAGTTTCTTCCCCCTTTAAAAATATCTAATCTGGAGGCTTACCAATGATGTCCTCTCTCTTCTTATTTATCTGGACCAGCACTACTCAAAGTGTCCTCCCTGAGCACGTGCACTGGCATCATCTGGGAGCTTGTTGGAAATGCAGATTCTCCAGCCCCACCCTCCCACACCTACTGAATCCTAAATTCCGAGAAGGCCCAACCATCTGCGTTTGAACAAGCTCTCCAGGTGATTCTGACTTCGCTAGAAATGAGTTCCGTCCATTCACAAGCTTCCACTGGCCTCCCATCTTTGCTCATAGTTCTCCGTAGCTGGCTGCTGTCAGAAAAAGCTATTGTAACCAAGTGAAACGCCTTTACTACACATTCTTCCTATAGATCCTTTAGTGCTGACCTCTCAATTGCATCCACACCTCCACTTCCAATTCTCCCCACATTAAATAAGGCTCTTCTGGAAGATACTGACACTGAGCCAGGTTGCACTCACCCTTCCCTGCCCCCATCCCCTTCAAAAAACCTGAAACTATCAGGCAGAACAACCCAACTTCCCTCTCTCCTCCTAATTTCCCTATTTTAGTAATAGTGAAAGTTACTTGCTGAACGCTTGCCATATGAGCCACTTTCCACGTATCGTTTCAGTGACTTCTCCCTGTGACTCCAAAGGCAGGACTCCTGTGAGCTCCCACTTAACAGACAAAGAGATTGAGGACAAGGAAATAAAATAGCTAACTCCGAGGGCACACAGGATGTGCCAGCAGGGGGGCACCAGAGGGAGGATGATGAGGCTGGAGGGGCGAGAGGGGACTTGGTCCTTCCTGCTCTGCTTGGAACCACATCCTGTGGCTTATGGCCAGATGAAAGGCTTTCCCTTCACGCAGAAAGAGGATGGGCTGGCTTGTGTGAGTGTGTGTGTGTGTGCATGTGTGCGTGCGTGCATGCGTTTGTGTTCTCCCAGGTTCAAGAAGACTGAATTAAGCAATCTCATGGTGGGAAACTTTAGTTCCTCTCTTTAGGGTCCTGCCATGGGCCTCTCCTTGCATGCTCTTGAGGAAAACTAGGCCACTTTTGCCTCCACAGAGCAACCAGCGGAACTTCATAAATAGATTGTCTGCCACTTTGTGTTATTGTTAGTTTGTTTCTATATAATTGACTTTTGAGATATGGAAATGAAGATCTGTTTTCCTCATATCTTGGAAAATGAGAGTTTATTTTTTGATTCCAACTCTTTAAATATATAAAACAAAATTATTTAAGAAACAAGTAGGAGTTTTCATAAGGAGCGTTATGTGGTAAAATAAATTCATAGCCACATAGGGGAGGGTGAGTGTAGCCAAAAAAAAAAAAAAAGCTGTAGTGAATAATAAGAACATCTGGAGTGTAGACTTGGTAATTTTTGGTATTACATTTGCATTTTAAATGGGTGAGCAACGGAACAGTAGCTATTCATGTATGTCTCTATCCAGCCTGACTTAAGTACACAATTATGATTTCACCCTGAAAGCTGACAAAGTTTTCAAACACCACGTTGTCCACTTCTCTGCCTCTGAGACACATTGTGTAAGGCAAAGTAGAGACTTTGTGAAGCCACTGGCTTCAGGAAAGCAGCCAAATAAAACCCTGGGAATAGATAACTTGTGTTTGAGTCTTTTTAGCTCCATCATGTTGAGATTTTTATTGCCTGCTGTAGTCATTCAGGCTCTGTGGACTGATGGGAACAGGACATCCAGGGCATTTGAAAGTGGATGATTCTCCTTCTTAATTGTCAGATTCTATTTTTTCCTTTCTTATCGGTGCACTAACAGCTTATTCTTTGGAAAGTAGATGTCTCAGGAGAATATGATCTAACCCTAATTACTCATTTGAAAGATTCTTTCAAGTAAGAGCATGGGCCTTAAAATAGAAGGGGATTTTCACTTAGAGGGCATGAAGGTTTTCCTTTCTTATCCTTAGTCTTGGAGGTCATGCTGTCCCTGACACATCCTTCCTTCCTCTTCTGCTTCCTGGCTCATTAAAAAAATACTAGGGAATATACTTCATTATTTAAAACATATTTTTCATGCATTGAATTAAAGGCTGGTTGTTTTCTGTTGACCAAAAAAAATTGAGGACTGTAGTAGTTCAGTGTAGATGCTGCTTATGGAATATATCTAGGGACAGATCCACATAGTCAGCGTGACGGTGAAAAGCCTGTTGACTGGGGCTGGAGGTGGAGTGACCTCTGCAGATTAGCTTCACAGTTCACAACCGCATTAGAGGGCATACCCTGGGCTGTGTTTGTAAGCCACTCTGCCCCATGGGAATATTATGGAATGCTTTCTAGTTACCTATGCTGCCAAGACATTGTTTATTCTCTTTCCCTTTCTTGGGTCCTTATTAAATGTACTTAGCCTCTTATTTATTCTCACATCAGTTTTATCATGACCCCAACTAGCTATGCACGATTTGGAAGGTCTTTCCCCATCCTTTGACTTTGTTAAAATGGTAGGTTTGTTGCCTTTGAGGTCTTCATCAACTCAAAGATCTAGAGTTCCTTATCTATGCTCCTATATGCTAATGTATTTGACTCTTGTCTTAATATTTAAGCTAATCTTGGTATTTAGTTCTCATTTGAGGAAAATGTCTCAAGCAGAGATGGTAGGAAATAGTACCTTGGTGTGTTAAGTACAGGAGTTAGAAGCTCATGAATTACAATGTAATTTAAATTAATTGGTGGTGAAGTTACCTTTATGTCATTTTGCCTCAGATGACTGTTTAAAAGGCAGATGATATTATTTGGAGGTTAAAGAAAGAATGTTTGGGGATATAATTATGAATGCAGTACAAATAAATAATGCAAGCACAGTGCAACATTTATAACTGACTATTGTATGAAAGCCACTCTCAGAATTGTAGTGCCTCTTTTTAAGGGTAAAATATAGTGGGGTGTATTACTAAAAGTCTGTGTGTGCTCATACTGGGAGTCTTGAAATAAATTCCATCACAAATTAAAAGCAAGGATACCATATATTCTAAGTATTATTGTGTAAACCCAAATAGAATCCTCACTTGGTCTCATTTGAAATTTTATGTGTCCTAAGAACATTCATATGTCATTCTGTGGTCATACTGTCATTTAATCCTTCAGTGTCTTTAAAACCAGGACAAACTTCTGCTTAAAAAAGTATGTGGATTAATTGTAAGATTTGAAAGAGAAAAATAATATTTAGGTGAGAGAGAAAATGATCTCTCCACTTGACTTTTTGCTCCATTATTGTCTTTGAATAACTCCATTGATTTCATTATACAGTGACAGAGTATTAGAGAATAATTGATACAGTTTGGAAGATTTTATAAACATTAAGACAAGCCGAGACAGTTATTTTGACTAATGTCTATATCTAATCATAAATTAAAATACTGAAAGGAAATTATATAAACATTAAGACAAACTGAGACAGTTATTTTGAATAATGTCTATACTTAATCATAAATTAAAATACTGAAAGGAAATATAAACATGGGCTCTTTCTTTAATGTAGGACATTATAAGCTGCTTGATGGCCAGCAAACCACAGGTTTATCTGAAGAGCAAGTTATAGTGATTGTTAAGGTCAGTGGTTCATATTTTAAACAATTTGAGACTAGTATGTGTTTACTAAGCGAGTGTTTAAAAACCTTCATAAATATGTATTCCCAGGATATAGGTATTAGAGAAAGTCTTGTCAACTTCCATGCACTTTTATGACAGATTGTTTTATTCTTTTTCACATAAAGGATACATGGATGATTCAAGGCTCAGAACAGTTCAATAGCAGTTATATGATACCATGACAAGTCCTATCTAAGCTTGTTTAAAAATATTCGTCAGGGAAGACTTCAAAGAATGACACATAGGGACAACTGGAAGAAAACTGCTTCATTAATAGTTGGCAGTTCTTACCAATTCAAATGGATCACATAGCCTCTACTCAGCCCAGTTGTCTATTATAGTTAATGTCTATCTCTAAACAACTGCTTACATTTTGTACAAATATTAGGGAATGCTTTTATGCAAGCTAAGTTTTAGCTTCCCTAAAATAAATTTTTATTAAACAAACAGAAGCAATGTGAAATACAGGCAAGTACCTTCTCTGATGGACTTCAGACTTCCTTTTACCAAAATGTAAATAAGGTGGTGTGGATAAAAGGAACTTTCCTGTGGCAAGGATTCTTACCTGGCCCTGGTTGGCTATCTCACTACACAGGTGTGGGCTCTCTATCTGGAGAGCCCTGCCCAGTGCTCTGCATGACACAGTGGCCCTGCTGCAAGGCTGCAGGAGAGCAGAGCAGAGGCTGGAGTGGGGGCAGCACTGAGGGCAGAGAGGCCTGGAGGCAGAGACCGGCTTGCTGCATGCAGACTCACTCAGAGTGGACAGGATTCTAGAGACTGACCTGCCACCATGGAAATAAAGTTGGGTATAGCCCTTTCACCCCAAGAACGTTCACTGTCATTTCTCTGGTCACAGTGAATCCATAGTGAACTTGCCTGGGGCTGAAACCCATTGGCAAGACAGGTGGTTTCAGCTCAGAGTTGCTACAATAATCTCCCAAGTGACAGAGAAGAGCTTTACATCTTCCACTTTTCCTTCTCTGTCTCCTTCTCATTTTCCTTTCCTTCCCCTTTCTTAACATCTGCTCTTTTTTCCTTCTCACTGACATTCTATTTCTCCTTCCTCTGTTGTTTCCTCTTGATCCTTTTCCTCTGTCCACGTTTGCTTTCTTCCTTCCATACTTTGAATTCTCCCTTTGGTCTCCCTTCCCGTGTTGAAATCATCACAGGCTACTAGAGCCAAGTAAATTTTAACTACAAGAACATGATCCGATATCTACCACAGAAAAATTATAAGCTATGAATTATCCTTCTGTTCATACAGGCAGTTACAAGAAATTAAATGTTAGCTTTTAAAAGTCACACCTCAAATGGACATGTGTTTATGTAAAACCACTATCTGTGAAATGCAGAGTGGAATTAGAAGATCTTTTAAAAGGGAGATATTATTTCATTTACTAATTGCCACTAATGGCTTTTTGGATTTAGCTTATTAAGTAAACAATGAGCTCATTTGATTCAATTATGAGTACCAGATAATTCATGAATAAGTCAATTTCACTTTAGCGGTATGGTATGTTAATAGGAAACTTTTAAAGCAGCAATATCCCAGATCTATAACAAATTTGTTTCCTTCAAAACAAACAAAAAATACATAAAAACAAAGCCTGAGGTCATGCTATGCAAACCAATCCCTGGGATCTAACAACCTCATCTCATCCAGAAAAGGTACAGCTGGCCCGCAAATGTAAGCTGTCTGAATATTGAGAAAGCAGTAGGTTATATTCTGTTTACATTAGTCTTTAGGAAGCAAATATTTGAAATAAAAATGTTCTGATGTCAGTCTTTGTATTTCCGTGTGAGCTAAAGGACACAACTAGGTTTTTATAGAGCATGAAATATATAATTCTGTATCTTATTCTTTAGAATCCCAATGTTAGTATCTTAGTAAAGGTAAGCATTAAAAATGTGAAATTAAAAAGATACTACTCTTGGGTCTCAAGACATCATTTTGAAATAAGAAAAAGGAATGTGATAGAATTTTAAGAGTACTGTAACTCAAGCATTCATTTCAAACCCATAAAAGCAGCTGATTAGACACCCTGGTGTTTTTCTGACCACTGAGCAGGTCTTCCCTCCAGGCTCTGAGGAAGACCCCCAGGTAACTCATGCACGCTGCTACATCCTGGTCATTTATGAAATACATTCCCCTATATTGGTGGTACTACAGTTTGTAAGCTATTGTATTAAAACTGCTTCAGCAAATGGCCTTTTAAATATTAAAGAGTGAAGTTATTTAATCAAAATTAGCTTGCAACATTATTAGATCTGCACCGAAATGGATTTCTAGCTTGTTTTGATATAACCTACACTATTTTGGGCTAACCCAAACCAGTTGTTCTGTCTTTCCTAAATCAAGTGGATAGCATGCTTTAAAAAAAAATTTTATTTGTGAATCATTTTAAGTGTCTTGAAAAGTTTCAGAAATAAGAATAGTACTAAGAAGATCTGTATATCCTTTATCCAGATTCATCTACTGTTAACGTTTTATCCCATGTGCTTTGTTGCTTGTGCATAAGGTGTGTGTGCATGTGTATAGGTATATATATAGATACGAGTAGGTATTTTTTTCTGAATCATTTGAGAGGCAGTTGCATACACCATGGGCCCTTTACCCCTAAATACACAGTGGGTATTTCTTAAGAATAAGGATACTTCAGCAAGTGTGTTGATACTATTGTCATGTTGTGCATAGACCCAGGACACATCTGTTTTAGCTCCCCTCCTTACTCCTGCCCTGGCTCTCAGTACAGGATCCAGGCTAAGACAGGGCATAGCATCTCATGGTCCTGTCTCTTTCATATCCTTTAACTTGAAACATTTTCAAGCTTTTCTTTGTCTTCCATAACAAAAGTTCCTCTTTTTAGGTTTGCCTGATGTTTCCCGATGATTAGATGCAGGTGATGCATTCCTGGCTGGAATATTAATACTGGTGATGTGAAAACCTTTCTAAGGTGTCACCCGAAGGCCCTCAGCATTGGTCAGCTGCACACTCTGACCAATTATTAATAGAGATTAAATAAAAGTGATATTAATTTTGATCACGTAGGTCTCCACTGTATAGTTACTGTTTTTTCCCTTGCAACTAATAAGCAATCAGTGGGAAACACATTAAGATCATGCAAGCATCCTGCCTCTCAACAAACTATCCCCTAGATTTGGCATCCACTGATGATTCCTGCTTGCACTAACCTTATGGTGATTGCAAAATGTACAAAACTCTTGTATTGCACATTTACCAGCTTGCACTTGAAATTCTACTGTAGCTAAGATCTCTCCTTTCCCCCCTCATTACCTGATGTATTTGATAGTGGTAAGGATTTATGGATCCCTTTATTCTCCCAATGGTTTATAATTCATTACTGTCCTTAAACATTTTGATGTTCAAGTTGTCCCAGATTTGGCCGCTGGAACCCCTTGAGGCTGACTCCCGCACCTTCATGACTCATCACCATTTTTGTGAGCACTTCCTTATGAGATGTTCCAAGCTCATATTGTAACTATCTTTCTCCAGCCTTAGAATTGGTCATTTTCCCTGAGGATCCCTGTTTCCTTTCAGTGGGGAAATGGTATTAAAAATGAAGATATATCGACTAGGTATGTTCTTTGCTACTGACATTTCTAGGACTTTTAGCAGACAAAGCTAATAAATACATGTGTGTGTGTTCACATATACAAGTACATGCATATATATATACACACACACACATTCATGTGTATACATATGTGCACACACATGCATATATACATGCACAGGCACATATATATCTAAAAAATCATGGGTTCACCAGTTCTTCCATATCCAGTCCCTCACCAAAGGGTGCTCTCTCACCTCCCACCATTCTGTATTTGTATGTTCCTTCTTTCAGACAGAATCCTGGCTCCCCAAAATACTGACACATTTATTCCCTTACTGCTGTAGTTTATCCAGGATGGTTTCAGAATTACTTCATCCATACGACTACAATAAACACACCTACAAAAAAAGAGTTTAGGTTTTGTGTGTGGTTCCCCTCCAATTCCACAAGCTTGCTCAAGACTGAAGATAGGATTTGAAGTCAAATACCCTGCTCCTGTGCTGCTTAGATTGGTGTCTTTTTATGCCTTTCCTTGTTTGTGATGAATATGGTGTTCACTTGAAATATACTCAGACTCATTAATTAGGTTTGCTTTCAGTTTTAGGTTTTAAAATTCTTTCTCTTTCCATCTCTGTTGATTTTGTTCAATTTTTTTGAATGTTCAGAAGAGTAACATGCTTCCAAAATTCAAACTATGTATAGAGATACAGTCGGAAGCATCCACTTCTTCCACCTGTTGCCTCCTATCTTTGTTCTGTGCTCTTCCTCTTCCTGTGTTTCTTTGATAAAGACAAGAGATAAACGTGTTATATTTTCACTTCTTTCTTCCTTACAAGGAGCATTCTACCTAACCATCCATCCATCTATCTATCTATCTGCTTTACTGCATTTTACTTAAAAAATTTTTTTGGCTTAACAATATCCCCTGGAAATAAATTTATATCAGTTCAGAAAGATCATTCTCTATTTTCTTACAGCGTCATAGTACTCAGTTAGGTAATAAATCAATCTTCAGTGCCTGGGCATTTATGTAGTTTCTGGTATTTTGCAATTACAAATAATGCTGCAGTGTATTTTCATATTATTGGGAGGATAGTCTTTTGGAACAATTCCTAGGAGTGGGATTGCATGTAGTTTTGTTAAATATTGCCAAAGTTGCCTCCAAAGGGAATTAATTCTCCCTCCTTCTGCGTTCCCACCACCAGAGTAGGAGCACACCTGTTTCCCCATAGCCTCACCCTCGGACAGAGAATGTGGTCAAGCTTTGTCAGGCTTGCCCATCTAATAGATGAGCAATGTTATCTCACTAGTTTTAATTTGCAATTCCTTTATTGTGAGTAGCACTGTACATCTTTCATATATACAGGGCCCGTTTTTTATCCTACAATTTTTGTCTGTTTATGTCTTTATCTCTTTTTTCTATAGGATTTTTGGTTCTTACCCTCTCAATTTTAAAACATTCTTTGCACAGTAGGTTTATTAGCTCCTCTGTGTAATATGCTGCAATTGTTTTCTCCCAGTTTACAACTTATGTGTTGAATTTAGTTATGGTGGATTTTTACTGGTTATGTGAGCATTACTTTTATATAGTCAAATTTATCATGCATAGAAGCCTTTTCCCCACCCAGGTTAAAGAGGAATTCACTTGTTTTCCACAAGTAGTCATATAACTTCTTTTATATTAAGGTGTCAGATTGTCAGATACATTTGGAGTTTATGTTTGTGTACAGTTTGGGGAATTAATCTAATTTTATCTTTTTCCCAGTGGCCATCCAGTCATTTCAACCCCACTTATTAAAAAGACTTAACTTTGCCCCAGTGATCTCAGATGTCACACTGATTGTGTACTAGATTTCTGCATTTTGTTGGGAGTATTGCTGGGCTTTGTCTTATCCTGTGGTGTACCTATCTACCACATTGTTTTGCTTACCAAGGCTTTGTGGAACACTTCAGTGACCGAGAGCAGCGGCTGATTCTTTCTCGAAGCTCTTCCTTTTTAGTGTTTTCTAGTTGTTCTTTCACCTTTTTTTCCCATGTGTACTTTAAGATCTATTTGTCTATCTCCACAAATACCTCCCTGGTATTTTTATTGGGATCCCATTAAATTGCTAAATTCACTTAGAACTGGTACACTGATGGTGTTGAGATGTCCTGACCAAGGATAAGGGCTGTCTTTGCATTTGCTCAAGTCTCCTTTTGGACAGCCCCTTCTTAATCAAAGTGAATAATGTTAGGTAGCCTTTAATTTTTTTCTAGTATGCTTCAATTTAAAATATAGGATGGAATGAGTAAATTTAAATGGCTGTGGGGAAGAGAAAGTAACACTTTTGGAATACCTTCTAGGTGCCACATACCATGCAAAGTGTTATTCAATTCCATAAAACAATCACAGAATTACCGATTTTGCTTTCTACATATTATAGAGGGGAGTACTCTTTCAAAGAGCTTATCTTACTTCAAAGAGCTTATGAAAAGCAAGAGCAAGACTCAGATCCTGCTCTGAGTACCATCAATGCACATTTTCTTGAGTTCCTTACCTGTTAAACACCAACATTGCATCACTCTTCTTGCATCAAAGGCATACACTGTATATATTGTCCTATTTGACTTTTTGATGTGCCTGTGAAGTCAGTAAGGTGTGGACTATTATTACACTAATTTTTCAGATAAGGATTTTGAGTCTCAAGAGAGGTTGTGTCCCAAGAGCATAGTTAATAAGTGTCAAAGTTGATCCTAGAGCATATGCCCACTAATCCTAATCTTTCTAGGATTTCACAGCTGGTCTTAAAATTTAAAAGAAAACAAGGGTATCTTTTCCTGTCAGTATTGGACATGGATAATTTAAAAATAAATTCTTTGAAGTAGAATAGCAATACACTCCACATTTGCTCCAAGGTGGGTAGAAGCCTTTTTCTTATTTACTGTGGGTCAGAGGGTAGCAGTCACTTCCCCTATTACACTAATTTTTGTTCTTATGGCCACTAGCTGTCTTACCAACAAAATAGGAGAACTAGACCTGAATCAAGGGATCGATCTTTTCTGTACACTGGAATCACTATGAGCTTCAAAAAATGCCGACATCTGGGTCAACACTCCCCTCCCTGTCCCTCCGCCAGGGGGTGATTATTTAATTGGCCCACAGTATGACCTGATCTTTAGGATTTTAAAAAACTATCATGATATAATGTGCCCCCAAGGTTGGGAACTGCTGGCCTAGATGACTTTTAAGGTACTTTCGATCTTAATATTCTATGATTCTGAGATTTTTGTTCTGTAGTAGTTAAGAATACAAACTCTGGAATTAACTGCTTTTTCCTTGCAACTATTGGATCTTAAGTAAATTGCTCAACTTTAATCCTTCATTTCCTCATCTATGAAATAGACACAGTTCCATGGCACGCAAGTCCACAGAGTTAATGGGCACGGTTGTCATACAGTTTTTGTAAAGAAAATACATGACTATGTTCTTAAAGCACTTAACACATAGACTTGCACATAGTGCTCAATAAATGTTAGCTATTGTTTTCTCTCTGACCACCTGGTTTCTCCCTGAAGTGCTGATTTTAAAGGAAGGAGAGTGGATGCCAAACTGGAGGCTACCTCATGGGATTTTATATGGCCTGCAATATACCTGGAGCCAGGCTGCAGGGCCGTAACAGAATCTTGAACCTGCAGAGAGTCAGCGATAGACAGTACCTACTGGGAGAAGCTGCAGAGTGAGGTGGTCAACTAGAGGGGGGCCCACTGCTGCTCTGGGCCACACAGCTGGTGGGAAAAGCAGGGGAAGAAAAATCCAAGAGGGTTCACTTCGGGTGTCAGTGTGGATGTGCCCCTGGGAATGTAAGAAGGCGTGTCTGTTAAGTGTCTATTCTCTGTCAGGAAACAGGAGACCGTGAGGGGTAAGAAAGACAAGGACTTAAGGAAAGAAAGAAAGAAAAGTACATGAGAACAGAAGAGAAGTGCTTTTTGTTTCCCTGCTTTCTCCTTTCCGTTCCCACCCACAGAATCTTGGCTCACTTTTGTACACTCCCATGTGCATACTGTTTCTTGGCCACTGTTGGAGGAATTTGAGAAAAATATGGACTTTTAAAAGTGTGGGATAGCTTTGAAACCACAGATTTTGTATAACCAAACTCCACTCTCCTTCCTCCCTCCCTTCCTTCCTGAACATGAACTAAGAGCCAGGCTCATTTAGTACTCAGGAAGTGTTTATTGAATTAATACACTAGACTTGGTGTTTACAGGGACTTAAAACATTAAAAGACAGGGCGTGCATCCTTGAGATGCTCATAAATTGCAAATTTTGAGATGAGATGACTCACTGGATTGGTATTCTAACAGGTTCGTTTTCCTCACTTCAGTTCTATTACTGTGGTTCTCACATTCTGCCGTGCATCAGTCACCTGGAGGGCCTGTGAAAACACAAATTGCTGGGCCCACCTCCAGTTGCTGATTCAGTAGGTCTGGTGTGGGGCCCCAGAATGTGCATTTCTAGCAAGTTCCCAGGTTGCCACTTTTGCTCATGATTATCTTCAGAGAATACGGTGTAACACAGGCAGCTTCAGGAAATGGTTCTCCTAGGTGGTGGTGGTGAAGGGTTTGGGGGCATGTCTGGGTGATTCTTGTATCTGTGAAGCCCCTGCAGAGCCAAGGGGTTCAAAGGAGATGAGTCAGGTCCTTCTGGCTCAGATGGTGCAATGAGCCACAGCCGTATTTTGCATAATAGCTCACCACTGCTGCATTTAATGGAAATATCTGTAGACTGTGACACATAATTGTTTTTCCATGTAGAGCCATTGTTCATATGTTCTTCTGAGTGGGTCTGTTTCCACAGGTATTAGGAAGAAGGCACTCCAGGTGGGGTAGGATAACAACTTGTCACTTTTAGCCTCCTTTTAAAAATAGGATGCTCTCAGAAGGCATTAATGTGATAGAGTGAAACAGGCAGAAAGCTTTAAGAGACCGTCATTTATTAGAGCCTCAACTACGTACATGAAGACTTTGAATTCAATACCTCATGGCCAGACTTTTCTAAGCAATAGAAGTCTCCCCTTGAATTTTCCATGTGTACCTCAGACTCTTTACAGTCAGTCCAGAACCTATCATCTTTCTTTCCAAGCTACCTCTGCGTTCTGCTTTGGCGACCTGTACCGCCATGCCATCTGTTTCCCAGCTGGAGTCCTCACATCTCCTTCACTTTCCAGGTCATGCAGCGTCTTCACAGACGTCACTGTGGCGATGTTCTCCCCATTCTCCCAACCACCACCTCAGCCAGGCCTTCCTTTGTCTCAGTGATCACAGCGGCTGTCTTCCAGCTGCTCTTCCTGCCTGGCGGTTGGCCCCGCTGCAGCCCATCTCAGCAGAGCTGCTAAAGTGCCCTTTTTAAAACTCAAATTAGATTTCATTACTCCTTTACTCCACCTGGCTTTCAGGATGGAATTTAAATTTCTCAGCTAAGAACAAGGCCCTTCAAGAATGTGCCTTTGCTAACTTCTCCCTTCCCTGAGCTCACCACTTTGCACTGCATCATTCGCTCTGGCCTTGTAGAACCAACTGAAGGTCACTGAAGGCAGTATTGTATTTTGAATACAAAACATATTTATTATGAAATGATTTCAAAGTTAGAGAAAAATCACAAGGTTAGTACAATGCCCCTTTCCAGATCTGCCATTTGTTAACATTTTACCACATTCGCTTTATCATCCTGTTGCCCATCTTCCATCTTCCTCTCCTCTATCATCTGTTTATCTGTGGGGAAGTTGGGGTTCCTATGGCCAGGATTCTCACTGAACTTGAACCACCTGATGATGTAACTGGCCTGTTGCTGGGCTGCCGCTTGCACACCTGTAGGCAATAAGCTATTATTGTGCTATACAGATCGGCCCAGTGCTCTGGGCAGAGGCAGAGACGCTAGTGCTCGACCTACCACTGGGAGAACAAGCCGGGTAATAAACTCTTTCACCCCAAAGAAACGTTCTACTGTCATTTCTTTGGTCACACTGAACCCATAGTGAACTTGCCCAGGGCTCAAACCCATTGGCAAGACACTATCTATTAATCAATCATCTACATAACCTCTGTCTTGCCAATGGGTTTCAGCCCTGGGCAAATTCACTATGGATTCAGTGTGACCAGAGAAATGACAGTAATAGAATGTTCTTGGGGTGAAAGGATTATACCCAACTTTATTTCCACGATGGCACGTTAATCACTAAAATTTTGTCCACTTCAGAGCAATTCTTCACACAGCAAGCCAGTATCTGCCTCTGGGCCTCTGTCCTCAATGCTGCCAGCACTCCGGCCTCGGCTCTGCTCTGCTCTCCCGCAGTCTTGCAGCCATGCCACCGTGTCTCCCAGAGTACTGGGGGGAGCTCTTTATATAGAGTCAGTATCAACACATTGCCCACACGTGTGCAGTGAGCTAGCCAACCAGGGCCAGGTGAGAATCCTGGCCAAAGGAACTTTCATTTTATACACACATCTATCTCCCTGTCTGTCATGTACCTATCTATATAGTATTGTTTTCTGAACCATTTGAGAGTAAATCCCGGATGTTATGTCCCTTTCATTCACATATGTATTACCGAAGCTCAAAGGCATTCATTCATTTATGCAAACGGGGCAGTATCCAACTCAAGAAATTTAACACCAATAAAATAGTACTACTTAATCTACAGCCCTTATTCAAAGTTCGCCAATTTTTATCGCACATTTTTTGTGTAGTTCTCTGTGATTTCTCCCTGCCTGCAACTGCCATGGGCTGTCGCCCTCTTCCTTTAACACAGGCAGGCAGTTTCATGCCTCCAGGGCCTCTCCCACCCTTCCTCCTCGGAAGGGTCTCTTCCCCTCCCTCATCTACCTGACTCTTACTTCATCAGATCTGCTGCTTACAAACACTTGCCCAGACATGTTTATCAGGGCTCCCGCTCTCTTTCCCCAAATCTGCTCTCCTAGCACCCCAAAACCTTCCTTTTTGCACAAATCATACTGCTTTTCTTATTTGATTTAGAAGCCACTCAAGGGTGGGGATCTGGCTTTATTTGACTTTTTATCACCAATGCTCAGCAAAGGGCTCAACACAAAGTTTGTGCTCAGTATATGTATTTTTAATACTTTACTAAGTGCCAATCCCATGAATGACAGCTTGGCGTTTGGGTATCAGTATGCCTGATATCCAAAGAGCTTCTCAGATTGATCAAAGTATGAAGAAATGGGTCGGTAGGAGTGTTAATTGCTATCATCTGCTGGGAAGGTGATCTGGCAGCATCTAACAAAACGAAAAATTTAGAGAACTAAGAAGTTCTGATTGGGAGCTGCATGATGTCATGAAACATGTACCAGAATGTAAAGACATGTGTGCTGGGACATTTACTGTAACATCATTTACTGTAATTTTTAAAATACCAGAAAGAATGTAAATGGTCACGGGTGGAAGAAGTGTTTAACATATTATGGAATATTCATATAATTAAAAAGGAATGACTATCTTGATACACCCAGATAACAAGAATAAACAAAGGCAGAGCTCTTATGCTGAGCAAAAGAGGTCAGACAGAAAAAGGGTTAAACTTTCTGCTTTGTTTGCAGATTAGGAAACAGGCCAAATCAGATCAGTGGTGGATCATAGTGGGGAGGACGGGTTTGACAAGGAAGGGACCTGGGGAAGCTTTTGGGCTGACAAAATGTTCTCTGTGTCTCAATAGGGGCGTCTCTTCCACGGGTGCATACACTTGTCAAAACTGACTAAGCTGTACACTCAAGGTGTGTGTCTCAATAATATCATTAATAAAAAATGTGCAAGGCCCTCGAACTAGCCGCTGTCTGGGGGGCCATCCTTACTGTGATGAAGTATGTGTACATACAGATATGTGTGCAAGGAAGTTGTAGTAATAGTATTTATTAGAGTGAAACAAGAAAAACAACCCAAAACTTGGAAACATCCTAAATGTTCATCCCTAGAGGAACAGGTATGTATATAGTATATTTTGCTATAAGTATAATAGAAAATGATGTGACTACTTAAAAGAGTAAGTATGAGCTGATTGGGAGGGAGGTGCATGATATATTTTTTTTTTTTTTTTTTTTTTTTTTTTTGAGAGGGCATCTCTCATATTTATTGATCAAAATCTAAGGAATAGGTATTCATTCCTATTTGTTTTACTTTCATAATTTTTGTTTGTATTACTTTCATAATTTTTTTTAAACCACTAAAATGAATTCAGTCACAAAAAATCATGCAAAGGAACATGGGGAAGTAACTAAATCTGAAATAAAGCTAGTCGGGAAATTACACTTGGACTGAAAACATACTCACGTGTGGCTCAATTCCAGTAGTCCTTCCCTTCTAGGTGTCATTTGCCTTGTTGTCGTTCGTCCAATTGTCTTTTGTTGAATAACACCACTGAACAAATAATATGAATGAGTAAAAGAGGTCCTGAAAAAAATCGTATGGAGAACATTACATTGTGGTCCCACTGAAGTTAACCATGTGAGTGAATCAGTAGTTTGGTGAACCACCAATTTAGGAAATTTAACAACTTTTAGCAAATACGATGTATGTTGCTGGGACAAGGCAGAGATGTTTTCATGGCTCTTGTATTTATTTGACCAAACCTTTTTTTTGAGGGATGCACAATTATGATGTACACAGAATGGACAAAGTGAAAACAAATGTCTGTGTGGTCAGGCTTGTCCTTCTGGCTAAATCTGTCCGCAGACCAACACACTCAAGTGTCTGTTTCTGTGGAGGCAGTGTCCTGGAGGAGGAAGAGAATTAAAGAAAAATGAAATGAAAAGAAAAGCCTCAAGCTTTAGGGCAGGAGAGGCAGGGATCTGAATGATGGCCCTTCCACTGAAGAGCACACACACCTATGGGCAAGTGTCTAAGTTCTCCAAGCCTCTCTTTCCTCATCAGGAGTGACTGTGAGCTTTGCTCTATTTAAAAGGACAGCCCAGTGCATGGCACATATTAGGAACTTGAACATATTAATGTACCTTCCTTTCTAGTTACAATGTCATATTTGTACCTGCCCCATTACATCCTGCCAATTTTCTTTTGGCAATTCTGATCATAGGAGTGAAATTAGCATAGAAACAGAGGGATTTGTCTAGCCATGTTGGCAACTTTCCATATTTCACCTACATTTGACATCTCTGCTTCTCTAGACGGATTCTGCAACTTCCCATCATGAAGTTGGCTGTCCTCTGTCCTCACTTCCACCTTTTCTGTCTTGACCTGTATAGTTTTAGCAGGATAGGATCCTTAAGTCTGCATTTGTGCTAAAGAAGACAGCAGTTTCTACCAAAGTGTCTTTCTCCGTATGTGTCCGTCTGCCTGCCTGGTAACAGATCAGAAACAGTGAGTGGCCTTTGAAATTGAAACACTGACTGTAGTGGGGAAATTGAAAGGATCTTACGTTTTTGATCAAAGGGTGAGTCTTCCAACTTGGAAAAGGGCGTTATTCTGCCTGCCAAGGCCTCTGATTCTGTGTTACTTACTTACCTAAGAGAAAAAGATTCAGTTTCATAGCAATGATATTACTACATAGTTTTAAAATATATTTATAGATACACATTTCCTCAGTCATTTGCCTTCTTTTTCCAACCCCTGTCTCCTGATCTGGCCCCCAGGCAGACTGCCCTGTGATTCTTAATTTAAATGACATTTACACAATTCTCTGGATCCTTGATCCTTAAGGAACATTCCCTACTAAAGAGATGACAAACTGTAAATAAAGGGAGGGTGCCAGATAAAAAGAAGGATGCCCTGTTGAACAGTAGGTATTCAGCTGGATACCTGCGGTGTCATTCCACAGGATGTGATTTTGTGTCATTAGTAAAGCTGGCTGAGGCACAGGTGTGGGTGTGCAGGGTGCAAAGGCTGTGCTGAGTCCAAGGTCAGTGTGGTTTCCTGGGTGTCTGAGTGACGGGTGATGCTCAAGAGAATGAGGAGACTGGGATCAGAGACAGTAGGTGGAGGAGGACACTGCTTGTGGCTGACAACTGGGAACTGCGTGACTGGAGATTACACAAGGCCCGGACAGATGGGAGACAGCCTGGAATTAAACCTCCAATAAAGACTATATTCTATTACAGGCAGCCTGAGGCATTTTGTGGGGGAGATGTTAAGTCCTTGTGGATGCCAAACTGAGCCAGTTGCAGGCTTACCAGTCACGAATGCTGAGTCTGTTTGCACCCAATATGTGGGGCGTACATACACACACACACACACACACACACACACACAAAATGATACATACTCATATAGATTTATGTTGTCTGATTCTAATGTAGAGCTGGCTTCTGCTTGTCAGTTCTATTTGTTTCTCATCAAGGTAGATCCCAAACCACAGGTGTTCTAGATTTTTCCCTGTTGCATACCTCATCTCCCTCCATATTCTCAGTTCTTTCTCCTCCTACCAAGGGCTCCTTAGGTTGCACTGTCCAGTCTGACAGCCTGGTTTCTGAGCACCTGAAATGTGGCTAGTCCAAATTAAGATGTGCTATATGTTAAAAACACACAATGAATTTCAAGGACTTAGTATGAAAAAAGGAATACAAAATACCTCAGCAATTGATATAATATATTTAAAAGCAATATTGTAATCATGCATTCCTGGATAAATTGAGTTGAATTAAAATAATTTCCCCTGTTCCTTTTTATTTTTTAAATGTGGCTACTAGAAAATTTGAAATTAGCTCTGTGGCTTACATTGGTGATTCAAATTATATTTCTACAGACAGCATATCTCCAGACCTTCTTGCATCTCTTCCTTTAAGACAAACGCTGGGACTCCCCAGAGCAAGTTTCCAGAAGGCTTACCCTAGATCTCATGTTGACATGTCATCAACCTCTATCCTTTCACAGAATCGTGAGTGGTTAAGAGCTTTGTGCTAGAACAAGACTGCCTAGGTTCAAACTCTGTTGCTTGCTACCTATCTGCCTTGGGGCTAGTTACTATTTCTCTCTCTGTCTCAGTGTTCTCATCTTGTAAATAGACTATTAACAGAATCTAAGGACTAGTATGAGGATTAATTGAGTCGATGTATAAAGCTCTTTGAACTAGGTGTGGCTCAAAGAAAATCATTATTATTATCTACTTTATGTTCCTTAAAATCTAAGAAGTCAGTCTTTTACCTTCCAACTCTTATGTGTCATATGTATGTCCTCTTTTAGCATCTTACATTTATTTTTCTTTCTCCCCCTCCCTTCTGTCTGTAAACAAACCTTACCAATCCTAGCTTAAAATTTTCTTGAGTCTCCTTGACCTTGAGCTGACTTCTCTCTCTATTTGTCCATATTTTTATGGACTTCCTGTTTTCCAAATCCCTTGCTATCTATTTTTCTTTAAGAATGTATACCACATTCATTCTCACCATGTGGTCCAGGACCTGGAGCTTGGAGAAAGAAAGGATCAGGTTCATTTCTATGGGGTGGGGAGCAGGGAAACCAAACCCAAAGTCTAGAAAAAGGTGGTGTCAGAGAGAGGGAACAATCATCAGATCCAGTGGGGAGGAAGTAGAGGGCAGAAAACTCTTACAGGGTCTGTGACTGTAGATGAGGAAGAGGAGAGAGCTGGTTCTGACAGTCTCATCTCTGGGGCACTGATGTATAGAGGTAGGCATCCTGCCTGCGGGCACCTGGCTCTTCTGTAGGTTGTGGAGGAAACCACAGACATGCCAGGGTGTCTGCAAAATTGCAAAAGCCAAAGTACGTGGCCTTTTGACATTTAGCTTGCATGCTCTCTTTGGACTTCTATGTTATTTCTTCTTTCCTCTTGTCAGATGGTGGACAAGGGAGCTGATAGGCACTGTGGGACCTCAGCAGTTTCAGCTAGTAGAAAACCAGAGGGAGCAGATGTGCCATGGCTGGGCATTTGATGTGCAGCTAGGGATGAATCTGTAAAGCAGGCCATGGATAGAGTCCTGGGTGGGACTAGTAACGGAGATGAAAAAGCAGTGACCAGTGAGACAGAATGAAAACCAGGATGGAGGATGTTTTAGAGCCAAGGGAAGGAAGGGTTTTGATGAGGAATGATCCATGGGGTAACAGCAAGATGGGGCATGAGGATGGATCACTGTGGACCTTGACAGCAGCAGATTTAGTGGACTGGCCAGGGTGAAAGCTTGGCTGGAGTGGGCTCAAGAGAGAACGGAAGGAGAAATCAGTACAGTAAGTAGGGAAAACTCAATAAAGGAGTTTAACTGGAAAGAGAAGGGAAGAAATAGAGCAGTGAGGGTAAGTGGAGTTAAGAGAAGATTTTAATAAAATGTGATTGTGATGGAATGCCGATGGTAAAAATCCAGGAAGAAGCAGTTGATGTAAGATAAAGAGGAGAAGCTGTTGGAACAATGAATGAGTGGGTGAGGAGAAGGTGGGATGAAGCTTCGCTGGGACACCAGTGCTTCCCCTACAGTAACGGGAGAGAGTGCAGAACAGATGGGCACAGGAGCCAGAAGGCAAGTGAGTGTGGGGGTGCTAGGGCCTTTAGATGTTCTCTTCTGACTGCTTCTGCTTTTCTCCGAAATAGGAAGCAAAGTCATGGACTGACAGTGAGAATGATGCGGGAACTGTGGGAGAGAGAACCAACAGGAGAAATACAAAGTAATTTACCGGCAATGTTAAGAACTACATATTCCTGCTGAGATTCGTTATCACGGTTGAGGAGGTTAGCATTTAAACAGTGTTGCAGTTTTTCCCACTGAGCGGCTGAGATGCAGAGGGACAAGAGAGTTGAGGGTGTGTGCAAGGGAGTGGTTACAATGACAGATCACCAATCTTAGGCTGGGTAAGAAGGGACATGACATCTTGAGGTGATGAGATTCTGGTGGGGTCAAAGTGCTGCTGGAATTGGACTAAGAGGGAACTGGCAAGATAGGAAGTGGTGACCTGAGTGGGATGCTGGGGCCTGTGATCATGGAGGGGCTGTGTTATTGGTGATTCCAAGTTCTAAGTTATGGCTGTGAAAGTGAGTGGTCAAGGTAAGGTAAGGTCGTGGGAGGAATAAAGACTGAAGGACCAAAGGGCAGGTAGATGACTACTAAAAGGAGAAGAAACAGAGGTTGGCATGTGATGAGATTCAAAGCTTGGCATTTGGTGAGGAAGGAGGGAGACTGGGCTGGAAGTGGTGATGAGGAGCCTGCAGGAGCCTCAGGCCTATGGTATGAGGGTCACTGCTTAGGGTTCCTAAGGCCAGAGCCTTCAGCTCAGCAACGAGGCAAAACAAATACTGAGAGAGGAGATCCAGGTTTTAGGGGATTTTGCCGATGATGGACCATGGATTCCAGAGGGCCCAGAAGGTGTCAGGAGTTAGGTGTGGTGGGATACAGAGTCAGAAAATGGGTATGCAGGTCCATAGAGGGACTAGAGTCCTGGGGATGAAGGAATAAAGATATGATAAAATCATAGTCACAGTGAACATAATAGTTTGAGACTGTGAATTTTGAGGGGGGAACAGGAAGGGTGACTTGCCAGGAATATATGGGGTTCAGGGGCACAATAAAGGCATGAGACCAGTAGAGGGCATTCTTACCTGACTGGGAGGGCCTGTATCTTCCTTCAGAGGAAGGAACAGTCGGTGAGAATGAATGGGGTGAACAAGATCCAGTGAGCCAGGGGCTCACAGGGGTGGTTACCTCCCGATGATACCCTGAAGGGCCAGAGAGAGGAAGGCCTAGCAACAGCCTGGTCTTCCGGTAGGACAGCGGTTCTTAGACTTCAGTACATATCATAATCCTGGAGGCTTTGTTAATACCACAAGGCTATGCCTCCCCTGGAATTCTGCAGGGCCGGGGTAGGGTCAAAAATGTGCATTTCTAACAAGTTCCCAGGTGATTTTTATGATACTGATCCCAGTACCACACTCTAAGGAGCACAGCTTAGTTTTCAGAGTTTTCTCCAGGGTGCTGCCCTCGGGTAGAGCAGCTGAAACCTGCAGAAGAGGTGGTCAACTGCCCCTCCCTCAGTGAGGTTCATTGGCCCACAAGTGCAGAGCCTCTGAAAGCAAATTCCAACCCTGATGGATGGAGCGGCAGCTCTAGCTCCTTGTCTGGCCAGACCTATTGTTCCGTAGGAGTAGCAGAGAAAATGTAGACAGCTGCTCATTTATTTGGAGCAGCTGGGATGAACCTGCAACTGAGGAGTCAGTCTGGGTAAGGGCAGGTTACAGCCTGGCGGTCACCCAGGCTAGGATTCATGTGGGCACCCTGCAGGGCAGGTCTCTGCCCAGAGGAGCAGCTCTAGGCGTTCTGACTTGATGTAAGGTCATTAAAACTCCACCTCTCTCATCAGGATTACCTCAGGTGATGGGCAGAAAACAGCAGAACTCCCCTGCTGAGGAGGGTCCAAGCAACTTACCCACACTCCTACTCAACCTTCCTCTCTTTTGCTGGTTCTCACAACCCTCGCTCCTGACCATGGCTACCTCCAGACACTTGTCCTGCTTCCTCTGCTCTACCCCGTATTCTTTTCCCACGCACACAGCATCAAACTTTGCTCTGTGCACACATCGCAGCCTCCTACCTAAACAGTCATGTTCCCTGGGAGCCTGTTGGGCTCTTGCCTCTTGCATCTTCCTGTTTCCATTCAGAGTTGTCTCCTGGGGAAGATTTACTCTTTTGCTGCCTTTAATTGTCATGAAGGCAATGAATCTGGCTGTTTTCCTAAATCTATTTTGGGAGACAGGTCCAAGTCCTCTGGCAGTGAGGATGCCAAGTGATGGCTCAGAATGGTTTTAGCCTCTGTTGTTTCCATTACCTTTCCAAAGCCACCCCACTTAAACATGCAACCAGGTAGAAAGAGGGAGTTTGCTATGCAATAAAGTTGTAAGACAAGTTCCTTTGCCCTTCCAACAAGATTGCATCCCAGAATCCTCTAGGGAGAAATTTGGGAGCTGCTATAGACCTGTCTATGCCTCAGGGATGTTGCCTCAGGCCCCTGTAGAGGTTGAGACTCGAGTCTCTAGGCCTTGGGCATCTAGCGCATGCCCTACGGATCAGGGCTTTGTGCTGCAGTGAATGACGCCCCTGGAAACATGCCACTGTTTGCTGCATCTCCTGCAGCAAGTGTTGCCTAAGCTTTCCTGATGATAAGAATGACCTGGATGCTTTTTGAAGAAAAGTTCAATGCCTTGCCTGTTATTTGGGTTCTGTAAGTCAGTGGGTGGGACTCTGGAATTTTGCTTTTAATAAGTATCCTTAGCGGGATTTTAAGAATATCCCATTGCATTTAGGACAGTATTTGGTAAACAACTGTATGCAATAAATATTTGCTGGATGAAATTTAACTTGCTTACTTTCATATGTTACTTTGCTTTACAGTGATTTTTGCTTTTATATTTATATTAAAAAATATTTTTTCTATTTTTAGTATTAATGACCTTTCACATTTCAGCAAATTTATATTTGCTTTGTCTGCCCTAAAGTGTCAAACCACTATGACCCGGCAAGTTATATCAACTTGAGCATTAAGTATTGGAATTTGTTACTCATTTTTTATTGTAGAATTCACCCATAAGTTTCTATGTTGGCTGTACTCAAAGTGTTTACCATCATCTATAAGATCATTTATTGCCTAACTTTGTCAGGAAACTTTGTTTCAATGATGTAAATAGAATATTTCATCATTTACTGATTATGAACTGTGTTTGCAATTTACCCTGGAAGCATATGCTTTATAAAAATCATGATATTAGATTTAACATCCTAAATCATTTTTTGAAGCTAATGTAACATTATGCCAATGTGTTAAAACTCAAATACATTAACTACTTTCTCCTACAAACACATTTCTTAAATAAAATACCTCCAAATCAGATGCATTATTATATTAAAATAACAACATAGAATTAACCAATAACTACTAGAACTATAGAGATGATTTGAAGAAATATACCAGTGGAATTAATCATATTAATAGTTGAAAGGAGAAAATCAGACACTGAAAAAGATTTGATGAAAATCATACCTATTTTTAAAAAAAGACTTTTACTAAATTTGGGATAGAAAACTACTTCCTTATCAACATCTTGGAATACTTACTTCAAACTAACAGTTTATTGATATTTAGTAGCTCCCACTTGCGGCATCCCTGTCAAAGTCAGAGTCAAGGAGAAGGGTCCTCACCAGCACCACTCCCATGTAATATTCCTCTGGACTGCTTAGCCAATGCCATTAGGTTTGAAAAAGAAACAAGAAGCAAAGCTAGATTATTATTTAATGGTGACTGATTACTGTTCCCAAAGAATCAACCAAAAAGTTTTTTTAATCATTAAGGGAATCATAGAAAATCAAGCTTTGTTTATAAATTGATGACAACCAGATAGAAAATGTAATGATTTCAATCACAATAATAAAATATAAAATACTTAGTGGAAAACATAATAAAAAATGTGTAAAACCCATGTAAACTTTGTTCAAGGAAAAAATCAAATTGAATTATGGAAAAATATATTACAGATTTTGATTGAAAGACTCCATATTATATTATCAGTTAGCCCTAGAGTAATTTACAAATTTGATGCAATCCTCCTGAAATATGATTGGTAGTTTTGGGGGAGAAGAGGACCAATGGATTCATAAAAAAATTCATATGGAAAAATAAATGGACACAAGTGTCCAAGAAAATTTTGAGAAAGGATGGGTGTGTGTATGTGTAGCTAAGTGTAGATATGAAAGCATATTTCAGAGTGATAATCCTTAAAAAAACACTGTGCTGGATAGGTGAACAGATGACCAAAACAGAACAGAAAAGTTAGGACAGACACAAGTCATGGAAATAATACAACATAATTGGGACATTCTATTTTTAGAATATTTTTATATTTCCCGTGGGGGAAAAATAATCGATGATTTGCAAGTCGTGTTCTGTGAGGTCCTGCAGGTTGACGCGGAAAATCCCCCTTCTCCCCACCTCTGGTTCAAGTAACACAACTCTGCTTGTATTTGTAATATATACGATGGCTTCCCATGTAAGACTGCATTTGGAGAAAGCTTTCCATGGCTTTAAATGGAGTTTTAAAAACCACAGACATAGAAGATATTTGAGTGTTCAGTTATATGGAAGGGAATAAAGTTAAAATTTTATAATGCTATCATAAATTCCAGATGGATGATGGACTAAATATAAAAAATGAAATCATAAAAGAGCATAAAGAAGACTGTAGATATTTATATGATCTTGGGGATGGGGAAAGCCTTTCTAAGCATACAAAGTAAAAAGATTATAAAAAATATTCATAGGTTTGACTATCTAAAAATAGAAACCTTTGTATGTCAAAAAGCACTAGAAAGGTAATTAGAACTCAAGTGATAATCTGGATAAAAATATCTGTAATTTATTATTTGAAAAGGCTTAATAATCTAGATTTTCTTACAAAGAAGAAAAATTGAACAGCTCAGTAGAGAAATGGACAGGCAGTTTGAAAAACAATAAATTCTCATGACCAATAAGTATGACGATACAGCATAACCAGTAGTTGGAAAAATGAAAATGCAAGTGGAGACCATTTTCTTTTGATCAATTTGGCAACGATTAGAAGTAATAAAACCAATGTTGTCAGTGAAATTGGGAAATAAACTCTTATGTTAAAGGGGAAGGACCAGTATAAGTTGGTTCAACTATTTTGGAAAGCAATTTGGCAACATAAAGTAAAAAGTTTATATTGTACCTTTAAGGAAGTGATGTTACTTTTAATAATATAACTTAAGGAAATAGTAATGGTTGTGCACAAAGGCAGATGTGGAGGGAAATTTATTAAAGCACTGTGTGCAATAAGGAAAAATTAGAAACAAACTATGTATCAACAATAGGGGATTAGTAAAATAAGTTATGAAAAGACTTACTATGAAATACTGCTGTATTCAAAATAATGCTGTAACAGAATATTCAATGACTTGAAGAAATTTTCACAGTCTGCATTTAAGGGAAAAAAAGCAGTTTATAAAACTAATAAGTATGTTATGATTCCTCAACTTAAAAAAAATGCCCATAAATGCCTAGAAAAAGGACTGGAAATTCTCAGACTGAAAATACAGTCACATGTTCATTTTGTTTAATTTTGAATATTAAGTCTTTCGGTGTCTCTTTTTTATTCTTTTGTTATTTTTCTGTGTTTTCCAAACCGTCTACCACAAACATTTGCTATAGTTTTAATCATCAAAACAGTTTTGGAAATTACTTATGTTTGTCAGATTTAAGTTAATTAATCCCATGGTAATTTTGGATTGAAATTCAGTCTCTAGTCTTATTTCTTTAATTCAGTGTGCTCTATTTTTACTGTCTACATTTTCTTGGTAGAGGGTAGATGGTATTTTAATTTGCTGAGACAAATGTGCAGCAAATCACTTATGTCTGTGTTTACAACTTTGCATTGTTTTATGCTTTAGGGAAAATTAAAAAAAAAAGGTTTTCATTCTTTTTATAAGCTCCATAATTACTTTCTGTGGCATTCTGCCATGATAGCAGAAAACTTGAAAATGTAATTAAGAAATTTTCAAGCACAGCAGGAGTTTTTTTACTAGGAAAGAACCTTAAATATGAAACTTGATGATCAAGAGAAACTGGGGCTTGAAGGCTGCATCTAAGCCTTGACATCTGAGGGAGAGGGAGAGGGGATAAAATATCACATCAATTCAAGTCTGCACTGGTTATAATCATAGTAAAAAAATACTTATCATTTTATTATTACTGTGTTATGGATGCTGCTGTTGCATTCATGATTTCCATATTACTTTTTCCCTTGGATACGAGTTTTTCTCACTTTATTTTGTGAACTTTACCTGTTGCACCATGTCAGGAATCCAAGAGGCATGACTGAATAATTCCATACAATGTGGGGGTTGATTTGATCAAGGCAGGGACTAGCCTGTGATGACTAGGAGTCTGTCATCACCAGTGACAATGTACGATTAAGAGGTTGCATAGTTTATGTAAATTCAAACCATCATGTATTCCAGTTTCTCCATTTTAACCTTGTTCATCTCCCTTGATTCCTTTTAGAAATTTATTAGGACTTAATCTTGCCCTAAACCCCTGCCAGTGAAAAATCTATTTTTGCCCGGATGTGGATCCTGTTCTGCATGCTCTCTATTCGCTGGAATCTTTTCCCAAACTGGATGGAATACATAGGTCCATGATGCTGTCACCTCTTGTCTTTCTGAGTCACTGATAAGTGATAGTGCTGCTGGTTGTAGACCCCATGGGTGTCCATACCCACCACATCAGGTCCCGTCTGTTCTTACAAAATGTTCAGTGTGGACTGCTGACCATGGGTTTTAGGCTCACCCCAGGCTGGGGGCAAATCCGTCGCCCTGGTTCGGTCTGACTCAGGGAGTACCGCCTTTACCATCAGCCTATGCCCAGAGCTGGTTCTGCCTGAATTATGACCCCATTTATTCCAGGATATGGAAATGTGGTTAAAAGAGAAAATTTGATAAAGCTTTAGAGAGCATTTTCCATGCTTTTCTTTAAAATAAATTATGTAATATTTTGTTATGTGCAATAGAGGTTACATAAATCTGAGTACCCTTTACATTACTTGGAAGTGGGATCAGATTGACCTCATAATCTCTGGGATAAATTCAAGTCTCACTATTTTAGCTCCTGTAGAGGGCGTGGTGGTGGCAGGAGGGGGCGGGGAGATAGGTCATTTATTGAACATTTAATTTCATAAAATTAAAGGTGTGATAGTTAAATAACTGTTTTTAGATAAAGTCTGCGCATTTCAATGGACAAATAAATAATGTTAGAGAGATATTTATTACACAAACCTATCCTCATATTTTATTTAGCAAGAGGCATTTATAACCCTAAGAAAAAATTGCTAGCTGGAAACATTCATAAAAGAGCAAACAAATACCCTTGGGCAAAGAGTCTACCCACATAAATTGATTTCTAAATAAAGATTCAATTTAGATTTAAAAGTCTTGTATGCACCCAGAGGTATCTATTACATCTGTAATTTCCTTGTGGGGTTCCGGTGCCTGATTCTGCTGTCATCAACTTCTTATTAGTTACTTTCACAAGGAAGAAGCAAAGCTTCCAATTAGCACAATTTTTAAATGAACATGTGTTGGAAATCATTGCCACCATATAGCACATCTCCTACCTAATCTAGATCTCTTTGCATTGTCCTTTCTGCTTTTCCTGTTTGAGATCACCTTGTTAACTTTGGGTCATGATGCTCCAGAGATGAAATTTAAGTATTGGAAAAATGTTCTCTTTTTCTGTTTATTGGCAAATAGCATGATAGGCTCAGATATTGGTTCTGTTAAAATGTAAAAATACACAGGTGTTATCAAACATGTTCTCAGTTTTGTTGTTGACCCTCCACACCACCGAGGGAGCCAGTGGTGCTGGGAGCATACTCGGAAGAGCATCTGGAGCCTGTGCATCAACCTCCATCCTCTAGGCCGTGCACAAACTTTGGCTCAATCTTAACAGCCACCTGGGGGCTGGACCAAGCAGAGGGCATCCTAGGAATGCACTGGAACAGAGTGGGTGAGGAGGAGGGTGGCACAGGGATGAGGCCAGGTATGAACAGGTGCCACATTGTGATGGGCTTTGTCAGTTGAGTGGAGAGTTTGGAGTTTATTTCATGTAAAATTGGTACCTTGGATTTAAATGACTGGATGTTGTCTGAGGGTTTTGCTTTGTGTTGCTATTGTTCACAGGTCTGAGAAATTGTCCAACAACTTCTAGTCTTACTTTTGCAGAAGCTTCCCTCTCCCTGGATTTGTTATTTTGCATAAAATGACTGAAAAGTAGGGAATTATTGTTGCTTGGAGATACTGCTATTTTCTTTGTTTCCTTTAATGCCCTGAGGTAAAGTTTAAAAAAATATTCTTAGAACATAGCCAGTGGGCAGTTTGTGCTTGGATGTTTTAAATTATTTCTTATGCCATGAGCTCCTCACTGGGACACCTGACCTTCTGTAGGGACTTTCATCGTACAACAGATAAGAGAAGTCTGCTTCATTGTTTCCTTTTTGCCTGGATAGTCTTTACTGACATGAGAAAATGTTGAATATGTAAGTTATCCTCACTAAGTTTCCGTGCTTCATTAAAAAAAACTTTCATTTATAGTCTATTTTCTCACATTCTTAATTTCCTAATTGTTGTTATAAAGATTGTTTGCCTATCATATTGTTTTTCAAGGAATCTACATACTTAAATTTGTGATGTTATCATCATTTGATTACTTCCAAGAACCTTTCAGAATCCTTATGATAGACATTTTATTTGAATGGTTATACTGTAATTTACTATTGTATTATATTTTTTGTGAAATATTGTGATTCTAATAGCCACATTCTGCCTGAATCATAGAATGGGTATGTGTTAAACTTTAGAAGACACTGCCAAACAGCTTTTCAAGGTAGAACAATATTTTCTTTCCATCATCAATATCTGAAAGTTCTAGTGATTCCACATCCTTTTTCAAGGACAAGTTATAGAAGTGCCTCGTCCTCACGCTTTAGGTAAAGTTAGTTCCACATTATACCAGTGTGTTGACCCATGAGACTCCACATCACATGTTCTTCTTTGTTTCTATTCTGAAAAATCACTCTTTGTTTCTGTTCTTTTAAATGACACAGAGAAACTAAGAATGAGCATATTTCTAATCTTGTATGAAGTGCGGAAAGAAGGGTAAAGAAAATTCTCTTTGTTTGTGTCTGAGCAATATCTTGATGACCCCTTCCAGATTGGAAGGGGAGAATCAAGTTCATGTTTGGTTTACAGTGATTATTCGCCCCCACCCCTGGCATTCTATCATGTATAGGAATGAGGTTTGAAGAAGGTTAGAGGTAATATACTGAGAACTACAATAGATGCCAAGCTTTAGTCGTTATTGTGTTTAGGGCTGGAAGTACTCTGGGAGGTTGATTTAAATCCTCTGCTTTTATAGATGAGGGAAATCAAACCCAGAGAAGAAAGCACCTTGTCAAGGATGTTGATCTGCTTGGTTAACACAGCCAAGGCTAGAACTCAAATCCTGCCTGTTTAATGCTAGTTTTGATTTTGCTTAAGCATGTCCACTATCACTTCTCTGAATAAGATGAGTGTTTACTTATGTTTCTTTGTGAAAAGTATGTTTATGTTCAGAATTACATGTGGTGGAATAGAGAAATTCTTCAAATAATTCTTTTAAGTTGTTGTAAAATAAAAAGACACTCATAAAACAGTTACATGAAGTAATTGGGTCTGAAAGGTTTGAGTTTTTCTCCTCTTCAAACTATACGGTTATTATGCAGTTGCCATGGGAGAGCATACATTAACTGTCAGAAACCTGAAACAGATTTTGGACGTTAAGCACGTAAGATTAAGTCCTACAGTTTAATTCTTGTAGAAGAAAATGTACTATCCATTTGCAGTACCATCTATGTGCTGGAAAATAGCTACTTATGTACTTTCCATGCATCTGGGAGATTTAAATACATTTATTGGCCTATCCAGATGAAAGAGTAGTTTTCTAATGTTCACATTTGTTGGAGCCTGAAAGTGATTCTTCCAAGAATCCTTCATGCTAGAACTTTTCAAACACTGTTTATTTCCACATCAAGAAAACCATCTGTGGTCTCTCAATAAACAAAGTCCATTTGATTTTATCACACTGTTGACCATGTGGCTCAAATATACTATACCCACAGAATCAGGAAGTATATTGCAAGTGTTTTTTTCCCCAAGGGCTCATGGGCTTTGAAATAAACCAATAATTACATTAATTCTTTTGCAACACAGAGCTCCAAATAATTTTCAAATTTCATTTAGAACAGTTCTAGAAATTAAACTGGACAATTATCCTAGGTAGAATGACTTGCATAATCTTACTTATATTTAGCTATCCATTCAACTTCAACTCCATTCAACTATCTATCTGGATTTTTTGCCTTTTCAAAACATTTTTCAAAGGAAACTAGTTCTTCCTTGCAGGAATCTCCTATAGTTCCATCAGGGCAGAGTGCCTTTGCTCTTGAGGGATGACGTATTAACCTTCGTCAAGGTATGTGTGTTCCTCTCCATTGCAAAAGAACAGGCATTTTATACATGCTTAATGAATAAATAAGTAAAATTGGGTTTTGTCTTACACAAATAAATATAAATACATATATTAATAAGTAAGTCTATTAAGACTATCATAAATCTGGATCATGTTTTCTCCAGGTCAGTCTGGGTCAGGGACCTCTAACTTTTCCTGTATAAGGCCACATAGTAAATATTTCTGGCTCTGCTGGCAATATGGTTTCTCTCACAAGTACTCATCTCTGTTGTGGTGGTGCAAAAGCAGACAGAGTCCTGTTGTCTGGGAATCAACTGGGACCAGAAGAAGGGGTGCTGTTTTGCATAGAAGGTCACCCCTGCCCCTAGGGTCATCTCATCCCCCCAGTCCAATAGACTGTCCAAGGGGGCTACTGCTGGTGCCTGGGGGACAGACTTGCAGCCTAATAATGCAGCAATATGTGCCTGTAGGTGCAGCTTGAGTCCCCACTGGTCCCTGGCCCTCATCCTGGGGTCTGAGTCTCTACCCTCCCAGCTTCCAGGCATCCAGCTCTACCCCCTTTTTTCCCTTAACATAATTTATTTCTCATTCATATAAATTCCAAAACAAATATTTCCTATCATTAAGCATCTCTGCTTCAAGCAATGATTCAGGGGCAGGGGATGGCGGGGAGAGGGTCAGGCCCCTCCATCTCTGACATCTTCTGACATCTTCAACATCTAGTCTCTTATAAATAAAAGTTCTCTGGGCAGGGATGGTCTCCATTCCAGCCAGCCTTAGTTCTGGGGGTCAGATGTTAGAATGGGTCACTCAGGGCAAGGTGTCAGAGGGCTGTTTCCTTTTGGAGGCTCCAGGAAAGAACCTCTTTACCAGTGTCTAGCGGCTGCCTGCCTTGGCTGTCCTGGGCTTCCAGTGCAAGTTCATTTACAAAAGCAGGCAGTGTAGCCCCAGATTGCAGTTTGCTGACCCATGGTCTGGCTACACAAGATTGCATTGTATATGAAAGCAGACTACGGATGAAGGACACAGCATCAAAAGTCCTTTTGGCTTTTATTTTGGTGTTTTTCTGCCTTTGTTCATGGAGTCAAGGTGTTTCTACTTCATAATCTCACATAGAGATAATGTTGTAAAACGTTCTTCCATTTTTGTTAAGGAAAGCATGGAAACTTAGAGGTAATCTACTTCTCTGTTATGTTCTTTAGAGTTTAGCGTACCGCCTAGGATTAATAAATGCTACATAATAATCATTTTTCATTTCACTGCCATACCCTTTATGGTGTCTCCTTCGGCACCCCCAGAGGTGTTAACCTGTAGCTTTTACAATGTTCTGTTACACATTGTCAGCAGCAACTTGCTGCTTAAATCACACTCGAGAGAGAGAGTTAACTGCAAGGCTGTAAGTATTCCTGACAGGTTGTTCTTGCACGGATTCAGTTTCTTTTGTATAAAGATTAAAAATCTTGTCACAGCCTATAAAAAATGAAGTACATGTATAACAACTGAGCATCCACAACTCACAAAAGGCACTTTCCAGAAAGTCAGAATTCAGATGAGGGGGATAGATGGTAGGAAGTAAGATATGACTATGAAGTGATGATCAGATATTTCATAGTACTGGGTAGAGTGATGGCAAATCCTTTTGTGGGTCTATGGCAGAGGGACTGTCTCCTAACACGTGTACACCCTTCTTTCATGAATAAATTGAAGAATTGCATGCCTATGACTTCCTTTAAAGAGATCCAAACTTGTGTCCCATTTTGTATATTTGCTCTGAGGATTAGTTTTTTCGCCATCAACCTAATTTGTTTCCCACTGTCCATGGTGCAAGAGTTATAAATTGTCTTTTTGCTCTCTTTCCAGACTCACTGCTCAGACTGGGCTTGTGCCAAAGCAAAGGAAGATGCTATCCCATAAAGCCAGAACATTTTATAAGTACTGGCACTGAAGGCTTATTACTTCATGCCCCAAATTGCACAGCCAGCATCTGCAGAGGTCTCGGGGAGGGCGCCGCGGGAAGGATGCTTCAGGGACAAGGCTGACTGTCATGGCGCCGAGTCCATCTCGGCAGTGTTGCCTTGGTGGTTCCGTGCGTCGGGGCTTAATGAGAGGGATGGAAAGTGGGAGTTTGGTTCTGGGAGTCACAGTGAAGCAACTAGTTGGGAGACACGCAGGCAAGACTGGGGTCAGCCAGGAAGACTGTGATTTGGATTCAGATAGGCGATTTTGACAGTCTTAATAAACTAATCAGCATGGTGCATCAGTTAGGGGCCTGGTGGAAGAAACAGTGTCACACTCGTGGATAATCTGTGGACTGTTCAATAAAGGGAGCGTTTACACAGGTGTAGGCAGAATGCAGGAAATGACAGTAGAAATCAGGGTGCTGACACCCCCAGGCCTAAAAGGGAAGGGAGGGAGTAGGTGCTGGATTCTGGAGGATGGTTATATGGGTTGGGTGGCCTTGGTAGGAGCTATGCCCTTTGGTTGAGGGACATAACCTGCTTCAGGCAGCCCTACAGGGACAGCGGGGGCAAATAAGCACCCCAGTCTCATTTCTTCCCATTTTCTGATTACTTGTCAGCATGCCCACCAGGAGCCAGAGGCAAGCAGAGAGCTGGTAAATGGACTCAGAAGGGGCAAATGCAAGATGTCTTGCCCAGTGTGTACTCTGAAACCATTACTTACACTTGTCCCTATACATAAAGTTATAATGAATAGTGTATATCAGGGGTCGGCAAACTTTTTCTGTAAAGGGCCAGAGAGCAAACATTTTAGGTTTTGTGGGCCACATACAGTCTCTGTCATATATTCTTTTAACTTTTTTACAAACCCTTACACATGTAAAAGCCATTCTTAGTTTATGGTCTGTATAAAAATAGTTCATGAGCTTGATTTAGATTATAGACATCAGTGTGCTGACCCCTAGCATATGTCATCAGTTTTGGGTGTTTTTAATTTTTTTGGCATGATTTATATTATACTCTAGTTCTTTTCTAATGCTGTGTAGCAAATGATCACAAACTTAATGGCTTACAAGAACAGCCATTTGTTATTACACAGTTCTCGTAGGTCAGAATCCCAGGTAGGCTTGCACATGATTACTTACGAGCAATCAATATCTTGGTTAGTGTGTTACACTGCCTTGGCTTTAACAGTGGATATCTAGTAGAGATATTTTTTTCCACCGTAGTTTCCAATGGTTCTCAGATTATATCCAGTGGGCAACAATTTACTGAACTCAGCTACAAGGCAGAATTTAGCCATTGTCATGAATGAAATGTGTTGCATTGATATGAGGAAGAGTATTTTCTATCCAAATGGGTACCAATAATTGACTGGAATCATTGTAATATAATCTTTGTCCTGGGTGACTTAGAGCTGCTGATAAAAGAGGCATTTTGTCATTGTCTGCATATGACTGAAACTGATGATAGCAGAGAAGCAGGACGCAGTTATGATGACAGGGCACCAACAGGGCAGTGAGCATGTGCTGGCTGAAGCTGGACTAAGCAGAGAAGACATCTGAACCTTGTATAGCAGTTCGGAGGTAGGGCAGCTTCAGGGTAGGGTGACTCATCAGCTGGGTGGTGTAGGTAGTACCCAGGAACTCTCCATCTCCCCATTCTGCCATCCTCAGGGCTGGCTTCTCTTCAGGTTTCAGTAGAATGTCTGTGATAGTTCCAGGCATCATGTTCAGACAGAAAAACCTCAGACAAAAGGAAAGACCAGTCTTTTAGGAGGGAAAAGACTTTCTCCAAAACACTGCTCTTCCTGGTAGCCTTGACATATCTTACAGGTCAGAACTGAGATTTTACTGCTCAAGGGAGAATGACCACCATTAGACCAACAGGGGTTATTTCTGGAACAGGGATCAGTTTCCCCCAAGGCACATGGCAGCTGGGGGAAGGGGTGGGTATTTGAACAAAATAGGAGCCTTGGTAGGAAGAAACAGGGTGGGGAGAGTGAAAGCTGGAGGCCAGTAATGGTTTCCACCACAGCCTGACTGTTCACACCCTTTCAAATACACTGAAAGGTATCCCATAGCCACGTTTCATGAAATTTCTCTGCAACTGTAGAAAAGTTGAGGTGCAGATATACAGGCAATGTAACTTGATGTTTTGAAGACATTTGTTAACCAATTTTTCACTTCAATTTTGAGATTTCATGTCATATTTTGAAGTCCATGAATCCTTCGTGGGGCCTCAAAGGTTTCACAGGCCCTTGAGAAGTTGGTATGCGTGAACCCTGTGATGGTAAGGCCAGCAGGAGGGAGGATAAGGAAGTCAGGAGGACTCTTTGCATTTGCAGGTGAAATTTATGCTTGTCTATCGATGGCATGATTTCAAGTACATGGAGAGGGGCTGGTTTCTTGTCCAGGGGACCAAATATTTTATTGCATAATTCATGACGAAGCTCAAAATACAGATTCTTGAGGTAACACTTCAAGCTTCACTGAAACCATGTTGGCAGCTTTTAGAAGCAAAAAGATGAGAGCAAGAGCCACACACATCACAGAGGCAGGCAAGGAGAGCCTGGGATACCAAAACCAGTCTCTTTGGCAGCTATTCTGTAGTGGGTGGTGGGGGTGAGTCTATGTCAAATATATTGTACTCAATAATTCCATAAATATTTAATGAGCCCTGCTATGTGGGAACATACCTGAGGGACATGGGAAGAATGTAAAAAACATATAATTAAAGGTTCTTTTGTCTAAGGAGACTGCCATCTTGGAAGGGAAGGATGAATGTGGAGTGTGAATTTATAGTCATGGCTTTAAAATATCAGGGTATGATTTGGATTCAATGCCCAAAGCAAATTAAATTAAAACATTCTGATACAGGCCTGTGTTTAGCAAATAGTTCTTGCTTTCTGCTCTTAGAAACTTCTACTTCGTGCAATACTTTCCCACACACCTATCTTTCCCTGACGGATCTGTAAACTCTTTGAGGGCAAGGATTATATGTCTTTCCTATCTTTGATCTCCATGGTGCCTAGAATAGTACCCTGCACAGAGATGTCATTAAGCCTATGTTAAGTGTGTAGAAGTGAGTATGATACCTGGTTCCAAAAACAAACAACAAACAAACAAAATAACCAGAAAGAAACCTAATACTTTTTATTGCTCTCTCTGCACAGATTTCTTAGGAAACTGAACTGACATTAAAAGCACTTGGCTTTATTTTTAACTCTCTAGCTGTTATAGTTTGAACATGTTGGATCTTCTCTCCTGCAGCAGAGCTTTTGAGATCCATCAGGTGACATCTGTTGTTGAGTATAAAGGACAACAACCTGTCACAACGTGGTTTCAGTGGAAGAATATCTCCTCCCCCACAGGCTGTGCGTGCTCTGGAGGCTCCTTCCCTGGTCTTTTCTCTCTGCTTTGTATGCAAAAATTGTTACCACAGTTTGCTCATGCTGAGCCAGAATCAATTTAAAGCAGATTTTACATATTTATTTTAAAATGGCCCGTACTGTATTGTAGAGTCAGTATTGATTTCGCTTGTCTTTGTGATTACATCTCTGACGGGTGTTTTTGTTATGTTGCAATTGCACAGTAAAGTAATAGGCTCTGAGATTCTATCAGTGCCTACTCTTTTTGTGTTGCAATTGCTTGATAATAATTCGATTGTATCTCCGCCTGATGTTTTAATACTCCTGTCTTCCACATCGCTCTTACTGGGGAGGTATTTACAAAAAAATAAAAAATAAAGTAGGAAACTGTGGTTGCATACACTGCTTTGTGTGACACTTGTCTGGGCTGATACTGTGGCTCAGGCTGACTATTACAGACACTGTATGTTCCAGGTACCTATTGCTGCATAACAAACTACCCCAAAATTCAGTGGCATAATTTAACAGCCATTTTATTATGATCATGGATTTTATGGGTCAGCAATTTACATAGGGCAGAGTGAGGATTGCTTGTCTTCATTCTGTGAGGACTGGGCTTCTGGTAGGGAGACTCAAACAATCAGGAGCGACATTAATAGCTGGGCGCTGGAATTATCTGGAGCCTTCTTCAATCACACATCCTGCTCATGGGCTGGGATGATCTGAAGACTGGGTCTGTCTACTGCAGTGCCTGCAATGTGGCCTCTTCATGTGGCTTGGGCTTCCTCACAGCATGGTGGCTTCAGGGTAGGTGCACTTCTTCCGTTCAGTTCTCCATGAATGAGTGTTTCAGTGAACAAGATGGAAATGGCATGACTTGCTGACCTACCTCAGAAGTTGTACATTATTACTTCTGCTGCATTATCTTGGTTACATGCGAGCCCTAAAATTGGTCCAGATTCAGCCAGAAGGAAATTAGGCTCTCTCTCTCTATGGGAGGAATATCAAAGAATTTGTTTCCATTTAAAATCTTTACAATGAATGCTTTACTGTTTTGTCAAATTTAGTTTTCAACATTTTTGAATTAAAAAAAAATTCATTGGTTGAGGCATGTTCATTAAACATTTATTGAAACATGCTGAGGCATGATGAAGATTAAGGTAAAAGAAAGAAAAAATATTCTTTTCTTACAAAGAAGCTTCAATCTAATCGGAAAGGAGGTATGGAAATACATAAAAGCCTGAGTAACGTATTTACAAAGCAAAGCATCAAGGAGTGCGAATCAGTATGCCCTACAACTTTGCAGTAATAGTTGTGGAATTTTTATAATATGCAAATACATTGGATCTCATCCAAGGGAATATCTAAAATAACTATGCACAGTAACAACTATCATCCAGTCAACCCTTATGAAGGTCAGGGGTTTATGAAGGGAGGGGTTGGATGAATGTTAAGAGTTGGAAGAAACTTTAGAGATTATTTATTCCAAATCTTCTGATACACAGATGAGGAACTGAAGACCTTAAATTTAAAATCACAGGCAGTCCAGGAAAGGAGAGAGAATATGGCTCATTCAGCAGGGTCACCCTTAAGCATGAGAAACATAACTTCTGTGGGTTTCAACCAAAGCTTAAATTGTGTCAGTCTGATTATAGAAGTCAGTTTAGGCTGTTATGCTTTTGTAACAAATTATCCCCAAATCTCAGGGATTTAGAACCCAGGATTCTTTCTTGCTTGTGCTGCAGGTCCATGCCAGGCCAGGTGTGGCTCCCTTGACAATGCCCTTCACGCTGGGACCAGGCTCACAGAGCAGCCCCTATTTGGGACATTGCTGGTTGATGCAGGGGGTGAAGAGATCCTGGTGGAGCAAATACTGGTTCTTAAAGCTTCAGCTTGGAAGTCACAGTCTAAGCCTTACATCAAAGGAGCAGAAAATAGGATCTTTCCTGGGACAGAGCTTGCCTGCAAGGAGGGTCAGCAAGTATTTTGAACAAGAATACAGAAGAACTCCAGGGAATGCAAATAATTCTCTCTCTGCCCACAGCCTGTCATTCAACCAATGGGGGGACTGAAGCTACAAGTCAGGTAACTCAAAACCCAGGTCAGTGTTCTCTCTGCAGTGACTCAGTGACACCTTTCCATTTTACTGCTCAACAAACATGCATTTTAGAATTGTCAACCAACATGGTCCCTTTGCCAGATAGAAGGAGACTGTTTTCCAAAGGATGCACCTCTTTTTATTTTTGATCAGAGGTGTTTGAAACATGTATTGCAGCTTTCTATTTGACTGATTATATTAAACTACAGGCTAGAACGCCTTGTCGCGTGTGCCTTAAATCAGCCAGTTTAACCTTAGGTGGTTTTGTGTGTGTGTGAGGAGACTTGCACTGCAAACATTCTTTTTCCCCTGACAGAATTTGTCCTTAAAAATATGTACATTCCATTACTGGCTATATAACTCTCCCATAATTTCCTTACTCATCTCTAAATTATGCTTAGAGGAGGCAAGATGGGTGATACATGCTTTTCCATATTTTATGGAAGAGTTAGATGTAGACTTCTTATAACCTGTTACTCTCAAGCTCTTCTTTTCAACTAATACAGGCATCAAACTCAAGGAAACTCACTTGCTGTAGAAGCTAATCTGCAGAATCAATCGGATTGTTTGCCAGACTCCCAAGAGCGGTGATGTTTGGTCCCAAGAGCTTTTTAAATAACCTTTCATGTAGTGTCACCAGCTGCTTCCAGATTTAATGTACTTTCACCAGTGGGTTTTAGCCAGCCTCCACCCTGCTCTTGCTTTAGTTTATGTAGCTTGGAGGGGTAGAATTGACATGCTCTTTCACAGGGAAGATAAATTGAGTTCTGTCTGTTAGCTATGGATTGTTTAACAGGTTGCAGTATAGTTGATATGCCACTCGCCTGGTGGTGACCTTCATGTAGGAATTTTTTTTCTGTATTTTATAAAGCAAACATAAATACAATGGACCTTAGTCATGGTCGAAAGCCAAACTGAGAAAAATCTTTGAAATTGAGATTAAAATGGCATTACAGTATTCATTTCAGACAGGTCAATGAATTATAAACATGAGGGGTATTAGCTTCAAATAGCCCAGCTCTGCCTCCATCCCTCGACACACAAAAAAGGCAGGTTTTTGGTAAAATGCCATCATTTTCACAAGGTAAAAAGCAAGGGATAAAGTAACAGGGTATTTCTTGGCTAAAAAATAACAACGTCCACAATGACCCATCCCATTATTAACTTCTATCTCAGATCACACTTCAAAATGTTTTCTCAAATAGTTATGTATAGGACATATAGGAATAAAATTTGAAGTAATAGCTTAGACTTTTAGAGTAAACAAAATCTATTGCAGCAGAAGTTAGACATAGTAACGTTTATTAGAGATGTTAACTGGCCAATTAACAATGCACTACAATAGTCTAGATCCAAATTTGCAGGCATCCAGAGAAATGGTCTGTAGGAGCCTAGGAAACCATTACTGTAACCATCTCCCTATGTCTTTGCAGGAAAAGGAAAACCAAAATGTGCCCCAATTCTGTAATATGATCCAGAGTTCATATTTATAGAAAGCTTCTAGGAGAAAAATAGAAAACAAATGTTTAACTATTACAGCAAGCATTAATCTGATTGCAAATTAGTGGGCACATTCAGAATGTCATTGGCATGTGTGAGGATGAATTCTTGATTTGATCTAAGCTTGCTAGGCTTATTTAGCTTTTAAAAAATATCGTCTAGAAGCAAAGGAACAAAAATGATTCTTCCCTTTGGGCTTGTGAATGAGTGTTCCCCTGGCATGGAGACCATTGCCCTACTATTTCTTGTATTCTTCACTCAGTTTATACTCAGTTTATATATATAAGCCTGAGCTCAGATGGTGGGAAATGAGGCAATTGCCTCTGAATTCTGTGCTTCTGGATTTATTGTACATAACACCCATCAAAAGAGCACTTTATCTCTTCCTATATATAAAATTATACAGCAGAATCCTTCTGTAATACACAATAAAAACAAATTATGGATACATAATACACACATTTATATGTATAATTTCTAACAACTGGGCATTTAGAGTGCCCAAAGCATGAAAGTAGAACCTCAGGAACTCCCCCAAATTCTGAAACCATGGAATTCTGTTTTTCAAATCTTCTGTTCTCCAGAATGCACCATAGTGTGTTGGAGCAGGGCTTCCTCGCAATGATATGGGACAAAATCCTGGAAAGCCGAATTTAAAATAAAGGAAAAAGTAAACAAGTAGGACAGTGTGAGCAGTTAGCTTTTGTTGTGTAACAAGTAAGAACAAAGTTTTGGTAACACGGAAATTGGCCAGGGCTGCTCTGCTAAGCTCAGATGCCCAGACTGGGTTTGACTCTGGGTTACAGCCTTCCTTCCGCCTGGCCCATGTGGCACTCAGTCTTCCGGGGCCAGTAGGCTGCCCAGGACTTGTTCTTCTTCTAGTGATGGCAGAAGTTCAAGGGCATACATAGCCCAGCTACACCAGCCTCTGCTGAGGTCATGTTTGCTAACATCCCATTGGCTGAAGCAAGGCACATGGCCACAGACCAGTCAAGCCGGTGGGTACATTTCCCCCATGGGTGGAGAGAAGGGAGTGAATACTTGCTGAGTAATGACTGCATCTACCACAGATGCTCTGCAATAAAAATCCTGAATATATTGTCTTTTATTGTGTGGTAGGAGGCTGGCTTGACACCTTCATTATTCAGATTAGGCTGGGAGATAGGGAGGAACTTGTCGGCCATGTTAATAATAATAATACAAACAATAATAACAATGATTCTTCACATTTATAAAGGCCAGATGTTGTAGACTCTGCTAATAATAATTAATAACAGTAGAAACAGCATACATTCTTACTATGCCTTAGACATTATTCCAAGCACCTTGCAGCAATTACCATATTTAATCCTCACAGCAACCTTATAAAGTAGATGCCATTATTATCTCAATTTTTAGACGAGGAAACTGGGGCACATAGGAATTAGGTTGCTCCCTCTAGTAGTAAGTGGTAAGCAGACTTAAATCCAGGTGGTCTGGCTCCTGGGTCTACGTTCTTAAAATTCCACCCTCCTTCAGTTATTTAATGGGCTAAGGGCTGACACCATCTAATTTACATTTTGAAAAGTCTGTAGATTTTTTTTGTAGAAAGAATGGAGGAAAGCATGGAAATGGTGGTAATTGTTATGGCAATGTTTCTCAAAGTGTGATCTGTCGACTACTACTTGGTCTATTTGTTTCCAGCGCATGACAAAGTATCTACACAAATTACATGGAGCTTTTGGAAACTCTTATAGCAAATTTGACATTGTTTCAAAACCAAAGGGCAAGATCATTCTCCTAGCAATTTGTTTTTATTGTGTATTACAGAAGGATTGGTCTGTAATGGATTAGAAATTAAACACAAAAGGAAACAAAAAGAAAAATGAAAAGAACTCCCCTTTCACTGCAGAGAGCTTGAGATACCCTGTAGAAGGCTAGTGCAATAATCCAGTGTTGTGTTTATTGATAATGCCTTGAAGTAGGGTGGTGCTCTAGGAGACAGAAAGAAGTAGGTAGAATTGGTAAAATCCTTAAGGGTTGGTAAATCCTAATTAAATCTTAAAGAGATTAAGAGGGAGGGGAATAAGAGGACTAGACCAATTTAAAAGAAACATAAAAAAAAGTGCTTTGGGAGCTCCCCTCATTTAATCAGGGCCTGCGTGGTGTTTGTAGGAGCAGTTTTGAAGAAAAATCACAAAAGAATAGAATTCTATTTGCAACTGAGGAAATAGGAACTCAGTGGAAAATTTTGGTGTTTTTCAGGGCACATGCAATGCTTGTTTACTATTTTTAGAAGGATCAACTCATTTTGGTTTGTCTGGGACTTCCCAGTTTTAGCCCTGGAAGCCCCACATCCTAAAAGCCCCTTCAAGTCCCAGGTAAACCAAGAGGGTTGGTCACCCTCCATTTGATATTGTAAAATATTATTTTATATCATAGGGGTACTTGTGCTTGTGGGTATTGTTTTCTACTTTGCCACCAGCCTATCTGGTGAGGTTCTACATTCCTGGAATAATGGCATGTAGGAGTATAATTCAGATGCCCAGACAGAAAGGAGAATTTGAGTGAGGCCTTGTCCTGCCAATGGGTTTCAGCCCTGGGCAAGTTTGCTATGGATTCAGTGTGATCAAAGAAAATGATAGCAAAACATTCTTGGGGTGAAAGGGTTATACCCAACTTTATTTCCAAGTGGCAGGTCAGTCACTAGAATCCCATTCACTCAGAGCGAGTCTGCATGCAGCAAGTCAGTCTCTGCCTCTGGGCCCCTCTGTCCTCACAGCCGTTCTTTGGGCCTCTCTGCACAGCCATCCCACACAGCCATCCTCTGGGCCTCTCTGCACAGTTGTCCCGCACAGCCGTCCTCTGGGCCTCTGTCCTCAGCACTGCCACCACTCCAGCCTCTGCTCTGCTCTCCTGCAGCCTTGCAGCCCTGCCACTGTGACGCACCCAGAGCACTGGGCAGAGCTCTTCATATAGAGTCAACAGCCATGTATTGCCCACAGGTGTGCAGTGAGCTAGTCAGCCAGGGCCAGGTGAGAATCCTGGCCACAGGAACTCTCATTTTATCCACAGGCCTGTTGGAAGAGATTTCAAAAGTGGTTTAAAAAAAGGAAGAAGAAATAAGAATAAAATGGGATCCTAATGATTCAGACAGGCCTTGGAATTGTTTTCTGCATCCTGGAATTTCTTACAAATCCTTAACTTGGCTGGCTTTATTTTTCCATGGGGTAGAGGAAGCCTTAAAGGAAACTACTATGTCCTGATCAATAGGGGAGAACTGGTTGGGAGCATTAAAGAAGATGTGACTGTTCCATCTTAGGGTGCATGGAAGTGAAGGTGTAGAACATGATGGCAGGGGCCCATGAGCTACCTTTCTCTGAAGACTATAAATTCCAATGTTACTGATGGGAATGCTGTTTTTTCCAGGGATCCTTTCTCAGAGGCAATGAAGAGTGAAGCCAGCAGACAAAAGTGTGGAGCAACCAGTAGAGCTTTTAATGAGTGAAAGAGAAAGAAGTCTTGCTAGGCAGGAGGGGTTTCAAAGGAAGTCTGGGTTTATGGTGCCTCCTGAGAGGAGAAAGTCCCATTCCCTAATGACATCACAGCCCACTCCTGATTGGCTGAAAGTACAGTGCTTCATTTGCCTAGGGCACAGTCAGTGAGAGCAGCTGAAGACTATCTAACTAAGGGGCTGAGTTGGAGTGGGGTGTTTTCTTTGAAAGTTAAAGGGCCCTGTCCCACTATCACCTACCTCACCAACCTCTTAGAGACTCAACTGTGATGATTCCATAGCCAAAAGAGGGAGAAACTCATCAGATAAAGGGAAGCAGCAGATTTTTAAAAATGAAATTCATGCTTTGTAAACAAATAGAGGGGACATGGGAAAAGCACCTGTAGAAGCAAACATGAGTTTTTCCCATTGGAAGCTCATTTGAGTCTTTCCTTCTAAGGGCAGAAAGTGTCTTTGGAGCTTCCATTCCCACCAGTGGGTGGTGTCTGGTGTAGACTGTGTAGCTGATGGCTGATTAATTAATGTGCTTCAGTCTAAAGTACCCTCTGAATTTTTTATTCTGCCATACAGATCCAGTCCTCAGGAAAGGGTTTCTGTCTTGGCTTTTTAATGTAACATTTGTATTTTCTCTTGGACCATATCCTCAACTCTTGCCTTAGGGGACCATCTTTTCTTGGAGGACCAGAAATGTTTCGTGCATCCTATACACATTCTAGGGGTCTGCTCGAACCATGATGTCATCAGCCTTCTCTCAAGGGTCACAAGTGAATCTGCGTCCTGGTACTAAGACCACACCTCTCTTAGCCTCACATCACCATCACCTGGAGTTTTACTGCCTTGGCTGCCCTTGGTTGTTTACCCCCAGCATGAGGGTAAAAAGAAAGCTCCATCTGGCTTAGCGTATTCAGCTGCTAAATAAAATCCCCGACTTAGAAATTCTTGAATACTGACATCAGCTCCAATTAAGCATGGCTTTGACATAACCCGTTGGATATTCAAGAGTGGAGGACTAGTTACTCTATTCAGGACCAGCCCCACTGCTGGTTCCTCCCTTTCCCACTGCCTCTGAGTTCACAGGATACCTCAGGGCCAAGTTCACTCCAGTAACGACAGCTGGGCCTTACAAAATGCAAAGGACAGTGAGGACAGCTGCTGGGGCATATGGTGCAGCAGTAACAGATGACAGAGAGAAAGCAGGACTGCTCAACTCTGTGTACACTTCTGGCTTCCTTATTATTGGCAAATGTGGTTAAGAGAGAATGGATGTCAGGGACAGGGAATGAGTAATTAGAGGGCACCTCAATATTTAAAACAAAATTGTTATAGGTTCAGGTAAATTACTCCAGGATCCTGACAGACTATTCATAAGCCATTATTTAATCTTGATAGATGACCTCTGAAGACTCTGTCTGAGAGACACAGGAGATAAGATAGTCAATCATACCATTTTCCAAAAGGGGAAAATACAGATTTCAAAAACTAAAGACATGTAAACTTAGAGTCTTTCACAGAATAGAAAATGGTTTCACAGTATCTGACTGAGAATATGTTTTTTATTGGATGGTTCTCAGTGCTTAGAGAGGAATGTGTTGATAAAATCCAAAGGCAGTAAATGGCAAGTAAGTTATGAGAAACTAAGGTGGCTTTCTCTTTCCCCCTCAATATCCCCCCCACCCCACCATTTCTCCTCTATCTCAGCTTCTTCCTAAGCTCTGATTCATTCTTCTTCTCTCTCTCTCTCCAAAGAACAGCTGCTGCTCCCTCTGCTCTTCCTGCATGACATGCTGTAGCTCACTCTTACTTTCACTAAGTAGGGTACCCTCACATGCATTCCCTCACATGTAGAGTAGATGTCCCTATTAAAAATTCTAGAAGCCCAAATCTCATGGCCCACATTTTATCTACAGCAGGGGTCAAAGCAGAGCACCCACATTCTTCTGGGTATAGAATGAATCTCTGCAGGAGACTAGGACCACACCTTCCCTAGAGCTTCAGTTCCCAACATTTGGAATCAAGAAGAGGCTCACTCCCTGGTGCTAAGACCTTGGTTCCTCAAACCTTCTACCTTCTTCATTAAGGGCGAAAAGGAACTCCTGAAATTCCCCTCCTCCTACCGCTGGACACTCACAGATTTGCCACCAGTGTCTTGAATACGTGAGGACAGCTCTTATTTTCCCCCTGCTTGTGCAAGTCACTTCAAGAACTTTCAGGCATGTAGGGCAACCCTCATCTCCCCCTCTCTGATCCTCTGAAGACTCCACACAACCCCTGATCTGTTCTTGTGCCCCCGGCTTCCTCCTATCTTGAAGCTCTTCACAGTGCTCTCTGGAGTTTGTGGTCTACCTCCACTAAAATCTCTTACACCTTATACCTCTTCTTCAGTGTACTTTCCAACATTTTGTTTTAATGGAAACATTTTACTCAGCTTTCTCAAGTAATTGCTGTTTTTATCACACTGCCCTCTTACTTCTAGGTCTGAGGGGTTGGATAGGTGCCCTCTTTGCTCTTTGTTGCTGTTTTCAGTTTTCCACTTGGCATCTATGATCATCAAACGACACCACCCAGCAACTCTCACCTACTAGTTTAGCTGTATCATAAAGAAGTCAAATTTCTTCATGATTTTAGATTCTGGCTCACTATCACCCTCTCTAATATGATTTATCTTATGTCTTAATGATTTAAATATGTGTATATGTACTAGATTCTTTCAACTTCCTGACCTTTTATTTCCTTGACTTTACCTCTTCCAAAAATCTTATCTTCCATTCTACCTGAGCCCTTTCTCCCATGGACATACTGTAGATTGTCTTTATTGATAAAGGCAAATCTTTTAAACTATCGTACCACCATCCTTTTAATTTTCCAGTTCATTCTCTTCAGCAGCCTAACTCCAAAGGGCTTTCAAAACCCCTCCCCAAATTCCAATGCACTGAGCATAGTATGTTTTCTCTGTCCTCCCCAGTCCTTGATGTCTTCTTTTTCCTTCTTATCAAGATAAAATTGTACTATCAGTTGAAGCACTTCCTTGCATATACTTGCATGGGCATCTCCTTTGCTTATATCTTACTTTCCTATACTCAACAGATAAAAAAACATAACCTAGTTAATTCCTCTTTTTGATTATTCCCAATTTCTACCCATGCAGCTCAATATGGCTAGAGAAAAATTCACAACCACGTTGACTAGTCTCATTATAAATTTTGATTGGGGATCTAAAGTGGGCCTTTACTGCTGTCAGGCAAACATCAATTCCTTATCCATTTTTGGGTAACATTGTAGTATTTCCAGAATCTCTCACCTGGCTTTAGTTCATCTCCTGGCTTTAGTTCTCACCTGGCTTTAGGTGGAGAGAAGTAGTCCATTTCCATATCAATAGGTAATTACATGGGCAAGCAGGGCTTATCTGGGCGGGAGAGGTTGGGTGCAGCTCTCTCTTCTTCTGCAGCCCAGTGGAGACAGACGCAGGATGACTGCTTGTAAGAAGTAAATGGGTTTCTTAAACTTTATTTCTCCTTTTGACTGATTTTGGTTTCAAAGGTATTTTGCCCCAGGCAGAGTTACACCATTCATTCTTCTACTCTTTTAGATAATTTTTTTTTTTTTACTTTCTCTCCTTAAAGCTCTAACACATCACCCCTCATTTGTAGTCTAAGCTGATGAAGTGCAGAATTTGACCACTTCTCACCACTACCATTTCTCACCGCCTCTACCATGGTACAAGTCGCTATCACTCATTTAGATTACCACAGTAACATCAAAACAGATCTTATTTTTCTACTTAAGACATAGCAACCAAAACGATGCCTTTAAAATGTAAATCAGATCATGTCACTCTTCTGTTCAAAACCATGCAAAAACTTTTCCTTTCATTCAACATATGAATTGAAGCCCTTATGACCACATTACGTCTCTGATCTCATTGCCCAATTTTTTCCCCAGATCTTCATTCTGCTGCTGCAACATTGATTTTCTTGTACCTTGAACACACCATTTGCAGTTTGCCTTAGTGTTTTTGCATTGGTTGTTCCCTCTGCACAAATGCCCCTTTCCTAGAAATTTGCATGGCTCATTCTTTCACCTCATCCAAGTCTCTGCTCAAATGTTATCTTCTCAATGAGGACTTAGTCAATCTATTTAAAATTTCACTGCTCATTCCCAATACATATACCCCATTCTAATTTTCCTTTTTTTAAAAAATAGGATTTACCATCTCTCATAATATATACCTTACTTGTGTATCATATTTAATATATATTTTTCCCACTGCTATCATGTAAGTTCCACAAGGGCAGTAATCTTTGTCTGTCTTGATCTTTAATATATTGCAAGGGCCTACAGGAGTCCCTGGTACATAGTAGGTACTCAGTATGTATTTGTTGAATAAATGAATGAATGAATCCTAGTTTCTGGATGTGTAGATCTGTTCCTACTCTGTTAAGTGTCTCTATTCCAATCAGCCTAGGTCAGGGGGATGAAACCACATATAAGGAGGTAGGATTACTCCTTCCAGAGATGAATGAAGTAGGGTAGATTCTCTAAGAAAGAACTTTGCTTTAAGAAAGTGGAATGGGGGTAGAAAGGAAATAATGAGCATGTCTGTAAAGATGGGGTCATTAAAGTGTTGCATAACCAGTAGGCTCTGGGGCTTGGGGCAAGTCTTAGAAGTTGGACTGGATGAACTGGACAATTCCTTTCAAATATAATGTTCTAAGAAACTTGTCCCAAGAGTGTTGATGCCTGGAGGAGATTTCTAATGGTGTTCAGCAAAATTCTTCTCTTGCTTCTTAATCACTTAATAGGTTTACCCTCAACTTTGGAGACACAGGAGTTAGTAAAGTTACAGAAGGCATATGCAGAGAGATAGATAATACACAGCAGAACCAGGGATTAAGAGCATCCCAGTGGACTCCAATTAATCACCAAAACAAATAAGATAAAACTTCACAAGGATCAATTTAGGCTCCAGCATTTGGGGGTAAAAAAAAAAAAACACAAAAAAATCAATAGTACAAGTGCAGAATGAGGGAATCAGGCTTGACAGCAAATTATATGAAAAAGACTTGAGGGTTTTAGTTGATTACAAGATCAATATGGGCCAACAATGTGATGCTCCCTCTAAAAACAAACCCAAAAAGTCTCAAATGCAATCTTGGGCCATGTTTGCAGAAAAATAGTCCTCGATGTAGAGTAGGAAACATAATAGGTACAGGATACTTTGTGCCTAGACAATGGGGGAAGTATTTTATTTAGCTGAGATTGTCACATTTTAAGAAGAGCATTGACAAATAGTCAAAGTGTTGAGGATACCAGGAACTATTCATTCTTTAGAACTTTATTTGTTTAATACTGAGAGTGTTCCTGTCTCTGCATTAGGTGGTGGGGTTATACTAGTGAATAAGCACACCCAGATTCATCCATCTGGAGTTATTGAAGGAAGTGGCTTTAAGAAAGCTAACATATATATTATTTATTAACTTACTCTAACATTAAAGAGAAATGTTTTATGATTTGATTATTGTACAAATTTTGAGGCATACAGGAAACTGAAAAGTGGTGAAAAAAGTTTGCTTAGAATTCCCTTATTTGTGGGTAGCCATATATATTTTTGTGCACTGCTTTTACTCTATGAAGTTTTCAGAAACTCAGAAAAAAATGTGGACATGTGCTTGAGGGGTCTATTGTGGGCCAGATCTGAAGTGGGGCTTATCATTTTCGTCAACAGCTGACTGGCTAGAACTCAGTTCCATGGCCCCTAGTACTATGAAGGATGCTGAGAAATGTGGGCTAGCGTTGTCTCAGAAGAACAGAAAATAGTATTTTCTACTATAATCATGACTGTTGAGGCCTTGGCACTCGAGCTGGCTTTGTTTTGTTCATGATTCAGAGTATTTACTATTAGAAATATCATTCTTTACTTAAAACTACTTTTGGATCAGAGCTAGTTTAGTTTACTTTTTGTTTTTTTAAGAGTTGCCATTTTCATTTTTCCTTTATGACTTTTATATAGAATTTTGCTTGGGCTTTGTTTTGGCTCTTGGACTAGCTGAGTATGTAACTTCTTCATTTCTTTCATGTGATTCTGGCTTTGTTTTTTTAAACAGCATTTCACTAGGTGCAGCCTAGTGGAATGTGACCCTGCCATCTGGGCATTGAGATTGCTTTGATACCAGAGGAAGAAGGTGGAAATCTGCCCTTCTCTCTAGCCCACCTGCCTTCCTCATCCTTCTCACTAATCACGTCTTCCTGCTTCTTGAATTGTGTTGTACTGAATCTTCTCTTACATCGTCTCACATTTTCTACTCATCACTTTCAAAGAGCAGCCACTTTATCTTCTATAACTCTCTGTTTTCATCATGATCTTTCCATGTTCTGATCTCTGATCCTTTTTAGTCTCTCTGGACAGGATTGTTTAACTAAATCCCTTCATGCTTCATAAAGGGGCTGGTAAAATCTTTCTGCTGGATTTGGTTACTTTAAAACTTTATGATACTTTGGGGATTTTCCAAAACTTCTAAAATATCACTGAATGAAGGGTAACTGAAGTACCCCAACTCAAAGATATTTAAAAAAAATTCCTTCCAGTGATAGATGTAAGAGATTTTCCTTGCTGCCAAAATGGCTTGGTAGGTTAATAACCTAATTAATAGATTGTTTTTACCAAAGTAGTGTTAATTGGGTTAATTTGATATCTCTTTCTCTAGGAAAAATTTCAGTCTAATCTGTCTGATATATGGCTGCATTTGTGCTTCTTTTAATCCATACACCAGAGGTAGTTGCTGGATTATGCCCTCCAGAAGTTGTTATCTAGCATTTAATCAAGAGACCACACCCCAGAGATGGCTACTCTGAATATTTTACCTATGTTGGTTTCAGATCAATACTGCAGATTTTGTTGATGAGTACATTATAGTTTAGAAATGGACTTTCATTAGTGAAATTAATGGTCAAGATATAGAGATTGTCTAGAAGATACTCCTTACCCTTGCACAAACAGGACAAGGCTGAAGTTCAGCTAGGACCTTCTGTTCCGCCTACACTAATTGTTTGTCATCAGCGTCCATTCTGATTGGGTAATAGGTGCTATTTTTGATATTAGATATTTGGAGCATTGCCTGTTGGAACAGGTATAAGAATGAGAGCCCAGCAGTCTGCACCTTTGGGAGGGTCAACAGGGTTGCTGTCTTTGATTATAGGTTTATACAGAGTTCAACCAATGAACTGTTCGTAGGCAGCTTTAAAAAATGCCCTGGCTGTGATTCTAGGTGTTCCTATCTTCAGTCACTAATTGGAAGGATTATGGGTTATCTGACTCTATATGAAGGGTAGTGAAACCCCAGTGTTTGAGTTTTGGCACATTTGGCTTGGATAAGCCTTTCCAGGAAGGTGCTGTCAGACTTCCTAAAAAGACAGAGAGCTGGGATTTCATCAAGTTTAAAGAACAGGATACAAATGTCTTGGGACTGCTGGCTAATTAAGTGGCAGGAATTTGTTAGGCATTTGCATTCTTAGTTAACTTGTAGCATGGTTGTAGAGAGATCTAGAATTATCTCCTGACTTTAATGAGGAGTTCTTAATTTGCAGTTCATGGACCCTTTGCATAGGTAGAATTGAAGGAGTCCATGGGATTGGGTATGAAAATAAAATTAATTTTTGTCTTCACTAACTCTAACTGAAATACAGAACTTTCTTCACTTACGAGTGCAAGCAAGCCACACACTCTGGTATTCCTAACTTTACTTTCTGTCTATTAGAAATCATATTTATTTTCATGACTCATTATGGTGTTGCAGACTTCTCAACATGTCATTTAATCTCATCATTACTTCAAAATTATGGTAGCATTAGATCTACTGGCAGGTCTATTTATAATTTATTAATAGAGAATTCTATGTACTTTTATATCACAAATATTTAAAAATATTTGAACAACTGTTTCAACATATTTAGCTGCCTTTTTCATTCTTATGCATTTTATGCATTTAAAATGTTATTCTGAAAAGACACAAGAATTATTAAGAACATCTGCTTCTTAGAGGCAGTTGATATTTACCAAGAAAGCCTACTATTCATTCATGACTAAATTAACTTAGATTAGTTTCCAACAGTGGATGATGCACGAAGTGGACAGGTTGTGGGAGAGGAAGACCAATGGAAAAAGGTGGTCATGAATTAGAGCTGTTTTCCCTTCCCCAGGTTGGGTGATTCTAAGCTAGGTTAGCAAGCTGGCAAGGTTCTAAAACCAGAGGTACTATTTCTGGAGGTAGGGCCCAGCTGTGTTTCTGGGGGTCGGGCAAGACCTGTCCTCATGGCTGGAGAGGAGCAGCATTTATCTATGATCTTTTCCTGCGATGCAATCTTGTTTTTACATCTCCCTTATTTTTTTCTAAAAAAAATGGTGTTTCATATTTTTAAACATCATTGGGAAAACATATTAACGTAGAAACTCTTGAGAGGGTGTCTTCTCAAGAGTTTTTCTCAAGCACGTTTGAAAATGTGCTTAGGAGCAAGTATACCCCTCGTCTGCCTGCCTCCCTATCCCCAACATATCCCCCCATCTATTTCACTTCTGAGTTGGACATTCTGGGAAATAAATAAAAAGTATAAGGGACTATAGGAAATGACTTTCAAAATGTCATCTATTTTAGAGAATGTTTCTTCATTTCTTAAAAAATTAATTTATCTGGATATAAATTTTTATAGTAGTCATCATTATAAATATGAGGTAAGAAATTAGTTTTGTATTTGGGGATAATAACAAAAGTTGAAAGGAAATTCCTTTCTTCTATTTTAAAACTATATCTAGACCAGTGGCCTTCAGAAGTTTTTTGAGGGACTTTTATCCTACAGTCAGAAATGCATTTTATGTATTGACCTAGTAGAGATACACACACACACATGCACGCACACACATGTGCACATAACTACAATTGAAACAAAGCTTCAGGAATCAATACCTACCCTTACTACATTTCCATTCCATTCCATTCTTTTTGTAATTTAAGAAACAGTGCTGGCCTTAACTCACTAAATTGATTTTACAACTCACTAATATGTCACAATCTGAAGTTTAAAAAATATTGGTCTAGGTGAGGTTTGTGTTTTTTTTTTTTAATGAGCAATTTCCTTTTTTAAAATATTTTTACTTTTCTGAAACATTCTCATCAAGATCAATTCACAATGATTTGGTTCACCACATTTTAAAATTTATAACACACATCAAATTTTACTGATCACAGAACAAACTGGTGGAGGAGGGCAGGGGAGGACAGATGAACTAGGTGAAGGGGATTCGGAAATACACACTTTCAGTTATAAAATAAGTCACAGGAAACATACAGCATGGCCAATATAGTCAATATTGTAGTAACTTGGCATGGTTATTACATGGTAACTACACTTACTATGCTGAGCATTTTGTAATGCATCTGTTAAATCACGATGTTGTACACCTGAAACTATTAATGTCAACTGCACATCAATAAAAATTTTTACTGATTTTGTCTTCTGCCATTGCGATTTTTTTTTTGAGAGGGCATCTCTCATTTATTGATCAAATGGTTGTTAACAACAATAAAATTCTGTATAGGGGACTTAATGCACAATCGTTAATCAACCCCAAGCTTAATTCTCAACAGTCTCCAATCTTCTGAAGCATAATGAACAAGTTCTTACATAGTGAGTAAGTTCTTACATGGTGAACAGTGCAAGGGCAGTCATCACAGAAACTTTCGGTTTTAATCACACATCATGAACTATAAGCAATCAGGTCAGATATGATTATTCATTTGATTTTTATACTTGATTTATATGTGAATCCCACATTTCTCCCTTATTATTATTATTTTTTTAAATAAAATGCTGAAGTGGTAGGTAGATGCAAGATAAAGGTAGAAAACATAATTTAGTGCTGTAAGAGGGCAAATGTAGATCAGGTGTGTGCCTGTAGACTAAGTATTAATCCAAGCTAGACAAGGGCAACAAAACATCCACGGATGCAGAAGATTTCTCTCAAAACAGGGGTGGGGGGTGAGGTTCTAAGCCTCCCCTCTGTTGGTCCCCAATTTCTCACCTGATGGCCCCCCTGAGACTGTGCCTGTCTTAGGTTGTTCCTCCCTTGAGGAATCTTACCCGTCTCTGGCTAACCAGTCATCTTCCGGGGCCATACAGGGAAATGTAAAGTTGGTAAGTGAGAGAGAAACAATATTCTTTGAAAAGGTTGGCTTTTTACTTCTTTGCAGATTTATGCCGTGTTGGTTCTATGCCCAGCATTTGTCTTGAGGTATCTTTACCACTTGGAAGAATTATGATATTCGGTGTGAGGTTTGTGTTTTTGATTCCTAAACAGTTCAGAAATGACACACTGCATTTTCTCCTACCCTCTTTGTAGCACTCATCGTTGTGAGACAAAACTGAGTGAGGGGCTTAGCTGGAGGGACTTACTATGTACTATTAGTCATTGTTTTGTTATCTTTTTTGTTCTTCTGAACAATCTTTATAAGTAAACAATTTAAACTTCATAATGGCTGAAATATTTATCTTTTTTTTTACTTCTGTACCCCTAGAGCCTAAAAGAATGACTGGTATATATTAGGTACTCAGTAACTACTTAGTAAATTAATCTTATTATCTCAATGTTACAGGCAAGAAAACTGCAGCTCAGAGGGAGTTGTGACTTGCTCAGTATTTCAGGGATTGTAAGATATAGATCTGGGCTTAAAAGGGTCTGTCCAATTCCCAAGTCACAGGATGTGTATGTAGTAAGAACAGCATAGAGTTGGACAGGCTAATAATTTGGCTTTATGCAGATGGGATGGTATGGTGTGCTGGGAAGTTTAGTGTGGTTGTTTTACACTGTATTAACCTAAGATCTGGTCCCGAAGGCTTGTGCTATGTTTTTATATTGTTGATTATTCATTCATGTCAACATAGGATGAAGATCATATGAATATTTTGATTACAAATCATACATTTTGACTAGCAGCTTTTCCTCCTCACCACCCAGAACAAATACAGCTAGCCACTCAACAGACTGGGTTCTGCTGTAGCCAAATTGCTGGACTTTGCTGGAACTGTAGATGCCACTGGGTGAGCGCAATCTGAGCCCTCCAGGGGCTACATCTGCCTCTGAAACTGGCCACATCCTCACAGCTCTTCTACAGGTTCTCACCTGATGGTACGTAGCCCCTGGGAAAAGGTCATTGTTTAATCTTTATGAAGGCAGAGATTTTTCTCTAAATCTAGGCCAAAGCTTTCCAAATGAAATCGTTCTGGCCAAGAGAAACACTGAGCAAAAGCAACAGCGTCTTCTTTCTCCCATCACTCAGAAACCTTTGGCAATAGGCTTTCTCAATTAAAGGTGGCACAGCTGCTGTCTGGGGCAGAGCTTTGCTCCACTGCCTCACAATGGTCTGAGCACCCCAGCCACTGGGGAGCCAGCAAGATCGGGACATGTGAACGACTGATCGTGGATCTCGAGGAAGGAGACACAGCTGCCTAGCAACTCCCTGGACAGAATTGCCTTTAGCCATGTGAAAATAATTTGATTAATGGATTCAGAGAGTCTGGTGGCATCCAAGCATACAATGCATTTGTAGGAATGTGAGGCTGGCAAGTTGTTTCAGGCTGAGCCTGGGGCTGAGCTACATAGGACTCTCAAAGCACAGAGACTGGTGTCCTATCCGCAAGTGTGGATCCCACTGGCTTTTAATTCAGCTGTGGTCAGACTCAGCACACGGGCTGGAGTGCAAGTTGTAATGAACAGTTTTGGATATCTAGGCCATTAAAAACAGAACACTTAAGTTGCATCTTAGTCTTAGTGATAAAATCGTTGGGAAAAATTAATAAAGTCTGATGAATGTGAAACCCACATGAAAGGAATCTTCCTAAAGACATATTTTCATTGACTTGTGTTGGACTGTCATCCTTTTCCATGGCAGGGTTATACATGTGTTAGAGAGCACAGGCTTCTGGTGGGTCTGCCCAGTGTTTTCTGACTATAATAAGGATTTATCTCTAGTTTGTGTCTGTTTTAGGAAAAAGAATGCCTCAAGAGATGTTTAGCATTCACAGATACTTCATAAGCATTCACTTAGCTTCTGAGCCATTCTGTTTTGTCTGCTTCTTTCAAGCAGTGTTTCTGGACCTCCTAGACCTTATTATTTTTTGGACTACAACCTGGACTATTGGGCCTCTGTCCAATTTGATGCATTTCTTGTCTCTCTCTTAGTGTCCAAAATCTATCTCTATTTCCTTTAATATTCTTTCATAAACAACCCCAAAGCACTTCATAGCAAACCTCTGGTTTCATTTCCCATAATTGAGTTTTTACCAATAGGGCCTTTTTGGGGATGGTTTGGGCTTGATGACGAGTCTCTGAAATCTTTGTTAGCATTTTCTCCTTTTAGCACTGCCACAGGCAAACTGATAAATAGAGGGGAGCTAGCATTTCTCAAACATCTGCCATGTTTCAGACTGTAATGGAGGTCCCAGGGCAATTGACTAAAATAACACATTAGTCAAAAATAAATATTTCCAACCATAGACATTTGTCATATATTGGTGATTTCATTCATTCTGGTCATAGTGTTACCATTTTAATGTGACCTTGAATATTTGTGTCTATGTATCAGAGATTTTCAGAGATTTTGAGTTATTTTTATGAGCCCTGGGATACTTATAAGAATGTACAGTGCTTCTCTTCATTTCTCACATATTTGGAATTAGTGTATTTATTTTTAGCCAATTAGGCCTGCCTAGCTTGTTTGGCAGTCTTTCATGAATTTAAATTTTTATTCAGCTCTGAGTTTTCTAGAATCAAACTCCTAAATAATGGGTGCTTCCCACTACTAGTTTACATACTGATAAATTTTGTTGTGTGCTAGCATGGTTTTACAATTTAAAAATCACGGTGCTGGAGAGCTATTCCTCCATTTACTCTGCTACTTTGCTTTTTAAAATTGAAAGCTTACTTTAACCTAATGACACTGACTTATTTAGATAAATTTCCACCATCTTGCTTGCATATTCATTTTATATATAGCAGCTTTAATAAAGAAACTTTGTAGAAAAAGCAAGTTTGAAGGAATAGCAAATGTTTGGTTGGACATGACTGAAAACAACATTAGGTTTTTAATGTTATTTAACATCAGAATGTGAAAGAAAGTGGTAAGGAATATTTATTTATATAATGTGCCATAGATTGTGCATTTTAATGCTGATAGGCATTTATTGAGCATTTTATCCAAAGTGCACTGTTTGTCTATTCGGGCTGCTATCATAGAATACCATAGATCAGGTGGCTCATAAACAAAAGAAATTGATTTTTCCACATCTTGGATTGCCAGGAAGTCCAAGATCAAGGTGCTGGCAGATTTGACATCTGGTAGGACATGCCTGCTAATTCAATAGTGGCTATTCTGGGCACTCCCACGAACATGGCCCGGCGAACGGTGCGGAGCTTGCGGGCTGCAGGGTGCAGCCTGTTTGCTGCCTTGGTGCCGGTTGCGCCCTGCCCTCTGCATCCCTGGAGGCTGAGGGCAAGCGCCATCCGAACGCTGTGCACGGGCCCTGCTCTGCTCTCCATGCATAAATTCACAGACAAACATGAATGGATAACAACACAAAAAGGTATTGGAACAGTGGGATTCAGAAATTTTGCACAGGAAGCTTTGGGAGATTTTGTTTACTGTAGTCTGCCTGCAGTTGGGACAAAATTGAACAACCAAGATGAGTTTGGAACTTGGAAAGTGTGAAAGCTGCTAGTGAACTCTATTCTTCTCTATCAGAAGTAACTGAAATTAATGAAGGTCTTGCCGAAAATCCAAGACTTGTCAACAAATCTTGTTAAGAAGATGGTTGGCTGATCAAGATGACACTTGAGTAATCCTTCAGAACTAGAGGAACTTATGAGTGAAGAAGCATATGAGAAATACATAAAATCTATCGAGGACTGAAAATGGAACTCCTAAATAAACTAGTATGAAACAACTTAATCTAGTATAGTTGTCTAAAATTATTGGTGGATAGAAAGTTTTGATAGCAACTTTAAGTAGTACCAGTGGAAGAAGAAACTACTTTCAACATGCTGCTGGAAGAAAATCCTCTTAACTTTCTAATGATTGCAGATAAATATGCTATGAATCTTTTCCACAATACCCTATGGTCTTTAGGCTAGACTACAATTACAGTATTCAGAGTTGCTAAAATTACCTGTAAAAAGTAGGTATAAAATTATGTAATTCAAGGATAACATTATCTTAAGCCTTATGTAACTTGCTTATATCCATCCCTGGATTTGGGTCAAAATACTTAATTATCTTTCATTGGGAATACCTGGCAGTGGAGAAAAGTTTTGTTGTATATTGTCAGATGAAGAACAATACTATCTTAATTTTGCAATATACTGTGTTAGCTGGTGCTATTTTTATACAGTGAAGCAATAGCCTTGCAGGAAAATAAGAACAGTTTAATAATAAAAATCCAACATCTTCGTTAAAAAAAAAAAAAGGGCTATTCTCTTGCTGTGTCCTCATATGGCAGAGGGGTCAAGGGAACTCTCTGGGGTCTCTTTTATAAGAGCTTCCTCTTTATCAATTAATCACCTCCCAGAGATGTCCAAATACAATCACATGGGTGTTAGGATTTAACATAGGAATTTTGGGAGAGCATGAACATTCATCTATTGCATACACTAATACTGACTTTTTTGTCTGAGCAATCCTGTGTACAGGTAAAGTTGTTGTCACCAGATTATCATTGCAAGTTTAAACTGAAAAAACCCTGATTATCTCTATGCTAGCTGTTGTATGCTTTTTTCTTACAACTACTGACTACAGTAGGAATTACTGGGTCCATTTTACAGGGAATAAAACCAAGGCTCAGAGAAGCTGGTCACTTCTCAAAAGTCTCTGACTCAAATCAAGACTTAAAGCTAGAGGGAGACTGAGTTCATTTGAATTCAAATGTTATTTTTCAAATCTCTTAAAAGCCTAACAGCCATCTTCATTTCAGCAAGTTTCCACAAAAATAATTTTCAATGATTCCATGTAGATAGGCCGTGTGTAGCTGCTACCTAATCAGGGGCCTATATGTAGCGAATGCTCTCAGAGTCTCCTTCGTATCTCCTTGCACTTACTATGTCAAGGCACACTAGCTAACTTCTCCTTACAAGCATGTATGTATTATATGCAACGGGTGCTGGGAATTAATGTCCTTCCCCACCCTACCAATGGCTGGCAGGAGTTGGTGGATAAATACACCAGTTCTCTCACCCCTGGGTGGGATACCTCCGAGATGCCATGCTCTATCATCCTGTGTCCCAGGTTCTGGGGCACTAGAGTTCAGTTGCCAGTAGTGATAATTTGCACAATGACAACAATTCTTTGTTGGCTATTATAGACTAAATGTTTGTGTACACCCCATGCCCCCCAACTCCTATGATGAAGCCTAATGCCTAATGTGATGGCATTATGAGGTGGGACCTTTGGAAGGGCCTTAGGTCATGAGGCTGGAGCCCTCATTATGGGGTCAGTGCTCTTATAAAAGGGGCCAAGAGAGCACTTTGTGACCCCTTCTGCCATGTGAGTCACAGCAGGAAGGCACTGTCTAGATGTGCACCGGTACCTGGGCCTCCCCAGACCGAATCTGCCTGTGCCTTGATCTTGGGCCTCCCAGCCTCCAGAGCTATGAGAAATAAATGTCTGTTGTTCATAAGTCACCCAATTTATGGTATTATTATTGCAGAATGTATAACAGAATATGACCTTGGCTTTCTTCTCTTTTCTGTCTCTCATCTCTACTAGTGGTGTTTTCTGGGATCAACTCTAACTACTTTTCTTTTACTTTACTCCTTATCTTATCTTAGTTTGGGTAACCCAAACTAAGGGACCATCTTACCTATTGGTTATGGATATTGGAAGCAGATCTTTCAGCCTGCAGCACAGGGAAGGCCAGGCCCGGGCTGGAATCCCCGGTTTCGGGTTTTACAAAGACGGCCTCCCGCTTACCTGGGTAGTTGGCTGTTCCTTGCTTTTGCCTCTTCATCTCTGTTGACTTGGCTGCACACTAGAATTCCCTATTCTCTGCTCCAATTCTTTTTTTTCCAATGGCAATGCATTTGGGGCTGATTCTCTGATTAGCCACTTTATCCACCCAGTCTTTTGACGTTGCACGTTGCTTCCATCTATCTATTTCTGCATAACAAATTACCACCAAAACTTGGCAGTTTATAACCACAAGCATTTATTATCTTAGAGTTTCTGTGGGTCAGGAATCTGGGTGTGGCTTAGCTGTGTGCCTCTGGTTCAAGGTGACAGTCAATCTGCCAACTAGAACTGTGGTCTCATTTGAAGGTTTGACTGAGGGGGATCAGCTTCCAAACTCACTTATGTGATTGTTGAAAAGCCTTAGTTCTTTGCCATGCAGGCCTTTCCACCTCATGACATGGTGTATTTGTCTCTTTCAGCTACCATAACAAAATACTACAGACAGGGTGGCTTACACACCAGACCTTTATTTTCTCACAGTCCTGCAGCCTGGCAGTGCATACACAAAGCAATGGCAGATTTAGTTTCTGGTGAGAGCTCTCTTCCTGGCTTGTACACAGTCACATGCTCCTTCTGTCCTTCCTTACAGGGCCTTTGCTCTGTGCACATGTGGAGAGAGAGATTTCTGGTGTTTCTTCCTCTTCTTAATAGGGCACCAACCCTTGATGACCTCGTTTGACCTTAGTTACCTCGCTAAAGGCATTGTCTACAACTACCATCACATGGGAGGTTTGCGAGGGACATAATCCAGTCTATAATATATGGTGAGACCCAGAAGAAAGTGAGTGAGGGAGTCAGTGAGTGAGAATCATCCGTAATGGAAGCCATAGCCTTTCTATAACCTAATTGTGGAAGTGATGCAGTATCATTTCTGCCATGCTCTATTTGATAGAAGTGAGTCAATATGCTTAGCTCAGCTCAAGAGGACAAGGTTACACAAGGGTGTAATACTAGAAGAAAGGATCATCGGGGAAGGGTATAGGGAAACTTTGCTGTGTGTCTTCCTTTATTCATCACATAATAAATCTGACACCAGAAATGTGGGCCTTTTCTTCCCCCTGCACCAAGCAATTCTTTGTGACATCAGCTGGATGTCCTATAATTCTGACACTCACCAGGGTTAATGCATGCCCCATAGGTTAAGGGCTTATCTCACAAGACTGCCCCTGACCTCAAATGCCAACAGCAAGTAGTGGGTCTCCAGGTTACACACAACTCCTGTCCAATTTGGCTACAAATCCGAGGTTCCCATAACTCCCTCCTTGGATCCAGTCACTTGATAGAATAGTACACAGAACTCAGGGCAACACACATACCAGTGTATTATATAATAAAGGATATGATAAAGGGCCAAGCAAACAGCCAGGTGAAGAGATACATCGCACGAGACCTGGAAGGTCCTAAGCATGGGAGCCTCTGTCCCTGTGGAGGTGGGGTGCGCCACCCCCCAGCAGGCGGGCGTGTTCACCAGCCTGGAAGCGCTCTGCATCCAGGTCTTCAGGGACTTTTATGGAGCCTTCATCCTCATGTAGGCATGATCAGTTATAAACTCAGTTTCCATCCCCCTTCCCTCTCCACAGAATGGACAATGCACGTCTCGTGGGCATGCGCCGTGCCTCTGCTCTGCTGCAAGTACCCATCTCAGTAGGTTGCTGTTAGAATTAAATAGGCCACACACACACTGCATCCCAATTTTCTAATTTTTTAGCACTATGATATTTTACTGGGTTGGCTCCTGGAGGAAGGCATTCATGGGACAACAGGTTAGGAGAGACCAGCTCCTGGCAGGTTATGTTATGTGGATTTTAGGGGCTGCATTGAAAATTTGGCCTCCACCTTAAATATGTGGGGTCCTCGACCCCGTTTATATCAACTCTATGCTCCTAAGCTTCAGTAGACATTTAGCAACCTTGGCATCAAATTCAAGAATAAAACAAAAATCAGTACAGTTACTGAAAGAGGAGAAGGAACCTGTATTTATGTGCATATGATGAGGAAAGAGAGAAGGCTGTATTCTAACCAAGGGTGTTATAAATTGAGAACTTTGGTGAGGAAGGTACACAGAGATTAATTTATAGAATCCTGTCAGCAATGCTATTTTTAAAATAGCGCTTTTAGGCTCTATGGCAAAACAAAGTGAAACAACTGGAGCCACTCCAGGCTTAGCTTCTGAATCACCAGCCAGGGAATCCAACAGATGCACATTCCTACCTGGAACCGCGCATCCTCCCCCACACTCTTCCACGAGGCCTACACTGCAGCCCTCCCAAAAATACTCACACTGGGTTTGCAAAATCAAGGCTGCAGCCCACACTCACTGCAGCCGCTCTTATCTCCTCTCCCTTGGCCGTTTCCTGATACACTTGTTATGGGTTGAGTTTCTTCTTGGTTCTTGTCCCCACAGCAACAAAGAATTGAAAGGAAAGCAGAGTGGAATGTTTGCATACACTCTGAGGGAGGAACAGGCCAGAGTCGGGGCAGACAGAGGCCTTGACCCATTTGTGAGAGGCTTATATGTTGCATTTTGCTTAAGAAGGGCCTCTTTGACTGACAAGGTGGGGCCATTTGATTGACAGGTCCATCTATATAGCCACCCTCCCAGTGAGCCTGTCCTTTCCCCAGGCTAAGGTGTGATTCAGGCAGTTCTTAGTTCCGCTCGATTGTGCCACCACTGGGATCTGGTTGGAAGGAAGTTATCTCCCTGCAAAGCCCATATTGTCTTCACATGGGACCCCTACCTGGGCAGAGTTTGGGGGGCTTTTTCTTTGAACTTTATCTGGGGGCTTTTCCCTTTGAAACTTACCTTCCCTTTTCTAGCTGCTCATGCCTATCTTTCTACCTAATGTTCCTAACACACTGACCCGCCATCCCAGCTTCTCACACTTCACACATCAGAGCAGATGGTCTTCAGCAGAGTCACTCAGAAAGGACACTGAGTAGGATGGAGCCTGGTGTCACCACATCCCCGACCTTCATCGGCATCTGGACCCATTCTTTAGCTTTCTCTGGGAGCATGGTTCAACCAGTCAGGAATCCCTTTGGTGGGGCCATTTGTTCATTCAACTATTTTGAATTCTATTTTATGTCAAACACTGCGCTGAGTAGCAGGATGCAGCAGGGCATAAGCCCCAGTGTTTTCCCTTGGGGGAAGTCTGGGAGGGAGACCTGTAAGCGTTCAGAAATGCAGGGCATCATGGGGCTTTTTTGAGCTCCTGGCCCCTAGTCTGTGTCATTCCCTTGATTTCTAGTATGAGGAGCTTGATTGCTAGGTAAAGAGATCATTCATTCTTTCGTTCATTCAACAAATATTATTTTTGGTACAACGAAGGGGCAGGATATACATTGGTAATTTCGGCTTTAATGCAGTTTATAGTCTGAAGGGGAAGACAGAGAAGTAAATAAGCAAATGGTTGAATAATATATCAATCATGACAAGTGCTTTGAGGGTAATCTGAGATGGTAATAGGGCCTTCTTTAGAATGGATGGCCAGAAAGGGCCTCTTAGAGGGAACATTTAGCAATGACTGGAAGGATAGGAAGGAAGTCTTTGGAAGAGTTTGGGGGAAATGTGCTCTGGGCCGCCAGCGTAAGGCCACAAGTGAAGACGGGCAGACTGCAGCCTGCACAGGGGTGTTCCTGCTCACCAAGCCATGGACACTGGTGCAGGGTCGCCTCTGTCCAGAGGAAGGGGTATGTGCATTGCAGGATGGTAGGCAGAAGCCCTTGGATAAGCCTCTAGTTAGGGAAGACCAAAGGCAGATCTTTGGGCTCTGGAGAAGAGGTCCTTTTCAAGTAGAGTGAATACATCTGTACTGTGGGCTGGGGAGGGCAGACTGGGGGGTCCGATCAAGCTGCAGGTGCTGTGGGAAGCCCAGCAATGCTGGAAGAAGGGAGGTTGGGGAAACGAGGGTACAGGGATACAACAAGGGGCATCTCTACTAGGAAGGCCCAATAATGCAAGTCACCTGCCCTTTTAGGCAGACGAATATGCTGGGAAGCAAAGCTTTAGAAACACAAAGCAATGACTGTAAGGAGGCAAGGAGAACATGCCCAGCCGCAGGCTGATGGAACCTGGCAGACCCTCCAGGTCTCCAGCAGCATGGGAAAGAAGAAGGAAATAGAGGAAAAGAATAAGAACTCTGTAACTGCGCAGGAACCCAGTCACCAACACTGGGTCCTAAGATCAGAGAAGAATCAGGGCCAGGCTCTCTGGACATGTGTTTTTGGCCCAGTAGCCTTTCAATTCCATCCATATAGGACTTAACTTTGAGCAGTGTCCAGGGCAAAGTTTGGTTTGTAGGCAGGAATTACTCTACATCAAATTTGAAGATTAGATGGACAAGGTAGGGATCCAGGAAAGTCTAACATGATCTACCCATGCAGGGCATTAGGCTCAACATAGTAAGTCTTCCGTTTGGTGTGACTCCGTCTGGGTCACCCACGGCAGCTCTTAGTCATTTCTAGATTCTTAGTCTCATCAAACATTTCTTACCCACCACCTCACATCCTCTCTCCAGTCCTGTCCCTGGGGTCTCTGGCTGTTTGTTTTCCCCAGCTGCGCTGGCAACTAGCTTCCCATGGGCACAATTCTACAGGGCCCTGCTTCCTGCCCCTGCCAAGCCACTTGCTGCACTGGGCTTTCCCCACGGCCTTAGGGTGTCAGATGCTGTGGGGCTTGAATTGGCATCAGGTTACATGCCATCTGCAGGTGTGGGGGAGTCAATGTTCTGTGAACTTTGGTCAAGTGAGATGCAAGCGAGCTGGTAAATTCTTTCTTCCTCCTGCTGAAAAGTACGAGTTTATGGCTCTCAGAGGGTGACAGCAGGAGACTGAACAATCAGATGTCCTTGTTTCAAACAATGGCCAGCTCAGTGGCCTTCCTTCCCTGTTGCTTCCCATCTTTGCCTCATTTTTACTTCCTGGGATTGTGCCTTTAATAAAGTAGTAGTGCATAAGCTTTTGCCTCAGGCTTTGCCAAGATATAATGTTTCAGAATTGTGCTGCCTTCGGTAGCTTGTCCACAGTTGCGTAGTCCAATATTAGCCAAGAACCCCATGTGGCCACAGAATACTTGAAACTTCAAATGTGGCTGATCATAATTAAAATGTTATGTATGTATAAGATACTAATCAAATTTTGAAGATTTTGCAAAAAAGATTTAAAATATTTCATTCACAATTTTTTATTTTTATGATATGAAGAAATGATAATATTTTGGATATATTCAGTTAAAGAAAATGAACTATTAAAATTAACTATTCTCACCTGGTTCTTTTTCTTATTAAAGTATCATTGATATACCTACCATCTTATGTTGGTTTCAAATACACAACACAGTGGTTCAACAGTTCCCCACATTAGTAAATCCTCACCCCACCCAGTGCAGTTATTATCTATTAACACAGTAAGATGTTATAGAATCATAACTGTATTCTCCTTGCTATAGCACCTTCCCCATGACCAGCTTATACTGTGATTGTGAATTATTGTGCCCCTTTATCCCCTCCCCATCTCCTACCACCCTCCCAACCCCTCCCCCTTGGTAATGACTAGTCTCTTCTTGGTGTCTATGAGTCTACTGCTATTTTGTTCCTTCTATTTTGCTTTGTTTTTATATTTCACATATAAGTGAAATCATTTGGTGTTTGCCTTTCTCTGCCTAGCTTTTCACTGAGCATAATACCCTCTAGCTCCATCCATGTTGTTGCAAATGGTAGGATTTGTTTTATTCTTATGGCTGAATAATATTCCATTGTGTATATGTACCACCTCTTCTTTATCCATTCATCTACTGATGGACACTTAGTTTGCTTCCATATCTTGGTTATTGTAAATAGTGCTGCGATAAACATAGGGGTGCATATGTCTTTTTGAATCAGGGATTTTATTTTCTTCAGGTAGACTCCTAGGAGTGGAATTCCTGGGTCAAATGGTATTCCTATTTTTAGTTTTTTGAGGAACCTCCATATTGCATTCCACAATAGTACCAATTTACATTCCCAGCAACAGTGTAGGAGGGTTCCCCTTTCTTCTCATCCTTACCAGCATTTGTTGTTTCTTGTCTTTTGAATGTTGGCCTTCCTAATTGGTGTGAGGTGTTATCTCATTGTCTCACCTGGTTCTTTTAACATTTTAAAATGTGGCTAAAATATTTCCATTGTCCGCAATTGTCTAGAGTTTGTGGAATCCAACTCTTACCCTATTAAAAAGTTTAGGGCCATATCTGGGAGTCTCCCATTTTCTGTTGTTCTTTTGGCACTTCTCTTGTTTTCTATAATTTCTTAAAACCTATTAATCAGTGAGGCTAGCAATAAGTGATACAAACCAAGGGACTGTTTTCATAGGGGTCACAAAAAGCAATAGCTGTGCAGTTCATTCTTGTGAATATTAACCATCTGTATTTCTAAACACATAATTTTACAGGATATTGGGTTTGTAATTTGAACTATAAAGAACAAGGACCTCTATTTGATGCCTTACTGGGCATATTTGGATATGTGCAATGGTGGTGAAAGGTTAACAGTTTTATGAGTGCTAATATTCAGGTATATTTAATTATATGTATTTTCCATGCTATAATTGAATATCATGTGTAGTGCCTAAGGATTAACTTTTGTGTGTTTTTTTTGTTGTTGTTCACTGTTATTATCAATTACCTATTGTGATAGGTAGGCTAAATTTAATTTGTTGCAGAATTTGGTCTTTCTCCTTTCTCTGGAATATTCCTGTGGCTTTCTTGCCTGTGTTTTTTCACCATCAACTTCTCTTCTGAAGCTCTCACATGCATGACATTGGCCGTGCACTCTATACAATACAAGTCAAATAGCTGTGGATTCTATCCTGGTCTATAAAAAGACAAGTTGCTGGCTGGGAGTCACATTCCTTTTCTTAAAATTTGGTTCTCACTGGACTGAAATATTCTTGAAGGGTAGTGTGGTGAGATGTTGCTTGAGGGATGAATTGAATGAATGCATACTTGAAAGGAATGTAACTTCAGAGGGAGGGAGGAATGGGGATAAGGAGTCAGCTTCAGGCTGAGCAGGCATGTAGGGAAAAGATTCTGAAGATTCAAAAGGAGCCATGGTTATAAAACAACAAATCAAAACTCCATGCTGTAACGATACCCTATCTAAATATAAGCTAAAGTTTGGTTTTAGTTGTACATCAACGTGGTAGCAAGATATGTTAGTTACATTTTTAGCAATCAATTTATTGTTAAAGAAAATCCATAAAACCCCATCCAGGATTTTGAAATATGGAAAGAGGACTTTTTATTCCAAGATGATTCTGAATATGACTTACAATATTCTCTCAACAGATACAATGTTTGAGGTGAACCCAGTAGCCAGAACTAGAGGTGAGTTTCACATGCAAAGGTCTTATTAATATCCCTTCTTTTCTAATGTCTAAATTCTTTTTCCTTTGAAATTTTCTTTCCTTCTCAAATAAATGAAATATAAAGAAATAATCCTATCAAAAGCTTTATTTTGATAAGAGAGGAATTGATGAAAAGTTAATTAAGGATGTGCTTGTATCCAAACTGCTAAATTGGTATTAGGATCATTCAAAAATCCCAGTGGACCAATCACAGGAAATCAGGTATTTCAAACTAAAGTCCCTAAGCCATTGTGTAGCCTTCTAGGGAGGCTAACATTACAGGCAGGATAGACATGGAAATCTCTTGCCCACTCTTCCCCACAAGAATTTTTATGTAGGAGACATTGACTCACAAAGCTGATTGAAGCCCATTCCACCGTAGTTAGTGGCAATTCTGACAGCATTTGGAGTGTGCGTCAGTCTCCCACTGGAGAAGGCCACCACTGAGGTCATGCTCAATCTGGTATTGTTACATTAAATGAACATCTTTTAAAAACTGTTAACAGCTTTCATAAAATTAAGATTGTTATGTAAACATTTTATAACCCAGAGAGGTAGATTATTACAGGCAGAAAACAAAAGATAGCTTAACTTTTCTTTTCTTTATTTTTTGCCAACCAACTCAAAATATAATATCAGCAGCAAACATCATGGAAGTCACCTTGGAAATTATAAAGAATTAGAGGGGTGCTAGTCATGCTAAGCTTGGAGCACAGCCCTGGGCCAACCTGGGACTGAGAAGCAGTGGGAAGGTTCTGGCTTTGCTGTGCAGCCAGCAAGGGCCTTACTTTATTCATTGTTACCCCCTAGCCCTGGATATGGCCCTGACCTACAGTAAGCCCTCCATAAGCATTTGCAGAATGAACAAAGTGTGGAAAGCTACAAGTTGTCTTAGTGGCATTGTCAGCTCGGTGGGAAAAACAGTAGATTTGTGATCGGGATGTGAGCCAGGAAAGGGACAGGTGAGAGCTGAGGAGGCAGCAGGAGGCAGGGGCACAGGGAGAAGTGGCTGAGGTTTTCTGGCCCCTTCTGCACCTTCCAGATTGTATGTGGCCTTTTCTGAGAGGCACATCAGAGGGGCTCCAAAGGAGAGTGTGTTCTGGACACAGGCCCCCCCAGAACCAAGCAGGTGGAGGAAAACTTTGAGTCATAACTTTGTTGATGATAAGCAGAACACACATTTTTGACAACTGTCAGTGGAACCTAAGAAGAATTAAATAAAACAAAGCTTGAAGACACTGAAAACAATGTTAAGTTCATTTATGAAGAAAATATGTAATACTGATTATTAAAAAGGAAATGAAGAAAAAGGCAGTAATTGCATTTGCAGTACTTGTAACATTTTTCCTTTTTAAACATAAAATGACATTTGGGCTACCACACTTAAGATGCTAACGACAAAGATGTGGTGGGAGGGCCAAGGACAGGGGGCTAAGTGAACATCTTTTGGGCCGGGACTGAGGAGGCTTTGCAGATACCATCCCTTCTGACCCTCACAGTATATTCCTAACGCTTGAGAAGTGCACACTGTCTCACAGAGAAAGTGCGAGAAAGCTTTTTACCTCTTAGGGTAATTCCACATGTAATGCACAAATACATGCTTGTTATAGGTTTTAAACACCAAAGAAGGCAGAATAAGACAAGACAATTTATCTTGGAACATTGACAGTTTCCATCCACGTGCGTAATTACTGTTAACAATTTGATATGTGACTTAACAATTGTTTTATTTGCACATATGTATTAACTTTTAAAATATGGAGGTGATTCTTTGAGCACAATTCATTGGAACATGAAATGATTTAATTTTTAAAGAATGACTTTCCCACAGCTATGATATTTTAAACTTCTTTTTTTTGTTGGGTGGAACTGGGTTCCTTAATGAAATGTCAGCCCCTTTCCGTACCTTTCTTGTTACTTTCAGTTATTAGAATGGCTTCATTTTAATATTTATGATTATGTTTGTTTTAAAACTTCAGTCTTAAATGCAGTTCGGAGAGGACCTCTCTTCAGCCCCGCGAAGGCTAGACCTGCGTATGGCCTCAGCCGCTGGGGCTTTGTGGGGATGCGGGTACGGAGCTTGCTTACGACATTTTCTTGGCTGGCTGTATCTACTATTCTAGCCTTTGTGAGCTCCGTAAAGATGGGCAAAGTATTGATAATGTCTTGCAAGAGAGGCTAGCCTCCATTCAGCATTGGTTACCGGTGGTAGCCCTTAGCCATATTGAGGTACTTCTTCCAGCCAAGGATGGCATCCATTCTCAGGCTTTAATAGGGCATGCCTTTGCCCGCTGCAGTACCTGACGGTGCTGGGTCTGAGTTCTTCCAGTCTTAACTGCTTCCCAAAACTGTCTCTAAGACTGGTAGACACATGTGGGAATCCCATCTTCCATGTCTGACAGAAATCAAGAACTTGAGGGGATGAGGTCAGTTCTGACTTTCTGGTCAGAGCTGGAACCCCAACCATTCCCTTGCCTCTGTCTCTCTCCAGTTCTCTTCTGAGCAGGGAGCGTGAACATCCAGATAGGGAATAAAATGTCCTTGTCTTCTTGCATTCACCCCCAGTCTTTACAAGTAATTCTCTTGGAAACTAAATAGAGATTGTCCGCCTTATCTTGGGGAGGGGAAGCAATCTCCTCTCTGTCCCTCCTGCAAAGCGAGTCGAGGGAACAGACTTTTCTCATGAGCTGCTGCTCTAAGGCTGGTGACCTCCTGCCCTCTCAGGTCTCTTCTTATGCAGACTAGAGGAGGGTCATGTGGGGGTAGGACTTGTTCTACATTTTTGCTCCTCTCTTAGCTCTGTGACAGGGAGGGTGGCCCCAGTCTTGCTGCTTTGTGCATATAAATCATGGAGTGCCTGGTGCTTTCTGTTTTCAGCCCTAGCCCTCAGGTGAAATTTTGCACTGTGAGAAGAATCCAAGGTGACATCTTCTTTCATATCCTTGGACACTAGAACTTGCCCCCAGTGCTGGTTGTTTCCTATTTAACTCTCCACCTCTGTCTGTCCTGGGTGTGCCCTGGAGAGCTGATTCCTATGGGCCTCACTGCACTGGCCCCCTTGCCCACCTGCCTCTGTCTGGTCTCGGCTGCTGGGAGGCACCGGTGAGAGACTGGAGGGGGTAAAGGGGGTGCTGAGACAATGACAGCCTTGATCCCCCCTCCCAGTGCAGGTCCCTCTATGGCGAGGCCCCCGCCTGGCAGCCACGCTTCCTTAGCTCCAGCTCCAGCTGCTCCTTCCTCCCGCTCCATGGCCGGCAACGCTCCTCACTCTTGCTGATCCCAGGGCTCAGTACCATCTGGGTTGGTTTCCTTGACCCTCTGCTCTTCCTTTACCCCTGTCCACACCTCTGAAGAGTTCCTCCATTAAAATAATTTTAGTTAAATCCTTTGAGTGGGCCTTCTCTTTGCTGTTGCTGCCATGACGATGAGTCTCCCTTCCTCCATTAGCAAAATACCTGAGGTCGGCCATGTCATTACATACACATTAACTAAACTGGAAATGGCTGCATACCCTAATCATGCAGAAACATAAGCCATCCCCCAATTGAGGGCCGTTCTACAAAATAACTGGCTTGTACCCTTAAGCAATGGCAAGGCCATGAAAGACAAAGGGAGACCCAGGAGCTAGTCCAGATTAAAGGAAATTTGAGAGACCTCACACGTAAATGCAATGCCTGGTCCTGCACCAGAAAGAAAAATGGCTTTTAAAATTTGCTGTAAATGACGATTGTGTATGTGTGTGTGTGTGTGTATGTGTGTGTGTGTGTGTATGTGTGTGTACAGCAAGAAGGATAAAGTAATTGTGATAGAGTATTGATGTTTGCAGAACCTGCAGAAATTTTTTGTATGTTTTGTGACTTTTCTGTAAGCTTAAAATTATTTCAAATACAATGCCTGTACTGCTCACATGACCGCTGCCTTGCTGCGGGTCACTTATCTAGGTTGTCTCCCATCTTTCTCCAGTACAAACAGTCCTGCGGTGAACACTCTGTACACATGGCTGGACATGTGCCAGTAGTTCTGTTGACTCGAGTTGAAGAATTAGAGCTGTTGAATCAAAGGTCGTACACATTTTACATTCTGGTAGATTTTGCCCAGTTTCTAAGACTGCCTTGTAAACTCCTCCAATCGGTTTTATATTATAGCAAAAATATGAGAGAGCTTTTATAAAAAGGGTTAGATTCCAACTTAGACAAATGCAGTCTTTCAAACTGATGGAATTTAAGGCACTACAGTTGTGCTTTTTTTTGCATGAAAGTCAGCTGCTTTCCCCCTTAATCTCTAACTAACTTTTCCATGCCCTGCTCGTCTGCATTCTTCCTTTGCCCTGGAGTTTGTGACCCATCTTCTTTAGGCCCGCCTTTCTAAATTCCATTCAGTCAGAAATGCTAGCTAGTTATAGTCAGGAGGATAGAAAGTTAAAATACTACTCTCAGAAATTAATTGTACCTGACTTCTGTATCAAGAAAGACATTGCTTCCTTCCATAAACAGACCTAACTGGGAATTGGCAGTTATAATGCTTTAAAAGATCATCAAGTGATCTAATATCAAGATTGAATTTGAAAATATTACAGAATTGTGGTACAGTTTAAATAACACATTTACACATTTGTTCTTTGGATATAATCAGATGTTAAAGCTGGAAAGAAAGTTATAGACTATTGATCCATAATCTTCTTTGTAGATGTGGAAACTGGGATTTAAAGAGTTTGATACTATCTGAAATCACAGAGCTGATAACTAGCCAAACAAGGGCTAAGCACTACTTTTCTGACTTTTTAAAGTGCCCTTTCCTGCTTCCTGTCTTTACTATCTTAAATACAGTTCTACAGGCTATACTATGGAACAAATCATGCTGTTAGCTAAGGTACAAGTTTGAGGTGGTGACTCAGGGGAGGATCTTGGAATAAGCAATTATTTCAAGTACATAATGAAGAAAAACTAGTGTAATATGATCAGTGTAAATGATTTACACCAAGTTCCTGACCAGGAAATGGAACCTGATAACTTGGGTATTTTTCTTTTGATTGCTGGGAACTACATCAAAAGGTACAATAATGCTGTGAGTATTACAAATACATCAATATGTAAGTCTCAAAAAGTTTTGCCCAAGTGATAATCCTAGTATATACTTTATATACACAATATCAAATATTACTATACTTGTATCCCCTGCTTTCTGAACTTTGTGTTATGACACTTTTTTTTTGAAAGACCTATGTAAGTATCAATTTGCAGTAACTGACAGAAATCCAAAGAGGATTTGAAAAATGTACATAGGTATTCGAGAAAATTTTGTAGCAGGGTGGGGCTAACTTGGCCATGGTTTGGTCACTAAGAGAAAGAGGATGGCAAATTATGGGAAAGACCATTTCTATCACAAAGAACCATGGGATCTGGCCCTGCTTTGGATTGCTGGGATAATCTAAGGCAATCCATCTGGTAAGTGGCAGGCAGCAGTAGGCGTTTCAGTCAATGGTGACACCATACGATGGGTGGTTCCAAGTCTTCAGCTAGTGGCTGTGGGCTAAAGAGAACTGATAACCAATGACTGGGCAGATGGTAAGGTCCCAACTAAATGGTTCTCAACCCTGACACACTGTATTTCCTCTATTTAAAACAAATATTTTGTTATACCCACTTGTTTAACATTCATTGATAAAATACAAGCATAATTTTTAAAAAGTCAGTATGTCCTAACTATAAAATAGAAGAGCAATAAAAAAGTAACTAATAATATATATTTTATATTGTGGATAAGATTCAAGTTCCTATGGCCAGGCTTCTCACCTGGCCCTGGTTGGCCAGCTCACTACAGATGTGTGGGCAATGTTGCTATTGACTCTACATAAAGAGCTCCGCCCAGTGCTCTGTGCGACATGGTGGCAGGGCTGCAAGGCTGCAGGAGAGCAGAGCAGAGCCTGGAGTGGTGGTAGTACTGAGGACAGGCCCAGAGGATGGCTGTGTGGGACAACTATGCTGGCAGAGAGGCCCAGACGATGGCTGTGTGGGCAGAGGGGCCCAGAGGCAGAGACAGGCTTGCTGCATGCAGACTTGCTCTGAGTGGACAGGGTTCTAGTGATTGACCTGCTACCGTGGGGATAAAGTTGGGCATGACCCTTTCACCCCAAAAACATTCCACTGTCATTTCTTTGGTATCACTGAATCCATAGTGAACTTTTCCGGGGCTGAAACCAATGGGAGGACATGTATGTAATACTTGTGCACAACTGCCCTGAAACAGTGTTTCCCAAACTTGACGGTGCATGTAAATCCCTTGGGATCTTGTTAAAAAGCCAGTTCTTGCTCAGTAATTGTTGGATGGGCCCTGAGGTTCTGTACTGGTAACAAGCCATGGGATATACTGTGAGTAGCTTGGCCCTAGAAGACATGAAGAAACCAGAGCATTGCACTGAGAAAGAGAATGCTACGGATGTAGTCTGACTCAAGTGTGTTGACTTAGCAATTAAATTGCTGGGAGTAGCATTGCCATCATTAACATGATTTTTTAGGAAATTCACAAACACTTCTTGGTAAAATTTTGAACGAAACGAAGTCAACTCCTCCCTTGATTTGAGAGGTGGTTGCATTCCTGCAAAAACGTTTTGTGCTCATGTGTGAAACAAAGTTCTGTTCTAGGCTCAGATAATCATAGACCCTCACATACAGGAATGCCCTTGGGAGACTTGGAAGGTTCATGGAATGCATGGGCACTCTTTGAATGCAGAGCTGCCCTGTGGATTACAGGACATTTACCATCCTTGCCTCCTGTGCACTATCCATGGCCTACCTGACCATTGTGACAATGTCAAATTGCCTCCATAGATTTTCCAGGTCCTCTGGGGCCGAGAGAGGGATTCCCGCATAATTGAGACAGAGCGTGAGTCCATCTGCTAATCAGTGACTGTGGAGGAAACATGTGGAAACACATCAAGGGTCAGAGGCTACAGCTAGCTGCTCAGAGACAGGTAAGCACTGGGCTGGTGCTGAAGTGCTAGCCCCTTTGCTTAGGATAGAAAGTACTTCTTCCAACTCTATCAGGGCAGGGATGGGCTGGAAGGAGCACGCCTCTCAAATGCAAATGCATTGACCAATCTCCTGGGGATGTTGTTGAAAGTTGAGCTCCCAGGCAGCAGGTGTGGGTGGGACCCGAGAGCCTGCATTTCCAACAGCTCCATTGTGCTGCCTTTGGTGCGGCCAATTCTTTGCAAACACCGATCTGCAGCAGATGGGGTGCCTGCCTTGGTGGGCCTGGGCCTGGGCTGGAAAACCTTCGTGCCCAGAGCTGAGATGAGCACAGGGCAGCCAGGGGTAGGCAACGCTCATCCCATCTTTCTTTATGCTCTGTAAGATTTTTTTCCTCACTCCCTTTTACCTCTCAGACTGATGAACACTTAATCATTCAGCAGAGCCAGCATGTCTGATGAGGGCTGCAGAGTCTTACCTTCTCTAGAATAGGGGAACAATGGGCAACATTTTGTTTTAAGGTCATTTTAGGTCTGAATGGTACAGAGACACTATTTATGTCATCAAAAAATGCAATTAGGCACAATTTGACATACTGTTAACATTTTGAAAGCCAAATTTACTGCAGGTAACCTCCAATTCAAGTAACTACTGATGATTGAGTATTTTCTCAAAAAATTTATTAAAGGAGACATTGTTATTTGGTTCTAGCATCAAGAAGATGGATATACAACATGCACGCTATAAATCTCTACTCTTGTACCTAGGGTGTGCCAGATAGGTACCTGGGGCACAAAATTTACAGAGGCACCTGCCCTTACAGTTGGCACCTGAGAGCGAGTCCCTCCTTAGAGTTTGTACCCTAGGCACCTCCGTTACCTCATCCTAGTCTGGTCCTGCCAGGCCCCATGACAGGTGGTGGTAGGAGAGGACACCTGCGCTGAGAAGTGCACAGTGGAGTATCATTTACCTGGATGAAGATTTCCTCTGTGTATCTTTGGTTGATTACCTGTGGTCTGGAACCTGTTGCTCTTCTTCACAAGTTTTGTGGTTTGCACAATAAAATGTAAAGTCATGCCAGATCTTTTCCTGAAGACATAGAGAGGGAAAAAATCTCAATGATTCTCTAAGCAGGTTCTCGTTCTAAGTATTGAACATTTCTTCTTGGTCCTTTTACAAATGTGGTATATTTTACCTTAGAATTCTGTGATTGCATATTTATTATTTTGAAAGCTTACCTAAGGATGAAAGTCTCCAGGCTTAGTGAATTAAAATGGAAAAACAAACCAAACACAGAACAGAAAAGTCAAAATTATTTTTAAGTTATGAAAAACATCTTTTTTTTGAAAGAGAATAAGATCCTCAAGGTCAAAACCAACACTTGAAATCCTTTTGTGGAAAAAGACAGTTTGGTATGCTATACAGCGAGGCGTCAAATGCTGTTTCAGACCCACTGCATCAAACCTCTGAGAGTGAAGAGTGGACATTCGGAATGTTTAAGGCTGCAAAGAAATTCTGGTGCTCAGGCAGGATTGAGAACTAGAGCTGCAGGAGGTGCCCACTTGCAAGGTGTCAGAAAATACATTGTCAAAACAAAGTTTATTTTGATATGTTAACCTAAAGATGTGTTATCAATTAAAACATTTTTCATTTATGAAAAAAATGATAGAATAGCAATACTAAAAATGATAGAAATCCCATGACACTTGCAAAATAATGCAGGTTTCATTTTCTCCCTTTCCAGCCAGTCTGTCCCAAGGCTTCTTGGGTGTGTGACCTTTGAAGAGGCACAGGGCCCACACTCAGAAAGGCCCTACAAATCCTGGTTGTGTGTAACTCTGGGGGGAAATATTCTCCCAGCCTGGGGCAAAATACCTTTGATCAGAAATCAGTTAAAAGGAGAAATAAAGTGGGAGAAAACTGCTTGTTGCTTACAGGCAGTCATCTGCTTCTCCTCTGTGTCTCTCATGACCCGGCTGCAGAAGAAGGGACCCCAACCAACCTCTCTGGTTCAGATATGCCCTTAATCATCCTTGTAATTACCTATTGATATGGACATGGATTACTTTTCTACACCCCTTGGAAACACCTATTGATACTGAGATGCACTAAGGCAAGGTGAGAGATTCTGGGAATACTGCAATTTTACCCACATGTGTGTCTCTATACATGTACAGTTGACCCTTGAACAACATGGGTTTGAACTATGTGGGTCCACTTATAAGTGGATTTTTTTCAATAAATATATTGGAAAAGTTTTTGGAGATTTGTGACAATTTGGAAAAACATTTTTTTTCTCTCTAGCTTACTTTATTGTAAGAATACAGTGTATAGTACATATACAAAAATTTACATCAACTGTTTATGTTATCAGTGAGGTTTCCAGTCAACAGCAGGCTATGAATAATTACATTTTTGGGGAGTCAAAAGTAATATGTGGATTTTCTACTGTACAAGGCGTTGGCACAAAGTTTTCAAAGGCAGCTGTACGTATCTGCATATAACTTGGCTTAGCCCTGAGTCCAGAGCTGATTATAAGTTGTGGTCTTTTTCACTCAACATTTTTTCATACCGTTTTGTGCTTACACGGTCTTCATGATGATTAGTTTTAACGATTATATAATAGTCGATTAATCACACCTACAATTAAGGTAACATTTTTATACCTTAGCTTTATTTTCCCCATATTAGGTTGCCTCTCACTTTTTACCCATATATGTTTCCTATAGCAATGAGAATCTTTGTGCATTTGGCTTCATCCTTTGAAAACCCTTACTCAGGATTCGTTCTCGGGATAAGGATCTCTGGGCTGGGCTGACCATACTTCTCTGTTTGCCTAGAAGAGAGCTAGTTTATGGCTGGTGTATTTATTAATAGTGCACCTCTTGTTCTCAAAAGTGTCCCCATTTGGGCTATAAATTGTATGATTTTCTTGGCTAGGACTGCTATTATGGCACTGAGCACTTTTAGAAAGGATACCTGATGAAATAAAATGATCAACAATAAGATATTATAATTCATGTAGCACTGAGAATAACCACTTCAGAAAAATGAAAATAGTAAAAAAAAAAACCCAGCTTCTTTAAAAAACAGTATCAAAATAGGTTTAAATTCTCCAGATAATCACATAATTATGATGAATGGGATTAATTAAATGAGCAGTAACATTCTGGAGCATTTTTAATTTTTAGTAAATATGTGGTTATTAATGCCCCATGGTGGTGGAGAATGCCACTTACAAATCAAGATGTTAACTTTATTTTTAAAATCCACAGATAATTCAAGTATTGTATTAAAGTTTCATCAATCTTGGAATTGCCAATTTAAAAGTGGTGATAATTCAGAAAGGAGTTTAAGGTTTCTCTCTGCTCTATCAAGAAAAGACAAGGATATTGTTAAGTGAGGAATAGTGATTGATAAAAATCAATCCACATGTGATTGCTATGTCCAGTTCCAGTGAGTATATGAACATGACATAGCAAAGCCTCATTTCCTTGAAAACAGGGCACCATCATTACATTACTTCTCTCCATTCCAGACAGATTTGCCCTTTGAATTTGCTTCAAATTTATGGCATTTTGCTCTTTCCTTTGAAGCCACAGGCCATATTTGCAGGAGACATGTAACAAGTTTTTCTAAGACTTGTGCTTGTGACCTCTATGAAACAAAAGTGTAGTCCAGGATTTATAGGGCATGAAGATTCTGACAGAATGTTTCCTCTCTCTGGAAAGAAAGGGCAAGTGGAGGTCAGGGGTGCAGACCTGGGGTCCTTTGTGCTTGCCTGGAATATGAAGGTAGGGCTGCTGGGGAGACCAGGGAGGCTGCTCTTGGCAGACTAAAGGGTTTTGAAGTTTTGATGGAGTACGCCGACTGTTGAGTCTGAAACAGCATCACTTTATTCGTATCTTCAACACCTTTTAGTTACTCCAGAGTGAGCAATTCAAGAGGACAAAGTAGAAGCTGCAGAGCCTTTTAAGACCTAGCCTCCGAAATCACTCCTGAGCATTCCTGCTATATATTCTATTGGCCACATAGGGCTATTTATCACTTAATGTGGGAAGGTATAAACACATGAATGCCGGGAGGGAAGCATCATAGGAGGTCATCTTGGAAGATTGCTGCACCCTGACTGCAGTTCATCCTGCTTGTTTCAGCCTCACCAGTATTCGGGGTTTTCTGATGTAACTTCGTTTCCAATTCTCAGCCCCTCTGGGGTTCTGTCAGGAACCTGCCACCTTGTGCCCTTGTTGCCTTGTATCTGTCTGTCTCTCTGTACACACCATACTCCGCCTTCCTCCCTAGCACTCCTGCTTCTCACCTTTCAGCATTTTCTTGAAATCAGTCTGCCAATGGACTCCCTCCTGTTCTCTTTCTTACAGTAGGGAGATATATATGTTATGCCTTCACCATCATTAGTGAGTTCTTAGGAGGAAGAAGACAGAAATGCATTTGGTCCATCTGTCATTTTTAACTTGAAGCCAGAAAGTGTGTTTTTTAATGCAGCTTTCAGAATAGGACACAATTTTATTTCATGGACTAATTTCCTGATTATGTCTATGAATAAATTGCCTTCCCTTAATAGCGAAAAACAACTATAGTTAATCTAATTGATATTAAGGGATTTAAAAAAGCCCCTCAGTTTATCTATGAGATGTAAATAATGTTATGTACAGTACACTTCTTGACACTTACATTTTGTTAGTTTTATTTTGGTCTTAATGTATTTCAGAAGCTAGAGAAAAAGATGAGTTTGATGACTAGTGATCCTGTCACTTTTGTGGCTGAAACAACTCTATAATGTACCTTTTTCTATCATTAAAAACATCTCCTTCCCTCACCAAATACAATTCTTCCATAAATATTTATAGCTCTCCATTCCCCAGGCTCTTTATTACAGAGGCCTTTATTTACCCTGATGTAGAGTTCTCTCTGGTTTTTTTTTGGTTATTAAAGGACATACATTTTTCTTTTGAAACCAGTAAGATACCAAATTGAAAAAGAGCCAAAAATATCTAATGTTAAAGTTAGTTTTATATTGAAATTTCTCTTTTCTTAAAAAAGAGAACCTCCACCTACTAAATCATAATTCATGTCATTGTTTGAAAAATTGGAAAACACACATAAACAGAGATCAAAATCATACACAAAAATCACCGATAATTTCACCACTTTCCTCTTGGTGTATATCCCTTTTGATTTGTTTTTTTTTTGTACATATGTGCTCATTATTTTCTGTAGTAATTTTGTCACTTAATGGTTTATTATGACCACCTTTCCTTATTGAGAAATATAAGCTACTTATTAGTCAATTATCCCTCAATAAAGCTGAAATAAAAAATGTAAAAAGAAATATAAGCCTAAATAATTTTAATGTATGCATAACATTCCATTTTATGAATGCAATAATATACTTAACCAATTCCCTATTGCTAGATATTTCGGTTGCTATAAAATCTTCATTATAATAAACATGCTGTGATGAATATTCATACACACACACACACACACATACACACATGGTGGTTCTTTGAGTATAATGAGGGATAGATCTTTTGAAGTAGAATTCTGAAATACAGGTTGTGCACTTTCATACTGTCAGCTTGACCTCCAGAAGGGTGGCAGTATTTACACAACCACCATATTTTGAATCCCTGTTCTCTACACCCTCTATGGCACCAGTACCAGTCATTCTTTTAATGTACACGAATGACAAGTGTTCCATTTCCACCTCCAGATTCTCTCTCCATCCTTCTCCACCCTGTTCTTCATGGTGGGCTCCATGCCTTCTGGCTTCCTTACAGGTCACTGAGTGAAGCCAATGGTAGGAAATGGACAGACAAGAGCAAAGTGTGGTCAGGACATTTATTTTTTTGCCCCGTCTCTGCCAGGTTGAGGGTGGATGGGTTGCATCCTTCCACCAAAGGCCACGGCTTCAGCCAGCTGGTGTCTATTCATTCTGCGTCCCAAGCACTGCCCTTCCCTGCTCTGCTGCCCTTGGGTGGGAAGTGGCTCTTTCCCAGGCTGTCGCTAGCTCTGGCTGCTTCATCCTCCCTGGGTGGCTTCGCTTAGCACTGCCCGCACTTTGTAAAAACACCCACTTATTCACGGTATTTCACATTTATACACAAAACTCTCCCCTTGATGATGCCCTGCCTTCTGCCAGACCCTAACAGATGTTAAAAATAACATCTTATATTATGGTAATAGTTTGCCTCATCTCTTACAATTCCTGCCCAAATGTGTCATTTAACCTTGCTTTCAGCGTTTTTTGCAGTTCAGTATTAAATAGCTTTATGCAGTTAGATTTATTTACTTTTTCCTTGTTATATAATGTTTGGAAAGTTCTTCCCTACCCTGATTGTGCAAATATCCACCCAAATGTTCTCTTATGTTTGCAATCACATTTTTAATATTTATCTTGAATTCATCTGGATTCTATTCTGAATGAAGGTATGAATTAGGGATAAAATTTTCTCTTCTTTAACCACAGATTTTTCTTCTGTTTTCCCCAACTCACTTGCTGAATATTCATCTTTTTCCCACTGATTCAAAGGTCTCCCTTTATCTCCAGCCTCTTATTTATTCTGTTTCATTGATTTATATGTCCATTCCAGCTCCCTTCTCAAGCCCTTTTCATTTTTGTAACTTTAAATGTATTTTGAAATATGGTAGATAAAGTTTTACCTTGTTACTCTTCTTTTTCAGAAAATTTTTAGATATTCAGTTTTCATGCTTATTCTTCTAAGCAAGTAAAGAATTTTTTCCCCCAAGGCCCTTCTGCTCCAAAAGTGTCTTAGGATTTTGTTTATGTACTATACTCAGATACCATTTTGTGGAGAAGTGATGTATTTTTAATTTTGACTCTTCCAATTCAAATTATGGTCATTGTGTATTCACATAAGTCCTTTACTGTCTTAAGGTTTCTTCACACTTGTACAATTTTTATATTAAAAATAAATTGTCATTACTATTGAGGAATTAAATTTTTGTTATGAAAAAATATGGCATGAAAAGGGTGACAGAATTATTTCTATTTGAGTTTTGAAAAATCACCAGTAAATTAAACTCAACTTCATTATAAACTACTTCACAAAGCATTTCAACTTTTCTGTAATATTTGTACTATAGTAACTGAGTCAGCAATTTCACAGTAACCTATAGTAATATATAGTGTGACTGTTAATGCATAAATGTATAATGGGCTCCCACTTTTAAGACCATACAGTACCTTAATATTTATGCTTTAATTCTTAGCAAACATTAGCAGCAACCCCACAATAACCTTATGAGGAAAGAAATCCATATATACAGAGTAATTACCTATAAAAATACAAACTCCACATGCATATATTTCAACACAGCAACACAAGTGCTAAAGTGAAGAACATGCAGGTTGAAAAGCCCTAGATTTTCCAAAGCTCTTGCTAAATGTGAACAATTTTTACTGCATAAGATGAACACTAAACATTAACTCTAGAGAATTTAAGTACACCTAATATATAGCTTTAAAAATTTACCTCTAACGCATTTTCAAAATGAGTTTAGCATTGTTGTAGAAATTATTAATGTTACAAAATCTTTACAGGTCTCTCAAATGAAATTTCTAAGCCATTTATTAGATTTTTCTACAATGCACCTAAATTTTATGTGCATTGTTTTGAATTACTGAATTTAGTTAGTGGGCTTTTTAAAAAAGACTATTTTTTTAGAGTAGTTCTAGGTTCACAGCAAAATTGAGCAGAAGGTATTTGCACCTTAGTATACTTGTGAGAAGCCAGGCAAGAGAGAAGAATACTCATGAAAATAAAAAATCTCAATGTTAAAGTATGAAGATGAAAGAAAATGAAATGATTAATTTCATACAGAATAGCCATACAGAATAAATGTGTCACATCCAGAAAACAGAGAATCAATATATCTGAATTAGTTAAAAATCATCACAAATACTCAAAAATAAGAAATTGGTTGGTTTCCATGTATTGGAAATGTCTGCATCCTTCAAATGAAGATGAAGATCAGCACAGTCTGGCATAGAAATATGTTTGAGACATTTTAGGTGAACAGAATAGATAACAAAACAGTACACAGAATATGAACCTATTTTTTTCTAAAGGAGAAATACGTATGAGCAGAAGTGTATTGTGAGAGTGTATTCACCGACGAATTACAAGAGATTACTTCTGAACAGCAGAATAATGAATTTATTCATTTGTTTATTCATTCAATAAATGTTTATTGAACACCTGTTATATGTCAGGCACTGTGCAGGGTTCTGGATGGATATTTGTGAACAAACAGATACTCTTCCTGCTCTCATGGCATTTAATCTTAGAGGAAAAACAGACACTTAACAAGCAAATAGGTGAATAAAATCAATTAGACTTGTTGATAAATGCTCTGAAGGAAATAAGCATGGTATCAGGATGTTGTGGCACAGAATAATAGGGTAGAGCTCGGGGTAACTTAGGCTGATAAACTGCACAAAGGAGGGGATATTTAATTTAGTATTTGAAGGGAGGGGAGAGCCATCACTTTGAACAGCCAAGAGAAGAACTTGAGAGACTTAGAAATGAGAAGAGCATGAATAGACAACACATGAAATTTTTCTGAACCCAACAGGTTCAAGGATGTAGATTCAGGAAATACTTATGTAAAAATGGAATATACTAGACTGTGTTGTGATTTTTATTTTCCTTATACTTGCATCACAAAATGATTAGAACAGCCATTATGCTACTTCACCTCTTTTTATAATTGAGAGGAAAAAAAGTCAATAAAGGTCAGGAAAAAAGATGTCTAAGATACAGAATGACCAAAGGTCAAGGCAGAATGACCAAAGGTCGAGGTTTCTGGAACTGGCAAAGTCAAAGTTATTAAATATATGAGGAAGGGGAATTTTCACAGAGAAAACAATAAGGGGGGGCAACGGGAAGGTGAAATGAGACTATAAACTAATGCCACTGATTTTCTGAGGGATTCATTGGATTCAGCTTGTCTCATCATTTGGAAGTCACACGTTACATAAAGAGCAACCCCTCACCAATCCTGTAGGACCCAGCTGTGTTCCATTTCCTTAATGGAGCCTTCCTGATGACTTCAGCACAGTATGGTGTTTGTTTTCTGAGTTTTTATAGCATTTATAATAAACACTATTATTTACAATACTACAGTCAACACTAGCACTTAATTGGGGCCAACTTGTTTATGTTCCTGTTGTTCTAGGAACAGGATGTCTTCCAAATAAAAGCTACACACTCTTTATATATCTTCATGAATTCAAAAGTCATGATTGTATAAGAAGTACTCAAAAAGTTGGCTAAGAGAACCATTTTTTGAGTTAGGCACATACCTGAAACATTTTCCTTTTATTTAGAATGTAGACAGATATTCCTTTGCCAATCTTTTATTCTAAGGCAAAGTTCTTTTCTTGGAGTGTGAGTTGTTGATTCATATCATTTTGTCTTCCTTGTATGAAATTCATCCATTTTCAATTATCCACAATTTTGAAATTTTTGTACAAGATAATAAGACCTTCTATAGAGAAATTTGTGATAGAATCCTTCTAACATTCCACCTTTTTCTCCAGGCCTTTCAAAGTTGTTACACCCAGACTTGATTTGACTCTAGTATTTTTAGAGGCACTTGCCTTTATTGAAACTTTCCAAAAGCTTTCAGCTGAGATTTCATGTAAACAACTTTTTACCTACTTAGCAGTTTATAGAAAATTCAAATTACATAATTATAATAACAATTCCCACTGGCATCGATAGTTTGCAGACATATTTAACTGACTCTTGTTAAAATATAACCTAATCTGTCAATAAGTTAGATGTGTGTGTGTGTGTGTGTGTGTGTGTGTGTGTGTGTGTGTGTGTATACTGGTCATGAGGGTCAACATTGGGTTGGCCTCAGTCAGTATATTTTCTGTAGGGTCTGGAAGACCACCAGTTAATCTGTGATTGGGTGAGTGAGTGGAAGATAGTTATAAGGGCTTCTTATAAACTTCAACTCTCTATATGCATTTTTTTTTTCATTTCAATCTTCTAGCTTAGATGATGGTTTGATCATAATGGATCATTGCAACAATTACTGTGTTAAGGAATGGACACTAGTGTTTCCATCAAAGAGCAGTGTTTCAAGAAGAAGGTGGGAATCCTCCTTGCTTAACTAAGAAAATGCATATGAAGTGGTTAGCTTGGTGTACGGCACATGATAGTTATCTGACCATTATTAGATGAATTTTAATGCACATTCTGCTTTGAAGACTAATGAAAAGGTTAAGGTAGCCTCAGGACCCGTCTTAGGATAGTCTATGAAAGGAATGGGAAGGTTTCTTAGGAGTATTTGGGATCATTTGGTTATTTGGAGACAAACATTTTTGCATTTCTTTCTGAGATAGAGGGACAGAGTTGGGAATTCTCCAAAAAGAGGGTCCATTGTGCTTGTAGCCCTGATTCTTGTCCTGACTAAAAATTGGGGAGGTGGGGCAATTCTTTCTGCATTGCAATGAAGGGTCCAAGCAGATGTTTGTCCATTGCTGTGGCTTAAAGGGCAAACAGCTACCATGAGGAAAGTATCTCTTAACCCAGAAAATAGTGCCATAAATTAGGTATCTGACTTACCTCTTGCACAGCTATGAGATATCAACTCATTTGTTCTGGTGGCTTGGGGAGCCCAGGGAAGTAGGCTACTTGAGATTCTGTCAGAGGGTCCATGAACTCTAAACTATTATCATAGTTAAACTAAGGTGTTATTTATCTTTTTCACTCTCATTTTCTCATGAGTATGCAGTCGACTTTTTCTAGAGACCAAATGATGTGTAATATTGCAGCAGAGTGAATCCTCTGTTGGAGGATTCACTGCAGAATCCAACTACAGAATCATATAGGATAATCCAGTTGTCATCTATTAAGCCAAACATTAAAATGATTTGCAAAAATGTAAAACAATGCTGTTCTCTGATTTTTTGTTTTACTTTTTAGAAAAACATAGTTACCTTTCATAAAATATGCTATTTACATGACATAATGAGTCTATTATTGTTCTTCATAAATGAATACATATCAATGTTTCAAATTTTTCTGTTTCAATTTCAAATATGGTAAATATTGAAAAGCATCATTCACATGAACAAAAAGCTTTTTGAGGCTCTTGCTAATTTTTTTTAGAGGGCATCTCATATTTATTGATCATGTGGTTGTTAACAACAATAAAATTCTGTATAGGGGACTCAATGCACAATCATTAATCAACCCCAAGCTTAATCCTCAACAGTCTCCAATCTTCTGAAGCATAATGAACAAGTTCTTACATGGTGAGCAAGTTCTTACATAGTGAATAAGTTCTTACATGGTGAACAGTGCAAGGGCAGTCATCACAGAAACTTTTGGTTTTGATCACGTATCATGAACTAAAAACAATCAGGTCAAATATGATTATTCGTTTGATTTTTATACTTGATTTATATGTGAATCCCACATTTCTCCCTTATTATTATTATTATTATTATTTTTAATAAAATGCTGAAGTGGTAGGTAGATGCAAGATAAAGGTAGAAAACATAGTTTAGTGCTGTAAGAGGACAAATGTAGATGATCAGGTGTGTGCCTATAGACTAAGTATTAATCCAAGCTAGACAAGGGCAACAAAACATCCACGGATGCAGAAGATTTCTCTCAAAACAGGGGGGGTGAGGTTCTAAGCCTCACCTCTGTTGATCCCCAATTTCTCACCTGATGGCCCCCCTGCGACTGTGCCTGTCTTAGGTTGTTCCTCCCTTGAGGAATCTTGCCCGTCTGTGGCTAACCAGTCATCTTCTGGGGCCATACAGGGAAATGTAAAGTTGGTAAGTGAGAGAGAAGCAATATTCTTTGAAAAGGTTAGCTTTTTACTTCTTTGCATATTTATTCCCAGCATTTGTCCTGAGGCATCTTTACCACTTGGAAGAATTATGATACTCGGTAATTTTCGATATGAGGTACAAATTCTACTTAAGGGTTGTAATTAGAAAGGAAGAAGAAAAGCTATAGAAGTAGCAGATGGAAGAAAACATGGGAAGATTGATTATTTCTTTGACATATCTTCTTGTAGTGTAACATAAGCATGTATAGGTTTTAAATTACTAATTAAATTGCATGCACACATTAACATAATAGGAATACAACTACATAACCAAAGCAGACCTACAATTACCAGCCATATCCAGTGAAACCAAGAAAACCAGTTAGGTACCCTAGGCATTTGTGAAAACTTATCAATGATATGATGGATATTGTTTAACTGAATTTGAATATTTTGAGAAAAATCAGACAAATTAAAACAACACATTCCTGGGAACTGTTCACATCCCATATGTTCTTTTAACAGTAGATAGTCTATAGTTGCAAGATCTTGTAGCACTGCAACTTGCACTTCTCCTAATTCTTGGTTGAGTTCCGACAGTATAGATCCAGTCAAATTTGTTGTTTTACTGTATGCATAGGCCAGCTTAGATATCTCCTTCTTCATTCCAATGGCAAGTCCAGGAACCGGTGGGATGAATGCAGCTACAACTGCAACAGCACCAGGATCTTTGTTGAAGTTTTTTGATGATCATCTTCTGGAATGACTCTTCCAGAGAATGTTGATGGAAGTTCTTCTTCATATCGTATCTTAATCATTTTCTGGTTAGCCAAATTAGGCTTTGATCCTCTGTATAAACACAAACAAACCCTTTGCCCACCCTTTGATTAATTTTTCAAGTATAAAGAGGTCCTGACACAAAAAAGTTTGAGAACTAGTGATATAGAAAGTCTGGACCAAATCCTAGAAATTGGTGCAGCCAAGAGATGGAGAATCTGTAATGATTAAATGATATTAAATGGATTATATTATCATGGATACTTAATTCTAAACACTTTTGAAGGAGAGTAAATAAATTTTAAAAGCACTTAAAAGTTTTGCCTCAAACCTTTTAAGAGAAGCCAGACACAATACAGAATAATTAATGAAAAGGAAAAAACAAACAAATGTTTCTAAAGAATTCTAGGAGGAGAGGAATTGATGTGAGGTGAATAAATTATCATGCCTGTGTAAAGGCACAGTCTTAAATTATGGAAAAAGTTGGAATTTAACTTGTGAGCTTTAAAAGTGTCTAAGAAATTCCTCTTTTTATTTTGAAAGTAAAAACTTTGTTAACTTCCTGTATTAATGTTTTTCTTTATTATATGTGCTGGTAGATATAATGCATTGTTCTAAGTTGTACAAGGAAGAAAAAGCTGCTCAAATACAAAGCCATTTAAAAAAGAAATTATTTAAAAAAGGTACTTGAATTCTCAAAATAGTGGGGATAATTTTATATGCAGATTGATCGTATGTTTAACTATGGCCTTTTAGTAACATGTGTTGTATGCCATGATTCATCTTTGTGAGTCATGATTAATAACATGACCTATTTGTACATGTTTGGTTTTTGAGGACTGGGTAACAATATACTCCAGTGGTATCATTCAGATTCAAAAGCCACTACAAAGGCGGGTCTTTGGAAGAGCATTTCATTAATTGCCCACGTAGTTTTCAATCAGTAACTAAGCCCTAATTACTCTGTAACTTCATCCTTGAGCATGCATTGCTTAAAATAACATTTTATTGCAAAAGAAATGTATATTCATTGTAGGAAATATAGTAAATATGAAGATGCTTAAAGAATTAAATAAGTATCACAGGCACATTCTTCTCATGAAGATCACCCCATTAACATTTTGGTACAGAGCTTTCTTTTTGAACATGAAAATATATACATATACTTTTGCAAAAATGGGAACTGTGCTGTAAGTTACGGCTGTTTTGTAAATTACGTTTTGTAATTTACTGTTTTGTTTTGTAAATTACTTTTTCCCACCAATAGCATTTCATTATCATTATTCATAAATTAATGTTTTGTAAATTACTTTTCCCCTAATAGCATTTCATTATCATTATTCTTTCAAATATATACTTTTTTAGTACATTGTCTAAAGTTCTTCAGATATTTTTACTGCTATTCTCTCTTAGATTATGAGACTGTATCATGATGATTTGAAGGTTATATTGGTTCCTGGTTGTGAACAACAGAAACTTGCTCTGACTAAATTTCACAGAAAAAGACTTTATGGGTGACATTGGATGGAGGGAAAGATGGGCCGATCAGGCACAGAACATGGAAAACAAATGTCCACTACATGAAACACTAGAAATTTCTCCCTTAATATGTGACTTTGCAGAATCTATTCCATTCACTTAGATTAGAACTAAGAGAAAATAGATATGGGTGGGATGCTAAAATGGTAAAATGAACAAATCAGACACTGATATAAATGGGAAGGCCTCCTGCATCTCTGAACAAGGGGGGTTATTATATAATGAGACCAGCAGATGAAAGATCCCTCAGCTTGCTGCACCGTGAGTCACATGGAAGACAGGCATATCTTCATTTCTCACTTACTGCTATTTATGGGGCACGCATGTCATTGTTGTTTGAGTGATGGGAATGGCCACAATTGGCTGTCCTGAGGAGGCCTCTGAAAGCTGGGAAAAAGGGCTGGATGAGCTGAATGTGAAATATTCAGATTCTGTGGCAATGTGGAAAAGCAGAGGAGGCTATCCCGGGATGTTAAGAATCTTATGATTTAAGGCTGTGCTCCATCCCAGGGGTAAATCAAGACTTTTCATCCTCCCACACCCCTCCCTTAAATTGCTAAGTCTGAGACCATGTGTTAGTTTGACTGATATAACTGCCTGAAACTAGGCCGTTTGAAATATAACAGGAATTCTTGGGGCTAGGTGAGAAAAAATGCCATTTTGAAAAGCCGTCGTCTACTAAAATCATTGCATAATGGCATTCAGCAGCATTAAAAATGACATGGAGAAGAAATAGTGTTTCGAGAATAGAATTTCTCTTAGCTTTCTTTAGAGGAGTTCCTTCAGAAAAATGTACTCTAGGTTGGTTCAATAAAACTGTATCTCCCACAACTTTTCTAACTGGGGGAAGCTGTCTTTGAGCTTCTTAGTGCACCGGACTCTTAGTGGTGACAAAAACAATTAGTCTCCATTCTCCTCTACTTCCTTCCCTGGCCCCCACAACCTCCAAAAGGAAAAGAGCCCCTGGTGATACTTAATGCTTAAAATGGGAAGTTACTGAGAAAATTAGTGTCCTAGTCTGTGCAACTTTTTAAAAAATCCACTGTTTTCTCAGAAAATAAGAACTTCAAAGAGTTGGCAATAAGATGTCAGGAAATAGGCAGGAAATGAAGGGAGAAAAAGGAGGGTTCTCAGATCTATTGAGAACCCACTAGTTCCACTTGGCAAATATTGTCTCAATTAATTCCCCCAGCCTCTCTGTAAGTGGGTGTTAGCATTTCCATCTCACAGAGGAGTTCACTGAAACTCACACAGGGCAGCAGGTTTGGTCAAGACCACAGATGCTAAACAGAAGAAACCAGATGCAAACTGTGGTTTCTTCCACTTCAAACTGTTTTTACCATAATACTTGAGGGCAGGGAAAGGAAACAGGTGAACGGCATAACATTGCGGGGACAGAGGGGGAAGGGATGAAGAAAAAATGAGCCTATATATGACATTTGTAGATGTTGACATCTATCTTTACAGTTGATCACAATTTAACACACAATACTAAATTATATAAATGTACAGAACTGATTATTAACTGAATTTATTAACCAAATGGTCAGTAACCATTAACTATTGGAAAGCTCTGTCTGTGGCTCACACATCCATGCTCTTTACATTATCAGAAGCATTTTTGTGATAATTCATTCCAGTATCTGATAAATTTAATAAATGGCTATGTCTTTTTATCTATCATCCATTCATCCATGTGTATCGATACCATATACACCTACATATTACATATGTACTCACACACATACATACATACTCTAAAAAAAGATTTTAGTCTTGAGGCATCTTTAGGTTTTTGCATTATTTAAAACAATATAATAACACTTTCTGATTATAAAAGCAATCTTTGTACATTGAAAGGAAGTTGAAAAATGTGATGAAAATAAAAAAAATCACCCAAATCTTATAAACCAGTGGAAACAACTGTTAGCAGACTGTTGTATCTCCCTATATTCTACAATACATAACTATAGAAGAAACATTTCTGTTTTGAGATAAATATAGTCACAAGAAGTTACAAAGATTGTACAGAGCTGTCCTGTGTACTTTTGCCCAGTTATATCCAATGGTTACATCTTACATAACTATCACACAATATCAAAACTCAGGGAATTGATATTGGTGCAATGTAAGTGTATAGTTCCGACATTTTTATTACATGCAGGTATTTGTGTAACTACGAATGATAAAAATTGTATATGTACTTTTAAAAATTGGGATCATTCTGTACACTCTGCTTTATAATCTTTTTCTCCACCTAATGATATACTACATTGAAAACATTTTTCAATACTACTGATATCTCTTCTATAATGATAAGATTTTTTTTGTCTGACTAGTATTCCCTTGTATGGACATACATATTTGTGCACATCTTGGATAATTTTTTTATAGTGAGTAGAATTATGTGGCCAATGCCTGTGGACATTTTAACGGTATTTGTTGCATTCTACTGAATCACCTCATGAAATATTGTTTCCGTTTATATTCATTGGAGCAAAAAAATATGATACCCATTTAATAAGTGACTTAGACCAACATAGGTATTAGCATTAACAGAAGTCAGTAGCTATTTGTATGTGAAAAGTATTATTTTATTGTGCCTTAATTCTAGTAAGGCTGAAAGTTTTTTATGTTTTTTGAGCATTTGTATGTGTTGTAAATTACTTATTCTTATACTTAAGCCAAATTTTTCTAAGAGGATTTTTTCCTTTATGTATTTGTATCATTTTTACATGAAGGATATGGGATCATAGGTAGTACCTTTTTATGTGTGTTTTTTGCACTTTGTTTTACATTTTGTTTGTATTTCCATTTTGTTCATAATGATTTTGCTGTGCAGAAGTTAAAAGTTTTGTGTTATGAAACCTATCAATTTTTTAATTAGTTTCTGCATTTAGAGAGTCCTTTTCCAAATTGAAATAATTAAGTTATATTTTCTTTTTGTTCTTTTAGGATTAAATTTTTTGAAATATTAAACTCTTCAAATCATCTGCCACCTATTTGAGTATAGTATAAGTGAAGTATCTAGTTAATTTTTACTTTAGGTTGTTAGCTATCCCAGCAACAGCTTTTAAAGGCCTTCTCATTAATCTGAAATGTGTCATCTATCATATTTTAAAATCCTACGTACCCTGCACAAAGGATAGAAAATGGATTTGAACTCATAGCCATTCATTTCATTTATTCATGCATTCATTCTCCCTTTCACTCAATCTGCAAATGTTCATTTAGGACCTGCTATGGGCTTTAGACGTGGTGGTTAAACTGATGCACAAGATGGATAAGATACTTGTCATGGGACATTCATTCTTTTAGGAGTGGGTTGGGGAAGGGACAAGGTCATTGCAAATAAATAAAAAACTATGAAAATTTTAGACAGAAGCTCTGTGAGGAGGTGAAAATATGGCTGCTTCTCATGACCTCACACCCTGGTCCAAGCCGCTAGCATCTCGTGCCTGGATTACTGCAATGGTTTTCTAACTGGGCCCCGGGAGTCTATGCTTGCTCTCCTGTAGTCTGTTCTCCTCACCACAGACAAAGAAATTCTTCTAAAATACAGGTAGGATCACCCAGCTCCTCTGTTCAGAATCTTTGGGTGGCTCACGCTTCATTATCTGCTGCTGGGTAACAAATTAACTACAAACTGGAGGCTTGCGATGAAGCTTGTATCTCACTGTGTCAGTGAATCAGGAGTCAGGGATGACTGGGGCCTTAGAGTCTATCTGCCACACCTCCCATGCCCTGGGACAGGAAGGCGAAGCCCTTACATGGCCCTGGAGTCCCCACATAATCCTGTGCCTTCCATACCTCTGACCACAGCCCCGGTACCTCTCCTTGCCCCGCCACTGCAGCCTGTGGCCCCTTTCCTGCTGTTTTTTCCACTCTTAGCTTCTGACATACTGCCTTGGCTGTAACTGTTATTTATCATCTGTCTCAGAAATAGTGAAGTTCACAAGGGCAGGGATTTTTGTCTTCTTTGTGGTATATTCCCAGCACCCAAAATGGTTCCGGACAAAGCAGGCACTTAATAAATATATATTGAATAAACGGGGCTGGGAAACGTGTAATGACATTTGAACCGAATTCTGATTAAAAAACCTTCTGTGAAAAGATCTGAGGAAAGATAATTTTATGTAGATACTTGAAAAAAAAAGATTTTTTTTATAAAAGCTCTTCTAAGCACTTTTCAAGCATCATTTCATTTAATCTTCTAACAACCACACTATATTACCTTTTTATTTCTATTATACTGATGAAGTAATGAGGCACAGGGAAATTAAATACCTCGGCCAAAGTCACACAGCTCGTATCTAAACACAGCCAGAAAGCCAGGCGTCATGGGGCCAGAATCTGCACACTTAACCAGTATGCTTTGCAGCCTTTCAGGGCATGGCCACTGCAAAGACCCTAAGGCTGGAACAAACTTGGAGGTTTTAGAAGCACAGAAGGAAGTCCAGTGGACCTGGAGTTTACTCAGGGATGAGGAACACAGTATGAACTGAAGGAGAAAATGCAGAAGGCCCTACACACTGGGTGTGCAGTGAGGTTAAAGATCATTCTTACTGTTGGAGACTTGAACAATGCAATGATGTGATTTGCTTTAGATTTTAAAAATTTGCTCTGGATCCTAATTGGAGAAGGAACTTTCTGAGGTGAAGAAGGAAGTAAGTAATAATAAAAACAATCCTCATAAACCTATGAGTTTTGTTTCTCCTGGATATATATTTTAACAAGTTTATAAACACCTCCTTGAATATGATTCCTTGTTATATTAGCTAATGGGATATCTTTATGATTTTATTATATTTTATTATTTTTTGCATAATGAGCTTCAATTTATGAAAAAGCAGATGACACGTTAGAATTTTGAGAAGACAGAAAGTCATGATAGGCCCTGATGTCAAACTGCGACCATCCGTGCGTGATACCCTGACTCATTCCCAAGCCTCAATCTTATTTTTTTCAACAGCTTTATTGGGACATGAATTTATATACTATCCACTCTGCCCAGTTTAAGGGAATAATCCAATGATGATATATATATATAAATTAAGACTTTATTTATTACATATTTAGATTTTACAGAGTCATCTATATTTTGTGTATTTACAGGGTTGGGCAACCATCACTACATTCTCATTTTAGAACATTTCCATCCCTCTGATAAGAAACTTTGTGCCCATTAGCAGTCATTTCTCATTCCTGCCTTCAGCCCTGGGCAACCATGTATCTACTTTCTGTCTTCAGTTTCTCCTTATCTGGACATTTCATGTGGAATCATACAGTACGTGATCTTTCACATCTGGTTTTTTTCACTTAGCAGTGTTTATGCGGTTCATCCACGTTTTAGTATGTACCAGTACCTTGATGCTTTTTGTTGCTGATTAAAAGTCTATTATGTGGACATACTACATTTTGTTAGTATTCATCTGTTGATGGTTGTGTGGGTTATTTCCCCTTTTGCTATTATTAATAAAGCTGTTTTAGACATTTCCATAAAGTCTTCATGTGGATGTATGTTTCCATTTCTCATAATTGGACTTTTTGGAAGAAGTGGAGGTGCTGGGTCTCTTATAAGTCTATGTTCAACATTAATTTTCAAAGCCTTAAAATAAAACCAGAATAACCTACTTGATGACTTTATTTTGATAATTGCCATTCCCAAATCATTTTGATTATTTTCCTATTAAACATAAATTTGTAAAGCTAGCTTTCATTATATACTTAAAATTTAAATTATTTAGTAAGGAATGTCTTTGTATTTTTTAATATTTCAAATATTGAGAAATAACTTTTCTATGCTCAAATTTTTTCTTGGTGTTTAATTTGTGATTTGATTAAAATATCTTTAAAATGAAGATGTTCTCTAAATTATTGTTTCATAGCACATATAGCATATGGAGTTATTTTTGTATTTAAAATAATCTTCTGTGGAACAGTAGGTTTGAAAATCACAGAATGACTATCTTTCTTCTTTGTTATTTTAGCTGCTGACATTTTAAAATTCAATTTAACAGTGGCCTTATATTTTTAAAGTTAATGAAGTGGATTTCAGGTTCAGTTAAAGGTAATTTAAGATGACAATTAAATCATTAGTGAAGCTAATTATTCAATGGAAAACTTACCGTAATACTTATGCTCATCATGAAATAAAGTCTTAGGCCCAAGTGCTGTGCAGACTGTGAGCCGGTTGATGTGTAGCTCTTAACAAAGCAGCACAATAGCAAGGTTGACAGATGACAGTCCTGTCCAGTATTAATTCTAGCAGGCTGAGGTTTAATATTATGGTTCATTGTTAGTCATGATTTGATTTAGCTAAGTCACATAGGGTGTAAAACACTGTTTCACTAAAGCACCTCAAGCAGTGTCTCTAAATATAAATAGATCCATTATGTCTACCCCATTTATCTTAAATTCATATGACAAGTGAAGTAATTGCCATGTTTATTATGATAAAAATAAAATGGGAATGATGCTGCTAGGAACACTCTTGTGCTTTTATTTTGGCAAGCAAGTGCATGCATTTCTTTTAGGCATATACTTGGAGCAAAATTGCTGGATAATGAGGAAGGCCATGTTCAATTTTGACAGATAAGGCCGAACCATCTCCCAAATTGATTAAACCTCTTAATACTCCTACCACCAGTGTTTGAGAGCGTCTGTTGCTCTGTTTCATTTTAACAGGTGAACAGAAGACAACCAGGTCCATCGGCAGTGGAATGGGTGACTTAACAGTGGTGTATGTGCACAGTACAATTCTATATTGTAGGGAAAATACACTATAGGGTTCAGGTAACAACATGCTTGAGTCTCAAAGGCAAGAGGCAAAGTAAAACATACTGAGTTGTCTCTATTTTTATAAAGTTAAATGAAGATAAAATTAAGCTCTGGTGTTAGAAATCAGAATAGTGGTTAGTTTGGGGGAGTAAAAGGGGTTTGGGATGGGAAAGGGGCAGAAGGGGAGTTTCTGGACGCTGATGATGTTTTGCTTCTTGACCGAGATTTCTTCTCTTGGTGGTATCTCTCTGAGCCATATCCTTGTGACTATGCACCTTTGCGTATTGTATACATGTCAGATGTCAGAATAAAGGAAAAGACATGTAGGTATTCTACTTAGAAAACATTAATTGTATCTCCTTTTGATTTGAATTGTAATAGTGATTTGACCTTTGGCAGAATCATTAACGTAAAATTTATTATAAACCTCTTTCACACTAGAATTCCTTGATAAAGGCTAAGAATTTTTGACACTATACAGTAGATTTTGTCCTTTTTTTTGTGATATTCTTCAAGGTTGCCTTTGCACTTTTGTGCCTTTCTTACATCTTTAAAATTCTGCCAGTTTTATAATACATTTTAATTTCTGGCAATAATATTACTCTAGTGATTCTTTTATTTGAAAATGATTTTCATTGTTTCTTCATGTAATTATTTTTTAAATTCCCCCCAAATAACTAGGATTTTTATTTTGATTACTTTAACTTCATACATCAATTTGGGAGTTTCATATCATTTTTTTCCCCACATATGTGTGTCTACGCTGTCTCTCCATTTATTGAAGCCTTCTCTTGTACCCTTTAACTTTTCCTTTTTAAAGCTCAGTCATAATCACATAGTTGAAATATGAATACAGTCTTGTTAAAAAATTAAAACATTACAAATAAGTCTTTCCTTCCATAGGCTATCCACAATTATCAATCTGAGGTGTACCCCTTCAAGCTTTCTTATGAATCTTTATGAATATAAATGTACTCAGGGAAGATATGTTATGGTCTCATGTTATATTTTTTGTCTACATGGATTGTATCATTTAATCCATATTTCTGTGTGTATGTGTGTTTTCCTTTCTATTTTCCCTTCCCAACAATATGACTAAGAGCTCTTTCCATGCTAGAACATTAAAATTCCCTCATTCTTTTAAATTGCTAATTAATGCTCAATAGAATGGATAGGCTATGGATTATTTATCTACTCTATTAATGGACATGTAGATTGCTTCAATTTTTTCTGATTGTAAACAATGCTAAACAGTGTCCTCATGCACACTTAACAGGTTTTTTCTCTAACATAGATTTTGAGAGGTGGGATTAGTTAAGGGTAAGCACATACGAGATTTTGATTACAACTGTCTCATTCTTCATTACCAATATTTTGTTTATATTTGGTGTGGCCACTAAGAATGTATACAAACATTCATTTCTATCCCTCTTACCAACATTTCATATGTTAAACACCATAGGACTGCTCTCATTGAATTTACATTGAATATGATCAGGTATATAAGTAGTTATAATATGAGGCAATAAAATAATGCCATAAAGGTAGCTGAAATTGTAAAAGTAATAGCTTGGCAGTGGGAAAACATGTTGTCCTATCTCTAGGATGCCTTAATGAATTCTTCCAAGCCAAAAGGGCAGTCTCAGAAACCCAATTTGCTGGCCTACTGAGTAGATACATTTTCAGGAATAGATTCACAATAACCAAACTCATGTAGCCTGAAGTACAAAACCAATTTATTAATGCACAGGGCAATTAGGAGCCAAAGGATCCACACATGCCCTCCAACTGTTACCTTCTGTCTATGGATAACCCACACAGAAAGTGAAATTATCATTTGAGCACAAGCTAGCCCAGTTTACTTGAAAATATATTCACATGGCAGTGCATTTGGAGTGTAATCTCTGTGAAGCCTCTCAGCTGGAAAAATTGGTTTATAATCTTGATCATTGAGCATGGAATGAGAAAGAGGAGAAATGGTGGAGTTAGTTATAGGAATCATCACCTCCACAATATAGGATACACCTGGCCCTGGTCAGACAGGTGACTCCTAGGCAAAGACATCCTTTCATCCGAGCCCTGCTGAGATGCGAAAGCCAATATTTTTCTTTAGAGTTATCTCTTTTCTGGGCTGTCAAGGATGGACAATCCTGCATCTGATGGGTACATTCTATTCCACTCTAATCAAGTATTATTCTCTAGGAGCAATGCATGTTGTTTAATTCTAATAATAAAATCAATAATTACAATAGTGATGTTTATTTAGAGTTTATGATGTGCCAGGCACAATTCCAAGTGCTTTAAATACATTGACTCATTTAATCCTCTTTAAAGTGTCTTTATCTCCATTTTTGTTCATCATCTATTGGTTTGATAGCTTATGTATCTGAGGAAGCAAACTCCTTTGTTTCATTTACACATTCTTGGAGTGGTCCTCCATCTAGGCATAACATATGGAAAGGAAACACAATTAAAATACATCAGAAATTCCAAGTAGAATAGATTCTTTTTTATTAGATCAATAAGGGAAATTTCTCATGAAGGAAGAGACTTATAAGCATGAGTAGAATTTTTATTGGCAGAGATAGGAGAAAATTCCACACTTTGAAAATGACAGTTTTCCTGCTTAAAAGGTTATATTTCACTTTGCTGGAAAGTTTGCTTAGTTGAAATATCTAATTTCTCAATAATGCCTGATAAAGAAGATGTATTTTATGAAGAACTTGCTGTTGAAGTAGGGGTGGGGTGGTAGAGTATGGATATTGTCCTATACAATTTTTGTTATCTGATTAAACTAAAGGGAAATAAAGCAATACTGTCATTTGACCTTTTCTTTCTAATTGTGTTTCTCACACACGTGTACAATTGATATCTTAATGAAAATGAGGTTCAAGTGATGCTCTTAAAATCCAGGAGAGGAAATTAGAATGCTTTGCCCTTGATTGCAGCATTTGTTATTGCAGAGGGAAAAAGCATCTGTGGTCACTTATAAATTGTGATTCTGACCTACATTGCAGAGCTAGCAAATTTCCCTGGGAACCTGATCAATAACACACTGTTAAAAGAGGACCTGGCTAGCAGCCTTTTCTTAGAAAAAGCTAAGGTTGACAGACAAGAAAACAATTTGTTCAATTTCATCTCCTCTGTTGGAATTCCCATCAGGTAAAATTGTTCCCTATTTCATAGTCACAAAAGCATTTCATTTAAAATAATGATGTTGATGTTCTTTGCATTCTGAATATAAAAGTTATGCATAGGGACTTCTGGATAATTATGGTAGCAGGCTAGCTGTGTCTGACACTCTTCGCCCCAGCTTCTAGTACAATCCCCTGAAAAGATGCACAGAGAAAATCCAAGCAGGCAACAGAGGAGGAAAGTGAAAGGAAGACAGCAAGTTGAATTTTGCATCAAATTTCTACTACCTGTCATTGATAAAGATGAACTGAGAATCCTACCCCTGGACTGTACACCATCTGCCTCCTCTGTACATCAACCATATGAAGAGTCTTCAGGATGATAGGAAGAGATGTTAAGTTAACTCCTATTTAAAGGCAGCCATCCTGTAAATCAGGATTTCTCAGCCTTGGCGCTGTTGGCTTGGGTACTGGGTAAATCTTGTGGTGGGGGCTGTTCTGTGCTTTTGGGCACAGTTAGCAACATTCTGGTCCCTACCCATTAGATGCCGGTAGCACTTTCCACCCTCACCTCTAGTACTGACCACCAAGTATGTCTCCAAGCATTGCGAAATTCCTAAGGGACAAAAGGGCTTGGACTGAGAACCCCAACCTAGACGTAGACTAGAGTAGCAAGAGCCTGCAGCTTCTCTGTTCTACTCTTCTGTTGTCACCACTGGGCCCTCTCTTTTTACCTGGAAGCCTGGGGTACCCTGTCCCTAAAAAAAAACTGTAAGAAGTGCATTTGGACTAAATTCATCTAAAATGCTAGAGGCTAAAGAGATGGTCACCTTTGAGGCAAGGAACATTAACAGGGAGGGGACACAGAGGAGGTTTCTCCAGTGATAGAAGTGTTCTTTATCTAAGTGATAGATACATTATGCATATGTGAAAATGCATTGAGCCCAACTGTTAGGCTGGGTACACTTACTGTACATGTTTAAGTTATACTTCAATTAACAACAATGACAAGAAAGGTCCAGGAGAAAGAAAACCCAACAAGGAACATATGAAAAGGAAAGGGCAAGGAGCTATTTCTTTTAAGATTTGATAAAGAGAAGGTATGCCTGAAAATTATACAATGTAAACATGTTAGAATGCATGTACCTTATAGCATCTTACTACACTGATGGACAGTGACTGTAATGGGCTATGTGGTGGGGACTTGATAATGGGGGGAGTCTAGTAACCACAATGTTGCTCATGTGATTGTATATTAATGATACCAAAAACAAAAAAAGAATGCATATACTTGCACCAAAGAGCTCAGCTTGCAAAGACTAATAGATTCTCCTGGAGTCCATGTCAGTGGCCCTCCATGATCCCTATGAAGCAAATAGCTTTCGCTTCCCAAGAAGGGGAACCACCCCTGCCCTGTCCCATCCTAGGTCTCACTGATCCCCACCAGGGACGTCTAACAGGAATGAGATGGATTTGGTTGTACCATTCCCAAACCCCAGCTTAGACCCAGGAGACCTGAACAGCAGGGTTTCTTTCCCCTAGCTCTCTCCCAGTCTCTCACTCATCCTGGGGTCAAGGGGCTCCCTACCAGTAGCCTCAACACGCTTCTCTCTCACTGCCTGGCTTTGTGTAGTAGGAAACATTCTTCACTGAGTCCCTTATTTATTAGTTCATGCATTCATTCAGCAAACATTTATTATTTATTATTTAGTATCTACTGTGTTCTAGGCTTCGCTTTATGGGTGAAGGCTGTAACAATATATGAGACAGACAAGATCCTTATTCTCTTGGAGCTTATTTCCTGGTGGAGAAAATGGACTAAATGAAAAAACAATCAAACAATTATGTAATAGTTATAAGTGCTATGATATAAAGAAAACCAGGGCATGTGATATTGACTGGGGTGGGGTGGGGGGCACTGAGAAGGTGTGGTTGTTTGCCTACGCAAATAAGAATGCCAAAGACCTGGAAAAGTCTTCAAAGAGCTCAAGGTTATTAAGTGCAATGGAGTCTTGACAGCAAACTGGCATTCACTTCCCCTTTCTCCTGAACAATCCACTTATCAAGTGTCCCATGTGTCTCAGGGAAGGCTGAGTGATTCTGCTTCAGTGCTTGACCCTGATTAATATCACCCAGTCACAGCGATGCCATCTCTTGCCAGTGATTGGTCTAAGGATCTGGGACTGAGCCAATCAGCACATAGTATTTTCCTGTCACTAGGGACTGATTGGTTCAGGAATGGGCACAGGATCCAGTCTGAGACAGTGAGATGTGCAGGGAATTTTCTGGAAATGTCTGGAAGTTTTGGTCTGTTTCTCTTACCAGATGTGAACAAGTAGGCAAGCCAGTGCAGTTCTTGGCAGCTGACCTATGGTCATGAAGGAGATACTCCTGAGGAAATCTGATCCCCAGGAGAGTGAGTTTCGAGAAGGAAATTATCCAGTGCTTGAGGACATCAGTGAACCCCTGAGCCAACCCATCTTGAAAGCCTGCTTTCCAGTGCTCAGCATTCCTGGGCAAGCCACAGCTTCTGTTTATGTACAGAGCAGCCCTCAGTCGGTAATGGGTTACTACCTCAGCTTTCTTGCCCCCTGCTTGAGACATCTCTGAGCATCCGCTCTGACACAGAAGGTTTCTCCGTGTACACTGAGCTGTGAATGACAGCAAGAAGCTATCTGTTAGAACAGCTTTCCCAGCTGAGGCACTAGGTCGATGCAGATCCTAACGTGGGACTTATTTTGGTGTATTTCCAAATCAGGAGAAAGAGGGGCACCTATGGCTGGGGCCCTGGTGAGCTGACAGGTGAAGTTCGAGTTGCTCGCGGTTTGGTCTTGAACAAGTTAACCCTTTGGGTCTTAGGTTCGTCATCCTAAAATAGGCTTAATAAACGTACCCACATGACAGAATTAAAATGAAAATCAAATAAGCTCATGCATGTGAAATGTTTGCCACAGTCCCCGGCCCAGAGTAGTTATTCTGTCTAGATTGGGGTTGCTGGCCTAATGTTCAGTTTGCCTTGGGTTTTACATCATTTCAGGATCATTGTCAGAATGCATAGAATAAAATCATACCCAGCTGAACCTTGGGACAACAGCGTGCAAACTACCACTGGTGAACCTTGAGGAACCATAACTAAGCATTCTATACAGAGAGATGATCTGGATCCATTTAGAGCTCCAATTACCCCCGAGTTTCTCTCCTTGCCAGGAAATGTAGAGGCATACCTTAAAAGCTTGCAGACTGGACCATCTGTGCAAGGTACTGGTCAGTGTATCCTCTGAGCAAGAGCTCATTGCCTCCCCTGCAGCAGCGTCTGCTGCAAACTATCAAAAGATAATCAGTCAATATCCATAAAGATTGTGGCCCACAATAAGCACTTTGGCCAATTTGTCCATCAAATAAAATTAAAACCAACTGCAGACATGTTATTGAGAAAAACTGGAAGTGCTAATACGGTTCCACTGGAACACGCATAATTAATTGTCTGATGGGCCTTGACACATGCATTGGGGGCTGTATTTGAAGACCATGCACTCTAATGGATATTATTACTTCAGGAAAGATTCTGAAGTAGCCCTTCTGTTAAGGGCCATCAAAGATACTACTGCCTCTTTAGGTTAAGTTCAGCTTCCAAGGAAGCGACTGGAAAATTGCATATGCTCATTACAGAGATGTCTATGTGCAATGGTTGCAGAGGTTTCCTGTGAGAGTGAGCAGTCTCACCCGGAATGCTTTCAGCAGCAGCACTGTGCTATCAGGAGTTCACAAGGAAAGCCATTGGATTTAATAATGTGTATTTGCTTACAATAACAAAGACCAGGAAAATGTATTTCGACTCACCTGTCAGTGGTGATATTTCCTTTAGAGCTCCCTGTCAGAGTAGCCTAATAAAATAATAGAAAATTGCTAAGTAATATTTATCTAGGGCAAGTAATATTTTTCTGACCTCTAGTAAGCTGTTAAAGTAATCAAACCTCTCCACGTTTCATCAAAAGCAATTTAGTGACCATTTCTGTCTACCATCATATACTAATTTTCTTTAATTATGTGCTATTAAAAATAAAATGAAGAGCTAGAGAAGGATTCAATTCCTAGCTCTGCCACTTACTCATTCTTTGACCTTATTAATAATAAGAGTAAAAATGACAGTTAACATTTATGGCGGCTTGCCAGTTCCCAAGCATTATGCTTAGCACTTAACTTATACTCATCTCATTTAATATTTGCAAAAAGCCTTTGGGAGCGAGGTATACTATCGTTTCCTTTTCATAGCTGAGAAATAGAGACTTTAAAAAGGTTAAGATATTTGCTCAGGGTCATACTCTTGGTAGATGACTTGGTTGTACTTCCAACGTGAACTGCCTGGCTGGAGGATCTGTATATTCTGATATACCTCCTCTGGGGCCTAATTTCCATGTCTGTATTTGTCTTCCTCTCCTAGGTAACTGGGGAGACCTGAGCTTGGCCCAGACTGAGTTTTGAGATTTGGCATGGGAGTGAGGGGACCTGGCTGCCAGCAGAAGGCATGGAGCAAGTGTGCCTGGCACCAGGGCTCTAGGCCATGGGAGGGCAGGGCAGAAAGCAAGGGGGATGTCTGAAATGCCCACTCCCAGTCGGGGGATCCCAGGTGAAGGATCAGCAGCAGAGAACCTGCAAGATTGAACAAGAGAGTTTGGGAGGCAGACTGGAAAGGCTGCCAGAGGTTGAAGTAAGGAGCAATTATTAGAGGATGTTCAGGGTAAAGGATGTTGGTGAGCAGAGCTGCAAAGGTTGCCAAGTACATTCCTGCCATCTGTGAAGCAGGTCATGACAATGTCTCTCTTACATGGATCTCATGAAGAGTCAGTCAAATAGCTTAGGTGCAGTCACTTTGCAAACTTTAAAGTGAGAATTTTTATTACGAAATCTTGTCTCTGTGGTGCACGTAGGGTAGAAGTGAATCTGTGCATCGGTCTTTCCCTCACAGCGGCCTGGGCTATGGGTTTCTGACCTAGGACACCTCAGTTGCATTGAGATCCAGGAGGGAAATAAGATCATTCTGGAAAAGAAAGAGAGGAGGTAACTTTCCCCTTGGTCATGTGTTCTGAAGGGAGAATATTGAAGTGTATCAGGAGAAGAACCACACCCACTGCAAACTAATGCTCTAATGTTATGTTTTCTAGGTGATAACATGTGGTATGTTGACAGATTGGACCCTGTGTTGAAAATACATATGGTTTTTCTTTTGTAGCTGTGGTTCTTCATCAGTTAATGTTAAAGGGAGTCCCCAGGATTCGTGACTGTTGTATCCTGAGCAGGACAGCCTGGCAGGGAGCTTCAGGCTGCACTCTGCTGCCATCAAGGAGGAGACCTTGGTGGAATTTAGCACCCCCAGTCAGTTGAGTGCAGCCTGGAGAGGCTCAGGGAGGGTCATGAGGTCAGATAGAACACACTATGCGGTTTCTATTCCACCCTGGCAGTCCAGGGAGCTAGAATTAGCAGCAAAGGGAGGCAGCTGGTTTCACATGAGCGGCTACAGGGAAGACAACCAGCAGTGTGATAAGGCGGGTGCCCGATCTGGCTGGTAGCAGAACGGAGAGGGGAGTGGTCAGAGGCTCAGCTGTTCCCTGGCACAGAGGCCTGGCAAACAAGGCAGAGGCAGAAAGCTGGAGGCTTTGCAGCCTTGCTGATGCTGGGAAGAAGCTGTGAAAAGACATTTCTCTGTGGGGAATGCCCTTGGCTCCCACTGCATACCATTCACTTCAGGCCTGAGTAGGAGACAGACATTGACATCACCCAGTCCTCTGCAGTGTAACCTGCTGGGAGGATTCCAAGGACCTTCAAGAGAAGTAGGTGAACCCGGTCGTGTGGGGTAAACACTAAGCTGGAGTAAGTCTTACCTTCTTCTGGGATGAATAAGCAGGAAAACACAGGAAGAGCTAAGGAGAACTGGAGAACACACATTTTACACCTTTCAGGATGTAGAGAAAAAAAAGATGAAGAGTTAGAAATCGGCAAAATGGATAGCTTAGGAGAAGAAGGTAGTGATTAAACAGAAATAATGGAGGTTTCTAAAAAAGGAGCCCAGAGCAAAAGGACAAGCATGAGACTCAAATATAACAGAAGAAAAACTTGCGTGAGTGATGGGAGGCCTGAGTATGTACATAGAAATGGCTAACGCAGTATCTGCCTATGCTAATGAAAACATATCCAGACATATCCTGGTAGATTTTAAATTTCAAATACTTCCAAAACATTTAAAGAGAAAATCAGGTGGCCTACAGAGGTGGGGGAGGATCATATTCCCCTCTACAATACTAAAGTTTAGGAAAGCATGGATTATAGGTACAAAGATTTGGTATAAGAATTTTATTACAGCAGATACATAGATGTGTGTGTGTATACATTATGTATATAGTATATATACATATATATATAATGTGCACACACACATTTTATGTGTGTGTGTGTGTATATATATGTCCATTACTAAAAAGATAAACCAAATAGCTACCAAAGGAAGTTCCCTGAAAATAATGACTCAAAGGTGAACTCTAGCTGACCTAGAGATACGGAACGGAACCCAGTGGGAAAATCATTGTATTAAAGGGTTTGCCCTAAGTGCAAGATATACATAAATTAAATTTAAAGAAGCATTATAAATATGGTTCTAAGCTGAAGGATATCATCAATAAAAATATTTGAAAGAAACATACCTAACAGTAAGTTTGTCAGGGTATATTATGTATGTTTGTCCAAAGTACTTGACACATACATAGTGCATACTTCATAAATATTTGCTGGGTGCTTATAGGACCCTTACCATGCATGTACAAATAAGTTGGAGATATGGAGATGGTCAGTACTTAGGGGAAGCTGAGTCATTTCCTCCTTCCCCTGGGTAAAGCAGAAAATTCAGGATGTTAAATAGTGGAACTCTCTGTTCCCTTCATGCCTAAGGAACACATTTTTTGTTATTGCAAAGTGGAAGTCAAGTTTATTATTTCCATGTGGTGATGATGATTATAAGCTCAAAGGGACTTGTCAGATTGTCTGAGCAAATAACTTGGGTGATGCAATGAGGAAGTAGGTTGGGTCCTCTGAGAGCAGACAGGTACCTTTTGCCATGTAACACACAGTACTCCCATGTGATGAGCCTAAAGGGTAATGTGTCTTTCCTGGTTTCTAACTGTCAGCTATGAAATCTGACTCAGAAATGCCATATTCTCCCTGCATGTCCACATTTGTGTGATTCACTCTCTCTTAATTTTTCTCTTTTTTCTCCTGGAATGACATGATTCATTGAATTAAATTAGTCAGGTTTTAATTTATAGAGAATTGATTGCAAATTGATTCATAACCATGATTCATTCTTTCAAGATGACTACATAACAGTGAGTCAGAGAGTTGGCGTTTACAGGTATTAGCATCTGAAACTCACGGAGGGCTGTTTCCCCAACTAGAAGCAGGCCACTCTGAGATTGTGGGGACTTAGTTGGACAATAGAGACAGGTTTTCTGTTATAAACAGAATCACAGTTGTCTGACTGTAGCCACTGTAGACTGAGGGGAAGCTAGTGAGGATGATTTGCATAGCTTGTCCCAGAAGCTCTTAAATGAATGACATCGGTTCTGTACTAGGGATTAATACCAAGAGTGACCCAGGACATTCTAGACAGGAAATTTTACTCTGGAGATGACTGATTCCAGATTCAATAGATCACAAGCCCTACTGGTTATAGGATTTCTACCTTTGGCTTTATTGTTATTCACACATATTGGATCATCTTTTAGATAATATGAAATTGTTCTGGATTTGGGAGTGAAGTCTCGAGAAAGTCTTTATCTTTGTTCTAGGAAATAAACTTCAGGAAGTATAAAGGGTGCACGATTTACCTCCAACTTGAATTTGACCTTGGCTCAAAATAAGTATGGCAATGAGATGGGGACTTCCTGGGAGTTTCTTTGCCCTGCTCTAAATGTGTCAGAGGTGTACAGCCCAAGTTCTTTGTCCTCTGTTGTCTATTATATCCAGAGAACATTTAATTCTCTGAAAAAGGCTAAGGCTGGATTATTTTTGCCTGTGGATTATCTACTTTGTGAATTATCAGGGTAGATTTTAGACTACTTTTCCTGAATATAAACCTCTGTTAGGAAATGCATACTCATTTCAATATTAATATAACATCAGTAGAACTGTGAATTGGCTGCAATACACATAGGTTATAAATACATATAGTGTTTCAAAGTCAAATAAAAATATCTTTATATTATCCATTCTTTATTGTCAGTGCCTTAATTAAGTGAATAATTTCAACTTTATTACTATTGCCTAATAGATAAAATCAGCACAAAGGCATGAAATGGAATAATCCTTTAAAAAGTATTTTAAACAACAAGATTTATATTGCTAAAATCTGTGTGATTTTCTCAATAATCCTGATTTATTATATTTTTAATGTTACTATGACCCAAGAGTTGGCAGAGTACTCTCATCAATATATATTTTTACATATAAAAAGTATATGTCTTTGAAATATCACCTGGTTTTATTCTCTTATTTTGGTTGATATATTTTTTATTGAAGGATAGTTGATATACTGTATTGCATTGGTTTCAAATATACAACATAGTGATTCAACAATTGTCTATGTTATTAAATCCTCTACTACTAGAGTGGTTACTGTTAAAATAGAAAGAAGTTACAGAGCTATTGACTATCTTCTCTCTGCTGTACTTCCATCCCCGTGACTAATTTATATCATGAATGAAATTTTGTGCCTCTTTATCCCCTTCACCTATTCACCCACCCACCCACTCCCTCTCCCATGGTAACCACGAGTCACTCTCAGGGTCTATGAGTCCTCGGACTGGTTCAGTCACATTATTATCCAAAGGGCCTGATTTATCATGTATTCCCTGTCGTATTGTCAGTAGAGTTCATGCCATTGCAGGACTGCTAAAAGGAAAAACGGTAGTTTAGGACTGTGGCTTTCAAGTTCATTCATTCATTCCTTTTATTTGTTCTTTCATTCAGTACAAGGGAGGGAGAAAAGAATATCTATTTAATATATATTAAAATTGTATATATCAAGTATGTTAAAATTATATACATATATATGTATACAGACATACACATACATACACACACATGTACAATCTTCTAAGGGACATTAAACCTGCCAGCTCACTTGGGAGGTACATTAGGGTGCTTGGTAGGGGCAGAGGAAGGGGGAACTCATATTCAAAAGGTTAGGAGAGCAGATTCAATGCAGGAAAATGAGTGCACATGGGGAGAAGTGGGCAAGGGAATAATTTTGGGGGTGTGGGAGCTGAGGGAGAGACCAGAAAGGCTTGGGGTGGCTTCCCAGGTCCAGGAGCCGCTATGAGTCTGGAGGAAGGATCTGAGGAAGTGTTGCTGTCCATCTGCGTTGGAGCCCCGTCAGTATTCTGGAGGAGATACCACCAGGGCTGGTATGCCCCTGTTTCTGTGGCTGGGCAGTTTCCCAGGATGGGAGCCTCCACAGAGACTGCACGGGCCCACGCAGCCATGGCGGTCACACATGCTCTCTGCGGTCAGGCTCACCATGCTAGTGCGGCCGGCAGGAGTCAGTAGCTACCAAAGTATCATTCATTCATTCATTCATCATCCATCAACTACTTTTTTTTTATTTTTTAAGTGCCTACAGTTTGACAGGCACTATTTTAGGTTCTCAAGATTCTGACTCATCAGTAAAACAGACAATATTATTCCTGCCTGAGGTGTCTTTATAATGTATCACCCTATCCCAGGAGGAACTGCATTCCCCAGAATTTCTTTCTCTAGGTCAGGGAGGGCTACAGGGACTATTTGCATGAGATCAGAAAGGCAGGGGCTAGCTGTAGCTATCAGCGCGGAAGGTGTGCACGGTCTCTGGGCACTGGCGCAGCTCCTGCTCGTTGGGGCTGGTTGGTGGGATGGCTTCTCTGCATGCTGGTGACCTGCAGGTCCCGCTGGATCTCCTCCGCCTGCTTTTTGGAAGATTCTCCACAGAGTTGAGCCTAGAGTCAGTGAGCACCAGGTGGAGGTTCCATTTTGTCTGCCATTGTCTGCACGATGTCCACTTTGTCCCTTCCCTTGTGCACGTCTGGGGCCCCTGCCTGGATGCAGTTGCCACAGCCCCCCGGCCGCGCCTCCTGCTCCCCACTAGGCCTAAAAACAGATCCCTGCGATTAACCCCTGTTCTCTCTCTCCTAGTGGTTCTGCTGCTCTGACGGATTCCTGACAGATACGCTGTGAGTGTGCAATTTACATTTGAGACGGACAGTAAACAGCTTAATAAATAAGTAAATTGTAAAGTATGTTTAACAGTGAAAGAAAATTAGAGGAGGGAATTAGGGAGAGAGTAAGGAGATCTGGGGTGCCATCAGGGTGGAGATGGGGAGGTAGGTGCTGTCCTGGTGGGCCTCACTGGGAAGGGAAGATTTGAACACAGGCTTGAAGGAGATGAGGGACTAGCTGAAGGAAGAGCTTCACGGGCAGAGGAAATGGAACACACTCTTCAAGGAGGCCAATGTGACTGGAAAGGAGAGAGCAGGGAGGACAGGGAGGTACCAGGCCAGAACTGTAAAGGGTTTGATCTGCAAGCAGGGATTGGCAAACACACTTGCAGACCAAATCTGTTTTAGTACATCAAGTCTTATTGGCACACAGCCATGCTCGTTCATTTACACCTCATCTATGGCTGCTTTCTGGCTACCATAGCAGTGGAGAAGCTGTGACAGAGACCATATGGCCTGCACAGCCTGAAATGTTTGCTGACCCCTGGTGTAGAGCCTTTACTTGGAATAAAAGGGGAGCCATCTCAGAGTTTTGAGCAGAGGAGGGCTATTCTCTGATTTATCTCATGGAAGAATTATTACTCCTGCTGCTTTTGTGCTGAGAACAGATTGCAGGGGGCAAGGGCAGAAGCAGGGAGAAGCATTAGGAAGTTATCACAGCCAACAGGGGATGGTGGTGGCGTGGACTAGAGAGGCAGCAGGGCAGGTGGTGGGAGCTGGTCAGATTCTGCTTATCTTTTGAAGGTTGAGCCAAACTGACAGATTGGATTTGGAGTGTGAGAAAACAGAAGACTCAACAAATAATCACAACCCATCTTATGTGTTAGTATGAAGGGTTTCCTTAGAGGCTCTTCAAGGGCCGGGGGGATAGGAGCCGTGCCAATCTCCCCACCCAACTAGAGCAGGTCTGTTTTGGTCATTTTGTGTATTGGCTTCCTGCTAGTACTGTTCTCAACCTTGGCTGCATGTTGGAATCATCTGGGGGGAGCTTTAGAAGGTACTGATGCCTAGGCTCCACCCCCAAAATTCTTAATTAGTTGGTTTGGGTTTTGAGCACTAGGATTTATAAAAGCTCCCCGGATGATTCTTCTGTCAGCCAGTTGAGAACCATTGCTCTAACATTTCCTTTGAACAAACTTCCTGTGCCTTCACATGATGGATAAGGGCTAGGCTGAGATCTAGAAGTTTGTGGTGGAATTGTCTGTTTTATTTTTATCTTCCCAATGCTCAGCACCTTATACCACCTCCTTCATATCCATTGAAGGAATTTCTTCTCCACTTTGTTTACAGCGTTCATGGTACCTGTGTCCCCACCATCAAGGGACCTTCCTGCAGCTCTTCTCTCCCTTTATTTGGTATAGCCAGATGGCAGCTGTGTGACCTCAGCCCAGCCAGGGGGACACACTGTTGCCAGAGATGATTGCAGGTGATTTGTTGCAGCAATGGCTAAAATTAGCATTGACCTGTTCAGAAACTTCCCCTGTGAAATGAGTGCTGAGTCCTGCTCTGGCATCCTGGCTCTTGGACCTCACTTGGTTCTTTTCATCCATTTCCAAGCCTGGTGCCGAGGTCTTCTTCCCCCCATGCTGTATCATGTCTGCAAATTCCCTATTGTTTAAGGTAGCTTTAGTTTGTAACTGAGAACCCTACTGGCATCCTTTGCTCTATCTGTATCATGACATTATGCTAGTCTGCTGATTTGGCAACTGTGCACTGTGATTTCTTTGTTGGAAAAGAGTGCCCTGAAAGAATAACAATCTATTAGATAGAATAGACAAATATGAGATGGTGCCAATCCTTTGGAATTTATAACCATCATTTTATAAAACTAGCATAGCTATTAATAATGACAACAATTTATTAATCATCTGCTTCCTGGAAGTACAAAAATTTGATTTAACTTTTCTGCAGATGCCATTATTTGGTTGAAAGTGCTAAGTGAGATCATCAAGCCAGTGAGATAACCAGATCTCCATCTTGGGACATGTGTTACATATCCAAGAAAGAGGAATTTGTGTCAGTTTGAGTCCTGTGGGAAGTAGACCCCAGGACAGAATAAGAAATGCAAGAGATTTAGTGGAGGAAATACCTGTGGAAGATAAAGGGCAGAGGTCACAGAGACAGAGAGAATGCTCAGACCACCCTGAAGGTCTGACACCTGTGAAAGGACAGGGCAGAGGAAGGAGGACCACAACAGAATCTCAGACGGCAATGCAGCTCTGAGAACACCTAGTAGCTTAACAGAGAGCTTCGGAGGAACGACTGTCAATTAGAGGGGTTGTGTTGGCCAGGACTGCCCAGTTCTAGCAGGTCTGCTGAGCTCAGTCATTGGCTGGAAGCAACCTGGAAGGAGAGTGGTCTCAGTGTGAACGGTGGGACAGATTTCAAAGGTGGCTAGCTAACTACAGTCCTTGCAGCAAGTCCTCTCTTGAAAGATTCGAGCAGTGTACTTCCAACAGATGTCACAGAAGACCATAAGGGGCAAGGGAGGAGGACTTTGCTTTTCAAAACTCAAACGTGACTTCCCCTGTCTGCTCTAACCATTATTCAGGACCACAAGAGGCATGAGACCTGAATAAATGAGAGGAGGCTTATTATGGTTCTTGTGTGTGCTTTTGCAAGGAGTTCTTCAGGCTGTGTTTGAGGAGGGTGAGTCATTAATTAATGCATAGTGGGAGCATAGATGGAACGGTGGTCTGTAAGGAAACAGGGAAGAGAAGGAAGGGTGGGTTTGACTGGTGAGACCCCTGAGTCCTTTGCAGGTCTGTTTTCTGGGAAGTCCTCAGGTAAGTGGCTATGAGAAGGCGATGTTGAGAGTTACAGTGTGAGTGAACATGATCTGTTGGCACAGAGGTCTGCTTCCAGCCTCTGGGTCCAGGACTCAGTCTTGGGGACCAGCAGCCCACCTTGCTTGTACTCAGAGACCTGACCTGCAAGTGCCATTCACTGCAGGGGTCTTGTTACATCCCAGCACTGCTCTGGGGCTCTCCTGAACATAATAAGATCTTCTGTGGTGTGGGGTGTGGGCTTTCTCCCCACTATCAGGAATAAATAGGAATGTCTAGCTGTGTCTTTCAGATTGAAGTTCTGTAACTTGAAAATCACTAATCTGATAATTTTAAAATGGAATGAAGAAATTCTGTTAAAGATCAGGTAACTGTTTAATAAACAATGATACTTATAAGTTTTAAAAGAGCATTGCATGCAGAGTGCATGTAAGTACTCCACAAGCTTGGAGCAGAGGAAACGGGATGCTGGAAATATTGAAAAGCAGAGAAAGGAGAATATTTATCTTCAACTCTAACACCCAAAGGCAACCAATGATAGCATTTTGAAATAGTTTTTATTGAGCTGTGATTGTTCTGTGCTTACAATATATGTATCTCCCTGTTTTAAACTTCCCTTATCCTGATAGCATTCCCTAAGTGATAAACTCCTTGTTTAACCATCTTTTAAAATAGGAGCATAACATTGAAAAAAGAGTCTTACCTAAATGAACTTCTACTTTGCCAATTTTCAGCTATGCCAGGCCTAGTATCACTACCTTCTGATTCCTTGATAAGCACTCCATGATAGCTGGGGTCAACATGATGATTTTTCTAATTTAAGATTTCACTTTCTTAGAGCTCTTTTAGATTCACATGATTTTAACATTTTGGCTGATTTCCTTAAAAAAATTTTTAATTTAAGTATTGTTGATATACAATCTTACATTGTTTTCAAATATACAACACAGTGGTTCAACAGTTACCCATATTATTAAATCCTCACCCCCTCTATTGGGGTTACTATCTGTCAACATAGGAAGATGTTACCGAATCATTGACTATATTCTCCATCCTGTACTACTGTCCCCATAACCAACTTATATTATGATGGAGAATGTTTGTGCCCCTTTACCCCTTCACCTCCCCCAACCACCTACCCCAAACCCTCCCCTGTGGTAACCACCAGTCACTTCTCAGTGTCTATGAGTCTACTGCTGTTTTGTTCATTCTGTTTTGCTTTGTTTTTATATTCCATAAGTAAGTGAAATCATATGGTATTTGTCTTTCTCTGCCTGGATTATTTTGCTGAGCGTGATACCCTCTAGGTCCGTCCATGTCACAAATGGAAGTATTTCTTTCTTTTTTGTAGCTGAATAATATTCCATTGGGTATGTACCACATCTTCCTTATCCATTCACGTATGGATGGACACTTTGGTTGCTTCCATATCTTGGCTATTGTAAATACTGCAGTGATAAACATAAGGGTGCATATGTGTTTTGAATCAGGGATTTTTTTCTTTGGGTGAATTCCTAGATGTGGAATTACTAGGTCGAATTGTATTCTTGTTTTTGTTTTTTTTGAGAAACCTCCATACTGCTTCCCACAGAGATTATACCAATTTATATCCCCATATTTTGGTTTATTCCCTTTAAATATTTTTCCATTTATACTTTTTCATATAATGCTTTTCCCATCTAATGCTATAATACAAGCCCTTGTATATGTCATGTAATTTTCTTGGAAAACATTATTTGAAATTGCTATTTAACATGCATATATCTTGCTTTGCTCAACATTTTCCTGATGGTTGGGCACTGAAGGTTTTTATGATTTTGTTTTCTAAATTCTCCTGCAATGAACATAATCATAAAGGGTGTGTGTGTGTGCCTTCATGTGCGTATGTGTGATTTTGGACAACTTTCCAAAATACTTTAGAGCTTGTTGTGGTCCGAAATTTCTTTGATGATTGCTCCTTCCTGCAAGAGGTGGCTCCCTTCCTCTTGAGTATGAAATGAATTAGTGACTCACTCCTGGTGACCAGACTGTAGCACAAGTGATAGGTGTGACTTTGGAGACTAGGCTCTGAAAAGCTGTGACCTCTTTGCTTTCTCTTGGGACACTTGCTCTGGGGAAGCAAGCTCACATGGTGTGAAGGACTGTCAAGCAGCCCTATGGGGAGGTCCATGTGGTGATCTCTGCTAACAGCCTCCTCCAGGGCCTCCATCCAACAGCCAGACAAATGAACCGTTTTGGAAGCAGATCCTGTAGCCCCAGACAAGCCTTTAGAAGAATGCAGCCCTGGCCAACCTGTTGGATATAACCTCATGAGAGACCCCCAGGTAAGCTGCTCCTGAATTCCTAACCCACAGAAACTGTGAGATAAAAATGTCTGTTGTTGGGGGTAATATTTAATGTAGCCATAGATAATTAAGATAAGGCTTCTGTTACATTCCAGTTGCCTTTTCAAAAGGTTACACAAATTTAGCCACTCATCGTAACATAGTTAACAATGGCTCTTTTGCTGTGCCCTTTTCAGTTGAATTTTTATGACTAAAGAAAAAAATCTTTGCTAATGCAGAAATAAATTATTATAAGTCCTAGTTTCTTTCATTCTGCTTAGTTTAATATCAGTGTTCAAATAATTTCAATGTTGCTTAACGAATCCTGTACGTAAAGAAACCATTAACACAAGGACTCCAGCAAAACACTGATTTAGGTCATTGCTCTTTCTTGAGAAAGGGTAAAAAAAGGGTAGAAAATATTCACATATGATTTATCATAATATTTAGGTTAAATTGATGGTTCTTTTTTATCTTGTCATGATAAAATGTTTGCTAAGAATGACAAGAAGTTTTCCATAGTCTTGAGAGTTTTTCTTTAATAAATCCAAAGACTGTTGACTTGAAACTTGAAGACTGCTAATGTTTCTTATAGGCAACTACATTTGCTAGAATTTTTCTGCTAGATAACGTTTTTTATTTAAAGTTATTTATTTATTAAAGAAGATGGCTTTGCCCTTCAATCTTGTGATAATTAGGCACTAATTGGCCATGACCTCACTAATCTGGCTACAGTGATCTCAAGTGGCTTTAAAAGTCTTGGAATAGGAGAAGTGTTTGTAAGTTTTTCCTTCTTGTATAAGTCATACACATAAAAATAATCACTGTAATATATATATATATATTTTTTGAAGAACATTATGTTTACTAGGCTCTCCCTTACCCCACATCCCCCCCACAAACCCCATTACAGTCACTGTCCATCAGCATAGTAAGATGTTGTAGAATCACTACTTGTCTTCTCTGTGTTGCACAGCCCTCCCCTTTCCCCCACCACCTACATTATACATGCTAATCATAATACCCCCTTTCTTCTTCCTCACCCTTATCCATCCCTACCCTTCCATTCTCCCCAGTCTCTTTCTGTTTGGTAACTGTTAGTCCATTCTTGGCTTCTGTGATTCTACTGCTATTTTGTTCCTTCAGTTTTTCTTTTGTTCTTATACTCCACAGATGAGTGAAATCATTTGGTATTTGTCTTTCTCCGCTAGGCTTATTTCACTGAGCATAATACCCTCTAGCACCATCCATGTTGTTGCAAATGGTAGGATTTGTTTTCTTCTTATGGCTGAATAATATTCCATTGTGTGTATGTACCACATCTTCTTTATCCATTCATCTACTGATGGACACTTAGGTTCCTTCCATTTCTTGGCTATTGTAAATAGTGATGTGACAAACATAGGGGTGCATCTGTCTTCTTCAAACTGGAGTGCTGCATCCTTAGGGTAGTGGAATTCCTGGGTCAAATGGTAAGTCTATTTTGAGCATTTTGAGGAACCTCCATATTGCTTTCCACAATGGTTGAACTAATTTACATTCCCACCAGCAGTGTCGGAGGGTTCCCCTTTCTCCACAACCTCACCAACATTTGTTGTTGTTTGTCTTTTGGATGGTGGCCATCCTTACTGATGTGAGGTGACACCTCATTGTAGTTTTAATTTGCATTTCTCTGATAACTAGTGATGTGGAGCATCTTTTCATGTGTCTGTTGGCCATCTGAATTTCTTCTTTGGAGAACTATCTGTTCAGCTCCTCTGCCCATTTTTTAATTGGATTATTTACTTTTTGTTTGTTGAGGAGCATAAGCTCTTTATATATTTTGGATGTCAATCCTTTATTGGATCTGTCATTTACGAAAATATTCTCCCATACTATAGGGTACCTTTTTGTTCTGTTGATGGTGTTCTTTGCTGTACAGAAGCTTTTCAGCTTGATATAGTCCCATTTGTTCATTTTTGCTTTTGTTTCCCTTGCCCGGGGAGATATGTTCAAAAAGAGGTCACTCATGTTTATGTCTATGAGATTTTTGCCTATGCTTTTTTCTAAGAGTTTTATGGTTTCATGACTTACATTCAAGTCTTTGATCTATTTCGAATTTACTTTTGTGTATGGGGTTAGACAGTGATCCAGTTTCATTCTCTTACATGTAGCTGTCCAGTTTTGCCAGCACCATCTGTTGAAGAGACTGTCATTTCCCCATTGTATGTCCATGGCCCCTTTATCGAATATTAGTTGACCATATATGTTTGGGTTAATGTTTGGAGTCTCTAATCTGTTCCATTGGTCTGTGGCTCTGTTCTTGTGCCAGTACCAAATTGTCTTGATCACTGTGGCTTTGTAGTAGAGCTTGAAGTTGGGGAGTGAGATCCCCCCCACTTTATTCTTCCTTCTCAGGATTGCTTTAGCTATTTGGGGTCTTTGGTGTTTCCATAAGAATTTTTGACACTGTAATATTTTAATAGAATCATCCCTTAAACAAAAAATCTTTTTCCTGGGTTTTGTTTTCTTTTTTTTGTTTTATGACACGATGGACGATAACTAAGCTTACTGTGATCATTTCATAATATATACATAAATCAAATCATTATGCATATGCCTTAAGCTTATTATGCAGTCATATCTCAATGAAACTGGAAAAAACTCTCTGCTCCTGTCCATTGTTTTGTGCTGGACTCTTTCCCCATCTTTCTTCACAGTGCTGGCTTTGAACCATCTCCCTTGCCTCCCACCTGTGGCCTGCACACCTGGACTCTTCCTCTCTTCTATGTGTTTTGGGCTTGACAGCCATCCCAGTTCTACACACAGCCCTTCCTGACACCCCTGTTGCTTGTCACTAGTCCCTGATACTGGACCAGGGTATCTGGCACCCGCCAACCCTGCTGGCTGGCCCCTGGTGCCAGGGCCTTCACTCATCCAGAGTGGGGACTGGACATCCACAGAGACAGGTGCTGTTATGCGTGATTAAAGAATGAATGAATGACCCAGAGGAATGTGTAAGCCAGACCCAGCTGTTGATTTAAAATACTAAGGTGTGATGTGGCAATCAGAGCCTGTGACACAAATTGTTTGTCTTCTCTTAAAAATATTAACTTGAGTCTGTGGGAGGTGGGGCTACACAGAGCCCTGGTTTGGGAAGGCAAATTTGATGGGACCTCAATGTTGCTGCATTCCAGCTGGCTAAAGGAATGCTAAGTCAACGCTTTTCTCTACAAAACCAATACAATGTTATTTGGTTTGTCATTTATCAATCCCTGAATAACTTGTTATAGGTAGAGGGATTTCTTTGAAATAGGCTGCTGGCTGCCCAGGAAGGCTCTCCAAAGAGTGTCTTTGTCCCAGCAGAGCTGCCCTATTCTAGGTCTGTTCTGGGCCTTGCACAACTTTGATATTTCATTCATCACAGAAAGGACCATATAACCAAACTCCCAAGATTGATAGATATTAATCAAGATCTTGATCTGTTACTTTACAATGAAAAATATAACTGCAAAGTTGATGAGAAATTCATATGAGCTGGGTAGTGTGTTCTTTTTTTTTTTTTTTGCTTTCTTTTTTCTTTTTTTTGAGAGGGCATCTCTCGTATTTATTGATCAAATGGTTGTTAACAACAATAAAATTCTGTATAGGGGACTCAATGCACAATCATTAATCAACCCCAAGCCTAATTCTCAACAGTCTTCAATCTTCTGAAGCATAATGAACAAGTTCTTACATGGTGAACAAGTTCTTACATTGTGAATAAGTTCTTACATGGTGAACAGTGCAAGGGAAGTCGTATCAAAGAAACTTTCAGTTTTGATCACGCATCATGAACTATAAACAATCAAGTCAGATATGATTATTCATTTGATTTTTATACTTGATTTATATGTGAATCCCACATTTATCCCTTATTATTATTATTATTTTTAATAAAATGCTGAAGTGGTAGGTAGATGCAAGATAAAGGTAGAAAACATAATTTAGTGCTGTAAGAGGGCAAATGTAGATGATCAGGTCTGTGCCTATAGACTAAGTATTAATCCAAGCTAGACAAGGGCAACAAAACATCCACGGATGCAGAAGATTTCTCTCAAAACAGGGGGGTGAGGTTCTAAGCCTCACCTCTGTTGATCCCCAATTTCTCACCTGATGGCCCCCTGCGACTGTGCCTGTCTTAGGTTGTTCCTCCCTTGAGGAATCTTACCCGTCTGTGGCTAACCAGTCATCTTCTGGGGCCATACAGGGAAATGTAAAGTTGGTAAGTGAGAGAGAAGCAATATTCTTGAAAAGGTTAGCTTTTTACTTCTTTGCTGGGTAGTGTGTTCTTATTGCTTTAGGAAAACATGTGTGGGAAACTAATGTTTAAATCACAAATTGTATAATGGATCCAAATGAAGAGAAAGGGGGACTGGTATCATTGATTATAATTGACCATGATTCTGATGCTCTATTTCTCTCTTTTCCCTGAGCTGCCAAGCAGACTGGATATTTGTGTTCAGGGGCCCTGGATGGAGGGACCCACTGAAAAGTCCTAGTGTTTTGACTTCCCACCTACAAGACTGCAATACAGCCAGTTCCTGGTATCCATAGGATTTCTTCAGAGAAGAAGAAAACTGTCAGGTCTCAAATTTTCATGCTAGTGTTATAATACAGCAAGATTTCTGTCATACTGTGTATCCTGGGTATCTTGAATGGACTTCAGTACTTTCGAATCCCTGCAGCTTGACATTTCCATGAATTAATTTCTACGTTTAACTAATCTCATCCATTATGCATTAACTCTTATTAATTTCATTCTTAGAAATGGTTACATTATAGGTTTTGGGGGATCTGGGCTTTCCTTCTAATATTAGTTACATAGTTTTGGGCACTCTGTCCACTGCCTCACTGCCTGTAAATACTAACTGATAATTATCCTTTTAAGCAGTGCTTTTCAGGCCACTGCATTAGTGTGTCATAAAATCAAATTAGTTTGCTGACTGGTGCTTTAAAAATTGAAATAGAATAGAAAATATCAGGATGCGTGGCACAGACTGGTAAATATTGTTTTGCATGCATTCTGTGTACTAAGTTGTGATGTAAATAAAATTTTTTTCTGATTCTGGGTCAAGGTTAAAACAATTTTATAAACCATTCCCTAGAATCCAGACATTCATCCTCTGCCTTTGAGAGAAAATGTTCTTTGTGAATGAAAATGTTAGAGAATTTATTTAAATAAACCCTTTGCTGTGTTATTGAGGGGACAGTATATACTCTGTGTCGGAGGCCTGCAGAAACGTCCTATATTGGAAAGTGTGTGACAAGAGCAACAGTTAAAAAATAGATGGCAAAGCATGTAAAGGTAACTGGGAGCTGGGACACCATTTGGGAGCAAAGGTCACAGACCTTTGGACACTGGATGGTCCCTGCTTCTCTGTTGCTCAAGATCCTTTTACTTTGGATCTTGGGGTTCCTGTCAGAAGAGAGCTGTGCCCGAATTTACTGCTTTCCATGTGAGATGCCTGCTCAGACTCAGCCAGGCAGAATAAATGAAGAGATTTTCATACAAAATTCTAATTTTCTTAGGAAATTGCCGCCATAAGCATAAAAATGCAGCATATCTTTGTATACCTAAAGATAAGCATTTGGCAAACTCTCTGAGGCACAAACACATTTTAATTTCTTTTCTCTGCTTTCCAGTTTATTTAATTCAGCTAATGTGTTTGTGGACAGGTGGTGCTGAGTACTTGAAAATGTCAGACTGCATTATCCACCCGCCCATGCATCCATCTGTTCGTGTGTCCATCTGTCCATCCATCTACCTGTGGATGAGCACCTATGTGCACTGTGCAAGCGGTCTTCCCTCACCGTGTTTCTGTTCACTGTCAGGAAATGTCAGGTTGGAAGGGAATTTAAGAGTTAGTTCATGTAGTTCTTATCAGACAATCGCATCTTTGTAGCTCTCCTGGCAGGTGACGATTCAGGCTTTTGCAATCTTGGGAATGCACCCCTCTGACTGGGAAAGTTCTTTCCTGTGTTAAACTGAAAACTGTTTTCTCTGGCCCCCTTCAGAAGCCTCTTGCCTGAGCCCCATACAGCTGAGGATACCAACGAGCTCCTACTTGCGCATCCCAATTCTTGAGCCAGTTCTTCAGTTGGCTGGTTTCTGAGCTAATCTTAAACTAGCCTGATGGCACTTTAGGATTTGCAGCCCCATCAGAGGATGGAATCAGGACCATGACTGGTAAGTCTAAGGCAAGCCCCCATTCCAAGCTTCACCTTCAAGCTCCTGCTCTGGGGCTTTTGCTTTTATGGTTTTGGGTGGTCACTCTAGGATCCCTCTGGGATTGATATCCCACTCTGAATCTCCCCCTAACTGGATCCCTGACAACATTCAGTCTTTTCCTCTTCATCTATCCCCAGACATTGGATGGATAGGATTCAACCCAAATGTCCTCCTCCTGGCACTATGATGCCCACTGTGTCACTGCACATTGGGTACTGATGCCATCCAAAACTGAGCCTGTGCTAGCCATGTACCTTTGAGCATTCTAATCTGGATTCTTGGTTTCTTTCCTGGAGGCCAGTCCTAATGCCAGAGGAGTCCCACAGCTCTGGCCTTCTCTTCTGGATTTCTCTGCCTCATCTTATATTTTAAGGTTCCAGCCTACTTCTCAGTGAGTCTCTCCAACTTACACATATCGGTTCTAATTCTAGCCCTTATGACTGCCCTTCTTATATTTGAAAATGTGTACTGTTTCAGTTTTCTCTTACTTTCTTACAGCCCAATCTCTTGGTAGCTCAACACAATGACAACAATCTTTTTTGCTAATGATCTTGCCATTTGGGAAAACTCAGTGGAGGAAAGCTCATTTATGCTCCATTTGGCATCAGCTAGGGTAACTCGATGATGTAAGAATCTACTTCCAAGTGGGTCACTTACATGGGCTGGAAGGGAGCTCATTTGGGACTGGGTACCTCAATTCTGCTACATGAGGGACTGTCCTTGTAGCTGCTTGAGATTCCTTACAACATGGTGGCTGGGTTCTAAGAGAGAGGAAGTGGAAGCCCACCCCTCTTCTTAAAGACTGGCTGTGGACCTGGCATAGGATCACTTTCTCTGCATTCTCTTGGTCCCTTCAGTCTTCTCTTCTCTAGGCAAAAAGCCCTTATGTCTTTCCCAATACTTATATGGCATATTAATCCAAATCTTATCAATATGCAAACATTTATTTTGAAAACAGTAATTATGCGAGGAACTGAGATAAATGCTGAGAATGCTGAGATGACTAGGACATGGACCCTATCCTTAAGGAAACTATAGATTAGAAACATACTGTTTTTTTCCTCCTCTGATCTAGTTTTAATCTCCCCAACTCCCCAGCCCCACCAAGCATCTCATCAAGAACTTAGGGCAGTATTTTAATGTAAGTCTATTACAGACAATAGAATAAGATTTTCACCTCCTTTCTATTAAAACATATATCTTTCTTGATGCAACCCATGCTTTCTTAAGAGTTACATTTCATTTTTTACTGAGACTGAACTTATTATTGATTATGACCCTAGGGCTTCTTTTTCTAATATCTTGTTGGTTTGGCAGGGCACTTTTGTCTTGTATTTGGAAAGCTGTTTAGATTCACTTTGGCTATTTCATAGATGCCCTTGTAAAGTTTCATCTTGTTAGATCTAAAGTTCTGCACAAGTCTGTCAAAATAATTTAGATCCTTATCATCTCTAGTCTAACGGCAATATTCAATCAACACAAAGTTGTTGGCTGATGGCTGTGTCCTTAGGTGTTCAGGCAAATAATCGGTAAAAATGTTGAACAGCCTGAGTATAGAACCTTGTGATCTGCCACTGGAAACCAAGGACGATGCAAGAATCATCACTCAATTCTTCAGTTGCAGCTAGCCCATAAAACTGCATTTGATCCAACAGCATTATCATGGAAAATCTCAAATATTCTGTTTAGGCCCAAGTACTTTGCATCTACTATATTCTCAGATATTGCAACCCACCAGTCCTGCTGAAGAAGGAAAACCTGTCAAACAAATATGAATTTTCTTGATGAAAATGTATTGGGTCCCTATTGGCCTCCAACTTTTTTAAGGCTCTTACAAAGAAATCTTTTTTGTGTTTTGGTTATTGCTTTTTTTTTGAAAATTAGTTTGAAGTATAATTTATGTACAATAAATTACATTCATTTGAAGTGTACAATTGATGAATTTTGACAGAATTACAGATAGACCCTTGAAACCACCATCATGACTGGGACATAGGACGTTTCCACTGCCTGCCAGTGCTCCCTCATGCCCCCTAGCTACTCCTCTCCTCCATCCCCAGTCCTCAGGCAACCACTGAGCTCTTTTCTGTCTTGGTAGGCTACTTGCATTTTCTAGAATTTCATATAAATGAAATTACACAGTATGTACTTTTTGTGTTTGGCTTCTTTCACTCAATATAATGATTTTGAAATCCATCCATGTTGTGGCTCTCTCAGGAGTGTGCTCCTTTTTATTGCTGAGTGATGATCTGTTGTAGGGATACAACACATTATGTTTATCCACTTCCATGTTGGTGGACGTTTGTTTCTTTGGCTATTATGAATAAAGCTGCTTTGAATATTTATGTACAAATCTTGCATGGACATGTGTTTTCATTTCTGTTTGGTACCTGGAACACTTCTCCCTTTTTGTTTTTGGTTTTTCTTTGTCACCAGACTCTTCCTGACTAGAATTAACATCACCATCCTGTGGTTTTTAAAACCTTACTTGTGTCCTATTTTGGAAATTGCTGCAAAAGTTATCCTCCTCCAACCTTCTGGCATATCTTGACAGTCCTCAAAAACTTTTGCTTTATAAATTCCCTCAATTCTTGGAATATGGCTCATCCATTTAGAGAATTTATTCTCTTTTAGCTAGCAGGTTTTGGGGTAAATATTAAGCACTTAAAATGTGTGTCAAACTATGCACTTTATGTACATTATCTAATTTTCCATTCACAACAGTCATAAAAGAGGCATACTATTTTTAATTTTTAACAGATGAAGAGAGAGAAGCATAGGGAGGTGGAGTGACTTGCCAAAATTATGACAACTGGGGACCTAAGGTTTGAAGCTGTGTGTTTCTTGCTGGAGCTGAAGGCCAAGCCATTTCACAATATAAGACAGTGGTGATTATGATTAGAGCACTGGGCATACAGTGTGATGAGTGTTTATAAGAAAGAATGATTACTCTGGGTGAGGAAAACAAGGAACTTCCTTGACAAGGAATAGATAAAGTGGGTCTTGAAAGCTGGGATTAATTTGGACATGGTTAAGTACAGACAAAATGATTTAAAATTCTGATGGACAGGAAGAATAAGCAAAGGCCCAGAGGCAGGAATGGGAGTAACATCTGGCTGCCTTAATGCAGAGATGGACTGATGGAAGCCAGGGGCAAAGTGGACCTGTGACTAGGGATGGTGGGCTGACTGGTCAGACCAACACCAGCCTTTGAATGACAGGGTAGGGAGGTGACCTTGACTATAATTGTGACCTTTGACATGAAATGTTCAGGATGTGGTTCAAGATTAATATGATGGTTTTAAATGGATCAATGCAGAATGACAGTAAAATTAGGAAAGCCAATTAGGTATCTGCTGTACTTAAAATACAAAACAGACCTGATTCAAGATGGCAGCATGAGAGGTGAGACAGAGAACTCCTCCCCAAACCACATACATTATGAAAATATAGTTAATACAACAAATCCTAAAAGAGCAACAGGAAAGAAGGCTGCCCCGAACTGCATATACATGGAGAAAAGAGCAGACATCAAGAAACAGGGTAATGTACCAAAGCCTTGATCCAGCGGGATCCAAGCCCTTCCACCACCCCAGCTCACTGGTGGGAGGAAGGGAAATGGAGCAGGGAGGTGGTGGAAGCCTAGGACTGCTGAACACCTAGCCCTGGAGATCTGCTATGGGAGCAAATTCCTACATTGCATGGTGTTCTGGAAATTAGTGGGGTGGAAAGCTACGACAGGCAGAATATTTGGAGAAACTGAAATTCAGCCATTTGTGGAGGACAAGAATCCACATTTGGCTGCTCTGGGACAAAGGAAAAGTGAGCATTCTGAGAGGCTTCCTAGCAGCAAGAGGGCTGCTGAAGGGGCGGGATTTGCACGGAGCTTGCTGCACAGGGGAAGGGATAGGTGGACAAGGTTGTCTGGGTATGCTTTGCTGGGCAGGTTGGGAACTTTCAGGAGCTTCAGGAGCTCCATCCCCCTAGCTGGCTACTCAGCTCCAAGGTCCCACACTGTGATGTACAGCCTGCTGTGCCTTCCTCCTGGCCTGATAGAGCCAGCTTGCAAACCGGCAGTCCCTGCCCTGGCATTGGGCTGGCCAGAGGGAGGCCCCACCTATGGTGGCTACAGAAGTGGGGCACAGAGGCTTGCACCTGTGTGCTTGGCTTACTGGTACTGGCAGTGGAGACAGGCATTGCAGCCAGGAAGCAGGAAACAGCTCTTTCCTCCCCCCAGGCACCAGCACCACTCCCCTGCAGCCTCCGACATCACTCCAGGGGCTGAGCAGCTCCAGAGACTAGAGCATCTGGGAGCTAGAGGGTGACACATACAAATATGAAACTTCAAAGGAACCTGGTTCAAACAAAAATGTCTCAAACACCAGAAAAAGAGCCAAATGAAACTGAACTCACCAATCTTCCTGAAAGAGAGTTCAAAATAAAATTCATAAACATGCTCATGGAGGTACAGAAAAATATCAGGAACTCAGGAATGAATTTAAGATGGAGATTCAATCATTAAGAAATTCCATATCTGAAATGAAACATACAATGGAGGGATTTAAAAGCAGATTAGATGTAGTAGAAGAGATGGTAAGTGGAATAGAAATTAGAGAAGAGGAATACAAAGAAGCTAAGGCACAGAGAGAAAAAAGGATCTCCAAGAATGAAAGAATATTAAGAGAACAGTGTAATCAAGCCAAACAGAACAATATTCACATTATAGGGGTACCTGAAGAAGAAGAGAGAGAAAGAGGTATAGAAAGTGTCTTTGAGGAGGTAATTGCTGAAAACTTCCCAATCTGGAGAAGGAGATAGTCTCTCAGGCCATGGAGGTGCACAAATTTTGCAACACAAGGGACCCAAGAAAGAGAACACCAAGACATATAATAATTAAAATGGTAAAATTAAGGAGAAGGACAGATTTTAAAAAGCAGCTAGAGAGATAAAAACAACCAAATGCAAAGGAAAATCCATCAGGCTATCATCAGATTTCTCAACAGAAATCTTACAGGCCAGAAGGGAGTGGCATGATATATTTGATGGAATGAAACAGAAGGGCCTGAAATGAAGAATACTCCAGCCAGCAAGGTTATCACTTAAATTTGAAAGAGGGATTAAACAATTTCCAGATAAGCAAAAGCTGAGAGAATTTACCTCCCACAAACAACCTCTACAGTGTATTTTGGAGGGACTACTATAGATGGAATATTCCTAAGGCTAAATAGCTGTCACCAGGGGAAATAAAACCACAGCAAAGTAAAACAATTAATTACTAAGCAGGGCAAAATCAAATCAACGACCCCCAAAGTCAATCAAGAGATAGACAAAGAATACAGAATATGATACCTAATATATAAAGAATGGAGAAAGAAGAAGAAGGGGATGTGGGGAAAGAACCTTTAGGTTGTTGTGTTTGTAATAGCATACTAAGTGAGTTAAATTAGACTGTTAAATAGTAAGGGAATTACCCTTGAAGCTTGGGTAACCACAAATCCAAAGCCTGCAATGGGAATAAGTGAATACCTATCAATAATCACCCTAATGTGAATGCACCAATGAAAAGACATAGAGTAACTGAATGGATAAAAAACAAGACCCGTCTATATGCTGCCTACAAGAGACTCACTTCAAACCCAAAGACATACACAGACTAAAAGTAAAGGGATGGAAAAAGATATTTCATGCAACTAATAGGGAGAAAAAAACAGGAGTTGGCAGTACTTGTATCAGATAAAATAGACTTCAAAAAAAAAGAAACTAAAGACAAAGAAGGACATTACATAATGATAAAAGGGTCAGGATATAACTATTATAAATATCCATTTACCCAATACAGGATGACCTACATATGTGAAACAAATACTAACAGAATTAAAGGGGGAAATAGAATATAATGCATTCATTTTAGGAGACTTCAACACAGCACTCACTCCAGAGGACAGATCCACCAGACAGAAAATAAGTAAAGAGACAAAGTCACTGAACAACACATTAGAACAGATGGACCTAATGGATATATATTGAACACCCCATCCAAAAGCAACAGGATACACATTCTTCTCAAGTGCACATGGAACGGTTTCAAGAATAGATCATATACTAGGCCACAAAAAGAGCCTCAGTAAATACAAAAAGACTGAAATTGTACCAACCAGCTTCTCAGATCACAAAGGTATGAAACTAGAAATAAATTACACAAAGAAAAGGAAAAAGCCCACAAACACATGGAGGCTTAATAACATGCTCCTAAATAATCAATGTATCAATAACCAAATAAAAACAGAGATCAAGCAATATATGGAGACAAATGACAACAATAATTCAACAGTGCAAAATCTGTGGGATGCATCAAAGGCCGTGTAAAGAGGGAAGTTACAGGCCTACCTCAGGAAAAAAGAACAACCCCATAAAAACAGTCTAAACTCACAATTAACAAAACTAGAAAAAGAAGAACAAATGAGGCCTGAAGTCAGTAGAAAGAGGGACATAATAAAGATCAGAGCATAAATAAATAAAATCAAGAAGAATAAAACAATAGAAAGAATCAATGAAAGCAGGAGCTGATTCTTTGAGAAAATAAACAAAATAGATAAACCCATAGCCAAAATTATCAAGAAAAAAAGAGAGTCTACACACATAAATAGAACAGAAATGAAAAAGGAAAAACACTATGGACCTCACAGAAAATCAAAGAATTATGAGAGAATACTATGAAAAATTATATGCTAACAAACTGGATAACCTAGAAGAAATGGACAACTTTCTAGAAAAATACAACCTTCCAAGGCTGACCTAGGAAGAAACAGAAAATCTGAACAGACCAATTACCAGTAAGGAAATTAAACTGGTAATTAAAAAACTACCTAAGAACAAAACCCCTGTACCAGATGGTTTCACTGCTGAATTTTATCAAACATTTAGTGAAGATCTAATACCCATCCTCCTTAAAGTTTTCCACACAGAAGAAGAAGAGGGAATACTCCCAAACTCATTCTATGAGGCTAGCATCACTTTAATACCCAAACCAGGCAAAGACACCACAAAAAAGAAAATTACAGAACAATATCCCCAATGAACATAGATGCAAAAATATTCCACAAAATATTATCAAACTGAATTCAAAAATACATCAAAAAGATCATCCATCATGATCAAGCAGGATTTATTCCAGGGATGCAAGGATGGTAGAACATTCGAAAATCCATCAACATCATCCATCACATCATCAAAAATAAGGACAAAAACCACATGATCATCTCCATAGATGCCAAAAAAGCATTCAACAAAATTCAACATCCATTCATGATAAAAACTCTCAGCAAAATGGGTATAGAGGGCAAGTACCTCAACATAATAAAGGCCATATATGACAAACCCACAGCCAAATTATACTTAACAGTGAGAAGCTGAAAGCTTTTCCTCTAAGATCAGGAACAAGACAAGGATGCCCACTCTCCCCAACTTTATTCAACATAGTTCTGGAGGTCCTAGCCACAGCAATCAGATAATACAAAGAAATAAAAGGCACCCAGATTGGCAGGGAAGAAGTCAAACTGTCCCTGTTTGCAGATTATATGATATTGTACATAAAAAACCCTAAAGAATCCACTTCAAGACTACTAGATCTAACATCTTAATTCAGTAAAGTTTCAGGATATAAAATTAATTCATAGAAATCCGTGGCATTCCTATACACTAACAATGAACTAGGAGAAAGAGAAATCAGGAAAACAATTCCATTCACAATTGCATCAAAAAGAATAAAATACCTAGGAGTAAACCTAACCAATGAAGTGAAAGACCTATAGTCTGAAAACTACAAGACACTCATGAGAGAAATTAAAGAAGATACCAATAAATGGAATCACATCCCATGCTCATAGATAGGCAGAATAATATTGTCAAAATGGCTGTCCTACCTAAAGCAATCTACAGATTCAATGCAATCCCTGTCAAAATACCAACAGCATTCTTCAATGAACTAGAGCAAATAGTTCTAAAATTTTTATGGAATCACAAAAGACCCCAAATAGCCAAAGCAATTCTGAGAAGGAAGAATAAAGTAGGGGGGATTATGCTCCCCAACTTCAAGCTCTACTACAAAGCCACAGTAATCAAGACAATTTGGTACTGGCACAAGAACAGACCCATAGACCAATGGAACAGACTAGAGAGCCCAGATATAAACCCAGGCATATATGGTCATTTAATATATGATAAAGGAGCCATGGATATACAATGGAGAAATGACAGCCTCTTCAACAACTGGTATTGGCAAAACTGGACAGCTACATGCAAGAGAATGAGACTGAATTATTGTCTAACTGCATACACAAAAGTAAACTCCAAGTGGATCAAAGACCTGAATGTATATCATGAAACCATAAAACTCTTAGAAGAAAACATAGACAAAAATCTCTTAAATATAAACATGAAAAACTTTTTCCTGAATGCATCTCCTCAGGCAAGGGAAACAAAATAAAAAATAAAGAAATGGGACTACCTCATGCTAAAAATCTTCTGTGCAAGAAAGGACACCATCAGCAGAACAAAAAGGCATCTTACAGTATGGGAGAATATATTTGTAAATGACATATCTGATGAAGGGTTAACATACAAAATGTATAAAGAACTCACATACCTCAAACCCAAAAAACAAATAACCCTACTAAAAAATGGATAGAGGATTTGAACAGACAATTCTCCAAAAAAGAAATTCAGATGGCCACAGGCACATGAAAAACCATATTGCTAGGTATCAGGGTAATGCAAATTAAAACCATAATGAGATATCACCTCACACCAGTTAGGATTGCCAACACAACAAAGAATAGGAACAACAAATGCTGGCAAGGATGTGGAGAAAGGGGAACCCTCCTACAATGCTGGTGGGAATGTACATTAGTTCAACCATTGTGGAAAGCAGTATGGAGGTTCCTCAAAAAAGTAAAAATAGAAATACCATTTGACCCAGGAATTTCACTCCTAGAAATTTACCCTAAGAGTGCAGGAGCCCAGTTTCAAAAAGACATATGCAACCCTATGTTTATTGCAGCACTATTTACAATAGCCAAGAAATGGAAGCAACCTAAGTGTCCATCAGTAGATGAATGGATAAAGAAGAGGTGGTATATATACAAATTGGAATACTATTCAGCCATAAGAAGAAAACAAATCCTATCATTTGCAACAACATGGATGGAGCTAGAGGGTATTATGCTCAGTGAAATAAGCCAGGCGGAGAAAGACAAGTACCAAATGATTTCACTCATCTGTGGAGCATAAGAACAAAGCAAAAACTGAAGGAACAAAACAGTAGCAGACTCACAGAACCCAAGAAGGGACTCACAGTTGCCAATGGGAAAGGGACTGAGGAGGGTGGGTGGGAAAGGAGAGAGAAGGGGAGTAAGGTGCATTATGATTAGCACACATGACTTAGCAGGGAGGCACGGGGAAGGCAGTACAGCACAGAGAAGACAAGTAGTGACCTTATAGCATCTTACTATGCTGATGGACAGTAATGGGTACGTGGTGGGGACTTGATAATGGTGGGAATCTAGTAATCACAATGTTGCTTATGTGATTGTAAATGAATGATACAAAAAAAAATAAACAAAGAAACAAACAAAAAACAAAAAACCCAACAACAACAAAGTAAGTGCCTGATCAGAGTGGTGGCTGGGGAAAAGTGAGTAGTGGGAGAGTCAGCTGAATTCTGCTTAGTATTAGAAACTCAAATGAATTTTGTATCATTTACTGTTTTTGATTCATCTTGCAGCTTCTCCTCCACATTAAAATAAACTAGCTTTAAGTACTTAATTGTATTCATACCAATTGATATTTTTTGATTTTTCAAATTTATAAACACAGATCTCTCAAGTTAATCTATTTGCATGTAGAAGTAATTAAGGTGTAAATAAATTGGAACCATCTCACTACATGTACTGTTTATGATCCTTACTTGGGTAATACTGGGTTAGTAACATGCTCAGATGAGATCTCTTTTTGCTTTTTTCTAAAAGACTCCAGGGGCTTTACAGTTAGACAAGTATTTAATGTGTTGGACTTAAAGTTTCAGCCTTAAATTGAAGACCTTACAGAATATTCACTTTTATGTAGTGAGCTATATTTGCATATAGATCTTAATGTACAGGTCTTAAATGTACAGTTTGATGAGTCTGAGAAATGTATACCTGCACATAACCTCACCTCCTCAAGACATGGAAGTTTTCATCACCCAGAAAGTACTTTTATGTTTCTTCCAGACAATCCTGCCCCACTCCCTACCCCTCGACCACGTTCTGATTTATCAGCACAGATTGGTTTTGACTATGCTAAAATTTGACATAAATGAAGTCATGCAATATACACTGTCTGTGTCTAGCTACTTTCACTCAACACAGTGTTTTAGAGATTCATCCATGGTTGTTGCATAGATGTGTAGCTCCTTCCTTGTTATTGCTGAGTAGGGTTCTGGTATATGAATATGCCACCATTGTTTTCAACCACCTGCCTGTTGGTTTGGGTCATTTCCAGTTGGAGGGCATTACCACTAAAGCTCTTATGAACATTTTTGTGCAAGGTCTTTTTGTGGACATATGGTTCCATTTATTAGACAAATACCTAGGGTGCGATGGGTGGATCATAGGGTAGGGTATGTCTAATCTTTTAAGAAACTGCTAAAATGTTTTCTGCAGTGTTTGTATTTCTAAAATTAATTTTAGCATCTTGTGCAACTGGACTTCTTATTTGTATAAAGCTGACCACAGGACTTCATTAAGAATGCAGTGTTCACGTTAGGCTTACAGTGACATTTCCTGTGACAACGGGGATTTAACCATTGCAGATGGCTAGCTTAGTTATCAACACCATTTTCACCATAATTATGCTATAAATTAGGGGTGACCTCTGAGCCTCGTCTAGTTAAGAACTTCAGTATCTGAAAGGTGAACAAGAAATTCTCCAAGGTATCCTTAAGTGGTGCCTAAAGGAAAAGCATGCTGTAATGTCACGTAAGTTAATAATTTTAAGGAGCCTATAGGCCTGGCAGTGAAATTAAATGCTTAACAATAATTCAAAAATGGCTTACAGAAACCTAAAAATGTGAATCATTTAGTGAGGCTGAAATTATGCTCCTGACATATATGTGTGACACACGAGAGCACTTACCTGAGAATTTATTACCAGCTTCTGAGCAAACAAAGCCTGACCTACATTTGACTAAAGTCGGCTGTCTTTGGTTAATCCTATGGGCTTCTTTTTATTAATGTCACAATTGCTAATGTGGTATAACATTGTCATTACTGAATAGCACAGCGGGATGAGCTGCAGCTGTTATTTCTCTTGCTGAACCTACTGAGTCATTAAGTCTGAGTTTGGGGGAATACAAGTTGTAAAGATTATTCAAATTCTGATTGAGAAATAGGACTACTGGGAAATTGTAGGTACATAAAGTAAAACTTTGAATCAATCAAGGTTCCCCCCACCCTTTTCTTTTCTTAGTGAAGCTTGAATGTTCAAAATTGCTCCTTATGTTTAATTTGGAATCAAATGTCAAGAAAATAGAAGGTGAACATAAGAAAAGAAAAGAGCAATAATAATTACATGCTAAATCTCTTCTTCTGATGGGTAAGTGGTACATTGTTACTGGGAAAATTTTAGGAAGATCATTTTCCTTCAAAAGATCATAACATTTTAAGAACCTTAATCTTAATTTAAAAAGGATATGCTTTCCTTCTAGCAAACCAGAGAATAACTGATTTCTCCTTAATATCTAAGGGAAATTTTGTTATATTGTTTGTATATATTCCTTGCAAAAATTTCTATAGAATTCTTTGCCTTTGGTTATGATGAGTGTGTGTAAAAGGTATGTTGCTACAGTTTCCACACTGAGCCAAGGTATTATCTTAGGGTGAATGAGAAGATTTTCAGTTTTTAAGGGAACTCCAGGGATATTCAATTTTTGTTGCAAACTATGTGCGTTACTAGCCCAAGATAGTTCACAGTTTCTTTAATAAATTTTTACTTCATTCTTTTCAAAGGTGTCATATATTTGCAAATCTGGGTTTTTGATAATTGCTATGATAAGTAAGAATTACAACATGAAAAGCAAAGTGGAATGGGAGGTGAGGGTGGAGGTGTCTAACCTGATTCCAAAGTTTGAGAAGTTGTGTAGTGCACAGCAGATGCACACATCTCAATTGGTGAGTACTTGTGGTTATTTAAGGGTGAGCTAAAAATGTGTTTTCTTTCAGTTTAAGTGTATTATTTTTTTCCAAAGGCTACTACATTGGTAGGACAAAGAAAAAAACCAAACAAACCAACAAAAAAGCGAACTTACCAAGATGTACAGACCTAACTACTTACTGAATAGAACAGCTGGTCATTTGTTTTGGGCTAGGGACACTGAAAAACTTACAGGGTCACTAAGGATCTGCTGAAAGTGAGAAATTTGGGGAATGCCTGCTATAATCAGATGATCACTTAAAATAATTTCTGACCTCTTATGTTTATTCAGTGACTGTGTTTTCAAAGTTTTGCTAACTTTTGGGAGCAATGGGGTCTGGAGATTGGCATTTCTGAGGCTCATTTCTTCTAGATGACATTTTGGAAGTAGGGCTTCTGCAATGACTTCAAAGAAAAATTTTAAGTTGAAAAGCTTGTCTTATGCATCACACCCCACAGTGACAGAAGTGCCTGGATATCTGAACTGCCTGCTCCCATGGCTCTACTCGAGGGCAGTCTGTGGACCAGCAGACCACATTCTGCATTAGAAATGCAGACTCTCAGGCCCCATCCCAGAACTACTCAGTCACAACCTGTATTATCACAAGACTTCTCAGTGACTCACGCATATTAAAGTTTGAGAGGCAAGGCTCTGCCAATCCTAACACATCCCACGTCAGTCTTCCTAGATGGAATCCCCCACTTGCTGGGAATGTGTCTTTAAGTGTGCCTTTCTGTGCCTTATTTTTTGGGGGCTTTACAATCCACCAGTTTAACTAAACCTTCCTAATGAATTAGTGCCTGATCATAGTGGAAATGTGTTATCATTTCCCAGATAACCTAGGAGTTTGGAAGAAGCTTCCTATAAGCGATTATTTAATACAGTGTTTTCAAAATAACGAAAATCTCTGAGTGTTATGGAGTGAATATTTGAGGACAGCCCTCCAGCCCCCAACCATTCATGTATTCAAGCCCTTACACCCAGTGTGATGGTATTTGGAATGGGGCCTTTGGGAGGTAATTAGGTTTAGATGAGGTCATGAGGATGGGGCCTTCATGATAGGGTTATTGCCCTTATAAGAAGAGACATGAGAGAGCTTGTTCTCTCTCCTGGCATGTACACAAAGAAGAGGTCATATGAGAGCACAGCAGGTGATAGCTGCATTCAAGCTAAGAGAAGAGGCCCAGAGTGAAATATGCCTTGCTGGCACCCTGACCTTGGACTTCTAGGTTTCCAGAACTGTGGGAAATAAATTTCTGTTGTTGAAGCCATTCAGTCTATGACATTTTGTCATGGAGGTTTGAGCTCAAACTGATCATCCCCAGTATGGGCACTCTTGAGAGGCCCTGCATCTTCTGATTCAGTAGTTCTGTGGCCCAGACATTAGTTTCTATACAGTCTACCCAGTGAGTATTATGAGGAGGTATTTTACTAACCCACTATTCCATATCAGACTCACCTGAGGACTTGTTACAAATTCCCAGATCTCTGTTTTGAAGCTTCACTTAGTATGCTTGGGATGGAATCCTATGGATCTGTGTTTTTAATAAACACCCTGGATGATTGTGGTGATTGGGTAGTTTTGGGAAAAAATTTCTAGCCCAAGGACTAAAAATGATGGAATATTGGACCCCTATGGGCTGGCAGGAAAATATTAATGGGCTTTTCCATGTAAGGGACTCCCCTACTGAGGTGGTTCCAGGAAAATCTGTGTAGTTGGCAATGTTATCACTCAGGCCTTTCTACCTCTCCTTGCATTATTACTGCCTTTTTCCAGGTGACCAGAGCTGTTCTCTGCCTCCTGCATCCAGGTATGCTCTTGGATTCTGGACTCCTTGGAAGGCTTTGATAAGAGAATTCAACTAAGGTATATATGACAAGTTGTAACCTAATGCTGTGTTCTTCCTTGTAATTCAGTATGGGGCAATTCTCTTCCCTAAATGCAGGACAGTATGAGTACAGCTTTGTGTGTGGGATAGTGATGGAGGATAATAACTTTAAGGGAAGAGAATCTTCTTGATGCCCTTCTTATCAGCTTTCAAGAATAGTCATCTAATCTAGCTAAGCACAAATAAGTTGGTTCCTAGTTTTTGCCATTGCTTTCCAGCAAGGCTGGCTCTGAAAAAAAACCTCAGAGGTGTTTAAGAACCTGTTCAAGGAAGAGTTCCTAAACGAATACCTAGGCTTTGAGAAACTGTCACAGTGCATTGGTATTCTTGCCCTGTAGATGTCTTTAACCTTTTTCTGTGCAGCCAACTTAATTTACTCTCCTGTCTTCCAGATAAAGTTTTGAGGGCTATGTTCCCTGTGTACCCCAACATGATTTCCCTCACGTGAAGGAGAAGGCGTCGATGTTAGGCATGAGATGGAAAAATGAGATGTTAGAGGTGGGAAAAGGCCTTTCAGTGCTACCCAGGGAAGAGTCTGTTAACAGTGTTGCTCTGGGGTCCCTTTGTAACTTAAAGGGAAACTTTCACAATGTTTCTTGATGTCTTGCAAATGAAGGAGGATGTCCTCAAATTTCTTGCAACAGGAACTCACTTAGGTGGCACCCACCTTGGCTTCTGAACGGGACGGTACATCTACAAGAGGAAAAGTGATGGCACCCGCATCGTAAAGCTGGAGGGACCCTGGGAGCTGCTTCTGCAGGCAGCTCACGCCATCGTTGCCATTGAAAACCGGCTGAGGTCAGTGTCACATGCTCCAGGCATTCTTGCCAGTAGGCTGTGCTTAAGTTTGCGGCTGCCACTGGAGCCACGCTTCTTGGTGGCCACTTCACTCCTGGAACTATTGCTAACCAGATCCAGGCAGACTTCTGGGAGCTGAAACTTCTGGTTGTTACTGGTCCCGGGGCCCACTGCCCGCCTGTCATGGAGGCACATTATGTGAACCAGCCTATCATTGCTCTGTAAACACAGACACTCGTCTGCGCTGTGTAGGTATTGGCCTTCTGTGGACAACTAGGGAGCACGGTGGAGCCTAACCAGTGGTCCCGAGGCGGGTGCTGGCCGGGAGGTTTTGCGCATGTGCGGCACCAGCTCCCGCGAGCCCCGTGGCAAGTGGCGTGGGGTCTCCGCGTCTCCAAATGCCCTGCGGAGATGCACGGGCAGGAGCAGGTCGCTGCTGCAAGGGGTGCGGTGGGAGGCCTGCAGGAGGGACAGGCTGTCCCGGCCCCCCAGGGTGCTGCTGCTCCAGCCCGGTCACCTCCTGGTCTGGAGACACGGGCACCCACCCGCCGGGCCTCTCACTCCTCAGGCCGCCCACAGGGGGAGAATGACCGCGGAGTGGACTTAATTTGTTCTTTTACAGGCGCTTAACAGAAAATAGAGTTAAGAGTGACAGAAAACAAACAATTTCTAAAACAAACAAGTGGGAATGGGCCAGTTTGCAGCTGCAGAAACGAAGGCCTTTGGGGAGTGAGTGACGGCCTGGAAGGAACTCCCGTCTGCCTTCCCAAGTGGCGGAGATGTTAACAGCAAACGTCTGTGGAATCCTTACCCTGCACCAAGCACTCTTCAGTGCTCAGCACGCAGGCTGTCACTGTTCTAAATACACACGCTGTCTTCCTTTCATTTACACCAAGTAAGAGGTAGGTACTTCCCCTCTTCTCATTTTGCAGGTGAGGAAACTGACAGCCGGAGGACACGTAGGCCCAAACGTCTTATTTATCAATCACTGGATCCCTGTGCCAGCTGCCAGTTTCCAGTCTCCCAGCTCCAGATCCTCCTTGGGTGCTTTCTCTGTGACAGTGCACTGGATCTTCACTGTATTTCTCCTTCTCAGTGGGGGTGATATCAGGCTTTGTTATTAGACGGAGTTGGAGGGGCACTGGAGCAGGAAGGGGCCCTCTTCCTTGTTCTGGCAGCAGCTTTTGCTTTCTCTGGCTCCTGCAGCCCGCCAGCTGGGGTCTCGCCTGGTGTTGCTCTGTCTCAGCTGTGCACTCTGGTGGGCAGTCCCTTAGCATCTTGGCAGCCTGGGCCCAGTGACCGCCTTGCCCTGGCCCTCCTGACACAGACACTGCATGCTTCAGCCTTTGCCCCCATGGCGTCTGACTCCTTTGGTGCACCCTCCCACCAACCTGGGCTGCCTTGTGCCCAGGGGCTTTGCACCTGTGTGGACACCGTGCTCTGCAGGCATTGCACTACCCATGGTGCCAGACTTCTGCATTTCTGCTCACCATCTACAACTCGCTTGTGCCCTGGAGGGTTGCAGCTGCTTGCTTAGCAGCTCTGGCCCAGCCCTGGTCCAGGCAACCCAGGGAACGGTCACCATCTTGTGAGCTGCAACCACACCTTTCAATGAAGTCTGAACCCCAGTCTTGGGAAGGGGACCCTCTTCCAAGTTTGTCCTTCCCTGGATATTTTCTCTTGGTCCAAGGTATCCTTTAGCATTCTCTATATCTTTATAGTTATTCTCCTATCATGGTTTAATAATTATTTATATTAAATTTCTGCTTCATTACTGTGTGGTTTCTTGATTTCTTAATTGATACAATCTGATTCAGATTGTACAGACCAATTCAATCTCCTCCCTTCTTCTGCTTATTTGCCTTATTTATGACTGATTTATACAAATTGATACCAATAAATCAATTGTCCAATCTCTTTCACCTCAGAGAGTGGGCAGGGTGATCTCTAATAACCGATTGACTCCATACCACATTCATTCATAAAAACTTGTACTGAATGCATAGTTTATTCAAGGTGGTAGATGGAGTTCACAAGGTGTTTAAGGCACCATCTTTGCCAAGATGACTCACAGTCCTGTAGAGGAGGCATGAGTTTAAACAGATAAATTAGAATATAATGTGATAACTATTACAGTTGAGAAATGAGCACCACTCTCTGGGAAGACTATGACAGCATGACTCATTCTGTCTGAGGGAGTTGATGCAGCCCCATCTGAACTGGATCTGGAATAGTTTAGGCAACATTAAAATATATGAAAATCTGTTTATGTAGATCACTATATGGTTATATATAGGGTTATGTAGACTGTAGGGAAACTGTAGACTAAGTTTCCAGACTTTATTGGAGAGAGAGAATGTTAATGTGCTAGTAAAGGTCATAAATACAGAAAGAAGGGTGGTAAAACATCATTGCTGTGCTGGAAGTCAGAGGCCAGGACCAGACGGAGTCCTGGCTTTGTATTCAACTCACTGGGGAACCATGGACACATAGTGAACTTTGTGGAACTAAGCTTCTTCATCTGTAACTCTGGCCATTAGATCACATAGTCCTGGATGTCTCCGCTGACTCTAAATGGTATATCATTTAATCAAATGCAATAACATTGCAGATGCAGGGTTTATGAAACCAAAACAAATTTTAATCAGAAAGCATTCTGAATTGCATTTTTTGGAAAAAGGAAGGTAATGTTTGTTTAAACAACAAGACACCTAGAAGGAAATCCTACTAATAATTGTTTTAATCTGGATGAGTTAGTGTGTCTATTGTTAACTTGTCTTCAATACATGTTTTTTGTCATGACGTGCTGGCTCTATAATGGATATTTTATATTTTCTGAGTAAATGATAAAGGGAGCTTGGCTGCCAGCCCTGATGTTTTGACACATCTTTAATTATATCGGTGGCTATAGATAGATGTTGCTAGGGATAAAATGGCAGAAGGGAAAATCATCAGATCTTAGATTGTGGACATTTTTCGAAGGCCAGGGAGGGAAGCTGAGAAATTGATTTCTCAATGAATATGGTGGGTAAGGAGGGAAATGTCCAGGTAGTTTGTATATTAATTTATCAGTATGGTATTGATAAAGGGTTCAGGGAATATTAGTATTTGAAATTATTTTAACCCTGGAGGTGGCAAATAGGATTTTCAACAGATACAATTTATTCTATCTATAGTACCTTAGTGCTAATATGGAGGAAATGGGCTTTGCAGTGACCTTGCCTAAGTTGAAATTCTAGTTCCAGCACATAGCTTTGAAAGGTTACTTAAACACTCTGAAACTTCAGTTTACAGGACTGTAAAATAAGGACGACAATAATGATACCTACATTGTAGGATTGAAAGAGCTTATGTATGTCATGGATTATACAGTTTCCAGCAAAGAGAAAACACTTAGGTAAAGTTAACTTTGCTCTGATCACTAGAGCAAATATCTCAGGAAAACAGTGCAGAAGGCCAGATGCCGCAGGATGAGTACAAGTCCTGGATTAGGAATTTACTGCTTGTGTTAGTCCACTATGACCTTCATCCTGAGTTTTTTATTTGTAAAATTGAACTACATCTATTTTCTTTCCTTATAGGGTTGTTGTAAGAAACAAATGAGAATGTATACATGAGAGTACTTTCTGCATGTCATGGGCCAATGGAAACAAGTACAGTGAGGCAGGATCACCTTTCCTTTTTTTCTTCTGCAATGCTTGTGTATAGAGGGAGTCTTGCATAAGACCTAGTAGAAGAGACAGAACTTACTGAGCATAAAGATACATCTTTTCCATAGCATATTCTGTTGACTATCTCTCCAAAACATACTGAACTCTGTACTTCTTTGCCTCCGTTGCTGCCATCTTTGTCCAAGATACCATAATCTAGCATTGAGAGAGATGGCCTCTTCACTGGTATTCTGCATCTACTCCTGACCCCTTATAAGCCATTTTCTGTTCAATTTCAATGTCACTCTCCTGCTCAAAGGCCTCTAATGACTTCCCATCATATTTAACAAAAATAAAACCTAAACTCTTTACCACAAAGTCATGCATGATCCAACCCCTGCTTACCTCCCCAATCTTATCTTCTGTTGCTTTCATGTTGGCCACTACACACTAGCCTCTGTGCCTTCTCCTATTTTTTTTTTGGGGGAAGGCATCTCTCATATTTATTGATCATATGGTTGTTAACAACAATAAAATTCTGTATAGGGGACTCAATGCACAATCTTTAATCAACCCCAAGCTTAATTCTCAACAGTCTCCAATCTCCTGAAGCATAACGAACAAGTTCTTACATGGTAAACAAGTTCTTACATAGTGAATAAGTTCTTACATGGTGAACAGTGCAAGGGCAGTCATCACAGAGACTTTCGGTTTTGATCACGCATCATGAACTATAAACAATCAGGTCAATTATGATTATTCGTTTGATTTTTATACTTGATTTATATGTGAATCCCACATTTCTCCCTTCTTCTTCTTATTTTTTTAAATAAAATGCTGAAGTGGTAGGTAGATGCAAGATAAAGGTAGAAAACATAGTTTAGTGCTGTAAGAGGGCAAATGTAGATGATCAGGTGTGTGCCTATAGATTAAGTATCAATCCAAGCTAGACAAGGGCAACAAAACATCCACGGATGCAGAAGATTTCTCTCAAAATGGGGGGGTGAGGTTCTAAGCCTCACCTCTGTTGATCTCCAATTTCTCACCTGATGGCTGCCCTGTGACTGTGCCTGTCTTAGGTTGTTCCTCCCTTGAGGAATCTTACCCGTCTCTGGCTAACCAGTCATATTCTGGGGCCATACAGGGAAATGTAAATTTGGTAAGTGAGAGAGAAGCGATATTCTTTGAAAAGGTTAGCTTTTTACTTTTTTGCAGATTTATTCCCTGTGGCTTCTATGCCCAGCATTTGTATTGAGGTAACTTTACCACTTGGAAGAATTATGATACTCGGTAATTTCGATATGAGGCACGAATTCTGCTTAGGGGTTGTAATTATGAAGGAAGAAGAGAAGCTATAGAAGTAGCAGATGGAAGAAAACATGGAAAGATTGATTATTTCTTTTACATATCTTCTTGTAGTGTAACATAAGCATGTATAGGTTTTAAATTACTAATTAAATTGTGTGCACACATTAACATAATAGGAATACAGCTACATAACCAAAGCAGACCTACAATTACCAGCCATATCCAGTGAAAACAAGAAAACCAGTTAGGCACCCTAGGCATTTGTGAAAACTTATCAATGATATGATGGATATTGTCTAACTGAATTTGAATATTTTGAGAAAAATAAGACAAATTAAAACAACACATTCCTGGGAACTGTTCACATCCCATATGTTCTTTTAACAGTAGATAGTCTATAGTTGCAAGATCTTGTAGCACTGCAACTTGCACTTCTCCTAATTCTTGGTTGAGTTCCGACAGTATAGATCCAATCAAATTTGTTGTTTTACTGTATGCATAGGCCAGCTTAGATATCTCCTTCTTCATTCCAATGGCAAGTCCAGGAACCGTTGGGATGAATGCAGCTACAACTGCAACAGCGCCAGGATCTTTGTTGAAGTTTTTTGATGATCATCTTCTGGAATGACTCTTCCAGAGAATGTTGATGTTGGAAGTTCTTCTTCATATTGTATCTTAATTCGTTTTCTGGGTAGCCAAATTAGGCTTTGATCCTCTGTATAAAAACAAACAAACCCTTTGTCCACACTTTGATATGACCTTTATACCATCGTGAAGAACTTATTGGAGATCACCACACAGGAACTGCTTTTTTTTTTTTAAGAGAAAGGAATATTATCAGAAAAATGGACTTCCATAGCTGATCATTTGACATCCTTTAAATGATCAAAATTAAGGATATTTAAAGCATGCATTAATCGGTAGCCTCCTATTTTTTAAGGCCAAGTCCATTCTTGACTTAAGATCTAGCTGCCCTACCAGCCTAGAATATGCTTCCACCCTGATCTTCTTCAGCTGGCTATTTCTTGTCATTCTGTGGTCTCTGCAGAGATGCTTTTTTGGGCCATTTTATTGCACTGTCCTATTTTAATTCATAGCTTTTATCACCATCTGATATTTTCTTTGAAAGTTAGCTTCATAAAAACAGTATTCTTCTCTGTCTTATTTGATGTTTCATTCTTAGAATCTGAAATATGCCCAGAATGTAATAGGTGTAAAAAAAAATCCCTTAGTTGAACATTAAACTTTAAAAGGGATCAACATTAACAAGGAAATACTTATTATTAATGTTATGGTTTTGATTGTTTCACTTAAAAGACTCTAAGGGCCCTAAAATCCCCTCCAAGATAGGACCTCAAAGACTTAACTGTATCTCCTTTATCTACTCATCTCTTGGAGCCTGGTGTGGCTCACTGCTTCTAGAAGGCTCTGACTCTGCTTTGGTGACAGAGTTGACATCTGGGAAGATTAATAGATAAAGAAAAGAGACTGAGCATCAGCAGTAGAATGGGTCTGTAGCAGTGGAATGTCTCCAAATAAACTTGCATATTCATACAATGGAACATAAGAGAGAAATTCGGCTTCCTGCAACAACACAGGTAAATTTAGAATCACAGTAAGGAACAAGAGAAGAAACAGCATATCAACTATATACTATAGGATTCCATTGATATGAAGTTCATGAATAGGCAAAACTATGGTGATTAAAGTCAAAGCAGGGGTAATCTTTGAGGGGAAGGTATTGACTAGAAGGGGCATGGGGGAGCCTTTCAGAATGTTGGAAATATATTACATATGTAAAAGTGTATCCCTTTTTTTATTGAATGAAAATGTTTTGAAAATCATGGGTGTAGCCATTTAAAAAAGATTGAGGAGGGGGTCATGAGGGAAAGGAAAAGAGAGGGAGATTAGAGACTGGGTTCACTGAAGGTAGACCCAACATGGCCCATTGCCCTTGGGCTCTGGGTGGGTGAAATAAGCCAGCATGAAGCTTCCCAGTAAGACTTCACCTACATGTCCTCCAAGACCTAATCAACCTAATCATGGGGTCACAACTCTAGGGCCCAAAGGAAACTCAGGACATTCAACATTGCTCAAAAGTCTAGATTTTAGTAGCAAAAACAAGTGTAGGAAATTGTGAGCTGTGGAATAAAAAGAAACCCAGCATAAATAGTGACAATACATTGCATGCAAAATTTCATTGCATGACAACAAAAAAGTGATGAGGCTCACTGTCCTCTGAATAAAAACAAAACAAAACCAGTGCAGCATATGCTTCTAATGCACAGCAGTCACCAAGGCTTTGGTGGCACAACTAATCAAGGGGAAGCCCTCACCAACTAACCCCCGCTTCCTGTACAAATCCATATTTCCTCCTAGCTTAAAATGTAGTGTCTTTCTTAAGTGTCGTGTTCTCCTGAACTCTGTGGAGGGAAGGTCATGGGAATAGCTGGTAGGAGACATGGCATTCTGAGGCTTGTATAACCATTTAATTAGATGAAATAACAGTCAATGCCAACAGACTGCTGCTTGGATGATTTGCATTCTCCATAAATTATGCGGCAGATATTTATCCTGTGTGGAGAGGGGTTACTTTCCTCCCTTTTGGCTCAAATTCCCTGATTTTTCAGAATGATCAAGTGGCTTGGAAGTAAACTTGTGTGGCTTATTTTATATTTAAAGACACTGGGAGGGAGGCACAGTGTGTGGCTGGAAAACCAGTTCCTAACATGAAATCCTTCCCTCATTTCTACACATGAAGCTACATTTTCATGAGCATTTGTGGCTGGCATTTCGAAGAGCATCATGCTTGTAAATCTTTTTAGAAGACTTAAGGTTGGCTTAAAGACTTGGCTTGAAAAGCACAGCTTGTTTCCTTATTTCAGTGGAACAAAATAGCTCATCCAGTTTGCAATCTGCAACCAGCCTACAGTGGGTAGCATGGCAGTAAGTGGGTAGCACTGCTTTAGCTTCTGTCTTTTGGAGTCCCTGTGGGTTTCCTTTTTAGCTGTCCCATTTTATCTGACCATCCTTAAGTATACCCCACTTTCCTGCTACTCTTTGTTCAGTTTCTCCAGCCTGTGCCTACAAGTGGAATTATACTATTAAGAATAAGTTGGTTCCTTTGCCTTTTGCTCTTCCTGGTCACATAGGATCTTAGGTTCCCATGGGGTATCCCTCAAGTATTTCCAGTTGTCCCCAGTGAGTGTCTCATATGTGGTTACAAGCCAGCCATGCTCATGCTGGGCACCAACATGACAACAAACGATTGTGTGTCTGCCACAAGTGAGGCCCAGCAGTCCTTGAGATGGCAAAGCCAAAGTGGGCTTTCTATTGTGATATATCCATGTAATTCAAATGTCTGACCCTGTCCACATGCTCCCTGCCAAAGTCCTCACCAGCTTGTGGCTAAGGCCTTGGGAGAAAAATCTTGAGGGAAAAGTATTCTCTGCCTTCTTTTAAGCTCTTTAAAATGGGTTAAAACAATGGAAACCTAACTCTTCTTATCTAGGGGATCCTACTTTGAAGAAAAAAGCCTAACCCCAGAAAGGAAAAATTGAACATTTCAAAGATTTCTGGTGAATACAAAGATATAGTGGTAACACGGACCAGTTTTCTTATGTTTTATCACCCTACCACCCCAATTCTGTGGATAATGAAGCAGCCCAAAAGGAGCACTGATATCTGAATTTTAAGTTAATTTCATATTGGCCTTAGAATTGAATCACAAGTGTTTGAGGTGGATAGAGCTTTGGGAATTACTAGTGCACTTTCCTTTAATCACAGCTAAATAAACTTGAGGTCTAGGTGGTGTTTTTTTATTCTCACATTAGTAAGCTCTGTGGGATGTGAACTGTGCAAAATGACACTATGGGAGTAAAGTTTGGGCTTCTGTGTGGTGAATTGATGAGTTTTTGGCAAGTGAATAAGTTTAGAAATGCCTGAAAGATGTATAGTGGGAGCTGGTTGTAATTTCTCTGCCTAGTTCTACCATTTTGGAATCTCAATCCTGCATTTTCCACTTACTAGTTTTGTCCTTGGATAATTCCTCCAACTTCTCTAAGTCTCAGTTTCTTCATCTGTAGAGTGGGGAAAAATAATACCTACCTCAGAGAACTGGAGTAAGAAATGGGGTAATGAGGTAGAGAGACTGGTGCTCACTGAACTTCCTATCTGCTCTCACACATTTCCCAACAACCTTGAAGTTAGGTGGGTCATATGACTGGTTCTGGCCACTGAAATATGAAGGTACTGTGTGTCACTTATGGGATGGCACGTTAAAGGTTAATGAGTAATTTGCTAATCTCTTTCTTCTTTACTGTGGCAAGTGAGAAGGTAGCATATTACAGGTGTCATAGCTACAAGATGGCAGAGCTTCAGTCAGCCTGGGTCCCTGAGTGACTGTGTGGAGCAGAGCCCCAGCTACCTTGAGTTAAATGGGTAGCAGAAATAAGAAGCTTTTATGATGTCAAGCCACTGAGGATTTGGGTGGCTTGTTACTGCAGCATAAGATTAGAATATTGTGAATAATATGGATCTTACAGGAAATAGAGTGCTGTTACAATAAAACATAAAATATTTAGTATTTGCTAATAGTTGGGAAAAGGCAATAAGGACAGTGATCTCAGAGGCCAGAAGAATGACAATCTATGTTGTGTGGTGGCAAAATGTTTGGCAACACTGTCATCTACCATAACTTGAGGAGCAGATCATGTTTTAATGACATTTTAGTCCTGGGAAAAAGGCTGGGAAATGAATATTTTCTGAAAACGTGCTTCGCAAAGGACTATGGCTGGTGATGTTGGTCTGTGGAATTTTTGGCAATCAAAGACAAAGACTACTAGAAAGAAGTCTACTAGTCTTCTGAGAAGAGCAACAAAAAGAAAGCACAATGTGGTAGAGCCTTGGTCAGCCTAGATACCGAAGCAGCTGTGTGGATTAGAACAGTCTGCTTATCCCTATTAGATGTGAAATATGAGCAAGAAATGAACTTTTCTGTGTTAAGTCATTGAGACGGGGAATTATTTGTTATTGCAGTGGAAACCTTGTCTATACTGACTGATACAGTGCAGACAGTGAACACTCAATAAGTATTACCCTATACTTCTTCCATTATGTTGATTATTGTTGCTTTCACAGTAATTGTTAAAAGTGTGTGGTTGTGGTAGATGGAGTCTAGATCAGTCTGATGGAGAAAGAGGATAAAACTATGGTAACCAGGGTAAAGAGGACTGTTAACTTTGGCTAACTCAGGGATTGCAGAATGAAATATAAATAAGAGAAAGAGAGGCAGTGTAAGTAAGTGAGGTGAGCTGGAAATGAGGAGGGTGCAAAACCTATGCTAAGGGTTCATCAGTCTTGGCTCTGGTTAATACAGATCTAGTTTTTTCAACAGAGGCTATAGAATAAAAATATGAATTTTCCAAAAGTTTGAAGTGTTTGGCAATTAATTTAAATATTTAAAAATACTAGGTGGACCAGGCATAACTCATTGGGCCAGTCATTGGAGGTTGGCCCTAGGAACTACAATGTCTAATTATGAACAGTATTGCTCAGTATAAACTCATCCCACTCAATATGTCATAATTTGCAAAATTCTTAAGTGATCAAGGTTATTGTTTGGATTCATCGTCCACCCATCTGAAACTTAGTTTCCTATTGCAATATTTCTGCCACAGTGACTTCTGGCTGAGGATTGAATACCTCTTGAAGCACGCAGCTCATTACTTTATGAGGTATAACCTATGGTATCTCTGGTCTCTCAAACTGTTAGAGAGTTCTCTATATTTCAGGTGAAGTCTGCCCTTCTGTAGCTCCCTTTTCACTTTGCTTTCCACCCCCAACCTCCAGATCCCCATGACTATCCTTTGGGCCAGTTTTCTAGAGCTGGCGATCCATTCATCTAATGACACTGTAGTGGAAATCCTTTTTCTTTCCAGCTACTCCTGTCCTCCTTCCTGTCCCCTTCTGGCAGCAGCACCCTCCTTTGAGTACTCTTGTATAGAAGGGCTCCAAGTCTCAGCACCCTGTTCTCTGCCGCCTGCCCCTCCCTCACTCTTCATGAGGCGGCAGAGGGACCAGGGCTGACCAGCTATCTAATCTGTTTTCCAGGCTTTGGGGACTGGTGCAGGAGTGAGTGTGTGCCCCAAGCAGGGCACCTGGAGGCTTTTCTGTGGATGTAATACAGGGCACTGTGAGAGAAAAATGCCGTCTGTCCTCTTTGGTCCCCCAGATTAGGAATATCTAGTCATTTCCTTTCTCTCCCACACCGTGCATCACACAGCATGGTGTCTGGGGCAGGAGAAAGTAAGAGCAAAATTCAGAGGGTAGCAGAGTAGAATAGAGAGAAGAGAGAAGAAAGAGAAGAAAGAGAGAAGGAACAACTTTTGGTTTTCTGTGGCTGCTTCATCCTCGTATCTTTATTTCTTTGTTATGAAAAAAAAAACAGTTGCACTAGTTTGTGTTGAGTTCCTGTCATTTACACCACAAGGGTCTGGCTTGCTCTCCTAAACTAGGAGATCATGTTTAATGTACATCTTAATACTATAGTTCACACTTAATACTATAGTTTCAACTCCCCCTTGAATTTTTATATCCTTTTGTACATCATTATTCAGGGCATTTAAAATATATTTTCTAGTCAAGTCATCTGCAGTTACTTGTATCTTAATATTTCCAATAATTTTAAGTCACTGTGCATTTTAGATACAGAAAATTCATTTTAACTCCTGAGTATTTCTGTGTTGAATGGTTTTATTTTTGTTACCAATGTTGCATTTATGAATTTATTGTATAAGCTAATTCTACACAAAATTCCCATTTTTTAAAATGAGCTATTACTCTTTTGGCAGTACTAGCAAAAAGACATGAGGGCTATATAGAAATGTTCTAAATATCATACATCATAAAGCAGTATCGTGCCATGAAATGCTAGTCTACATCCCCCATGTTATAGTCACTTGTTTGCAAGAAACTGCAGGCACTAATACTTGTCTGGTTACTCCCACATTTATGAATGTGACCAGGAACAGAATTCAGTAGCATTTGCCTTTTTGCTGTTCCAAAGCAGGTCTTTGTGGTTCAGTATAATTTTCTACAGGAATCACACCCGGGGTAGTTCAATGGGCTGTGTCAGCCACATGTAAGGAGTGTGACATTAGTGGAAGTTTAATTTGTTTTTCCACCTTGAATAGTCACTGGCTGTCATTCATGCTTTGAGGACATTGTTAGGTTTCAAACATGATCCATCACAATATTCCTGCCTGTCCAAGGGATGGTGCCATTACTATGGTTACCTTCTGGCTCACTGGCCCCATAGAATTCCCATGTTCTCCATTATACACCAGCCCCAGTGTCTCTGCTTGGACATTCTAAGCACACTGGAAGTACGTTGAGAATAATAAGTAGGGCTAAGAGAGGAGATACAGAGAATTAAGACAGTAATGGTTTAACTTCCTCCTCCAGTGAAACATCCCAGCTCTCCAGGGCTGAGCAGGTTTGTCTCCTACCTCTGGCTCACATGTGCTTTGGTTATTTCATGGCATGAAAGCTTTCTGCAAGTCAAAACGGATTAAAAATGAGGTTTTTTTTGGATATGCCTTCTGAGAGTAATTTTCCAAGGCTGTATTTCCTATTAAGTATGGGATACTACAGTTAGACAGTCCTGAATGCCCAACAGGTTGGGGTTCTCTCTAATTCAACTTGTCACTCACCAACTGTGTATGGTGATGAATGAAAAGAATGATTATTTCTATTCATATATTCTATAGTAGATAAAATATGTCCTACTCATTTTTTTCTCTGAGGATGGAACATTAAGATTTACTCCTTTTATTCTGTTGTGGAATCGTTAAAGACATTCTGTCATTTGATGAAATTATTTTTGAGGGGAGGCATGTCTTACTCTAATTTATACCACATGCTGGCAAGAATGTTACAGAAAATAATAGGTTTCAATGAGAAAGTAACCATATTATGCCATATACCATGCAGTACATACATATATAAATACTAATTTGCAATAGCAGATAATAAATTTATTTTTAAAAATGCACTAATTAAATTTCAAACCCATATTTTAGGCTTTGCAGTTTTTATTAGCAAAGATAGGTTAAAAAAGAAAAGATTGCTGGTCATTAGCTGCTGTATGAAAACGGGTTTATTTGCCAGGGAGCCTGCATCTGTACAGCCACAAGGAGGCGCTCATGCATCAAATTAAAAAGTAACACAAACGATGTGGTGCCGGCTGCTTTTGGCAACGTATTTGAAGGCCTGGTGATCTGAGGGTCTTTTGCCTAAATTAATATCACTCTAGCGTATTTATGTTGGTAGGTTTGAGTTTATTTAAATAAATATAACATGGGCATAATCTGTACCCAGCAACCAGAAGAAGCTTTAAAAAATGCAAATGAGATTGTACCACTCCCTGATTTAGGGCCTTCCCATGGCTTCTTTTCACTACGAGAATAAACTGTGCCATCTTCACTGGGGCCTGCCAGGCCCTGAGTCGTCTAGTTCCGACAGCCCTTTCTGACTCTGTCTCATTCCTCTCTCCCTCAGACCTGAGGGAGTACCATCTGCTTCTGACAGGTGCTTGAATGGTCCCTTTTCTGCCTTAGGGACATCACAGATCTGTTTTCCTCTGTTCTTTCTGATCTTTGCGTGCTCGCCTCCTTCTTAGCCTCTGGGATGTTTTGGTGTCTCCTTCTACAGACTTGTTTCCTGATACCTACTAATGTAGGTCGGCTTGCTGTCCCTTCTCCCATTATTTTCCATCCTCATTCTCTGTTCATTCCTTCTTGGTGCATATCATAAGCTGCAATTCTTCGAGTCACTTATGTGTTTCCCATTTATTACCTGGCTTCTGTATCTGAATGTATATTAGAGAAGAAACTCTATTTTACCACCATGGCATCCAAAGCCCCTTGCACAATTCCTGGCACCAGGTCTATGGGTGATAAATGTTTGTCAAATGAAGGAGTTTTTATAATTGGAGCTTACAGAGAATGACTGGGTCCAGTGTGGGCCTGAAATAATAGCTGTGGAAATAAGTTTTACAAAATAGTCTCCTACCTCAATGACCTTTACTCATAATTTCAAGGGCCACTTGCTGGTTCCCCAAGAATGCACATGCCCCCAAGAAGAGGGAGCAAATGCCACACAATGAAATCTAAATGGCCACCAAGATAGACTATTGGCAGCATTGCTGGACAAACAAAATTAAAATTAAGCAAAGTATGCCAACATCTCCCACTGCTATTTGTATTATTTGATCTGTGAGGGCAGGAGCTCATTTCTAAGGAGCTGTGTCTCCAGCCCTGTTAGTTGGTACTTTCCTCTGATGGAGTTTTGGGGTGCTAATTACTGCTCTCGGGACCCCATCTGTCAGATGCAGGAATGTAGTTGGCTTATTTGGAGCTGCTGTCCTTCCAGACAGAGGCTTTCAGGAAGGCCCTCATGCCTTCCCTCCCCTTGGGGCTCATCTTCTTTGAGTGGGGGCAAACCAGATGCCGTGTTCTGGTGAGCGTTCACAGAAAATTCCTGGCTCTTGTAAAACCATACCCTAAAATGCATTAAGCTTGTGTTTCTGCCCGGTTATTTGTGTCCCTAGGTATAATATATTTTACTTTGTATTTAGGTGTAGTAAATCATTTCTGAATCTTCCAGTAGTGAGCAGCAATTATTCAACTTCCTTATTTTCTCCTCCTTCCCAGGAAACTTTTCTAAAGTTATACATTTATTTACCAAGGAAATAAAACACTGGCTTTCTGGGAACATACTTATGGAAGGTTTCCCCAAGAAATATATTTGATTCTTTCATAGGAAGAAAGCTGACACTTACCTATTACAGTAACCATCCAAAAACCAGGCTTACATGTTTTAAAATTTGCAGAACAACAAAGGAAGTTAATGTTTGCATATGTTTTTGTTTATTACTCTCAGGGATTGCTTTGTCAGGATGTGGTATTAAAAAATGTTCTTGTACTTCTGGGAGAGTTGGAAAAAATAACTATGACTGAGAGAGTATTTCTTCCCACAGGTCCCAGCTTCATGGGGAACAGAGATTCCCAACACCACATAACATGTTTACAAGGATGCAGTGAGAGAGAATTCTGTGACTTGAATGTTTTAACCTATTAACTTTGTGCTGCACAGAATCAGGCAGTTGATGAATGTGAATGTTAAGATGCATGTTTTTTTCTGGGTGATGTTAATCATGTAATGGTGACATGCTTGTGATGTTAAATATTTGTGACCAAAAGACAGTGGCACTTGGTGGGTCTCGTGACTTGGGCTGTTGGTGTCATTATTAGTTCCAAGTACATGTGTCACTACATTTCAAGGTGTCTGTGGCATGATAAGGAAAGGTTCTGAGATGTATTGAAATTAAATGACATAACGGTTGGAGAATGGGGCAGTGAGAGACAAGGGAAGGTAATCAGTCCACAATTACAGGCTGTAGCTCACCAGAAACTCCACATTCCTGAATGAAGTCATTTCAACATTTACCTAGAAGGCCCCAGAACCACTGCAACCCTCTTGTGCATGAACAGTGTCTGACCATCATCAATGACCAATCCATAAGCCTTCTCTATGGACCAACCACCCATCCCCAGCTTTTTCCTGGTTCATGTTAGCCCACCTTCCTTATCTATGGCCAGAGTACAGAGAACTTTCTTTCTTTGAGACCGCTTATGAATATCCCCCATTCCTGAGTCTGGCGGGAAAGTTGTTTCTGTTAACTGGCCTTGCTGCTGAAGCAGGAACATCCTGTCCTAGGCCTCAGTCCTTTTCCTGGCTCTAATCTGTAAAGGCTCAGTAAACCCTTTTATTCCAGGGACTTCTTGGTCTCTAAGGTTTTTGATTTGTCAGGTAGATTGATTGCAAGAATGGCCTTAATTCTCCATGTACCCCCGGACACATATCCTTTGTGGTGGGACTTTGCAGCAAGTGCCATTAAGAGGTGGCGTCCCTTCCCCACTCTCCTTTGCATATGGCTCAATTTACCGCTTTCTTTTATCAGCAGAGAGTGGCTCAAATGACGTTATATCAATTCTAAGCCTAGACCTCAAGAGACCCTGTGTATTTTTTGCTCATGCTGGTATCCTTCTTTCAACATGGATGAGCCTGGGCTAGTGTGCAGGAAGGTGATAGGTGATTCGTTGCAAAACTGGGTTGTCTAGAGGGGGACATCCCCAGCCAGCCAGCAGCTAGTTAACCTACCTGCTAATTACAGCCAAAGAAACCATCTGTGATAGGCCATACCTGGGCTAGATGGAAAGAACTGCCTGGTCAACCTTTGAATCATAAGTAATAATAAATTGTACGGTTTAAAGCCACTTAATTTTGAGCTGGTTTGTTACACAGTGTTATTATGAAAACAGCTCACTTATATGCTATTGAACATGTTTCTAGGTGACAGCAATCAATATATACTTTTAGATATTGGTAATTTTATGGCTCTGGGTTAAATTAACTATAGTTTTAAATAAAAGTGGTCTTGTGGTTCTAGGTGTGGGGGCTCAGTGATGTTGAAATTCAGAGGTAATCATGGCAATGTACCTAGTATTTATGGCTTTGATGATGATGGTACTTGTGCATTTGCTGAATATTGCCTTTAGGCCTGTAGGTCACTGTAGGTGTTGGCGGCTCTTGGCATGACTACCCATATGATATGGTGGGAAACCTAGATTTTCTGCCAGGATTTGCAACAGTTTGATAACTAGATGACAGCTCTTAGTGCCACTAAGTTCCCAAGAAAGCTAAATAAACATTGTTCTTGGTGTCTTGCTAGACTGGGAAGGTTGAGATATTAGTGAGTTTCTTCTCACTGCTTGTACATGTACATGCTTGTGGTTGAACATGTGTGTGTGCGTGCACGTGCACACACATGCATGCACACACACTGCGGGAAGACTATCAGGGGTCCCTGGCTCTTGCCCTGTGTGTGTGAAGATCGACCTTCCCATCCTAACAGTCCATTTGGCATGGATGCCAGAAGTGGACACCTTCTTACACTTGCTCTCATGATTTTTCAGTAAAACCACCTTTGGTGGGCATCAGTTCAACCTTTAGAAGAAGGGCTGATAAAATGGTATAAAAATATCTGACCATTTGTTTTCTTTGGTTAAGAAGCATATCCGGTGGTGAGAGACAGAGCCATAGCTGTATGTCAGCAGGTGGAGTCGCCCACCCAGAACCCTGGTCCCACCCCTGAAACAACCCTGTTCCTCTGGGAGGGAACTGGTTATACTTGTATTTGTTTTCTACATATTTTCTTTGCTGGTGTATCCATCTGAACTATGAGGCACTAGTGTCTCTAAGAATCCCTCTGTGTTTTCTGAAGATATTTCCCATCTTTGCTAACTTTGTGGATAAAGGTTAACAAAACCCTTTCCCTTTTTGAATGAGAATTTAACCTTTGGTTAAGTCTCTAGGTTAGCAACCCTGGTAACTTGACAATGACAGTATGTCAATTATGTTCTTGGGTGGGATTTCTTGTGCTAAAAATGACCTTTGGTTGGCCGATTGTGTTATGAATCAACCATAATACTTGATAGGGAAGCTGTGCTCTGGGCTTCTTTAAGAGTTATAACTCTTATATCTGAGCATGTATCTTGCAGGGACCTTGGAAGCTATGGGTCCTGTGGGTTAGCAGCTTTTAGGTCGGGGGTGGATTCTATACCTGCCTGATGTGGGTCTCATCTCCTCATATCTGAACTGATAACCTGCTGCAAAGACCACCACAGGGACAGAATGCCCGAAGCTGTCCTTTGGCAAGCTCTGGTTTTTGTCCTATAACCTAACAGATGGATGTCAACTGTGGCCTATGGTAATCTAGTTAGTCTGAATGTTAGGTGAACCTAAAAAGCTCTTTAGAGGGTATTGCAGACTTGGCATATGTCTGTAGGTCCAGCGGCCAATACACTTGAGACGTTCTCCGGCCTGAAAGGACTCTGTGGCTGGTGCACTGGGCTGTGTGTGTGTGTTTGGGTATATTTCATCATGCATGAGGTGTACATGGCAGAATGCTGGTTCACTGGGATTTGTACACCATGATACTAGAGTATCAACAGAAGCACCATCTAAGCAACTTGCCAAACTGTAACATCACTAACCTAAGAGTGTGTAGAGAGGGGTTTTCGGGGAAGGAGGCTGAGAAGCTTGGTGTGTGGTTGCATTGCTGGCAGTACTGACCAAGGGTGGCTATTCCATGTTAAAACCAAAGGCACTCACAACAGGGGGCTTTGTGGAACAGCCCGCCCCCACCCCCAGCCAGTCACAGGAAAAGCAGAATTAACACCCATCTCAGGCATCCTCTAACCGTGGGAGAGGATCTTCTTTTGGGGGAACCTGGAGATGTCCTGGCCATACTGTCATGAGTGTCTGCTCCTTGCCCAGAGAGGGTATACAGATCTGTGTGGGATGATTCAAGCTCTCAAGCAATGGCTTTTGGAAGCTTTCTCTCTCTCAAGGCTCTGTTTTATGTTGTGTTAGCTTCATTCTCAGTCAGGCCTTTCCTAAGTGGAGGTAGAGATGGCCACCAGCAGCTCCAGGCCCCCATTTTACGAGCATAATGGCCAAAGAGCATGTCTTCTCTTTCTCTTCCTGCCGGTAGGTTGTGGCTGCCCCTGTCCTGGCTTGGAATATGTGGGCTTTCTGAATAAGCAGAGGTCCGGTATGAAAGCTCTCACGTGGTTACCTAGGAGCAGGCTGTTCAGGATGTTTGAAACATTGCCTGAGGCTGGAGAAGAGTGGCTTCTCAGAGGAAAATCAGATGGCTGGGATGCAGAATAGTGGGAAGGGATGCTGGGAGTGCTAACAATAGTTGTCCATAATATATCCCTGATCATCCTGGAAGAAAGAGGTAAACCAATCTCGGGCTTAAACACAAAGGTACCTTAATATATGATGGAGTGTGGGTGAGACAGATACGTGAAAAATTTTAATCAGGGAGAAAAATAATAAATGCCATGATGTAGGCATAGATCCAGAGTTTATAAAAACAAGCAGTGATAGTGACAACTCAGAAAACATTGGAATAGAATTCTGGCATTTTTGGCTTCCATCCAGTACAGCCGAACTCCTCAATTTTAGTGTGCATGCCAGTCACCCAAGGATCTGGTTAAAATGCAGGTTTGGATTCTGGGGAAGGGCCCAAGATTCTGCATTTCTAAGAAGCTGTCAGGTGGCTCTGATCTGCTGTTTGGGACCTTGTACTGTGTAGCAAAACAGTGAAGGGTTAGGTCACTGCACAGTTTGTACCGATTTCTGGAACATTTCCGATATTCCTGAAGAAGTGTTAGCAGCTGCCTCCCAGAGACATTTGGGCAGCATGAGGCTAGACCTCCCCAGTGCAGCCAGGGTGTGAGAAAGCTCGTTGGAGGGGTCTCTTCAAAATGACGAGGCCTGTGGGCCAGGTTGCATGACCCTGAAACGCTAACGCCGGCAGTTTCTCCTGGCGCTGTAGCAGTGCTTACAGGGCACATGGTGCTGCTAAGTGAATTATACACAGTGAGATAATCATGGGCCTCCTCTGCCAACGGGCAGCTCCCACTGGAATGAATTTGGCGAAGGAGAGTCAAAAAAATAGCCAAACTGCAGGATAATGTGTAACCAGAAATATTTTTTAAAGGAGCCATAAAAGGATGTTTGGAGAAAGTTAATTTTTAAATACCAGCTCCCACTCCATTGTATGGACTCCCTAGAAGACTGATAATACCATTCTTTCTCCTTCTACAGCTCTCCCCCAGGCTGCTTTCAGAAAATACTGATCTGTTAAGCAGCCCATCCAACAAGTATTAACTCGCTGACCTGAAGGTTCATAGCATGGCCATATTCAGACCCAGCTTATAGCAGGGAACCCAGTTGTATTCTAAATTGGATCCTTCTTTTATGTTAGAAGAATAAATGATGATACTCCTCAAAATATTCAAGGACCAAATGTTTGAGCCCAGATCGATAAAGATAAATAAAAAAATTATGGAGGAATTTATGGGGATTCAGGATTTCCTGAAATTTAGGACTTTGCTATTTTTCAGGAAGTCATTGGTCTGAGGTAGAAATTAGAATTTTTGTTCTAGACTAATATGTTTAAAAAGGAATTGTTTAGTAATATTTTAGATTGTTTTCTCTAGCAGCTAATGATTTTTGAAAGGAATTGAAAGTATGTACAACCATTAAATCAACTGTTTTCCACATTTCACCTCAAGTCAAGTGATGAACATGCAAATGGCACAATGCACATTAGATTGTTCCGACAAACAGTGTGCGCAGCTGTGAATCACCTGGCCTGCCCTGGATCTGCTTCTATTTTGGAGTTTGGGTGTGGCAGGGAGAAGGGGTTATTCCATGGCTGGGAGCTTTATTATATGAGCGTGTGGTTTATTCCTTACCCTGGAGCATAGAAAGGGCAGAGTGACTTTGAAAAAAGAAAAATGATTTGCAACTCAAGGGCTGGCGTTTCAAGCCCTGAGCTTTTGTTTATGATGGGTGGATATGGATGGGTACATCTGTTTCCCACTTGATTTTTCTAAGTGGACAAAAATGCAAAGCTCCTCAGTGTTTATGTCTCACAAATATTATTTGCAAATATTTTGCAAATAAGTTTAAGAAAATGGCATGGCATCTGGGCTTCATAACTATACCAGTTATATTTCTCAAAGAAGCCAGCCCTGCCCACCCTGTGTAATAGCTTCACTGTGGCTGCCTGCCCTCCACACCTTCCCACTGCAGCCTAAGTGTTTTTCATCTTCTCATTTAATTTATTACTTATCTGTTTATTATGCTCATTGACTGTCTCCCTCCTCTAGAATGTCAGCTCTTAAAAGAGTAGGGATCTTTGTATTGTTTACTGATAGTGTCATGCATGCCTGGAATAGTGCTTGCTTGACCCTTGTTAGTTTACCAATAAAATAATGTAAGAATAACTTTTATTTCTGTGATTTAGAGTAAGTTCACTCCTATTTTCTTAGACCAGGTTGAAATTAAGATAGAAGCCATCCACTTATACTATGTCTCAAATACAGTAAAAATATCATGGAATACTATCTCTTAAGAACTTTTCTTCCAACTGAGGATAAAACTTCTTTTTCTGTTATGCAACAAAAGAGACCACTTGATTATGGCATTGATGGTAGTTCATTTGGTAATAATAAAGATTCCATTCCTACATAGATCAATTAGCTTTTCTCAAAGTGTTATGTTAAACCAGGGTTTCTCAACCTATTGTTTATGGCTGGATAATTCTGTTGTGGGGCACTGTCCTGTGCCTTGTCAGATGTTTAGCACCATCCCTGACCTCAGCCGACAAGGGACCAGTGTCAGCCTCCTCTCACCCGTTGTGACAACTGACAATGTCTCCAAGCATTGTCAAATATGGTGGCTGGAACCACGTAGTCAAAGCAATCAACCTAATTTAAAATAGGCTCATTAACTTGCAAAGACTTTTTTTTAATCATTAAAGAGATAGTTGCATTAGTCACCTATGTGGTAGACAAAATAATGGCCATCAGAGATGTCCATGCCCTCATCCTGTGAACCTGTGACTGTGTTACCCTACATGGCAAAAGGTATTTTGCAGATGCGATTAAGGTTAAGGTCCTTGAGATGGGGAGATTATCCTGGATTATCCAGGAGGGCCCTGTCTAATTACATGGGCCTTTAAAAGTGGAGAGCCTTTAAAAGAGAAATATGGTCACAGGAGAAGGGTCAGATGTGACAGAGACTCAACCTTCTATTGCTGGCTTTGACAATGAAGGGAGGCTATGAGCCAAGGAATGTGATGACCTCTAGAAGCTGGAAGTGGCCTTCAGTTGACAGCCAGAAGGAAAATGAGGACCTTGCTCCTATAACTGCAAGGAACCTGAATGAGCAAGGACCATCTCCTCCCCTCCAGCCCTGCGAAAGGAAGGGAGCCCTTTGACATCTTGATTTTAACTTGGCAAGAACCATATGAGACTTGTGACCTGCTGAACTGTAAGATACCTGTTTGTGTTATGTCACTAAATTTGTGGTAATTTGTTAAAGCAATAATAGAAAACTAATACAATTTGTTATATTGAGACCTTTCCATCTTCCCATTTTATAGGTGTTATGGGCTGAGTTGTGTCCTCACCAATTTATATGTTGAAGACCTATCCCCCAGTACCTAGAATATGTTTGGAGGTAGGGTCTTTAAAGAGGTGCTTAAGGTTAACTGAGGTTATTAGGATGCATCCTGATCCAGTGAATGGTATCTTTACAAGAAGAGGAGACTAGGACACAGACACATATAGGTGGAAGAGCATGCGAAGACCTATGGAGATGATGGCCAAGGAGAAAGGACTTCAGAAAAAACCAATCCTATCATCACCTTGATCTTGGACGTCTAGCTTCCAGAACCATAAGGAAAACATTTCTGTCATTTAAGCCCCCTAGTCTGTGATACTTTGTTCTGGCAGCCTTACCAAACTAATAATGGTAGATGAGGAAACAATGCAGATTACAAAGGAATTTCCCCAGGACATATAGCTAGTACTTCAAGGAGCAGAGCCTCCACAATCTATGATGTTAATCCATATACTGACTGATCTCCTTAGCTGACCAAGGTTTTATGAATGACATGGAGCATTCTAACTATTGCCAATTTGTAGATGAGAAGTCTGAGATGTATCCTCAAATTGTGACTTTGACTTAGTAGCTGTTGTTTCTTGGGACAAGTTGATCTCAGACATGCAGTTGGCTCATATGTAAATATAATATTATTTTCTTCCCAAGATTACTTTGAGGATTAAAATGGGCAATGAATGCAAAGATACTTTGTCATGTGCAGGGCATGGTGCAAATGTGAGGTGGTATTATAAAAACATTACTGTTGCTGCAAAAAGAAATTAAGCAAGTATTGTTCTGATAACACCTTCCAGAATGTCTTTGAGGTATGGTTAGTGAATGTTCACTTTTGAACTCAAGAAGCAACATGTGAAATATTCTTTAACTAAGGCAGGGCAGGGGTGTACAAGAATGTACAAGAATCTGTGTTTTCTTTCTGTGTTTCCTTCTAAAAGGCAATTCACATAATATTTATTGGTTGAAATTCCCAATCAGGCATTATCAGAAAGTCAGTGAGAAGAATAATAGGTGTTTAAAAGAAGGGTGACTGTCTATTCTGATTTGAACTGTCTACTCTGTCTGATTTATTATAGGACAAGAATAAAAAATAAACAGAAAGGGACTATTTATTTGTGGTAAAGTTAGCAGGGCAGCTTTCCCACAGGAGAGCAATGTGTTCTGTGAGTCTGTGGTTCCACTCAAAGTTCTTCCAGCAGGGGAAGCATTTATTTTGGTTTAAAACCTTGCGTGCTTCTTGTCCTGTAGTATCTACTCCCACAAATGGCAGTCTTTGTATATAAGATAACAGAAGCTTCAAGTGGTTTAAAAGGATCTCTCAGTCCCATTAAGTTTGTTTCAACTGTGGTCTTTAGGAGGGAACCATGCAACTGCTTTCAGCCTGCCATCAAGTTTTTGATGAGGGCAAATTTAGTATTAACATTGGAAGTGGCCATGCTTTTTTTATAGGTGTTACCAACACAGTATTACCTGCATTTCTTTTCCCTTCTGCCCTGTTTAGGGTACTTCACTTCAAGCTTCAAGTCCTGGCTCAAATTTCACCCCTTTTGTTAAACCGTTTCCATCTTTTCCAGCTACTGTAAATTCCTCTCTCATCTGTGTGCCTGAAATACCTTCTTCAGATCTCAAAATACTGTTTTCTATTTTATAATGATTTATCATTTTGTGTAATAATGATTTGTGAGATTTTCAATGGCAGGCACATCCCTGACTCCAGGGGCAATGTTTTGATGACAGTGCTCCATGTTTCAGTGACAGCATCCCCAGCACTGGGCCTCGAACATAACAGCTATACAATGTATTAATTTCAGATCAAAGAAAGGTCTTGGATAGTGTTTAACAATAGCTCTTTTAAATAAATAGCATATTTAGCAACTTCTCTAAGCCAGTAACTTGACATTATCCTACCTGTACATAGCAATTATATAGATAGGTCTTGATGGCTCACATTTTGTGGCTGAGGAAATTGAGGCTTGAGGTCAGGTAATTTGCCTAAGGTGATTTGACTAGTAAGGGGCAAGGAGAAGTTTCAAAATAAGGTGGATATATATGTTTATTGGAGAGTGGGTGATGGCTGTTACAGGCTTAAGGCAAAATGGGAAAAAGATTAGCATTTTTTGTCCTTAACATCACTTTACTTTTCTTCTTTCTTTTCTTGCCTCTGTAATATGCCTTTGTATACCCACCAAGGCCTGATGTAGTAGATAGAATCATTGCTCCCAATTCTCACGACCCCTGTGAATTCTAAGTCCCATGCCTTTTGTCATGTGGCTTTGAAGAATATCCCTCTAGAATGGGCTGTTCTTCCCTACTCCAGTGATGTTGGGCTTGGCCACATTACTTGCTTTGTCCAGTGGATTGTGGGTGGAAGTAACAATGGGCCAGGTCTGAGCTGAGATCTTAAGAGGCATTTTGTGTTGTGTATTTCTGCTCACCCCTCTTATAATTCATTGTGAGTAATTTGCCTGGAGTGGCTATAGGTCGAAGAAAGGTCAAAGATGTGGAGGAGACATGAACTTTACTTGAACTTTGAAGCTGAGATGTTTCAGCTTACTGGTAGAGTAGACCTGGCAGTGAGAATATTTTCTTTATTGTAAGTCACTGAGACTTTGAGATTGGTTGTTACACAGAAAGAGCTGACTAATACACTTGGTCTTCTAAAAGCATTCTGTAATCACAGTTGTGATCTCCTCTCTCACCTAGTCAATCAAAGGGGAAGGAAAATTCCATTTATTTAGGAGATACATGAGTATAGGCCCTCAAAGGGCATCCTAGGGCTTGGCACATATATGAGGTGAAAAATGAATGTGAAATACTACAGATTTCTCTGAATGTTTTCCCCATTCTCTCCTTGTCCCCCTATATTGGTGCTTTGCTGACACTTCTGATTCCTTCTTTAATGCCTGATTTTAATTCCAGTCCCTAGGATGTGTCTCAGGAATATTGCTCAACAGTGTTGGCATCTTCACTTTTCTTTTTAGAGAGAAAATATTCACAGAGAAGCTTCTCTTCTACTGTTGAGGATCTGGCTACCTCCTACTACTTGACCCCATTTTACGTAAAAGCATGTATCTGTGTATATCCCACTTTTAAATAAGCTTGCAGCCCATCGCTCCCTAGAGCTCAGAACCAATCTGGGTAAAAGAAGGAGATGCTCAAAGCAACAACCGCTCAGACAGGATTCTCTTCCCCTCTCACTCTCTGTGCTCCATCCCACCCATCCCTCCATTCTCTCCTGGTTATCCATATCCTCTACCCATTCCATCCTACCCCTAGGATGACCTAATTCCAGGTCACAATCAGCTGTTTGGAATGAGTCTTATGTTTCCCTTTAAATGTTTTGCTACATGTGTGCAATTTCACTGAGTCATAATGATGCATGCAGATAGGAATTACTTTTCCTGGTTTTACAGATTAAAGTACTTCAAGTCATTAATGTTGGAAGTTCACTTGGAAACCCCCATCTGTCTGTCGATCTGTGATTTTCACACTTTTCTCTAATAGCTGAGCTCTTATTATTATTATTTTTCAAATTAAATCTTACCTGGAGTCTTTTATTCACAAAGCACTTTAATCGACAAGTAATGGAACCCTGATTCAAGCTGGCTTGGATGATGAGGGGAATTAAAAATCTCCCCTGACAAGAAGTGCAGAGGTGGTGTGGGCCTCTGCCGGTGTCATGGGCTCCAGCCCCGACTCCGTGCAGCTCCTTGGTTGGCTCTGTGCTCCTCTGTGTGACGCGTTCGTCTTCCGGCTGGGAGCAGGAGGGCAGCGGTGATTCCCGGCATCCAACCTGGAAGGGAAAACCCATGGAGTTGGAATTGGGGTGACCTCATTTTAGAAGGGAGGCACGTTTCCCAGCTGTTCACCAGCAAATCTCATTTTGTGTTTTACTGCCTATGCCGGGTCACATGCTGGCTTTCATCAAATCCCTGACAAGGGGCCATTGTGATATGCATATACAAAGCAGGGTCACTCTGAAGCTGAGGCAAGGGCTTCCCTTGGCACATGTGGTAGTGAAATTTTAAGATAGCTCCTGAAATTCCCAACTCCTTGTGTATGTCTTATATAATCTCCTACTCTTGAGTCTGGGTGGAACCGGTGACTATGATAGGATAGGTGTTTCCTTCATTAGACTGTGTTGTGTGGCCAGTGATAATGAAGCAGTCCCTCCTATGATTGTATTTACATTGTATGAAACTGTCATAACAGACTGGAGAGAGATTGGAAGTATGAGTGAGATTCAGCACCAGGAGAATTCTAAGCCACCAGCTTTGAAGATGGAGGGGGCCATATGGCAAGGAGCGGAGGGTGGCCTGTTGGAGCTGAGATCAGTTCCCAATAGATGTTAGCAACCATATGGAACTGAATTTATCCAACACTCTGAATGAGTATGGAAGCAAATTCTTTACCAGAACCTCCAGAAAGGCATGTAGTGTGGTTAACATGCAGATTTAACCCTGTGAAACCCTGAGCAAGTCACCCATTGCACCATGCCCAGCCTTCTAACCTATGGAACTATGAGCTAATAGATGGGTGTTGTTATAAACCACTAAAGTATAGTTTATTATATCTCCTACAGACAGCATCTCAGTCTCAGCTGACACTGCGATTCAGCCTGGAGACCCTGAGCAAAGAACCTAGTTACTCTGTGCCCAGAACTCTGACCTATAGAAACTGTGAGATTGCTGTTGGTTACTGTTCTAAGTTGCTCAGTCTGTGGTAGCTGTTACGAACAATATATGACTAATAACACCGTCTACTCTCCACTTCTAGGTCACACTGGAGATAGACAGCTGAAAACACTGGGCTCTGTCAACACAAAGTTGAGGTTAGATACTGGGTTTAAAATAGATAATATTCATTTGCATCATTTTATTTTCTTGAATTTATGAATATAATATATTTGAGGAATATCATAGTACTGTTCTAAATAATATATGAAATTCAGAGCTAGGAATGATAATGTATCCAATTTGTTTCTCTATTTTATGTTTGGTTTCACACATCAAGACAATCCTGACTCACACATATTTAGTATTCTTGTGAATTTAATAATTTTATATACTGTACACATGTATAGGCTTGAATAAAAAAAACGACCACTGCAGAGCTACAACTTCTGTAATCATTGATATAGTTATAAGAAATCTAATTAAATATAGCAAAATGATAGAATTTTTATACCAGGATTTGTGTACAATCAAGTTTTTGTTGTTGCACAATTAATGGTCTCTCTAGAGGGTTTTGGTTTGATAAGATGTTTAAGTGTGCATGCTAATTTATGGTATTTAAAATAGATGAATACATATATTTAAAAATGAAATTTGAATCCAGATTTAGGGAACACTGAAATCCCTTTGTAATCCCCTGGGGTTCCTCAGAAAATACTCTGAAAGCTCTTGCTCAGACCACATGATTCCAGGCTGACCAGTGCTGGTCCTTCAGTATAGCTAACATTATGGAGGAGAAAAACAAAGGGTTGATTAATTAATGAAGAAATACCTCCATGTTTTTGTGGGGCAAAATTCCTGATGGGAAGAGAAAGAACCTCAGGTCTTGGGTGAGCAGTTCCCAGTCCTGGTGAGCTCATCTTCTTGGACCGATGGTCCCTCCTAGCGGAGGGCCAAGCAATGGTTTGTTTTATTTGGGGTTCCACCTGTCTGTGGGCCATTTAGTGCTGGAATATGCCTGTGATAGAATAGACAGCTGTGATCTTCTTGGGTTGTGGAGCCCGTCTGGCCCTACCACAGAGGACAAATGGAGGTGACTTGTTCTTCTAGGCCCCAGTGACTGAAGTGCAGCTTAGTTTTCTAGCCAATCTAGAAGACTATCAAAATGTATATGAAACTTTTAACCCATTGCCTGAGACCTGTTTAAGCCTCAAGAATTTTCTGGCCTCATATCACATTTCTGAAACCCTTGGGGCCAGCTCTTTTTTGGAATTCAGAAATTTTGGCACTCTAGAAAGGAAATTTGGTGCAAATATCTTACATTGTAATGCTGCTGGGAGTCCGAGGCAGCATGGCATAATCAAACTTAGTAATATTTATTTTGTCAGGTTGATATTAAGAATATTCATACTACATGGCCTAAATAAAGACTATAATAGCCCTCCAAATTAGAGACATTTTATAGCAATAAAGGAGTTATAAGAAGGTTTCCAGGAAGATATAACAATTATGAACATGTATGCATCTAACACAAGAATCTCAGGATACATGAAGCAAAAATGACAAAATGGAAGAGAGAAATGATAGAAAATCAACAATAATAGTTGAACACTTCAATACCTAACTCAAAATAACTGTTGGGACAATTAGACAGAAAATCAATAATATTTAGAAGATATATATAATAATTAAAGATTCCTGAGCTTCTAGCCCAAGTTTGATTTGAACTAGTCCAACTTCCTGATCTAGCCATACAATATTTATTTTTATGCTATTAACTTAGGGCTCATAGATCCCTAGGCAGCCCATGTGTGGCTTTCAGGGGCTTTATAAGCCTATAAAATAATATGCAATTTTTTTTTTTTTTTGGTGAGTGAATGCATTTGGAGAAGGTGTGTTCATAGCTTTCATCAGTCAGTTATTAATGTATATTCTTTTGAGGGTGCACTCAAAAGTATATACCTGGAATACATAACATGTATTTGACCAAGTGTAGGGGAAATAGCTATGAACAAGACAGATTCATATGGAGGTGGGATGGGGTGGGACAGTCTGACAAAAATCATAAGTAAAGAGATTACTTTAGATACTATTGATTGTTTTGAGGAAAATAGAGCAGTGTGATAGGCATTGGCTTTGAGGGCCCCTGATTTAGCTGGGGGAATCAAAGAAGACTTCTTGGAGGAGGTGACATTTGAAGGGTGAAAACAGAAGAAAGAAAGTGCTAATGTCCTGACATAGGGACAAATGTGTTCTCTTCAAGAGGCTGGACAAAAATGAGAGTGGCTGGAGGACAGTAACCAAATGTAGAAGTGCAGAGAAACAATTCTGGAGTAGGCAGGGGCCAGACCATGGAGTGTTCTGCAGGCCACCTTCCAGGATTTGGATAATGGTAAGCTGATTGTAAGTCACTGATGGCTTTGAGCAAAAATTTATTCTGATACTATGTGTGGAATAGTACACCAGCCTAGGAACTAATCTTATGGTGCAAATGGGAGATGATGGCAGCTTGGATAAGGAGCGGGGAGAGACAACAGCCCAAAGAGCTTAACAATCACTAAGGCAAGAAGCTGTTTGAAATAGGAGTGTACCAATCTGAAATGTCATTAGAAAGCAAATTAAACCAACTTAAGTCAAGTGGAACACTAGTCATGTCTTTCATTATTTCTTCATGGTGTCCGCAAGACTGTAATTTAGAAAACAGCAGTGTTGATGACATCCTCTAAAGAGGTTGCAGGCAGAAGCTCAAGTAGGGTTTTAATCTCCACTGAAGGAAACATGAAAAAAGGTGCTGTAACAGAAAATCTCCAAGTTTTAGTGGCTTACTGCAATAAATAAGAGTTTGCTTCTCATTCATGGATGTCTTCTATGGCTTGCCTCTACCATTTCAGAGTTGTAAGCTTCCACAGAGGAGAGAGAGTATGTGGAAGGTCATGTTTTAGAGCTGGGGTCACATTAGCCACAGGGACTCATCTGACTGCAAGAGTGAGCTGTGGCGAGTCTCAAGTCTCGACAGCAGTTGTTCAGAAATTGTGCTCCTACCATATATACCATGTTTGCTTATGAAGGGATAGTTCAGGATGAAGGTAGGATGTGTCATTTATTCTCTTAAGCAGATGGAATCACGGAATCTCTCCTGAGGCCTCAATTTGCCTCAATGATGGGCAGTTTTTTATGTTTGTTTTTGGTTGTTTAACTGCAGTCTACCTGCATCAAAATAGTGTTCTTCATTTTCTGGAAGTTGAATTCTCATCTGTTTTCTTTTTTAAAGGTCATGTTTCCTTTTGGTCAGTTCACTCACTGGGTGCATGTTTGGGATTTCCCTACACCTAGTCATATCTGGCAAAAAAAACCCTAAACAAACATATTTTCTTGTCTGAGATCAGCTTTGTAAAAACAATGTATTTCAAGATAGACGACTTAGTTGCTGGATGGTAGGCCTATTAAGGGTCCCCATTTGTACTATAAGTAGAGTGCAAACATTTAGGGCCTGTAGAAAGTCTAGAGTCATAGGTTCTCCTTATCATTCTGTAACTTCTTTAATTAAAAAAGTAATAGCTGTTGTTTAGCAGAAGTTGTCTATGCGATGGGCCTTCTTCTAAGCACTTTACATGGGTCACTGCAGTCGTCACAAGTACATTATGAGGGAAGTACTCTTGTGCAAATAGATGGGGAATGGAGGCACATGAGAGGTTAAGGAGTTGGAAAAATTATGGACGTGAGGGCCATCAAATCAGGTAGCTTTCAGGGAATTTAGAGAGCCTGTTTGGTATGACTTTTGCTTGTGAATTTTTGGAGAACATTTTTGTTTACTTTTCTGTATTAGAGACTCAATAACAAATTAGGCTTGCCGTACCTTGTTTCCACGTTAATTTCACAGGAAGAAGAATGTTAATGTTTTCTGGTTGCATGGGTGTCTATCTTTATAAATACTCAAGACGTTTCCTGGTAGTTTCTCTAGTGATATTCAAAATATTGATGATATCATTTTCAAGGAAGTGATAGGCTGAATAAACATGATTCTTGGCTGTAGACCCATTGTACTCTTTGTACGACATTTCTGCATACTTACATGAAGTCATTTCCTCACAAGAAGAAATATGTTACCAAAATTATACTCTGCTGAGGAGGCAGCTCATGCATGACTCATGTGTGAAAAGATCATTTGTAAGTCTTCTGGGCAAAGTGCTCATTTTCAACTTGCATTTATTGGCACTGTTCAATTTAGGTGAGAATACTATGTAAAGTAGCTGCCTTAAACAATTTTGAGTTTGTTTAACCAATAACACAATCTAGCACTTGTCAAAGCCATTTACTACTATTTACAAAGGTATCTCTTTGTGGTATCTTTGAGGTATCTCAAAGAGTGCTGGAAACTTAATAGGGTGTTCATTTTGCAGATTGCTCAAAAATGCAATACTAAGAAATTTGTTCATTGGCTTCTTTATATTTCCTCCTGAATCTTGGCTGGTTTTCCCTGCTCTTGTATACTGTGGGACATTTTCTTACAGGTGTAATGAGCTTCTATCAGGGATCATAATTAGGCAGCCCAATCCATAGGCCCTGTAAGACCTAGGACTTTACACACCGTCAAACAAATTTTCATTGTGAATACTTTTAGATGAGGCATTCCTGCTGTAGTTCACCCTCATCCCCATTACTGTTTCTTTTGACATGACTCATATATTTATATGATGGACTTATCTCCTGAGTATTAAAAGGTTATTCTTCAGTTTCTAGAGGATGGCTCCTTAGTTTTCTCTTTTCCAAAGTAGGAGTGCTTTTTTGGTCAGTTCATCAACTAGGCATACTTTGGGATTTCTCAAAACTCAATCACATCTGGCAAAGACCCAGTCTTATTTCCTTTCCTGGCTTTTATAACAAAGCATTCTACAGGATTGAGGAATTAGCTGTTTGAGTTAGAGCCTATTAACAACAATCAAGATATACTGGATATTATTAAAATTAATCCACCTGTTTCTTTTTCTCTTTTTAAATGTGACTGTTAGAACATTTAAAATTATGAATATGGCTTGCATTTGTATCTTGCATTATATTTATATTGGGCAACATTCTTCTAAACAACTAATAAAGGCTCTTATAACCCTAATACATATTAATGTTTGGCACAGATCACAATTGAGAAATATTTACATTTACTGTCTTGGTAGAACTAAGTGGATTTGTCACGGAGCAGTTATAATTAAAATGCCAATAAATCCTCATTGAGTCAGGGCACTTATTTCTTGCTTGAGTTCACCCATTCATCTTCCAACTCATGCACTTAAAAAAATTTCCCCAAAATAGACTTGGATGTGCATGTTCTGGTGTCTGAAATAGTCCCATTGCTTTTAGAGAATTGCTGTTGAGAAGCATGGTTTGTTTTGACAGCTAGGAATGCAAGAGACTTTCTAGTTTAGATTAAATGTTCCATCTGCTGTGTTATGCAAGTAGAAGAGCTGAAGCTCAGTGAAAAGCGGCTTGATGGAATGGGTGGTGGTGGTGGTTCTGTTTTATCCTATGACTTCCTTTTTTTTTTTTTTTTTAACTTACAAGCTAAAGAAGAGACATAACAAACAAATCACTATGCATTAGCAACCCTTGCCAAGTGTAACAGATGAACACTTCTCTTGAGTATCACTCAGTCTTAGCCAGTCAGATTGCTCAGTGCTCTGCCTCAACTACTAGGGAAAGCATTTCTTTAAGGCTATAGATTCCGTTTCTGATTCAAACAGCCTGCTTCCTATGGATTGTTAGAACAAGTCAAAAGCAGAAGTCTGTTTCCTTAGATCAACTAGAGTACATTTCTGATTGCCAGGTCTCTGTGGAGTTCACAGGTGGGAGGAATTCAAAGGATTTCTTTCTCTCACTAACATTTAAGCAAACTAACGTCTTCTATATTCAGACATTTAGTAACAGTGTCTTGAGTGAGCAGCTGAGGATTATGACAGTTACTTTAATAGCCCGATTATATAGAAATGCCTTAAATAAACAAAGTACTGCAGCAGAGACTATTAGTTGTCTGGCAAAATTTCTCTCTTTCATAATAATAGAATTGTAGTCGGGATGTGGCTGGCCAGCTAGAGACTAAAATTTCCAAAAGTCCTTCAAGGTATGTATATAGTTGTGTGGTTAATTTCTTTTCAATGAAATGCAAGAAGAAATGGGGTGTAAATAAGGTGTACTGGTTTGGGGGCCTTTAAGTTGGTGAATGTGCTTTTTCATTCATAGTCTTCCCCCTTCCTGTGGCTGGAAAGGCAATGACTAGATTGACCTTGAAACTTGCAGATATGGAGCCTCTAGCAGCCTGGATCCTTGAATGACCATGTGGAGAAGAGGCACCTTGCTGACTGGGCTGTTGTGTGAGGGAGAAATAAACTTTTATATGTTTGAATTATTACATTTTGGTATTTATTTGTTACAGTTGTTTAGCTTACCCTGACTAACAATGTAAACCCTATTGTTATGCTGAAAATAAACTGATTTGAAAATGATGAAATATAGCAAATTACAAAGGAGATAATTTTCTATTCTCTTAGGATACACTTTTGTCTTCAATGGTCATGATCTTATTTTTCTGACATTTCACTTAAGCTAGCTTCAGACATTAGTTATGGAAGTAGAGGATATCTGAACTGCAAAGGGGTAATTTTGTCCAAATCCCTCATTTTGCAGAGAAGGAAATATCCTTAACTTGCCTGCCTGATATGACATGGCTTAGGGAGTTGGAGGAATTGGACTAGAATTCAAGTTTCCTGTTCCTCATTTCAGTACCTTTCCAACATATCAAATAGGTGCAAATAATTTTCATCTAATGTGGCATCTTTGATCAGTATTGCCTGTCCAGACTATTGTTTTCATGAATATGAAGCTGCTTTCTAGTCCATGGGAGAGGAAAGAGTGGAGACAGTTATGCATTGCATTCACCAATTCTGCATTACCCAATGTAACTTCACACTGAGATAAGTTGTGTGATGTTTCTTGGCAGGATTGAGAAAGTGTAAGTTTTATTTATCTTTTGAATGGTGACAGTCTGAGCAGAGAATTCTGATAATGTTATCACTAACAGAATTAGCATTGCAGCGGAGTGAAAAGATCATAGGACTGGGTGTCTGGAAATGTAGGTTTTAGCCTTAGTTCTTTAGTAACTTGACCATAGGCAGGTCACTTAACACACCTAAACTTCAATTTGTTTATCTTTAAGGTAACGTTATGAAGCAAGATCCTATTTCAGGTTCAAATTTTTGTTATATAAGAATATTTCACTGATTGTATTCAAGAACTATAGTTCACAGCTCACATAAATATATCTATCGTATTTATCTATCAACATAACTTTCAAGAGACACATCTAATCAAATTCCCTAAAATTCCAAGTGTTAATAATATTATGATTAATTGTCATAACAATTTGTAGTTATATGGAGTTTTTAAATTTATGTTTTTACATTTGCTGTCCAGGACAAGTCTGTGGGGTTGGCAGATCTTTTCTGTAACATGGCATGCTGTGGAAAAAGGGTTTCATTTACAGATAATAAAACTATGGCTTAGGAAGAGTAAGTGACAAAAAGTGAAATCGTATAGCAAGTAAGTGAAGAAATTGGAGCTTGATTCCAGAGCAGATGCATACTTTCTCTAGTTTACACTTCCTCCATAATCCTTTGGAATTAAAAACAGTTGCAGTTTGCTTTGAGAAAATTTTATAGAGACTACTGTTGTATGTCTACAGTGACTTGGATTCCAGACATTTGAGTCTGACTCAATAAATTTTTTGTTGTTGTTGATATATGAATAGAGATCACCTTTTTGCCGGTGGACTCGCACACTCTGCCACACCTCATCAGGGCTTTCTCTTGGCCCTAGTTCAATGCTTGTTCATTCTTGGCTCAAATTAACCCTCCCGTTGAGTTGTGGTGGGTCTTTTTCACAGCCTTTCAACTTACCTTCGATACGAGACCCTGTGTAGGAAACAACTAACTCAGTGTGGTCCATGATGAGATCAAGATGCTTCACAGAAGAGCATGGGATGATGTAGTGTCTGTACCAAATCAAAGTAATGAGTTGCCAAAATGCACTCCCCATGCTTTCCACTTTTCTTTCTGGTTTATGCTTCCATCTGGCAGCGTTTAACAACTGAGCTGTTGGGATGTATGGTGAGCTTTGTACCACTGTGATGCATCTTTCTCTGCTGGAAAAATCTTCAGATTGCTTTGCAAGACAGAACACTTGTGAGTAGGCTCTCTGTCATGACAAATGGTTTAGAAAATTACTTTGAGGATTCTATCATCTTCCATTCAAAGAGAAGTATCTCACTTATTTGATACCTCTCCTGATTTTTTGCATCAGATGGAGAAATATGGATTCATTTGTCAGGGTAATTGGGCACATTCTTAATTGGTTAAAAAAAAAGTGAACTAATTTAACCAGATCACTAGAGCTGGTTTAGTTGGGCCCTCTTTTGTTAAACATTTTAATTACCATTTGGGTGAAAGACACATAGAAGTTGCTTAACCAGCTTTGGCTGTCACAAAAAAATCACAAGAACACATAATAGATGATAAGTTGTTCACTATAAACTGTATTAATAATCTATAATGATGATATGAGACTAACAAGATGTCATTCCTGAATGTAGGCCTGAAAAACAAAATCCTTCGTGAATGTTCACAAAGAGGAAAACTGAATTTAGTAGCTCTTTATGCGCAAAAGATTTCAGTTGATTACAAGCTGAATGGGAGCCAACAATACCCATGCAGCTGCTGGGGAGGCCAACGCAATCTGGAGCAGTGTTAAGAGAATATGATGTTTGGATTTATGGAAATGATGGCTTCGTTGTAATGGATACTGGTCCGAACTCATCAGGAATATTGTGTTATTTTTGGTGCCTTATTTTAAATGGATTGTCAGGTAAAGGAAATTGAATACTGAAGAAATCAAAAGAGTTCAAAGAATCAGGGATGTGTATCCTGAACAAGAGAAGTAGTGATGAGGCATGCTAACTAGGGTAACTGTATGTTTGGAATCACCTGGGTCCTTCCCTGTTCATATATGTTTCTTGGTGTCCTATCCAGCTTAGAATCTGTCCCACATGTGAATTTTACATTTTTAGAAGAGCTTAATCTTGAAAATCCTTTTAGATTACAACTTTTAAATAGATCCCCCACTATATTAAAACCTAATAATCAATTAAAAAATACACATTTAAACAATTGTCGTATTTTAATTATTTTAGTAGCACATTGTACTTTTAGAATTGTCCCCATTTTGGATAGTAAATTCCAGAGTCATTTCAAAACCATATTCCTGTTTTGGGGATTTACATGCCAAGAGACTTGTGTAAAGAAAAACTTTTTATGTAGTTCACAGGAGAGCACTTTGATCAATTGGTGAACATTATAGGAAGTCCAGTTTCAGCTCAACATAAACTTTATGAAGTGGTAGGATCTCACTTCTGGGAAAATTCAAGTGAGGCTTGAAGACCCCTTGCAGGCCAGGAATTTCAAAAATACTTTATTATGAAAACTTTTGAATACACACCAAATTAGAGAAAACAGTATGTCAGCAATATTTGAAGATGGAATACAAATTCTCAAGTGACTACATTGACCTTCTGAAGAGTCATCTTTGTTAGTGAATGCAGCAGGGCTGACCAGGCTGAGGATAAATGTTTAATAAGTCACATCACAGAAGACATGATGCTAATTAGAGGGCTTGCTTCCATTGCCAAGTTTTACTGAGATAGAATCATAGGCCTCTGGGTATCTAGAGTGTTTCTTCTCTTTGGTTTCCTTGATGTATGATCTGTCATGCATAAAGGAGGGTTACTTTTTCATTCTGATCTTTCTGATTCTTCCCTAGTAGAGGGTCTCATCTTGTCCCTAGCCCATATATGAACATCCAAGTTCCTAGCCCACAGTCCTTAGGTCATGAACAGGTGCTTAATATTTGTTGAGCGAATGAACGAACCATTAATAGGGTGCCATCTATTAGCCCTGGACCAATGGAAGCTTAGTGTAATTCTTACTAAAAAATGGGGTTTGGAAGTAATTTTAAGTTGTTCTACCCATGGAAGTTTGAAGAAGCTGAAACATAAGAAAATTCTTGGCATTAATGCCATTCTTGGGTAGTAACTTCCAGAGTCTACACTTATTAAACACATTCTACTTAGGAACTAGATACAGTCTGCTCCCACCTGTTGTGTAAAACTAAGGAAGTCCCAGGTCTCTCTGCCTTTAGTTACTACAACCATCACCTCACATGAAAAGTTTATTCAGGCAGACATGACAAAGTTCCAGAGAAGAAATTCTATACTTTATAGTTAGACAGTGAGAAATCTTCTTACCCTGTGGTTGTAACATCTATCTTGAGCAAGACTTGGTTGTTGTCACTGAGGTTGTCAAGCTAGAGGCTTTACTCGATTATTTCCTTTTCATGAAAGGGCAGAGAGTGTCTTTAAAACTTTAGCCAATCCACATGTCTTTAACATTTAGGTCCTTCATCAATGAGAGCAATTACTAACTTTCATTGTGGTATTTAACAAACCACTAATTTTACCAATAAAAATCCATTTCTGACACCTACTTGCTAATGATCCAAGTATTTGATATTAATAAAGACCTGGTAATTATCAGGGCTAATGGATCCAATATTAATCAATAACCATTTTCCACAAATGGAATGTGGCATTTCTAATAGAATGCCTGCTTACCTTCCCTAAAGTGTGAATTCTCAGTCAGGGCAACTGAATGAAAGCATAAACTAATAATATGCTAATCCTTAGTAAGGTATTACAGGGTGAATTTGCACACACCTTAACACCAATGTAATCCTAAGTGAATCCCGTCCAATGGACTTGGCCTGCTTCTTTTGCATTACTTTCGTTGGCTCCATTTTTAATGTTGGCTATTATCCTTGGTTTTCCCATTAATATCTTATATCTGAAGTCTCCCTTGGCCTCATTATGTCTTTCTGAAGCTATGTCCCTCTCAAGACTTCTTGGATGTGATGTATATGTGCTTGATGTTGAGGATTTTGTGTATGCCTACTGCTTTACTGCTGTGATGAATTGCTGGTCTTCATCCTTCCTGGAGATGAGTGCTCTGGTCCTTCCCAGTTACGTAAGTCCTATTCTTTGTATTCAGTATATACTAACCCAGATACAAAAAGGATGTGATGGGGAGGGTGTATGAGGCAAAGTCCCCTCAAAAGAGAAGATAGTGTTTGAGATGTAGTTGTTAGTGTTTTAAAAGCTATTTATTAAAGTATAATTGAAAGAAAATGAGCTGCACATACTTAGAGTACAAAATTTGTTGTTTCTACTCATGTGTGTACCTGTGAAACTTTCACCATAGTCAAGGGAATGCATGTATCCGTCATGTCTGAAAGTGTCCTCGTGCCCCTTTGGAATCTTACTCTTCTCTCTTACTCCTCCTCTCTGTCCTGACACCAGGCAACCACGGATCTGTTTTCTGTCAATATATATTGGTTCTCAATTCCTTGAATTTTGTGTAAATGGAATCATACAGTATGTACTCTTTTTTTTTGTCTGGCCTCCTTCACTTAGCAGATTTATTTTGAGGTTCATTCATGTTGTAGATACCAATAGTTCATTCATTTTTATTACTGAGGAGTAGTCCATTGTTTGGATATAGTAGTTTGCTTATCAGTTTACCTTTTTGAGAGTTGGGTTGTTTCCAGCTTTTGGCTATTATAAATAAAGTTGTTCTATCAACATTCATATTTGTTTGAATGAACATATGCCTCTTTCCTCATTGTAAAATACCTAGCAGTGGAATGGCTGGATCATATGGTAGGTGTTTTTAACTGTTTAAGAAACAGTCAAGTTGCTTTTCAGAGTATTTGCACAGTTTTACATTCTCACTAACAATGTATGAGAGCTCCAGTTTTACATATCCCTGGCAATGTTTGGTATGCTAATCTTTTTTATTTAGCCACTCTAACAGGTGTGTAATGCTGTCTTACTGTGGTTTTAATTTTCATTAAATGATTAATGATGTTGAAAATCTTTTTTGTTCTTATTTGCCATCTATATACTGTTTTTGGTTAAGTATCTGTTCAAATCTTATGCATATTTTTTAATTGGGTTGCTTTCATATTATTGTGTTTTGAGAATTTATAAATTCTGTATACAAGTCCCTTTAAGATGTACGCTTTGTAATTTTTCTAATCTATGGTTTGTCTTTTTATTCTCTTAACAATGCTTTTTTGGAGAGTAAAAGTTTTAACTTTGAGGAAGTCCAGTTTATTAATTTATCTGGATTAATTAATTTTGGATTAGTAATGTATTGTGCTTTTGATGTGATATCTAAAAAAGTCCTTGCCTGAACTAAGGTCACAAAGATTTTCTCCTAGAAGTTTTACAGTTTTATGTTTACAAATCCATTTTAAATTATTTTTTGTATTTGTATATATGCAGTGAGATATGGAACTGAAATTTGTGTGTGTTTGAATGGATATCCAATTTTCCCAGAATCATTTGTTGAAAAGGCTGTCTTTTCTCCACTGAACTGTCTTTGCATCTTTATGACAAACCAGCTGTCCATATATGGATAGATCTGTTTTTGTATTTTTCATTCTGTTCCACTGATATATACATCTACCTTTATACCACTAACATTGTCCTGATTATTGTAGCTGAATAATAAATCTTAAAATGAGGTAGTGTTAACTCTCCAACTTTGTTATTTTGCAGAGTTGTTTTGGCTCCTCTAAGTCCTTTGTTTGAATTTTAGACTCAGTTTGTTAATTTCTACATTTCTGGAATTTTATTGGGATCATATAGAATTTATCAGTTTGGCAAAATTGTCATTGAGTCTTTCAATACATGAATCCAGTATGTCTTTCCATTTATTTAGGCCTTCTTTAATTTCTCTCAGTAAAGTTGGTAGTTCAGTGTACTGGTCTTTTACATCTTTTGTAAGATCCATCTCTGATTATTACATATATTTTAATGCTATATAAATGATATTTTTAATTTCAGTGTATGATTCTTTACTGCCAGCATATAAAAATACATTCAGTTTTGTTTGTTAACCTTTTATCCTACCACTTTGCCAAATTCAATTACTAATTCTAATTGCTATTTTGTAAATGTCACCAGGTTTTCTGCAGAGACAATCATGTCATCTCTGGGTGAAGAAATTTTTACTTTTCCCTTTCCTACTTGAGTGAATTTTATTTTGTTTTCTTGTCTTATTGCACTGGCTAGAACCTCTACTCAATGCTGAACAGAAAACAATCTGTCTTGTTCTTTAGGGAAACTCTAAGATAATTTAGCCTTTTATCATTAAGTATGATATTAACTATAAGCTTTTCATCATGTTTATTATAAAGTTGTTTTTATACCATGAACTACTCTAGGAATAAAACTACTATTTGTTGAAAGTTCTCAGGAATGGATGTTAGATACTGTAAAATACATTTTTTTGTCTATTAAGATAAACATGATTTTTTTTGATTTGTTATTATGGTTTCTATTGATTGATTTTCAAATGTAAATCAACTTTGTACTTGGTATTAAATCATACTTGGTCATGTTACATTATCATTTTTGTATTTTATTTGATTGAATTTGCTAAAATTTTGTTTAGGATACTCACATCATGTTCATAAAGGATATTGGGTTGTAGTTTTTTCTTTTTATAATGCCTTTGTTTGGTATTAAGATAATGCTAGTCTCATAGAAAAGTCTGGAAACACTCCTGCCTTTTCAGTGTTCTAAAAAAGTATTTGTAGAATTGATATTATGTCTTCCTTAAATGTTTGGTAGAATTCCCCACTTAAGCTATATGGAGTTTGACTTTTCTTTGGGAGAAGATTTTAACTAATACACTCAATTTTGTTAATAAATACAATGCTTTTCAGATTATCAATTTTTGCTTATGTATAGTTTGGTAGTTTGTCTTCATGCGATTTGTTCATTTCATCTATGTTGCTACATTCATTTGTGTAAAATTGTTCATACTATTTCCTTATTATCCTTTTGTAATCTATAGAATCTATGATGCTGTTACCCCCTCAATCCTGATATTAGTAATTTATGTTTAATATCTTTTTTTATGGACAGTCTTTCTAGAGGTTTGTCAACTTAATTGATCTTAAATAATTGACTGTTGTTTTTTATTTATTCTCTCTATTGTTTCCCCTTTTTATATTTCATTGGTTTCCACTCTGATCATTATTATTTCCTTCTATTTACTGTGGATTTAATTTGCTCTTTTTTAGTTAGTTTCTTAAGTTAATATTTTAGATTGTTGGTTTGAGATATTTCTTCTTTTCTAATATAGGCAGTGGGTGCTATAAATTTCTCCTTAAACTATTTTTGCAGCATCCAACTAATTTTTGATATGTGGTATGTGGTGTTTTAATTTTAATTTGGTTCAAAATTCTGATTTTCATTATGAGTCTTTCTCTGACTCATGAATAATTTAAAAGTGTTTCCAAATTTAGATTGGAAATTTTAGGCTCCAAATATGTAGGAATTTTCCATATATCCCTCTTTTAATAATGTATAACCAACTCAATTTGATTACATCATGTTTTTTATAACTTGAATCCTTTTTTACTGAGACTTATGTTATGGTCCAGAATGTGGTCTCTCCTGGTAAATGTTGTGTGTGCATGTGAGAAGAATGTATTCTGTGTTTTTTGGGTGGAAATTCCTATAAATGTCAATCAAGACAAATTGGCTGAAAGTGTTGATCAAATTTTCTATATCCTTACTGTCTTTTGTCTAGTTCTGTCAAATAGTGAGAGATATAAAGATCTCTGACTATAATTTTGGATTTGTATATTCATCATATAGTCACTTCAATTCTTGCCTTATATATTTTGAAGGTCTTTCGTTAGGTACATAAATGTTTAGGACTATTATGTCCTTTTGATGAATTGCTTATTTATCTTTATGAAATAAACTTCTTTATCACTGCTTATGAAATATACATATTCTTTATATAAAAAGTTATTCTAGCTTTCTTTAAATAGCTTCAGCATGGAATATCTTATGCCATAGTTTTACTCTTAGCCTATTAGTATCTTTGTATTTGAACGGTGTTTCTTGTAGGCAACATATAGTTGTCTTGCTTTTTTATATGACAATCTTTGCCTTTTGTTAGGGGTATTTAGACCAGTAGCCATTGAGGTGATTATTGGTATGTTTGGGTTTAAATATATCAGCATGCTATTTGATTTCTATTTTTTAAATTATTTTTCCCCTTCCGACATTCTCTGCCTTCTTTTGAATTAATTGAATTCATTTTAATGGTTCATTTAATCTTTTTTATTGGCTTATTAACTATAAGTTTTATTTTACTGGCAGTTTTTAAAGAATTTGTAGTGTACATTTGGACCTCATCATAATCTACTATCAAGTCGTATTATGTCACTGCATATTTCATACAAGATCCTTTCAACAATCTACTTCAAATTTCTCCTTTTCATTTTTCTTTCTTTTCACAAATAGCATTTGTGCTATTATTGTCAAACATTGTATTTTTACATATGTTATAAACCCACACTACATTGTTACTATTTTTCTTCAAGCTGTTAATCTTTTAAGGTATTTAGATGATGGGAAAGATTTTGAAAATATTTACTCACATAGTTAGCATTTCTGGTGCTCTTCCCTTATTTGTGTAAGTCCATATATCTATCTGGTGTCATTTTCATTCTGCCTGAAGGACATTCTTTAACTTTTTCTGGTGGTGTACATCTGCTGGATATGAATTCTTTTAGCTTTTTAATGTCGTTTGTGAAATATGTTTTCATTGGGAATTGAGTTCTAGGTTGTTTTTTTTATTCTTGTTTAAAATTCTTAGTACTTTTATGATTTATTCCATTTTTTCTGATGAATAATCCTCTATCCTTATTTTTGTCCTATTAGATGTATCATAACATTTTTCTCTGAGTGTTTTTAACATTTTCTTCTTATTGGTTTTGATCTATTAGACTGTGATTTGCCTTTGTAGTTTTCTTCACATTTGTCTTGTATGGGGTTTACTGTCCTTGGATCTGTGGGTTTAAAGTTTTCACCAAACTTGGAATGTTTTTTTTGCCATTGTCTTCAAATATTTATTTTTTTTGCCCTCCCTTTCTTCCATTTTGGGTTTAAATATATCATCATGCTATTTGATTTCTATTTGTTCTTTAAATTTTCCCTCCCTTTCTATATTCTCTGCCTTCTTTCAAATTAATTGAATGTATTCTGATGTTTCACTTTACCTTTTTTGTTGGCTTATTAACCTTGTTTTATTTTACACATTTTACTTATGATTTTATGTTTATGTAGTCATTTAAGTTGTCCCACACAGTTCACTGAGGCTCTGTTAATTGTTTCAAATTGCCATTTTTTAAATCTGTGTTTTATTTTGGATAGTTTCTATTGCTATGCTTTCAAGTTCACTAATCTCCTCTACAATGTTGTTTTGTGGTGCAGCTTATTTCTTATTACCTCTACCCTTATCACTGACTCTATATTTCTCCAGTCATGGAACATCATTTCACTTGCTTTCATTCCCCCAGACATCAGTTATCCATTGCAATGCACCAGTGTTTGAAGTCTTTGGAGGGTAACTGTAGAGGATTCTATCATGGTGTAGCAAAAAAAATAAAGTTGAATATTAGCATTGATTGTCTCTCAAGTTCTATTGTGCCAGTAGACAGTTTTTCACTGTGCACAATTTTTTCCAGCCCTCAGCTCTTATACCAAAGGATCATGTTACTCAGGGTCTCTTTCTTTCTGAGATCTTTGCTCTCTTCTTTTTGGCTTCTTCATCCCCACATCTCATTAAATACTTACTCTGTGACCCTTTGCTTTCTCTACCTTACTTCAAGTGAAATTCTCTGTTTTCTTCTGCATATCCAAAGAAGCTGCCATTAAAATGCTCTGAATAAATCTGTGGACTTATGGGTCTCTACTTAGAGGTGATAGTAATAACATTTAACAACCAGATAGAAACAATGCCAGAGATTTCATAGCAAGCTAAGCTTGGAGCTAAGGGTCCTAGGAGAGGATCTAGGGTGATTAAGCTGTGGGAGGGTATGGTGAGGGTGGTCAGCATAGCAGTTTTAAGCTGGTAGGAAAGTATGTCAACATTTTAACAACTGCAATACAACTGTTTTAGTACCTAGCCATGAATATCAGCCTGTCAGTCAGTACATAAAGCATGGGTAGTACTTTGAAATCACAGGGCTTCCTTTACATGTTTAAATTCTTAGGCAGGACTTCCTCAATCAATTTTCTCTGTTAGCCAAAGGCAGGCAATCTAAATTAATTTTTTCCTGTGTCCAGGGCCAGCCTTTCTAAGGAGCAATTTTTTCCCCCTGTTCCAACTGCATGGATCTATGAATTACCTGAGTAATGACATAGTGCTTTTTGAAAATGATGATAGCCATTTAAAAATAAAATCTGTTTAATGATGCACTGAGGCCATCATTTGGCATATTCTCCCTCCCTAAGAAGTCCTCCAATCTTTGGAACACCACTTAGCAGTTTAATTTTAATTATAATTCCCATGCATATATGTCTTCATTTATGATGAAATAACATTAAAAACTATCAAAGTAAAGGTACTTTACCATTTTCATTTTCATGTTCCTATTTTTTGATAATTTAAAAGTAAATTAGGTTTAGCTGAACTAAACTTACTTACAAAGAAATTTAACTTTACCAGATGCCTGGAATTTTTGAAAATCATGCATCACTGACTTTAATTTTTCATAATCTAGCATTTCCTAGGAATATAAAGTAAAGGATCACTTTTTTAATTAATGAGGAAATTTTTTCTTAGGTATTGATTTGAAATATTTCTTAAATATTCCAGTTTAAAGATACTGTGTTAGTTTCAAAAATGATTCAAATGACAGCTATTGATTTTCTGGAGACTTTGAATGATTATTTAGTTACCCAAAAACATAATTTATTTGGCTAGGGATTTAGATGCTTCTAGCTTGGATAACTCTTCAGTCATCCCAACTTCATTTTACTGATTTAATTTTTAGTTCTTGATATATTTGGAAAACACATTAACCTGAACAAGTCATAATCTTATATCAGTTTCATTTGTAAAGTGGGATAAAATATCTATCCTAGGAAGACACTGTATATAATATTAGGTATGGATACACTTGGCAAGTTATAAAATGTAAATATTATTTTAAATATCTATAAATTATCTGACTTTATTGCTCTATTGTAATTCTTTTCCCCTTCCTTTAAAGGTAGTACTTAACCATTTTTGAGTGATTTTACTGCATTTCAATAATTCGAGAGGAGTTATTTTTTTATTGTAGGGCTATATTGGGAGGATTAAAATTTTATAGCTATACAAGTTGAAATAGCTTCTGTTTACTTTCATTTTTTATTTTCTTAACATTTACTTTTAATTTTATTAGTAAACTAAGTGGAAAAAGAAAAATAGCCAACAAATCTTTAAAAGCATTACCAGAGGTTTGTCTGGCGTGCTGTGTTCTCAGCTCAGCCCATTCCTGCAGTTTTTCATTTTAACGCTCAATAAAATGATTGGGTACTCCAAATCAGTGGTCGCCATCACCTAACATCTGTCCAGTACCCTCTCCTTATGATCAAGTACCTCAGACCCCTCATGGACATGTGCACATAAGTATGTGTTTTAAAGTGATAATGAAAGCATTCTTACCCAATTTGATATGATGCTTACTTCAGTCAAACCCACAATTCTCTTTTCTGTTACTTAGTCAATAATCATTCAGATGTTTCAGATCATTTATCAAATGTAAGCATCATCTTTTTCAGTTTATCACTACCGTTTAGGTTAATCTACTACAATTTACTTTCTTATTTTCTTAAATTTTTACTCAAGTATAGTTGATATATACTCTTATATTGGTTTCACACAGTGGTTCAACAGTTACCCATATTCTTAAATCTTCACCCCAACTAGCGCAGTTACTGTCTGTTCAACCTAGGAAGATGTTGCAGAATCGTTGGCTGTATTCTCCATGCTGAACTACCACCCCTGTGACCAACTTGCATTGTGATTGAAAATTTTTCAATGTGCCTCTATCCTCCTCACCCTCTCCACCCACCCCAGCCTCTCCCCGCTGGTAACCACCAGTCACTTCTCAGTGTCTATGAGTCTATTACTATTTTGTTCATTTTGTTTTGTTTTGTTTTTAGAGTCCACAAATAAGTGAAATCATATGGTATTTGTCTTTCTTTGCCTGGCTTATTTCACTGAGCATAATACCCTCTACATCCATCTATGTTGCAAATGGCAGGATTTCTTTCTTTTTTATGGCTGAATAATATCCCATTGTGTATGTACTACATGTTCTTTATCCTTTCATCTATTGACAGACACTTTGATTGCTTCCATATCTTGGCTATTGTCCAAATAATGCAGCAGTAAACATAGGGATACATATATATCTTTTTGAATCATGGATTTTGCTTTCTTTGGGTAAATTCCTAAAAGTACAGTTACTGTGTCCAGCATTTACTTTTATTTTGAGTCATTCTTCTGAATGACATTAGTAGATAATAAAACTGATTTCTCAGCGATAGAAATTATATGATTGACCCTTACTGAACAGGTGAACTTAATAGAGAAACCTTTAAAATGAAAATGGGAAAATCATTCTCTTGATGGGATTGTTAGAACTGATAGGTACTAAATTTTCAGATAAATTCACGGAACATTGCACAGTAAAATGTGTGTATCATTTACTACTGGAGTTGTTTTAAAGTGCCTCACCTTTTTGTTTGGTTGTCCATTTTGCAAATCCATTTGTCTTACTTCCTAGTTTTTCTCTAATCAAAAAACTATATTCATACTGTTGCGTACTGACTTATTATGACTTCACATCAATGATTCAAAAGCCTGTTTTGGACAAAGTCATTTCTGGTTTGAATTTGTTTTGAATTACTTGTTTTGTTGAATTTGTTTTAAAATTGGCTATTAGGACTTTCTTATGGAACTCTTGCACCTGGAGAGGAGAGGATCATTATGTCATTAACACCGTAGTACAGCGGTGGTGTCCATCATGTAGTGAATTTTTAAACTTTGAAAATCAAGAGGCTTGCCCAGCAACTTGAAAATGTTTGGTCTGGGTAAGGTATCCTTAGCTGATCTAAAAGGCCCTCTGAAGATCTTGAGATCTTGGTCAACAGTGGTGTTAAACCTGCAGCAGCCTCAGGAAAAGGGACACCTGTTCCTGCCTTGGCAAGGCTACTGCTTGGAGGCAATGTACAAGCTATGTAATGGTCCCTTGTGTAGTAACCTTTGGAACAGCCCACCTTGCCTGCCAAGGCCAGAGCCATAGCCCACTAGTGACATGTCCCAGCAGCAAGGGACCTAAGGGGGCAACCGATACCCAGCTTTTAGTTGGAAGGCTGGACTACCAAGAACCAGTTCTCAGAAAAGCACATACCTCAACTATTTCTTAATTTCTTTCCTCTCTCCTTTGCCTGGAACAATAGTGTAATTAATCTATCATTGGTTTGGAATATGCTGTCTCTTTATTGGCTTATTAAGAGACATTATCCTATATGCTATTGGCTTGTGAAATATTATTGTTATAAATTATAATTCCCTCAGTGAACCTGTGTTACATAAATTATTGGCAGAGACAGTCTCAATTTCTGAACATAATTTGCTCTGAATGAAGCACATAGAAAACTTATAAGTTCCCAGAATTTTTCTAATTTCAGAAGAGAGAGAATTCTGTGGTCTTTTTCAACAATTCTAGAAAGTATTTTTGATTTGTGAAAATCAAAAGCTTTTATTCACTGAGAAGTGATTTTTGTTTCTTAAGGGTGTGAGAACGCAGCCAAAAACTTAAACTTAATTTATACTTAAGTCAGTTTTTGATTATTCTTTGGGGTGCGCTCCATATATCTACCTGGGCTTTGACACCAAAGGTAAGTGTTGCAAATTTTAAAATAATTGCTGAATCAATAAGTTCATTATGTCAAAAATCTCTTTGTCTTACATTGTGCTTGAAAGGGAAGCTTAACAAGTTATGTAATTTTACAACTTCTATCAAATTGATAGTATGCTATTATACCCTTTTGGAATACATACACACAGATTAGGGTTTAGAATGCATTTAAAATAATATTCTCCAATTAAAAATCTGCAAAGGGAAAATACAACTTTAACAAATGAGCCCAGCTTACAGTTACTCCTCAAGGTAAATAAAATTGCAAGGAAATCCAGGTTTGTGAACAGTTAAACTATAAATTCAGTGAATTAAATTTATAAATTAATAAATCATGCATTCAAAAGTACTTTAAAAGCCATTATCATAACCCCAAAGTAGTGACCACAAAGCAATAGGACTTTTATAAACAACAGAACTTTGGGAAGTGAGTGTCATCCTCTTTGAAGTATCTGTCTGGGAGGGCCTGCTGTGATTGTGACACTGGCCTGGTTTCCCTCCTCAGCATATTTTGTGACTCATCTCGGTGGCGCTGTCTTCTGAGTATTGGCTCCAATCAGCAACCCCCCTTCCACACCCCAATTTATAAAGTTATCTGCAGTTGTGGCAAGGCAAGGCTTTATCCTTTTATCCTTTGCAAATAGATTTATCTTTTGGCAAGACCCTCGTACTACCAAAGCCAGGTAAGTCCCTTAAGGGCCTGCATCTTATCTTCTGGTGACTTATTTTTTTACATTTTGGTATACCTGGAGTGGTGCCTGCAAAATGATGGGCCCTCCGCAAGCTTGTGTAACTATTAGCAATGTGCAAAGCCATGAATTTGATTGACTTCATGAGGTGACCTGTGTGGTCACACAGTGAAGTGATTTGGAAGCAGAAAGACAGGTGCAAATACTAGCTTCTTTACTTGGGACCACTTGGCATTTTAAGTTTTGTAACCTCTGTGAGTCTCAGTTTTTCCTATCTATAACATGGGACCAATAGCACCTATCTCATGCAGCTATTGTGAAGGATAGGGTTAGGTGATGTGTAGAATGGTTTGAAGAGTGCATGGCACATTGTAAGAGCTCAGTGATTGGTAGTCACTGTTACTTGCTCTGAGAATAGTTCACAGATAGGGATGATAACATGTTCTGGGCCAAAGCTGTATCACATTCATAATTCCCTGAGAGAAGATTATAAAGGGAAGACTCATTCTCTTTATTGAGTTATAACTGACATATGACATTGTATTAGTTTTGAGCATACACCGTAATTACTTGATACATGTACACATTGAGAAATAATCACCACAATAAGTTTAGTTAGCATCCCTCACCAGACACTTATAATTTATTTTTCTTGTGATTTTGAGATATACTCTCTCAGCAACTTTCAAATATGGAACACAGTATTGTTAACCATAGTTGTCATGCTGTACATTACATCCCCAGGACTTAATTACCTTACGACTGAAAGTTGATACCTTTCGATCACCTGCATTCATACCCCTGGCCTGTGGTAACCACCTTTCTGTTCTCTGCATCTATGTGTTTGTTTGTTTGTTTCTTTTCTTTTAGATTCCACATAAAACTGAAATCATACAGTATTTCATTTCTCATTGACATTTCACATAGCATGATGCTCTCAAAGTCCATTCATATTATTGCAAATGACAGGGTTTCCAGCTTTTTTAATGGCTGGATGATATTTCATTATGTGTGTGTGTAAACAATGCACATACACACATACTACATTTTCTTTATCTACTCATCCATAGGGAGACTCATTTTTATGTGTAGCTTTTGAATCAGTTTCACAGAGTTAAAGTCATCTGTTATATAGCCTTCTAGGTGATTTCTCTTAAAAGGAGCAGTGATTCATTGGATTGTATTTTGGAATCAGCTTGGTAAAAAAATCAGCTTTATTTTCTTTTAACAACATCATGTTTCCTATATGATTTATTTTCAGTGTTATGTAAGTAAGAAGTGTGCATATCCTGCTGAAGGAAGGATATTTAGAAAGATTTCTGAGAACTTCTTTTTATTCTGATATATACACTTTTCAAAAAGTTAAAAAGATTGCTGTTTTACAAATTTAAAATGAACAGATGCCAAAGATTTTATTCATCTCATTAACGAGGAAACCACGATGATGCTGTGACTGGTTCCAAGAGCGCTTGAGGAGTGGGATATCCCTCAAGATGCCCAGGATGTGATTCCTGGGGGAGACACAACACTACGTAATGTTCTATAAAGCCCTAGACTGTAACCTTGGGGTTGTCTTTTCTCCTGGACAAGAACCTACCTGTCAATATGTGACTTCATTATGTCTAGGTCTTTATTTAATGGTAAATAGTGAGTTGAACAAAGTATATAAGCCCTTAAATAATCCCTGGGTAGATATTTTAAGCAATGCCTCCAATGATGTCGAAAGGATTCACCTTCTTGCATTATTCCTGTTTTGGATCATTTTTGTTAACAGTAGAAAGGTTAGCATACTTGGAGGATTTTTTTCATTTTAAGTGAAGTGGATAGAGTGAATAACAAAAAGAAAGCAGAAGAGTTTAGAGATCTTCGAGTGGTAGGCTACTGAACTTGTAAGAAACAGTGGGGAGGAATTCACTAAAGGTTTGGATGTGGACTTGATCAAGGAGTATTTTAGAATGTATTCATTAGGCTAAGTGATAAAAGAATTATGAGACCTTCTAGGATATTCTTTCAACTATTAAGGATTCAGACTAAATAACAAGGACATCAAGGAGTCTTTGTGAAAGGCCAAGTATAGCTGCCTATAGAAAATATACTCTAAGGAGGTAATTAATGTTCAGTTACAGAAATCAAGAGTTAATCTATTTATTCTGAGATAGAGACTGATAACTTTGAAAATAATTGCATGATAGGAAAAGAAATTGATTTGAAGTGAGAGGGAATGAACTCAGAGAATTTCATAAATCTTTCTTTATACTCATGTGGGACTCAAAGATGTTACCCTCTTGCTCAAACAGAGTAGGTGAACAGGGCTTAGAATCACGGTAGTTTATCTTCTGCTCTAGTTCTCTTTCCTGCTTACCTCGGTGACTGTGGTATTGAGTTATTTGTACTTTTTCTACTATTTCTTTAGTAGTTTTATATTTCCAAATTCTAGGCACCAGTTCATGATGAGCTGAGCGTGTTTCTGTAATCCTTGACTTTGGGTTCGGCCATGTAACTTGCTGTGGGCAATGGACTTCTTTGCACAGTTGGCCTTCCCTTCCTAAGTTTCTCCCACTTCCATGAAAAGAACACATCCCAGGCAGCCCTACAGCCTGGCCTCCAGAATAACATAGGTTAGTCACATTATCAAGACACTCACTTCTCATATGTCTCATGACTAGTTTGTCAGATGGAGTTGTGCTTTTTCTGAATTGTGTGGTTATTGAGTCACCAGAGTGAATGTGATCATGATGTATTCATTATAATTAATTTCATAATGAAATTTATATGTAGGTTTTAGGTCTAAGTTACTGTGTGATCATTGCATTGACAAATGAAAATGCCAGATGCAGATTGATGGAGACCCCAAGACAGCTCATGGGTGAATAAAACAAGGTTTATTTATCTGATACAGAAGGAAGTCCATGTAGTCAGGATACTTAGCAGAGAGATAACTATATTTTCCAAAAGTTACAAGTTTCTGAACACCTAGAGCTTTACCAGAACAGTGCATTTAGGAAAGAAGTTATTTTTTTATAATTTCTGCTAATTATTTCACACAGACTCTCAAAAACTTGGACTTTTTCTCAGGAGATGTTGCATTCTGCAGGTCTTGGGTAGATACTGATACAGACATTTCCATATTCATATTTCCATGTGCACACTTGCATATATGTACCTCCACATGCTCTTCTGTGCTCTATAGTTTATGTTTGTCAATAAGATTGGTAGAAGGAACTGATCAGGGACTTACTGTGTTCTTGATAGGACAGCTCGGTGGGGTTCAAGGCACTGTATTTAGAACTATAATCAGGTTCCACGGGAAACTATATGCAAGTACTTACTTGTACTCCCATGTTTTCATTCGATTTACAGAGTTATTCTTTACTTGCTTTCAGGATATGCCAGAGGTGTTATTTTGTTTCAAGTCAGGGTATAGTAATCATAATCTGAAATTAATGTCAAATTGATAGGAGTTCCTTGGGGACTATGATCCATCATTTTACTAAAATATCTGACTACCATTCAATGCTCAGAAAGTTTTCAGACATCTTATTTTGCAGGCACAACAGCAAATCTGGAATTCCGATGAAATGGATGGGTGAGAGAATCACACCTATAATACTGTCTCTGCAGGCAGTTATAGTGCTCTAAGGTTATTTTAAATGCTTCGGTAATTGCACTAGGGAAACATACACACCTGTAAAATATTAGCATCATATTTTAGCTGTCCCCTAGCTCTGTGGAGAAGCAGAACATGGTCCACATTCTTATTTTCTTGAGAACTTATTTGCATATATCCGGTAGATTCAAGTTCCTCATGTACCCCCTTCCTTCCACCCACAATTTAAGTCACAACACTTTCTGGATCAAAATTGGGAATTTGATCTAATATAAGATTCAACACCTGTTGGGGGAATAGGACAATTATTTAAAATGGAAATGACAAGAACATTTGGGGTATTCTGGTGATTCTCAGATTCAGATAGATTCTGTAACATCAGTACTATCAAGGATATCCATTGGAGGACACTAGAACACAACAAATAGATGAGAATGTAGGAATACATAAGTAACTTCAAGTAAATCCTCTGTGCAAAATCAGATAACTTCATCTCTAAAATAAAATCTAATTGCTTTCCAACTGTAAATGTATGATGGATTATCAATATTTCTATTGAAGAACAAGTTCTGTTCCTGGTGCCCCTAGTCTTCCAAAGTTGTGGTTTTAGAAATGTGATGGATGGCTTCCCCAGGAGGTAAATGCATAAATTATTTTAATAACTTGAACATTTATGTAGCAATTTTGTTGGAAGTTCTCCTTAATAGCCTAACCTTAATTAAATCTTCATTGACAGACAATGGAGTCCTTTGTAGGCTGTGAAACTGAATTTGTCTTACAATCCCTCTGAAAATGGAGAACTTCATAAGGCTCTTGGGAAAAAACAAAGCTCAGGGGTTCTCTTTGCTGCAGAAGGGAGTTATCTCAGGCAAATTAATTTATGTAAAGCCCTGACGAGAGAAATCTTTGACATGCACAGTGAGTGTTTGTAAACTTTGTCATAATATGTTTTCAAGAATTTGAACAATCTGTTGACAATTTTAAATCTCAAATTGTAATTATTTATCAGGTGTGAATATCACTTGGATATTCACATCATAAAGATGTCTTTCATTTTAGTTTAGAATAAAGTGGAAGGGCTGTGTTTCAGACTTGTCCACATTTCTGAGATTCCCCACCTCCATTTATAAACAATACACAGCTTGAATTGTAAATGATGATGCCAACAGTATGACAATTTATTGAACATATTTGTACTTAAAAATGGTCACCAAACTTACATATTTTTATCAGAAGAAAAAGCACTCATACATAAATTTATCTTGTTAATAATGGCAACAGTGAAGATTTATTTCTGCTTTATACACAGGAGGGCACTCTGAGTTCTGTTTGCAATGGAAGAATATGAAAAATCTGGGACTAACTTGCTTCTGGAAGCCTCCCCTTGATGCAGAATACTTAATTGGGACTGGGAATGACAGGGCAGCAAAATTGTCCAGTGTAAGATATTATTAATTTTAATCTACCTTTCCTTTTCAGTATAGGCTGTCAGGCAGTTAAAGCCATCATTTAATGTTAGTGACTAATATCTGCCACAAGCTGCTTATGTGTTTTGTGGGAAAGGGTGTAAATGACTAAATTATTTAAAGGGTGATCAAATGCATTCTGCAAATTATAAATATGTTTCAGAAGCATGGAATAATTATAATTATGGTGCTCATAATAACGTAGTATTGTAACTGTATAATATTTACTTAATTCTATTTTTTTCACTAAAATAGAGACATGAACAGTGGCAGGGAGGAGGGCTGTGTGGCTGAGTCATCTGTGGGCACTTAGCATTTCTGCATGTGCCTGTTCCTCATTTGATACTATATTTTTCTTCTTTCTTCCTCCCTGTTCGAGCAGGACATCAATGGGACCTTCAAAGTAGGTGATTTGAGAAGATCCTAATAAAGGTGTGGGCAGCACTGAGGGACATGACAGAGTAGTGCCCTGAGACTAGCAGTTGTGGGGAGCCCATGTCCACTTTTGGACAGGATGGCCTGGCCAGGGAACTCTACAGAGAGGGCTGCCCAAGAGAAGTCAGGATGTCCACTGCAAATGGGGCGGCAGGAGGTGGGAAGCCAGGACTAGAATTACCTGACCTCACTGTCACCCTCTTTCCAGTCCCCTGCTGGATCCTCTACCTAGCTAAAACCATCCAAATGCAGATTCGAGAGGGCAGGGGAACATTTGGCACAGTGCATGCAGGTTGTCTCCAGAGCACAGAGAGGGGCAGGGCATGTGACGGCCAGTGGGGAAACAGAAGGCATCCTGTTCACCTGCCAACTCCCTTCCTAGAATAAAATCACTGAAGAGTGAAGTGTTGCTCACAGCATGTGGCTTCTGAGACCATCACCCTACAATTTGCCAGTCATTCATTCCTGCTTGTTGGGGCCAGACATGTGATGAGAAATATTAAGTAAGATTTCTGTCATCTTCCCTGCTTGTACTTATTAAAGAATAGTAGTTAACAAAAAACAAAAACCAGAGTCTAAAAGCTCTTGCCTTTTATTCTAATCAAGTAGTCTTACATGTGAGTTCTTTATGTATTTTGGATGTTAGCCCCTTATGGAATAAGTCATTTATGAATATATTCTCCCATATTGTAGGATGCCCTTTTGTTCTGCTGATGGTGTCCTTTGCTGTAAAGAAGCTTTTAGTTTGATGTAGTCCCACTTGTTCATTTTTGCTTTTGTTTCCCTTGCCTGAGGAGATGCATTCAGGAAAAAGTTGCTCATGTTTATATTCAAGAGATTTTTTGCCTATGCTGTCATCTAAGAGTTTAATGGTTTCATGACCTACATTCAGGTCTTTGATCTATTTCAAGTTTACTTTTTTATATGGAGTTAGACAATAATCCAGTTTCATTCTCTTACATGTCCAGTTTTGTCATCATGATTTGTTGAAGAGGCTGTCTTTTCCCCATTGTATATCCATGGCTCCTTTATTGTATATTAATTGGCCATATATTTATGGGTTTATATCTGGGCTCTCTATTCTATTCCATTGATCTATGGGTCTGTTCTTGTTCCAGTACCAAATTGTCTTGATTACTGTGGCTTTCTAGCAGAGCTTGAAGTTGGGGGAGCATAATCCCTCCAGCTTTACTCTTCCTTCTCAGGATTGTTTTGCCTATTCAGGGTCTGTTGTGGTTCCACATGAATTTTAAAACTGTTTGTTATAGTTGATTGAAGAATACTGTTGATATCTTGATAGGGATTACATTGAATCTGTAGATTGCTTTAGTCAGGATGGCCATTTTGACAATATTAATTCTTCCTATCCATGAGCATGGGATATATTTCCATTGGTGTCTTCTTTAATTTCTCTTATGAATGTCTTGTAGTTTTCAAAATATAGGTCTTTCACCTCCTCGGTTAGGTTTATTCCTATATATTTTTTTTTATGCAATTGTAAATGGAATTGTTTTCCTGATTTCTCTTTCTACTAGTTCATCATTAGTGTATAGGGATGCAACAGATTTCTGTGTATTAATTTTGTATCCTGCAACTTCACTGAATTCAATTATTAGTTCTAGTAGTTTTTGGTGGATTCGTTAGGGTTTTTTATGTACAGTATCATGTCATTTGCAAACAGTGAGAGTTTAACTTCTTCTTTACCAATCTGGATGCCTTCTATTTCTTGCTCTGACTATGACCTCCAGTATTATATTGAATAAAAGTGGTGAGAGTGGGAATCCTTGTCTTGTTCTCGACCTTAGAGGAAAAACTTTCAGCTTTTTGCTGTTAAATATGATGTTGGCTGTGGGTTTGTCATATATGGCCTTTATTATGTTGAGGTATTGCCTTCTATACCCATTTTTTTGAGTGTTTTTATCATTAATGAGTGTTGAACTTTGTCAAATGATTTTTCAGCTTCTATTGAGATAATCGGGTGATTTTTGTCCTTATTTTTGTTGATGTGGTATATAATGTTGGTGGATTTTCAAATATTGTACCATCTTTGCATCCCTGGAATAAATTCCACTTGATCATGATGGATGATCTTTTTGATGTATTTTTGAATTCAGTTTGCTAATATTTTGTTGAGGATTTTTGCATCTATGTTCATCAGGAATATTGGTCTGTAATTCTCCTTTTTTGTGGTGTCTTTGTCTGGTATTTAGTGATGTTGGCCTCATAGAATGAGTTTGGGTGTATTTCCTCCTCTTCTGCTTTTTGGAAAGGAGGATGGGTATTAGCTCTTCTTTAAATGTTTGATAAAATTCAGCCATGAAGTCATCTGGGTCAGGTATTTTGTTCTTAGGTAGTTTTTTGATTACCAATTCAATTTCATTGCTGGTAGGTCTTTTCAGATTTTCTGATTCTTTCTGGGTCAGCCTTGGAAGGTTGTATTTTTCTAGAAAGTTCCCCATTTCCTAGGTTATCCAATTTTTTGGCACATAATTTTTCATAGTATTCTCTAATAATTTTTTGTATTTCCATGGTGTTTGTTATGATTTTTCTTTTTTCATTTCTGAGTTTGTTCATGTTTGTGCACTTTTTTTTTCTTGGTAAGTCTGGCTAGGGGTTTATCTGTTTTGTTTATTTTCTCAAAGAACCAGCTCCTGGTTTCATTGATTCTTTCTATTGTTTTATTCTTCTGAATTTTATTTATTTCTGCTCTGATCTTTATTATGTCCCTTCTTCTACTGAATTTGGACTTCACTTTTTCTTCTTTTTCTAGTTTCACTAGTTGTTAGTTTAGAATATTCATTTGGGATTGTTCTTCTTTCTGTAGGTTAAATCTGTATTGCTATATACTTTCTTCTTAGAAGTGCCTTCCTGTATCCCACAGGTTTTGGGCTGTTGAGTTGCTGTTTTTGTTTGTCTCCATATGTTGCTTGGTCTCTGTTTTAATTTGGTCATTGATCCATTGATTATTTAGGAGCATGTTGTTAAGCCTCCATGTGTTTGTGAGCCTTTCTTTTCTTTGTATAATTTATTTCTAGTTTCATACCTTTGTGGTCTGAGTAGCTGGTTGACATAATTTCAATCTTTATAAATTTAGTGAAGCTCTTTTTGTGTCCACATATGTAATCTATTCTGGAAAACATTTCATGTGAACTTGAGAAGAATGTATATCCTGCTGCTTTTGAGTCGATTGTTCTGTAGACGTCTATTAGGTCCATCTATTCTAAAGCATTGTTCAGTGCCTCTGTCTCCTTACTTATTTTCTGTCTGGTTGGTCTGTCCTTTGGAGAGAGTGGTGTGTTGAAGTCCTGTAAAATGAATGCATTGCATTCTATTTCCTCCTTTAATTCTGTTAGTATTTGTTTAACAGATGTAGGTGCTCCTAAATTGGTGAATAGATATTTATAATGGTTATATCCTCTTGCTGGACTGACCCCTTTATCATTATGTAATGTCCTTCTTTGCCTCTTGTTACTTTCTTTGTTTTGAAGTCTATTTTGTCTGATACAAGTACTTCAACTCCTGCGTTTTTCTCCCTATTATTTGCATGAAACATCTTTTTCCATCCCTTCACTTTTAGTCTGTGTATGCCTTTGGGTTTGAAGTGAATCTCCTGTAGGCAGTATATAGATGGGTCTTTGTTTTTTACCCATTCTGCAACTCTTTGTCTTTTGATTGGTGCATTCAGTCTTTTTATATTTAGGGTGATTATCAATAGATATATACTTATTGCCATTGTAGGCTTAAGATTTGTGATTACAAAAGGTTCAAGGATAGCTTGAACCTTACTTTCTAACAGTCTGTCTTCAATCGCTTATTATTCTATTTCAAAGACAGTCTAAAGGTTCTTTTTTCCCCTCCCCTTCTTCTGCTTCCATTCTTTATATATTGTTTCAAATTCTGTACTCTTTGTGTATCCCTTAACTAACTTTGTGAGTAGTTGATTTAATTTTGTCATTTCTTCATAGTTAATTGGTCTACTTCTTTTACTGTGGGTTTACTTTCTCTGGTGACAGCTGTTTAGTCCTAGGAGCATTTCCATCTAGAGCTGTCCTTTTAAAATATCTTGTAGAGATGGTTTTGTGGTGGTGAATTCCCTCAACTTTTACTTATTTGAAAATTGTTTAATCCCTGCTGCAAATTTAAATGGTAATCTTGCCGGATAGAATATTCTTGGTTTGAGACCCTTCTGTTTCTTTGCAGTAAATATATCATGCCACTCCCTCTGGCCTGTAAGGTCTGAGAAATCTTCTGATAGCCTGATAGGGTTTCCTTTGTAAGTGATCTATTTTCTCTCTGTCTGCTTTTAATATTCTCTCCTTGTCCTTGATCTTGCCATTTTAATTATTATATGTTTTCGTGTTGTCTTCTTAGGATTCCTTGTGTTGGGAGATTTCTGCCCTTCCATGACCTGAGTGTCTATTTCCTTCCGCAGATTGGGTAGTTTCCAGAAATTATTTCCTCAAAGAGACTTGCTACCCAATTTTTTTCTCTCTTCTTCTGGTACCCTTATATGCAAATATTGTTCCATTTGGATTGATTGCACAGCTCTCTTATTATTCTTTCATTCCAAGAGATCCTTTTTTCTGTGCCTCAGCTTCTTTGTTTTCATGTCCTCTAATTTCTTTTTCATTTACCATCTCCTCTAAGTCATTTACTTTTAAGTTCCTCCATTGTGTTTCATTTCAGATACTGTATTTTTCAAAGTTTCGGTCTCTTTCTTGAAGTTTTCCCTGAGATCTTGAAAATATTTTTGTAGCTCTCTGAACATGTTTTTTACTTTTATTTTGAAATCTTTATCCAGAAGATTGGTGATTTCAGTTTCACTAAGCCCTCTTTCTGGCATTTTTTCTTGTAATTTTTTTGGACCAAATTCCTTTGCTGCTTCATTTTTTTAGTGATTCTAATTGAATAATAACTTTGTGTAGGTGGCACCCTCTAGTGCTGTGAAGCTCTACTCTCTGGAGCTGCCCAGCATTTGGAGTGATGGCTGGGGTCACAGGTGAGTGGTGCCAATGCCTGCCAAGAGGAAAGACCTCAGCTGGCAGGGTTTCCTGCCTTTGTGGCTGTAATGCCTGCCTCCACTGCCAGGTCATTTGGTCTGAAAAAGCAGGGAGGAGCCTCTGTGCTCCAGTCCTGTCACTTCCATAGGCAGGGGCCACCCTTGGGCTGGCCTGGCACTATAGTGGTATAGCAGGTGAGTGTGACCAGCACCTGCCAGGAACAGTCAGGCTGTGCACTGTACTGGGTGGCCTCAGGGCTGCATTACCAGCTAGGGAGATGGAGTGTCTGAAGCTCTTAAGAGTTCCAAACATGCTGGCCTGTGTGTGCCCTGAAGGTTTTGGCACCTGTTCTTTGTCCTGCTGAGTGTGCTTTGTGTAATCCTTGCCCCTTTAGCTCCCTTCTTGCTGCTGGGAAGTCCTTCAAACTGCCCACCTTTCTTTTGTCCCATGTGGGCCAGTTGTGCATACCTGTTCTCCACAAGCAGCTAGAATCTCAGTCTCTCCAAGTATTCCACCTTTCTTTGTTTTCCAATCCCTCTAATCTTCAGAGCACCATGTAATACTGGTTTGTGCTCCCAGAGCAGATCTCCCGGGCTGGGTGTTCAGCAGTTCTGGGCTTCTACTCCCTTTCTGCTCTATTTCTTTTCCTCCTGCTTGTAGGCTGGGATGTGGGGAGGGCTTGGGTCTTGCTGAATTGTGGCTTTGCTACTTTACCCTTTTCTGTGAGGTCTTCTCTTTTACTTCCAGATGTAGGTTGTCTGTTCTGAAGTCTTCAGGACCCTTTGAGGATTAGTTGTATTTGGTGTATTTTTATGTTTTGGGAGGAAGTTTCTGCCTCACTTCTCACACTGCCATCTTTTTTCTGAGTGATTCATCATTTATATTATAATAATGCATATTCACACTTTCTTGTTTACTATATTTTATACTATATATTTATTCTTTCTGTGAATCATCCACTTGTATTTTTCAAAGATGTGATGATGATAGTACTAGTGGTAAATGTCAGTGTTTAAGTGATTAATGTGTATTCTTTAATTCTTAGTATATCCTAAAAATACACACAGTTATTATTAATACAATTTAAATTTTGGATAAATTGAAGCTTAGTGACATACACTGATCTACAAGTTTTTTTTTTAATTGTGGAAAAAACACATAACCTGAGATTTAACCTCTTAACAAATATTTTAAGTGTATAGTCCAGTATTGTTAATTATAAGAACAATGTTCTAAAGCAGACCTCTACAACTTTTTTCGTCTTTCATGATTTAACTCTATACCTACTCAACAGCAGCTCCCCATCCTCCCCACTCCAGCCCCTTGCAACCACCTTTCTACTTTGTGTTTCAATACTTCCTAACTCCTTTTCCTTATTTTTTAATTTTCTTTCAAAATTGATCATAAGCCTTGTGAACTCTAAAGTACATCTTAGATTTCTGAATACCACTTAACTGAACTGTTGTCTGCATGAATTTTATTACTGTATTAATCACTTTTAAAAAATTGAAATAGTTCAAGCATTCAGAAAATATGACAGGCATCCAAATATATCCATCACCTAGCTTTATCAAATCTCAATATTTTGCCTTATTTGGCTCAGATTATTTTTTTCTTTTAACAAAACAAAAGATCCTAAACAGAGTCGAAAGCCTCAGTTTTCCTAGCTTGTCTGATTCTCCTCCTTCCATATCTGGAAGTAAATACTATTCTGAATTTGGTGTTTTTGAATCACATGTTTTTCAAGGTTTTTACCAGGGCCAACTTTATGGATATGTCTGTCACCTGTGTAGTTACAAATGGCCAGGGTTTAGAAGGGTCCTGTGCTTGGTTTAATATTCTACTGTCGCTGTTTTGAAATGTTAATTTTTTCACAAACAGGGCAAGAGGCTCTTGTTTTGTAAGATTTAAAGATTCTTTTGATGGTGGGATACACTGATGCTCAGATAGATGAAAAACAGAACTCTTTCTTTTAATTTTTTAGCATTTTATGATTTACTAGTAACATTTACTTATATTCATTTACTTAATCTTCCCAGTCTTGTGAGATAGGAGTTATACTGTTTTTATTATTTATTTATTTTTATTGAAGTATAGTTGATATACAATATTATATTATATTGGTTTCAAGTATACAACATAGTGATTTGATAGTTATTTATATTATTAAATGCACCCCAACTAGTGTAGTTAAATTACTATCTGTCAACATAGATAGAAGTTACAGAATTACTGTCTATATTCTCTATGGTTTACTTTCATCCCTGTGACTAATTTACACTGCGATTAAGATTTTGTGCCTCTTTAGTCCCTTCATCTATTTCACCTACCAATCCTTCCCCTTCTCCCTGGGGAAAAGGCAAAGGATAGAAGGATGCCACAGAGGGTCACACAGAGGGTTGCCTCTGGGACAGGGTAACAGCAAGCTGTAGCTGTTTAATATAACAGTTTATGTAAGGCAAGGCAGTCAGGTGAGTTAGGTTTCCTGGGTCCCTGTGGGATTGACTAATTTGAATAATTTCACAAGCTCCAGGGAGAAGGGGCTGTCCCTAGTTGTCTGGTACCTGGACCTAGATAAGGGAGGTAGTTGGGTGTGTGCACAGTGGCCCAAGAGAGTGAGAGTCTGACAAGGGAAGTTGTTGGAGTCAGGTTTTAGCGAACTTCTGGTGAAGGGTAATTGAGGTTTTCAGCCATGACTTCAAAACTGGGGCAAGACAGCCCTATGAAATGTATTACTGCCCTGAATTTTCACTTTGCACTAAGCCTGTTAATTATGTAGCCAGTCTTGATTTGAACTATATATCCATAAGCTTTATATAGTACTGTTTCTCATGCATTTAAATTTTCATGGACAGTCTGTTTCAATTTTTTTTCATTATTATAAACCATGTGCAATAAAATTCTTGAAGATATCTTCTTGAATACATCTGTTTCTTTAGGGAATACAACTATGAAGGAAATTGCTTGGCACAGAGTATGTATGTATTTAATATTTATAATTTGATGTCCCCATAACCCTCACATTTATTTTAATCTTAGTTCACAGTTAAATACATTTATTGTACATAATCAGTCATTTTGCTGTAGTTTCTCCTCAGCCTTATCTCAGTTGGTTAGAATTTATTACCTAGATGTTTCCTCAAGAAGAACTCATGAGAGAAGTATTCCTTGAGTTGCATGTGCACCCCTATTTTTCTGTAAGACAGACACAGCTTGGCTGGCTCTAAAATCCTTTGCTCATACTTTTCTCTTTGAGAGTCTTATAGGGATCGCTTTTCTATTTTGGCTTTGAATGATGCTGTGGAAAAAGCTAATCTGAGGCTGTTTTTTCCTCTTATAACTGTCTTGATTGATTTGCCTCAGAAATGAAATGATTGTTTTTTCTCTTTAAATTCTAATAATTGTCTGGGATTTATCTCAGTTCTGACTATTCTGAGTCAGTTTTCAGAAATGGCACAGGTTATTCCATTTTAATATGAAAATTCAACCCTCCTTTTATTCCAAGAAAATTTTCTGAAATTATAATTTCAAAAATTTGTTTTGATCTACTATTCTGTCAAATAGTGATTATATTTATGGTGGAACTCATTTGATTGTTTTTTTTTTCTTTCATCCCCAATTTCTCCCTCTTCTTTATTTGTCTTCTTTTGATTTCTTTTCTAATATCTATAATTGATTTTTAAAAAATGTTATAATTTATTGAAATACAGTAATATATAGTAGTATATTGTTTTCAGATATACCATAGAGTGATTTGACAATTATGTACATTGCTAAGTGTTCTCCATGGTGAGTGTAGTTACTATTGGCAGTTGCCACCATACAAGTTATAACTTATACATATAAGTTATAAGTATTATTGATTGTATTCCCCATACTGTACTTTCATCCCCATGACTAATTCATTTTATAATTGGAAGTGTGTGCCTTTTATCTCCTTCATTGATTTCACCCATCGACCCAGTCCTTTCCCTATGGCAACTACCAGTCTGTTCTCTGTTTTATTGTTTTGCATTCCACTGATATGTGAAATTTTATGGAATTTGTCTTTTTGGGCCCACCCATGTTGCAGCACATGGCAAGATTTCATGCTTTTTTTATGACTGAATAATATTCCATCAGATATATGTACCACATCTTCTTTATCCATTCATCCATTAATGGACATTTAAGGTTGCTTGGCTATTGTAAATAAAATGGCAGAAAACATAGGGGTGCATATATCTTTCCAAATCAGGGATTTTGTTTTCTTTGTGTAAATTCTCTGAAGTGGAATTACTGGGTTGTATGATATTCCTGTTTTTAGTTGTTTGGGAAAATACCATACTGTCTGTAATTGGTATTAATCACTGTGTTTCCCCTAAAATATTTATTCTCTCTGTTTTCATTTTAATTTTGTCTTCATTTATGTAATTTTTTTTTGCTTTTCCCCAATTTTTCACACTATTTAATCCATCTCATTCCCTTTTCTGACCATTGCCTCTTGTTTTCTCACAATCTGTTCTCTGAGTTTCTGCTTTCTGGGCTTACTTTTTAGAGAAAAAAAACCTTAAAAAGATTCTTGGAAAAATACTCCTTTTATTCTTTGCCAATTTTTCCCTGGTAGGTGTTTTCTTACTGGTAAGTTTTGCTATTCTTTCACATTTTTCTTGTGGTATTATATTGAGTTTATGCCAATTTCTTATTACTCTTCAGAGAATGAGTTGCATTTTCCTGGCCTAGCTATTTGCAGGAACTCTTGTCCGGAAGATTATTTGTCCTAATGTGTTTTGGTATATTTTGGCCCCAGAATATTTCACTCCTCTCCTTAACTCTTCTTTGCACTTTTCTCCACACAGCCCTGCTCATCTCCTACTTGACTTCCCCACAACTCTCAGCTCTCACGAAAGATAAAGGTTTCACTTAAGGGAAAGCCCTTCGTCCAGAAAGGATATTTTTTGAGGGACATTTTCTTGAGATCACCTGCCATTAGGCTGACTCTATTTACTGCTCCTGTGCATGGCAGTTGCTGTACTTCCTGACATATCTCTAGAATTTGTCTTACATTGTCTTGGATCACCTTTTCAAAGAGAATAGAAAGATATCTTACTATTTTATGATAGATTATCCATGCATGTTTTATTTATTCCTTTTTAGTGATTTAATTTTTTTACTTAATTTTTTTTTATTGTCCATCATTTGAAAAGTTTCTTTCAACTTCCAACTTGCTATTGATAATACTGTGTACATTATTAGTGTCGACAAATTTGGCAATGCTTCTATCTAGTTTCCTTCATATGTGAGAGAAGATTTGGAAGGCTTCGGGCTCCTTATGTTTTAATGCTTGCTTTACTTCCAGAACCTACATACATATGGTGCTGAGCACTGTAGGAAGTATTGATATCATAATATCACCCTGTATGTCATGATGTGGAGTGAGTCAGTACAGTGGGTATCAGAGTGCCCAGAAGCCATTTTTTCACTGGAGGATTAATTTTACTGTCTCAGAATCAACTGTGGATCACACAAATAAATGCCACTAAAGCCAAAGCATTATATCCCCAATTTAACTCCTCCTTGGCTTGTAGGATTGCCTGAGGCCACCTAATGCCACCCTGCAAATATGATGCAGGGAAGTCAAAGTAGATAACTTAAAATATATAAATTTTGTAAGGTTTAAAAACACGGCCAACTGAACACATTGTCAGAACCTTGAAGGTTTCATGTTTGCCTGTGGGGTTGAGGAAGCTTTCACATTTGCACTTGGTGGCAAACCCCAGAAGACTTTGAGCCATAAGGTAGATAGGCTCTTCTAGCCGTGTGGAGGTGGACAAAGATTTTTGGCACATGAGTTACTCCTAGCTGTGGTTTTTAATGCCTGTGTAAGTTATACATCTACTTGCACTATGTATCTCATTAGGTATTCACTGGTGGTGGTGGTTGGTGGAGGTGAATTTGGGAAGTGATGGAAGTGGGAGTCATGGGTGGACCTGTAAGTCACATTATACCTGTTCCAGAAGCCCTATATCTTTTGAGTTACACTAGATTTCAAGCAGGTCTTAAAGGGCAGATATCATGCCTTATGTAGTTTCATATTAATCATAGTTCCTTGCAGAGGGTAGGCACTGAATAACTATTTGTTGTTTTAATATTGGATTATATTTATTTTTTAGTTTTCTTCAGGGGAATAAACTTAGAAAATGAATAAGCTCCCACTCTCAAAATTACAAGATGTCATTTGTCTAACATCTTATTTCGCCAGTGAGAAGCATTTATCACTTGTTAGCTAATATTAATTTGATACAATTCCTTTTAAGTAATAATGTGATATGAAATATTAAAGCAGATTTTTTCCCTCCCCAGTTTATCATCTGATGAAAACATGCAAGCTATGTTATTATTACAAGGAAACTTGACTTACATATAGTAATTTTTTTGAATGATAAATAGCATGTGGAATCTTAGTACCCTTGGAGAGAGCTAATGCCATCCAGGATAGAACTAATTTGTGTCTGAAAGAACCATCTAACATATATTTTTATAAAAATATAAGTTGATCTAAGAACATTCATTAGTCACTGGTACATTTTCCTGTTAGTTATTCTTAAATTTCCACAGGCATTGAATTAATTTGGCATAGATTTATTTACAAAGCCTAAAGTAGTAGCATAGAAAGGTATCTTAAAATTCAATCCTAGAAGTTTATTTGATTAATACAAGTCCAGTGTCGGGTTAGATGGTATGAGAAGAGAGGCATATCTTTGCTCTCCAGGAGTTTGTAGTCCAGCCTGGTGTTTCTCAAGTGGGGTCACTCCCCACTGGGGGTTGTGAAATCAATTTACCAGGTCACTAGAAAGTATCAGAGTGCATTTTAGGTAATAACAGCCAGTATCGTTTTAATGATACATGTATATTACTTTATATTACTTTTGATTATATAAAATATTTTGCTTACTGAGCTTGCTGTCATAAAAGTTAGAAAGCATTGGTTTCTAGGTAGAAAAAAACAATGCAAATATATCAGAAACAACTAGCCATTCAGAATTAGATGCCTTTGTTAGGACTGCTGTAACAAAGTATCATGCACTTAGGGGCTGAGATAACAGAAATTGATCGTTCACAGCTCTGCTGTCCGGAATGCCAAGATCACGGGGTTGGCAGGGCTGGTTCCTCCTGGGGCCGTGAGGGTGAGTGTGTTCCAGGCCTCTGCCCTCACTTCTGATGGTCTGCTGGCAATCTGTGGTATTCCTTGGCTAGTGACACATCACCCTGATCTCTGCCTTCATCTTCACACAGACACTTGCCTTGTGTACATGTCTCTGTGCAAATTTCCCCTTTTAATAAGGAAACCAGTCTTACTGGATTAGGGCCCACCCTAACGACCTCATTTTAATTTGATCAACTTTGTAAAGACCTTATCTCCAAATAAGGTCACATTCTGAGGTATTTAGGGTTGGGGCTTCAATGTATGTTTTTTGGGGGATACTAGTCAACTTGTAATAGTTATAATGGCCACCCTTTATAATATGTATATGCTACATATGTGCTTCTATTAAGTGCCATATTGGTCTTTATCACCACTCTGAGAAGTCAATTTATTATGTCAATTTTATAAAATACAAGAGGTTCAGAGAGATTACTGTTACAATTTGGGTCTGTTTTACTTCAAAGCTTGTGTTTTTTCCACTCTGTTTGTTGATTCCTGGGAGGCTAAAGCTGGCAGGGATCTTAGAGGCCATCTGGTACAGTCCCTTGTTTTCATCTGTGGTGGGCCAGAAGATAAAAAAAAATGATACTATTTGTAAAAATCTGATATGTTTTCTGCATTCCAGAGAAGCAATGAAATTCATCTATGGAGAATGAACATCTTTTTTCATTGGGAAACTCGGGAATGGTTCATAAATATCCTTCTTTTCCCACCATCCCCTCAAAGGTGGGAAAACTTGGGAGCACTTGGGTTAAATGTAGAGGGAGACACTAAGCAGAGATGCTAAGTCTCTTGCTTATGGTCCCCCAGCTTATATAAGACAGAATTTTTGTGATAATTGATATGAACTTGAAGAACAATATTAATGAGAGAGAGAAAGAAAGAAGAAAAGAGGGGAGATGGAGGAGAAGAAGGGAGGAGAAGGGTCAGGGGGTGGTAGGTGGATGGATGAGGGGCAGTAACGCAGGCTGCACATTTCCAAGCTCCAGCCAAAAGGCAGCTTAGTCCAATGAGCTAAGTATATATTTGTTTCTTTTCCAAAAAATATGAACTATATTTTTATTGTTAAACTTCTATAATTGTACAAATCTCTTTTGTCCTTGATTAGTATAAAGAGCAGAACATTGGTAGTTCTTTGCATAAAATATAATCTTAGAAATGTTGGTAATGTATGATAGACAAAAGTTATTTTGATCATGAATGCCTATTTCTCACTACCAATTAAAAAGGGAAGTGAATGAAGAACTATGATCTGAAAGCAAGCCTGTGTGATCGTAGGAAGGTGCTGGGCTCTGCAGTCAGGCCTAGCTTTGCATTTATGAATGGTTTGAACTGGGGCAAATTGCTGAACTTTCTTGAATTTTGGTTTCATTGACTTAGACATGTTGGGATTTTCATAAAACAATGTATTGCAGAGAGGTGTGGATGAGATCGAACGAGACAACATATATAAAAATGGCTGACATAATGCCCAGAGCATGGCAAACTTAATGCATGCATTATGCATGCATTAGACTTGATTGTCCAGTTTTCAGTGACTGCCCCTCCATTCATTCAACAAGTGGATCATCCCATTGAGCTCCTATTTTAGGAAGGGCACTACTTTTGACACTGGGTATTTAGTGGAGACAGAGACAGGCAGGGTCTTATAATGTATATTCTGTTACAGAACACAGGCAATAATCAACTGTATAAGTAAACAATAAGAAAACTATCAGACAGTGATGAGGGATTTGCAACAATTCAAATAAGGGGATAAGATAAAAGTTCCAGATGTCTTCTTTATTTTGAATGGTTAGGGAAGGCAACTTTGAGGAGGAAACACTTAAGCAAAGATTTGAGTGACAGGAAGGAGCTACTCTGTGTAGACCATGGTATGAGCAACCTAAGCAGAGGAAAGAGTTTATAATAGTGGCAGTGATCTGAGATGATCAGTGTGAAGTGCAGGGAACTGGTAGTTGAGCAGCAGGAGGAAAGCCCCGGGGGACTGGATACCATAGAAGAGGAGAGGGGGACTGGGCTGGTTGGTGCTGAAGATGGGAAGTACCACGGGCATTCAGGATGTTTGGAGATTAACTGAGTGTACAGAAAAAGAGCACCAAAGATAAGTCTTAATTTTCTGAGTTGAGCAGTCACAAGGAGCTGGTGTCCCTTACTGAGATGGGGGAAATCCGGGCAGAAGCAGGTTTTGAAGAAAAGTCAAGTATCATACAATATTTGAAATGTTTATTTTTTATTTATGTAGAACTGCAGGTGACCCTTATTTCACAGGAGAGCGTGTGGATGTAGATTTGGGAGTCATCAACATGTAGATGGTCTTTAAGGTCCATAGTTAGCCCAGGATAACCTCCTCTCTTCTCAAAGCTGTGGCCAGGTAGTCTCCTTTGGTGCCCCTTCTCCCGGCTGCTTCCTGCCACATGGTTGCATCAGGCCTCTCCCCCAGTGATGACCCTGACTCACAGAGAAGGCAAGTTCTGGATGGTCCAGATTCTGCTTTTTTTCTTAACAGAATCTGCTTTCCCTTTTTTTTCCTCCCTTTGAATTCATAAGATATTTTCATAGAAATATTCAGATAATTACTTTCTAGGTAAATGCAAATGTCTAATTTGTACTTATCTTTCATAATAAGAGGGAAATTTGTCCCTTCATCAAGAATTATGGTTAATGCTCAGTTATCAGTATTGACCTCACTATGGAACTAAATTTAATTATCTGGGCACATATTTACCTTTGATTTGCATATACCACTCCAAGGGATACCAAGAGCAATGTTATATGTCGATTTAAGACAAATTAGAGCCATAAAAGCTAACCTGCTGTTACAATTTTGGTATTTATGATTTAGGCTCCATTTCACATGTTTTATGTCTAGTTTTACAGCAATGCACTCATCACTAGTGCCTCCGGGCTCAAGTACAAAGCAACCACTTAGAAAAACAACAGATTGGCAAAAAGCAAGCTCCAAGGCGGGCCCTCCTGGCCCTTTGTTAGATCCAAGCTCAGTCAATAGAAGAATCTCCTTCTGTGAGTCCTACAGGCCGACGTTCTTGGACTCTTAATGAACCAAGTTGGAAAGGAAATGTTTGAACCAGGGATCTTCTAAGCCTGAACTTCTTTGTGTTCAAAGTTAGGATCCCTTGGAACTTGTCAAATCTCAAATAATCAATTTAAGCTGTGTAAAAGGAAATGTCAATTTGCTACCATGTGATGAATATAATTTACTATGATTTAATTGTGGTAAATATAATTTAATGGATGAAAAATTAAATGTAATATAATTTTTAAATTGTGAGTTAAATAGCACTTACCATAATATCAGATGCTGTTCTATTATAATTTTACATGTTAGTTCATTTAATATTCATGATATTATTTGAGCTAGGTCATATTATTATCGTTATTTTGTAGATGAGGAAACTGAGGCACAGAGAAGTTGAGTGACTTGCAAGATGTCACAGTCAGTGAGTTGCTGCAGGTCGGCTGCCCCAGGAAGCAGACATGGGCATGGAGGTTTGCATTCAGGAAGTGTATTAGGGAGTGCTCCCAGGGCCAACCCCCAGGGAACCCACAAGGAAGCAGGACTGGGCAGGAGGAGAAGGTGGGGTATGACACAGTCTCCACAAAGGCTTCAGTTAACCCCGTGGGGAATCTGGAGCAAGGACAGCCCTGCAGAGTCTTCTGGAACTGGGATGGGGGCGTGAACCTTTATGTTATGCAAATTGTCCCTGAAAAGGGATTGTGACTGTGGACTAGGCAGCCCTGCCTGGTAGAGGGCAGATTCTGGAGAGTGCTTTGCTCTCTCCCAACAGCTCAGGGAATAAATTCTTTAGTTCTGAAGGGGGACCTGGTTGGCATGTCATAGAATGCACAGTGTAAGTGGAGGTGAGCTTCAAAGCTGGGACGTCTGTTCTCAGAATTCAGGTTCTCACACGCTGTTCTGCACTGTAGCGTGTAAATAATAACAAGTAGTGCTTATATGTTTGATTGGCTGGTTAGAAGTATTTCCAAAAGGAGATTAAAAATAGGGTTAGACTAAATAATTCTTACATAGTATATTTTTCGCCTGTCTTCTGACACAGCAAGCTCAATCAGTAAGTTTTGGTTTGGGTTCCTTACGATGTATACAACAGGGATTGAGTCAGGCTGGCTTAAACAGCGACAACAAAGGAAAGATAATGGGGTGTCTATGGACTGAACAGGGCGGCAGCTGGACTCCAGGCATTTGGAACCAGGAACTTGAATCCTGCCACATCCCTACCCCTGCTCCTTGCTTCTTCTGCCTGTCACTGCACAGGCTCGTCTCATGTAACAGGGAACATGAACTACCAGAACAACCAGAAGGAGGCTTATGTTTAGGTTTTTATTGCCCCAAGTCCTGGACGAGGGACCCATTGGCTCAGCTTATCTGGGCAGTTACCCTGGAGCCAGTTGTGGGGACTTGGTAAGATAGTAGCTTTGGGTTGTATTGCATTGATGAGGGAGAGAGGCAGTTTCTAGGAGGGGGTACTGAGTAAGTAACCCCAATACCATAGGGATGTTCAGCGCAATATGTATGAAATACTGCTTTTAAATAACCTGAAGGAAGTATAGAGACCAGTACTGTACCAGCTCTCCAACAGAGATCATGAATAATGCCAAAGATCAAGTGTTTCTGTGTGTGTGCTTTAACTGGTCTGCGATTTGCTGGTGGCTGCCCCAGTGACTGGCTCTCTTTACACGTCTGAGCACTGTTAGGAAGATTGTGATCCTCATTCTTTGTTTCTCCTCTGACGCACAAGAAGAAATAAATCTGTAATGTAACCATTGCAACTTAATGCAGTCTGAATTTTGCATTAGAGATGAGTTGTCAGAGTGTCAGGCAAGGTTACGAAGCGTCTCTGGAATCTCCATACCTAGGGTTGGTATTGTTTATTTTAAAAATGTTTAGTGAGGTAGAAGGGTAATAATTTGTTCCCCAGGGCAAGTAGCCACTTAACTGATAAATGGTGTCATAGGAAAAAAGAACATTTTTTGAATTCTTAGTGTGTGCTAGCTTTATATACATACGAAATCATTTCCCCCACATCTGACCAGTTTGAGACAACTCAGGATGAAAAGTATTAAGCATTGCCCGAAAGCTTTGCACCAGCTGCTGAATTTCTACCACGTTCCCAGCTTCTCTATCCCTTTGTGGTCTTTGGCCCAAACCTCATGGATACTTGCATGTTTGGGAGATACCCCCGATGTAATTCACACTGAAGTTCCCCAGGTTCTGTTTAGCATTTTGGTTTTCCTGGCTGCTGAGATAACTCTTCCTGGTGAAATCTGAACATTTATGTGACTGATGATTTTAAGTGCCTTGAAAACATTTTCCATTTCCCATTATCCTCTGTGTCTGTTGCGCAAGCTCTGTGTCAGGACCTGAGGGATGGGGGTGGGGGTGGAATGGCCTGGCCAGCGTCAATGTCTTGAGCATTTCCATGGCTTTCTGTTTATTAACTTAGTCCCTATTTTCAGCCCCTCCCGACACAAAGTGCATTTCTGCCTTCCATACCAGATAGCTCTACCTGCAGACACTTCTCTTTTACTCACCTGTCTCTTCCTTCCCGCCAGTCTCAGTAAGTTATGACTCTTCTGCAGACATCTGTGGACCAATTTGATGCACTAAAGAACTTTCCCTTTCCTCCTTAGCATTATCCTAATTTTTGCAATAGAGGAAACTAAGGTTCAAAAGGAGTAAGCAGACTGCATACTATTCTACAGCTAGTGACAGTGCGAGGTTTGATTCCAAACTCCGTGAGTGCAAAGACTTAGTTTTCACTATCAAAGTAACATATTCTCAACATTTTTGAGAAGTACCTGCAGTATTCCCAAAAATGTACATTCTTTAAATATCTGCATACTTTCAAAAATAAAAGGATGAAAAAACCACCTATCTGTCAACAGAAACACTTAAACTTACAAGATGGATAGTAACCATCTTGGCTAATTTTCTTTCTCTCCCTCTTCTTAACATGAAATTCTATTTGTTTCAGTTACCACCTGGCTTTCCCTGGTTTTCCAGATGAGGGAAAGATTACCTGTGGACTGTTAGCTCTGTCAGCTGTGGTCAGACTGACATCTAAGGCTCTTCTGAAACTCTGAAAGTCCTTCATCTCCAGAATTTGAATTCTGGAATTCTTGTGGAAAGATTTCTTAAGGCAGTTGTAGAACCCTGACAACCTGGAGGACCCTATGAGCACATTTTTTAGGAGTTTACTGCAAAGATTATTGCACGTTTATTGTGTACCTCAGTGGTTCTTAAATGTTTTGTGTATTGTAATTACCTGTGAGGCTTTAAAAGCATGTATGCTCCAGTGTTATTCAGTACCTACAGAATCAGAGGCTCTAGAGATCATTCTAGGCCATCTGTATTCTACAGAAGTTTCTTGGTGATTCTTCAAAGTATGTGTTATCTTTTGGAACCATTTGTATATTTTTTGTAATACCTGCTTTTTTCCCCAAGAGGCGGTTGTAAGCCACTGGCAATCGAAGCTGGTTAATTGTGGTGTTACGACTGCTGTTGGCAGGACATGGGTGAGAAGTTGTCACAGATGCTGCTCCTGCTCCTCCCACCTGTCTCAATCTCATTCTCTGTGTGACACTTCATACTGTAAAAAGATGCTCAATGTTTCCTTTGGCAAAACCCCCTTCTGTGGAAGGGTCCTTTTTGTAGAACTTCAGCATCAAGAGAAATGTCAAAAGAGAAAACAAATTGCTGCTGTATTTCTAGAAACCACTAATTATTTTTCTGGTCTTTCAGTGTGTATGTAGAAATTAACAGCTCAATCCTGGTGATATGGCAGAATTAGTAGAAAACAAAGTCACAGGAGCAAAAGAAAATAGGTGAGATTACAGCACATAACTGAACTTTAGATGTGTGTGTATGGGTGTGTCTATCTGCATGTATTTGTAAAGCTTCACAGGGGAAACTAATGCATTAATAAAAGGTGCTTTTGAGAATCACTGGGGCAATGTGTGTGCCTGCTGGAGAGTAAGAGGAAGCAGGACAACATAGCACCTTGATACCCATGTCAGAATGTGGGCGTATTTTAAGAGCACTGGGGAGACTCTGAAGAGATTTAACAGTGAAATGACAAGATAGATCATTGTGTCTGCACTGAAGAAAATATGTTGGAGACTGACCTACGCTGAAGGGAGGCTAGTTAGGAGGCTGATGCAGTGGCTTTGGTAGGATGGAGGCAGCCAAGATGGAGATCAACGGACAGAGTAGAGAAACATTTTATAAATAAGATCCTTAAGACTTACTGATTCATTGAATCCATTGAGGGAGAGAAGAGAGGCTGGAATTAGGGTGACACGTGGATTTCTGGCTGGGACAGCTAGAATGTTACTCTCTTAAGTTAGGGAATCTGGGAGGAAGGGTAGACTTGAAGTGGGGGAAAGGAAACCATCAGTTTGGGACATGGTGAGTTTGAGAAATCTGTGGGATAGGTAGGCAAGGGTTCAAGGAAGCACTGGCAGACACAGGAGAGGGCTAGAGATTTGGAATTAGCAGTCCTGGGAAGCGCTGAATTTGTGGAGAGTGCATAGATGGAGAAGAGGACATGGAACAGTGAACATTTATGTTGAAGGCAGAAGAGAGCATTCTCATGCAGAGTCATCAGATACAGTAAGAAAACCAAGGAACTGTTGTGTTTAGTAAAGGGAAGGGAATTTTCAAGATGGGAGAATAGGCAGTTGTATCATTGAGGAGAAGAATTCCTGTGAAGGGACAGAGTCAAGAGGCAGAACAGATTGTGTTGTGAATTGAGGAGTCGGGGGGTGGAAGATAGGGAGAACTCGGAGGAGGAAGAGAGGCTAGAACAGGGCACTTGGCTGGGCTTGAGGGTCTCAGTTTCCTCCTCTCATTGAAAGAGGGAGGAAATGATGACCTGAGATTTCTAATAGTTCTAACATGCTGTGATTAGATGTTTTTAAGCCACACTTAAGCAGGCATAAAATTGCATGGCTCTTTCTAATCAGGGTACATATTTTAATAGAAGGAAAATTTTATCATCCCCAATCACAGATTCATGATCTTACGTAAATTGGACACTGCAAATTTTTGTGGTAAAGCTGAAGGTCTTGTGATTTACATGCTGAGTTTTCCATGTTGTTTCTCTGCATGCATTCTATTAAACGTCAGTGTTAATTCTCTTACATTTCTTTCATGAAATCGCAAAAATTTGATTAGTGGAAAAATCGATCAGATATGCTTTGAGTCTTCTTAGACTTCCCTTTAAGTGAATCCAGACTGAAGCGATAAAATCACTTTGGAATATAGTCCTAGTAAAAAGTCATAGTTTATAGCAGTAAACCATTTGAGTTAACTTCTTAGAGGTTATTTTACCCAGGTTTCAGCAGGGAGTTGCTTAACTAGGAGAACTCAATGCTTCTAAAATGAAGCATCTCTCCTAATGTCAAACGATTGATTAATTTTTCTTCCTTGATAGAAGTTGATCCATTTAAAAATTGTTTTGTGAATATCCTTATTTAATATTACACTTTTTTGTTTGTTTTTGTATGTATGATATTGGAACAGACATCCCTAGGCATTTTTCTTTAGTCTGTGTCCTCTAGTTTCCTACTTAATCTGAGAACTGACTGGCATAAATTTGCAATGTACATGCAGTGGCTTGGAGGGAGCAGAGAAATGTTTATCATTTTCTTTGTTACCTTGCCCAGTGAGAATGGAGAGAGCCACTGAATGCCTATCAGAGATTCCCTGGTGGTCAGATAAACCTTAATTAAACAGTTAGTAGAATGTTATCATCATACTGTTAGGTTAGAAGACTTAGACATTGACATTGGCAGTTATTTTAATGGTGGAGGTTTCCAAAGCTTGTTAACATTAAAATCTGATATGCCCACCTTCACAAAACCGCGAACTCCTACAGTTTCCCCACATCCTTTCACTGATAAGATATAGTAACAGAACAATAAAAGATGAGTTTTGTGATTGCCATTTGTGGCAATAAGCTCCCTTGAGGTCCTGTCTTGAACTTGAAAAAAAAAAGAGCAGGGGTGACTGGAAGAGAAAATCGGCCAGTGAACCTGCAGGGTCTTTGACCCAGCTCTGGGGGTGGAAGGCTGGTAAGCATCAGCATCAGGCATCACTCTCAAAGTCTCCACTCATTAGCAGCTGCTAGAGTGTTTTAATAACATTTGATTCACTCAGCTAGAACTGTTTTCTGGTTCATCACCTGCAAAAGCAGGGCCAAACAAAACTGGGAAGATTCCAAACTCACCAAATCGAGCAGGGAAGACCACGTCTCGCCTTTGGTTGCTGGACCAGTGGGTTTGGGATTTGGATGTACGTACCAAACTGAAGCAGGAATTGAATTTTGGAAGTTGGCTGTGAATTATAATTTTTTGAAAATTAAAAATACAGAGACTATGTTGATTTGTGCCTCCAAAAGTGTGTACTTAGAATTTATCTGGAGTTTTGCACTTTGTAACCCAAAACACTGTTCCTGTACAGGTAACTTCTGTGAGAAAAACATCCCAGAGGCACCCCAGTCCCTCTGGATCTGGGTTACAGCCTGCTTCCGGAGGCCAGGTGGTGGTGGTGGTCATCAGTGTGGTTCACAGATGTAGGAGGGTGCTGAGGTGTTTTACCAGGGAGGTGGGCACGTGGAAACTTCGGTTCAACTGCTGGGGCTGGGGTCATGGTTAACAGTTGCTGAGGCTCTCTGGGATAAATCAGGGGAGATCCCACATGACCTCTGTCTCTGCTCTCATGCTTCCAGACTTCCTTGAAATGGGGATATAGAAATAAAACACCGAGTTAGAGACAAAATCTTCTGCTTCCCCACCCTTCCAGCTTTCCTCTTCACAGCCCTTGTACCTTCACTTATCTCTGTTGCTCTGTGATTCAGATTAAGCTCAGATTCTTTTCCTTTGGAAAGTTTTCCCTGAATATTCCACCCTTGTTTCCTTACTCTGACCAGTCCAGTCCCATGATGTGGGTTGGGTAACTTTAATTTTCAAATACCAAATACACTATGTGATAACTGTTGGCTTATATGGCTGCCCTACTGTTGATATGACTCCTAAAGAAAAATCTAGTATAGTCTGTCCGCATAGCCCCAACAACCATTGTGCCTAGACATCCAGTGGAGGTTCAGTCTTGGGAAGAATTAAATGAATGAAGGGGAATTTGGGAAAGTTGCATTTTATCCCACATTTAATATTAGTGTGGACTATCCCTTTCTACTTTAAAAGAGGCAGTGGAAATGATCTCTGAGCGCTGGTCTAAAAATACAGTATGCTGCTCTATGTCCCTCTCACTTTGTGTTGGTTTGAAAAACACCATGGTCCTTGAGTCAGTGTGTTTTTGTGATTCCTAATAAACATTTCTGGTTTTGAAGGTCCCTATAAGCATCACAATACTTCAGGAGGCATCACGGCTTAAAACTTTTACTAATACACATCCATGACCTGTGAGGGATTAGGATGGAGTCCAGGGTGGAAATTAAGACTGAGAAAAAGACCAGGAGGTAGGCTGAGGGTGTGGTGGGCTGGCATTAGGTAGTGGGGGCGGTGGTCTTGCGGCCAGAAGGAAGCCATTGAGGCATTGAGGTGGGAAAGGCAACTTTCTTCTCTTACAGCTTTCCCTGGTACTGACCTGACAAACCCATCCAAAGGGTAAAAGGCAGGCAGTCCTAAGGGGAATTCAAAGGCTCTGCTGGATAAACAGTTTGCTTAGTGGGTTTGCCGGAGTGAATGCTGTTTTTTTTATTTGCACTGGATCAGTAATCACTACATGGCTCTGTGAAAATTTAGTTAAGTAGATCCAGGGAATTCAGGTGGAGGAAACATGTTTCATTTCATCCTGGGGAGGAATTCAGGCTGTTGCTGCCTGACCTTGCCACATGCACACCGTTAATTACTCCAGAAAGTATTTTATTGCTGTAGCCAAGAAGCAGCGCATGTTATAAACTAGTGAATCTTTAAAAAATGTTATAGTCCACTGATAGCATATTCATAACTCATGTGTATCATTTGCTAAAGATGAAACTTTTTTATTTCACAAGTAAGTTGCTATTTAACGAAGAAGCAATTGTGTGTAATGCCAAGAGGATTCCTTCAAAAAATTAACTTCAGATCCTCATCTGGCAAGTTGTACAGTGCTATACATGTGTGGCCACTTGGGGGAGCTGTTGAAGGCAGATTCATCTTCAGTAGGCCCTTTTCTAGAAAGAATTGGCCTTTATCCTAAATAACAATACAGAGTTAAGTTGGTCACTGATAAAACTGACATTGAACATAAAAGACAGTGCAGAGGACTTTACTTACAAAAAGATACTACAAGTGTATTTATAAAATCCTAAGGTATTATTATTTTTTGAAGTCTGCCTGTTATAAGCAGACATTTATACTCTGTTTTATTCTTAATTTCAGTCATTTACTTTTCTCTCCTTTCCCTGACTCATTTCTCCCTTTCTTCTCTCATTATTTATGTATCTGAATCGTGTGCTGGGAGTTTAGTGTAGATAAACATTTAAGGTCAGTAATCTAATCCAATAAGATAAGTTATTTGTGAAAGATCAGCTTTGTAAGTGGAACAAAATTAGGTTTATATTTAGCTGTAGGCCAAGAAACTGGAGGGTAATGGACAGGAATTTGTTTGAGTAGACAGTTTATTTTCTATGAAAAAAATGACAAATTTAAAAAATACAATGCAATTTGTTTTCATAAATATTGTTATATACATGTTTGTTTTCAGATTTGCTTTAGTGGAAAAGAATAACATCTTTGGCATCAGTCAGCTCTGGGTTTGATTCCTGGCTCTGCTACTTATTAGCTCTGTGACCTCGGTTAAATTAATTAACCCATCTGAGTATCCAGTTCCCATCTCCAACACTGTTTATTTTGCAGGTGGTTGTGGGGGATTAGTGAGCGAACCTATCTATACAGGGAAGTTTGGGCATGAATATGTGGAACTTTGTCGCTGGTAATACAAATAAGATTTCTTCCTGCTCTTCTGTTTATACTAGGCAGATGGACTTTCATAAAAAAGCATTATAGAAATATAGGCCCCAAATGTAATGCTGCAGTTAAGAGCAGTAGCTTTGAAGCAAGACCAGCCTGGGCTTGATCCCAGCTTTGTCACTTGCTAGCAGGGTGTCCTTGTGTGCATTAACACTCTCTCTGAACTTCAAGTGTCTGGTGACACCTGGAGTTAGGGTTTAACACTGTTCTTGCTGGAGGGTGGTGTTTTGTGTGGAGGGCCTGGGAAGTGGGGGTTTCAAGCTGCTGCCGGTCTGTGCTACTTCGCTTGTTTCAATTGTGCCGAGCAAACTCTCAGTGCTTCAGTGGGCATTTGTGTGATCACAGGTCACTGTGCAAGAAATGTGCACCCTGAGCTGTTCCAGCCACAACCAATCTCAGGGCTCACTGCCTACTACCAGGTGAGCTGGTTCTTCATGGACATTGAGGAGAAGATGTGTAAGGAGGCAGAGCCTAGTGCCCTTTTCAAGTGGATTCCCCTCTTCCCCAACCCCTGCTGGCCTCACCACTGTCCTGCTTGTCCCTCCATTTCTCTTCCCTCAAGCAGCCCTCACCTACTTTAATCTGTATCTTTTTCTCTTCCCATTCCAATCCCTCATTTATGACATAAGCTCTAGACCCTGCTCTTTTCAGGTCTTACCACTTTGGATTCTCAAATGGTACTTCTTTTCGGAAGCCTGGCTCTTAGAAATAAAATGCTTTGGTCTTAAGACTAATGTTTCTGTTACAGATTTTAAAATTGATTTAGAAACTAAAGACCTGAGTCCTGTTTCTTTCTTTTTTCACTCCTGCTCAGCAATCCTAATTTTTTAAAAGACAAGTGAGGCCTCGGAGGGCAGTGAAGGGACCTGAATAGGAGATCATGGGGAAATGATGATAAGGAAGTAAGGAACTACTACTCAGTAAGTAAAAACCTTACATTTTATATCACAATGTCTATTTTAATGAAGACATATCTTACTTTGTTGCCATTAGCTCAGCAGAGAAGTCTTAACAATCACTTTGCCTCAGTGTTTGTGCTTCCAGAGTACTTGACTCAGAAATACTGATTCCTAGCTTCTAAACTCCCTTGTGAACACAAACATGTTTTATCATCTTGTGGTAGTTCTCTTATTATGTGCTGTTGTGGCCACAGAATGAAGGACTTTGTCACAGAATTAAGATAAGCACACTTTTTGTTTTCTTCCCAAAAGAATTGCAAAATTCATGCTCTGTAGGTTGTTACCACTTGACATATAACGCTTTGCTTCTAACATTCTTAGTTGGTTAGTATACTTCTCTGGTCCAGCAGAGATCAGATGGGAAACCTGTAAAGTATCTGTGATTTTCCTTCTGCCGTGATTAGTACTGAATGAATGATTTTAATTGAGATGAGTTATTATAAATGAGTTAATGTGACACATAAAATAGTCTAGCGCAGAGGTAGGCAAACTGCAGGCTACGGGCCAGATCTGGCCTCTGGACTGTTTTTAAACCTGAGAGCAAAGAATGTTTTTCATTTTTAAAGGGATGTAAACAAAGCAAAACAAAATAAAGATGTGACATATGGCCTGCAAAGCCTAAAATATTTATCAACTGGCCTTTTACTGAAAGAGCTTGCTGACTCATGGTGTAGGACAAAACAAAACAAACAACACAATTTTCTGGCATTCTACGTATCCTTAAAAATGAGTTTTTAAACAATAACACATATTTTAGGCCACAGATCTAGTTACTAAACTTTTTTTCTCATTTACAAATTGAAGATGGTAATATGTCCCAATGAAATGATAGGCTTTGTAGTATCTGTTGTCTAGTAAGCAGATACTGAAAATAAAGATATTCTTTCATTTTACAACTTTGCATCTCTGCAACTTTGCAGCGTGCTTAACACCTAGTAACAAAAAACTCACAAAATTGTTTTTCTGGTATGGAAACAGCAGAAGATTATTAATAAGAGAGTAAGTCTTAATTTACTATTCTTATGTAAGAAAGCCTTGGAATATGAAGGCTTTCACTATTTTCAGTTATCCAATAGGAGGAGGAGTATGTGTTTGGAGCTCCGACTTCAATAGCTTCCTTTCAAGGTGGAGGGGAAAAAAAATCTATAGCTCAGCAGGCCTACGGTTATTCTTTAATGGAATGAACCTCTTAGGAATGTAAAGGAAAGCAGAAATTTCAATCCCTTATTTTTTAAACTTTGTATTAATCTTATATTATTAAACTTTATTTCATGGAAATTTTGATCATATGTAAAACTAAAGAGAGTAGTGAGATGAAACTAGCTTCAACAATTACCAATGTATATGTTTCATCTGTAAACCCTTTCATCCCTTACCACCACCATCATGTAGGTTATTTCAAAGCAAGTCTTAAGAAATTCTGTCATATGACCTATACTCTATCCAGCTTGTATGGCTAATTATTTCTCTAAAGGACTCTTCTCAAAAAACATAATCACAATGCCATTATCACATTGTAGAAATTGACAAGTCTTCAATATCAACAGATGTTAAATGTTGAAATTTCTCTGAATTTTCTTTGTTTTATTTTAATCAGGATCCATATATGACCTACACAAATCTTCTAGTTGATATGTACCATAAGTGCCTTTTAACATATACATTTATTCCTCTTTTATTTGTATCCCTTGAAGTTTATGTACTGCTGGATCAATCTGCTAATATTTTGGTGAGCACATTTGAGTTATGAGGGATATTGGTCTGTAGTTTTCCTTTCTGTAATATTTTTGTCTGGTATTTGTATCAGGATAATACCAGGCTCATGAACTCAGTTGGCAAGTTCCCTTTTTGTTCCTTTTTTCTGGAAGGATTTGTGAAGAGTTGATATTATTTGTTCCTTACATGTTTGGTGGAATTCATCTGGGCCTGGAGTTTCTTTGTGGACTGTTTTTAACCACAAAACCACTTTTTAAATAGATAGAGGATTAGTGAGGTTGTTTATTTCATTTTGAATGAGAATTTGTCTCTTTGATTTAGGTTGTTGAGTTCATTTTGAGCGAGATTTCATATTGGTTTCTTTCAAGAAATTTGTCTATTTTATTTTAAATGTTAAATTCATTAGGATAAGATATTACCTTATTATCCTTTTAATGCCTTTATGATCTATTGTGATGTGGTCTCTTTTATTCCCAATATTGGGTAATATGTGTCTTCTCTTTTTTTCTTTTTGGTCAGTCTCCCCAGAGGCCTATCAGTTCTTTCTTACTGATCTTTTCAAAGAACTAGTTTTTGGTTTCATTGATTTTCTTTATTTTTCTATGTTCAGTTTTATTGACTTATGCTCATTATTATCTCTTTCTTCTGCTTGTTTTGGGTTCCATTTGCTCTTCTTTTCTAGTAGGATGAAGGTTAGATAATTGATTTGAGACTCTTTTTCTTCTCTAATATGATAAGCATTCAATGTTATAAATTTATAGTTGTATTTTTTTAACTGCATCTCACAAATTTTCATGTGTTTTCATTTTTATTCAATTCAAAATACGTTCCAGTTTTCTTGTGACTTTGTCTTTGACTCATGGGTTATTTAGAGTATGTTGTTAATTCCTAAATGTTTGAGGATGTCGCAATATTTTGCTATTGGTTTTCAGGTGAATTATTGTAGTCAGACAATATAGGTAGTATGATTTCAATTCTTTTAATTTTTTAAATTTGTTTTATGACCTGGAATGTGGTCTTTCTTGGTGAATGTTTCATGGGTACTTGTAAAAAGTGTGTATTCTATTTTTGTTGGTTAAAGTGTTCTAGAAATGTCAGTCACATTGTTTTATGTTATTGTCCAAATCTTCTATATCCATTATGGTATTCTGTGTATGAGTTACTGTCAATTACTGAGAGGTGTTGAATTTTTTACTGTAATTGTACTGTAATTTGTCTGTTTCTCCTTTCAGGTTGACCAGTTGCTGCTTCAGTTTTTGGAGCTGTTGTTAAGTGTATATGTGTTCAGCATTGTTATGTCTTCTTGGCTGACTGACCCCTTTACTATTATGAAATGACTTTCTTTGTTACTGGTAACCTTCCTTGCTCCGACACATATTTTGACATGAGCATAGCCACTCTAGTCTTCCTTGATCTAGTGTTTGTATGGTATATCACTTTGCACCATTTTACCTTTTAACTGATTATCTTTGGATTTCTTGTAGACAGCTTCTACTTGGATCTTGCTTTTGCATACAATCTGAAAAATCTCTGCCTTTATAGGGGTATTTACACCACTACATTTTATGTAATTATTGATATATTTGGTTTAAAATGACCCACTTGTTTTCTCTTTGTTCCATCTATTTTTTTTATTCCCTTTACTTATTTTCTGGCCTGCTTTTGAGTTAATTGAATATTTTTAATGGTTTCATTTCATCTCCCTTTGGCTAATTGATGGTACCTCATTTTCTACTGTTTTTAGTGATTTGTCATAGTCTACTTTTGAACAATATTACTCCAGTTCATGCATAGTTTAAAAACCTTATGAAGGTAGGCTTTCCATTCCTCTATCCTATCTTTGTGCTACTTTATGACTTCTTTGCTGAGGAAACTAGGTCATATGCCCTGTAGAGTTTCCCACATTCTGGATTTTGCCTATTGCATGGCAGTCAGATTAACATTTTCTCTGACTTCTGTATCCTTTAAATTAATTGGTTGTAAGAACTCTGTGATTGGTCAGTTTCAGCTATGATTTCTAGTGTATATGCTTCCATCAGGAGACATATGAAGTCCAGTTATTTCTATTTTATTGTGTTAACAGCCATGAATTCTTACTATTGTTTCATTAAGAGTATTTAAAATGATGTTCTAATTCTATCATTTCTTTATTTATTAGCTAGAGTATTTATATAAAGACAGATTCTTCCCCATTAACTATTTGGTTACTCTGCAGTACATTTTATATAGGAAGGCGTCTATCTTATATCTGATTTTTTTCCATCATTTACCAGTTTTCAATGAGTTAGTTCCTTAGAAATCTCCAAAGGTGAGCAATAAGTTTTCATTTTTTGAATATCACTATGAATTTAAAGATTTCAGAAAGCATCTCCTATGTTTGATCCATATTTCTATGTATGTGCAAACTCTTTTATTTGGCTTCCAAATTTTTCAGATGTGGCCCCAGTAATGTGACCTAGGATTTCTCACCTTATGAACATACAGCCATATCTTGTCATCAACTTGGAATCAGTTATTTTTCTAAGAAATCCTGGTTCTTCTTGGTGAATATGTTGTTAAAAAAACTGGTTGCCCAAAATCTTTGAAGTAAAAAACCCAAAAATAATTATCACCAATATGATTATTAAAAGCAATTTGATATCAGCTATGGGTTTTTCATAGATGCCCTTTATTAGGTTGAGGAAGTTCTCTTCTATTCCTGGCTTATTGAATGTCTTTCTCATAAAACAACTGAATTTTGCCTTGCAGTGTCCTCACATGGCAGAGAGAGAGCTCTGGTGTATAGTCCTGTTTTAATATGGAGACAAGCCTTATCAGATTAGGGCCCCACCCTCATGACATAATTTAAACTTTATCACCTCCTCACAGGCCCCTCCAAATACAGTCTCATTGGGGGTTAGGGCTTCTACACATGCATCTGTGGGGGCCATTCAGTTCGTAACAAATATATATGTATGTGTATATATATATACACACACATTTTTATTTCTTTTTTCTTAGATAAGAAATAAGACATACTTTTTCCATTGTTCCTTTTAAATTTAGCAATGTAGTTAATCACTCTACAGTAATATTTAGAAACATTTCTCATTTTTTTTATATAGCTAGAGTCATCCCATTTAATTTTGAGCACCAATAATTATGTTGATAACAAACTCACTGCTTATTATTACTGGGTGAATTATGACATGTAAAACTAACCATTTCTTATTGGTTGTGGTAGGATAGTTTCCTCAGAAACAGGCTCTGATAGGAGGGTTCACTTGCAAGGAACTATTAATGAAATGTTGACAAATTAAACCACTAATGATGTTAGGAAAGCAGGGCCCAGCACAGGAGGAAGTCAGAGTAGGGTGTGTCCTGTAGTGGATGGTTTCAGCCTGATCCCATAGGAGACCTCAGGAGCATAAGTCTCAGAGTTTAGTAAGTCTCAGGGCTCTCATAATCCTGCTCCATTCAGTCATTGGTCAATTCCTTTCCCTCCATCTTCACTCCCCAAGGGACATACACATTTCCAGGTACCTCCTGCCCTTGATGGTGGCCAAAGCAGGCTCTAGTAACTTGAGGACAGTGTCCTGAAAAAACTGCTACAGGTGTTGGTTTGGGGAAACAAAAGTATATCAAAGCAGGGACTTGGGATAAAGCTTGGGAGGGGAGTGTTCCACAAAGATGATAAGAGGATATGTCATTTGGTATGGTGGCTGGAAGGAGCGCTGACATTGTTCACTATAATGGCAAAATTGAGGCCACAGGTCATTTATATTTGCAAATGTGGCTTACTACACAGTAAATTCATCCCTCACTTAAATTCCGAGATAAGTGATTTGGATATAAATGGTGGTGCATGAGGCTGTTTGTCAGATATGAATCTAGGAAATAGGAAATGGTAGGCATCCGTAAGAAGCAGGGCTTTCTGCTTAACAAACTCATTTATTAGCTTTTCCTCAAATATGTGATTCGTGAATTAGAAGACATTAAAAATAAGATTTAGAAGAAAATCTACAACTTCAGCTTATTGAGAATGAGGAAAATATGTTTCAATTTCCATCCTGCCTCTCATTTTATTTTTCATACAGTTAGAATCTACTAGGTGATTGTTCAGGACTTGGAAAAGTTAGATTAGATTCTCCAGGGACTGAACTCACCCTATAATTGGACTTAGATAAGGAAAAGGAGGGCTCATGAGAGCAAAATTAAGGATTTCCAGGTCTAAAAAACAGAAGCAGTAAAAGTCAATCTTAGCTGTTTTGGGGGGAAGGAAGTCAGTAGACTAATTTTTTAGGAAATTCTACTGGAGATGTACTGCATGGAGACTCTTTCTCATTTTAGAGTACCTCAGCTGTTATAAAAAATCAGTCTGAAATAGAAAGAGAACTTAGAAAAACACAGACAGAGGAAATATTTATAACCAGAACATTCTTCAGTATCTTAGTAATGTATTAGGGCCAGAGTGAATACAGTCACTGGCAGTCATGCTTATACTTGTTTTCCTTAAGAGAATCACTTAATGAAATAATGAATACATTATTATGATTAACATCCAGAAGGCCATGGGGATGGCTTCCAATAGCTTGTCTGAAGGAGAAATTTATGTTGCTCCTTGGTGGGCTTTAGGAAGAGCCAAAAGTCTTCATTCTTAGACTTGTTTAGGAAGGGAATTACTGAGAGAGAGGGCTGCCATTTTTTTTCAGATTGAATAGAGAGCTTTGAAGATGACTGAAGATCCATGATAGGCATCAGAATTAATTAAACAACTAATATTATGGGCACATTAAAATGAGATCAACCCTTAGAGTCCTATTCTGTCTTCTCTACCTAGTCACGTATTCATTCATTTATTATACATTTATTCAGTATTTTTAAAGCATCGTCCAGGGACTGGGAAGAGATAAAGATAAACATGACCATCTATCTACCCAGCAGTTCCTTTCCTTGTCTACCAGGAGCTCCATTTGAAGACCGTTAGTTGTTTAGTTTTGCTAACTTCATTGCTCTCAGGAGGTGTTTGTATATATGTTCTGCAGTGTTTACTTTTAATATTCATTCTTCTACCATTAATTCTGAAGAAATATATCAAACATAAAACATAGGCCATACACTGGTACACAATAGTTATAAGAAAGAAATTGTAACTGCTCCTGGAAGGGGACACAGGTAAGGAAGCAGCAGTTGTGATTCTGTGTGGTGAGTGTGCACAAGCACAGGGAGGGAACCCACTCAGATCTGAGAAGGGGCAGGAGTCAGGCTATTCTGCAGAGAGCATGGCTTCTGAGGTGAACTTGGAGGATTGTGCCTTTATATGTGGATATAAGATAAATGATTATTACCTCATGCTTTAAATAATAATACCCTTATTATCATCTTTGGGCAACATTTATATTGCCCTATCACTTACATTTTAGTCCCTAATTATATGCATTTGGGGCAATGTATTCTCTGTTCGCCCCTTGTGCAGCTGCAGAATAAAGAACTATCCCTGCACACCTTCTCTCCCCACCCTGCCCCAGATCAGTGCATTTATGGTGTACTTACTTTTTTGCTGGATGAGTTGCAAGCCATTCTTCCTTATTGTGTGTGGCAGTGATAAAAATACACTGAAATATTTTCTGAAATCACAGAAAATACTGAATATTATCCTTATTTTCTATTTCCTCCTTAATGAAATCTTAGACAAGACTTTCCATGAAATATTTTCATAAAAATTTCTATAAAATGGCCACTTTGCATTTTTTAGTCTGCTTGTCCCTGATTTCTCCTATCACATCCTTCTGGGCATTCAAAAATCTGTGAAAATCTATGTGACTAGATCTGCTACAAATGTGCTGATGTCCCCCTTCATATCACCAAATAGTCCCTAGTTAGGACCACCATTTATTTAGGTTCAATTAAAACCAATCACAGTGTCAGCAGCCTTTGGAAGCAGATATATCTTAACACAAGATATCAAGGTGGCTCTGATTTGAAGGAGACAGAAAAACAAATGAACAAATTACTAAGAAAGGTAATAACCTTTGAAAACTTTGCTTTAATGCAAATCAGCCCATCTGGCCCCAGTATGTAGTTACTCAAAGTGTCTTATTAATTGAGTGTTTTCTGAATTGGCAGGCCCCTAGGCAAAAAGACAACTTTAAATTGTACTTTTTTGGTCTGTTTTATTTATTGCTATCTTCCAGCACTCAAAACAGTGTTGCTCATAGAAGGGACACAGTAAATATTTGCTATATATGAATAAATATTCCATAGCTTTGCAGAGAAACTGGTAGTACATGAAGTCAGAATTTCCTAGTTTGTTTTGTCTATAATCATTTATTTATACATCATAAAGATAAATTAATAAGATGTCTGCCTGCCTACAATCTCCATGAGGATAAATGCTAAGGCTTTTAATATCTAGTAATACCAGTTTTTGACTCATTAAATACTGTCAAAGAAAATAACAGGTCTGAAATGGAGTCACTCTTGCTAAGTAAGCCCCACCGAAACTTAATATCTGAACTAATAGCAGTTTCAGCCTCTCCCAGGAGTGGAATTTTAAACCAATCACTTTGGAATTTCCTGATCAGCACAAGATGAGGTGATCTGCAGATAAGAACCCCTGCTCGTCCCCTAAGGGAAGGTGACTTTGCCTGAAAAATCCTTTCTTTTCTTTTACTAATAACTTTCTTGTCCTGCCCCTTTTCTGCCTATAAAATCCCTCCATTTTTAACAGTAACTAAGAACTTCTTTCTGTTTGCTAGAAGAGATGTTGCTGGATTCATGAAATCACTGAATAAAGTCAATTAGATCTTCAAATTTACACAGTTGAATTTTGTTTTTGTTTTTTAAAGAATACCTGTAAGATAAATTTCAATAAATTACAACTGAAATAAGCAGGCGAAGAGAGGCAACAAAGGGCCAGGTAGTTTATTTGAGTGCAACTCCTGGGTGATGTTCCGTGGTCTGGGTATTACAGGCTGGGGAAGTCACACCCGGTCAGGGAGGTGGGGGCTTACAAGGGGTTAGGAGGGAGAGGAGTGGGCAAGCTATCCTAGGGGGCGTGGAGAGGTATGATTGGCTAAAGGTGACATAATAGACAACTAGAAACTTTTTTTCCTTCCAAGACGGAGTAGGCTGACATCCGGGTCTTAGTTGACACATCAGAAGCATGGAATTCAGGAAGAGCTGTCCCCTTTCCATATAAGGCATGGACCTTGGGGTCTGGTTTGTTCTCCCCCTATGGCATCTCTCTGTTCTGTTTGCATGTCCTTGTTTTTCTTTCCTCCAGCCTAACAATACCCACTTGGAAAAATACCAAAGGCATGTCTTATTGATGGTGAACAGCAGCACATTGCATTTTTGTATGGTGACGCAACTCTCACAAATGCTTATTCTGATCCTGGCAACCACTCTTGACAAAGGTAGAGCAAGTAGTGGTTGTACCCAGTGTGAGGACACTAAGGTCAAGCAGGGTGAATCAGCTCACCACAGGTCTCATGCCAGCAGTGGGAGAAGCCAGAGTAGGACACATCCTTGGACCCTTTGATTTTTCATCTACTGTCCTACGCTGTGTCTTTTCTACCTGAGAGGTAGTTTATTAAAGTTAGTAAAACACAAAGCCTAAGTTATTATAGGAGTAGCATTAGGAGTAGTTAGATAACACATTTTATGTTCCATGTTAAATTTTGAGACTCAAATTCTAGTTTTGGCCAGAAGGGTCATTACATGACTGTGGGCCCTCACCTTTTCAGGACTTCATTTTCTCCATTTGTAAAATGAGAAGGGTGGGCTCTCTGAATGTTGATGTACATTATAACCGTACCACCCCATCATTCTGTGTTCCTTTTGTTTATATCTCCGTCCTAGTGGCAAATGTCCAAAAACCATTTGTGTATTAGGGCTCAATGAAAACACTGAATCTGATTCATTTTTTTGACCCATGTAGAAATGGACAAATTTGATATGCTTAAATGAGAAAGACAGGAGGCAACAGGTTCATGTTCAGAGATGTGTAACTAAGATATTGAAAAGATGAAGAGGTTTTCATGATGGGAAACTAAATTATTATTATCATTACCTACAAGACCTTGCTGTTGTGTTAATGCTCATTATTACTATTGTTGTTATTATTAACATGGGCTACAAGTCCCTCCCTATATCTCCAGTTTTATCTGAACTACCAAGGTGTCAAGCCCATCATGCAAAAAAACAGAAATACAGTAAAGATTTTATGCATATTGTTTGTGGTTGATTAGGTCATTGCTCAGCAAATATTTACTCTTTTCTCTCTAACTCCATGTGAGATGAATATACTTCCAGGCCCCTTGACTTTGCATATGGCCATGTGGCTTTCTTCAGCCAATGAGATGTAAGCAGAGGCTAGTGCATCTGGGCTATGCCCTGGAGCTTCTGACGTCACCATGAGAAGAGTCCTGAGCAGCCCAGTGGTCCCGGAAGATTGAGAGCCACATGGACCAGACATGAATGGAGCCTGTGGCCTGGAGCCAAGCCCAGGCAAGGCTAGTTGAGTCTGTAGAGGATTTCCAGTTGGGTAAGAAGACTGAGAGGGCATATGTGATTAAAATAATATCCTTTTCAAAGGCTGTGTTGATTGTGAGAATAAAATTCATCACCATGGGAACAATTTAGCTGATGTATTATTAATGGAGTTTATTGTACTCTCTGGGCCGTTCTAAAACCAGAACTAGAATTTAGAATGTTGCTTTTGCTTTTTTATTTTAAAAAGGAAAAGATTGCAAAGAGGTAACTGTACATGACATTGGCTCTTTATCTAGTGACTTGATAGATTCATTGCCACATGGGACTTGATGGTCCACAGTGGACTATATCTGTTTGGAGAGTATTTCAACAAAGTATGGAGCTTGAGAAAGTATCTTAAGACAATCTTTGAGGTTGGTCTAGTCTTGCATACAGAGGAAGTTCTCAATTGTGGAGAATATTTATCCTCACACAAAAATGAAATTAGAAGGTCTTGGTTGTGGATAATCTCGCTATGTGTTTAAGTATAGCAAAATGTGTGCACATAGACAGGGTGGGGCCAGAATAGCAATACAGAGTTTGTCTTTTACTGTACTGCTTTAATTAGGATTCTGTTTGGGCACATGAAAGGGTAGGGTTCAGTTCTTTCCCAGTAGCTGTATAGGTTATCAGTGGTTGTAAGAAAGGACATTGCTTATGTAGGCAAGAGGACATGTGCCCAGTATCTTCCCAAGCTTAAAGGTGAGGTGAAGATGCTTCTACTATGTGAACATCTTTGCTCATTTCCATTTTGGTGAAAGAAATAGATCTTGATCTCTCTATATATTTTGAGAGCTTTGAACCACCCAGTATGATGCAGGAAGAAATTTTTTAAGTGTATTTATTCAATTATTTATAGACAGCCTACCATGTGCCAAGCACTGAGGGATGCGATGATAAGACAGTGATTACTTTCAGTATCTGATGGTACACATGGAGAATAAAGCTAGAAGACAATGGATGACATCCTGTGTTAAGGGTCCTTACTCATGCTCTTGCAGTCCTCAGGCCTATGCAGGCTGGTCTTGGAGATGGGCAGGGAGTGCTTCCCAAAGGAAGCAATGTCTAAAGATGAATGAGCAGGAGTTATGCCCGGTGGAGGGCATGTAGTGATCTGGGGATAGCTTCTTCAGGCTTAGAAATTTCTTTGGGGTGATGGCATGAGGTCCAAGAGGGACCACAGACATCTGCTAACTGGACTCCTCTAACCAAAGTAGCCACTGCAAAGCCATGGTGGAAGCACTCTACCCAAGTGAGGAAGGTGTCTTCTTCACGTACAAAACCCCTGAAACATTATGATCAGTTCTGGTCATGTGAAGTGAAAAGATCAGAAAGAGAAGATACAACAGGCCCAGTTTCAAAGACAGGTACTTGGGCACCTAAGTTGATGAATTGATGGATTGTTTCTGTGTGTGTGAAAACCAAAGCAATTAGGATTTCCAGTTGGGAAAAATGAGAGCTGAGAGGACACAGGTGACCAAAATTAATAAAATAAAAAAATTCTGGTTCTGCCTGTACCTCTCTGTCACTAGTGACAAATTATTTCATCTCTCAAGGCCTCAGTTCTGCATCTGTCCAGAAAAGGACTAGAGTAGGAAAAGTATGGGGCTGTAGATGCTTGCGCTCCTTATAGCCAACAACTTTGTTGAATCCAGAATCTGCTTTGTCTGAATGTTCAGTGTGTCAGAAGTATGTGGAAATTTAGTTGTACCTCACCAAACGCAGCCCTTAACCAAGGACTGATAAGGTGGGGTGGGAGGAGTGAAGTAAAAAGACTCCAGCTCTCTCACCCCCTGTTGGAGCAGCTCTGAAGTGTGGCCTTATGGGCTCAGAGTGCCCCTGTGGGGTTGAGCCAAAGTCACACCTTGTCTGTCTTTGCTTGATATTGGACCCTTTACCTCTTTCTCTTTCTGTGCTACCTCCTCCTTTATGCCTGGCCCTCCAACCTGGTTCAGTTTAGATACTACTTTTGGTATTCTTTAGTACCTTTAATATATTGCTTATTTACATAAGTAAACAATATTTATAGTAGATGAGAAAAAAAATGTTATTTGCCATCTAATATTGTTTAGAATCATTGAGTACTATGTATAAATATACGCTCCGAGTTCATTATATGTTCAATAATTCAGTAATTGGTGTTTTAAATATTTGAATTCTGTAGAGATCCTTGGTGTACTATTATCTAGGTATCTATGGGTTTTAGTGATGTTTGGGGAAATGTGTTAGGGATTTTGAATGGGCTGGGAACACATCCTTATTTTCCCACTTCAAATAATGAACAGAAACTTGGTCACAGGGATGGTAGTACTGCTTGGAGAATCTAACCAGTGATTCTGTTACATCTTCCTGTGTTGACAGGTAGTAACTGTGCTACTTGAGGTGAGGATTTAATAATGTGGGTAACTGGTGAACCACTGTGTTGTATACTTGAAACCAATATAAGAGTGTATATCAACTATTCTTCAATAAAAAAAAGAAATGAAAGAATGGAACAGAGTCTCCACTCTGAAAAATCACTGTCTAATACATTTCTAGGAATGGATTAGATTTTTAAAAACTGTTACAAAAATACCCCTGGATTTAGATGAGCCTGCTAATTAACTCATGGTAATCTGAAATTCTGTGTGGATGTTAGTAGTCACCAAATAAAATCACAATATTCAGTATGTATGGCTTTTCTTTGAAATAGACTCAATCACAAAATAACTTTTTTGTTAAAAGCATAGCAAGCTCCAAACAAGAGTTACTGCTAAGGGATTATTAGGGTCATATTTTAAATAGAACCTGAAACATGTATACACTATGGAGCCTCAGTTTTATTTGGGGACAACTCTTAACACTTTATTTCCTTTGGCGTCAGAATTAGTAAGCAGCATTTGTAGATGTGGCTCTTGTATTACAGATACTCAGGGCAGAAGGCCTACATTATTTTGATGGACCTTCTGAGTTCTGTCAAGTAGGATGAAGCTTGGGAGAATTTATTGCTTCAGTGCCTGGGTACCTACTGGGCACTAGAAGCTCTGACTTTGCATTATTCTCTTCATATTACACCACATCAAACTTCAAGTGCTGCGTGACAGGATCCCAAAGTTCTACAGCCCTCTGCGAGGTATTGATAGTGTCTCAGAGCCTGACTTGGTCTGGATTAACTCTCTTTCCCAAGGAATGAACTGCTTCAGCCCAGTGGGATGGCTTCACCTCTTCTCCACCTCTTAGCGCCTGTGCTTGAGCCCACGCTCTGTCAGGGGTTTGCCTCCAGTTCTGTTGAGACCTTGTTACATTCTACAATTTCTATTATTACTATTACTATTATTATTGGTCTATCACTTTCCTGTGGAGCTTAGGAATTCATATTAATTTGTTACATCAGCAAAGTTTTCAAAATGAAGAATTCTTTCTCTTGATACAGCTCTATCTGATTATAGTTCTAAGATCTCTAGGCCAGATTCAGTGTGCTGAGCTCAAGAGGACTAATTGTAAGTCATTCACTTACTCATGCATTCATTTGATCAATTAGCTGGTCAATTATCAAATGTTTATTTAACAATTACTTTGTGTTTGGTATTGGGGACAGACTCTGCCTTCAAGGAACTCATAGACTTGGATAAGATACTAAAACTTATCCCAGTCCATGTGTATTTTAATTTTTCTAATATTATTTTGGACATTTCTTTCCTAGGAGAGTACTTATTTGTGGAGTTAATTGCAAGGTACCCCAGTTGTCTCTTGATTTTGGAATTTTAAGCAGTTGTCTAATGAAATAGGTTGATGAAGGGACCTTAGAGCTTTTGTGGCTCCAGAATTTATATCCTAGATTCAGAAGACTATGTCACTGTATTTAGAATTGTGGCATGCACTTAAGCTGTCAGCAGGGAGCATCTCATATTTAAACTGCAAGTGAATGGCTCTTGTTTAGGGGTAGACTATCTCCTTAATGGATTAAAAAAATAGGAGGCAAAAGAAAGTATGTACTGCACAGCATTTATTTTCTCAGTTTAGGTTTGTATATACTTACTTGTTCTAGACTTCTTTCATTTGGACTAAAAGTAACACATTACCTAGAATCAATTTTAAATTGCAGAGGAGAAGGGGCTATTTTCTCATTGTCTTCTATGGGTAGAGTATATCTCTTTTCTGATACTTTGAAGGTCTGGGTAGGAATATTGCCATAGGAGCATAGAGCATGTGTTTTAGGTCTAGTTGCTAGAAAAAGTGGGTTCCAATGGGACCATGACAGGGACAGACCCAGAAACAGACATGGATCAATGTGAACCTCTTACTGGATCACTGGGCCAGAGCCAGGCTATATCCTCATTGAGAGTAGGGGGTCCATGTTGCAAGTCTGTGTTAAGTTTGGGCATGAGAGAAGGACATAGGGGAGGCTGGCTTTTGTCTGGAAGAGGGAGAAGAGTAAGTGTCCCTTCTTTCTTTCTCTTTTCCTAAACAAAGGTGAGAGTTAATTGGGCAACTTGTGAGGTTCTGAAAGGCTTAGGTAGAAGGGAATGACCTGCCTTTGGCTAGAGGATGTAGATCTGGAATGGGCAGAAAGCTGGTCTTTGAGATCATCTGCAGGGTCTGGCCTGTTAAATAGAGCAGGTAAAACTGAGCCCTTTGGTGTTAACAGATGTAGATAAGGCTGTAGTCCACCTAGGCTAACAGAACTTAGATATTTGTTCCAGGAAACCTTTGCCTGGGAAAGATAAGACTGTACACCAATAAATAACCTGACTGTTTGCTTCAGGAAATTCCCACTGATCAATTTATTAGAGCCAGCAGTAAGCTCACTAGGGCAAACAGCTTACTTATCAAACACAATTACCAAGATCCACTTCCAGACTCTCACCTCTATATGCACCAATCCTAAACTATTACATTGCAGACTTTGCTCAATCCCAGTCAGTCCCCCACCCCAAAAGACAGGCTGTACACCACTTAAGACTAGACCTTGACATTTTGGGGAGCTGACAGAGGCTTTTGCTTGTTTTTGCTAGAATCAGGACAGGAGGAACAGGAGCTGCTCAGATAAGCCTGGGAGCGGCAGCAGTAAGGGGCAGAGGATGGCTATGTCATGTGCCTGCTGATATCTGGTGGGTTATGGGTAGTAGAGATTGTATGACAAGGACAGCAGAAGGGAAGAATCAGAATGAGGGGCTTGCCCCTGAGTTCACAGGTAGCAGGCAGCATCCTGGAAAATTCCCAGAAACAGCTGAGTATCATTTGGGAGAGGGGTGTGAGTGGTAACTGGTGTCTGGTGGTTAGGAAGGCTTTGGTGTGACAGTTTGGGTGTACAAAAGAAAGTGTGATCTTATTTTGTAGTCATAGGCTGATGAAGCCAGGGACATGCTGGTTATATAAAGTCATTGGGTTATGATTGGAGCATTTTCTTTCCTATATAAATTATGACTTACATTTCTTTCATCTAATGTGGGTTCTCTACATATTTTGGAAATGCAAAATGAAAACCTTTCAGCATGGTGTCATTCAGACAGCACTAGAAATCAAAGTACATATACAATATTTGAAAGAAAGAGGATTTGTAAATTACATTTAGGCATTTTTATTTGCTTAGTAGAAAATTAAATCCAATGTGCACAAATTGACTGTAGCCTGCTTGCAATAAGCAGATTTTTTTAAAACACAGAAGCGGTAATAGGCAATATGGTAATAAAAAGTCCCAAAGTATCTATTTCTGCATACTTATCAGTAAGTATTAAAAACCAAAATCAAAACAGAACTTGAAATAGTTGCCATGAAACTATGTTTTAAAATAAGTGAGTCACAATTTTCACATCAGCATAAGGGTGATTGGATCATTTGCTGCCAAACTCCGTGCCCTGTTTTTTTTGAAAGCTAGGGTTCACATTCATGGAAGGCTAGAGATTTATTTAGTTGAAGCCTTCAAGTCACCTTGTTCTCAAGGCATGACCTTTTATTACTGATGTTGGACATAAATTGGATAAAGGAGAAATTCTCATGATTTGGTAACAAGTGTTTAATTCAAAATGATAGATGATTTTCTCACCCCTGTTTTCTCTCTGGGTTGGTTCTGGGCTTGAGCAAGTTGATAGATAAATAAATCAAATGTTCAGGCTTTCCAGTCATTTGTGGTAATAAATGAGTTAGGCAAAAACCACAAAGGTAAGATGACTTATCTCACATCAGGATGCTATAAATTACTAAGTGCATGGGTTCCAAAGTTATCCCAGCTGCATGCTTCCCTGGCCTTCCTCAGCTTTTCCAGACCTCCCTCCTTCCCCACTCCCCTGCAACGGGGCCTCCGTGTTATAGCACATCTCTTCTTGCTTGTACTATAACCACAACAGATGGAAGGCTTCATTTCTGTTTTCTCATAGACTCTTTTTGATTAATTTTATTCCTTTCACTAAACTGTGTTTAACAAAAATATCCTGTCCAGAGGAGGAAAGCAGAAATGCACTTTAAGCTTTCTGTCTAATCCCTTTCTTTCATCGCAGCAATTTTAAAGCAATTTTAAAGCTGCTAAAAGTTCTCAGCAGGCCTGGTCGGGGAAACGCTTCCTCTTGATTTCACCTCCTGTTTCTCAACTCTTGCAGCCTTCCTGTTGGTTTTCTTCTTGATGTGACATTTTCTTTCTGACTATTGAAAACCTCAGTATAATTAAATCCTTTTTTTAATCCCACAGGAGGACTGCATAGGGCAGGGGTCCTGGGGGGCAGGGAGAAGTTCCAGCATTGCATACTTAGGAAGGGCCTTGCTTTCTCCTTAATGAGCAGCCCCACCAGAATGAGCAGAATGAGCTCATAACCTTGGCAAGGTAAAACCAAGCCAAGGGTATGTGATTGAAGTGGTCACTGCTAGGGGCAACTTGGACTTGACTCTGTTGGAAACCATGTGGGAATCTCATAGGGCAGAATGAGCAGTGTTCTGTCATACTCTTCAGAGGACATGTCATAGTTCTCAGATGTCACCAGGACATTATATTCTGGTGGCACTTAACCTGCCATGGATATTGATTTTGATTGATACTGATATGGGCATGGCTAGTGGGGAATATTTGGACCAGAAGGTGTTCATCTGGGTGTGAAAATAGAACACTCTTTTGAGGCATAGTTAAGGGCAGTTCTGGCTGAAGTTGGGGTATCCTTAATGAGTATTAGGAAAAAGCTGAAGGAAGCACATAGGAGTTTTTGTTGCAATAAGAGGAGATTGAGTTGAACACTGAGCAAGTGGGCACTGCAAGAGAAAGAATGAAATCTGTGGGATAGGAATCTTGTGTGTTGAGGTTTATGGAATAAGGGCTGTTTGGTGTTGTGTGGATTTGTCTAAAAAAATAGAGTGGGAGACAAGGGTTTATGGAGATGGTTTATTTGGGAAGTGATCCCAAGGAATGGGAGCATGGGGCTTGGAAGAGCAAACCAGAGAGGAAGGTAAAACCAAGCCAAGGGTATGTGGTTAAAGTGGTCACTGCTAGGGGCAACTTGGACTTGACTCTGTTGGAAACCATGTGGGAATCTCATAGAATGTGCCCCAGGATTGTCTGCCAAGATACGGAAGATGGAATTATTTACCTACTTGCTACTGTTCCACATTGGTCCAGTTTTCCCTAAGTCAGCTTTTCTCAGAGTGTGGTCCTGGGACCAGCACCATTAACTTTACCTGGGAACCTGTTAGAAATGCAGGTTCTTGGGCCCAGTCAGACCTGCTGGAATAGCAACTCTGGGACCAGCCCAGTACTCTGTTTTCACATACCCACCAGGTGACTCTGAAGCACTTACCAGCTCTCACCTTTCAAGTCTGTCAGAATCATCTGGGGAGCTTGTGCCACCACAGACTGTTGACCCCACCCTGGAGTTTCAGATTCAGTAGGTCTGGGGTAGGGCCAGACAACTGGCATATCTAGCAAGTTCTAAAGTGATGCTGAGGCTGTTAATCCAGGAGCCACACTTTGAGAACCATTTCCCTAGGTGTGTTAGTTCTGTATTTTCAAGTTTCACTTGACAGCCTCTGGCAGACATCCAACGTAGCTAAGCCCTGGGCAGAAGGAGGGCTGTTAGGTGTTACCTGCCCATGGCTATAGATATGACCTCAGCAAAGTGATGAGATACAAAGATATGAGTCAGGGCATGAAAAATGTCTGGCCTTTTTTTTTTTTTTAAACTAAAAATAATCTGTGGTATGCTTTATTCGGGAGGAAAATGTCATTTGCCGTAGCTCTCCACTCTGGGGAGATTTGCGGAGATGACTTAATTGTTAAACCAGAGGTAATGCTTGTGGCTTGGCATGTTCTATTATGCTCTAAATGGTCTTTTTGGTGCTCTGTGAAGATTTGTATATCTGCATCTTTACCTAGACAGATGGTTTGTACAGACTGTTCTATAATGGCTGGGGCTGCTGTGATATTCACTAGCCATTTGCCATTTCTGGCTCACAATGTGGACTCTAAGAAAATCGCTAAGGGAACTGAGTCCAGAGCAAGGCAATATCACAGACCTTGCTACAGTGGAAACCTAACCCAACATTAATGGTCTTAAAATTCAGAGAATTAGTTCTATTATCCCTTCTGTCTGTGGCAGTGGTTTCCAAACTTCACTATGTAAAACCCATCACCTGGAGAATTTGGCTAAGAAGCAAATTCTCAGCCACTCCCCATTCTTTGCAATTTTCATTCAGCAGGTTTGTGTTGATGCCCAAGAATCTACATTGTTAAGCAAGGTTCCTGGGATATGTTGGTGTGGATATGTTAATAATTACCTTTTGAAAACCACTACCTTAAAGTTCCTGCCACTTGCCTTAAGAACAGTGTAAGATCTCTGCATGGAATGAAATACTCTGCATTTATAACTAATTTGTGATGTAACAATATACTTTCTGGTGTTTGCAACCAAATTTTGGATGAGTCCTGGTTTGTTTTTACAGAAAGGAACTCAGAAAAACAAAACAAAATGTATGATTAATGAACTGGATACAGTTTAAGGCTCTAAAACCTTGTTTGTGAATTGAATATCAGATTCCTTTTAATTAAGGAAATTGCCTTTGAACATCATCTTCTCTTATGAATTTCAAATGAAAGAACAAGTTGTAACCACATATTTTAATATGTTTGCAAATTATGTGTCATCAGTAAGCCATTTTAAGATAAAATGACTTCATTTTTGTTCAACAGAGGCATTAAATGGGCATAATAATAGTAATGATAGCAGGTAAAATCTGTTGAGGGCTTATTCTGTGCCAGGCACTGGGGTCAGCTGTTTTCTGTATATTATTAATCTTAATATCAATTTGTGGAAAGTTTTTTTTTCTTTTACTTCCATTTTACAGATGACAACACTGAACACAGAGACACTAAGTGATTTTTCCCAAAGTCACACAGCTAGTGTCAGAGTAGAAATTATTCCCAGGTCATTCTGATTTCAAAGCATGTGTTTATTTTACAACATGGTGAAGAAATCCTCAGGTCCTGAACTGCCACTTGCCTATGATCCTTGGGTTCCCACTGGTTTCAGCTCTATTCTTTCCTACTGAAGGAAATTTATCTTTAAATCTGTACTGTTCTGTTGATATCTGCCACATACCATCCCATAAAGAATCCACTGTTATTGTAAATCCTTACAACTCCTGATTTTTCTCTCTGCTCTCTGGAGAGTAAAAATCACTATGCTAATTGCTTTGTGGTGAAGTTTAATTGATGAATATGTAGTTTTAAAAAATTGGTCTGGGCCATTTGCCAGGTGCACTTAAGTCTGTGTTAGTGCCTCACTAATTCGAGAAGCCCTGAATTCTGCTTCTGGCAGGTGGCTGCTTATTACAGCTTCGGTAAGGAGATACTTTTAAACAATTTTATCACATCAGTTCTCAGAATCCTTTCTTGGTTTCTCATTGCCTTTTGAAGAAAATCTAAACATCTTAATAGTGTTTTCAGAGACTGTTAGTCGTTCATCAAAAACCTGTTTCCGTTTCTTCCTGGACACACAGGTGGACTATATTTACCAGCCTTTAGAGTTAGGAGGGGCTATGTGACTGGATTTTAGACTATGGAAAGAAAACAAAAATGATGTAAGTCATTTTGAGCAAGGCTTTTAAGACAGCCTTGAGGCCCATCCACATAGTTTTTTTCCTTGGGACTGCTGCATACAGAAGACAATCAGGCCCTGTGGCAGGAGTTGCTGCCAGGCTTTCTCCTGGAAAGGGCAGGAAAGTAAATATTTTAGGCTTTGTCTTAATGGTCTCTTTTAGGATGGTTTCCATCAGTAAAATCCTTTAAAAATTTTTTGAAGGATTCTTTAAAAATGTAAAAGCCATTCTTAGTTCAATGAAGCACAAAACCAGATCGGGCCTTATTTGCTCACCCCTGCCGTTGGGGATGGTGGAGCCACAAGGCAGAAGGAGTTTGGGTCCTTGAGTCACCAAGTGGAGCAGAGGTACCCACAAACTAGGAACTTCTGCTGGAAACTGCTACATGAATAAGAAATAAGTATTCACTATGTTTGACCAGTAAGCATACTGAGGCTTATAATCAAAGCCTGTTCTACCACAACTAACTTTTTAGGATTGGGTTCAAGCCTGTATCTCCATACTCATTTCCCACATTTTAAAAATGCTTCCTACATGTTGGCTGAACTGGAATACCATCTACTTTTTCAGCACATACTCTAATTACCCATTTTCATGCATTTGTTTATGTGGTTTCCTTCTGGGTATAAAGTTGCTCCATCCTTTTTCTGTTCTTTGAAATCCTTCTTCTTGAAGACCTATCTCAAATGCCATCTGCACTAGGAAGTCTTTCCTTGAACTGGCAGAAATGTCACTTTATTTTTTGAGTTTTCATGTTTTGTTTAACTATCTAACATTTACAGCTTTCTGCCTAATTTTATAGTTGTTTGTGTACATGCCTTTACTTTCCCTACCACAGTGTCTGATTTAAGAGGTCATCTTGGATAAACTCGCCATATGAAATTTGTCACCTACAGGTGCACCTCACTTACAGGGTAGGATGTCTCATCAAGTCTTAAGGTAAAAACTGTGCACAGTCAAAATATCCTTGATAAATCCCTTGCCCATGCAATAAAGTGGATGGCTGAGTTTAGGGGCCATGTGCATGACAAATATTCTGTTTATTTATTTTTAAAATTGAGATACATACAATAAAATGCACAAATTCTAGTGTACAGTTCAGTGTATTTTGGTATGTGTATATAACTCACATAAACCATCTCCCAGATCAAGATGTCAAACATTCTCATTAATTTCTTTCCTCTTCATCTGTTTCACTCATTTTATTTTTAAAAGATTAGCTGGTACACATGGCAAAGTGATGCTCACATGTGGAGAAAAGCCGGACCAGTTGTTTTCCCTGAAGCATGTATGCTCACTGGTGATGGCAGGCAGCCTAGCTGGCATCCTTTATACAAGGGTTCCTGTTCCTTGCTGAATGTGTATGTTTGGATTTACTGAGTTTAGGTATCCACAGTGGCATGACTTCCATAAATTTGTGACTTAATTAAATGGTTTAACTATATATTTTCTTCTTACAATAAGCATTTTGAGAAAGAGTCCTTTCTTGTGGCAACTCCACTTTTGGATTTACCCTTGGACTTCTTAGCAAGAACAGTGTGCTGCCAGGTAATTCCTGGATGAACTCCAGGGGCGAGCATCTCCTGGGCTCTGTGTCTGTGCCTGGCAGGGAAAACACTGTAAACAGAAAGAGAAAGAAAAAGCCAAATTCCAACTGAGTTTCTGTTAAGGTGCAATGGAGATAACATTTAAACACAAAATGCTGAGTTTATATTCCTTTAGAAACAAGTCTTTTAGTTGGTGTTGTTCAGCAGATTGCTGTAACAGGTGCCCAAGGTGCTGTGCTTGCTGAAAGGGACCTATCTTGGGGTTCATCAGTTTCAAACCCCTGAATTTATTTCTTTGATGTGCATATTGTGGATGAAAGTTTGAGCTTTCCCAGATTGTTGGAATCATCAGCCTCAGAGACTGGCATATAGGAAGAATTAAGGATTCCTGAGAGTTTCAGGCCCCAGACCAACCCTTGCATCCAGGTGCAATTATTTCCCCATTTTTAAGTTCCTAATAACCTAAGACAGCACTGTGCTGTAGGACTTTCTGATATGGTGAAAATGCTGTGCATCTGTGCTAATCATCATGGAAGCCAATAGCCACAGGACCACTGAGTATTTGAAATGTACCTAGTGCAGACTGAGATGTCCACTGGATTTCAATGACTTAGTATAAGGAATGTCAAATATCTCAGTAATTATTGTTAAAGTGATTGCATGCTGAAGTTTTTTGGATATGTTGCATTAAATATAGCATATTATTAAGACCAACTTCATTTGTTCTTATTTTCTTAATGTGGCTGTTAGAAAATTTAGAATAACCTATGTGACTTTTCACAAAACTTTGCTCTAGAGGGTGCTGCTTTTGTCGTACCAGAAAGAAATTTTTATACTTTTCCTTCTCCTCTTCTAAAACCCTTAGCACCAAATGCCAATAGAAGAACAAATCAGGAAGACGTTTGAACCTCAGAATAGAAATAATACTCGGGGACATGTGGGTTTATTGTTGTCCTCCTGCAGGTGCTCCGGCAAGTATGATATTACACTATTGTCCTTAATGCAGAGTCAAAACTGAGATACAGGGAGGTTACAAAACACAAACAGGGCTCTTCAACATGCTGGGCCCACACTCAGGGCTATGCATTTATTTTACTTTTCTCCTTGTACCTGTCTTTGTTACTGCTTCTGAGATACAAATGTACTAACTTTGCAACTGACTTTTGTGCTTGCATGTAATTCAGGAAATATTAATGAAATTCTTTTTTCTTTAAATTTCATTAATGTACGTAATTTAGTATGTTGGTAAACCATTTAGATGTGCTGACAGGTGTGGTGAGTACAGATGTTGCTTTTCTGTGATATGCATTTCTTAGGTGTGTATTCTTTGAGGCTGTTGATTCTTTGGGCTCCTTAAAATCTCAGGTAATAGAAATTACCTAATAAAATTCAGAAAAAGCTTACTGGAAATGCATGCATATGTTTTAAAAAGTGGAAAACATACATTTTGGGATAATCTGCACCAAGTAAGAGATATAATGAAAGATCTTTTTGGATCAAGTTATCCTGAAAATTTTCTGTACTTTCCACTTCCCACTGAGGTCTGAATGGAAAGTCATCTAGTCAATGAGGAACAGAATGCTTCTCCAGTTTTCAGTGTTCTCCAAGGTATATAAGTAGGTTCTTTTCTTTTGAAATGTCTCTTTTCCTGCCAATTTCACTGCTAGAAGCTGTCTCCCTGGACTACAGGAGGTTGTCTGAATGTTGCAAATAAAAATCCAAATTCTTGGATCGTGTCTTTGGATTGTGTTTCTGGGAACAGCGTGATTGATTGTTTTATCTATTATTCTCAGTGGGGAATAGCAAGACCAGGGCTATCTGGAGAGCTGTGGTGTGCAGAGGGAACTGAGAGCACTCGGTAGTAGTTGACATTTGTAAGGCACCTTACTCAAACCTCTCATGGACATTTTTTTTCCCCACAATCTGAAAAAGATGGTAGAGTTAATAGTACTGGGCTGGAATGAAGAGTGATGTCATAAACTATGTCTGGCACATAGTAGACAGGAATACATACTGGTTTGAGTTTTCCCTTCTCTTCCTACTTATTGGTTATAGAAAGTGTTTAGCCCGCTGTTTGTGACCTTGAAATCTGTGTCTCTTCTGCCCTACTATTCACCTTTCACCAAAGAATATGATTTTTATTATTTTAAGCTATGTAAGCTTCAAGACTCTCTATTGGGATGGTAAAAATGTAGCTCAGAACCAGCAAATTACAGTGAAACAAGGATACTCTTATGTGGTAAATGCCAATATTTTCTTGCTGGAAAAAAACACTTATTTAGGGCTATTCTGACCCTATCAATGTGGTATAATTACACAGGAGATTCTTTGGGGCAAGACCTACTCAGTGTGATGTACTGGATGGTCTCATTAAATGGAGTGAACCAGTATTTCCAGACCTGTATGCATGGAAGAGTCAGAGTCAGAACATGACAGTATGAAAGATTCTGTTGGATCCTTTAAGCCAGATGTCCTCAGAACTGATGGCTTGTCAGAATCATCTGAAGAGCTTTAAAAGATACAGACTGTGGTCAGGTACCTGAAGATTCTGAAAAGGGTTTAATGTGGAATTTCGGGAACACCCCCTAATGTGATTCTGATATACTAATGGCATTTCATAAAATCTTGACAAGTGCCATTAAAAATATAAAGTGCTCTTATTACATTTATAGACAGTAGAGCAATGTCTTTCTTTTCTCCTATACTTGAAGGCATAACACATTATTTTGATTATTTATAGAATACTTGTCCATTCCAAAAGCTAAATTCTCTTTATAAAAAATTTATAGTTTTTTTTTTTTTTTTAATGAGTTGAAGGAGGGTTCTTTTCCCCTCAGGGTTTCTTCCTGTTTATGTGAAGTTCCTTGAATTAGTCATCTTCAATCTTGCCATTCTAACTTCTTATCTGGTCATAGAGTATCTTAAGTTTTTCTTTGGGCTAATGTGAGTCTCATTGCAGCCCTGTGTGTTATGCATATTTCATCAAGAGAAATAGGCTACCAGTTAATGAGGTGTTTCTACCTGCTGTGAAATCCAAAGACCAGGTTTCTCACTTTTTTGAGGTGTTCTTACACTCCTGATTCTGGTGAACGGGAGATAAATGAGAACTAAGTATTGCTTACTTACATAGGTTTATTCTGAAGAGCCTCTTCATGGAACAGCTATTATCCTACTACTGAATATCACAGCACAGCAGCTTCACATTTTAAATTCATTTTACTGGAAGCATTTTCAGCTTTCCCCTATTTCTCAATCAAGAATTTGTCAAGAACAAGAGTGAAGCTGCCTAGGTCCCAAATCATTTTAGAAAGAACAGCATGAAATGGCATTTTTAAAGAGTTAGACGTGCTGCTCAAAGAGAAAGGCAACTTCACTTGGGAAAAGACAGTGGGAGAAGAGCAAATAGAATATTCTTCTGCAGGAAAAAACTAACTGAGGAACTCTCGAAACTATACAAGGAACTACAGCTTCAAACAAGAAGCAAAAAACTGGGCTGTGGCTCTTTTGAGATTTGGTTCAGAAATGTGAAAATATTTTCTGCTGAAAAAGTTAACATGAATGCATTAAACAATCTACATTTAATTGCAAAATTTTGTCCTCTAAAAATTAATTTGGAAGTTTACCTGATCTGGAATGGTTAAAAGAGAAACACTGAAAGTAAGAAACATCTTGTAGCCAATACATAGATAGATAGCTTTAAGTATTTAGAAAACATACCCCCAATTTTTCTCACTGGTAAGTTAATATCCTAGTATCTTGGATTTAGTTGAAGGGGACTACAGTGTGAAAGCTTAACAACATTACCCTGACTTTGAAAGTTGACTTTCTAAGGGGAAAATGAAATCCCTCAGGTATCAGTCTGCTCACCGCATCAGCTAGCACTGTGGGTGACTACACATCTTAGCTTGATAATGCATTTAGATGGGGACCAATAAACCTGCCTCATGAGAAATATAACTCTTTATCCCCTGCCTCCCTTGACCAAATAAATAAGTAAAATAAAAATTGGCCTTTTAGAAACCTAGATACAAATAATTCTTTTTGATATTTCATTAATTTTAAAATGCAGTTTTCTGAAATGATGTGACAGTATAATTCTGCTCTAGGATTTTTTCCATGTTTGTAGGAGAAGCATATAAGACTTTCTTTTGAGTATGTTAGTATGATTTTAAAAAATGAGATTAAGCATATAAATATTTGTTTCTAACTTTCACCACTTTTTCCCCTTCTGAAATTCTGGTGGCTCCTTTTTTTTCCTTCATCTGTCTTTGGGTATTTACCCACTGTGGTCTCACTGATTCTACTTGATGGTGAAAATGATGATGATCCTGATAAAAAATGGTAGCTGCTAAATTTTCTTAAGTGCTTATTATGGGTCAACACTGTGCTAAATGATTTTGATGGATTATCTCTTTAAGTCTCACAAGAACTCTACTATTTAGGTACTGGCATTATCCACATTTACAGGAGAGAACTCCCAGGCTCATGGAAGTGAAATAAGTTGACTGAGATTGGACAGGACAAGATGGACTCAAGTTGGACTTGAATTCATGTGGGTGGACTCCAGAGGCAATGGCCTCAACTACTACATTATCCTGGAGTTTTGAGTTCATGCAGTGTATAATCTCTTACATTTTGCTGTATTGCATTTGCTCAGAGTAGCCAAGATGGGGCTGGGTGGGCTTTGCCAGCTCCAGGACCAGCATTAATGAGCAGATAATGGCGAACGGTAATGAGGACAAAGCCAAGCTTAGCAGTGCTGGCTTCTGCTTACTTTGCAATTACGATGCTTGTTTGAAAATTATAGGCAAAGTGCTTGGAAATAACTGTTCTCTGATGCAGGCAGAATTTCCCTCCCATTTTGTTTATAGCATTAATTAGCTTAGGAGGCCCTTTGTGGCTACCGAACAGAGGATAAAACTCAACTCAGTCTCATCCCAAAGAGTGAGTCAGTTAAATCTCAGTTATAACACTACTTGACTTTGAGGAATATTGTAATTGAGACTTTGAAGAGCAAATCACCCTAGTTATTCAGGACTACCACATTATTTCTTATTTGTTCTGTCTTTTCATCACCATCATTACCATTACTGCCCCTTCATGACCATCACCCCCATCACCATCTCTGGATAATGTTCTACTAGGAAGTTCACTTGGTAAATGCAGCAATAGTATAAGGCTTAACATACAGGAAGGTATTCAGTAAACATTTATCAAATAATGTGGAATGAATAAAAAAGGTAATTGGTCATCTATTCCGTGATGAGCAGTGTACTAAATGCTGTGCTTTGAAGATCTCATTTAATCATTATTCCCATCCTATGAATACGTCCTATTATTATTCCCAATTTAATAATGAGGAAACTGAGGCACAGCAATTAAGCAGCTTGCTCAAGTTCACTCACTTAATGAGTGGGATAGCTGGGGCTCGTTCCCAGGCCGGTTGGATTCCAGAGCTCATGATGCTCTATCACCAGATACCATCATTACAGAGATAATTTTTCCTCTTCTTAAAGCTCCTCTAGAAAGCACAGCTGACACTCAGTTGATCTGGGTATCAGGAAGAAAAATGAAGATCCAGCAGTACTAGTTTGAAGAGCCAGATGAAAGCACTATGACCTCTGTGTTTTAAAGGCCTTAAAAATTTCTGCTCTGAGAGTGATCTGCTTTGATAAATACGAGCAGTAGCTTGAAATCTTCCTCTTGGGTGTGATTCCAGGGCTGTTTCTGGGAAAATTTCCTGCTAAAGGAAATCAGGTTTTCCTTTGGGAAGGTTTTCCACATGCAGAACATTTTCAGAATAGGAACTCTCAGAGATGTTGACGGTCCACTGTGTCTTCCTAAAAATGCAGATTGAGAAAGATGCCTCCAGCTTGAGGACACTAGAAACAGATCCCCACAATGCCTTTCACTGTGACCCTTTCCCTGGAGCCACATTCACGTGAATCTGTGTTTAAATATCTCCTGTAAAATGAAACTCTATGGGCTCACATATATCTAAGGTCTGATTTTGGAAGGGCAGCTAAACTGCTTTCTCTCACCTAATTAAAAACGAATTTGTAGGTAACAGGGACATGCTTTTACTTAATCACCGTGGTTACTACGGAGCCTTAGCTTCCCCAGTGCACTACTGCGACTTTCTATCCTTTGCATTTTCATTTTACAATGAATGTGCTAATTCCTCCAACTCTCTTAATGGGCATGGAAGTTGTAGAAGATGCCAAAAACATGTGGTTTTAGTACTTTGTATTTTCCTGGGGCATGTGCATATGTTCTGTCTTCCCATGTATTTACTTACTGTATTCCCACATATTTATAATATGTTTGGCAGAAATTTTCTGAGTCTCTCCTTTAAAATACATTTATTTCAACTACCAGTAAAGGAACAAAGTCTGTATTGTGAAGAGAAAAAAATGAAACCCTGAATTTGAGGTAGGCACCTGGGGTGGTCTTTAATAAATGGTTCCTAAAGGAGGAACACAGTAAACTTTATTCCTCAGTGGTCGTTACCTAACATCTTCAGTGATTTTCTTATTTAGTCATCCACCTGGAATCTTGTAGCTGACTCTGAATTTTGTAGTTTTCTATCTTTCTTTTATTGAAATAATGGAAATTATAATTAATTACTTTTTGTAAAGTTTTTGTTTGATTGTCTATCTCCCATCTCCTACCAAAGTTAGAAGTTCAGGTGAAAGAGCTGAGCCTCTGTTCACCATTTGTTCACAGGGCCCGGTACTGGATCTGGCACTTAGTAAGTGCTTTAGACTGGATTCCCTAGAAGCAGAGCCTGAGGTGAGGGTTCTTGTGCAGGTGAGTTTTGAAGGTATGCTCTCTAGAGAAGGCACAACACAAGGGCTCAGCTGGAGATGAACTTCAGCTTGACCCCATGGGGAGCTCATTATACCAGAGCTGGTCCCACCTTAAGAGAAGGGGACTGGCCTTAGGTGTCCCCATGTTATTCTTAGGCCCTGGGCTTCCTCTGGGATGAGATTTGCATACACTTCCGGACTAGGCTGCTGCTCTTCTGTGGAGAGCAATTCTTTAATACTTTGATGGTGGCTCTGAGAAGTGCAATCCTGCTCGACATCCTTATCTTTCTACTTATGCTGACTGTCTTCTGCTTGCTCATGAATTCTGCTGGGTTTTCTCTCCTTTTCTTTTTTTGGAATGAATTCTATTCACACTTATTCTACACTACCGACCAACTTTACTCAACTTCATTTCTTTTCCTTAGATCATAACTTTCACTTTCATAATTTATGCTACTGTCTTCGTAAGTTTCCCTATAGCACACATTTAAGTTCTTCAAGAGAGAAACAACAAAGTGGGTTGATCAGCTGAGATCCCAGGGAAATGGTCAACCCATTGGTCATTCCTTTATCCATTTACTCCTTTAATACAGTTTTATTGATTAACAGTGGTGAGTCAGGCACCATGCTAAGTGCTAAGGCTGCAGTGCTGAGCAAAACCAAATGGGGTCCTTGCCTTCAGAGAGCACAGAGCTCAGTGGGAGGAATTCTGATGCCCAGTCCTCTGCCTAAAGAACTCTTTAGAAGAGGGTTGTGCACCTGGCTTGGAAATGGTGATGCCTCAGACATGCCCCCAGCCCCCAAGATATGGCTGTCATGGGCTTTCTAGAATGGTCTGATCCTAGATGTTGTTTCAGTTTAGCTGTTTGCCTCACCCCATCCCCTTCCTTCTAGTGTGATTCCAGTTTGCTGTTTCCTCCCACGCCTCCATTACACAGAGGCTAGGTGCTGCGGGTGTGGCACTGCTTTGTTTTTGATGCAGGGGTTAAGATGTCCCAAAGTCATCTATATGCTTTGTAGAATCGTGGCATGCCCCCATTGGAGGTAAAGTCTGATTCCCCTCCCTTTCAGTCTGGGTGGTTTGTGACTCACTTGTAACCAGTACAGTGCAATGGAAGTGATGCTGCTTGGCTCCTGAGGATAGTCCTTAAAAGGCTTTTCCTTCCCAAGAGAGACAAGGCTGTGATGCAGTCTTTTTAGCTGGAATGCTCACTCTGAGTGTCTTCAGCTCCTTGAGGCTGCCATTATGTGAGGCAGCCTGAAGTCTCTGTATATGGGAAGACTGCCTACTGAAGCCCTGAGATTGTAATAAAGAGATGGCAGCCCTCAGCTGTTCCCATATCCTGCTCTTTCTGCTCAGGTCGCTATTTGACTGCAGTCTGAAGAGAGATCCTGTTCAGTTGAGACCTTCCAGTTGAGACCTTTCTGAATGTTTGACTCTAAAGCATCATGAGAAATAACAAAACGATGGTTTATTTTTTCCTGTAGATCATTAAGGTGGAAGGTGATTTATGACATAGCAATAGATAACTAAAACAAATTTATTCCTGAATTCTTAATTTTTAAAGTCGCTATTGTAAAAATTTGTAAATGAAACTTTATTTCTGTCTCTGTAATCATCCTTGTCTTTTGTAATTTTGTGTCTCGTCCAACATATGCATTTGTACATTATATAGTCTAAGATACCTCTAAACTGCTTCTCATTTGCTGGATGTGGGCTTCAGTCTCCCCACTAACAAACATGCAATTTAAGCTCTTTTTTATGGTGACTTGCCTCCTGTGATCACTGGTGAGTTTTGGTGGTTTGGATAATTTTAGTGTCTATATTTGAATATTAATTGCATTTTTTTCTTATTGCTTTGTAAAGCTGAGTGGAAAAAGTGAAAAATGAAAATGCTAATACAAGTGAAAGCACAGGTCTCCTAAAATTTTTTACAACTGAGGTGAAAGTAGAAATATTCAGACACACCCAAAAACTCAAACCTGCCTCATCCAAAGGCCTCATTGTCCATATGCAATTGTGTTCAGCAGTGAAGAAGTAGGCAGAATTAAAGCACATATATGAAATATTGGAAAAATGGCGCTAAAGGTCATGTTTAAAAGGTGAGTAGTAGTTTAGGATTTTATAATTATCTTATGACTCTGGGCTTTGTGGAGCCATTCTATTTATTTCTAACTATCTTCAGTTCTAGACAAAGACTTTACCAAAATATGCTTCTACATCCCTATGGAAAGAGGATCCTTACCTGAAATAATGAGAGAATTTCTATTTCTATTTATTTATTTCTATTTTTTTCTATTTATTTCTAACTATCTTCAGTTCTAGACAAAGACTTTACCAAAATATGCTTCTACATCCCTATGGAAAGAGGATCCTTACCTGAAATAATGAGAGAATTTCTATTTCTATTTATTTATTTCTATTTTTTTCTATTTATTTCTAACTATCTTCAGTTCTAGACAAAGACTTTACCAAAATATGCTTCTACATCCCTATGGAAAGAGGATCCTTACCTGAAATAATGAGAGAATTTCTATTTCTATTTATTTATGTCTATTTTTTTCTATTTATTTCTAACTATCTTCAGTTCTAGACAAAGACTTTACCAAAATATGCTTCTACATCCCTATGGAAAGAGGATCCTTACCTGAAATAATGAGAGAAACTGATGTATACAGGGCTGAAGGAGCTTTGACTTTGATGTACTGTATAGGAGCTAAGAGTTCCTTCTTCATTCCTGCTCTGAGAAAAGGAATTCCGTACCCCGGGGGAAGGAGCATGCAGGCTTTTAGGGGTTAGTGTGAAAATGCATGTGGTTCATTTTAATTGCCTTACTTATTACCTAATTTACTAATGAAACACCTCTACTTACTTAATTATATTCATAGAAACATTTATGTTCCACCTCACATTCTCTCTACTCTCCTGTAGACTCATTGTTTGAGTTTGGTAGTATTTTTTAGAAATGCCTTATACATCTAAGTAAGGAGATATCTGCGAAGGAAAGGCATTGATTTTGCATACAAATATTGTAAATAGTTTCCTTAAAGAAAGACCATCAATGCTACCACTGCCTAGAATGGCTGCATAGATAAGGAGGGAAGAGAAAGGGCCTAGGTTAGAAAAGAAAAAGAAGGTATGAGTTGCTATTTGTCCTTTCATTCTAGTTTGTGCTAAGGGTTTGACTGCTTATTTAGACCCACGGCCATCTTGGAGTAGATAAAATACGAATTCTTTAAAAATATCTTGTAATTTTATCAACAGTGGTGCTAATATACAAACTTGAAAAAGTCAATAAATGAAAGTATGTGAATTATTCTTGATTTCCTTTTTAAGATATGTCTTCGGAGGCTGAGTCTCAAGGGCTGGGGAAAAAAAGAATAAATATGATTTAGGGATAGGACAGTTTATTTAAACTCTTAATAAAGATGTGGGAGGAGGTCTGATATCCAAAGATTCTGTAATATTCAACTAAGAACTCTACATATACTTCCAGTTCATAGAGCCCAGACAGAAGTACTGCCTTTTTGAATAAGCCCATTCACCATTTCAGAGAGACCTAGGTTTCATCTTACTTTTGTTACAATCGTTCTCCAAAGACACGTCAGCAAGCCACAAACCCACCTTTTTCCTGCCTGGTTCCCTCAAAGCCCACCAAAAAACCTGGCCATAAAAAACCTCTTAGCCTGTAAGAGATGCCTTCTTTATTCTTTTCACCAGAACAGAGAGATCCCTCTCAGGTTTAGCAATAAGCCTGTTTGTGCTGTGGAGTTCGTATCCCTTCTTTTCCTTTTACCAGTGATAATTTTGTATCATTTTATTATAAGGCTAAACTTGAATCAAGATTGACAAAGAAGCATTATTGAATAGATTGAATGTTTAACAACATAAATCCCAGAGAGGCTATGTTTTTCCTAAAATAGCCACTAATAAGGGTATGCTTAAAAATCAGAGGATAAGTGTGCAAATATATGTGTTTGCATTGTCCAGTGTGCATAATGCTAATTCCAAGGTGTTATCTCTAGCTGTAAAATTAACTGTTTGCAAATGCTAAGCCTATTAAATAAAGCTTCTTTACATCAAATAGCACTGATTTGTAAAAAGTGATGCAAGATTGGCCGACAAATCAAATATATAAGAGGCTATTTCTTCCCTGAATGAAAATCGAGCTGCCTTAGCAGATGAGAGTTAAAACATTTATTTATTTATTTTATTGAGGTAACATCGATATACACTCTTATGAAGGATTCACATGTGCAACATTGTGGTTACTGCATTCACCCATATTACCGAGTCCCCCCCATAGCCCATTGAAGTTACTGTCCACCAGTGTAGTAAGATGTCACAGAGTGACTGCTTGTGTTCTCTGTGCTACACTGTTTTCTCCATGACCCCACCCTCAACACCATGTGTACCAATCATAATATCCCTCAATCCCCTTTTCCCTCCCTCCCCACCCACCCTCTTCGGCCCCTCCCCTTTGGTAACTGCTAGTCCCTTCTTGGAGTCTGTGAGTCTACTGCTGTTTTGTTCCTTCACTTTTGCTTTGTTTTACTTCACAAATGAGGGAAATCATTTGATACTTGTCTTTCTAACTGCCTGGCTTCTTTCACTGAGCATAATACCCTCTAGCTCTATCCATGTTGTTGCCAATGGTAGGATTTCTTTCTTTCTTATGACTGAATAGTATTCCATTGTGTATATGTACCACCTCTTCTTTATCCATTCATCTACTGCTGAACACTTAGGTTGTTTCCATATTTTGGCTACCGTAAATAGTGCTGCAATGAACAGGGGTGCATATGTGTTTTGAATCAGGGATCTTGTTTTCTTTGGGTAAATTCCCAGGAGTGGAATTCCTGGGTCAAATGTTATTTCTATTTTTAGTTTTTTGAGAAACCTTCATATTGTTTTCCACAATGGTTGAACTAATTTACATTCCCACCAGCAGTGTAGGAGGGTTCTCCTTTCTTTGTATGCTCACCAGCATTTGTTGTTCCTAGTCTTTAGGATGTTGACCATCCTAACTGGTGTGAGTTAATATCTCACTGTGGTTTTAATTTGCATTTCCATGATAATTAGCGATGTGGAGCATTTTTCATGTGCCTGTTGGTCATCTGAATTTATTCTTTGGAGAAGTGTCTGTTCATATCCTCTGTCCATTTTTTAATCGGGTTATTAGCTTTTTGGATGTTGGGGCATGTGAGTTCTTTATATATTTTCCATATTAACCCCTTGTTGGATATGTCATTTATGAATATATTCTCCCATACTGTAGGATGCCTTTACGTTCTACTGATGGTGTCCTTTGCTATACAGAAGCTTTTTAGCTTGATATAGTCCCATTTGTTCATTTTTAAATTTTGTTTCCCTTGCCCAAGGAGATGCATTGAGGAAAAAGTGGTTCATGTTTATATTCAAGAGATTTTTGCCTATGTTTTCTTCTTAAAGTTTTATGGTTTCATAACTTACATTCAGGTCTTTGATCCATTTCAAGTTTACTTTTGTATGTGGAATTAGACAATAATCCAGTTTCATTCTCTTACATGTAGCTGTGCAGTTTTGCCAACATCATTTGTTGAAGAGGTTGTCTTTTCTCCACTGTATATGCACGGCTCCTTTATCATGTATTAATTGACCATATATGCTTGAGTTTATATCTGGGCTCTCTAGTCTGTTCCACAGGTCTATGGGTCTGTTCTTCTGCCAGTACTAAATTGTCTTGATTACTGTGGCTTTGTAGTAGAGCTTGAAGTTGAGCAGTGTAACCCCCCCTGCTTTATTCTTCCTTCTCAGGATTGCTTTGGCTATTCGGGGTCTTTTGTGATTCCATATGAATTTTAGAACTATTTGCTCTAGTTCATTGAAAAATTCTGTTGGTATTTTGATAGGGATTGCACTGAATCTGTAGATTGCTTTTAGGCAGGATGGCCACTTTAACAATATTAATTCTTCCTATCCATGAGCATGGAGTGTGTTTCCATTTATTGGTATCTTCTTTAAATTCTCTCATGAATGTCTTATAATTTTCAGGGTATGGGCTTTCACTTCCTTGGTTAGGTTTATTCCTAGGTATTTTATTCTTTCTGATGCAATTTTAAATGGAGTTGCTTTCCTGATTTCTCTTCCTGCTAGTTCATCATTGGTATATAGGACTGCAACAGATTCCTGTGTATTGATTTTGTATCCTGCAAATTTGCTGAATTCAGTTATTACTTCTGGAAGTTTTGTGATGAATTCTTTAGGGTTTTTTATGTTCAGTACCATGTCATTGGCAAACAGTGATAGTTTAAGTTCTTCTTACCAATCTGGATGCCTTTTATTTCTTTGTGTGGTCTGATTGCCATGGCTAGGACGTCCAGAACTATGTAGAATAAAAGTGGGGAGAGTGGGCATCTTTGTCTTGTTCCCTATTTTAAAGGAAAAGCTTTCAGCTACTCTATTGGGTATGATGTTGACTGTGGGTTTTATGGCATTTATTATATTGAAGTACTTGCCCTCTATACTCATTTTGTTGAGAATTTTTATCATTAATGTATGCTGAATTTTGTTGACTTCTTTTTTTGTGTGTGTGGTGGATGATGATGGATTTTCAAATATTGTACCATCCTTGCATCTCTGGAATAAGTCCTACTTGATCAGGATGGATGATCTTTTTGATGTATTTCTGAATTTGATTTGCCAATGTTTTGTCGAGTATTTTTGCATCTATGTTCAATAGGGATATTGGTCTGTAATTTTTTTTTTTTTTTTTTTGGTGGTGTCTTTGCCTGGTTTTGGTATTAGAGTGATGCTGGCTTCATAGAATGATTTTGGAAGTATTCTCTTGTCTTCTACTTTTTGGAAAACTTTAAGGAGGATAGCTGTTAGGTGTTAACTAAATGTTTGATAAAATTCAGCAGTGAAGCCATCTTGTCCAGGGGCTTTGTTCTTATTGTAGTTTTTTGAATACCAAGTATATTTAATTACTGGTTATTGGTCTGTTCAGATTTTCTGTTTCTTCCTGGGTCAGTCTTGGAAGGTTGTATTTTTCTAGAAAGTTTTCCATTTATTCTAGGTTATTCAGTTTGTTAGCATACAATTTTTCATAGTATTCTCTAATAATTCTTTATATTTCTGTGGTATTCATAGTGATTTTTCCTTTCTCATTTCTGATTCTGTTTATGTTTGTAGACTATCTTTTTTTTTGTTAAGTCTGGCTAGGGGTTTGTATATTATGTTTATTTTCTCAAAGAAACAGCTCTTGCTTTCAGTGATTCTCTCTATTGTTTTATTCTTCTCAATTTATTTCTGCTGTAATCTTTATTACATTCCTCCTTCTACTGACTTTGGGTCTCATTTGTTTTTCCTTTTCTAGTTTTGTTAATTGTGAGTTTAGACTGTTTCTATGGGATTGTTCATTTTTCCTGAGGTAGGCCTACATTGCAATATACTTCCCTCTTCGCATAGCCTTCACTGCATCCCATAGATTTTGCAGTGTTGAATTATTGTTCTCCTTTGTCTCCATATATTGCTTGACTTCTGTTTCTATTTGGTCATTGATCCTTTGATTATTTAGGAGTATGTTGTCAAGCCTCCATGTGTTTGTGGGCTTTTTGTTTTCTTTGCATAATGTATTTCTATTTTCATACCTTTGTGGTCTGAGAAGGTGGTTTGTACAATTTTAATCTTTTTGAATTTACCGAGGCTCTTTTTGAGGCCTAATACATGATCTATTCTTGAAAATGTTCCATGTGCACGTTGAAGAATGTGTATCCTGCTGCTTTTGGATGGAGTGTTCTGTAGCTGTCTGTTAGTTCCGTCTGTTTTAGTGTGTTGTTCAGTGCCTCTGTATCCTTACTTATTTTCTGTCTGGTTGATCTGTCCTTTGGAGTGAGTGGTGTGTTGAAGTCTCCTAAAATGCATGCATTACATTCTATTTCCCCCTTTAATTCTGTTGGTATTTGTTTCACATATGTAGGTGCTCCTGTGTTGGGTGCATAGATATTTATAATGGTTATATTCTCTTGTTGGACTGACCCCTTATCATTATATAATGTCCTTCTTTGTCTCTTGTTAATTTCTTTGTTTTGAAGTCTATTTTGTCTGATGCAAATACTGTAACTCCTGCTTTTTTCTCTCTATTAATTGCATGAAATATCTGTTTCTATCCTTTCACTTTAAGTCTGTGTATGTCTTTGGGTTTGAAGTGAGTCTCCTGTAGGCAGCATATAGATGGGTCTTGTTATTTTATCCATTCAGTGACTCTTTGTCATTTGATTGGTGCATTCGGACCATTTACATTTAGGGTGATTATCAATAGGTATGTAGTTACTGCCACTGCAGGCTTTAGATTCATGGTTACCAAATTTCAAGGGTAACTTCCTTACTATCTAACAGATTAAATTAACTCACTTAGTATGGCTATTACAACCACAATCTAAAGTTTATTTTTTTCCCCTCCTTTTTCTTCCTCCTCCCTTCTTTATATATTAGGTGTCATATTCTGTACTCTTTGTCTATCCCTTGACTGACTTTGGGGGTAGTTGATTTGATTTTGCATCTGCTTAGTAATTAATTGGTCTACTTTCTTTACTGTAGTTTTATTTCATCTTCTGACAGCTATTTAGCCTTAGGAACATTTCCATCTATAGCAGTCCCTTCAAAATACACTGTAGAGATATTTTGTGGGAGGTAAATTCTCTCAGCTTTTGCTTGTCTGGAAATTGTTTAATCCGTCCATCAAATTTAAATGATAATAATGCCAGATAGAGTATTCTTGGTTTGAAGCCATTTTGCTTCATTGCATTAAATACATCATGGCCTTCTCTTCTGAGCTGAAGGTTTCTGTTGAGATGTCTGATGATAGCCTCATGGGTTTTCTTTTGTATGTCATCTTTTTTCTTTCTCTGGCTGCTTTTAATATTCTGTCCTTTTCCTTGATCTTTGCCATTTTAATTATTATATGTCTTGGTGTTGTCTTCCTTGGGTCCCTTGTATTGGGAGATCTGTGCACCTCCATGGCCTGAGACACTTTCTCCTTCCCCAGATTAGGGGATTTTTCAGCAATTACCTTCTCAAGGTCACTTTCTATCCCCTTTTCTCTCTCTTCTTCTTTTGGTACCCCTACAATGTGAATATCATTCCGTTTTTATTGGTCACACAGTTCTCTCAATATTCTTTCATTCCTAGAGATCCTTTTTTCTCTCTGTGCCTCAGATTCTTTGTATTCCTGTTCTCTAATTTGTACTTCATTTACTGTCTCCTCTACTTCATCTAATCTGCTTTTAAATCCTTCCATTGTATGTTTCATTTCTTTTACTGTATTCTTCAATGTTTGTATCTCATTCTTGAATTCTTCCCTGAGTTCTTGAATATTTTTCTGTACCTCCATGAGCATGTTTATGACTTTTATTTTGAAATCTCTTTCAAGAACATGGTGAGTTCAGTTTCATTTGGCCCTCTTTCAGATGTTTGTGGGATTTTGGTTTGAACCAGGTTCCTCTGACATTTCATATTTGTATGTGGCACCCTCTAGCACCCATAAGCTCTACTCTCTGGAGCTTTTCAGCCCCTGGAATGATGGCGAGGGTCTCAGGTGAGTGGCTTTGGTGCCTGAAAGAGGTCTTTCCTGCTTCCTGGGTGCAGTGCCTGTCTCTACTGCCAGGGCTAGTGGGCCCAGCATGCAGGGAGAAGCCACTTTGCTTTGCACTTTTATCTGCTATAGGTGGGGCCCTCCTCTGGGTGGCCTGGTGCAATGGCAGTGACTGTCTATTTGCGAACTGGTGCCAGCCAGGAGGAAGGTGCAGCAGACTGCGTATCACAGTGGGGTGGCCTTGTAGCTGCTTTGGAAGCCAGAGGGATTGAGTGCCTGAAGCTCCTGAAAGTTTCCAATCTGCTGGGCTGAGTGTGCCTGGACAATTTTGTCCACCTGTCCTGTGTCCTGAGCAGCAAGTTCTGTGCAATTTTTGCCCCTTTAGCAGCTCTCTCACTGTTAGGAAGTCTCTTAGACTGCCTGCCTTTCTTTTGTCCCATAGTAGTTGGATATAAATTCCTGTTTTCCACAAGTGGCTGGAGTCTCAGTCTATCCAAGTATTTCACCTGTCCAGCTTTCCAACTCCACTAATCTCCAGAGCATCATGTAATGTAGCTTCATGCTTCCATAGCAGATCTCAAGGGCTGGGTGTTCAGCAGTCCTAGGCCTCCACCCCTCTGTTCCATTTCTCTTCCTCCTGTAGGTAAGTTTGGGTGGGAGAAGGGCTTGGATCCCTCCAGATCACAGCTTTGGTACTTTACCTTTTCCTTGTGGTCTGCTGTTTTCCCCAGGTATAGGCAGCCTGCTGCAGCCTTCTTTCCTTTTGCTCTTTCAGGATTAGTTTTATTTGCTATATTTTCATATTATATGTGATTTTGGCAGTAGGTTTCTATCTTGCCTCTCACGCCACCATGTTTATCAAGTTAAAACATTTTTAAGAGAAGAATTTCATACACTCTTGAAAGTAGACTTTTACAAGCCAGCAAGGATATTAGAATGACATGCTAGGAAACTGATTTAATGACTTGAGCAGAGAAGTGATATAAAGGTCTTATAAAAACTACAGTTGTCCATCCTTATCTATAGGGGTTGTCTCACAAGACCCCCAGTGGATACCTGAAACAGCAGATAGTACCAAACCCTATATATACAATGATTTTTCTTATACATACATAATAAAATTTAATATGTAAATTAGGCATAGTAGGAGATTAACAACAATATTAAAATAGAACAGTTATAACAATATACAATAATAAAATTATGTGACTGTGATCTCTTCCTCTCTATATTAATTTTCCTCTTATAATGATGTGAGATGATAAAATGCCTACCTGATGAGGTAAAATGAGGTGAATAGTGTGGGCATTGTGACATAGTGTTCAGCTACTACTGACCTTCTGATGATACAACAGAAGAAGGATCATCTGCTTCCATACCATGGAAGTTGAGGAGGTGGATAGGGGTGACCACTGTATTTTTAAAAAGCTTCCCAGTGGTGCTGATGCTTACAGTGTGGGTTCATCAGTTGGGAACAACTGGCATGAACAATAAAGATGCCTATTATTTGCAAGAAATCCTTGGATAGGGAAGCTCCAGGGTCAGAGATTTGAGCAACTCAAAGATTCTCAAACAATCTCACTCTCCTACCTTCTTTCATGGTCACAAGAGAGCTGATGCTGTACAAGGTACCTCAGGAAGTCAGAATGTCCAGTAAAGTAATATGAATGGTGTGCTTCTTTTAATCTGTGGGGAAACCCTCCTGAATGTCCCTAGAGGACCACTCTTGGCCACATATGTGTCATATACCCAGCTCTTAATAAATCACTGACAAAAGGAAAAGGATTACAGTACTTGATTTGGATGAATTAAGATTTCCTGAGTGGAAGATGGGAGCATGTTGCCAAAAGTAGGAAGGTGAATATTCCAAAGATAGTCATGGCTTGGTCAGCAAGGGAGAACTGAGTAAGGGGCTTTGGATTGGTGACTGATAGCATCTATTCTACTAGACAGTTCAGATCCTGCATGGTTTAGCTTGATAATAATGCAAGTGCAATAGTTATAAGACCCTAACTGCTGCTATCTACTTCCTAGAGAGGATCCCAGTTAGTGGAGTACCCATCCTATGAAGGTGTATGTAGGTAGGCTGCTCTGTGAGCAGCTTAACTGTTCCAAAGAAGATTGATTTCCTTTAGGTGAAAAAGGATTGTGCTTGACGTATTAGGATTGTGCTTGATGTATTTAAAATGACGTCTAACTTTATGTTATATACTATTAGGAATAGGACTTCTGAGTTTCAATTTTGTTGGCAAACAAATATTAGAAGAGGTGTTGCATACATAAGGAACTGAGTGGGAATGCAGCTTCTATAAAGGGCTGATGGAGCATAAGTGACCTGGACTTATCTATGGGGAGAAGATTCTCTGTTCCCCATCCTTCCCCTGCCCATTTTGTTCTTTGACTTGCTCTCTTTGTGTTTCTCCCAAATAAAACAAAAACTGGAAGTTTAGATACTAAATTATAAATTAATTCAATACATCTGAATCAGATGCATCTGTCCATTAATTACTAAGACTGTCTTTGGGAGAAGTGGGAATTGGTTTCTGTCTCCCTGTGTCAGGTAATGTGAAGTCCATAGAGAGAGCAAATAAATCTGGGCCTTTAGAGATGATACCTTAACACTGGTGAACTAATAAATTATAATAAAATAATTAGGAAATACGAGTTTTGAGTATTTATTACCTTTGTTTTTAATATAATTTATTTATTTGCAAGCTTATATAAATTTATTTTTAACATAGTGTATTTAATTGTTTCACAAATTTCCTGAAAATTTGTGAACTGGTGTGAGCTCTGGATATATTCCAAAGGAGGTAGATTAGACCTGTTTAAGACAAGGTCAGTGGTAGTATTCCTTCTGCAAGCCCTTCACTTCATTCAAGTTTCTGTTGCTGACGTTGGGGGATGTTCTAAATGGGTGTCAGTTGTACTAGTTGCAGCCCATGTTGGTCTGTTCTGCCAGACCCGATGCTGACCCTGTGTTTCTGTGGCTCTGCGAGTCCTGAGTAAAAACCAACTGAATTCAAAGTCATAAAATTCCATGACAGGTGACAATATCAAACCCTCCTTAACCCTCCTCCCCATATGTGTACAAACTCCTCTGACCTGAGCTATACCGCTGGTGTTCTGGCCTCATTCATTGGTCCTTGATCATCATTTGATGGAAGCCCAGCTTCCCTCTTAATGTAAGAGTGAAAATAGGAACAGAAGGATGAAGTCATTGTTGGGGTTGAGGGAGATCAGAGATTGGATCTGGAAGTACATTTTTTTTTCCCATCCTGATCTCAAAAAAACTTTATAAAAACTGATCAGATAAAATTGTTACTGGCAACCAGCTTAAAAAAAATACTTCAGATTTTATCCCCTAGAACATCAATTACCGTAGTGACGTATCTTGAGAACCAGACATTCAGAAGGTATTTTGAGAATTGGCTTCTTTTTATTTGATCTCTAAATAAACTCAGCATGATTCTTGTCTGCTTACTGCTGAGTTTCTGAAATGGATAAAAATCGAGCAGGTAACTGGGCATCATGGGTGAGCTGGGCGCAGACTTGGAGAAGCCAGTATGAGGTTTAGAAACAATTTGTTTTGCTGGTTTTCCAAAGGTCCAGAGAGAAAGAACTTGAAATGTGCTTTCCTTTAAAATTCAGATAAAGGAAGATTTTCCTGCCAGATGTTTAGGTAAAGGTAGAAATCATATTGCAGAGAAAGAAAACTGCTGAGCAAAACATAACCATCAGTAAGGAGGAAATTTGGCATAGTGGGTTATACTCAGCATCAGGAGCTACAGGTCAAGAAGGAGCAGCGGTTCTAAGCAGACCTGCTCTGTGGTCTGCACGTCTCCATGCTCTGCATGTACAATGACAAAGTGTCTCACCGCAAGTCTAAGCTCCTCTGGGACTCTCTGATACCCGTAGAGGTTTTTAGTGGTTGAACGGCAGCCCCCAAAAGACATGTCTGCCACAGCCTGGAGACAGATTTTGACCTTATTTGGAAAAGGGGTCTTTGCAAATTTAATTAAGTTAAGGATCTTGAGATGAGATCATCCTAGATTATCCAGATGGATAATAAGTGTTTTCATAAGTGATACCCAGAAAAGAGACTCAGAGAGAAGATGGAAGTGGAAACCCAAGTGAGACAGCCGCAAGCCAAGGACACCTGGAGCCCCAGCAGCTGGAAGTGGCAAGGAGGGATTATTCCCTTGAGCCATGAAAGGGGCACAGCCCTGCCTGTTTCTTGGTTTTGGACTTCTGACCTGTGGAACTGTGAGGAAAAATTACTGTTTGTGGTAATTTTTTACTGCAGTGCTAGGAAAATAATATAAGGTTCAGTAGCAAATCAATAGGCTCTCGATTACTAAGGAGCCTCCCAACTGAGCTGTGCATTTCCTCACATGGGAAACATTCTGCACAATTACTCTTATCACATCAGACTTACTCTTTGGTGTCCTCTGAAATAGGAGCAAATATTGCAGCACTCCAGCCCGGCTAAATTTATTGCAGTTTCCCAACCATGCCATGCTGTTTCTGACCTTCCTGCCTTAGCACATGAATTCTTTTTGCCTAGAGAATACTTTCCTTCTGTATCTCTTCCTTCACTTTATCCATTGTCCTTTACTCAGGCTCTGAGACTCACTTCAAAGGATCTTAATTCCAAGAAGTGACATGGGGTGCTGATAAATATTTCATTTGGCATCATTTTTACAGCCTGTGTTTACTGAGTACCTCCTGAATATAAAGCTCTAAACTGTAGATTAACGATAAAACTGGAAGCAAAACTCAACCCTTTTTTCTTCAAGTTTAAAATGGACTATAACATGAGAACAAATAACTACAGGATTGTGGTGATTCTAGAGGAAGAACTGAAAGGAGAAACTTTCTGCTGGGGGAAAGGAGCAGGGAATGAGAGGTACTTCATGGCACATATGCCCTTGCACTGGGTGCAGAAGTCTGGGACGGGTCTAACTGGACTGGGTGCAGGGAGAAGGCTTGGCGTGACCAGCACGTGGCAGCTGGAAGACTCAGACTGAGGTTTATTAGGACAGGACTAGGCCCCGCAGTACCTGGAACTCTCCCTTGTTTCCCAGGGAACACAAATAATCAAGAGGCTGATCTGTTTTTCCAAATTTTGAGACTCTATGCCCTCACCATGGCAGCTGCAAACATCAACCCAGGTTTTGGTGAATGAACACTCCACATTCTTTGCATTAGATTTCAGCCTAAATTACACAATGAATTCCTTTTTCATGATAAGAGTAATGAAAAGTGGAAGTGGCATTGTGAAAGATAAAGCCTGCTATTGTCCTCTAGGCACAATCTGGAAATATTGCCCTTGGAGCTCTCATTAGTGACTTTAACTTCCTTGGTGGGTGTTTGGCATTTTCTGATGTACAGTACCTTTCCATGAGCCTGGAGAAGTTTCCCTAGGTAGCGTTAGCCGATCCTCTTACCCTAGGCTGGAGGCTCTCACTTAGGTCTCTGTGTGTCCTTTTATGGCCTACCATGCTAAGTTCACTCCACTCCTAAGCATCCCAGCTCAGACCGCCTAACAGCACCCTGACCTTTAGTGGAACTGCACAGTTCTCTAAGACAAAAAAGGAAGTAGACTGTAGAGAAAAATGGAATTTCTTTCTGGAGGGAGAATTAATAGTATGTAACTACCAAATTTAGACACCTGCCCCTTAAACTGTGTATACAGAATAGATCACCTCTGTTGCATTTCTGTTCTACCCTTTTTAAGCATCTTCCACTACTATGGTTGGAACAGTGAGAAGGCTAGATTGACTGAAACACAGGGTATGTGTACATAAATCACGGGAGATCACACAGAAAAAAGCAATTTGTGCAACATTGTGGAGAGCCCTAAATATAAATATCAGATTCAGAAGTGTCAGTTTGATTTGGTATGTAAAAGGGAGTTACCTAAATCTTTTGGTAGGGGAAATTATATTGTCAAAGGGATGTATTCCTAAGTAAATGACTTGGAAGCTGAAATCAGATATTTTAGAGTTAGGAGGGTGGGGATGAGAAGTCTTAGGACAGTATTTTCATGGTCATATGAGAGAGAGTAGGAAGAAAAGAGAGGAAAGATCAACTGGGAATAACTTTCAAATAAATTATAATCCTTTTGCTGGTATATCTTTCTTGTTTCTTCTAGGCTACCAAGATACTTTAACATATCAGTATGATTCAGTTTTAGGATGTGAACAATAAATCCCATTTATTTTAGCACTTCATATGTGTAAGCTGATTTACATACATTTTATAATTACCATGCACAACCCATTGAGGTAAGTCACTATTTTCCCCGTATTACAGATGAGAAAACTGAGATTCAGATAGGTAATACACCACATAATACATAGTAAATTAGTGGTAGAGTCAGGATTTGAACCCAAATCTGTCTAACATCAAATTGATGTGCTTTTCCTAGTTGACTTGCTATGACAAAGTATATTGTGGGTTTTCCTAAAAATATTAATTTGTGAAAGGACTTGAAAATATTCTTTGCTTGAAGAATATGGAGTAAAAAATTCACTAAGTCTAGGCAAATGAGTTTCATTTTTCCAGTGAAAATAAAATTAGCCAGATTTTACATGAATAGAATTTCAAAGTCTGTATCTTCTTTAAGAAAAGCTCAAGTTCTGGGGCAACTCTTTATTTATATCTTAAATTTAGACCTTTTTGACTTGAGCATTATTTCAGTAAGAAAGCTTATTTAAAATGGTGTCATCTTTCTATCAGCCAAATGATCATTTTTTTAAAACTATACTTCAAAGATAAAAAGATCAATACAGGGAACCCATTGGAAAATTCTGCTTAAATGTTTTCAGGAGACAAAGTACCATGAATAGGATCCCCCATATAATTAGACTGTAGTTTGTTTCAGGTCTTTCATAGGAACAGAATCCTGTATGTTCTTCTTTTCTTTTCCTTTTTTTTTTTTCGGAGGCATTATAATAGTGGGAGTGCACTGTCAATCTTGAATGGCCATAGATATAATTGTCCCCATTCCCTAATGCTTTTATTATGCTTCCCAGGGGCCATGATTTTCCCAAGATATGACCATATTAACCCATAGGAGTCCCATGTTAATACAGGAGAAAACAGAAACCATTTGACCAGTAGTCAATAACTATATTTTCTTCTCTGTATATTTTTTTGGCGTGTGAAGAGCAATGTGTTTTGGGCATCATGCAATTTTTGGTCTCTACCTCTTAAATTTAACAAAATCCCCAAATCTCCTCCCAATTTGTATTTTACTCTGTCCTTCTCATATCACTGTATGGGACAGATGGAGACTTCCTCTGATGCTCTGACCCAGTGGCCATGACTAAACTCAGCACCACCTTTCACACATTGAAAATCCTAAATTGTCTAGATTTTATGGACTATTTCAGGGATCTACATAGTTTTGACTTTCCTTGGTCATTTCTTGACTTACCAAGTATTATTACTAATCCCAAGAAAAGAAGCTCCCAGGTCGTAACAGTGCTGTTCTAACACAATTAGCCAAGGAAAAAAAATAAAAAGAACCAATAGCTGCAAGAAGGGAAAAAATTACAGTTGAGCACCTTATGTGTATGCTTTATTTATTTATTTAGTAGATTTTGGTTGAGAGCCTGATGTTTTTTCAGGAATTGTTTGAGGCTCTTGGGATGCATCAGTGTTAGAAATCTCTGCTGCCAGGAGCTTCCATTCTAATAGGGGGTCAAGAGCAGGGGACTGGAGGGCAGACATGTCATAAAGGTTATGGTTGGAAAAGAAAGCAGAGGAACTTAAGAAAAGGGGGAGGTGGAGTGTGACAACTGCAATTTTAAGCAGGTGAGCAGGATGGGTCTCATCAAGAACTGAAAATTGAGCCGATTCCAAGTAGGTAAGGGAGGCAGTCATGTATATCAGAGGCAGGAGTGTTCCAGCAGAACATCCAAAACAGGAACGGACCTTTTGCGTTTGAAGAACAATATATAGACTGGAGTGGTTGCAGCAAGATGAGCAAAGTGGAAAGAGCAGGAAGTGAGGAGTGAGAGACACAGAGGACTGCAGTAATCGGTAAGGGCTTCATCAGATTTTATCTGCAGTGGGATGGGATCTGTCATAGGAGTTTTGGGCAGAAGAGTAACAAGGTCTGATTCATGTCTTAGAAATGATTGCTGTGGTTGGTACTTTGAGAAGTGACTTGGAATAGGGACCCTCTGAGGCGATCGTGGTGATCCAGATGAGAGATGATGGTGGCTCTCAGGAGGTGGCTGCCTGTCAAAGTGGTAAGAAGTGACTGGATTCTGGAGGCCTTTTGTCAGTGGAGCAAAAAGGAATACTAGCAGATTGTATAGGAGTTGTGACAGAAGGATGAGAAATCAAAGATGAGTTAAACTTTTTTGATTTCACTTTTTCATTGCAGGAATACCTTCTTTATCCATTTTATTATGTTATTGTGACAATCAAATAAGCATGCATGTGTAAACACTTAGTAAAGAGCAATTAATAGTTTTTTTATGGTAGAGGTACTGTGTTTTGATTTCAAAGTCAGATTTTCACATTTTAAAGTGGTCAGAGTACAGAAGAATTTCAACTAACTGGAACCCTCATAGTGGCAATCACTTTTACATTTGACTTTACTTGAAAGAGGTGATTAGAAAATAAACAAGATCAGAGATTTAGCAATCATAAAGTAGATTCCAGGAGAGGAGCTGGCATTCTTCTATGCCTTCAGAAATAATACGATGATAACTGACATTCCTAGAGATGACTTCTAATACATATCCACTCAAAAGAGCTGTGTATAACAGTAAGCCAGCTTTTGGAGGGGGTTCACAATCAAACCTGAGACCATCAGAAATTTAACAAAGCAGAAGACACACTGATGGAAACATTCCCATTATTGAGGTCTTTGGTTCTTGGGTGCAGTTCTTACTCAAAGACATTTATTCACTACTAGTTCACTAAAGGCAGTGAATCTCGGTCATAAGTCTTTTCTTACTATCCTAGAGCTGCAGATGTTTTAGGTAATTCATTTTAGGAATTTCTTCAAAGAAAGAAACAACAAAAATTCTGTATTTAGTTATTTTATTATTAGTGATCCTTTTTCTGCACACCAAGTGGAATGTTCTTCATTTTTGAAGGATTCATAGCTATTAACTTATTGTCCAAAAGGAACAGTTGATGCTGGTAGATGCCTGAGTTGCCCATAGAATCTCTTCTTAGCACTACATTTTACTTTTCTTCACGTAACACATTCACAGGTAATAAGCTGCATAGGTAAATCCGGAGGGCAAAACTTGGATTAGTACACTCTAAATTATTTTTTGGTTGTAGGCACAACAGTCCTCAACACAGCAAATTTTAGGAGGTTTTGTAATCTACACCAGAGCAAGTCTACAGGTCACAGGTAACTATTAAGCCCCCACTTCTCTTGATGATGATGTGTCTCATGTTACTGTGGCATCTTGGACAAACTGCCAGTGGCCCCTGTTTCTCTGATGAAAGGAGCTATGAAGACCAACAGCTGGCCTGGGTATCCCCAGTGGGCCCTCTAATTCTGTCTTAAGGATTTCTCCAGGATTGACTTCTATGACCAATACTTTCTTTTCCTATGAAACAGCATAGTGAATTGATGAGTCTGGCCATGATAAATAGAAATGTCCCATCCTCTGTTATGCAGCATGTTTATTTTGCATTCCATCACCAACAAAAAGTTGTAACAGCAGTGACAACTGAAAGAATGACTCTTGAAATATTTTCCTTCTTTCCATTTCCACTCAAGAATGAATTTTAAGTCTGTATCCTTTTCTTGCTTTTCTTGGGCTTGTCTAGTGCAAGCATAAACATTTCATCATCTCTGATCTGTGTTTCCAGTTCACAGATATCGCAACCCTGATTAGTTTATATTTAAAGATCAGTGACACCTAATATTTCTTCCTCTTTGTCTAATGAATAGCTTAATACATTCTCCTCACATCTATGTAGATTATTTGGGAGAATAATCACGCACTGTCTTATTCAAAGAGAAATCTTCAGTCGACAAAAACCCCTTCTTTTTAACAAGTTATTTTTCTGAATTTTTCAGAGTTTAAGGAAATAGAATGTGATATAATATGTTCTATTATGAATAATTTGCAATAACTACTGGTCCAGAGGAATATATCTTTTTATTTTTTTGTGAAAATTATAGGCAGGTTTCCAATCCTAATATCTTGATGTGCATAGCACTTGAGGATAATTTCAGTTATTGTTTGAAAGATTATTAAAAAGTAGCTTATTTAAATTACATTTTAGATGCAAATTCAATATAAAAATTGAAAAATAAATAAGGAAAAAAGATCTTTGCACTAATGACTCTTAAGCAGAAATGACAATGGATGTGCTTTGACAGGCTGCATGATTTCTGGATGGAGCACTGATAAGAAGACCTGAGGGGGTCAGCTCTACATGGAACCAGTTTCATGACCAAACTAGTCCACTTAACTGCCGTGGGCTTCCTGATCACCCTGAGTCCTTCTAGCTGGACTGCTTTTTGTGTGTTCTTTCATTCACTGTTTATTTCATCTCACAGTTCTATTTTTCTGTGAACTTCATTCAGAATTTTCTTACTCTGAGTCCTTGTTTACATTAAATTTCTCACTAGCTGTCATTATAATTACTGCTCTGATTGTCTGTTACACAGCTATTATTTTGACTAAATCATTAAATCTTTAACTGATGTTAATTGCTCTAGTCTTACTCATTTTCAGCTGTGGGATGCAATCCTGCACTGTTGATAACCCCTAGGATTCTTTATGAAATGAACCTTCCTATTAGGTCCAACATGAGCTCACAACGCTGGTGATTATGGTGTAAGTCAAAGGTCTCATTCTGGAGTTGCTAGTCACCCTAAGTTCATCCTATCACCTCTGGCCAGAGTGGGTTAACCCCGTGGCTAGAGCATTGCACATAGCTCAGTAAGCTGCTGGAGAAACTGTCCTCTTGGGAGAGATCGTAAAACTCCAGTTAAATATTTGGGACTAGAACTAATTAGTTACCTGGTTCTGAATGACTGCTATGATTCATCCCTTCTGCCGCACATCTTCCTGTGTCTCAGTCACCAGGAACAGCAGTATTCTTGGTTAATGGACAGCATGGAGACCCTTTACTGTATCCTGCCCTGCTCATTTGCCTAGTCCAATATCCCCTGAGCATTTTCTATCATCACTTTTGTAAGGAGTGTTTTTAGACAGTTTTTCTTAACTGTCCTCCCCATCCTCCCAACCTATGAAACTTGAATGACCACAGATATATTATATATTTGTTAATGTATTGTTTAATGTATACAACATACATGTGCTTTAGACATAAAAAGAGTAAGATATTTCCACCTGTCAAGAATCAATTCACATCCCTGTTGAGAATGTACCACATAGTCTGACTTTCTTTTCTCTCTCTTTAACTTCCCAAGCCTTTCCTCTGCATGAATTTTTTACTAACCTAAATCCATTCTGTGGATGCTGGCAGTGGGTAGTTTCAACTTTTGGTTATTAAAAATAATGTTTATGTGTGCATTTGTATATACATATCCTGGTACATACGTATGCGTTTCTCTATGATGTATATATATGGTGAGTGGAACTGCAGGGTCACAGTATATTTGTATCCTCAATTTTTCTAGGTAATGTCGAACTGTTTTCCAAAGTGCACCGATTTGTAATCTCATCAGCAGTTATGAATTTCTTTTGTTCTACATCCTAACTACTATTTGGGTTGTCTTTTTAATATCATGTGAGTAATGATATTTTATTGTTTTTAAATTTGTATTTTCTTGATTACTAATTAGCTAAAGTACCTTTTAAATACATTTATTGGTCATTTGAATTTCCTTTTTTGTGTGTAAAATGCCTAGTCAAGTGTTTCACTCATTTTTAAATTTAGTTGTCTTTTCCTATTGATTTTTAGGAATTCTTCATGTATTTTTATGTTTTTTTGACATATGTGCTTCATTGTCATGCTGTGTCCCTTGACTTTTCAGTTAAGATGTGTTTGGGTAGTTAGAGGTTCTTACCTTCATGTTAAGGCAAATTGTCTTTTCTTTTATGGTTAATGCTTAAGTTTTGTTTAACAAATCATTCCCTATCCAAAGGATAGGGCATTATTTTCCTATAATGTCTCCTAAAAAGTATTCAGTTCAGTTTTTCATATTGATTGTAAAGGTAATTCTTTTCCTAACAATCTGTAGAGCTACCCCTACAATATTACAAGAGGACAAGTAAATCTTTATCTATTTTTAGTGTAGTGTATTTTCAGGATTCTACCATGTCCTACTGGTCTACTGGCTATCATTGTTCAGTGTGTACTGGTTAATTATTGTAGCTTTTAGTTTTTTTAACAGGTCTTGATATTTTAAAGAATAAGACTTCTTGTTGATTGATTAAAAAGTGTATTGGCTAGTCTGGGACCTTTTTACCTCCATATACATTTTAGTTAGATTATTTGGTTCTACAAACCATATGTTGGAATTTGATGGAAAGTCTCTTGAATTTCTAAATCATTTTGGAGGGAATTGAAATCTTTATAGTAGTGAATCTTCCAAACCATGAATATGATACATTCAGCCTTAATTCAATATTTTCCCTTATTGTTTCTTCATAAAGTTTTATGGTTTTCTTTGACAATATCTTACATAACTTTGTTAGGATTATTCTTAATATTTCATTTATTATAAATGAAGTACTAAAACATTAAAAAAATTTTAACTTCAAACTTTTTAGTATATAGCAATAAATTGATTTTTGTTTATAGATTTATATTCTCCCACTCTTATTGATTTATCTGAAGATATTTTTGGATGTTCCAAGGATGTAAATTACATCATATGCAAATAGCAATATCTGTGCTTCTTCCCTTATCATTTTTATATCTTTTATTTTTTTTCTTGCCTAACGTTGCTGGCTTGGTTTTCCAGAACAATGTTTAATGCTGTTCCTAATCTCGTAAGAAAATATTTCATTTACACAACGTTATATGATGTTTGACACATACTTTTTGCAGCTGCCTTTTTTTCACCTCCAGAATAAGGAGTAGAGCTATTTGTGTTTGTTGTTATCATCATTATTTTCAGTCTACTACTGGCTACTTAGTTTCTTGGCAATGTCTGTTCTTTGAGATATTTAAGAAATAATTTTGTAGTTTATTCAGATTTTTCTCATTGCTAGAATCGAGACAACACTCTTGTTTTAAAGTTAGTTTTATTGGGGCACATTGTGCATAGTGTAGAATTTGCACCCAGTGTGATTCCTTTGGCACAGTACCATTAATCCCCATCTTCCTCCCATACCCTCCCATCTCCCCTAATGGCTAATCTGTTTTCTGCTTTTACAGTTTGGGAACAATGCTTTTCCTGGTTTTCTTTGTTCTTGGCAGAAGTGGGAGCTCTCAGTTGGTTTAGGATGTTCATTTGCTTACTTACATGTAGGTTGAAGTTTACAGTTACACTGTTGACAAGTTTACTTTCTATGTCTGATTTATTATGTTGCTTAAATATTCAGAGTACTAAGTACTTAGGACTTATTTTATCTCTGTGCTTCATTTCTCACAGAAGTGTTTAAAATTTCTACTAATTTCAGGTTCTTTTTAAATAATTTCCCATTATAATTTTTCCCAATTTCTTGTACTTCTATCAATTTTGTCATTATTTTGAAGCTATGCTATTAGAATGCATTCATGTCTAGTACTAAATATCCACAGTGAGTTTCTTTTTATCATTAGGTCATGACTCCCTTTTATTTTAATGATTCTTTTTACTTTTAGTAATGTATTGTTTTATAAATTCATATTACATCCTTTTAATTCAAATTTCCTGTGTCTTTTTATTTTAGCTATATTTACTGTAAACAGCAGATTTAATTTTTATTTTTTTAGTTCCACAAGGGAATATCCATCTTTTAACAGGAATCAATGCATTTTAATTCCATTGTGATTCCATATTTCTACTACCTTACTTGCATTTTCTTTTAGTAATGCTTTTTCTTTGCTTTTTCTCACCCTCTCTTGCCTCTCATTGGATTGAGACTTTTTTTATCTTATTTGTTGTTTTGGAATAATCAGAGATTCATAGTAAGTTGAAGCAATAGTAAAGAGAGGTCCCATATTCCCTTCACCCAGTTTTCCCCAATATTTATGTTTTACATAATTATAGGAAAGTATCAAAACCAGGAAACTGACATTGGTACTATGACTATGTATACTTCTATGCCATTTCATCACTGTAGATTGTATAACAACACTGCAATGAAGGTACAGAACAGCTCCATCACTACAAGATCTCCCCCCATACTATGTCTTTATGGTCACACCCAGCCCTGTCTCCCTCCTCATTTCTAATGCCTGGCAGCACAGATCTACTCTCCATCTCCATCATTTTGTTATTTTGGTAATGTTATATAAATGGAATTGTACAGTATGTGACCTTTTGAGATTGCTTTTCTTTTCAACTTGCACACTGCCCTTGAGATTTATCCAGGTTGTATCAATAGTTTGTTCCTTTTATTACTGAGTAGTGTTCTGTGGTATTGCTGCATCATAGCTGTGTAATAACTATGGGTGGGTGTGGAAGTTCAAGTTCCTCATTTGGTGTCCAGTAAGTCCACCTAGGCTGGTGGTATCACTGTGTTGTTAACTGCTCCTGACACCAGTGGTCCTGGGGATGGGTAGGGGCTCATTATGGCTGGGAAGTGATGAATGTCTGGTCCTCCCACTCAGGGTCCTCTAACAGCGGGGAGGAGAAGGGGCACCTCCTTAACATAGGGTGGGGAGTGGGGAGGAGAAGGGGCACCTCCTTAACACAGGGTGGAGCACGAGCTAGGCTTTCCAGGTGGCCCTGTGATGTGTGTGTGTGTATTTGGGCACATGCACACATGTTTGCTGGGCTGAGATGCAAGTCCTGGCTCCTTGTTTTCTTTCTGTGATGCTACCCTGGGGAGAGAGGGACATTGCAGCTAGACGAGGGTAGAATTCTGGGCTCCAAAAAGGCCTTTGCTAGTGGAGTGGGTGTGGAGCCACATTGTCCCCCCATAGTGTTTAGGTCTAATGGGGAGGTAGCCTTTAAAAATTTTCTGTTTTACTAGGTTGCTCCCTCCTGGCCTTTGGCTAGGGGCAACAGACTTTTCCTGGAGTTTTGGTTTCTGGTAGGGCTTTTGGTTGGAGGCTTCTGATTGATTTTTTTTGAGTCTCTTGTCTCCTCTACTGATTTGAAAAGAGTTTCTTTTCCTTCCTGTATTTTGGTAGTTACCCTCAAATACCTGATGTATTCTGAAATGTACCAAGACTTCTGTATCCTATCAATGGTCTTAGAATGTTTCAACTTTAATATCCAGGTCCAATTTATGCATATTATCATTTTTCATGTGTTTTAGTTCCATCACTTTTTTAAATCCCCCTCAATTTGAACTTTTCTTACAAACCATATTTACACTCAATGCTTATTTTAACTTATTAATATTTTACCAGTTTCCTTATTCAGCATTGTTTCTCCATTCCTCCCTTCCTGGTCAATTACATTCTTGCTAAAATACAGGCTTAATAGTTTTTTCATTGAGAGTAAATGGTGACAGTTTTTTTCTTTCTTTTTTTTTTTTCTCACTCTAAGCAAGTCAGCCTTAAGGTTCCTCTCGGCTTGGCTAAACTTTGGACAGGCATCTTCCAGACTCTAGACCCTTCTAACCTCCCTTTTTAAAGAGCATATACTTTAGAAAAATTGTAATTATAAATTCCTCCTCTGCTCGTTTAAGATGTAAATCTTCCAGCCTATCACCAATTTTACAGCCAGGAATATAATCATCAGGAAAGGCAGAGACCTGTCTGCAGTTTCTGTGGGAGGGTAGGAGCCTACCTTCCACAAGCTATTAGCAAAAACAGACAATCTCATCACAATGACCAACCTCTCTGTTTCCCTGTGCTTTTCCACTAGCTCATCCTTGCACTTGGAAGTCCTCGTGCTTTTTGTTGCAGTGGAGTTGAGTTCATCTTTCTCCCATTACAATAGTCTTAAATGAAGTTTTGTTTGCTATTTAACTCTATCCAGTGCAATATTTTTTGACAACTCTGTTTATTTCACCTCTTCTGCATGACAGCTGTTTCCCTTTATGCACATTAAAGATATTATTACAGAAAACAGTATGCTGTAATAGTTTTTAATTGTTTCTGAAACAAATGCTCTCAAGAACACACATCTTTAAAACATAAAAAATTGTTGTAAAAATACATAACATAAAATTTCCCATTTTAGCCATTTTTAAGTGTACAGTTCTGTAGCATTAAGTGCATTTACATTGTTGGGCAACCATCACCACCATAATCTCTTAAACTTTTTTATCTCCCCAAGCTGAAACTATATCCTTTAAACAATAAATCATTCCCACTCTTTCCCAACCCTTGGCAACCCTCATTCTATTGTCTGTCTCTCTGAATCTGACTACTCTAGGTACCTTATATAAGTGGAATTATACAATATTTGCTTTTTTATGTCTGGCTTATTTCCCTTAGTGTAATGTCTTGAACGTTCATCCATATGTGACATGTATCAGAATTTTATTCCTTTTTAAGGCCAAATAATATTCCATCATCTGTATATACCATATGTGGTTTATCCATTCATTCATCCATCAGTGAACATTTGGATTGTTTCTACCTTTTGGCTACTATGAATGATTCTGCTATGAGCAAGGGTGTACAAAGATCTTTTTGAGACTCTACTTTCAGTTGTTTTAGGGTATATATTTATCTATGAGTGGAATTGCTAGATCATATGGTAATTCTATGTTTAATTTTTTAGGAATTGCCATAATATTTCCATAGTAGCTACATTATGTTACATTTTCACCAGCAATGCACAAGAGTTCCAATTTCTCCACATCCTTGGAATACTTGTTCTCTATTCTTGTTTTTGTTTTTAGATAATAGCCTTCTTAATGAGTATGGAGTTTTATCTGATGGTGGTTTTGATTTGCACTTTCCTAACGATTAGTGATATTGAGGATCTTTTTATGTGCTTACTGGCCATGTGTATATCTCCTTTGGAGAAATGTCTTTTCAAGTTCTTTGTCCATGTTTAAATTTAATTGTTTGATATTTTTGTTTGTTTTTGAGTTGTAGGAGCTCTTTATATATTCTGGATATGAACCCCTTATCAGATATGAGATTTGCAAATATGTTCTCATGATTTAGAAACAGTTTATAGAACTATAATGAAAACTTCTTGGGCTGAGCTGTGTTAAAAAAAAATTGCACCAATACTGTTTTGTACTGTAAGAGTTATTTTGGGGCATGCTATACATGTATTATCTCATGGTAGAAACTACTGATTTATTAAATCATTCATTTAACATTTCCTAAACACCCATCATATATCCTAATGTTAAAATGTGTAGTGATACAGAGACAGGGGACAGAGTTCTTACCTTTAAAAACCACATAGTGAAGAGGCAATCTAATGATAATGCTGGAAAGGACAGTAAGTATTATATATTTATAGAATGTTGGCACCTACATCTGGAGTTCCATCTTCCTCTCAGTCTGTGCTTCCAGCCATGCTCTTACTTCCTGGCCTCTGCACATCTCTTAAACCTAGAAAATGTCCTCACTATTCTCTCTCAAACTCTATCCAGAACAGCTAATTCCAAATTATTTTTCAGGTTCTAGTTTAAAAGCCATTTTTTCAGTGAGTCCTCTGCTGACCTTCTAACTCTTTGAGTCACAGGTCTTCCCAGCAGTTTTTATGACCCTCACTTTGACATTCATCACACTTATTCTTCACTGTCTGCTATCCCCTCTGAATTCTAGATTCTTTAAAGTCAGAGAATTGGTTTGCCATTGTTTTTTTTTTTGTAGATAATTATTTTTTATTGAAGGGTAGTTGACACACAGTATTATATTAGTTTCAGGTGTACAACACAGTGATTCAACATTTATATACATGATAATTCTAGGTACCAGCTATCACCATACCAAGTTGTTACAATATTTTGACTATATTTCTTATGCTATACATTACATGCCGGTTACTTATTTATTTTACAATTGGAAGTGTGTACTTTTTTATCTCTTTTTTTTTTTGTGAGTGCATCTCTCCTATTTATTGATCAAATGGTTGTTAACAACAATAAAATTCTGTATAGGGGAGTTAATGCTCAATGCACAATCATTAATCCACCCAAGCCTAATTTTCATCAGTCTCCAATCTTCTGAAGCATAACGAACTAGTTCTTACCTGGAGAACAAATTCTTACATAGTGAATAAGTTACATGGTGAACAGTATAAGGGCAGTCATTACAGAAACTTTCGGTTTTGATCACGCATCATGAACTATGAACAATCAGTCCAAATATGAATATTCGTTTGATTTTTATACTTGATTTATATGTGGATACCACATTTCTCTCTTTATTATTATTATTTTTAATAAAATGCTGAAGTGGTAGGTAGATACAAGATAAAGGTAGAAAACATAGTTTAGTGTTGTAAGAGAGAAAATGTAGATGATCAGGTGTGTGCCTGTAGACTATGTGTTAATCCAAGCTAGACAAGGGCAATAAAACATCCATGTATGCAGATTTCTCTCAGAACAGGGGGCGGGGGGAGGTTCTAAGCCTCACCTCTGTTGATCCCCAATTTCTCACAGATGGCCCCCCGTGCGACTGTGCCTGTCTTAGGTTGTTCCTCCCTTGAGGATTCTTACCCATCTCTGGCTAACCAGTCATCTTCCGGGGCCATACAGGGAAATGTAAAGTTAGTAAGTGAGAGAGAAGCCTTATTGTTTGAAAAGGTTAGCTTTTTACTTCTTTGCATATCTATGCCCTGTGGCTTCTATGCCCAGCCTTTGTCTGGAGGTATCTTTACCACTTGGAAGAATTATGATACACGGTAAATTCGATATGAGGCACAAATTCTATTTAAGGGTTGTAATTAGGAAGGAAGAAGAAAAGCTATAGAAGTAGCAGGCGGAAGAAAACATGGGAAGATTCATTATTTCTTTGACATATCTTCTTGTAGATTAACATAAGCATGTATAGGTTTTAAACTACTAATTAAATTGCGCACACACATTAACATAATAGGAGTACAGTTACATAACCAAAGCATACCTATAATTACCAGCCATCTCCAGTGAAACCAAGAAAACCAGTTAGGCACCTTAGGCATTTGTGAAAACTTATCTATGATATGGTGGATATTGTCCAACTGAACTTGAACAGTCTGAGAGAAATCAAACAAATTAAAACAGCCCATTCCTGGAGACTGTTCACATCCCATATGTTCTTTAAACAGTAAATAGTCTGTAGTTGTACGATTTTGGAGCACTACAATTTGCACTTCTCCTAATTCTTGGTTGAGTTCCAACGGTATAGATCCAGTCAAATTTGCTGTTTTACTGTATGCACAGGCCAGCTTAGATATCTCCTTCTTCATTCCCATGGCAAGTCCAGAAACTGGTGGGATGAGTGCATCTACACCTGTAGCAGTGCATGGATCTTTGTTGGGGGTTTTTTGATGATCATCTTCTGGCATGAGTCTTCCAGAGAGTGCTGGTGTTGGAAGTACTTTTTCATATCGTATCTTAGTTCATTTTCGGGGTAGCCAACTTAGGCTTTGATCCTCTGTATAACCAGGTCCCCCCTATAAACCCCTTTACAGTCACTGTCCATCAGCATAGCAAAATGTTATAGAATCACTACTTGTCTTCTCTGTGTTGTACAGCCCTCCCCTTTCTCCCACACCCCCATGCATGCTAATCTTAATACCCCCCTTCCTCTCCCCCACCTTATCCCTCCCTACCCACCCATCCTCCCCAGGCCCTTTCCCTTTGGAACCTGTTAGTCCATTCTTGAGTTCTGTGATTCTGCTGCTGTTTTGTTCCTTCAGTTTTTCCTTTGTTCTTATACTACACAGATGAGTGAAATCATTTGGTACTTCTCATTCTCCACTTGGCTTATTTCACTGAGCATAATACCCTCCAGCTCCATCCATGTTGCTGCAAATGGTAGGATTTGTTTTCTTGTTATGGCTGAGTAGTATTCCATTGTGTATATGTACCACATCTTCTTTATCCATTCATCTATCGATGGACATTTAGGTTGCTTCCAATTCTTGGCCATTGTAAATAGTGCTGCGATAAACATAGGGGTGCATCTGTCTTTCTCAAACTTGATTGCTGCGTTCTTAGGGTAAAATCCTAGGAGTGGAATTCCTGGGTCAAATGGTAAGTCTGTTTTGAGCATTTTGATGTACCTCCATACTGCTTTCCACAATGGTTGAACTAATTTACATTCGCACCAGCAGTGTAGGAGGGTTCCCTTTTCTCCACAGCCTCGCCAACATTTGTTGTTGTTTGTCTTTTGGATGGTGGCCATCCTTACTGATGTGAGGTGATATCTCATTGTAGTTTTAATTTGCATTTCTCTGATAATTAGTGATGTGGAGCATCTTTTCATGTGTCTTTTGGCCATCTGTATATCTTTTTTGGAGAACTGTATGTTCAGTACCTCTGCCCATTTTTTAATTGAGTTGTTTGTTTTTTGTTTGTTGAGGCGTGTGAGCTTTTTATATATTCTGGACGTCAAGCCTTTATCGAATCTGTCATTTTCAAATATATTCTCCCATACTGTAGGGTTCCTTTTTGTTCTATTGCTGGTGTCTTTTGCTGTACAGAAGCTTTTCAGCTTAATATAGTCCCACTTGTTCATTTTTGCTTGTTTTTGTTGTTTTTCTTGCCCGGGGAGATATGTTCAGGAAGAGGTCACTCATGTTTATGTCTAAAAGGTTTTTGCCTATGTTTTTTTCTAAGAGTTTTATGGTTTCATGACTTACATTCAGGTCTTTGATCCTTTTTGAATTTACTTTTGGTATGGGGTTAGACAATGGTCCAGTTTCATTCTCCTACATGTAGCTGTCCAGTTTTGCCAGCACCATCTGTTGAAGAGACTGTCATTTCGCCATTGTATGTCCATGGCTCCTTTATCAAATATTAATTGACCATATATGTTTGGGTTCATGTCTGGAGTCTCTAATCTGTTCCACTGTTCTGTGGCTCTGTTCTTGTGCCAGTACCAAATTGTCTTGATTACTATGGCTTTGTAGTAGAGCTTGAAGTTGGGGAGTGAGATCCCCACCACTTTATTCTTCCTTCTCAGGATTGCTCTGGCTATTTGGGGTCTTTGGTGTTTCCATATGAATTTTTGAATTATTTGTTCCAGTTCATTGAAGAATGTTGTTGGTAATTTGATAGGGATTGCATCAAATCTGTATATTGCTTTGGACAGGATGGCCATTTTGATGATATTAATTCTTCCTAGCCATGAGCATGGAATGAGTTTCCATTTGTTAGTATCCCCTTTAATTTCTGTTAAGAGTGACTTGTAGTTTTCAGAGTATAAGTCTTTCACTTCCTTGGTTAGGTTTATTCCTGGGCATTTTATTTTTTTTGATGCAATTGTGAATGGAGTTGTTTTCCTGATTTCTCTTGCTGTTGGTTCATTGTTAGTGTATAGGAAAGCCACAGATTTCTGTGTGTTAATTTTGTATCCTGCAACTTTGCTGTATTCCGATATCAGTTCTAGTAGTTTTGGGGTGGAGTCCTTAGGGTTTTTTATGTATAGTATCATGTCATCTGCAAATAGTGACAGTTTATCTTCTTCTTTACCAATCTAGATTCCTTCTATTTCTCTGTTTTGTCTAATTGCTGTGGCTAGGACCTCCAGTACTATATTAAATAACAGTGGGGAGAGTGGGCATCCCTTTCTAGTTCCTAATCTCAGAGGAAAAGCTTTCAGCCTCTCGCTGTTCAATATAGTGTTGGCTGTGGGTTTATCATAGATGGTCTTTATTATGTTGAGGTACTTGCCCTCTATTCCCATTTTGCTGAGAGTTTTTAGAGTTTTTATCATGAATGGATGTTGAATTTTGTCAAATGCTTTTTCAGCATCTATGGAGATGATCATGTGGTTTTTGTCTTTCTTTTTGTTGATGTGGTGGATGATGTTGATGGACTTTTGAATGTTGTACCATCCTTGCATCACTGGGATGAATCCCACTTGGTCATGGTGTACGATCCTTTTGATGTATTTTTGAATTCAGTTTGCTAATATTTTGTTGAATATTTTTGCACCTACGTTCATCAGGGATATTGGTCTGTAGTTTTCTTTTTTGGTGGGTCTTTGCCTGGTTTTGGTATTAGGGTGATGTTAGCTTCATAGAATGAGTTTGGGATTATCCCCTTCTCTTCTATTTTTTGGAAAACTTTAAGGAGAATGAGTATTATGTCTTCCCTGTATGTCTGATAAAATTCCGAGGTGAATCCATCTGGTCCCGGGGTTTTGTTCTTTGGTAGTTTTTTGATTACCACTTCAATTTCGTTGCTGGTAATTGGTCTGTTTAGATTTTCTGTTTCTTTCTGGGTCAGGCTTGGAAGGTTGTATTTTTCTAGGAAGTTGTCCATTTCTCCTAGGTTTCCCAGCTTGGTAGCGTATAGGTTTTCATAGTACTCACTATTTATTCTTTGCATTTCTGTGGTGTCCGTCATGATTTTTCCTTTCTCGTTTCTGATACTGTTGGTTTGTGTTAACTCTCTTTTCCTCTTAACAAGTCTGGCTAGAGGCTTATCTATTTTGTTATTTTCTCGAAGAACCAGCTCTTGGTTTCATTGATTTTTGCTATTGTTTTATTCTTCTCAATTTTATTTATTTCTTCTCTGATCTTTATTATGTCCTTCCTTCTGCTGACATTAGGCCTTATTTGTTCTTCTTTTTCCAATTTCAATAATTATGACATTAGACCATTTATTTTGGGATTGTTCTTCCTTTTTGAAATATGCCTGGATTGCTATATACTTTCCTCTTAAGACTGCTTTTGCTGTGTCCCACAGTAGTTGGGGCTTAATGTTGTTGTTGTTTGTTTCCATATATTGCTGGATCTCCATTTTGATTTGGTCATTGATCCATTGATTATTTAGCAGCTTGTTGTTAAGCCTCCATGTGTTCATGAGCCTTTTTGCTTTCTTTGTACAGTTTATTTCTAGTTTTATGCCTTTGTGGTCTTAAAAGTTGGTTGGTAGGATTTCAATCTTTTGAAATTTACTGAGGCTCTTCTTGTGGCCTAGTATGTGGTCTATTCTGGAGAATGTTCCATGTGCACTTGAGAAGAATGTGTATCCTGTTGCTTTTGGATGTAGAGTTCTGTAGGTGTCTCTTAGGTCCATCTCTTCTAGTGTGTTGTTCAGTGCCTCTGTGTCCTTACTTATTTTCTGTGTGGTGGATCTGTCCTTTGGAGTGAGTGGTGTGTTGAAGTCTCCTTGAATGAATGCATTGCATTCTATTTCCTCCTTTAGTTCTGTTAGTATTTGTTTCAGGTATGTTGGTGCTCTTGTGTTGGGTGCATATATATATATATATATATATATATATATATATATATATATATATATATATATATATATCTCCTCTTGTTGGACTGAGCCCTTTATCATTATGTAATGTCCTTCTTTGTCTTTTGTTACTTTCTTTATTTTGAAGTCTGTTTTGTCTGATACCAGAATTGCAACACCTGGTTTCTTCTCTCTGTTGTTTGCATGAAATATCTTTTTCCATGCCTTGACTTTAAGTCTGTGCATGTCTGTGCGTTTAAGGTGAGTCTCTTGTAAGCAGCATATGGATGGATCTTGCTTTTTAATCCATTCTATTACTCTGTGTCTTTTGATTGGTTTATTCAGTCCATTTACATTTAGGGTGATTATTGAGAGGTATGAACTTATTGCCATTGCAGGCTTTAAGTTTGTGGTTACCAAAGGTTCAGGGTTATCTTCTTTACTATCTTACTGTCTGACCTAACTCGCTTGTTGAGCTATTATAAATGTGGTCTGATGATTCTTTATTTCTCTCCCTTCTTATTCCTCCTCCTGCCTTCTTCACATGTTGGGTGTTTTGTTCTGTGCTCTTTTTAGGAGTGCTCCCATCTAGAGCAGTCCCTGTAGGATGCCCTGTAGAGGTGGTTTGTGGGAGGCAAATTCCCTCAACTTTTGCTTGTCTGGGAATTGTTTAATCCCTCCTTCATATTTAAATGATATTCGTGCTGGATACAGTAGTCTTGGTTTGAGGCCCTTCTGTTTCATTGCATTAAGTATATCATGCCATTCTCTTCTGGCCTGTAGGGTTTCTGTCGAGAAGTCTGATTATAGCTTGATGGGTTTTCCTTTGTAGGTTACCTTTTATTCTCTCTGGCTGCCTTTAATACTTTGTCCTTGTCTTTGATCTTTCCATTTTAATGATTATTTGTCTTGGTGTTACCCTCCTTGGATCCCTTATCATGGGAGTTCTGTGTACCTCTGTGGTCTGAGAGGCCATTTCTTCCCCTAGTTTGGGGAAGTTTTCGGCAATTATTTCTTCAAAGACACTTTCTATCCCTTTTCCTCTCTCTTCTTCTTCTGGTACCCCTATAATGCAGATATTGTTCTGTTTAGATTGGTCACTCAGCTCTCTCAGAATTCTTTCATTCCTGGAGATCCTTTTATCTCTCTCTGCATCAGCTTGTCTGCATTCCTGTTCTCTGTTTTCTAGTCCATTAATGGTCTCTTGCATCTCGTCCATTCTGTTTTGAAGTCCTTCCAGAGCTTGTTTTATTTCTGTATTCTCCTTCCTTAGTTCTTGCATATTTCTCTGCAAGTCCATCAGCATGGTTATGACTTTTGTTTTGAATTATTTTTCAGGAAGACTGGTTAAATCTATCTACACAGGTTCCTTCTCAGGGGAAGATGTAGCAGATGCTGAAGCTGTCTGGGTTAGTCTTGTCTGGATCATACTTTTTTGCCTTTTCATGTTGACAAGTGCTATTGACTGTGAGTTGGGAGGGCCAAACTTTTCACTTGCTACTGGCCTTTCTTTACTGGGACAACTGTGACCCCTAGTGTGTTGTGTTGGGTAATTGTGTGAAGACTGGGTCTTTGTGTCTTGCCCAGCCCATATGGAGGAATTTCCCTTTCTTTGGGTGTGGTCTGCCTTAGGCTATTTCTCTGCTTTCGCAGCGCCTGGAGGGGTAATGGACTGGGGGGGCTGTTTGGCTGTTTACCTCTATGAGGCATCTCAGAGCTATTGCCCAGGGGGTTAGTGCACCCGGTTTTCCCTGTAATTTCCAGCCACTGGGCTGTGACCTGTGTTGTATCCATCCAGCTGTTATGTCCCTGTCCCTTTAAGACTTTCAAAAAGCACTCGCTTTTCTTTGCCACAGGGGCATCAGCTTCAGAACCCTCTCAGAGCTCTTGCTGCCCTATTTCCCTAGTTTCCAGCCCTCTATGCATGTACTGTGTCTGTGCTCTGGTGTGGGTGGCTGGGGCTGGGTGTTTAGCAGTCCTGGGCTCCCTCTCCCTCCCGCCGGGAGCTGGGGGGAGGTGTGCTCGGGTCCCGCTGGGCCAGGGGTTGTATCTTACCCCTTTCACCACATGCTGGGCTCTCACACGTGTGGATGTAGTCTGGCTATTGTCCTGTGTCTTCTGGTCTCTCTTTTAGGATTAGTTGTATTTGTTGTATTTTCAAAAATATATGTTTTTGGGAGGAGATTCCCACTGTCCTACTCATGCCGCCATGTTGGCTCCTTGAATTCGTTTTGCCATTGTTTTTCCCCAGCCCCATCTCACTATTCCCTTTCAGAGCCTATGCAGTGGCTTATCATTTTTGCTAGGTTGGGCCATGTTGTCATGTAGATAGGCTATCAAGGAAATTCTCTTTCCATAGTTGGACACTGGAAAGGAGATTTCAGCCATTTCATAGTCCATACATGTTGTGTTTGCTGATGTGATTTTGCCTCCTTGAGGTGAAGCAGTAGTTGGGCCAGAGGCCTGTGACTGAAACAGCAAGAGCCCTAGCTTTTACAGGATTCTCTTGTCATTGGGTCAGAGACATCAAGAGCGGGTTCACTCTGTACTTGTGTGATTCCAGCCTACTCTCCATCTTCCCTCCTTGCCTGCCTGCTGTGTGGACTTCAAACTCCAGTCTCAGCCATCATAGTAGCACATATAACTCCTACTGGTTCTGCTTCTCTGGGGAAACCTTTACTGTGATAGAGATTTCTCTTTTCCTTTGTAACTTATACAAATAGCATATTTGTTTGTTAACTTATTTATTGCCTGCTTCTTCCACTAGAAGAAACATAAAATAGTGGTTAAAAGCACTAATTCAAGAGATAAATGGTTATATTTCCATTTTGGCTCTACCAGTTATTAGCTATGATTTAGTTCCCTCATCTATAAAATGGAGATATTTATAATATCTCCCCAATAAACTTGTTATGAGGATTAAAAGTAGTATTATTTATATAGATGGATTCCTGGCACATACAAACAACACATATGAATTCGATAAATACAAATATAATAAAGACAATGGACTGTAAAATTTTTTGGGAGAGTGGAGATCCTTTCCCTTTTGTTCAGCACTTATATTCCAACACCATGAAGAATGCCTTGTACATAGTAGGTTCTGAAGACTTGACTTGAATTGAATCCCTGTACAAAACAATCTCAAGGACAGTTTTTTTTATTAAGGTATCATTGATGGAAAATCACATGAGAAACATTGTGGTTACTACATTCACCCCTATTATGAAGTCCCCACCACATACCCCATTACAGTCACTGTCCATTAGCATAGTAAGATGCTACAGAGTCACTACTTGTCTTCTCTGTGCTATAATTCCTTCCCCATAGCCTCCCTATGTTATGTGGGCTAATTATAATGCCTCTTGATCCCCTTATCCCTCCCTTACCACCCACCCTGCCCAGTCCCTTTCCCTTTGGTAACTGTTAGTCCATTCTTGGGTTCTGTGAGTCAGTGGCTGTTTTGTTCCTTCAATTTTTGCTTTATTGTTATACTCCACAGATAAGTGAAATCATTTGGTACTTGTCTTTCTCCACCTGGCTTATTTCACTGAGCATAATACCCTCTACCTTTGCAATCCATATTGTTGCAAAAGGTAGGATTTGTTTTCTTCTTATGGTGGAGTAATATTCCTTTGTGTATATGTACCACATCTTCTTTATCCATTCATCTACTGATGGTTGTTTCCATATCTTGGCTATTGTAAATAGTGATGTGATAAACATAGGGGTGCATATGTCTTTTTCAAACTGGGCTGCTGCATTCTTAGGGTAAATTCCTAGAAGTGGAATTCCTGGGTCAAATGTTATTTCTATTTTAAGGTTTTGAGGAACCTCCATAACTGCTGTCCACAATGGTTGAACTGATTTACATTCCCACCAGCAGTGTAGGTGGGTTCCCTTTTCTCCACATCTTTGTAAGCATTTCTTATTGTTTGACTTTTGGATGTTGGCCATGCTAACTGGTGTGAGGTGATATCTCATGTGGTTTTAATTTTAATTTCTCTGATAATTAGTGATGTTGAGCATCTTTTCATGTGCCTGTTGGCCATCTGAATTTCTTCTTTGGAGAAGTGTCTGTTCAGATCCTCTGCCCATTTGTTAATTGTGTTATTTGCTTTTTGTTTGTTGAGGTATGTGAGCTCTTTATATATTTTGGATGTCAACCCCTTATTGAATATGTCACTTATGAATATATTCTCGCATACTGTAGGATGCCTTTTTGTTATATTGATGGTGTCTTTTGCCATACAGAAGGTTTTTAGTTTGATATAATCCCACTTGTTCATTTTTTTTGTTTCCCTTGCCCAGGGATATATGTTCATGAAAAAGTCACTCATGTTTATATTCAAGGGAGTTTTGCTTTGTTTTCCTCTAAGAGTTTTATGGTTTCATGACTTATATTCAGGTCTTTGATCCATTTTGAGTTTACTTTTGTGTATGGAGTTAGACAATGATCCAGTTTCATTCTCTTACATGTAGCTGTCTAGTTTTGCCAACATCAGCTGTTGAAGAGGCTGTCATTTCCACATTGTATGTCCATGGCTCCTTTATCATATATTAATTGACCATATATGCTTGGGTTAATATCTGGACTCTATTCTGTTCCACTGGTCTATGGGTCTGTTCTTGTGCCAGTACCAAATTGTCTTGATTGCTGTGGCTTTGTAGTAGAGCTTGAAGATGGGGAGCATAATCTCCCCTGCTTTATTCTTCCTTCTCAGGATTGCCTTGGCTATTTGGGGTCTTTTGTAGTTCCATATGAATTTTGGAGCTATTTGTTCCAGTTCACTGAAGAACGCTGTTGGTATTTTGATAGGGATTGCTTTGAATCTGTATATTGCTTTAGGCAGGATGGCCATTTTGACAATATTAATTCTTCCTACCCATGAGCATGGGATGAATTTCCATTTGTTAGTATTCTCTTTAATTTATCTCAAGAGTGTCTTGTAGTTTTCAGGGTATATGTTTTTCACTTCCTTGGTTAGGTTTATTCCTAGGTATTTTATTCTTTTTGATGCAATTGTGAATGGAATTGTTTTCCTGATTTTTCTTTCTGTTCATTCATCATTAGTGTATAGGAATGCCACAGATTTCTGTGTATTAATTTTGTATCCTGCAACTTTGCTGAATTCAGATATTAGTTCTAGTAGTTTTGGAGTGGATTCTTTAGGGTTTTTATGTACAGTATCATGTCATCTGTAAACAGTGATGTTTAACTTCTTCCTTACCAATCTGGATGTCTGTTATTTCTTTGTGTTGTCTGATTGCTGTGGCTAGGACCACCAGTACTAAGTTGAATAAAAGCAGGGAGGGTGGGCATCCTTGTCTTGTTCCTGATTTTAGAGGCAAAGCTTCCAGCTTTTAACTGTTAAGTATGATGTTGGCTGTGGGTTTGTCATATATGGCCTTTATGATGTTGAGATAGTTGCTCTCTATACCCATTTTGTTAAGAGTTTTTATCATTAATGGGTGTTAAATTTTGTCAAATGCTTTTTCAGCATCTATGGAGATGATCATGTGGTTTTTATCCTTCTTCTTGTTGATGTGGTGGATGATGTTGATGGATTTTCAAGTGTTGTACCATCCTTGCATCCCTGAGATGAATTCCATTTTATCATGGTGTATGAGCCTCTTGATGTATTTTTGAATTTGGTTTGCTAATATTCTGTTGAGTATTTTTGCACCTATGTTCATCATGGATATTGGTCTGTAGTTTGTTTTCATTTTTTGTGGTGTCTTTGCCTGGTTTTTGGTATTAGAGTGATTGTAGCTTCTTAGAATTAGTTTGGAAGTATTCCCTCTTCTTTATTTTTTGGAAAACTTTAGGGAGAATAGGTATTATGTCTTCTCTAAGTGTCTGATAAAATTCAGCGGTGAATCCATCTGGTCTGGGAATTTTGTTCTTGGGTAGTTTTTTTATTACTGATTCAATTTTGTTGCTGGTAATTGGTGTGTTTTGATTTTCTGTTTCTTTCTGGGTCAGTCTTGGAAGGTTGTATTTTTCTAGAAGTTGTCCATTTCTTCTAGGTTATCCAGTTTGTTAGCATATAGATTTTCATAGTATTCTCTAATAATTATTTATATTTCTGTGTTGTCCATCATGATTTTTCCTTTCTCATTTCTCATTCTGTTGATGTGTATAGATTCTCTTTTTCTCTTAATAAGTCTGGCTAGGGGTTTATCTGTTTTTTTTATTTTCTCAAAGAACCACCTCCTGGTTTCATTGATTTTTTTCTATTGTTTTATTCTTCTCATTTTATTTATTTATTCTCTGATCTTCATTATATCCCTCCTTCTGCTGACATTGGGCCTCATTTGTTCTTCTTTTTCCAGTTTCAATTATTGTGACTTTATACTATTCATTTGGGATTGTTCTTCCTTCTTTAAACAGGCCTTAATTGCTATATACTTTCCTCTTAAACTGCCTTCATTGTATCCCACAGAAGTTGGGGTGTTGTGCTGTTGTTGTCATTTGTCTCCTTATATTGTTTGATCTGTTTTAATTTGGTCATTGATCCATTGATTATTTAGGAGCATGTTGTTAAGCCTCCATGTGTTTGTGAGCCTTTTTGCTTTCTTTGTACAATTTATTTCTAGTTTATACCTTTGTGATCTGAGAAGTTCGTTGGAAGAATTCCAATATCTTTTTGAATTTACTGAGGTACTGTTTGTGGCCTAGTATGTGATCTATTCTTGAAAATGTTCCATGTGCACTTAAGAAGAATGTGTATCCTGCTGCTTTTGAGTGGAGTGTTCTATAGATGTCTGTTAGGCCCATCTATTCTAATGTGTTGTTCAGTGCCTCTGTCTCCTTACTAATTTTCTGTCTGGTTGATCTGTCCTTTTGAGTGAGTGGTGTGTTGAAGTCTCCTAAAATGAATGCATTGCATTCTACTTCCTCCTTTAATTCTGTTAGTATTTGTTTCACATATGTTAGTGTTCCTGTATTGGGTGCACATATATTTATAATGGTTATATCCTCTTGTTGGACTGACCCCTGTATCATTATGTAATGTCCACTGTATCTCTTGTTACTTTCTTTGTTTTGAAGTCTATTTTGTCTTATACAAGTTCTTCAACATCTGCTTTTTTTCTCCCTATTATTTGCATGAAATATCCTTTACCATCCCCTCTCTTTTATTCTGTGTACGTCTTTCTATTTGAAGTGATTCTCTTGTAGGCAGCATATAGATGGGTCTTACTTTTTTGTCCATTGTGTAACTCTGTGTCTTTTGATTGGTGCATTCAGTCCATTTACATTTGGGGTGTTTTTCGATAGATATGCACTTATTGCCATTGCAGGCTTTGGATTAGTGGTTACCAAAGGATCAAGGGCATCTTCTTTACTATCTAGCAGTCTATCTTAACTCTCTTATTACATTATTATAAACACAGTCTGATGATTCTTTATTTGTCTTCATTCTTTTTCTTCCTTCAAGGACAGTTTTTAATGTATTGATTTTTTTCTGTGCTTTCAAGTTTTTGTTCCATCCAATCTATCAGAGGAATACACCATACCCTTCTCAGTAACAGTGAGCCACTAAAGCAATAATTCTCACTCTGAGGTGGGTGATGATTCAGAATCCTGGAGCCTAGGGTGGGGAAAGATAAATTGAAAAATTGCTACAGGTGACACTATGTATCCTCTTGTGTGATTATGTTCTCCTCAAGGTTGATTCTTTGTGCCAGACTCAATGGTATTAAACTTTACTTAAAGATTTAGTAAAAGTAATAATCTACTTATTAAATGCAAATATATTACCTTTGCTTAAGTAAAGATTATAAAACAAAAATGCAGATACCTGTTTTATTGAATATTATTTTAAGTAGAAAGTGATTTATTTATTCAATAATTTCTTCTCCCTTAAAACTTTTTCTTGAATTTTTATCTGTATGTTTTTAGCTGTTCAAAGTTTATATCGAATTTGTTTCCTGTTAGAGAAATATGTTGATGTCTCAATTTCTCAAAGGTAGCAAGACTCAATTAACTCTGTTCTTCTGATAGCTTACTTTTTATCAAGAGACTCTTTTAGTACTTATTAAGCATGCTAAATCAGTTACTTTCTGAAACAGATTTCCATTCTTGTAATTGAGTTTGAAAATGACAGTCTTTAACCTACTGATATCCACTATGGAGAATCTAATTTCAGTTTCAGTGTTCTATCATAAGCCAAAATGTCACCTAAATAAATAAAATAATTTGACCACAGTAAGTCATGCAAAATATTTTCTCATTAACCTTTTAAAAATTGTTACTAATTTCATACTCAAGAAATATGTAAGTCAGATTTTCCATTTGTAGTCTAGTACTAGCTTTTACATTTTTTCTTATAGAGTAAAAATGAAGCTCTTCTCTGGACATTTCCATTCTTGTTCTTAGCAGATCCTTACTGGAAGGAGACTTATTCAGAGTCACTAAGTCATTTGCTCCTGGAGTTCCTGGAGTGACCTTACCCTAACCAAATTATAATATAATGAGAAATATCTTTATTTCTAATGCTTAAATTATTTGGATTCCATTCTTGCTAATGCACATAATGCAAACCTGCTTCATATACTTGCTATGGCAAATTGTATTCTCAAATTAAATTGTATTCTCAAACTAAATTGTATTTAGTGTGTTTCCAGCCATGCTCTTCTTAGCTCCTTCTTGATGTGTGCTCAGGAAAGGAAATCTCACCTGGATATTTGCCTTATCAAAGACAAATATGAAAATGAATCCACTTAACTAAAGCAAATATAAATTACTTTTGGATAATCTCTTGGTTTGGGTTATATATGGCTGTCCTTCCTGCTATTAGCCCAGCTAATTAAACTATGTCCTTGAAGGCCTTATTGAATCTTATATTTATCTTGTGCAGCTTCTTAGTTCTATTTATTAGAAACTAAAGGAGATGCATTTATCTTGGTTTTGTCTTCAAGTGGGAGATTTCTTATTTAGCAAATATGTAATGAGAGATATAGAGGATAGAGGAATCTAGGCTAAAAGAGTATGATTCTTTTGACTTTAAAGTACTCATATCATTTACCTTTTCTTTGTACAGAATAAATTCTCAGTCATTTTCAATATGTTTCCAAGGCACAAAATAGGATTAGCCACCTGTGATTCCTCAAAGCTGCCATGAATTCCTGAGACTTCTGTTGAATCTATTAATGTTAGCTACCTCCCTCAGAGTCAGGTAGCCTTTTGAATCCCAGCACTTTAGGTTAGATTCCCTGAAAGCAGATCCTAAGATGAGGTTTTGTGTGCAAGTGATCTGTTTTAAAAATGTCCATGTAGAACTAGAAAAGGATGGGGCTTGGGACAGAAAGAGGAAGAAGTTAGGGAACCGTGAGCTCTTGGACAAAATTCCAAAGGGGGCAGCTTTGCCTCGATCCTTTGGTGTAATGCTGGGATATAAGATACACCTCAGAGCTGTTACAAACCAAGGCAAGGGGGTAATTCTCACGTTAGTCGCTGGCTGAAGTCTGATCCAGATGAACATGAACACCTGGAGCTCTCTGCATCTGCAGGCAGAGTGGCTCTCATGCCTGAGGGCAGTCATCCTCCTCCAAAGAGTGGCAGGTCCTTCCTGTTGAAAACACCACAAACACGGGCCTGGGAGTGTATGAAAATGGTTTGGTAGAGATTCCAGGGGTCTGGGTGGAACACACTTGTCTATTATTCCAGGCTAACACAACTTGGGCTTGAGATGTGACTCCTGACACTTTCTCCCACCAGTTTTTGTTATCTCAGAGAAATCCCTTCAGAGGGATAGAAAAGGGACAGAAAAATTTGGGAGGTTCATGTGTCTTTCCTGGATTTGGTTCTTCATGTTCCTGGTTTGTAAGGTAGGCCTGGGAGGGAGTCTGTTTTCCTGGTACAAGGTATGTCATTCTTGACCCCAATCTTATTTATGAAATTCTACTACATCAAATTAGTTATGTTTCCTTCTCTATCAAGATGCTGAACTCCACAGAAGGTTTTGAGGAACAGGTTTATTCTCTGAATAGGAAGCTCCCAGATTCAACGACATTCCCATTTGAACACTCTCAGGAACTGGGAACTGGCAGAGGCTTTTAGCTTAGAGGAATTGCATAATGATTACAGTTGTGCCTGGTTGATCTGACTGGTTCTCTAACTTAGAGCAGAACAACATCCTCAGATTACAACTGTACTCCTATAACCTGAGATCACAGGTACCTACAGAATTTCTGTAGCTCCCCCTGGCGAGAGCAGGGTTGATATCAGCTGTTATGAATTGGTTCAAGATTGTGGCTAACCTCCTTTGTAATTATTTAGCATCTCTATGATGCTCAGTGTCCATGTTGGACCAATTGTTAAATATTTTCATTATTCAGTGTCTCCTGACCCTTTTTGAGATTGAGTGCTTTTTCTGAATTACTAGGAAAAAAAATCATTGTTATATATCAGAATATTGTAGCCCTAATCAAAATACAATAGCACAATGGTGGGACTTTCCACATCATGTCTTGGCAAGAATTTGCTCAGATGACCCCTCTGCAGAGGGAAGTCAGTTTGATGAACCAGCCCTGAGGGGCTGGGAATTGGATATTCTTACCAGGATTTTATGATGCATTTCAGTAACCAGAAGCTTTTCTCGATCACAATCCCTCTCATTTTGGACTTCTTAAAAGCAAGAAATTCACTACTGTTGTGTTTGACTCATTATATTTTTTGTGTTATAACAGCTAGCATCATCCCAATAAGTAGGCAATGCTTTCTTCCCTTCCTTTTGATGAGTCTTACGAATACTGACTCATGTCGCCATCTGTTTAAGTATCCCTCAGTATGTCACCCAAGTTATGGAGCGTTGTCTATCCAGAACACGCAGATGACAGGCAATACGTTTTTGATTGGTTTCTTTTTTCTTTTTTTCTCTTAGCTACTAGAAACTTACTCAGCAGCACAGTGGTGTGTTTCAGCCAAAATTGAAACATTTCTTTGTAGGAGTTGGCACAGTATTTAGAATTTCATGTTTCCACAAGAAGCTTGATGCCCTTTTCTGCCCTCTGTCCCCTATAATGATTGTCATCTCAGAGTACAATTCCAGGACTGGGTCTTCAGAAGTCATCTCATATTTCTGAAATGAGACCATATTTTGTTATGTCTTCCTCTTTATCTAGACAGATAATCAATCTCTTTAGATGTCAGCATCTCATTTGGGGGTTAGTTGAATATGGAGTCTTTGGGGAATAATATATATGGGATTAGTGTTTTGTGGAAGTTGCAAAGTTCTACTCTGAAATATTACAGTTCACTGGTGTATTTCTCAAAAAGAATGATCTCTGACAATCCATGTTTATACCAAGGGTATACCAGGATCATTGGCAAAATGTCAAAAAGCAGTAATTAGTCCAAAGAGTTGATGGCTGCTGCACCAGAATTTTTAATTCTCCACAGAAATTGGGAACTATACCACCACAGCTGTCAGTGCCAGAATCTTTGGCTCTTTCTGTGAGTGTTGCCCTTGGCAGACATTAGGATGAGAATACAGCTCCATGTGCTGTCATTTCCTTATTGCTTTGTGTCCCAGGTCTTATTTTTTCTTGTGTAAGGTGCTATTACTCTTGGCACATGGGTTGAAAATTAATAAAGCTACCCTGGCCAGTATTGATTAGAAAAGGTATTAGACACTAGAAAAGGTGGATCATGTGGTCAGACTAAGTATTCTGAACCGACTTTGTTCAAACGTGGTCTGCTAATGGTCTTCTGTTTTGCCATATAGAGGCAGTCTGACTCAGTCCATCTTCCGTTGGGATGTCCTTAACGAAGAGCAGGTAGTCTACTACACCTTGTGGTGTGTCCCAGCAGACTGAGCTATTGTTTCAGTTCTACATGAAGCCTCTGCACCTTCCAGCCTAGAATCTTTAGTGACTGTATAGATGAAGAGACAACCTCCTCACTAGACCATGGCACACGCCGTTGTGAGAGCCGTGTCTCACTATTTGCTTTAAAGAGCTTGATTAAAGCAAACTCCCCCAATATGAGCTATGTTTCCTCATGTCTCACCAGCCAAAGAATAAAACTAAGCCATGGGAAGGGAGGAGAATGGTATTCTAACAAGGCGTAAGTGTTTAACCTGCTGTTTCCCTGTCCCACACTCATTCTTGTTTCCCAAAAGATGTGAGCTTGTGACTGATTCTGTTCACTGCAGTGAAGCATCTATTTTTCAATTCTGCTTGGGTTCCCTGGAAAGAATAATTTTAGAAAAGTGCTCTCATGCCTGCAGGCCACACAGAGATGGTGTGAAGCTGTTGTGGAAACACTGTGGGACCATATCCCGATTATGCCCAACCATCAAAGCAATATCCTCTTCTCTTCCTTTGCCGACTGGCTTTTAAATCTACTTCAGCTATTTATACTCCAGACAAATCTCCAAGTGAGAAAGGGTGCTTCATTTTCCAGCAGTGCTGACCTTGTTTACATAGACAACAGGGCTGTGTGGACTTTTGTCCTCAGTATCTTATAGAATCTGTGCAAAAACATTTTCAATATTTCTTGGAAACTGTTCTGCCAGGAGTCCTGTGTAAAAGTAGAGGCTAGGTTGGGAGGCCTTTCGTGTTGATTGGCATTCTATCCTTTGTCTTAATTCATACATTTCCATCTCCTGGAGCACTGAGGGGTTTCTTCTGTATTGTATCTGTGAATATAGATTCTCTCTACTCCCTGAGGCTTTACTCATTCCTAGGATAAAATTTTCATGCAGATGTTTAACCTCTTCAGCTTTCCTCACTGCAATGCATAGATGCTAACTAAACAAGGCAAAATTTATGTGAACTTATTTGGACTCCCATGGGTCAGGACTCTTAGTTATAGACAACAGAATCCATTCTAGCTAGCTAATCCATTCTGTTTAACCTGGAAGGGATATATTAAGGGACATCAGGAATCCAGTAGTCTATTTCTCCCACTGTCTAATAATCCTCTGAGGTAAGCTTCCAGGAACTGTTTCCAGAACAACAGCACTGAGACAAGACAGCTTCTGCTTCTGCCCCACCTGGAGATAACACTGTGTCTGCCAGAAATTGGGAAGTATACCACCGTAGCTGTCAGTGCCAGAATCTTTGGCTCTTTCTGCTGATTTCAAAATCATATTCTATGCCATCAAAACATTTGTCTTTACCTTGTTTCTTATCATAGTTCACTTCTGAATCTTGGATTCACATGAGTATATTTGATTGGTGAAATGTAGTCTGCCTGTTTACACTACAGCTGCAATGAATCGTGGGAAACATAATATTTTGGATACTAAAATAAAGGATTTGCAACATGTGTACTATCACAGTTTGGGGAGGGAGTTCAAATGATATTGAGTGACCACAAAAAATGTTCACTACAGATCACAAGTAATCTTTTATTATTTTGGGGAGTTTGAGTAACAATAATATTCATAAAAGTAAAATATAGTAGTAGAAGTTAGCATCTATTAAGCACTTGTTATGTGCTAGGCTCTGTGGTAAATGCTTTGTATACTTTACCCAATTTTATACTTGCAACAGCACTGACAGTGTTTTAAAATTCATTTTAAAGAGTAGAAAACCAAAGCTCAGGGCAAGTAAGAAATTCATCAAGGTAAATGATTCGTAATTGGTAGAAACAGGATTTCAACCCAGGTCTGTTAAATTCCAGCTCTTAGGCTCTGCTTCCTCCTTAACTCATACTCTTAAGCAATACTTCTATGTACAAAAGCATTGTTTAGAAGTTTTTTTGAAAAAACAACAAGAACTTCAATAAAACATATGGTTTATTTAGACCACATTGTTTGGCTCATCAATATATGCTGAAAGATATCCTGACAGTTTTTATGCCATGTGTACATTTGTCTCAGAGTTTTAATTAGATGGATTTGCCTTTTTAGAAAAACTCACACTTGACATTTTTTTCTTTCATAAGGATTTGGTATTTTTTCCTCTTCAGACCCAGTTTTCTGGAGAGCTTTTTCTCTCACTTGTCTATCATGTTCTGGACTGTTGATACTTTCTATTAGGTTCCATGAGAAGGCTTAAATTCTGCTGCTTTCATTCTTTGAACATTTTCAAACAGGAGTATAACACATTTTAGTTCATTTTGCTCTGCCTCATTGCTTTCCTATAAATGTTTGCTCGAAAACACATTATTTCATCATTGTCACCTTCAGCCGGTAGGCCACCTTGGTAGCCATTTAATTAATCTTCTTCAAAATTAATTTTTCCCAGTGTATCTGATGTAAAAAATCAAAACTATCAAAAGATTTACCTCAAACTTTAGTCTTCAGAAACATAGCATCATGAAATTTGTCACTTTTTTTCTTTAAATTACAGAAACAAATATTAGTGCTAAGAAAATTGATTATTTCTATCAATTCCCTATCTAATAGGAGGAATTTTCACAAAAGTTAGATTCCTTTGTAATATTTTTTATTTCCAGTTATCTCTTGCTCCAACAAATAGAAGAAACATACAAAATATTTTTGAGCTTTTAGAGGTGACATTTGAGAAAAATCAAACTCCAGCTAGTGGAGGACATACACACACACAAACACTTCTTTTCCCACAACTGCTAACTGGCTTTCCTGGGTCACATGTTGCACCATTCGGGGTAATGGATAAGGGCGAGGGAGCAAGCACGTTGGTTATGATGCTTGTGGGACATTCAGCTAGAGCTGTTCTCGAGTGTGAAGCACAGAGACTGTAAGCAAATAGATTTGCTAGTTTGGACTGTGAAGGTGTATGTCAGTTATCTATTGCCATTATAATGTTGCATAACAACAGCAAAACTTCAGTGGCATACAATTCTGAGCACTTACTTAATTTACATCCATGAAACTTGTCAGGGCTGGCCTCACTCTCTGTGATTCAATTCTCTGTCTGGCAGCTGATTTAGAATGCTTTTGGCTGAGACAACTAAAGAGTGAACTTTGCACTACATGATCTCTTCTAACAGCTACCACATGCTTATTCTTAGGGCAATGGGAGAGGTTCAAGAGCTTACAAGCTCATTTAACAAAAATGTTTCCAAGCTTCTGTGCCTATCACAGTTGCTACATCCCATTGGCAAGTTGTATAGCCAAGCCCACAGTCAGTAACAGTATCATATTGTTACATGATAAAGGGTGCAAGCACAGGGAAAGGTGAAGAACTGGGCCTGTTAATTCAATCAGGCTACCACAATAAGATGATTATAAACAAGGAGATGATTATATCCAAGGAGACTGTATAAATTGGCATGAAAGTGAGCAAGGGTGGAATTCTAAAGGAAACTAATAATAAATAAGATGTAAGTATAGAGGAGTATAATCAAAGATAAGTGGTCAGACAGGTTCAAAAGGGACCAAAAGTATGATATCTAGAATATAGTGTGTAGAGAAATTCAAAGAGGCAATAATAATCAAGGTCAAGTGCAGGAGAGAAAAACATAAGATCAAGATTGACAAACATGCATAGAATTAGAAAGTATGAGGTAATCAGTGACCTTTGTGAGAAAAAGGTCACCTGAGCAATTGAGTATAGGGAGAGGAAGCCAGATTTAAGTGCATTGAAGAAAGAATGGAAAACAGGACAGAGGCAGCAACTGAAATCTACTTTTTTCCTCATTTTAGAAGACAGGGAGGGACAGGCTAGAGACACATTCAAGAAAAAGGAACTTTTATTTCTTTTTGATAAATCATGGGGAGATGAGCTTGATGTAAGTTAATAGAAAGTGTGCCAATGGGAAATGTGCCAATAGTTGAAAATATAAGAGAATCAGGGAAATAATTGTAATGGGAATCTCAAATAGGGTGGAAGGGACAATGTCATGGGTACAGATGAGATTATCATAAATGCAGAGGGAGAATGCACTTTCTATGTTTGGATGAAAGAAAGCAAGTATTGAATGAATATAGATACATCTTGTGTATATGAATAATCAGTGTTCAGGCAGGTCATATATTATGACTATTTGTATTCTTATTTTTTAAGAGTTATTGAAGTATAATTTACCTAACAAATTAATCCATACTAAGTGTATGATTCAATAATTCAGTAAGTTTAAGAGGTTGTGCAAACATTACCAGAATCTGGCTTCAGAATGTTTCTATTACCCTAAATGTATCTATCATGCCCATTTGCAATTAATTTCCAATATCTCTGGTTACAGTTAACTACCAGTTTGCTTTACATTTGCCTTTTACTGGATGCAACATATGTAGTCCCTTGTATCTGACTTCTTTTACTTAGCATAATCTTTTTGAAGCTATCCACATTGTAGCATGTGTCAATACTTTGTATCTGAATAGTATCCCATTGTATGGATGTGTCACATGGTGTTTCGCCGGTTTCTAGCTCATGAATATTTACAACATTTCCAGTTGTGGGCTATTCTTTATAATATGTCTGTGAACATTGAATACAAACCTTTATGTAGACATATTTTGTTTCCCCTGGTAGATGCCTGGGTGGAATTGCTGGGTCATCTGGTAAGTTTAGGTTTAAACATTTATTTCCTTTTCTCATCTTATTACTTTAGTGAGCACTTCCAGTATGATTTTGAAAAGCAGTAGTGAGAGGGGATGTCTTTGCCTTATTCCTGATCGTAGGAGGAAAGCATCTATTTTCATTAAATGTGATGTTAGGTTTTTGGTAAATACTCTATCAAATTGAGAAAATTATCTTATTCCTAGTTCACTGAGAGTTGTATGAATAGGTATTAGATTTTGTCAGGTGCTTTTTCTACATCTATTGATGTGAACGTGTAATTTTTTTCTTTTCTCTGTTAACATAAAGTTCACTAGTTAATTTTCAAATGTTGAACCAGAATGGTATACCTGGGGTAAATCCCACTTGGCCAGGGGTGTTTAATTACTTCTACGCATTTAAAATCCTTTTACACATTGGTGTTTAATTCATTTCATATTTGATTTGTTAATATTTTGTTGAGGATTTTTTTTCATGTATATTCATGAAAGACACTGGTCTGTAGTTTTCCTTTCTTGTAATGTCCTTTTCTTATTTTGCTATTAGAATAATTCCAGCCCCATGATAAGAATTAGTCATATTCACTCTTTTTATTTTTTGAAAGAGATTATGGAGAATTAGAATCATTTCTTTTTTAAATGTTTGATTCTATTCACTAGTGAAACCATGTGAGCCTGGTGCTTTCTTTTTGGGAAAGCGATTGTTACTAATTGCTGATTCAATTTTTTTTAGTAGACATAAGACTCTTCAGATTATCTACACCTACCTGTGTGGGTTTCAGTAGATTGTTTTTTTTAAGGAACTCGTCCATTTTGTCTATCACACTTGTGAGCACTTAGTTGTTCAGAGTATTACTTTATTACCCTGTAATGTCCATAGGGTTAGAAATGATGGTCTGTTTTTCATTTCTGGTATTGTTAATTTGTGTCTTTTCTCTTTATTTCTCAGTTTGCTTGACTAAAATTATTAATTTAATTCATCTTTTCAAAGAACAAGTTTTTGGTTTCTTTGATTTTTCTCTATTGTTTTCTATTTTCAATTTCACTGATTTCTGTGCTCATTTTTATTATTTCATTTTTTTATGGGGAATATGAATATATATATATATATATATTTTTTGAGAGGGCATCTCTCATATTTATTGATCGAATTGTTGTTAACAACAATTTGATTCTTTATAGGGGAGTCAATGCTCAATGCACAATAATTAATCAATCTCAAGCCTAATTCTCATCAGTCTCCAATCTTCTGAAGCATAACGAACAAGTTCTTACATGGTGAACAAATTCTTACATAGTGAATAAGTTCTTACATGGTGAACAGTACAAGGGCATTCATCACAGAAAGTTTTGGTTTTGATCAAGCATTATGAACTATAAACAATCAGGTCAAATATGAATATTCGTTTGATTTTTATACTTGATTTGTATGTGGATCCCACATTTCTCCCTTTATTATTATTATTATTATTTTTATTTTTAATAAAATACTGAAGTGGTAGGTAGATGCAAGACAAAGGTAGAAAACATAGTTTAGTGTTGTAAGAGAGCAATTGCAGATGATCAGGTGTGTGCCTGTAGACTATGTGTTAATCCAAGGTAGACAAGGGCAACAAAACATCCACGGATGCAGAAGATTTCTCTCAAAACAGGGGGCGTTAGGTTCTAAGCCTCACCACTGTTGATCCCCAATTTCTCACCTGATGGCCCCCCTGCGACTGTGCCTGTCTTAGGTTGTTCCTCCCTTGAGGAATCTTACCCCTTCTCTGGCTAACCAGTCATCTTCTGGGGCCATAAAGGGAGATGTGAAGTTGGTAAGTGAGAGAGAAGCCATATTGTTTGAAAAGGTTAGCTTTTTACTTCTTTGCAGATTTATGCCCTGTGGCTTCTATGCCCAGCATTTTTCTTGAGGTATCTTTACCACTTGGAGGAATTATGATACTCGGTAAATTCGATATGAGGCACAAATTCTATTTAAGGCTTGTAATTAGGAAGGAAGAAGAAAAGCTATAGAGGTAGCAGACGGAAGAAAACATGGGAGGATTGATTATTTCTTTGACATATCTTCTTGTAGAGTAACTTAAGCATGTATAGGTTTTAACTACTGATTAAACAACCCATTCCTGGAAACTGTTCACATCCCATATGTTCTTTTAACAGTAGATAGTCTGTAGTCATAAGATTTTGGAGCACTACAACTTGCACTTCTCCTAATTCTTGGTTGAGTTCCAACAGTATAGATCCAGTCAAATTTGTTGCTTTAATGAAAGCACAGGCCAGCTTAGATATCTCCTTCTTCATTCCAATGGCAAGTCCAGGAACTGGTGGGATGGATGCAGCAATAACTGCAGCATCACCTGGATTTGTTGAGGTTTTTTGATGATCATCTTCTGGTATGACTCTTCCAGAGAGTGCTGATGTTGGAAGTTCTTCTTCATATCGTATCTTAGTTCATTTTCTGGGTAGCCAAATTAGGCTTTGATCCTCTGTATAAACACAAACAGACCCATTGCCCTCACTTTGATATGCCCTTTATAACATTGTGTAGAACTCATTGGAGGTCACCACACAGGAACTGCTTTTTTTTTTGTTATCATTAATCTACACTTACATGACAAATATTATGTTTACTAGGCTCTCCCCTATACCAGGTCCCCCCTATAAACCCCTTTACAGTCACTGTCCATCAGCATAGCAAAATGTTGCAGAATCACTACGTGTCTTCTCTGTGTTGTACAGCCCTTCCCTTTCTCCCACCCCCCAATGCATGCTTATCTTAATACACCTCTTCTTCTTTCCCCCCCATATCCCTCCCTACACACCCATCCTCCCCAGTCCCTTTCCCTTTGGTACCTGTTAGTCCATTCTTGAGTTCTGTGATTCTGCTGCTGTTTTGTTCCTTCAGTTTTTCCTTTGATCTTATACTCCACAGATGAGTGAAATCATTTGGTATTTCTCTTTCTCTGCTTGGCTTATTTTGCTGAGCATAATACCCTCCAGCTCCATCCATGTTGCTGCAAATGGTAGGATTTGCCCTTTTCTTATGGCTGAGTAGTATTCCATTGTGTATATGTACCACATCTTCTTTATCCATTCATCTACCGATGGACATTTAGGTTGCTTCCAATTCTTGGCTATTGTAAATAGTGCTGCGATAAACATAGGGGTGCATCTGTCTTTCTCAAACTTGATTGCTGCGCTCTTAGGGTAAATTGTTAGGAGTGGAATTCCTGGGTCAAATCGTAAGTCTGTATTGAGCATTTTGATGTACCTCCATACTGCTTTCCACAATGGTTGAACTAATTTACATTCGCACCAGCAGTGCAGGAGGGTTCCCCTTTCTCCACAGCCTCACCAACATTTGTTGTTTCTCTTTTGGATGGCAGCCATCCTTACTGGTGTGAGGTGATACCTCATTGTAGTTTTAATTCGTATTTCTCTGATAATTAGCGATGTGGAGCATCTTTTCTTGTGTTTGTTGGCCATCTGTATTTCTTTTTTAGAGAACTGTCTGTTTAGTTCCTCTGCCCATTTTTTAATTGTGTTATTTGTGTTTTGTTTGTTAAGGCATGTGATCTCTTTATATATTCTGGATGTCAAGCCTTTATTGGATCTGTCATTTACAAATATATTCTCCCATACTGTCGGGTTCCTTTTTGTTCTATTGATGGTGTCTTTTGCTGTACAGAAGCTTTTCAGCTTAATATAGTCCCACTTGTTCATTTTTGCTGTTATTTTCCTTGCCTGGGGAGATATGTTCATGAAGAGGTCACTCATGTTTATGTCTAAAAGGTTTTTGCCTATGTTTTTCTCTAAGAGTTTTATGGTTTCATGACTTACATTCAGTTCATTGATCCATTTTGAATTTACTTTTGTGTATGGGGTTAGACAATGGTCCAGTTTCATTCTCCTACATGTAGCTGTCCAGTTTTGCCAGCACCATCTGTTGAAGAGACTGTCATTTTGCCATTGTATGTCCATGGCTCCTTTATCAAATATTAATTGACCATATATGTTTGGGTTCATGTCTGGAGTCTCTAATCTGTTCCACTGTTCTGTGGCTCTGTTCTTGTGCCAGTACCAAATTGTCTTAATTATTATGGCTTTGTAGTAGAGCTTGAAGTTGGGGAGTGAGATCCCCACAACTTTATTCTTCTTTCTCAGGATTGCTCTGGCTATTCGGGGTCTTTGGTGTTTCCATATGAATTTTTGGACTATTTGTTGCAGTTCGTTGAAGAATGTTGTTGGTCAGTTGATAGGGATTGCATCAAATCTGTATATTGCTTTGGGCAGGATGGCCATTTTGATGATATTAATTCTTCCTAGCCATGAGCATGGGATGAGTTTCCATTTGTTAGTGTCCCCTTTAATTTCTCTTAAGAGTGACTTGTAGTTTTCAGGGTATAGGCTTTTCACTTCTTTGGTTAAGTGTATTCCTAGGTATTTTAATCTTTTTCATGCAATTGTGAATGGAATTGTTTTCCTGATTTCTCTTTCTGTTGGTTCATTGTTAGTGTATAGGAAAGCCACAGATTTCTGTGTATTAATTTTGTATCCTGCAACTTTGCTGTATTCCGATATCAGTTCTAGTAGTTTTGGAGTGGAGTCTTTAGGGTTTTTTATGTACAATATCATATCATCTGCAAATAGTGACAGTTTAACTTCTTTACCAATGTGGATTCCTTTGTATTTCTTTGTTTTGTGTGATTGCCATGGCTATGAGCTCTAGTACTATGTTAAATAACAGTGGGGAGAGTGGGCATCCCTGTCTAGTTCCCGATCTCAGAGGAAATGCTTTCAGCTTCTCGCTGTTTAGTATAATGTTGGCTGAGGGTTAATCATATATGGCCTTTATTATGTTGAGGTACTTGCCCTCTATTCCCATTTTGCTGAGAGTTTTTATCATGAATGGATGTTGAATTTTGTCAAATGCTTTTTCAGCATCTATGGAGATGATCATGTGGTTTTTGTCTTTCTTTTTGTTGATGTGGTGGATGATGTTGATGGATTTTCGAATGTTGTACCGTCCTTGCATCTCTGGGATGAATCCCACTTGGTCATGTTGTATGATCCTTTTGATATGCTGTTGAATTCTGTTTGGTAATATTTTATTGAGTATTTTTGCATCTGCATTCATCTGGGATATTGGTCTGTAATTTTCTTTTTTGGTGGAGTCTTTGCCTGGTTTTGGTATTAGGGTGATGTTGGCTTCATAGAATGAGTTTGGGAGTATTCCCTCCTCTTCTATTTTTTGGAACAGTTTAAGGAGAATGGGTATTATGTCTTCTCTTTGTGTCTGATAAAATTCCTAGCTAAATCTGTTCATCCCCGGGGTTTTGTTCTTGGGTAGTTTTTTGATTACCGTTTCAATTTCTTTGCTCGTAATTGGTTTGTTTAACTTTTGTGTTTCTTCCTTGGTCAGTCTTGGGAGGTTGTATTTTTCTAGAAAGTTGTCCATTTCTTCTAGGTTTTCCAGCTTGTTGGCATATAGGTTTTCATAGTAGTCTTTAATAATTCTTTGTATTTCTGCGGAGTCTGTCGTGATTTTTCATTCTCATTTCTGATTCTGTTGATTTGTGTTGATTCTCTTTTTCTCTTAATAAGTTTGGCGAGAGGCTTATCTATTTTGTTTATTTTCTCAAAGAACCAGCTCTTGGTTTTGTTGATTTTTGCTATTGTTTTATTACTCTCAATTTTGTTTATTTCTTCTCTGATCTTTATTATGTCCCTCCTTCTGCTGACTTTAGGCCTCATTTGTTCTTCTTTTTCCAGTTTTGATAATTGTGTTGTTAGACTATTCATTTGGGATTGTTCGTCCTTCTTCAAGTGTGCCTGGATCGCTATATACTTTCCTCTTAAAACTGCTTTCGCTGCGTCCCACAGAAGTTGGGGCTTTGTGTTGTTGTTGTCATTTGTTTCTATATATTCCTTGGTCTCTATTTTGATTTGTTCGTTGATCCATTGATTATTTAGAAGCATGTTGTTAAGCCTCCATGTGTTTGTGAGCCTTTTTTTTTCTTTGTAAAATTTATTTCTACTTTTATACCTTTGTGGTCTGAAAAATTGGTTGGTAGAATTCAGTATTTTGGAATTTTCTGAGGCTCTTTTTGTGAGCTAGTATATGGTCTATTCTGGAGAATGTTCCATGTGCACTTGAGAAGAATATATATCCTGTTGCTTTTGGATGTAGAGTTCTATAGATGTCTATTAGGTCCATCTGTTCTACTGTGTTGTTCAGTGCCTCTGTGTCCTTACTTATTTTCTGCCCAGTGGAACTATCCTTTGGGGTGAGTGGTGTGTTGAAGTCTCCTGAAATGAATGCATTGCAGTCTATTTCACTTTTTAGTTCTGTTAGTATTTGTTTCACATATGATGGTGCTCCTGTGTTGGGTGCATATATATATTTAGAATGGTTATATCCTCTTGTTGGACTGAGCCCTTTATCATTATGTAGTGTCCTTCTTTATCTCTTGTTACTTTCTTTGTTTTGAAGTCTATTTTGTCTGATATTAGTACTGCAACCCCTGCTTTCTTCTCACTGTTGTTTGCCTGAAATATGTTTTTCCATCCCTTGACTTTTAGTCTGTGCATGTCTTTGGGTTTGAGGTGAGTTTCTTGTAAGCAGCATATAGATGGGTCTTGCTTTTTTATCCATTCTATTACTCGGTGTCTTTTGATTGGTGCATTCAGTCCATTTACATTTAGGGTGACTATTGGGAGATATGTACTTTTTGCCATTGCAGGCTTTAAATTCATGGTTACCAAAGGTTCAACTTTGGCATCTTTAGTATCTTACTGCCTAACTTAGCTCGCTTATTGAGCTGTTATATACACTGTCTGGAGATTCTTTTCTTCTCTTCCTTCTTATTCCTCCTCCTCCTTTCTTCATATGTTGTGTGTTATGTTGTGTGCTCTGTTTAGGAGTGCTCCCATCTAGAGCAGTCCCTGTAAGATGCCCTGTAGAGGTGGTTTGTGGGAAGCAAATTCCCTCAGCTTTTGCTTGTCTTGGAATTGTTTAATCCCGCCATCATATTTAAATGATAGTCGTGCTGGATACAGTATCCTTGGTTCAAGGCCCTTCTGTTTCATTGCATTAAATATATCATGCCATTCTCTTCTGGTCTGTAGGGTTTCTGTCGAGAAGTCTGATGTTATCCTGATGGGTTTTCCTTAATAGGTGACCCTTTTTTTCTCTAGCTGTCTTTAAAACTCTTTCCTTGTCTTTGATTCTTGCCATTTTAATTATTATGTGTCTTGGTGTTGTCCTCCTTGGATCCTTTCTGTTGGGGGTTCTGTGTATTTCCGCGGTCTGTTCGATTATTTCCTCCTCCAATTTGGGGAAGTTGTCAGCAATTATTTCTTCAAAGGCACTTTCTATCCCTTTTCCTCTCTCTTCTTCTTCTGGTACCCCTATAATACGGATATTGTTCCTTTTGGATTGGTCACATAGTTCTCTTAGTATTGTTTTGTTCCTGGAGATCCTTTTATCTCTCTCTATGTCAGCTTCTATATGTTCCTGTTCTCTGGTTTCTATTCCTTCAGTGGCCTCTTGCGTCTTATCCATTCTGGTTATAAATCCTTCCAGGGTTTGTTTCACTTCTGTGATCTTCCTGACATCTGTGATCTCCCTCCAGACTTCATCCCATTGCTCTTGCATTTTTCTCTGCATCTCCGTCAGCATGTTCATGATTTTTATTTTGAATTCTTTTACAGGAAGACTGGTTAGGTCTGTCTCCTTCTCAGGTGTTGTCTCTGTGATCTTTGTCTGCCTGTAGTTTTGCCTTTTCATGGTGATAGAGATAGTTTGCAGAGCTGTTACGAGTGACACCTGGAAGAGCTTTCCTTCTTGTTGGTTTTTGGCCTTCCTCTCCTGGGAGAATAGCGACCTCTAGTGGCTTGTGCTGGGCAGCTGTGCGCAGACAGGGCCTCTGCTTCCTGCCTGGCTGTATGGAGTTTATCTCCACTGTTGCTGTGGGCGTGGCCTGGCTGGGGCTGCTGCTCCAAAATGGTGGAGCCCCGTTGGAGGGTGAGCAGCCGGGAGGCTATTTATCTCCATAAGGGGCCTCTGTGCTCCCTGCTTCCCAGGGGGTTAGAGTGCCCAGAGATCCCCAGATTCCCTGCCTCTGGACTAAGTGTCCTGTCCTGTCCCTTTGAGACTTCCAAAATGCACTCTCCGAACCCAAACATCAACAGCAACAGCAACAACAAAAATGTAATAAATAATTTAAAAAAATAAGAAAAGAAAAACACACGATTTTCTTTGTCCTCAGGTGCCATTCTCAGGCACCCACTCACCGGTCTTGCTTCCCTGTTTCCCTAGTATTGGGGTCTCTGTCCCTTTAAGACATCCATAAAGCACTCGCCAAAAAAAAAAAAAAAAAAGAAAAAAAAATAGATGGTCGCTCCCATGTCTTTTGTCCTCCGGCGCTGGCCTCAGGCACCCACTCACTGTTCCTGCTGCCCTGTTTCCCTAGTATCCAGGGCCCCGCACATGCACTGTGTCTGCACTCTGGTGCGGATGGCTGGGGCTGGGTGTTCAGCAGTCCTGGGCTCCCACTCCATCCCGCTCTGACTCCTCTCCTCCCACTGGGAGCTGGGGGGAGGGGCACTTGGGTCCCACTGTGCCGAGGCTTGTATCTTACCCCCTTCATGAGGCACTGGGTTCTCGCAGGTGTGGATGTGGTCTGGATGTTGTCCTGTGTCCTCTGGTCTCTATTTTAGGAAGAGTTGTCTTTGTTATATTTTCATAGATATATGTGGTTTTGGGAGGAGATTTCTGCTGCTCTACTCATGCCACCATCTTGGCTCCGCCTCCCTATTATTTCATTTTTTTACTCTAAGTTTATTGCTCTTATTTCTCTAGCTGCTGGTGGCTTAGATTAATTTTAGATTTTTCTTGCTTTCTAATACATGCATTCAATGATGTAATTTCCTTCCAAGATTTCTCCCACAAATTTAGGTCGATTGTATTTTCATTTTCATTTAGTTTAAACTATTTTCATCTATTTTTCTTGAGATTTCTTCTTTGACTCATGCGTTAGTCACAGTGTGTTGTTTATTTTCTAAATATTTGGGGATTTTCCAGCTATTTTTCTGTTATTGATTTCTAGTACAATTCCATTGTAGGTTGCAATCGTATTTTTTATTATTTTCTTAAAAATTTTTTAAAAGTGTGTTTTATGACCTGGAATGTGATCTCTCTTGGTGAATGTTGCAAGTGAGTTTGAGACGTATATATATATATATATATATATATATATATATATATATATATATATACTGCTATTTTGGATGAATTATTCTATAAATGTCAATTATATCAAGTTGTTTGATGGTGCAGTTCAGTTCAACTAGATTTTTACTGACTTTCTGCCTGGTGGTTCTGTTGTTGATTAAGATATAGTGAAGTCTCAAGAATAATAGTAGACTTATCTCTTTCCTCTTGCAGTTCTATCTGATTATGATTAACATATTTTGCTGCTCTGTGTTAAGCACATGCATATTAAGGGTTACTTTGTCTTTTTGGAGAATCGACTTATTTATCATTATGTAATACCTTCTTTATCATAGTTTTATTTGAAGTCTGATTTTTCTGAAACATTCTGGAGATTTTTGATCAATGTTATATAGTATATCTTTCTCCATTTCTTTACTTCTAATATATTTTCTTTTTATATTTAAAGGTTTCTCTTAGTATATAGTTGTTCCTCTGTCAGTCTGTCTTTTAATTGTTGTATTTATTTGTAAATGTTTGTATTTACTTCACTTGCTCTCTGTTTTTATGTTATGTTCCATTCTTTTTTCTCTCCTCTGGTTTTAATTGAGCATTTTATGTAAATTCTTTTTCTCTCCTCTCTTAGTGTACAATTATACTCCTTAAAATTTTCTTTAGTAGTTGTTATAAAATTTGAAATATACATTTACAACTAATCAAAGTTCATTTTCAAGTAACCCTATTAACTATTCCCAGTTTTCCCTCCCATTTCTTACATTGTTGTCATTAATTTCACTAATCAATAAGCTATAACCACCAAATTTATTGCTGCTATAATTTTGAACAGTAATCTACCGATAAATTAAAACTAAGGAAAATAAAATGTTGAATTCACTTATTCTTTTGTAATGCTCCTTTATAAAAGTTTGAGTTTCTAACTTATGCCATTTACTTCTCTCTGAAGAACTTTTAATGTTTATGGTGATACAGAACTACTGTAGACAAATTTTTTGAGTTTTTGTTTGTCTGCGGAAGTTTTTATTTCTCTTTCACTTTTGAATGATAATTTAGATACAGAATTATAAGTTCTTGATTTTTTCCCAATATTTAAGTATTTCAGTTCATTCTCTTTGCTAACATGGTTTTGAAGAGATGTTCAATGTAATTCTTATCCTTTTCCCTCTATTGTAAATATATTCTTTTGCTTTGTCTTTCAAGATTGCCTCTTTGTCTTTCTTTTTCTGTATTTTGAATAGGATATACCTTGTGTAGTTTTTTCTTTTCTTGTGTTCATCATGCTGGGTGTTTTTGAGTTTCTTGGATCTGTGGTTTGTTGCCTGTCACTAATTTTGGAAAATTCTCAGCCATTATTCAAATATTTCTTTTGTTCCTTTCTGTATTTCTTCTACTGATAATCTCATTACACATATAGTCCCATAGTTCTGGAATATTTTATTTCTTTTTGTTTTTTCCCCTCTTTTCATTTCATTTTGGGAATTTTCTAGTGATCTATTTTCAGACTCACTGATTGATTCTTTCCTCAGACATGTTCAATCTTGGATGAGCCCATCAAAGGCATTCTTCATTTCTTTGATAGTCTTTTCAATTTGCAGCATTTTGTTTGATTCTTTTATAGAGTTTTCATCTCTCTGTTTACATTATTCAGATGTTCTTGCATGTTCTTCACTTTTTCCATTATAGCCCTTACATATTAATCATAGCTTTTCTTTTTGTTTTTTTGTTGATGTGTAGTTGATACACAATATTATATAGGTTTTGGGTATGCAACATACTGATTCAACAATTATATACATTGCAAAATGTTCACCATGATAAGTGTCGTTACCAGCTGTCATCATATGTAGACTTTTATAATATTATTGACTATATTCTCTATGCTGTACTTTTCATCCATGTGATTTATTTATCTTACAATTGGAAGGTTGTCCCTCTTTATCCCTTTAACCTATTTTGCCCAACCTTCTACCTCCTTCCCCCTCCCCCCATGGCAATTACCAATTTGTTCTCCATGTTTATGAGTCTGTTTCCATTTGATTGTTCATTTGTTTTTTTTTAATTCCACATATATGTGAAATCATTTGATATTTGTCTTTCTCTCTCTGACTTATTGCACTTAGTGAATAATACCCTCTAGGCCTGTCCATGTTACAAATGGCAAGAGTTCTTTCTTTTTTATGGCTGTGTAAATTCCATTATATTCCATTACCACATCTTTACTCATTCATCTATCAATGGACACTTAGTCCTGACTATTGTAAATATGGTGAAATAAGCATTGAGGTGTACATATATCTTTGAAATTAGTGATTTTTTTTGGGGGGGTAAAATCATAGAAGTGAAATTACTGGGTCATATGGTATCTCTATTTTTAATGTTTTGAGAAGTCTACATACTGTGGAGTGGATACATAATGTGTATACATTTATGTATGCAGATATATACATAAACGTGGCTGCACCAATTTACATTCCTACCAATAGTATACAGGGTTCCCTTTTCTCCACATGCTTACCTATATTTGTTATTTCTTTTCTTTTTGAGACCAGCCATTCTGATGGGTGTGAAGTGATATCTCATTGTAGTTTGGTTTGTATTTCCCTGATTAGTGATGTTGAGCATCTTTTCTTGTGTTTGTTTACCATCTGTATATCTTCTTTGGAAAAATGTCTATTCAGGTCCCCAACTCATTTTTTAATTAGATCATTTGTTTGTTTGTTTGGTTTGGTGTTGAGTTATATAGGTTCTCTAAGTATTTTGGATATTAACCCCTTGTCATAAATCTCATTTGCAACATATTTTCCCGAGTAGCAGGTTGCCTTTTCATTTTGATGGTGGTTCCCATTGCTGTGCAGAGCTTTTTAGTTTGATATAATCCCACTTATTTATTTATTCTTCTGTTTCCTTTACCTGGGAAGACATATCCAGAAAAATGTTACCAATTTTGATGTTCAAGAGTTTCCTGCCTGTAACTGCTGTAGTTATTTTAAATTCTTGGTCTGATAATTTAAAAACCTCTGCCATATCTGAGTTAGTTTCTGATGTGTTCTTGCATTTTCAACTGCCTTTGTCTTGCTTTTTAGTATGCCTTGTAATTTTTGGTTGAAATCCACAGACATGATTTATTAGGAAGTGGGCTAAATTGTTCTTTAGTGTGATGTTTTTATGTTTATCAAGCTAGGAGTTAGGCTGAATTTAATGTTTGCTGTAGTTGTAGGTGTCAGATGCTTCAGTTTACACTAGTGTCCTTTTTCTTTTTTGTATCCCCTGCTGTCTTTGGGGTTGCCCAGAAACTCCCTCTTAAACAGACTTCATGACCTCACACTTCTATTTTACTGTTATTATACTGGAGCCTTGTTGACGTTGATATTGTAGTGGGGTATTGGGTAGGGAAAATGTTCTATACTCATACAATTAAATCTCCATTTATTAAAAAAATTGGTCCAGAGTCCCTGGACTGTGACCTTCAGAAGAGTTCCTTAGCCTTTCTTTTAACTCCCTGTCTGTGAGACAGGAAGCCTAAAGGGGCTAGAGTTGGCTGACTGCCCCTTCCTACCTCAGGTAAGGTTCTACAGAATTAGTTTTCCTTGAGGGCAGGCCTTTGTTTGCTGTGGAGAAAAAAACATTCTGGATGTATTTCAAAGTGGTTACTTTTCATTCTCTTCCCAAAGTACATGGATGATTTTTCTCCAGTCTTCACAAGTGGGAATCTGGTGGGGTTTTTCGAGGTAAAACTCATGAATATACAGAGACCCCCTAATACTGGACTCTTAGGAACTTGAGCCCTAAAGCTAGTCCATATTCAATCTCCAGAAATTTGTCAACTACCACTTTTAGTGTTCCTACCACTTCCTGGCTCCTGCAGCCTCTGGTAAACTATGATTCTCCGTGGTCTCCTATCTCTCACGACTTTTACTTTTTCAGATTTCTTCTTGTTAAGAGAGTGGAAGCTATGGATTCAAAGTTCTTTACATGTTTCAGTAGAAACTGGAAATGCCAGTTATTATCATACTTTTCAACACCAGAATTTCCTTTTTTCTTTCTACAATTTTTACTATTTTTTCTTTCTACAAATTTTAGTTCTTTCTTGATATTCTCTGATGAATTACTGTTATCATATTTCTATTTTACTTATAAATAAGATTTTCTTTTGGTCTTTGAATCTATTAATAATAGCTGCTTTGACATCTTTGTGTACTAAGTGTTAAGTTTCTCCAACTCAAATCCAGGTGGTGGTGTCCTAAGTAGTCGCAATAATGTGCCAAATGGCACCTTGCTAAATTCCTATTCTACAGCCAAATCCCCTGGTGCACAATTTCTCTTGACTGCTTCTTCCTTTTGTATGAATAATATTTTTGTATTTCTTTGCATGTTTCATAAGTGTTTATTGAAAACTGGACATTTTATGCATATATATGTGTGTGTGTGTGTGTGTGTCATAGCAAATGTAAATTATTTTCTGAGTTCTGTTTGTTTATTGGTTAATGATTTATTTGGACTAATTCTGTAGAGTCTTCTCTTCTCTCACAATATGTGACCTCTGATGTCTCTGCTAAGATTTTTTCTTTTGCATTATTAATTTTGTTTTAAGCCTGACTTCATAGGGATTACTCTCATGTCAGAATTGCTTAGTGGTAACTCAATAACTAGTCAGAGGTTGTACTCCTCTACTTTGAGCTGTTAAGGATTCTGCCCTTGTTCATAGATCTGTGAGTTATTCATAGATCTGTGAGTTAGTTGGTGTATACACTTAAATTTCATATAGTTTACTGTCATCCCTGGCTCTTTACTTTCTTCTAGCACAAGGCTTCACATCCATTCAGGGACAAGTGGATAGCCACTTTCTCCAATCTCTACTGAGAATGTGTAGCCTTGCCATACACACTGCCTTCCAGAGCACCAGAAATATGTGGGAGCCTGTCAAAGCGGACGCTGGCTGTCTCATTTCCTATTAAATTTATAGGTTGATTGTGTGTTGTTTGCCCCAGCAAGGATCACAACCTTAAGCTAACTGACATTGGCCTTTTTTATTTGTCACTAAAATTGTTACTGTTTCTGGCAATGCTCAGGAGTATGGAAATTTTTTTTTGTGTTTCATTGGGTATCATGTTAGCTGTTACCTCCTGGGTGAGAAGCTGCTGGTTTTCATGGCTTTGTGTTATTTTAGTACATAGCTGGGCATAAAGGAGCTATGGACTGGGTAGCAGAGGCAGAATGGAAACAACCCCAGGCTAAAGTCCCCCGAGAAGCTCTTCCATGAATTACTTAAGTAGTTTTTTCTTGTGTAGACACTCCTCAAATTGTTTAATGCCTTTGTTCTATTTTTAGAGTCCTAAAATTTTTGTGTTTCATCCAGTTTTTTCATTGCTTTTTGGGGAGGAGATTTGCTGAGCTCCTCATTCTACCATTCTAGAAATCTTGCCTGGTCTTATGTTATTGCTTCAGTTTTCTTAAGGCAAATTGTTTGCTGAGGCTGAGAAGGGAGCTTGAGAAAGTGAGCAGGGCAACAGTGGTAATGGGGAGGGATGGGAAGGGAAGCTGACCCAGGATGTGTGGCAGAACTGGCTGATTGATGGTTCTTATGTCCCAGCTGAAGCTGTAGAATAGGAATTTAGCAAGGTGCCATTTGGCACATTATTGCGACTACTTAGGACACCACCACCTGGATTTGAGTTGGAGAAACTTAACATTATTGTGGTGTTGGGCTTCACCTGCCAGCTTCTCAGAAGGTACTGGGGCAAGAGAGAATGAAGGTGCTGGTGAGACATTTTGTGCAGATGGTCAACCTCGAGATCAGTTCTGACAAAGAAAGAAAGAGAAGGAATGGTAGTGCTCATAACCTAGAGGTGTCAGGATGCTGGAAACATTGATAAGTTTGAAATAAAAATGGTATTTGACTTGAAGCCATCAGTGAGTTGAAAGTCATTAGGAATTTGGGGTCAGAAGCTGAAATGGAGTAATTTTAGACTGGACGCTTCAGAAGGACCAGTTATTTACAACCAGCCCTTCCTCTAGCACCTTCAGAGGTGGGATAGTGATGAGCACACAGTTTAGTGGACTGTTGGGGAAACTGGAATATCCATATGATTGAAAAGGATCACAGACAGAAAGTGGAGTTAAGTACTAGAATTTGATTACTAGGCTTTAGTTCTGATTTTCTTCTCACAAATTGGTAAAAACAACAAAAACAAAGCAAGTAGTTTACTCTCAGGCATCATGGAGTTAACAGTCTAGTCTGCTTTTTTTTCTTTGGAAAAACACTTGGTTTGTCATTCATGAACTTGATCAATGGCTCTATGATGAATTCAGGCTTTATTCGGATTTCATGTTGTTTGAACTTTTAAAGGAAAATTAAAAATTTTTAAATCTGGTTTTTTGGATTGATTTCTATGGCAACTAATTTACTTATGGATCATTAATTACCTTGCTTCAATTCTAGTTTCATTGAAGTTTCTTTATTTTTGAATTGTAAAATTTTCTAATGGAATAAATGTCTCTTGAAAGATTCTCACTCTGCCCATCATGGCTTCTGATAAGAAATAACTGCCGTGAAGCGAAGGTCTTTCTTTTTTTTCTTAACAATTGATGGAGTAGTTTGACAAAGTACATTTCTAAGGCATCTATTTAGAAATAATCAAATAACTTATTACTTACCTTACAAACACACACACACACACACACACACACACACACAGAGAGAAACACATACCATGAAAGACATGGACCTTTTGTAAAAGAATAATTAAAACTCCTGTTTTATTTAAGATTGAAGCATGTACTTGTAACACTGCAGTAAAAATGGAGACTTGAATGTGTGTGTATGTGTGTGTGTGTACATGTGCAGGTGTACTATGAACTCAAGAAAAGCTGATCGCTATACCAGGGATCACTAAAATTTCTAGGGCCTAATATTGAAGGTTTCATTAATGTGGGAGTCTCAAAATGGTCACTCATGAAAACAAACTTTCTAATCTGGTAATAGCATATGTTAATTAAGTTAAAAGCTAAATAATCGGCATCTACATTCCTGCTAAAAGATAGACAAAAAATGTTTGCCCTCCCTTTCTTTCCCTTTTGCACCAGGATATATAATTGACTCCCACCCCCACATACACCTTTATTTGAATCTCATGTCTTGCATAAATGAAATATAGCCCTTAAAGATATAAAACCTTCCTATGACTGTAGCCTTTCAGAGCATCTCTTTCATAAATAGAAGCTGTGTCTCCCTGGCCAGTCCTCAGGTCGTCTCAACTAAAACACTGTTTTTATTTCAAGGTGATTTAAAGAAAAATTAAAGTATCATTAATATACAATCTTATGTTGTCCAAATGTACATCACAGTGGTTCAACAGGTCCCATGATTAACTTAGATTGTGACTGCAATTATTGTGCCCCTTTATCTTCCTCCCCCTCCCCCACACTAGTCAATTCCCAGTGTCTATGAGTCTACTGCAATTGTGTTCCTTCTGTTTTGCATTGTTCTTATACTCCACAAAGAAGTGAAATCTAATGATGTTTGTCTTTTTCTGCCTCGCTTATTTCACTGAGCATAATACCCTCTAGATCCATCCCTGTTGTTGCAAATGGCAGGATTTCTTTTCTTTTTATGGTTGAATAATATTCCATTGCATATATATACCACTTCTTCTTTATTCATTTATCTACTGAAGGATAAAACTCAGGTTGCTTCCATATCTTGGCTATTGTAAATCGTGCTGCGATAAACATAGGTGTGCATATGTCTTTTTGAATCAGGGATCTTGTTTTCTTCAGGTAAATTCCTAGGAGTAGAATTACTGGTCAAATGGTATTTCTATTTTTAGTTTTTTGAGGAAACTCCATATTGTTTTCCACAACAGTTGAACTAATTAACATTCCAACCAACAGTATAGGAGGGTTCCCCTTTTGCCACATCCTTGCCAGCATTCATTGTTTCTTGTCTGTTGGATGTTGGCCATCCTAACTGGAGTGAGGTGCTCTCATTGTGGTTTTAATTTTCATTTCCCTGATGATTAGTGATGCAGAGCATCTTTTCATGTGCCTGTGGCTGTCCATATTTCTTCTTTCAAGAAGTGTCTGTTCAGGTCCTCCACCCATTTTTTAATCAGGCTCTTTGTTTTTTGGTGTTGAGGCATATGTGTTCTTTATATATTCTGAATGTTAATCCCTTATCAGATAAGTCATTTACAAATACATTTTCCCATACTGTAGGATACCTTTTTGTCCTGCTGGTTGTATACTTTGCTGTACAGGAGCTTTTTAGTTTGATTTAATACACTTGTTCATTTTTATTTTGTTTTTCTTGTCCAAGGAGATATGTCCAGAAAAAGTTGATCATGCTTATATTCAAGAGATTTTTGTCTATGTTTCCTTCTAATTTTATGGTTTCATGACTACATCTATGTCTCTGATCCATTTCAAGTTTACTTTTACATATGGAATTAGATAATAATCCAGTTTGATTCTGCAGACATGTAGCTGTCCAGTTTTGCCAACACTAGTTTTTGAAGAAGCTGTCTTTTCCCCATTGTATATCCATGGCTCCTTTATCATATATTTGGTCATATATGTATGGGTTTATATCTGGGCTCTCTATTCTGTTCCATTCATCTATGGGTCTGTTCTTGTGCCAGTACCAAATTGTTGTGATTACTACAGCTTTGTAGTAGAGCTTGAAGTTAGGGAGTGTAATCACCCCAGCTTTGTTCTTTTTTATCAGGATTGCATTGGCTATTCAGGGTGTTTTCATATGAATTTTAGACCTATTTGTTCTAGTTTGTTGAAGAATGCTTTTGGTATTTTGATAGGGATTGCATTGAATCTGTTGATTGCTTTAGGCAGGATGGCCATTTTGAATATTAATTCTTCCTATGCATGAGCACAGGATGTATTTCCATTTTTTAATTTTTCTCATGAGTGTCTTGTAGTTTTCAGAGTACAGGTTTTTGACCTCCTTGGAGGTTTATGCCTAGGTATTTTATTCCTTTTGATGTAATTGTAAATGGAATTGTTTTCCTGATTTCTCTTTCTGCTAGTTCATCATTAGTATATAGGATTGCAAAAGATTTCTGTATTAATTTTGTATCCTGCAACTTTTCTGAATTCAATTATTAGTTCTAATAGGTTTTTGGTGTAGTCTTTAGGGTTTTCTATGTATAATATCATGTCACCTGCAAATAGGAACAGTTTAATTTCTTCCATACCAGTTTGGATGCCTTTTATCTCTTTGTGTTATCTGATCTCTGTGGCTAGGATCTCCAGTACCATGTTGAATAAAAGTGGAGAGAGTGGGCATCCTTGTTTTGTTCCTTATCTTAAAGGAAAAGCTTTCATCTTTTCACCATTAAGTACAATACTGGCTATGGGTTTGTTGTATATGGCCTTTGTTATGTTCAGGTACTTGCCCTCTATACCCATTTTGTTGAGAGTTTTTATCATGAGTGGATGTTGAATTTTGTCAAATGCTTTTTCAGCATCTTTGAAATGATCATGTGATTTTTGTCCTTTTTGTTGATGTGGTGTATGATATTGATCCATTTATGAATATTGTACCATCTTTGCATCATTAGAATAAATCCCACTTGGTCATTATGGATGATCTTTTTGATTTATATTTAAACTCAGTTTGCTAATGTTTTGTTGAGGATTTTTGCATCTATGTTCATCAGTGATATTGGTCTCTAATTTTCTTTTCTGGTGGTGTCTTTGGTTTTGGTATTAGATGATGGTGTCCTTGTAGAATGAGTTTGGAAGTATTTCCTCCTCTTCCACTTTTTGAAATACTTTTAGAAGGATGGGTATTAGCTCTTCTTTAAATGTTTGATAGAATTCAGCTGTGTAGTCTTCTGGACGTGTGGTTTTTTTTGGCAGGGGGCAGTTTTCTGATTACCAATTCAATTTCTTCCTGGTAATTGGTCTGTTCAGATTTTCTGTTTCTTCCTGGGTCAGTCTTGGAAGGTTGTATTTTTTTAGGAAGGTGTATTTTCTTCTAGGTTGTCCAATTTATTAGCATATAATTTTTCATACTATTCTCTAATAATTCTTTGTATTTTTGTGGTATCTGTTGTGATTATTCCTTTTCCATTTCTGATTATGTTTATGTGTATATATTCTCTTATTTTCTTGACAAGTCTGGGTAGGCATTTATCTATTTTGCTTATTTTCCCAAAGAATCAGCTCCTGGTTTCATAGTTTTTTTCCTACTGTTTTATTCTTCTCAATTTTATTTATTTATGCACTGATATTTATTATATCCCTCCTTCTATGAACTTTGGGCTTCATTTGTTCTACTGTTTCTAGTTTCTTTAATTGTGATTTTAGACTATTTGGGATTGTTCTTGTTTCTTGAGTTAGGTCTGTATTGCTATGTACTTTCCTCTTAGGTAGGCCTGTATTGCCTCCCACAGATTTTGGGCTGTTGTGTTTTTGTTTTCATTCGTCTCTATGTATTGCTTGATTTCTGTTTTCATTTGTCATTGATCCATTGATTATTTGGAAGCATGTTGTTTAGTCTCCATTGTTTGTAGGCTTTTAAAAATGTTCTCTGTGTTTATTTCTAGTTTCACACCTTTATGATCTGAGAAGCTGCTTGATAAAATTTCAATCATTTTGAATTCATTGAGGCTCTTTCTGTGGCCTAGTATGTGATCTATTCTGGAGAATGTTCCCTGTACACTTGAGAAAAATATGTATCCTGATACTTTTGAGTGGAGTATTCTGTATTTCAAGATTATTTTAATAACCTTTTTATGCAAAGTACATTTGATCAACATCCCTAGAATTATATGAACCATATCCTCACACCCCAAAGTATTTTTCCTTATCATCCTCATCTGAGAAACAGCATTTCTTAGTTCATTGTCATATTGAATTCTGATGGCTCCCTCTTACTCCATAAGACCCAAATTCAAGGATAAAATTTATTCCTAGTGTTAGAAATTCAAATGACGTATACTAGCAGTTCAAACTTCTGTGTTTGTGATGAGTAAGTAACCTCCTATTTCATAAGCTTTCTGGCCTGGTGCAGTCAGTTCCAGAACCCCCTTAGTAATGGGCCTGCCAAGCTGCCTCACACATGCTGGCCCTAGGATTGTGGAAGGTAACATCAGCATCCAGCCCTTACAGCCACCTTTTGAGGCTCTTCCCAAATCTTTTCAATTAATGTTCAAACTTATTTTAGATATTTATACTGTATCCTATCAGTCTTGGAATGATTTACAACTTTCCCATGTAATTTTCATAATAGTTCTTTCCAGCAGTAAAATTCCTGTCTCTCCTTATAGAGAGAAAGCTTCTCTACTCCTCATTGTGAACTTCAAAATGTTACTGACTTACTCTATGCTTTTTCCATTTGAAGAGAGCTGAATTTCTTAGTTTCTATACTCTATTTACCTGATGGAATGCATTTTCAATTCTATTTCATTCTGTAAGAGTGATTGGTCACACTAATAGAATGCAGGGTGAGGAGAGAACCTATCTTTCTATCTGTAAACAAGAACATTTTAAATGTACATAAATAAATTATTATTTTCCTCAATATTTGTCTTTCAGGGTGTTCACCATGATTTGGTAGATAAATGGTCTCTTAAAGATGGTAAGTCTGCACCTTTTGGTAGAGCTTGTAGGTGGGACAAAGGATTCCTATTTTAACAAGTATTCCTATTTTAACAAGAACAGGCCTCTTCCCTAGAGGGCTAACAATACTGGGATTAGACATAAGAGAAATACATATAACCTAGTTCCCATGAAAGAAGATAATAATTACACTAAATATGATTTGATTTTCCTTTAATCAAGACTCTTTTCTTCATCTGAAAAATAGCAGGATTGGATTCAATCTATGGTTTTTAAAATTTTTAAAAATGCCAAACTTTGAAACCATTTCTTAAGTGGAAATATTACCTTTAAACCTAATGGGTCTGTGGAAGTCTTAAAATATTGCCAAAAATTCTTTGACAATATTTCATTGAGGTTTGGGTCTATGTGCCCTTCCCTTAGGCGTGGGCATGTTGGTTATGGCTTCCTCTGCAGAGGAAGAGACGCGATATAACTTCTGAGCCTGAGCCATAAAGACCTCGCAGCTTCTGCCTTATTCTCTGAAAGGCTTTCTCTGGAGGCTGTGAGCTTAACAGGGTAAGAAGTCTGATACCCTGAAGCCAGCAGACTGTGTGGGTGTCCAAGCCACATGGGAGGCCATACATAGAGATTCTGGGCCACAGTCTCAGTGAGCCATGCAAGCCCAGGCTCTGGGATTCCATTCTCTGTCCACTTGACTGTGTGAGACATCTCAGCTAAGACCCCAAACTTCAGAGAGCAGAGATAAGCTATCCCAGCTATGCCTTGTCTCAACTCCTAAGACTCACAGAATTTCTGAGAATAATAAAATGGGTGGTGTTTAAAAATAAAATTCCATTGAGCTTTGGAGTTGGTAGTGAGCAGCAATATATGACCAGAAAAGAATTACAAAGATATTACTGGAGTTTCTTAGACTAAACTAAAGACCCATGGAATTCTAGAATTTGCTGCCATGAAAACTGCCTATAATATCTAGCAACCATGAGAAAAATAGAGCCAATAGTAACCTTTTGTGAGTTAATCATAGCTTATGTGACCTGGGAGACATATTGTAAATATTTCAAAATGTTGTTTCTAATAAAATATCCCCTGGAAATATAGTATAGTACTAAAAGATCTTTGATGAGAAAATTCAACATTTAAAATTACTTCCTGTGACCTGAGATTATAGATGACCCACTTCTGAAAAATCACATTTCTTCTGAAAATGTGGGTGTTGTTATAGCTCAGATAGATACCAACTATTTTATTTTATATAAAAATTCAAGGCAGTGGCTCCATGAAGACACAATCTGAAAGTCTGTGTGACTCCTGTCTTTCAGCTTTGTGCCCTAGAATTAACGTGCATTCTTCCCAGGCAATTAAAAAAGTGTGCTATGTTTCTTCCTAACTAATTATATTTTGGGAGTGAAGTCACTGATTTAAAATTTCAGTGCAGACATAGTTTTAAATTTTTATTTTCAAAAAGAATTTGAGGTGACAGATATAATCCTTGGATGGATGATCAAAGAAATATTCACCAGTAGAATCTTCTAATATAGTATAATCATTAGCATACATAAAGGTTCATAGATCATAGAAACAGACTTCTGAACCTGTGTAATTTTTTTCCCCCTCAAGAAAGATGAGCTATGGTTTGACAATTTTGATTGATATAATATGAATGGTAGCATTTGAAAAACAGTTATATTTCACAGAGGCTTTTTTTTTTTTTTTTCTGAAAAACAGTGACCACAGGGATGTGAAATAAGATTTTGGTAATGTGACTTTCAGAAAAGACAGTATGCCTGATAGCAAAATAGTGTCTCTGCTTACAGTTTTTCATGAATCTACACATACATGCATTGTAACACATATATCATCTTTCTAACAGGAAGTGGAATGAGATGAAATCCAATGTCTGAAATGACAGGAATGTTGAGCAAAAGATGCTTCCCAAGGCTGATCTGCTTCCTGAAATAAGCTCATGTAGTTAAGCAAGTCTCCAATTAGTAGTTATAGATGTTTTTGATGTCTTTGAACTGTTTCAGAGACACAGTCACAGCCCATTAATAATGTACCTGTAGATAAAAATATTTTAAATAGTTATCTGTGTAGTGTGACAAGTTGGGGAAAGGGACAAATTGGTTTAAGAGCTGATGCTGCGTTACATCTCCAGCTGTGACTCTAACACTAATCTCACACTTTATTACTGAAAAAGAGAAGGGAAGTAATAGGGTTCAGAAAGGCTGCCCCACAGGATGCCGATGGCTGCCGAATCTGTGTCTGCCCTAATGCTGCCCCTGCAGCACGTAGCAGGGAGATTAATGAGATACTGTAGGTAAAGGGCTTTGATCTATTTGGGGGAAATGGCTGTGCAAACCCAAAGCTTTTTATTATTGTTATGACTTTTTCTCTAACCTATGATTTTTCCACATTATGCAGGCTTGTCAATTACCCACCTGTGTCCTGTTCATGCCATCATGATTTTATTTTTCATTTAAAAAGTTTATGCTTCTAATTGAAAGACATTGATGTTTCCAGATTCATCCTGGCAGATTAATACCCAGCAAGAGAGACTGGCTGTCAATGGGCATTCTGAATTATGTGTTTAAAACTGCTTTTGATGGCAAGGATGCCAGATTATGCTCTTCACTGAAACCATTTTTTTTCAGTGCTTCTTTGCTAGATATCTGATTGAAAACCACAGATGTTTGATATCATCTTTTATGACATTTGTTTGGTAAGTGAAGTCTTAAATATATTATACTTTGAAATTCATCTTCTCATGCCATTTAGAGAACACTAGGAGAAAATCAAAAATGAAAGAGTACCCCTGAAATTTAGCTTCTAGAAAAGTCAACTTTTCAAGGTAGGTCCTGTTTTTGAGTAATTCTTTAGGATGTAGAGCATTCTAATGTTGTAAAAGGAGCAGATGACAGAGTTGAGCTGTATCAGGCATTAGTGTGGGAGCTTTTTGACCCTTAGTCCCTCATGTGAGCAAGAAGGCATATCTGAAAGACCAAAGTCTAAAGCTCCCAGTGGAACACATAACATTGTTTGGGATATTTGCTGACTTCAAAAATGAAAGACTGCCCATTTCTTGAGTTTCTTCTTAGAATGGGTCAGTGGATAATGGTCTGGATGAAGAATGTTCCAGGAATAATTTCCTAGTTTGGAAATAAAGTGAAGATTCTTTGCACTTTTAGATGCAGATGTAGCAGGCATACCTTTCTCAGTTTTCTCCCCATGTGGAAAAGCAACAGGAAAGAGAAAGAAAAAGGGGAATATCTGGAATTGTCAGATCTGGATTCAAGGAACATTCACAAAATGGGAAGTGCTCTGTATCATATGGTCCATATACATTTTCTTTTTGACACTCTCCATATCTCTGAGGGAGGGTTATTATTATCCCAGCATAAAAATGAGGAAAAAGAAGCTAATAGTAAGTGATTTATAGCCACACATTAATAAATGATGGAGCTTCAATGAAAATTCTCAGATCTTCAGACTTAGAAATCTGGGACCCTGTGGGTAAAATTGCAATATTTCCAGAATCTCTTGCCTGGCCTTAGTGCATCTCCATATCAGTAGGTGTTTCCAAGGGGTGGAGAGAAGTAGTCCATCTCTGTATCAATAGGCAATTACAAGGAGAAGGGAGGGCATATCTGGACGGGAGAGGGTGGGTGGGGGTGGGGCCCCTTTTTTGTAGCTGGTTTGCGAGAGACAGGGGAGAGCAGTAGTGGATGACTGCTTGTAAGCAGTACACAGTTTCTCCCACTTTATTTCTCCTTTTGACTGATTTTGGCTTCAAAGGTAATTTGCCCTGGACTGTGAACATATTTCTCCTCCCGAGTTATAGATGTCTAACATTAGAAAAACTAGTACTTAACACTGTCTTCTGGCTATCTGTTGCTATATAGCCACCCCAAAATTCAGTGGCTTCTAACAATAGCAACAGTGTTGCTCACAATTCTGCACTTTGGGGAGAGTTAACTTGGTAGGGACAATGTGTCTCTAATCCATTCAGCCTCAGGGGGCTGCAGTCATCTGAAGATTCATTCACTCACATGTCTGGTGGACGATGCTGGCCACTGTCTTGCACCGCAGCGGGGGCTGTCATCTGGGACCCCTGCACCTGCTTGGCTCTCGAGGCTAGAACATCTAAGAGTCAGTAGGGAGAAACACAGAAGGGAGATCTCAGCTGGAGGGAATGTATACCAACTTTTCTTCTAAACTAGCTTTGCAAATTCTCAGTCACTTGTATGACATTGCTTTTTATAAGAATTGAGTCCATATTGGACCATATTCAACAGGAGGGGAATTAGACTCCATCTTTTGATGAAAGGTGCTATGAATGTGTCCTCCCAGAATTCATATGCTGAGGCTCTAACCCCCAGTGTGATGTTATTGGTGGTCAGGCCTTTGAGAGGCGACGAGGTCATGAGAGTGCAGCCCTCCTAAACAGATTGGTGCTCATGTAAAAGAGACCCAAGAGAGCTCCTTCTCCCCTCTGCTGTGTGAGGACACAGTGAAAAGACAGCACATCAGCATCAGGAAGTAGGCTCTCACTAGACCCCGACTCTGCCTCCACCTCAGTCTTGGACTTCTCAACCTTCAAAATTGTGAGAAATAAATTTCTATAGTTTATAATCCATCTAGTGTATGATACTCCGTTACTGCAGTGTAAATACACTCTAACAGGAGAAATATCAAAGAATTTGCAGATGTATAAAACTGCCCTATATTACCTAACAACAGGGAATTTCCTTAAGTTTGGTGGGCAAATATAAGCAGTAGGGAGATACCCACCCTGCCCTGACCAGCAGAGCTGTGTTGCTTCTCACACTCATAGGCAATAGGGGTAAATCAAGAAGTAATGCAGTTTCTCTAACCCCTGGGTCGCCTTGGCAACCCCTTGGCTTGTAAGAGCCCTTGTGGGAGTGCAGGCCAGTCAATGGGTGCAACATAGGTTACAATTTTTCAATATTTAGACACTTGGTACTCAGGTCTCCATTTGTACACTTGCCTTTGGCTCTGCAAATGCTAAATGTGGGCCTGTTGCAGAACAAAGCCCAATGCAAGAGGAATCAGAAGGGACCACTTCTGAGGTCATTCATCCAGTCACAGAAGTTTAAATTATCACCCACTCTGTAGTAATGAACTGAATAGGTACGTGAGCTAATAGGTACATGACACTGTCTGTTGTCCTCTATGTGAAATAAATAATTCTCAATTAATGCTTTTTTTCTGTATAAACCTCCAGGATAAATAATCCCCTTAGGTATTGTTATATTTTGATACTTTTGGATCCCACCTGACTATTAAAGTTAAATATTTTAAAACTTGAAGTAGGAGAAGTGGGACAAGTAAATTCATTGCAGAAAAATGCCTCAATAAGGCACATCAATCTTTCCATGTCTAGATATCCTGCACCTTACATGAAATTCAAACAGGTGTTTAGATTCTAACAGGTGACTAAATTGAAAGCTATGATGTTTTTGTATAAGCTAATTTCTTTTGAGTTTATGAATCATTTGTACTCAGAATGTATTAATATATTGCTATTGGGTTAATCTGAATGGCTCTGTGAGCACTGAGGTGGCACTGAACTCTGTGCTCCTCAGATCTCGTGCATATTCTCTCTCCTTCCTCCCCACAGACTGAAGGCCTACCACAAACTATCTTTATAATGCCTTATACACATAAAAAGCCACAAAACATGGAACTTTGTTTTTCCAGCAGGTCTTCAAATAAAAAGTTAGAGTTTTGTTCAGATTAAAATGTTTTAAAACAAAGCAAAATTAAAATCTTTTCCATTTTCATTATTTCTTAATTGAAGACTATTGGGAAATAGTTGAAACAGAAACATAAAATGTAAGTATTCATGCAGTGAAAATGCCTCAGAATCAAAGAGGTAAGAAATTTCTCTGTGGGAAAGATAGTCTGCCTTTCAGAAACTCTTGTCATTATAGAGTGTGCTTAGATCAAAGGAGTATAGTAGTTGGTGGTACCTTCTTGGTCCTGGAGGAGAAAGCTTCTAACTGTGAACTTAACAAAAAGAAGGCACACATTAAAAAAATAAATCCCTTGATAGAGTGAGTTATTTGCTCCCTCAAAAATAAATGCTATGGGCTTCAAAATAACGTGGACAGTCTGACTCCAATCATATTCAAATACAGAAAACTACATGCATGTGAAAACAGACATCACATGGAAAAACCTGGAAGGATAAAACACACCAAATTGAGGTGTCCTCAGTCGTTTCCTCTAGGAGAGGCATAGAATTGGTTGTGAAAGAAGCATGAAAGGGAAACTCTCTTTTCACTCTCCTTCTGTATAATCTGACCTTTTTGGTGTGAATATATTCTTTGTTTTTATTTTTAAAATAACAAGACTGTTATATGTATTGCTTCTTTGTCAAAATCAGGGTATATTTGTTACTAGGTAGAGATGTCTATTTGGCATTTATTTCACAGAAGAACTCAAATAATATTTTTAAATGGTTAAGGGTATAATTATTTATATTTTAGAATTCTGAAGCAGAGAGCACACTTCTCAGAAATTAACACTTCTCAGGCAATTGCCTACTCTAACTCTTTACTGCTTCATTTAAATTCCAATGTATCATTTATCTTGTGTAAAAATAAGCACTACCCACCTTTCCCCCAGTAGTTAGTGACTTAATGCAACAATTTATTATTTATATGGTTCTATGAGTTGGCTGGACAGTTCTGCTTCACATGGTATGAGCTGGGGTCACCCACATGGCTACATTCAGCTGGCTTGTGGGCTGGGCTGAAAGAAGAAGGTGGCTGTGTCTCCAAGGCCTGGACACTTGGTTGTGGCACCTTGAGTCTTTCTCACACGGCTTCTCCTCAGGGTGTCTGAGCCTCCAGGGCCTCTCCAACTGTACAGCTTAGGCTTCCCTACAGCATGGCTGCCGGGCTCCATGAACCTGAAAGTAAAGTCTGCCTGAGCTCCTAAGGGTTGGGCTTGGGACTGGGTCAAAGTCCACTTGTATTCTGTTGGTCAAAACAAGTCACAGGACCATCCAGATTCATGAAAAGGGGGAAACAAATCACCCCTTGAGGGGAGGAGAGGCTTTTGCATACAGAAAGGGGGATAACTTCAGTGGCCGTCTTCGGAGCCATCCACTACCCCTCCATATCATCACTGCCTTGTAGGGAGGGTCATTATTATGAATTCTGTTTGGTATATGCATGGTGTAAAGCTACGTTTGACCCTTGAACAATACAGGTTTGAACTGCATTGGTCTACTTATGTGTGGATCTTTTTCAATAAATATTTTGGAAAAGGTTTCAGAGATTCACATTAATTTGAAAATTATTCTTTCTTCTCTACCTTATTTTATTTTAAGAATACAGTGTATAATAGGTATAGAAAATATGTGTTAATCAACTATTTATGTTATCCCAAAGGCTTCCAGTCAACAGCTTTTGGGGAGTCAAAATTTATGCACAGATTTTCAACTTTGAGGTGGTTGGCACCGTTAAATCCTGCATTAATCAAGGGTCAGCTTCATATACTAGTTAAGGTATGCTGTTGTGACAAGCTCAGCACCGATCTCAGAGACTTAGCAGTACAGTTATTTCTTGTGTATGTAATAGTCCCAGGGCTCCTGGTCAAGAAAGCTCTTGTGCAATTGGGAACTGAGAGATCCAGATTTGTTTTGTCACTGTTTTACCTTCAGCATGCCGTTTCCACGTTTGCTGTGCTTGCCAACAGTGATATTTGAAAATGTAGAGCATGAGAATCACCCAGGGAAGTTTTTAGGGGCCAGGAGTGGAAATGGTGCCCCTCATTTCTATTTACATTTCACTGGCTAGAACTCAGTCACATTGCCAACACAGAGTCACACAAGGAAAGCTGAGAAATGTGGTCTGGTAGCTGTGTGTCCAGAGGAAGAGGAAAGGGGGTTGGTCATTAGCCAGCATTCTCTGTCACGCTTTGCTTTCCCACTCCTGTCTCATCAAAGGAAGGCAAGAAAGAACTTTTGATACCAGTTCGTATCTGCCACCACACTGGTTTATTAAAACCCATCTGAGAAACCTGTTCTTTTGTTGGAGTTTTAAAATAAACAGAGCATGCTTTTTTTTATTGAGTGTCGTGGGGCATTAGTACAATGGTATTGAACTTGAATGAGGCCAATAAACAGAAATTAGAATTTACCAAAATAAATTAGGGCATAATTATTGGCAGGAAAAAAAAGGAGTTTCTCTTGCTTGCTTAATGTATGTGTCTAGTGACTTAAATTATGTTTTGAATAGATCTGCCCTAATGTTCTTCTTCGTGAAGTACAAGTATAGGTCACAGATGTCTGAGTTGCAGGCATCAAAATAGGATTAGGTGGGAAGAGATTTCTTGAGAGAATTACCAGTAAGGGAAATGGGGAAAGAGTCAGAAGAGAGTAGTATTTTCAAAGCATGATGCAGGTCTGACCGCTCTGAGGTGAGAGGGAGAGGAAGGGAAGAAAGGAGGGTGGAAGGAAGGAAGAAGGAAGGTGTCAGACCGCAGTGCAGTTTTAAGACAGTTTCATCAAGGAAGCCTCCCATCAGTGGACTCCGCCGTCTTGCAGCAATGGACCCAGTCATTGGCTGGGAGCCACCAGGCAAGTGTGGCCCCGGCCCTGGCAGTGAGGTTTCCCAGCGCAGCAGCTTGGGCCCTTGCCGGTTATGCTCCTAAGACTGTGAGGTCTGACAGGTGCCTTTTCGTGGTTGTGATAGTACGTCTCTGTTCTTGCGGCATAATTAGACATTAGAGAATGGTATGAAAATAACAATTTAGCAGTTATTACAGAAGACATTTGGGTTCATTTGCTCTTTATTCTAATGACTGTGTCAGAGCAGTAGCTTGAACAGTCCTTGTTGGGTGTGATCAAATTGATGTTTGTTTTTAGCCTAGAAACACTCTTCTATACTGTCAGCACTGGGTGAGAATGTCTGATTTCCCCTCACTTCAAAAGTAATGTGAGAAAAACACACGGTCATTCGCATCTCAGAAGGAGTCGCTGTCCCTTTCTAGTCTTCCCTTAACTGCTTTCAGCTCCATTGTCCTGCTAAATATGAAAGGCATGCTTCTCAGACATAGCATCAGCTCTGCCTCCCTTTCTCTCAGATTTTTGTTGGTTGTGTTTCATCGCAACAGGATGCTGGCAGTAACAAACATTCTCAAATATGAATAGTAGCTTCTTAACAAATAATTAGTGGAACATGGAAGAGTAAGCTAAATTTTGAGAGATGACTTTTTTTAATAGCACATGTGGAAATGTGCTATTGCGACATTGGGTTAACATGCTGTTTTCTTTTGAGTCAATTCAGAACAGAGAGGTTATTGAAATGGGAGATTCAGAGTGCTATTCCCATGCATTGCAGTCTTACTCAATTTTATTCAAATTCATATGATGAAAAAGAGTTTGAAATTAAAGGGAAGTATAGGAAGTCATTCTGGTATGTTTGTTTTAAAAGATATATATATATATATATAATTTTTTTCCCTTAAACTGTTGGATGGATAGAAGTAATGATCATAAACCAGTCAGAATAACAGAAGAACAGACAACTCTCTGCAGTAGTTTGGATCTTAAGCAAGTATGTAATTGATTATAGGGTAGGCTCATGGGAAGGTTGTGCTGTAGACTCAGTTGGCTACGCCTGTGTAACTGAGCTGCTTTTCCAAACTCAATGTGCTGCTTCTGTCACCCCATAATCTTTTTTTTTTTTTTCCTTAGAGGGCATCTCTCCTATTTATTGATCAAATGGTTGTTAACAACAATAAAATTCTGTATAGGGGAGTCAATGCTCAATGCACAATAATTAATCCATCTCAAGCCTAATTCTCGTCAATCTCCAATCTTCTGAAGCATAACGAACAAGTTCTTACATGGTGAACAAATTCTTACACAGTGAATAAGTTCTTACATGGTGAACAGTACAAGGGCATTCATCAGAGAAATTTTCGATTTTGATCACGCATTATGAACTATAAACAATAAGGTCAAATATGAATATTTGTTTGATTTTTATACTTGATTTATATGTGGATCCCACATTCCTCCCTTTATTATTATTATTATTTTTATTTTTAATAAAATGCTGAAGTGGTAGGTAGATGCAAGATAAAGGTAGAAAACATAGTTTAGTGTTGTTAGAGAGCAATTGCAGATGATCAGGTGTGTGCCTGTAGACTATGTGTTAATCCAAGCTAGACAAGGGCATTAAAACATCCACGTATGCAGAAGATTTCTCTCAAAACGGTGGGGGGGGGGGTGAGGTTCAAAGCCTCACCACTGTTAATCGCCAATTTCTCACCTGATGGCCCCCCTGCAACTGTGCCTGTCTTAGGTTGTTCCTCCCTTGAGGAATCTTACCCGTCTCTGGCTAACCAGTCATCTTCCGGGGCCACACAGGGAGATGTAAAGTTGGTAAGTGAGAGAGAAGCCATATTGTTTGAAAAGGTTAGCTTTTTACTTCTTTGCAGATTTATGCCCTGTGACTTCTATGCCCAGCATTTGTCTTGAGGTATCTTTACCACTTGGAGGAATTATGATACTCGGTAAATTCGATATGAGGCACGAATTCTATTTAAGGGTTGTAATTAGGCAGGAAGAAGAAAAGCTATAGAGGTAGCAGACGGAAGAAAACATGGGAGGATTGATTATTTCTTTGACATATCTTCTTGTAGAGTAACTTAAGGATGTATAGGTTTTAACTACTAATTAAATTGCGCACACACCTGAACATAATAGGAATACAGTTACATAACCAAAGCAGATCTATAATTACCAGCCATCTCCAGTGAAGCCAAGAAAACCAGTTAGGCATCCAAGGCATTTCTGAAAATTTGTCTATGATATGATGGATATTGTCCAAGTGTACTTGAACAGTCTGAGAGAAATCAGAAAAATGAAAACAACCCATTCCTGGAAACTATTCACATCCCATATGTTCTTTTAACAGTAGATAGTCTGTAGTCCTAAGATTTTGGAGCGCTACAACTTGCACTTCTCCTAATTCTTGGTTGAGTTCCAACAGTATAGATCCAGTCAAATTTGTTGCTTTAATGAAAGCACAGGCCAGCTTAGATATCTCCTTCTTCATTCCAATGGCAAGTCCAGGAACTGGTGGGATGGATGCAGCAATAACTGCAGCATCACCTGGATTTGTTGAGGTTTTTTGATGATCATCTTCTGGTATGACTCTTCCAGAGAGTGCTGATGTTGGAAGTTCTTCTTCATATCGTATCTTAGTTCATTTTCTGGGTAGCCAAATTAGGCTTTGATCCTCTGTATAAACACAAACAGACCCATTGCCTTCACTTTGATATGCCCTTTATAACATTGTGTAGAACTCATTGGAGGTCACCACACAGGAACTGCTTTTTTTTTTTGTTATCATTAATCTACACTTACAAGACAAATACTATGTTTACTAGGCTCTCCCCTATACCAGGTCTCCCCTATAAACCCCTTTACAGTCACTGTCCATCAGCATAGCAAAATGTTGCAGAATCACTACATGTCTTCTCTGTGTTGTACAGCCCTCCCCTTTCTCCCACCCCCCCAATGCATGCTAATCTTAATACACCCCTTCTTCTTTCCCCCCCTTATCCCTCCCTACACACCCATCCTCCCAGTTCCTTTCCCTTTGGTACCTGTTAGTCCACTCTTGAGTTCTGTGATTCTGCTGCTGTTTTGTTCCTTCAGTTTTTCCTTTGTTCTTATACTCCACAGATGAGTGAAATCATTTGGTATTTCCCTTTCTCTGCTTGGCTTATTTCACTGAGCATAATACCCTCTAGGTCCATCCATGTTGTTGCAAATGGTAGGATTTGTTTTCTTCTTATGGCTGAATTATGTTCCATTGTGTATATGTACCACATCTTCTTTATCCATTCATCTACCGATGGACATTTAGGTTGCTTCCAATTCTTGGCTATTGTAAATAGTGCTGCGATAAACATAGGGGTGCACCTGTCTTTCTCAAACTTGATTGCTGCGTTCTTAGGGTAAATTCCTAGGAGTGGAATTCCTGGGTCAAATGGTAAGTCTGTTTTGAGCATTTTGATGAACCTCCATACTGCTTTCTACAATGATTGAACTAATTTACATTCGCACCAGCAGTGTAGGAGGGTTCCCCTTTCTCCACAGTCTCACCAACATTTGTTGTTATTTGTCTTTTGGATGGCAGCCATCCTTACTGGTGTGAGATGATACCACATTGTAGTTTTAATTTGCATTTCGCTGATAATTAGTGATGTGGAGCATCTTTTCATGTGTCTGTTGGCCATCTGTATTTTTTTTTTAGAGAACTGTCTGTTCAGTTCCTCTGCCCATTTTGCAATTGAGTTATTTTTTTTTTTGTTTGTTGAGGCATGTGAGCTCTTTATATATTCTGGATGTCAAGCCTTTATTGGATCTGTCATTTACAAATATATTCTCCCATACTGTCGGGTTCCTTTTTGTTCTATTGATGGTGTCTTTTGCTGTACAGAAGCTTTTCAGCTTAATATAGTCCCACTTGTCCATTTTTGCTGTTGTTTTCCTTGCCCAGGGAGATATGTTCATGAAGAGGTCACTCATGTTTATGTCTAAAAGGTTTTGCCTATGTTTTTCTCTAAGGGTTTTATGGTTTCATGACTTACATTCAGTTCGTTGATCCATTTTGAATTTACTTTTGTGTATGGGGTTAGATAATGGTCCAGTTTCATTCTCCTACATGTAGCTGTCCAGTTTTGCCAGCACCATCTGTTGAAGAGACTGTCATTTTGCCATTGTATGTCCATGGCTCCTTTATCAAATATTAATTGACCATATATGTTTGGGTTCATGTCTGGAGTCTCTAATCTGTTCCACTGGTCTGTGGCTCTGTTCTTGTGCCAGTACCAAATTGTCTTGATTACTATGGCTTTGTAGTAGAGCTTGAAGTTGGGAAGTGAGATCCCTCCTACTTTATTCTTTCTCAGGATTGCTTTGGGTATTCGGGGTCTTTGGTGTTTCCATATGAATTTTTGAATTATTTGTTCCAGTTCATTGAAGTATGTTGCTGGTAATTTGATAGGGATTGCACCAAATCTGTACATTGCTTTGGGCAGAATGGCCATTTGGATGATATTAATTCTTCCTAGTCATGAGCATGGGATGAATTTCCATTTGTTAGTGTCCCCTTTAATTTCTCTTAAGAGTGACTTGTAGTTTTCAGGGTATAGGTCTTTCACTTCTTTGGTTAGGTTTATTCCTAGGTATTTTATTCTTTTTGATGCAATTGTGAATGGAATTGTTTTCCTGATTTCTCTTTCTGTTGGTTCATTGTTAGTGTATAAGAAAGCCACAGATTTCTGTGTGTTAATTTTGTATCCTGCAACTTTGCTCTATTCTGATATCAGTTCTAGTAGTTTTGGAGAGGAGTCTTTAGGGTTTTTTATGTACAATATCATATCATCTGCAAATAGTGACAGTTTAACTTCTTCTTTACCAATCTGGATTCCTTGTATTTCTTTGTTTTGTCTGATTGCCATGGCTATGAGCTCTAGTACTATGTTAAATAACAGTGGGGAGAGTGGGCATCCCTGTCTAGTTCCCGATCTCAGAGGAAATGCTTTCAGCTTCTCGCTGTTTAGTATAATGTTGGCTGAGGGTTAATCATATATGGCCTTTATTATGTTGAGGTACTTGCCCTCTATTCCCATTTTGCTGAGCGTTTTTATCATGAATGGATGTTGAATTTTGTCAAATGCTTTTTCAGCATCTATGGAGATGATCATGTGGTTTTTGTCTTTCTTTTTGTTGATGTGGTGGATGATGTTGATGGATTTTCGAATGTTGTACCATCCTTGCATCCCTGGGATGAATTCCACTTGGTCATGTTGTATGATCCTTTTGAGATGCTGTTGAATTCTGTTTGGTAATATTTTATTGAGTATTTTTGCATCTACATTCATCTGGGATATTGGTCTGTAATTTTCTTTTTTGGTGGGGTCTTTGCTTGGTTTTGGTATTAGGGTGATGTTGGCTTCATAGAATGAGTTTGGGAGTATTCCCTCCTCTTCTATTTTTTTGGAAAAGTTTAAGGAGAATGGGTATCATTTCTTCTCTGTGTGTCTGATAAATTTCTGAGGTAAATCCGTCTGGCCCCGGGGTTTTGTTCTTAGGTAGTTTTTTCATTAGCATTTCAATTTCTTTGCTCGTCATTGGTTTGTTTAACTTTTGTGTTTCTTCCTTGGTCAGTCTTGTGAGGTTATATTTTTCTAAGAAGTTGTCCATTTCTTCTAGGTTTTCCAGCTTGTTGGCATATAGGTTTTCATAGTAGTCTTTAATAATTCTTTGTATTTCTGTGGAGTCTGTCTTGATTTTTCCATTCTCATTTCTGATTCTGTTGATTTGTGTTGATTCTCTTTTTCTCTTAATAAGTTTGGCTAGAGGCTTATCTATTTTGTTTATTTTCTCAAAGAACCAGCTCTTGGTTTCGTTGATTTTTGCTATTGTTTTATTCTTCTCAATTTTGTTTATTTCTTCTCTGATCTTTATTATGTCCCTCCTTCTGCTGACTTTAGGCCTCATTTGTTCTCCTTTTTCCAGTTTCGATAATTGTGATGTTAGACTATTCATTTGGGATTTTTCTTCCTTCTTCAACTGTGCCTGGATCGCTATATACTTTCCTCTTAAGACTGCTTTCGCTGCGTCCCACAGAAGTTGCGGCTCTGTGTTGTTCTTGTCATTTGTTTCTATATATTCCTTGATCTCTATTTTAATTTGTTCATTGATCCATTGATTATTTAGAAGCATGTTGTTCAGCTGCCATGTGTTTGTGTTTGTGATCCTTTTTTTTTTCTTTGTAGAATTTATTTCTAGTTTTATACCTTTGTGGCCTGAAAAGTTGGTTGGTAGAATTTCAGTATTTTGGAATTTTCTGAGGCTCTTTTTGTGAGCTAGTATGTGGTCTATTCTGGAGAATGTTCCATGTGCACTTGAGAAGAATATATATCCTGTTGTTTTAGGATGTAGAGTTCTATAGATATCTATTAGGTCCATCTGTTGTAGTGTGCTGTTCAGTGCCTCTGTGTCCTTACTTATTTTCTGCCCAGTGGATCTATCCTTTGGGGTGAGTGGTGTGCTGAAGTCTCCTAAATTGTATGCATTGCAGTCTATTTCCCTCTTTTTGTTCTGTTAGTATTTGTTTCACATATACTGGTGCTCACATGTTGGGTGCATATATATTTAGAATGGTTATATCCTCTTGTTGGACTGAGCCCTTTATCATTATGTAGTGTCCTTCTTTATCTCTTGTTACTTTCTTTGTTTTGAAGTCTATTTTGTCTGATATTAGTACTGCAACCCCTGCTTTCTTCTCACTGTTGTTTGCCTGAAATATGTTTTTCCATCCATTGACTTTTAGTCTGTGCATGTCTTTGGGTTTGAGGTGAGTTTCTTGTAAGCAGCATATAGATGGGTCTTGCTTTTTTATCCATTCTATTACTCTCTGTCTTTTGATTGGTGCATTAAGTCCATTTACATTTAGGGTGACTATTGAGAGATATGTACTTATTGCCATTGCAGGCTTTAAATTCGTGGTTACCAAAGGTTCAAGGTTAGCCTTGTTAGTATTTTACTGCCTAACTTAGCTCGCTTATTGAGCTGTTATATACAATGTCTGGAGATTCTTTTCTTCTCTCCCTTCTTATTCCACCTCCTCCTCCATTCTTCATGTGTTGTGTGTTTTGTTGTGTGCTCTTTTTAGGAGTGCTCCCATCCAGATGCCCTGTAGAGGTGGTTTGTGGGAAGCAAATTCCCTCAGCTTTTGCTTTTCTGGGAATTGTTTAATCCTGCCATCATTTTTAAATGATAGTCGTGCTGGTACAGTATCCTTGGTTCAAAGCCCTTCTGTTTCATTGTATTAAATATATCATGCCATTCTCTTCTGGCCTGTAGGGTTTCTGTTGAGAAGTCTGATGTTAGCCTGATGGGTGTTACTTTATAGGTTACCTTTTTTTCTCTAGCTGCCTTTAAAACTCTTTCCTTGTCCTTGCCATTTTAATTATTATGTGTCTTGGTGTTGTCATCCTTGGATCCTTTCTGTTGGGGGTTCTGTGTATTTCCGTGGTCTGTTCGATTATTTCCTCCCCCAGTTTGAGGAAGTTTTCAGCAATTATTTCTTCAAAGACACTTTCTATCCCTTTTCCTCTCTCTTCTTCTTCTGATACCCCTATAATATGGATATTGTTCCTTTTGGATTGGTCACATAGTTCTCTTAGTATTGTTTCTTTTCTGGAGATCCTTTTATCTCTCTCTATGTCTGCTTCTATACATTCCTGTTCTCTGATTTCTATTCCTTCCATGACCTCTTGCATCTTATCCATTCTGCTTATAAATTCTTCCAGGGTTTGTTTCACTTCTGTGATCTCCTTCCTGACATCTGTGCCTCCAGACTTCATCCCTTAGTTCTTTCATATTTCTCTGCATCTCCATCAGCATGTTTATGTTTTTTATTTTGAATTCTTTTTCAGGAACACTGGTTAGGTCTGTCTCCATCTCAGGTGTTGACTCTGTGATGTTTTTCTGCCTGTAATTTTGCCTTTTCATGGTGATAGAGATAGTTTGCAGAGCTGGTAAGTGTGACAGCTGGAAGAGCTTTCCTTCTTGTTGGTTTTTGGCCCTCCTCTTCTAGGAGAATAGCAACCTCTAGTGGCTTGTGCTGGGCAGCTGTGTCAGATTGGGCTTCTGCTTCCTGCCCGACTGCTATGGAGTTTATCTCTGCTGGAGCTGTGGGCATGGCCTGGCTCAGGCTGTTGCTCCAAAATGGTGGAGCCCCATTGGACGGGGAGCGGCCGGGAGGCTATTTATCTCTGTAAGGGGCCTCTGTGCTCCCTGCTACCCAGGGGGTTAGAGTGTCCAGAGAGAACCCGAGATTCCCTGCCTCTGGGCTAAGTGTCCTGCCCTGCCCCTTTAAGACTTCCAAAAAGCACTCTCCAAACCAAAACAACAACAGCAACAACAACAACAACAAAAATAAATAAATATATAAATGATTTAAAAAAAAGAGAAAGAGAAAAAAGCACGATTTTCTTTGTCCTCAGGTGCTGGTCTCAGGCATCCGCTCACTGGTCTTGCTTCCCTGTTTCCCTAGTATTGGTGTCCCTGTCCCTTTAAGACTTCCAAAAAGCACTCGCCAAAAAAAAAAAAAAAAAAATACAAAAAAACAATGGCTGCTCCTGTTTCTTTGTTCTCCAGCATCGGCCTCAGGCACCCACTCACCAGTTCTGCCACCCTGTTTCCCTAGTATCCAGGACCCCACGCATGCACTGTGTCTGCGCTCTGGTCTGGAATCCTGGGGCTGGGTGTTCAGCAGTCCTGGGCTCCTTCTCCTTCCCTGCTGACTCCTCTCCTCCCGCTGGGAGCTGATGGGAGGGACACTTGGGTCCCACCGGGCCAGGGCTTGTATCTTACTCCCTTCATGAGGCGCTGGGTTCTCTCAGGTGTGGATGTGGTCTGGATGTTGTACTGTGTCCTCTGGTCTCTATTTTAGGAAGAGTTGTCTTTGTTATATTTTCATAGATATATGTGGTTTTGGGAGGAGATTTCTGCTGCTCTACTCATGCTGCCATCTTGGCTCCGACTCCCACTCTCACCCCATAATCTTTTATGTGGAAGAAAAGCACAGTGCATTTAGTAATTTTAGATAATTCAAGGTAGATCAGTTTGCTTACTACTATTACTTATCTTCACAGTCATCTTGTGCTCATGATAGAGCTTATAAATAGATTTAGTAGGAATACACCTACTGGCAGCAGTGGGAAAATGGTCCACTTAAAATTTCAAATGTAAAAGCTATTACTGTATGTGAAGGGTAGAGTGTTCTGGTATAAGCCTGGAAGAAACAAAGTAGCTAATGTAAAATGCAGTAGTGCTAAAACATGTACATTTGATCATTCATGCATTCATTGGCATTTGCTGTTCCAGGTGCTGGGCAGGTAGCAGAGAACACAAAGAAAGATAAACATATCAGGGAGAAAAAAAATTTATTCCTTATATCCAGACACTTGGGCTCATTGTGATGTATACTTTAAGAACAGAATTCCTGAAAAATCAGGATGATAATGACAGCAGTAATAAGTATAGTTATAACCATCATTTTGAAGACTATGCTAAACATTTTAGGTGGATGATACAATTTTCACAGTAACTTTATCCAGTAGGCAATTTAGTTGCTCTCATTTTACTGGTTGAGGAGATTGGGGCTTAGAGAGATCAGAGGACAGTTCTTGTTACTTTTTTTTTTCTAAGTTAGGAAAAACATGCCTTTGGTGTACTTTGACTCAAATTTATTTAGAGACCTAATTCAAGTGTCTTTGACCAACCCTCACGTCCAGACTTCCTTGACTCAGATCTTTCAAGATTCCTCAGCAGTCAGTGCTCTTATGTGGAGTGTCCAGGGCTCTGCCCTGCTCTGAATGGAGTGCAGTGAGTTCTGCATACATGCCATAGTTCATTTTGCTCAGCTCTGCACCAGCCTGGCATTTGTGGAGTGCAGAACTGCATGACCAGCTGCTTGTTAGGGAATCTTTTCTGGTTTCTTGTCAGATGCAATTTGTAAACAGAGGACAGAAAAATGGGATGATGTGAGCACAGTGGTTATGTGAGGTGGGAGCATGGCCAGGACTTCCAAAGTAAAATATGTAAACATCAGAACTGTTTGAAGAAGACTACCAGGTGACACTGAACACATCACACATGGCATTGGTTCTCTTTAGCTCCAAAAACCCAGTCCAATCTTTGAGCATCCCTGGGGTAAGTGTTCACAGAGCAAACACAGAAATCCCTTTTACTTACAGGATGAGAGTCCATTTCCTGCTGCCTAAGGTCAGGGTTATGGGGCTGAGGGTTACTGAGAAGCAAGTTAGCCTTTTATTCAGACTTAATTTAAAAATAGCAGTAACAGCAGCCAGCATCACCACCTCCAGGCTGACATACTGAAGAGAAGAACTATGGATAGTTAGAAAAAAGATTACATACACATCTTGAGCTTTTAATTAAATTATGTATGGATTTGAAATTTAAAAAAGAAAAGCAAGATGTGTGTAAGTATGTACATATGAGTTGTATGTACATTGTAGATCAATAGACCCTGAACCTATGGCAGCTTCCTTCACAGGCAATTAGAATTCAGTATTGCTGTTGGTGGGGTGACAAGGGGTTTTTACATATACATATTCATTAATTGTGATTTTCTTTTTTTTACAATGAACTCATATACTCCCTATATAATGAAAAGAAAAAATGTATATAAAAGTACTTCACAAGTAGGAAAATAATAGCCCAAGATATATTTATTTTGGGGTGATTAAGTTTGCAAATTGCACATATTGGCACCCTCCCCAGTGGTGTTTTTCTCTTGTGAGCAATTTTATATTTTATACTATGTGGTAATTGTTGGAGTCTTCAGTGCCAGGACTGATAGCTTGGAGTAAAGATAACAGGAGGGTTTCCGATTGACAGAAAGGAACATCAAATATGATTCAGACCTCTCTGGATATTAGTAAATGGGCTAGCAATGAAATGACACTGGAAAATATTTCTATTTCAAGTCAACTGAGGATAATGCGTTAATCTACTTAAAATAAGTGAATTACTTATTGATTATAAAATTATTGCTTGATACATGATTTAACATATCCTCCCATATTTTATCTGAAATAAAAAGCATCCAAGATGTAGGCTGGTAATTCCAGCCATCTAATTAGGTTGATGACCTGTTTGGCCATATCTTGGTTGATGATTAGAGCATCTTTGAATGGTTCATTTAGATGAGCACATAAATAGATATTCTAATTCCATTCCAGGCAAAAGTGCCTGATGATGAGGAAATGGTGTAAGACAGATTCTACTACATGTTCATTTTTTTCAAATCTGTATTCATGGGAGACCTGCCACTCTACAGTTGGCAGAGTCAGCTGGAGTATTTACATTCTCTTTGGTGGTTCCTGATTTGTCTGGATGGGTAATATTAAAGATTCACTTCCTTCCTTCCATTAATAAAACATTAATAAATGTTTTGATTCTGATGTTTGAACAGTGTAGAATGTTTTGGCACTCTAATAAAGGTATATGTGCCTTAGGAAAGGTCATTTTATGCTTGTTTAAAGTTATTGCAGAACAGTTTATGAAAATGTATGGGAAAGGAGTTGGCACCTTTTATTTGACATTATTTTCCTCTCCTGAAATTACTTAATGACTAGAAAGAGCACCAAACACTTTTGATTCGAGCTCAGGATGTTTCTTGACACAATTATCCATAGACAAACAAACAAAAAAACCCAATAATTTTTTTGCCTGACAAAACATTCTTTGGGTTTCTGCATTGAGCAAGGCCCTTTATGCTTCATGGGAAGCCAAAAAACTAAGAGATACAGTTCCTACATTTCTATTCGCTTGAAAATTATTAGTTAATTGCGGTGACTTTCATTTTTTGTCTTTAAATAGGTGTGTTCAAAGTAATCAGTTTATAACTCAGGAATTTAATTAGTAAGATTTGGAAAACAAATTTTTTATTGATACTATTGTAGTTAGATTTTTTTCTTAATTGAATAGATTAATTTTCTTGATGATTCTTATATGAGTGGGGAGAATTTTGGGAAAACAGGTTATGTTTGTGGGATTAAAAATGGTTAGAGTTCTCTCTTAAATCGTATAGTGGCTGTAGGTAGTAACCACTATACAGTATAAAAAATACACCAATCAGAAAAAAGGTGATTGATGGATAGTTCCTGGTATTTGCATATACACTTCAATGGAATTTGGTAAGGCATATTTAAGCATTGCTATTCTGTAATTTTGTGCCCCATTCTTTGGAGGATATTTTATTATTTTCCAAGGTTGAGGTTTTCAAGGAAGACCTGAATATGATATAAATGAGAATTGTAGGTAGGTGCTCTAACCAGAGAGGTAAGGATTGAGTTGAAAGTGGAAGAAGATGAAGCACAGCTCTAGGATTTTCTTCAGTTTGATGTCTTTTTTTTCCCTCTCTAATCAGATGCTTGGAGACATCAGTGATATTCTAAGAAAATACAATTCACCAAAATTGGCTACCATAGCTGTTGTGGATGGAGAACCAATGACAAGTATTAAAAGCCTCTAAAATGGCAACTGAGAGAGAGAAGATCAAAGGTAGGAGGTAGGATGCATAGTGGTTAAGATCATAAAATCTGGAATCATGCGTACTTTGGCCCAAATCTTGGCTTGTCCGTTTACAGAAGTGCCCTTGTTTCACTACATTTAACCTCTTTGAACCTGGTTCTATTATTTGTAATTCAGGATGATAATAGTAATCCCTTATTATGAAGATTAAATGAACTATGCAGAGAGTTCATAGCACACAGTAATCACTAAATGCATGTTACTGCCATTTATCATGATGTGCATAAAAATAGCATAAGAATAAAGGAAGGCTGAGAAAAACAGGAACTCTACATTGAAACCAGAGATAGTGCTATATGCCTAGGAGTGACTTTTGAAAGTGTGGTCAGGTTATAAAGGTATCATTGACTCCTTGCTGTTCTATAGGAATTGTTTTATAAGCAATACTTACAGTTTTGGTCCTTTGGGGCTTTAGGTCATTAATGGATTTCACTGCCTGTCACCTGTTCTTTTGTACTAAAGAGCTCCTGAGGCATAAGTGATTTCTCTGCCCCTGTGCCCTGCATATAGATATTTGTTCCTTTCACTGGTAATGGGATCCGGATCCTCAGAGGAGTAGATACCTTGATACAAGGAAAAGTGAGGGGAGTATCTGGAGACAATTTGCTGTAGCTTTAAATAAAGATCTTTGAAAAAACACGCCAAAAGAATACTATAGGACGACAGGTCTAAGGAGAGGAAAGAAAGAAGATCAGATTTGCAGAGGGACAACCTGATCAGGGAAAAAGCCCTGCCTGAGACCAGGATGGGATGAAAGGAGAGGAAATAAAATACTGGAACTCAGAAGAAGTTGATTCTGTGATATATTTTGTCCCAAGGGAAGATTTTTTTTATTCAGAGTGTCCCAAGACCAGTGTCTTATTTTTAAAATTTAAATAAACTTTCATTTTAGAATAGTTTTAGATTTACAGAAAAGTTGCAAAGATAAAACAGGGTTCCCATAAACTCCTCACCCAGTTTTCCCTATAGTAACCATTTTACATCACTGCACATTTGTTCTAAGAAACCAAAATCGGCACATTGCCTATAACAACACTTGCTTTCAAATATTGCTAGTTTTTCCCAACACGTCTTTTTCTGTTTCAGGATCCCACACAGGATGTCACATTACATTTAGTTGTTATGTTTCCTTAGATTCCTCTAATCTGTGATGATTTCTCAGAGTTTCTGGTCTTTGAGGACCTTCACGGTTTTGAGAGAGATTTTGTAGAATATCTCTTAACTGGAATTTGTCTGAAGTTTTTCTCATGGTTAGACAGGCGTTACAGGTTTTGGGGAGGAAGATCATAAGGTGAAATGCCATTCGTATCACACTTTGTAGTCACGATTCATCACTGATGACACTGACCTTGGTCACCCGGCTGAGACAGTGTTTGTTAGGTTTCTCCACTGTAAAGTTTTCTTTCCCCTTTCCATACTCCACTTTTCAAAGTCATTAAGTTTAGTTCCCACTCAAAAGGTGGGGAGTTAGATTTCACCTCTTTGAGGTAAGAATACCTACATGTATTATTTATAATTGTTTATCATAGAAATGTTATCTTTTCTCCCATTTGTTTATTCAATTGTTTTATTTAAAACAGTATGGACTTATGGATATTTATTTTATACCTTAGGTTATAACCCCATGCTTTTTTTCCCCTCAAATATTTGCAGCTTTGGCCATTGTGAGCTTTTGCAGTTTCTGTGTCCTTTTAACATAACCCTGTTTTTTGAGCACTTCTTTGCTTTCTGGTACTATAATATTTTCCAAGCTCATTATCTTTATTTCATGCTCTAGCCCTAGAATTATCCATTTCTCCAAGGAGCTTTTATTCCTTTCATTAAATTATTCATTTACCCATATCTTGAGAGGAACAACTTTTATCAACTATAGTACAATGTTTATGTGAAGTTCCTTTTGTCTTTAGCCTGGCAATTTCTCATCAAAATACAATTCTCCAAAGTTACTTAGATTAGTACATTTTTCTCCGCTTTCTTCAGTGAAGTTATTCATGTATTTGTAATAGAGTTAGATTCTGTTTTCACAGTATACATTCCATGCTGATCCTCCAATTACCTGGTTGAGTTCTTTAAAAATTTCCATTTAAGTTTATTTTTTGTGCTGTAAAGTTCTGCAGTTTTGACGTTTGACTGATGTATAGTGTCATACATCTGGCATAGAGCTAAGTTCCACCACCCTAAATTATTCCCTAGTCAAATGCTCCTCTTCCCAAACTTCCAGCAACCATTAATGGGTTTTCTACCCTTCGAGTGGTGAGAGGATATCTTTTGCCTTGTTCCTAGTCTTAGGGGAAAACATCCAGCCTCTCACTATTAAGTATGATGTTAGCTATTGGTTAATTACATATGTATGTAAAGAGCCCCACAAAGATATGAGATTCAAAGAAGTGACCAGAGCAGAAAATTATTTCACCTTTTAGACAGAAAAACAATACATTTGTGAAGAATTGACAAGACTTAAGAGGTTTGGGCTAGGTGTAATAAAATAGTGAAGTCATTGTATTTGTTTATACAGCCTTCTCAGTCCTGAATTCTCTGTCTCCGGTGATAAGGATGCCTTCCACCCTCCTGCTACAAAGAGGGTGCCTTTCACATGGAGGCTGTCTCCTTCTTTTAGGTGGACAACGAAGGGCCACAGATATCCTACCTTGTTTCTCAAGTACCTTTGGTTCAAACTAATCAATATGTCAAAGTAGCCTGCTTTTGGGTGACATATTCTGAACTCCCGTACTGGTTTATGTTGAACAGTCTCCTACAGGGAGGAGCTCTTACAGACTTTACATGGCCTACTTTCAAATTGTGCTGATGAGATTTTGGATCAAATCTGCATAGTGTAACTATGTTTTCTCAACTACTCACACAATGAATTGAAACTTGAACATGATGTTTTTATAAATAAAAAAGAAACCTCCGTCCGATTTTGCTTTCCATCATGCCTTCCTCTTCTTGGCCAACTTATCTGTAATTAAGTAAGAGGTGTATCAATGAGCAAACTTGCTCCTTAGTACACCACTTGTAGGCTGCTGGTGTGAAAAAGGAAGAGGTGGATGCCATCCACGGGGGCCTCTGGTATTTCACCTGGAGCACCTTGGTCATGTCCCCTGTCCTTGATTTCAGGTGGTGATGGCCTAGTTAGGTGTTTCCATCATGTGCTCGACAGCATGGTTACAACTTTCACCCCCTGAATTGTATTTTTTTATACTACAAAAGCCAATTGCCTTTGAAAACAGGCAATTTCTTAAATCAGTACTTTTTTCTCCACTGTCTTCAGTGAAGTTATGTCATATAAGGCCTCTGTTTTCTCAGAATTGACTCATACCACTGAATGTCCCTAACAAGCTTTCCATTTCATTTCCTTTCTGGTAGAGTCCAGCATGCTTGTATCTCCATAGAAATGCTACTTGGGGCTTCAAAGACATTTCTTTAACTGGTGTTTCCTTTGAACCTAAAGAGTGTTTTTTTCCTCAAAAGTATTTTCTAGGAATATAGTGGCAATGTCTCAAATATTAATCAGTTTCTACAATCTGGCTACATCTCATCATTGCATGTACATTTTTAGTGTTATCTTTAAAAAATATTCAAATATTACATTATTTTGAGGTATGATTTATAAAGGGAAAAATAATAATATTGGTATATTTAATATTGCATGCTGTGAGTCTCTCTGATATAATGTATTGAGAAAGCAAAAAAGACATTTTTTGTCACATTATTCTAATGCCAGTGGGGTGGGATGGTGAAAATAATATTGATTTTAACAGGGAGTATCTATTCATACTGTGTATGTGTTTTTAATGTACAACAGTATTTCACATAAATATTATTTAATTTAGAATTTGTAAGTCAATTATTCTTTAAAATGATAATGTGTAGTTTTGGTAAATCTCTTGTTAGCCAATTTGAGTTGACACTTTTTTGCAGTTGGTTTATGTAGCCCAGACTTTGTCATTATGAAGAGCTGAATCAGATGAGCCCAAATACCAAATTCTCCATGCTATCGTGCAGTATTTGCAAACTTACTTACAGATTACCAATAAAATACTGTTTTGCTTCCATTTGAAGTCACCAGTTTTTCCTAATAAACTTCAGTTTGCTTCATCTCACGATCATTTTAGCATTTAAAAATTTAGTTCTGTGCATGATGTAGGTGCTTAGTGCCCTGGAGGATGTATTTTTAAATTAGCATTTTATTTTTAGCAGATCCAAAATAGAGCAATTGAAGTCTTTCCTTGATACTCAGAATGAGACTCAAACACAAACCGGTTGGGCCACAGGGCTGCTACATTTGACAGCCTCATTGAAACATGCATTTATAGGCTCTTGGCTACTCTGTACTACTGATGGGAGCTACTCTGGCATCATCAAAGCTGTGAATTAGAAATTAGGTAAAGATCTCTCAGACAATCTAGGATAGCTGTATACTTTATTTTAAACAAATGACACGTAAGTGTAAAATATTTGTGATAATACTTCACACTACACTCATAGGTGTCTCATCTACATTTGTTAGGACATCTCAGTACTGTGAAATCTCCATTCAGCTGGTCATATTTAAGTCTGATGACAACTGGTGTGAGACTGTCTGCTTTTATTATAATTTTTAGGCTTTGGAGTAACTCATTAGAACGGATTTATACAAGTAATACAGGATATTTTTTAAATTGTGCAGGAAGTTTTCAGTTTACTTCTAAAATGTCTTCTTAATAAAAGTGTTGGAGTTGAAAATAATTGCAAAATACTCTTTAAAAAGAATTTTGAAAGAGTGAAAGCAGAGTTCATTTTAGGAAGTACACTTATTGTTGGAGAATAATAATTATCTATCATCTATATAATATCACTATTTTTATAATGACTATTACTGTTGGGTCTGGCATTTTGGCCAATTCCTGTTTTGGCACCAAACAATAATTAGGAAGGGAGAATAATATTTTATTGATGACATTTAACATTATCTTATTAAGATATTTATGATTATTCTGTTCTGGGATCTTTCCTGTTGAAACCTGAATGTTTCCATTTCTATTTTCTATACATTTTATTTCACAGTTGCTATCATACTTGTTTTTCTTTTAAAGCTCTGAGCATTTCTCTTCTTTGCTCAGAGGACCTGCTTTCAGTGTCCTTCATTGCCTCTAGAATAAAACTCAAAACCTTACCCTGATCCTTTAAGGAGTTGGATCCTAATTCATGCCCTATTTTCTGCTCAGACTGCTCCCTGTGCTTGGCAGGCTTTTGCCCATTTCTGTGTGTCCCAATTTCATCTGTCCCTTCAGGGCTCCATTCAAAGGCAAGACTTTTCTTTATGGTTTCTCTCAATTTCAGCATTGGACCCAAGAGTCTGCTTGTTGTGAGCTGTGTACCATTCTAGGCATTTTACATCTGTGACACAAATATATTTTAAACATATTAAACTGCTGAATTTTTATTTTCTTTTCAATCATGTTGGCTTGTAGCCTCCTATTTCAAGGTGAGCCATGAGGCTCATGGTATTAGAGGTGTGGTATTGAAGTATTGGTCAACTTTAAGCCTGAAATGTGACTTCTTGTATTGAGACAATGATATTTAAATCCATGTTTTTTGGAAACTTCATAATTCCAAATGTCCTTTTTTACCTAATGAAGACCCACGTCTGGATCTCCAAATCATTCAGCATTTTTATATGTTAGGGTCTGAGGGAACTCTTGATGTGATACAGAAGGAGAGAAAAGTCCATCTCAATTGACTGTGGGCATTAAGATAAAAAGTGGAAGGAGAGACACTGAGTAGAAGCACGAAAGAGGTTTATGTTCTTCTCCCTTTCAGGGTGGAACCCTGATGGGGCGTCAGTTGGTAGAAATATTGAAACATCTTGTGGAGAAGCATGAAAACATTAGAATAATGTAGTAGTGTGTTTCCTCCATAAGCCTCTAGGAGAAGCTCTGCACTCTGCAGGGCCATCCTGGCACAGGCCCGATGAAGTGGCACTGACAGCAAAAAAAGGCTTCCTGGATGAAACAAGAAGCTCTCCTAACTTCCTGTGGCCTGTGGAACACAGAGGACTCATAGGTTTAATATGCCCCAGGAGAGAGGCCAGGTATGGAGAGGCTGCCAAGGGTAGGAAACTCATGCGAAAAAATGGCTGGGACAAAGATGATTTCAGCTGAAGGGAACATCATGGTGCCCCAAAGCTCAAATGGGCCATTGCCTCCCTGTGTCATTTGTTCAGGGAGCAGAGCCACTCAGCCACTTTTCAAAAAGAACCACGAAAGCATTAGGAGCTGCCTTCTCCACATTGCCTACCAGGGTCATTCTGAATGCACCCCACCCAGTGTACACTGATGTCATGGTGGTGAATAGGAAGATGGTAACAACCTGGGAGAAGGGACCACAGATTATACTTGAAGGGGTCTTTTTCTTTTATCAATTGTAGATTAAATGAGAGTTCCTGTGGCCAGGATTCTCACCTGGCCATGGTTGGCTAGCTCACTGCACACCTGTGGGCAATACATGGCTGTTGACTCTATATAAAGAGCTCTGCCAGTGCTCTGGGCACGACGTGGTGGTAGGGCTGCAAGGCTGCAGGAGAGCAGAGCAGAGGCTGGAGTGGTGGCACCACCGAGGACAGAGGCCCAGAGGACGGCTCTGTGGGACAGCTGTGCAGAGAGGCCTGGAGGATGGCTGTGCGGGACAGCTGTGCAGACAGAGAGGTCCGAGGATGGCTGTGTGGACAGAGGGGCCCAGAGGCAGAGACCAGCTTGCTGCATGCAGACTCACTCTGAGTAAAAGGGATTTTAGTGACTGACCTGCCACCTGGGAATAAAGTTGGGTATAACACTTTCACCTCAAGAACATTTTGCTGTCATTTTCTTTGGTCACACTGAATCCATAGCGAACTTGCCCGGGGCTGAAACCCATTGGCAAGACATCAATCAATAAAGACTGGTTATTAGTTGTGCTTTTTTTTTTTTGGAAAGGTTTCTACACTCTCCTTCCACCATTGTTTAGCATGTTAGAGGCTTGTGAAAAAATTAGAATAGTTACAGACTATGAGGTCACTATGTACTTGGTTTTAGCCATTCTGAGTTTGGTGGGAGTGAAATTTTGACCTTATTACACAGTTAGTTGTCACAATAACCATGTATATTCTCAGAAGTAGATTCCAAGGGAAGAATTCCAGGGCAAGTCATTGATTTGGGAGGTGATCCTGGGAATCCCCAAGAAGGAAGTGAAATAGGGAAGGGCAGGAAACTAATTCAGTGTAATTAAGCCAGTTAACATTATGGATCACTCTAGGTTGGTGCGCCCGTGCCTGTCAAGTAGCCAGCAGGTGAGCCAGCTGACTCCTGGTATTTGCAGCTGAGCATGCTCTCACCTAATGTGTCTTGGATCTTACAGCCTCACATCATGTGAGTGACCTATTGTTCACTCTCAAGGCTTTTTTCCCTTGTCAATGTGGAGATACAGGTATGAAATCAGAGATCAGGTATGAAAAATGCGGGTAATACTGCCCCTTGACTTAGGTGCAGAAAGCAGGGAGGAGCTATTTTACATATTCTGAACTGTATTCCTAAACCAGTCAGACCACCAGAAATATTTGGAATATATTAGCTCAGCTCTTCTCAGAACCATTTCACTAAACTGTTTCCTCATTCTGCCTTTCAGGTTATTGAAAACCAGCCAAACGATTATAATAATGGTTAGCATTTATAGAGGTCTTATGTTTTAGACACCTTGATAGGTATCTTAAATTGAATTTTAGCAACTCTGTCTGCATAAATCGTGGCCGATAGCAGTTAAACTCATTAAATATATAAGGATTAAAGAAGCTCATGCACGTGAAATACTTAGCAGAGTGCTTGGGACTAAGTAAGAACTCAATATAGGGTAATGGCAGTGGTTATTGGCATTGCTGTTACTATTATTTCTTGTAAGAATAAGTATGTAGATATGACTACTTAAAAACTGTACATGGAAGCCACAGAACTTCAAAATGCAAGACTATGAACTCTTGATAAACAGAACCAAATATTACATATGACTTCTTTTTCCAAATAGGCAGTTTTGGGGAATAACAGTGGAATTCTAGTTAATTAAATACATGTGAAATTAGATTTATCTAATTAGAGCAGGCTTGTTGGAAGAAAAAAGAAGATATCCTATTTTTGTGACCTTCCCTGGAGATTTTCTTTGGTGAGGGGCCTGTTAAATGGTGGTAATAAGTTTAAATGTTTTTTGGTACTAGTCTTTATTTACGATTATGGCTATAGTGAAATGGAAGAAATGGCCACAGCCATCACTTTTCTGGCTACTTAATTTTTAATCTTAGGGTTTTTGAAAGAAAAAGAAGTAAAAGGAACTAATTGGATGTTTCCAATCAAAGGATGTCCCCTTTTTTAAATGATCACAGACAGTTTTCTTCTAAGGATAGTGAGTGGAGTTAGCAAACTTGCTTCTGAATGTGAAATGATGAGAGTAAATAAAGTCTATAAGAAAAGGCAGTTAGTGGAATAAGTGCTTTATTTTATTGAAGAACAATAGGGACGTTGGTAAATTTGGAATTCAGTAGGTTAGAAGTTATCCAAGCATTACCAGCAAATAGAGATGGTAAGGAATTTGTATATTTGTAAATAACTAGAGATTTTCATTCATCAATAATTATAAATTTAAGAAATTAATTAATGTATTGATATAGATCCAGAGCCTAGGGGAATTAGATTTTAAAAAAGGTTGTCTTTGATTTCTTCTTGAAAACTGCCTTTATCAACATAAAAATAATAAGCCAAACTTATCCCTTCATATCTATTTCTTTTCATATCCTCTCTTTTACATAAAGACATGCAGAGGTACTTGTGTTAGTATACTGTAAATAACTTTTATTATTTTAAAATCTCATTTATCTGATGGGCCTGGGAACATAGCCCCTACTTTCATGTCTGAGGGTAATGATCTTGTGGGTAAAATTACAGTATTTCCAGAATCTCTTGCCTGGCCTTATTGCATCTTCACATCAATAGGTGTTTCCAAGGGGTGGACAGAAGTAGTCCATCTCCGTATCAGTAGGTGATTACATGGAGCCGGGGATGAGGGCAGAGCGAGGGCATATCTGGACCAGAGAAGTCCGGTGGGATCCTTTGCAGCCAGGTCACAAGAGACATGGGTGAGCATAAATAGATAACTGCTTGTCAGCAGTAAATGGGTTTCTCCCACTTTATTTCTCCCTTTTACTGACTTTGGCTTCAAAGGTTATTTTCCCCAGTCTGGGAACATATTTTCCCCCTGGAGTTACACCTGGAGGTAGTCAGCAGGACCTCTGAACCTGAAATCTGTCTTCATGGGTGTGATGCTTGGTCAGCTGTCCCAGAGATGTGGGAAGACACCCAGAAACCCCACTGTGGATGGTGGGGAGTCTCCCGTGGCTGCTGTGCTGGGGGATGATGACTCACCCTTCCCTACAGCAGTGGTGGAGGGTGCAACTTCACCCAGTAACCCCCTCTATAGGGCTTCTACATGGGGTGCCCCTAGTGGGGAATTGGTCTAGGGTAAAGCACCCCTAGAGGAGGGGTATGCCCTTCCCCAGAACTGGGGAAGGGTGGAGACATCGGAAGCTGTGGAATCAGCCCTCCATGAAAGTGGCCATGTAGCAGCTGGGATTGTGGGATGTTTGTTTCTTGAGATAGTAGAAAGGGTCATCGAGGAGAGAGACATACTTTGGCATCACTTGGAGGAGCTGGGATGCCCTTAACAGTTACTGAGAAGACAGGTTGTGCTCCTGGAAGATACATTAGCAGTGAGGGAGGAGGCAGCAGGAGAATCTGCACTGCAGGAGGCTGCAAGGAGCAGGAAGGAAGGAGCGGTGCCTTCAGTCCCAGAGATGGTAGAGGAGGTGTCAGGAGAGGATGAGGGGGTGGAGCCAAGAGCCGATCTTTTGTCGAGGCCACTGCCCAAGGCACCAGGCTTTCCTGTATTAAAGGCCCATCGTTTGTGATTAAGAAAGTAAAAATGCAACAACAGTGGGCTCCACAGGGGGAGGAACTTGTGGAGCACTCCATGCTCCACCCCTATACCCAGGATGAGCTGGTGGACGTGAGCATCTGGTTTCAGTAGAAACCATCAGAACCTCTGCCTGCATGGCTTTTGCATCTTTGGGACATATGGGTGAAAAACACTGTTATATTGGGTTCTGAAATGGGTAGACTGGCTTCTCTGACAACTCACCTTTCACTCCGGCAGTGGTTGCAAAGTGCCCGTCACACCTCAGGGAATCAGATGCTTCTGGATTAGCTGACAGCAGCCATCAGGACAGTTTGGCCCTAATCAGGACAGTTTGGCCCTAATCAGGGTAATTTACCATACTCACCCACTAGCTGGAAAACATATGCAGAGCTCTAGCAGGTGTTACAGGAGTTGGGTATGAAAAATATCCATAATATAGATACCCAGGGGCCTGATAAGGAGTTGTTCGCTGTAGAAATGAGAAATCTGGTGCTCCATACAGCTCCCCCATCTCTCTTTGGGTCCCTAGTGACTACTCCTGCCCCCCACATAGGGCAACTCATAAGTGAGGCTACTTGTACTTTAGCAGACGTGGGAGAGGTTGAAAGAATAAGAGCATTGAAAGAAGTATAGGCTATGACTGAAAGGAGAGGTGCAAAGGGCCCTGTGAAGGCCTAGAGGACCCAGATGTGGATTGCTTTGATAAAGGCTGGGATAGTAAAAGAAAAATATGATGGGCAGCCTAATAAGATCTTGTTAGAACTGTGGCTCAAATTAAAGTCAGAGCAGCAGTTTCAGCCACTGAGGTCCAGGACATGGAAGCCAGAGGCAAAGCCCCATGCCCGACCTGTGTCCCTGCAAGACTTCCTGGGGGGAAGTACTCAGGCTTTGGCTCCTCACCCCCACAGGAGGATGATTGGGTGTTGCAGTGTGACTGAGGGGGTAGTGAAGGCCCCCCCTTGGGGGACATGGTAGGGAACAGAGACCACATGTAGAATTAGCAATTCATTGGTCCCCTGTGAATGTACAACATGTCCTGGTGCTGGTGGACACAGGAGCTGATTTAGGTAACCCTGAGCATTTTTCTGGGACCCCTGCTATGATAGACGGCTATGGGGGTAAGGCAGTTAGAGTGAAGAAAGCCAAAATCCCACTGGGGATAGGGCATTTACCCCCAAAGGAGTATACTGTGTACATTTCTCTGATCTTTGAATATATTTTGGGGTTCGATATCCTGCAGAGCCTGTGGTTACAGACCATGGCAGGTGAGTTCAGACTGAGGATATTTGTGGTAAAGGCAGATCTGAGGGGACATGACAAACACTCGCCTTAGCTCTTCCTTTACCTTGGTGGGTGACAAATACAAAGCAATATAAATTGCCTGGGGGACACATGGAAAACAGAGAAACTCTACAGGAGTTGGAGAGGGTGGGCATCATAAAGCCCACTCATAGTCCTTTTAATTCCCCAGTGTGGCCAGAGGAAAAAGCCAGATGGCTCCTGGCATATGACCATGGACTACAGGGAATTGAATAAAGTCACACCCCCTTTGCATGCTGCTGTCCTTTCTATAGAAGCCCGCATGGACACCCTCAGTCATGAACTAGGGATGTATCGTTATGTTGTGGACCTTTCTAATGCTTTCTTCTCTATTGACATAGCACAGGAAAGTCTAGAACATTTTGCCTTCACATGGGAAGGCTGGCATGGACATTCACTGTCCTCCCACAGGGATACCTCTGCAGTCCCACCATCTGTCATGGACTCATAGCCCAGGACTTGGCCACATGGAAATGGTGTGGCTGTATCACTACATTGATGATATCATGCTCATGTCTTACTCTCTTGCAGATTTAGAAGGGGCAGTTCCCAGACTGCTGTAACATCTACAGGAGGAAGGATGGGTTGTGAACAGCATCAAGGTTCAGGGACCTGGTTTGTCTGTAAAATTCTTGGGGATTGTATGGTAGGGTAAAACTAAAGTTATCCAAGAAGCAGGCATAGGCAAGGTTCAGGCTTTCCCTACCCCTACCACTGTGGCAGTATTACAAGAGTTCTTTGGTCTTTTGGGCTACTGGAGAGTGTTTGTCCTGCACTTGACATAAATTCTGAAGCCCTTATACTGGTTGGTATGAAAGGGCATCAGGTGAGACTGGTATGAAACATGTGCAGCTGCTTTTACTGCTGCTAAGTGAGGAGTCAAGGCCATAGAGGCCTTGAGTGTAATGGACTCAGGCCCTGTGAGAGAGAGGTTCATGTAACCGAAGATGGTTATGGATTGAGCCTTTGACAATGGCTTGAATGGACCCACCAACCTGTTGGATTCTGATCACAACTATGAAAAGGAACAGAGGTCCAGTATACCTTGATAGAGAAGCAACTGGCTGTTGTGTACCATGCCTTGCTGGCTACAAAGTCCATCACTGGAATATCTCCTACCAAGGTAATAACTACCTATACCATCACGGGGTGGGTGTAAGATTGGACCCAAAGGCTATGGAGTGGTGTGGCACAGAAGCCTATACTGGCCAAATGGGGTGCATATTTATAGTAGTGTAGTGTCCTCTCCACTAGTCACTTAGGTGGAGAACTCCAACACTTACTGGGGCCAGTGACATATACTAGTGGAAAGCAGGAAGAACCTTCTTTTGAGCCATTGGTAGCTGAGTGTCCTTATTGGGAGGAAAAAGCTGCTATACCTGAAGATGCTTGGTATATGGGTTGCTCCAGTCATGGGCAGCCCCCAAAATGGAGGGCTGTACCTTTCCGTCCTAAGACTGAGACAATATGGATGGAAGACGGAGAGGGGAAGACCATTCAATGGGCTGAGTTGTGGGCAGTATGGCTCGTGATCACCCAGGAGCCCTCCCATATAGTTGTCTGCACTGACAGCTGGGCTGTCTATTGTTGCTTGACCCCTTGGCAGCCACATGGGACCATGCCAACTGGATGGTTGATCACTGGCCTCTGGGGGCAACAGTTGTGGCAAGACTTATGGGCCGCTGGTTAGACTAAGACAGTTATTGTGTATCATGTGACAGGCCATTTGCCTTTGGCATCCCCAGGAAATGATGAAGCAGACACACTGGCCCAGGTGCACTGGCTAGAAGGAAAGCCTGCCTCTGATGTGGCCCAGTGGCTACACCAGGGTTTGTTGCACGTGGGGCAAAAGACAATGTGAGCTGCAGCCCCTCAGTGGGGCTTGCCGTTGACCTTTGAAGATGTCAGTAGGGCCTGGAAGGAGTGCCTTGTGTGCTCTAAGAGGGACTTACACTGAGTCCCACAGCAACATGGGACAATAGTAAGAGGGCCAATACCCCTTGTCAGGTGGCAGATAGACTATATTGGGTCTCTGCTCATATCAGAAGGTTATTGGTATGCCATGACTTGTGTGAATATGGCTACTGGACTGTTGGTTTCTTTTCCTGCATGTAGTGCAGATCTGCAAATGACCAAAAGGGACCTAGAGAGTCTCTTTGTAGCCAATGACCAGCTACAGGTAATTGAGGGTGATCAAGGCACCCATTTTACTGGACATGCATTACAAGAATGGGTGCATCAATTAGGAATAAAGGGGAAGTTTCATGTACCATATAACCCCACTGGGGCAGGCATGATAGAAAGGTACAATGGTTTGTTGAAATGGCCTCAAGTCAGACACCAATGGTCTACGGGGCTGGAGAGTTTGCTTATGGACAGTGTTACTGCTTTTGAATGAGAAGCCCTGAAAAGGAGCTTTGTGCTCTGTGAACATGCTAACACACATTGCTCTCCTATACAACTGTATGAGCAAACCAAAGAGGAGTTATTGAAGCCATGATATTGTCAGCAGAGAACATCCTGATGCCAGCCCCAACTGCATTAAACCCTGGAGACTCTGTTGAGTGGATATGGCCCTGGACATATTGACACATGGACCAGAGATGGCTCGCCCTTCTGGTACCTTGAGGAAAAGGCCCAGAAGCTGGCCTTCTGTGTGTTCTTGGAGTAACTGCAGAAAACATCTGGGAGGTAAGAGCACCTTTCAGGGAAGTTTTGTTTTATCTTTATAGACTGTGCATGTATCTGCTATAGCCCTCTATAGTGACCCATCTGTAACTCCCACAGGGAGAGGGGTGAAGTTCTGGTGTACTAGACCAGGACGAGATCCCATTCCTGCCACTGTCCTATCACAGGACCAATCTCTGGCATGCATCCTACCTAATGGACAAGATCTGCCTATGCTGGTGTCATCTTACCACCCTTAAGGTTATTTTCTTTTACAGTCCCTGTGGCCTGGACCTGTCTCCTGGCCACAGCTGCTACATGATGATTGCTCTGAACTCCCTACCCATTCAGCTACTGGTCACCTGTGGAATGCGACCTTGAACCTAGCTGACTACTCCGGTTTGAGGATTATTATGATTTTATTGCTGTTGTTATTGTATGTTATTAGCCTGGTTACAGTGCTCCAGTTTTCTTGCAGAGGGGCTGTTGTGGAAGATGGGGAGCAAGTACATTGAGGCGAGATTTCTGGAGGGGTGGGCTGTGGGTAAAATTGCAGTATTTCCAGAATGTCTCACCTGCCCTTAATGCATCTCCATATCAATAGGTGTTTCCAAGGGGTGGAGATAAGTAGTTCATTTACATATCAAGAGGTGATTACAAAGTGGGTGGGAAGCCAGGGTACACCAGGACTGGAGAGGTTTGGTGGGGTTCTTTTGCAGCTGGGTTGTGAGAGACACGGGAGAGCAGAAGTGGTCAACTTCTTATAAGTCGTAAATGGGTTTTTTCCCACTATATTTCTCCCTTTGATTTGGCTTCAAAGGTTATTTGCCCTGGGCTGGGAACATATTTTTCCCCTGGAGTTATAGCCCTCCATAAGGAAGCAGGCTGCTGTGGGGACATGAAGAGGGATCTGCTGAGCACACATTTTAGCAATTCTGCCAAATCCATGGGACTGCGGTGGATGAGTGTGTGGGTAAAATTACAGTATTTTCAGAATCTCTCACCTGGCTTTAGTGCATCTCCATATCAGTGAGTGTTTCTAGGGGGTGGAGAGATGTAGTCCATCTGCATATCAGTAGGTAATTACATGGGTGAGTAAGGGCATATCTGGATTGGAGAGGTTGGATGGGGCCCCTTCTTCTACAGCTGGGTCACAAGAGACATGGGAGAGCAGAAATGGATGACTGCTTGTAATAAATAAACAGGTTTCTTCCACTTTCTTTATCCCTTTGACTGATTTTGGTTTCAAAGGTATTTTGCTCTGGGATTTTTCCCCTGGAAGTACAGAGTGGTAGTGGAGTGGGGAAAGTTCATCTCAAGATTTGCCTCTTAGATTCCTTTTATCTATCTATTCATGCACTTCACCTCATATTTGAGTACCTATTATGTGCCTGGCTGTGTGTTAGGTGCTAGTTTTATGGTAGTAGGTAAGATGCTACTGGTGCCATCAAGAAACTTGCATTCTACTGGAATTTTCTAGGAAGACTTCCAATCACTTTGGTTTTTATTGATTTTCCTCTTAATAAATTGCTTATTCACTTTTAATTAAAAACAATAAGTACTTGTTAAATGACGTAACGTCAGATATTGCTGATTATTGATGTGACAAAGACAAATTGTATCCTTATGAGTTGAACAAGAAAGCCAATTGTATCCTTATGAGCTGAACAAGAAAGCCAATTATTTTGGCACAATGAGAAAAGTGCAATGACAGAGAAGTTCAAAGTTTTATGGGACTGAAGACTAGGAGAATTAACCCATTCTGCTTTAGTTGAATTCAAATGGTTTTTACAGGAAATGCATTGGTTCGCTATCATCACTTTAACTTTTCATAAGGAAACACCCCAAAACTCAGTGGCTATAACAGTTACCACATATTATTGTTAATGACCAGAAGGTCTGACTGGGTGGTTCTTCTGATATTGGCTTACCTTGCTCATATGTCCGCCATAGATAAGGGCCAGGTAGGCAGTTTGACTGACCTTGGCTGAGGGTTGACACGTGTGTGGAGGTCAGCTGGCTGTCAGCTGCTCCAGGATGGTCTTGACATGTTTCTGTCACATCCCTCCATCACCTGCCTGGATATGATCTATAGTGGAGACAGAATAAGCATGAGAATAGATTTCAGTGTGTTAGTACTTTTTAAGCCTTTGTTTGTATCATGTTTGTGATGAGCCTAGAATCAGAGTCAGCATGGGTTGAATGCACTGTGCACAGAGTGAAGATTCAGAGCCGTCCACATCATCAGTTTACTAGAGGAGGAAGCAAATGAACTGAAATTTGAATGAAAAAGGAATCAGATGAACATTCCAAGAGAGGTATCAGCACATGTGATGACAGTGAATCCTGAAAGTCTCCTAGCTTAGGGAACTCCAAGGAAATTGATATGATAGGAGGAAATAGTGCCTGTGTGAAATGGTATTTTAGAGATTCCAAATTCTTTCCCCTCTCAAACCTTCTCTCGTGGTCCCTCTTTGGGTGCTCTCCTTGGAGTACTTTTACTAATTCCTGCTCATCATTTAGGTATTAGCTCACATGTCACTTCTGAAAACTGAGAAACTCTGATCATGGCAATTTGTGTTATGGTTTCCCCAATCACATTTTTTTTAGCTTATGGCTCCCAGTCTTTACCATTTAATGCATTTGTCATGATTTGTAATTAGATGAATTTAGGCATCTATTTGTTTAATATCTGTCTTTTCCATTAGATCAGAAGCTCTGTCAGGACACATATTCTTCTTTTACTATTTTAATGTCAGTGTTTGCCATATATGTATTCAATAATGAATGAAATAATGCATACAAGAGGGTTAAGCAAGAGCTGGTGTAGGGGCCAGGCTGCCCCAAGATGTGCCATTGTAAAATGTGGATTTTTTTCAGAGTTGAAAACAATCAAGGCCCAAAAAATTCAGAAAAATACTTTGACATCCTCCCCTTTCACACACATGCACCAACCACAGCTACATAAAAAGAATTTAGATAGAGGACATGATTCAGGAGGAGAGCCATCACCATAGATAGCTAATTATAATGTAAACTAGGGGTGATAGATAGGAAGGGATGTAACAAAGCTTTTGGTTAAAACTTCCTTCTGTGCCCCATTGGTTCTGTGTGGGCTGATCCAGTATTTTTTATCATCAAACATCTACTCTTCCCATGTTCTTGTGAATTACTTCCCTTTTCCTTTGAACTCTCAGACACCTACCCCCTCGGTTCAGGCTGACTTATGTACCTCATTCTCCCTGACTATCTTTGGAACCCATGTCTATGGCTTCCCCATACATACGTAACTAAACCTTTTTTTCCCTCCCTGTTATTATGTCTTAGGTCAATTTGATTCTTAGACCAGCTAGAAGAACCTCGAGGGGTGGATGAAATTTCTTCCTTCCCAACATCACTGTGAATAGACTTTGATGCTGAGCAGAGGAATATGAATTTGATCCTGGAAGCTAAAGAGAGTCTTTTAGAAGATTTTAACAAGATGCTAACATAATTCTGAAATTTAAAGAGACTACATTATTGAGAGAATGGCTGATAAAAAGACTAATGTAGGCTGGGGAACCAGGTAGGAGGCTACTATAAACTCCACATGAGGAGTGACAAAAGTTTGGATGCAGGATGTGGGAATAGAAAGGAGATTACATGGATGGAGAGGAGAAGGAATCTACAGGACAGGTTTCCTGTGGTTTGTTGGTCTGGTGTTCTGGATTTCTCACTTTCCTCTCAGAAATCATCATAAAACAACAAAGAGAAACATAAACTTGCCAATACATAATTGATGAAACAAAGCCTGGTATCCTGAATCACAGTCTATGAACAAGGGCTGCCAGATGAAACTAAGGGAGAAGAAGGGAGTCAGAATGTACTCCAGGGGATGGCTGTGGCTCCAGAACTCAGACAACAGTGGCACATACTGGTTCTCCTCGTAGTTTCACAGGATGTTCAAGACCGAGAATTCTCGTTATTAACTAGGAAGTAGATGGGAAAGTTCATGCAAGACCCTTCCTGGATTCCGTTTCACTTGAAGTCACAATAGGCAGGAAAGGCAGGGTTCAGAGGGGATGCACACAGTCAAGTTTGTAGCAAACCGTTGGTGAGACTGCGAGGAGGGAAGAGGGTCTCCCTTGTGATCCGCTCTGCAGTGCCATCTCTATTGGCTGCAGGAAATAAATATTAAAGTACTCGCACCCAAACTCTTGTCATAAGAAAAATTAGTGCTAACAGAATAGTTGACTTTTGCTCCTTTTTGACAAGACCCTCCATCCAATGGTCAAGGAGGATTCCCCTCATCCAAGATAAATAATAACAAAAAGGATTAGGGCATTATGATTGCGATTGTGCTACAAGGCAAGAGGAGGAAAAATAAATGAGAGAAGAAGTATTGCCAGAAATTTGTTTTCCCAGAGCAGATGTACTTTGGGTCTAAACATATCACTGTGAACTGAAAATAGTAGTGGAGCAACCACCTTCGTAAAACCAGGGACCAAAGCAGAGGTGTAAAAGGTCAGGACGCACAAATGTAGGGTTGAAAGTGCCTTCACTTGCACTGATCTCTGCTTTCCTTGTCATCTCTAAGTTGTAATTACTTGCTCAGTTTCATTTTAAATCACATCTGCACCTGAAGTCTTGCCTGATTTCTCCAGTCCAGGAGTTCTCAGTTGGTTACAAGATCAGTTTCTGATTAAATAGGTCTGGAGTGGTAGCTTCAAATCTGGGTTTCTAACATGTTCTGAAGTATGGATACTGAGGTCTCTGGTGTCTAGGGAAAACACTTTGAGAACCACTGGACTTGTTTCCCTTTTTGTTTGCTGCCTCAGGTAAATATTCCTTAACCAGGTTCAGTCTCCAGTCTTCCAGCCTTGGCATCAACCCCCTCTGGCTGGTAGCCTGCATAGTCTTTGTGAAGCTCATATAGGTGGCATGAAGGGGCAGGAATAAACATGGAACTATTCTTCAGGTCCTGGTTTAACTCTTGTTTTCTGGGCCACTTACGGGGCATCTAGCAGTTGAGACAGACCAAAGCTTCTTTCCTTTAATTCCTGAAAGGGCGAGGATGCTATTTGATACATAGCCTTGCTTTACGAAGTTTCCCTGTTAAAAAGACATGATCCCAGTTCTGAAATTTGTTAAGATATAATTCTTTAAATGATAGGTCTTTGCCTTTAGGCAACAAAGATATTGTTATTATATGAATTTTAAGTGGAAAACTAGTCAGGTGGTCTATTTTCAGATCCCCAGAAAGAAAGATTTATTCAGGTAAAAAAGAGTATAGTTTTATACTCTTCACTGTTGCTATCTGTATCTTTTCTCTTTTTGTTTACCTTTCTGTTTCATGTGTGTGCCACACAGTATTTAAAGAGCAGATCGTGTCAGAGAGAGAAAAGGATTAATGGAAAGTAACAGCAGGATTAAAGGAAAGAAACAGCAGGAAAGTAACAGGATTAGCAGAGTTGGAAGGATGAAAGACAGCCAATGGGAGACTGGTGGGCAAAGAATGGGAGAAGACAGCTGGTAGAGGAAGCAGGGAGGGGAGGAAGCAGAGAGGCAATGGACCAAAACCAAAGCAGTCAGGGACCTCACGGGTGCAGACGCTCGCTGATGCAATCTGCTTCTCCCCGTCACTGCCACCGATTCTGGTTGTGATCACAGCCAGTGTACAGGCGAACACAGTCAACGTGGAGAAGCAGGCTAATGTGGCAGAGGGAGCCTGATGATGCCGAATGGATTCGGAGGGAAAGGAGCAAATGACGACGCATAGGACAAGGGGACTTGGTGAAGACAGACGTTCGCATCCATAGCCCTGGTGGACTGTTACTGTTCGCTGGGCTTATTTCCCATTGCTTCCTTTCACTTCTTCCCAGGTGGCATTCCAGCCAGTACTGCAGGTATACAAGGAGCTTGCCAGGAGCCCCATCATCCACCTGTCATTCAGGTCTACGCTGACTTTTGTAACTCTGGGGGGGTACTTCTGGCAAAGTCTGATCTCCCTATAGACAGAAAGAGGGGCATGTCCATTGTGCTGTGATTCAAAGGTAAAAAAGATGACCTGTATAGACATTAAACTGATAACCTTCCTGAATTCCATTTCCATTCAAGCCTTTGTATTTGCAGAAAGGTATGTGTCAACTTAAAATGCATTATTGTGGAGGCAGTGATGAATTTAGCCAATGTAGCCATAAATACACATGGATGAATGAATTAATATTTATTGAGTCACTACTATTAGCTAGATAAAACTAAATACCTATTTCATACCAGGCACTGCCCTTGGCATATTTTAATTTATAATAAATTAATCCCTACTACAACTCTGTAGAATTTAGAGGTGAATGAATAGAGTCTCCCTTTGGGATTTTATTCACTCAGCATATATTGGCTGCTTATTTCTGTATCGCACCAAGCTCTGGGGAATATAACTGTGGATAAGATGTTCATCTCTCTTTCCTCCTTGGAGTTGAAAGCTAGTGAGAGAAAGTGAATTTTAAATAAGATAATTACCATATGTGGTAAGGGCACTTATTAGGAAAGTGGAGAATGTGGAGGGATCCCATACAAGGGCAGGAAACATAGATTTAGAGACTAAAGGAAAAACTCCTTGGGGAGGGGCATTGAAGTAAGTCAAGGGAAGGGGGCAGTGGGAGGGGAGCTGCTGGTAGAGGGAGCAACACAGAAAAGCCCTGGAGATGTAGAGATGCTGTAGGACCACTGAAAATGCTCCTTTATAATAAAATGGAGGAAATGAGGAAAGAGGGAAGGATCTGCTGTCACAGAGCCTTTATGTAGCAGAGCTGGAGCATGAGCTCAGAATTCTAAGATCTAAAACCCTGCCCTTCCCATTCTCCACATTCTCTCTATTCATCAGCTTACTGTGGGAAATTGGTAACAGGAACCTGAGGAATGGGATCAAAAAGGACTTTTGGGATGAATATTAAGGAAGAAAGGACACAAGCTAATTTCAGAGCTGCCCAGAGAAGACAAGCATAGGTGGGTAAGCCTTGCTTCTGGTGGACTGTGGTCATGGTGGTGTTTTGAGTAGGATGAAAATAAAGGCAAGAAAAGGAGGAAGGTGTTGGGAACCAGAAGAAAACTTTGGAATTTTCTAAGATGTGTAGATCATATTGCAGCTGGGAGTGTGGCCCCTGGTAGTGTTATTTTCTTCTTTAGAACTGCATGGTAGCTAAAGCCTTTCTGTTGCTGACCATCCTATTCCCACCTGGAGGTGGGTCAGAGGGAGGCAGGCAGCTGGTCAGATCTCTAACCTGCAGTGTGAAGGTCCCGTATGGCATGTTTAGGGAACTAAAAGAAGGCCTTTGTGTTTGGAAAGCAGTGAATGAAAGAGCAGCATTCTGTACCAAAAGAGAGAAAAAGGGGTGGGCTTATGTTGAGCTTATTAGACAATTAAGGATTGACATTTTCCAAAGAGAGCAGTAGGAAGCTATAGAATGGCTGTATGTATGGTGAAGCTAAGGTCAGATCTTTACTTAAGATCCCTGCAGAATTGTGGAGAGTGTAGAATTCTGGGGAGCAGGAGTGGGTGGGGGCAGACAATACAGGAGATCATTGGAGTGCTCTGGGCAAGGGACGATAGCTTGAACTAGGGGGTGAGAGCAGGGATGGAGCTTTGAGGACAGGCTGGGGGTTATCCAAGAGGTGGAATTCGCTGGTCTTGGTGACGGATTGGATGTGCGGCTGGGATGGTGAGAAGAGAGAAACAAACATTAAGGACAACTCCCAGATACTCTGACTTTTATTGTTGGATGCATCATAATGCCATCAGCCAAGGCTAAGAACACTGCTTTGGTTTTAGATTTGAGAATGAGAGAAACATTCCTGATGGAGCCAGATTCATCATCAGAGCACTTCAAGTCTTCAAACTTTCCTTTTCATCTACAGGGATCTGACTTCTTGTAGTTTTTCTGTTTTTAGTCCTAGTTCTCCCCTCTGACCCATGAACACTGCTGCCATGAGATTCTGCTCTAGGAACTCAGTCCTGGTGTCTCTTCTCACTGCAAATACCTCTTTGCTTTGGGACTTGCTGGATCTTGAACTAAGTTTTGCCTGTATTTAATTTTATGCAACATCATCTACTGGGTTTCTAGTTCACAGCACTGGGTTTGGCACTTGTGCTTTTACAAAGATGCTGATGTATGGTACCGGCTGTCAAAGGAAATTTTTATACTCTTGTGGATCCAAGAGATGGCTCCAGGAAAAATAATAGCAATAATTCATGGCCTTTCTGTGCATGATTTAAGAAAAGGGGCCATGGAGGAGGTCCTTGTAGAAATCCTATCTCTTCTTTGCACCTAGAGGATGCAGTAATCTTTCACAAATAAAATTGGGGACTTAAAGAGAAAAGATATTTAGAGTAGAAACTATATGGCCTTTGCTAGAAAATATATAGGAGATTTAGGAAATATCGTGAAGAAATTCAGCCTTTCCCACCAACATTCAACTCTGAAGGTGAACTTCTTGAATTGTCTATGATGAAGCCCAGGGATGAAGGGCACAGGAGGGAGGACTTACATTAGTATGTGGTTTTCTTTTATTCCCAGCATCTAGTGACACACGTTAGGAGAAAATGTGTAATGGGGGTATGGATGAATGGATAAATAAATGGTAGATGGATGGATGGAAGGATGAATACATGAATGAATGAATTGAGGTAGTTCACTCCAGGCAGGACTCACATGTGGGACCAATCAAATAGGAGGTGTTGAGCTAAGTTTTGCCTGAGAGTGGCAAGATTTCCCATGGGGAGTATTGAGAGGTTAGGGAAGAAAACTATGAACATCAAAATGTCATGGAGGCTACCTTCCTCATCTGAATCCCCAAGTTTAGAGGAAATCAGGGAAAGGAGTTGTAATAAAAATTTCCTGGACATTGACCTGGAAGATGTTGCCATTCCTGAAAGCCTATCCTCATTTTAAATGTCAGTATTATTCAGACATGAGCTCTTAACGAAGGTGAGTAACACACCAGACTATATAGTTTATAGTCAACCCTCTACCTTCTAATGGGACAGTAAGTGTGTACCTTTTTTTTTTTTTGGTTCAGATGATCATTTCTGTGCTACCTTCAGTCCTTGAAAATTATTTTCCCCACTGAAATGAAGTTTCTGAGCTGTTAATAAAGGCTGAGACCTAGATTCTGGTACTTTGTATACTTCATTTTGAAAGACTTTTATCTTTTATTTATCCCTCTTTCCTCTGTGACAAGACCAAGGGCATGAATAAAGCCAGCCAGTGTACTAATAGAATACCAGAGAATTAATGTTGATATGTGACTTGCAATATGACATTTTAATTCTAGATTTGGGATTTATTTAAATTCTATTTTCTTTAAAGTAGGAAAAGCAAAGCTTTCAGATGACATCTTGACTTGTGGCATTTCTCTGGTTTCCCTGATAGTCCTACTTGCAGCAGTAAATGGGTCAGATGCCACTTTGGAACAATTTTCCAAATCATCCACGAGCTCTCTAACTCTGCTAGAAAAATAAATAGAAAATGTCAAACTGAATTTGCCGTCTTAACAAATGCAAAATGCTGCTGACCAACGATTAATGACTTCCTTTGTTTCTGCAAAGCCTTCTAACCTCTTGAGAGGAGGAAGGGAGTGCTTTGTACATTCTAGGTCTCAGAAGCATGCTGGTTTAATCCAATTTATGCTTTTTCTTATCAAGGGGCAGGTTAAGTGTTTGTATTAATCTGAAGTTTTCCCATAGAAAGCAGAGCATAAGAAATAGCATAACCATGCATTACAGTAATTCTTTTTCCTTTTTTCCAAAATCTCTCACATGTATTTATCTACTTTTTTTAAACCAATAATTCATATGAGGTAAGAGAGGAAAATAATAAGTCTCATTAAGGATATTAGATAAGTAAAAAAATATTTTTATGTTACTTGAAAATTTCCACAGTGCTTTCATATATATAACCTTATGTTATCCTTACAACAAAGCTGAGGGAGGTGGATGTCAGATAAAAACCAAGGCACAGGATAAACAACTGGTTCTCTCCCCGTTTCAGATGACCCTCTCTGTCTCTGCCCTGCCACATCTGGGCAGTACTAGCCCATGTTTATGGCGAGCCTGTAGTGTGTTGGGCACTGTGGTAACTGCTGTATGCACATTAGCTTATTTCTATTCTTGTGACAACTGAGCACATTCTTTCTTTCTTTCTTTTTTTTATCACCACAAACACTGGGGCTCTGTGAGAGTAAGTAACTTGTCTATGTGATGCCCAATCTTGGAACTCAGAGCTGGTATCCTTGGTCCCAAAGTCCAAATTGAGATGAACATTTTGTGTCACCTTCTTGTCCCAGCTTCCATTGCCAAAATGATTTGTGAACTAATTGAGTTTTCTTTCCAGCCTTCCTATCACTTCATATGCTCTGGGAGATTGTAGTAGATTAAGCAAGGGCAATATGGTGAGGCCCTCTATTTAGGTGGGAGCAGCTCATGTTCCTGAGAAGTCTTTATGGGCATTTGTCTTTATTGACATAATCCCCAAAGCTGCCTGAACACAGAGAGTTCGTGGTTTATGTTTAGTCAGTTGCAGTACTGAGCTGATGTCTTAGAGCTCTAGCATTGTAACCTGCACCCTGTAGGCACTTCGGACTTCTGATCGTCTTGCTGTCACTTTAAGGTAGTGCCATCTGGTAGGGCTCTCTGCTCTGATGGAAATGTTCTATGTCCGCACTGTTCTGTAAAGAATCTCTTGCTATGTGTGGCTATTGAGCATTTGAACTGTGGCTAGTACAACTTAGGAGCTGATTTTTAAGTTTAATTAATGAAAATTTGCATTGAAATAACTATGCATCTGGTTGCTATAATATGGGATGGTGTAGCTTTAGAAGAAGTGACCAAGAGGCAAGTGGCAAGTCTGGTCTTATACCTAATAATCTTAGTAGCTCAGTAAGAACAACTTACTGTTTCTCTTTATTATTTGAAACGTGGTGGAATAGAGTAGGACATCCTATGTTTACCTCTTGATGTAGAACTAGAATACTTCACAGTTGTAGAATATCACTAGATTCAGAAGGTGTGAAGGAGATTCCAGTCCTTATAGAGGCAATAAAGTTTAGGAGAACAACAAAGTGTAAAAGTCCTTTTAAAGTAGAAACAATGTCTTAGTTTTCATTGTATCTTCTGTAAATAATCACATAGCTATTATTAATGAAATACCTAATACTTACTGGTGCTTATTATGTAGCAGGCATTGTTCTAGGTGGTTGCATATAATTCATTTAATCCCCATAACCACCCAAAAAGTAGTTATACTTACATACACTATTAAATGACCTGCTTTTTTTTAAGCTTCTCTCCTTTTTTGTACTATCACATCAGCTTCAGCAGTCAATGTTTGTCAAATGTCTAATAAGTTCTCATTTCCAGCATCAGTCAGGGCCATCACATTGCACATCTCCAAGGGTACCAGTCACATGGTGATTCACGTGAATGATGCCCCCTAGGGTAGTGCAGAGGACAGGCTGGGCTGCCCAAAATGCTTTGCTAAAGACAGTTTCCTCTTTCACAGAGTTCCTATACTCTGTGGTCACATTGGAGCACACTCAAATGGAGAAGGGCAGTGTGCCCTATAAGGTTCATGGTAAAAAACTACATGCTAAGAAATAAAGTTTTCTGTAATTGATGGGGTTCTTTGAGAGATGATCTCCCATCACCAGAGATACTCATGATAACATTTAGGTCACCCTTTAACTCCATACTTCTCTGACAGCACAGTGGTGAGGCCATGCGGGAACAGCAAGTCAGAGTTAAATCCTTAGCTCTACTATACTGTTAAGTGGTGACTCTCTGAGTGTTTGTTTCCTAGTTGTAAAAGGGAAAGATATTTTTCATAGGGCTGTCAAGAGTATTAAATAAGATTGAGTAAATAAAGAGCCGAACCTTGTGTTTGTTGACTGTCATGGATTTAATAAGCAGTAGCTATGACTTTTATTACCAATAGTAGTTTTCAACAAATATGTGGGGCTATGGATTCTGTTCTCCAGGATCTTAATAGAGGGAATGTCAGAAACATAAGGAAGTTCAATACAAGAGGACAGTTACGTGGGATGGGTATTCAGTAGCAAGAAGGAGATTTCCTCCAGCAGATTCTCAGGAACAATTCCTCAGAAAGCAATGGTGGCTTGTACAGCACAAGACTTTTAAATGGTAATTTTTGTTGAATAAATAAATAGAGCTGATGCAAATGATGCTCTAGATCCGCTTTTGGGAATTAGCAATGTTTCTGCCCCTCTAAACTTTCTGATGTGTTGAGGACTTCTTATACTCTTTGCTTTCCTTCCAAAAATTTCATAAATGCCATTATTGAATTCCTTCCTGCTTGAGTGGATTTTGTTTCCCTGACACATACATTGTGATTTTGGAGAGAGCGAAGCCTTGGGGATTCCAGGATTAATTTTCCGTGGGCAGACCAGTGATGCCAAGGATTTCCCTATAACTTTCAGAAATCCTCACACAGGTGTTTGGAATGCTATGGGTCATGGCTTCTGAAGAGTGTCATGTGCTAGCAAGAAATTTTTTTATCACTTTTTTTTGAAAACTCTGTCCTTGAATCAGTTTTCTGCATTCACGCACAACATCTACAAACTGTGCCTGGGCTATGCTTACTGGGAGCTAGGATATTTGCTATCCCATCAGTCATAAGGTTATACTTTTTAAGTACTGCTAATATATTCAATAGAAAAACAGCAACTATTTACAGATGTACCAAACAGAGCCCTGCAGTGTTTCCATCCATCCTGAAAACACTGGAACAGCTCTTCATTTTCCTGCCTCGCTTTCTCATAAAATCTGGTCATAATGAGTGATGATAAATCCAGGGCAGCAGTGGAGCTGGTGTTGACGTCAGGGTCTGCAGCCCTCCGTGCTTCCAACAGTGACAACGAACTTAATGGTGTCTTTGGAAAAGCAGTTTTCAGTACAGTAACTGCTGAGAAACCAGCTACCTGTTTATTACAGTCTCTTTTATCCCCTGGGACCTTTCCCAGTATACTTAAAAAGCCAAATTCAAGATCACTATGCAATACTCACTGCTGACAATCTGCATTCTTTCTCAGACAGTGATTAATTAATAAACATTAATAATTGTTGTGGGGAAAAACTTGAATATTCTTTATGGATTTTCAAAAATCATTTTTTCCAAGCCTGGTAGATCAACCCTAAATTGAATTCGTGGGGAAAAAAAAGCTGAATATGAATCACTGTATCAATCCATCCAAAATTTCATAAAGAATAAGTAGGCATCAAGAAAAAAAAAATCAAAGGTGTGTGGTAGCCTGTTGGGTAAATGGACGTTTTCAACCAGACTTTCTCTCCTGGTCTTGATAATGATATGCAAAAAAGGGCCTGTTTGCACATAAATGTGATGTTTGCCACAGGGCCACAGATTTGTCACGGGACTGCCTGCCTGGGGTAAGGGGTGGAGAGTAGCAGCCTCTCCTCCCCTCTGTTCTGGGTGCAGGCACGTAATTGGTCAGGTGCCCGCCAGTCACCAGGGACCTGCTCATGAAATTCCTCCCAGAGGAAGGGGTGGGAGAAGGGGGCGCTCCCCCTGGCTGAAGAGACAGAGCTTGGGGAGTGGAGCCAAGTGAGAGGGACAGAGAACCCTGGCTGGAGAGAGAAGAGCACCTTTGCGAGACAGACAGAAACCTTTCCCTGACCTCTCATCCTTGTTTTCCTTCATCTCACTGATTCATGGAGCACTTGCTACCAGTGGGGAATCGCCTTCCCCCAGCCCCCTTCCTGGAGCCACATAGCCTCTCTTGCATTTTAAAATGAATACAATAAAAGTAGTTTATTTGCTGGAATAACATAAATATCCACACCTTTCAGTCTATACATTTTTCTCCATAATTTAGATCCACAAGATTTGGCTTTGAGCAGTCAGTAGACAATTACTATAAGATGGCAGTTTAAAAAAATTAACCTCAATTTTAGGTAATAAAGGCAAGCTTCTTTTACAATTCACCCCATAAACACATACATCATCTATACAGTTCTTAAAGGATCTTAAAAATTTATGATTGCTGGGATGTCACAGATGCTTAATTATCTTTCAAATAGGTAGAGTAATGACTACTTTAAATAAAGGTAATTGCTAAATACAGGGGTATTTCCTACCCTATGAGCCTTGGTGTCTGTTAGCTCTTTAGACACAGACCTTGTCCAGACCTACATCTGGGGGTCTCTCAGTCTATGAACAGCTAATAAAATGGACAACCCTTGCATACTATACATAGCTGAGGCTCATTCAATCACCTGATACTCAGTAATACGGTGCTATGAATTTATTGTAATTTCCCTAGATGTAAAGCACAGAAACTTTAGCACTCTGTAAGGTAGCCCTCTGTAAACTTTAGTCCTTATTTCTACAAGGAAAATGAGTCTTGAGTGAGAGTTTTCTTTAAATAAGTACTAAAAGTATTATTTATGGTAATTGTTACAGAAAGACAAATTCTAGAAAAGCCTATATTACTGAACACAGAGGAACCCACTAGCGAGTGTTCTCTATGCTCATAAAGTCTAGATATTCCTTTTTCTTTTTGTTTTTCCTTTCAGAAAACATCAGGGACTCAGCCTTTCCATTCAGTCATCATTTAAAAGCATTTTGCTTCCCTAAATTTTGATTTACAATAAGACACTATAAGACTGTGTACATTCCCATCTCGTTGCTACTCCCAAAGGCATGCACTGTCTTCCTGCTAATTGCTTTCTAGAGATGGCCACGATCTAGCTGCCAAATTACAAAAGTGATGAGGAAAAGACTTCCCCGAGAATATTATACTTAGCCAAGCTGATATCCTTTTATAAAGTAAATAGCACATTTTCAAATATGAACACTTTAAGAAAATATAGCCCCCAGGAGTCTTTCACAAACACACACACTCACATGTATACATACATAGACACACACACATATTCAGACATGACAACGGAATAACTCCCAAAAGAGTCATAAGTGGAGAAGGTTAAAGGTTCTGATAGTAAGGACTGAATGCATATGAAAATAGATCTAACTTTGTTACATCTTTCTCTTTTTAGTTAGCATGATTCTTATTCCACAAATTCAGTTGTACAAAAACTATCACCCAGTTTTTAAGTAATTAAATCTAACTGTAAGAAGCTATGTTGCTTGGGTGGTGGGAACTTCAATGTCAATTATTTTATTTTATTATTGGTTTATTTAATTGTATATATAAGGTAAGCATGCTGTGTGCAGTGTTCTGCAATTTCTTTTTTTCTATTAAAGTTATTTTTTAGGTTCATAGCAACATCGAGGGTAAGGTACAGAGATTGCTGCCCATCTACTCACTGCCTCCTGCATTATCACCAATGCCCACCAGACTGGCGCATCTGTTGCAATTGATGAACCTACATTGACACATAATCACCCTATGTCCAGGGTTTACATTACTGTTCATTGTTGTTCTACATTTCGTGGTTTGGACAAGTGTATTTTGACATTATAATGACATAATACCGTCATTGTGGAATCATAAAGAGTATTTTCACTGCCTTAAAAATCCTCTATACTCTGCCTGTTCACTCTGCTCCCCAATCCCAGACAACCTCTGACCTATTACTGTCTCCCTTGTTTTGCCTTTTCCAGAATGTCATACAGCTGGAATCATACAGCATGTAGCCTTTTCAGATTGATTTTTTTCACTTAGTAATATGCACTCAGGTTTCCTCCATGTCTTTTCTTGCCTTGATAGCTCATTTTGTTTTAGTGCTAAATGATATTCCATTTTCTGGATACACCAGTTTATTTACCCATCACCTACTGAAGGACATCTTGGTTGCTTCCAAGTTTTGGCAATTATGAATAAAGCCACCATAAACATCCAAGTGAAGGATTTTGTGTGGAAATAATTTTATTTTAATTTTGTGTAGTAGGCAGAAGCATACTGGAAGGTTATGAGGTGATATGGAATTTCTCATTCAGTTTAAATCCATCTGATTTACCAGTGATCCTATTATTGGTCAAGCCTACCTAGTTCTTGAAGTGAGAGTTCCTGCTAAGCTCAGGGATGAGAATCTTTATAATGACTCTGAGTTCATTAAAACACCCCTACATACCTTCTGAGATCCTGTCAACTACCTTCCATTGTAAGCTTGGTTAAGGGTGTAAATTCCTACCTATTTAGTTCCTTAATTTATTCCCAGCACCTAGACCAGTGGTTGGCACATAGTATACACTAAAAATTCACATGAATGAATGCTATCCAAGAGAGAGGTATGCATCTCTGATCCTCGATTCCTAGGAGGCCTGAAGACTCTCCCCCTGGCTGACCCTCTTTTCCTGCTGCCATCCCTCTTCTCTCCTAATCCTTCTCCAGACTTTCACCCTTCTGCATTTCCATTTTTTTTTTCACTGAACATGTGTTTTGTAATTGGAAATAATAGATGTGGATACACAAACACACACACACACACACACACACACACACTTCAAAGGGAAGCTGGAGTCTGGGATAATTCAAAATAATCCTAAATTCTTATTTGCAGAGTGAGTCATGATAAGGGAGTGTTGGGCCGTGAGGTTGTCACCTCTCCTAGGTTAGAGATTACATAAGTGGGAATATTCATACTATTTGCCTTAAAAAACAAACCCCAAACCTCAGGGTCCTGACACAATAAAGCTTTGTTCCCACTCAAGTTACAGGCCAATTAGATTGATGGGATGCTCGACCATCCATACAGGCTTCTTTGCCCTCAAAAGCCAGCTGAAGTTGGAGGAGCTATGAGGGAGAAGGAGATAATCAAGGACAACCTTCAGATCATTGGCTTGTGCATTTGAATGCATGTCATTTGTTTAAATGGGCACCTTTGGGCATCTGAATGGACTGTCAAGGGGACAGCTAATAGGATCTCCAACTGTAGCTCAGGTCCTGGGGAACTCAGGTCTGGCATCAGCCTGCTTGGTCCAAAATCTAGGGTGGTTCTGTGAGCTGTGTACTGGACTGGCCAGTTTGTCAGCTGCTTTCTCATGGTTTAGTTATAGGAAAGAAAGAGAAAAGGGAAGTACACATTTGACCCTTGAACATCATTGGGGTTAGGGGCACTGACCCCCACACCTGCCATGCACAGTCAAAAATCTGCTTATAACTTTGACTTTCCAAAACTTTACCTACTAATAGGCTACTGATGACCACAAGACTTACTGATAACACCAAATCAATAGTCGATTAGCAAGTAATTTGTATATGTATAATATACTGTCTTCCTACAGTAAAGTAAGCTAGAGAAAAAACATTTCTAAACTGTCACATATCTCCAAAACAATTTCCAATTGAAAAAAAAATTCATGTGTAAGTGGACCTGTGCAGTTCAAATCTTGTGTTGTTCAAGGGTCACCTGTATATATCTGGACACCTGAGAAATCAGATTATTGATGCAAAAGTAGCCCAAGAATAGTGGTTCACATAGTGTGCTTGCTGGACCAGCACCAATAACATCAAGTGGGACCTTGTTAGAAATGCAAATTCATGGGCTCCACCCCAGACCTCAGAATCAGAAGCTTTGCGAGAGAGGCCCAAGAGTGTGTTTTAACAAGCCCTCCAGATGGTTCAGAGACAGTTAAAGTTTGAGAAAGTGTTGCCCTACATAATCCACAATCACTATGGTGAGTTCCTTTGTGATTTCTTCTTATGTCCATTCATTCACTCAAACACAGTTCTGAGTGCCAGTTCTGCACCAGCCGCTGCTGGGATATGCATGGACAGCATTGGCACTATTCGCTCACAGTCTCCGCTCCTCAGTGCCCTCCAGGCACAATTTCCATAATCATCCAGGGGAGATACGCTTGTGAAATGTAAACTGTGTTTAATGTTTGTTGGAATTGAACAGGTTTAGGAAAGTAAATCTGTTACAAAACATGCTTGTAACTCATTCTAAATAAAATACAATGAATTCTGAATTACTCACTATTTACTTTTATTATTATCTTCACTAATGTTCTCCCACATTTGCACTAGTAATTAAATGTTGACTAAAAATCAAATGTTTGGATTTCAAATTCAGTGAAAGCAGAAGTCTCATCTAAATTTTGCAGAATTAGAAAAGTTGTGTAAGTTAAAGTGATGCTACCTATGAAACGAGAATAAACTGAGCAAAACTGACTATCCTGGTAAGCAAAATTGACATCCCCTTTTAGCTATGGTTAGCAAAACAATAATGGGTGTATAACAGAGTGCATTCTTGAGAAACAAACTGCCCCCTTGTTTTGTAGTGAACTTTTTACTCATTTATCCTCACAGAAAAGGCAGTCACGATGTTACCTTCTGGATTTCTGTGTTTACTTGGTGCAGGGGTACATAGCGGTTTTTAGTGTTTCTTGGGGACAAAGAGGTTGCCGCACTCTGGAGACTCCCCAAACAACATCCTTGCGAAGTATTCCTGCAAAATAGGCTGTGTGGAGCAACTGCTTCTCAAACACTTGAAGGTTCTGTGTTTTAGCACAACCCTTTGAAGCTTGGTAAGAATTGGTCTGAACCAAGGGACTGGATCATTTGAAAAAGTGGGAGTAAGGTTGGTGCTCCGAGGGGAATAGGGGCTGGCCTGAGCACAGAGCAAGAGTGAGATTCCAGCAGACTGAGGGTGGCGGAGTTCCCGGGGTGGTAGAGAGCTGTGACCTTTTAGTACTCAGCACCATAGACCTTTAATAAGGATAATTTCATGAATGGCTATAGTCTAATAAGGCTGTGTAGGATTTGGGACTTCTAGTAAAGGGACCTTTGGCAAAGTTTGGCACAGAAGGAAATGATTCCATGCAGGTACCCGCCAATGGACGAGCCTATCTTAAACAATGACCAGCTTTCTGTAAGGCAACATGGGGTTCTGACCAGGTTTCTCCCATATTCTTCTTGCATTGTATGAACCCTAGGTCTTAGAACAACCCAATAGTGTGAACTTCGGCCATGAAGAATGATTGAATTTTAGTTTTACGCTAACTGTTTGAGAAAAGTCTCAAACCTAGCTTTGATTTATTTTAAAGGTAAGTGTTATTGTATTTTGTTTTGGAGTAAGTCATGAATTTGCTCAAAATTTTTATTTTTATTCTGCCTCCTGCTGTGTTTAATGTTAGAGTTCTGACATATTTGATAAACTCATTCCATCTGGTTTTCTGGTTTCTGCCATCTTGTTTCATACCTGAATTTTGCATTATCTTTCCTAGGTGAAATGTTTCATCCAGGTCTTTCTTTCCACAGCAGTATAGCCCTGTTGCTGGGCAGCTGCATCTAGGAGGTCACTCCCTGCACACCAGGTGAGACCTCAACCTGGATGGAAGAGGATTCTTGACTCTGAACGAGAAAGAATTCTCAAGCAGGTTGGAAGAGTGTAGGTAAGGAAGGAGTTTATTAAAGCGAGAGTAGAAATGAATGGCAGTGGCCTTGCAGGCAGCTGAGAGCAGGAGAATGCAGAGGGAGGAAGAGGAAACTCACTAGGATCTCCCAGGCGATAGGAACTAGCAGGCCCAAATCTGAGCTCTCAGCAGCCACTCCCTGCTTATCAGGGGTAAAACGGAGACTTGGAAATGCAATGAATTAGGAAAAAGACAAAACGCAGTAAGTTGAGCGGTGAGAAAGCTTTATTTAAAGGTATGCATGTAAAGACTGAAAAAGTGCAGGCGTCTTCAGAGAGGAGGCACACTAAAAGGCTGGGGTTTCTGTCTTTAAAGCATTTTTCAAAGGGCCAGGGGGTATAGACTTGTAAATGGGTCTCAAAATACTAATCTCTGGAGAAAGCTATTAAGTCTCTTCTATTATCAGTCCTCCATGTAATTCTGCAAAATTAATTTAACACAAGAAATTGGTCAGTTCCTCTCAAGGATAGCAGCTTCCCTCTGGGAAGTTATCAACCAAAGTGGGTTGAATTATTGTGTTTGCTAAGGAATATGTTAGGAACCTTACTTCCTAACTTCCTGGTTTGTAAAATGTAATCTTAGCTTTAAGATGGAGTCTTACTATACTGTTCTTATTATAATGTCCTTACTATACTGTTCATATCTCAGCACTTTTCATCACAGGCAGGAGAAGTTAACTGTGATGCTTGTCCCAGGTCCCTGCCCTACGTCAGCACTAAATATACAGGGAACCAGCAATAGAGATGGCCAGCTGATTTTAGGGTCTAAGTTACATAGATTGGCCTTCTGCATTTAGCAGTCTTGATGCCTCACTGATATATATCCCGTACCTGCATTCAGGCTGACTTCTAGCAACTGCACGTGTTTCTCTTTTTTTTTTTTTTTTGCTTGAGGATTTTCCCTGCTTTCTCCATGCCCAAGGCAAGATGGAAAAGCCTGTGGAGTTAATACTTTCTTCCTGCCCTTGGCTAGTCTCGCTGGAGATCCGTGGGACTTGTGATGAATATCCCTGGGCCCTCTTTCTGTAGGTGGGATAACTCTACTGCACGAGTTACACATCAGCCCAGGGGGATTAAGTTCTGGTTAACTGCATTGATAACCTACTTAGTAATGGACATACATGCCTTCCTTTTCCTCTCTTGGTTTCTCACTGTCCTACTGGTGTTTCCTTGCATTAGCTTCCAAATGAATGATTTACACTCAGTTTTTGACTCAGGGTCTTCTGCTGGGAGGACATAAACTATGAAACTACGTGCCCTTAATTTTGGGTTATTTAAGTATCAGGGTTCTTTGAATTGTGTCCCAATTTCAAAAATAAAGAAAGGGTTTGGTCCTTGCCCCTCTTGTGGGCGTGAACACGAGGTTTTATGGGAAGAGTAATTGTTAAGTAATTTAGTCTTGAGGTTCATTTTTTGATTTACTAATTTGTGATTAAACAGGGAGAACCAAAATGTTATTCTCTTAAGCACAAACACTGAGTGCTTGCTGAATACACAAAATTGTCCTAAGCAGCATGGGAGATAGAGTAACGTTGACGTATAAGTCCATGTCCCCCATCAGGAAGAAGGATGGATGTATCAAGAAACAGAAATGGAAGACCCCAGGGCTGTAAAATCACAGTGTGAGCACAACATAATAATCTTTGAGATGTGGCTGTAGTCATGGAGGGATCTCAGAACAGGTCAATAGTTTAGGAGAGGAGATTATGAAGCAATAAGAGTAGAGAAATGTAACCATCATGAGCAAATGTGTTAATGAATGTCAGTTTAAGAAACCAAAATTGATATGAAAAACAATTTTTTTAAAAAGTGCCTTGTTTTTACAGTTAGCCACATCTGAAAGCAAGTGCCACTCATATCTTTACAATCTGACAGCAAGTATATTAGCGGTGTTTAATTTCTTTGTACTTTATTTAAAACAATGGCTGTATATTCAAATGAGATTAGTGGGTTAACAACGGGTAAGAGAATAAAGCCAGATTTGGCAGTTGATTCAGAACTTGTAGCATCCATCATTTTTTTTCTTTAGAGGGGAACAGTTGAGATTGTGTATTGTGGAACCAGCAGAACAAATCTCTCCCATTTCTTTGTTTAGCTAAATTAATCCTCTTTGTGAGGAGGAGGAGGCTCCTGAGTTGTTATTGGCATGCAGGGCACTTCCCCTCCTGTCTCTGCAGAGAGCGGATCTGCTCAGCAGTGACCAGAAGTCATCCTGTTGATTGATTTTACTAATTGAAGTTCTTATCTGCTTCTCTAGATGCTTTGGGCTGAAGGATAAACTATTAGTTTGTTTTCTAATCACAAACATTGTTTCCAGTTAAAGTAGAATGGCACCTTTTCATCTTTTTCTTTTTTCTTTTTCAATCCTTCCCATTTTTCTGGGAACCACATTGGATTGGTTTTAGGAAAGGCATGAATCCCTTATGCAAATGCAAACATCCTGATGGAGACTGTGTAGTACTTGAGACCTAGGGATTCTGAAATTAACACTAACATATTTGGCTCCTTGGTGCAGAAGTAAGAAAATCTAGTGTCTTATTTTTGGTTTTGTCACAGGCTTTGAAAGAGTCAGAGATTCCTCTTCTCCTTCCAAGCCTGATTTGTGAAATTGTGTATTACTGAATTAATACATTGAGATGCACCCCTATGTTTATTGCAGTACTATTTACAATAGCCAAGAAATGGAAGCAACCTAAGTGTCCATCAGTAGATGAACCGATAAAGAAGATGTGGTACATATACACAATGGAATATTATTCAGCCATAAGAAGAAAACAAATCTTACCATTTGCAACAACATGGATGGAGATAGAGGGTATTATGCTCAGTGAAATAAGCCAGGCAGAGAAAGACAAGTACCAAATGATTTCACTCATCTGTGGAGTATAAGAGCAAAGAAAAACTGAAGGAACAAAACAGCAGCAGAATCACAGAACCCAAGAATGGACTAACAGTTACCAAAGGGAAAGGGACTGGGGAAGATGGGTGGGAAGGGAGGGATAAGGACGGGGAAAAAGAAAGGGGGCATTACGATTAGCATGTTTAATATGTGTGTGGGGGGGCATGGGGAGGGCTGTGCAACACAGAGAAGACAAGTAGTGATTCTAGAGCACCTTACTATGCTGATGGACAGTGACTGTAATGGGGTTTGTGGGGGGGGTACTTGGTGAAGGGGAGCCTAGTAAACATAATGTTCTTCATGTAATTGTAGATTAATGAAAAAAAAAAACAAAATACACAATTTAAAATAGAAAAAAAAATCTAAATTCATCTAGCATTTAAGCTTCTTGTTTGTTATTTAAAATACCTTCTTAGAATTAAAGTGCCATTTGCAAATAACTCCTAGATAAGAATAGATTTTATTTAAAAGATTTTCAGAGAATTAAATTCATCCCTAGAAAAATAAGTCTTTGTTTTATATAAACACATACTACTACATTTAGTGAATTGTTTCATCTTACTTCCTACCCTGCAGAAAATGGGAGGAGAAAGGAAGAGGCAAGATAAACCTTGAGGTTTTTCTTTATAAATCCAGAGGGCAGCTCTGGATTGATTAAGGGTGGTAGTTGGGCAGTGGTGGAGATGGCCTGGTGGCTATAACCAGAAGTAACATCAGTTACCGAAACTATAGCCTAAGAAAATTCAAATTCAAAATTTCCATATGTCAAGTTCTACATTTTTGCACCCACCAAGTCCCAAATGGAGCTGGATGGCAATGTGACAATTCTAGATTAGGGTTAGGAGAGGAGGATTCATATGCAAGCAATTGATAAATAACACAACTCTGGCCCCAGATTTTGCTGCAGAAATGTCAAATAGTGAGTGGCCATATTGAAGGGATTATAATCTGAAAACAATTCTAATCCCCAAACCACAATGGATGTGAATAATGAATTTCCTTGTACCAAAACAGCTGTGCCCACTCTTCTATGGTGGACCATGCGTAATACACCCTCTGAACCCCTTACTCACTGAGAATGGGCTCCGATTCCCCCTCCTTAGGAGTGCTGCTGTATGCCTGCAGCCTCTTTGAAGGATGAACTCAGCTGCAGAGAGCTGCCTCATTCAGAGTCGTGTCACGTTCTTAGGGTTGTCTACCTCTAGTGTCTGATGGCTGTGGGATATAAAGATTTTAAAGGTTAATCCTTGTTTAATAAATACTTCACTTCCATGATTATAAGGATAGCTCATAATTTTCTATGCAGGTTTAAAGTTTTATCTTTATTCCATCTAGAAATGACTTTGTATAGTGTGAGTGAAGATTAATTTCTTTTTATCCCCATATAGATGATCAGTTTTTCCAGTCCTATTCCTTGCCTCACTGACAGGCAGGACCACCTCCATTATATACCAAATGATGGTATTTAACACATGGGTGTGGGTGTGTTTGTTTTGGGGTTCTGGGGTTATTTTTTCCCATTGACCTGTTAGTCTGTCACCATTCCAGTGCTACACTGCCTTAGTTACTATAGCTTTGAAATTACCTTGGTGCATGGTGGGTGCAGTGACCCCTCTCTTTCCATCTTCGGTGGTTTCTTGACTATTCTGTTTTTGCCCTTACAAATAATATTTAGAATGAGCTTGTCAGGTCCTATTAAAAACCCTGTTGGGATTTGACAGGAATTAATTTAGATCTTGAAATACATCAGGAGAGAACCGACAATTTTATAATGTCTTCTATTTATTGACATATGTAGAATGTCTACTCAATTGTTTAGGTGTTCTGTATTGTCTTTTAATCAGTTTTATATTTTTTCCTTAAAGCTCTTGTACATTTGTTAGATTTATTCTTGTTATTATATTTTTTGAACCACTATAAAAGATTATGATTATTGTTAATATTAATATATGATAATGTTATTTAAATTTTTTACTGATGCCTAGCAACAAAACCATTGATTTTATATTTATTCACCTTGTTTAGCACAGTAATTGATTTATGAATGTATGTAGGTTCTTTTTTTTTTATAGACAAGAATACTATCTGCGAACACCATCAGCTTTTCTTTTCAATTCCTGTGTCTTTCATTTACCTTTCTTATTCATTCATGTGAGATAAAACGCCCAGTACTATGTTAAATAGAAGTGGAGACATTGTACACTCTTCTTTTGTTTCTGATTTTAAAAGAGATGTTTGATTATTTTCCCATTAAGTAGGTACTTTTAAGGATTTTTTTTCCTACATGCTGTTTAACACACTAAGAACCTTCCCTTCTCTTTATGACAGCTTTAATGAATGTGGAATTTTGTCAAAGTCCTTTTCAGTAGCTATTCAAATAATTATTTGATTTTCTTCTTTTATTGGTTAAAGCAATAAATTAATTATATTAATAGATTTGTCTGATTTAAAGACCAACGTTGAATTCCTAGAGTTAGCCCAATTTGGTCATGATAAATTGTCTTTTTATAAACACCATTGTTAAAATTTAGCATAGTTTTCCATAAGTGTGCTTTGAAGTCACCTGCAAAAATAGCATGACCTTCACCAAAATTTGGTTCAGCAGCAAAGACTGATGATAGTATGTTTCAGATATCAATCAGGAGTGAATTCTAGTAAAAATTTTGACCCCATCTTTTGATATATTTAGTGTTTGACTTGTGACGGCATTGAAGTCGCATCTTTCCTTCTGCTTCTGGCTCTGTGCTTGGGAAGGTGATCGTAAAATCTGTGTGTTCCTTCTTTGCAGCAGGTAGGAGATTCCAACCATAAAAGCTTCTTTCTCTGCCCTAGATCCACTCTAGATCCACTTCCTAGCTACAGTAAAACCCCCCAGCCAGTTTCCTCTCCTCTCCTAGTCTCTCAAGCCATTTTGGGACCAGCTGAAAAAGCCTGCCTTGTCTCCCCCAAAATCCTCATTATATGAGTAATACATTTTTTCATGCTCTCTTAATGTGTAGGGGGCATCGCCAAAGTTTACATTTGAAATGAATTTATAAGTAGGGGTGCATCTTACATCTGACATTTGGCCCAAAAGCAATGTGCTAATAAATGAGATTGAACTGTAATTTTTCTTTTTGCTCTCTTTGCCTGATTTGAATATCAAAGTTATATGAGACTAAGTAAGTTGAAAAATGAAAAAAAAATTCTTTGTAGCAAGAGTTTATGTAAAATTAGACCTACCTGTTGCTTAATTTTTGGTAGAATTCATCTGTAAAATCTGGGTAAGAATATTTTGTGGGTATTTTTTAAATAATGAATTTAATTTCAATAAACTCATTTAATGATTTTAAGGTAATTCGGGTTTTCTTTTCTTCTTTTTCAGTCTGAAAAAATGAAAAAAAAATTCCAGTTTTCCTCCATTGTAATGTGGGGTGGTGGGAGTTGTATAGCACAGAGACAGAAGGATCTTCTTTTTGTGTTTGGCTTAATTTAACATTTTATGTGATTTCATTTGTCTCCTCTTTTAGCATATCAACTACATTTCCTTAAAACTTGTTTTAGTTTTTGCCCTATACACTAATCAATATACACTACCGAGTAGAAACTTTCTCACCAGGCAGTAATCTTGGGCAACTTTAGGGCATATATTGTTTACTTCTCATCTTTGCTTACCAGTATCCTCTGATGCTAGATGTCCAGTGTCTTGGAAACTGTTGCTTCATATATTTTTATCTGGTGCATTTTTAAAATTATTTTTGGTGAGAGAGTAAATCCAATACGTGCTACTCCATTTTGGGTAGAAATGGAAGTTCAAAATATATATCAGCTTCTAATTAACATTTTTTATTATTTATGCCTTAATACACTTTGTCTTTTATATGGAAATGAATTTGAGAAACTCCTGTCAGCCTCTGACACTCATGGACTGAACCCTTTGGGTTTATTTCAAGAGTAAGTTCACAGTGATTTGAAGGCATTCAAGCTTGCTTTAGGGGCACCTGAAGTTCAAAATCCTGTGGTACTACATATTCCTGCATTTCAACAATATATTAAAAGTAAACAATGATAACAGATGTGTGTACATAAGTAATAAATTCATATATAATTTTATGAAAATGCATGATAAATACCTGGATATATATTGAGGTATTAAACTATTATAGAACTTCTACAGTGGTGATTAATTCCAGCTGAAATGATGGGATAAGGCTTCCAAGGGGTATGAATTTCAGTTGGGCCTTAAAAAATCATCAGGAAAATTTCCAGGTCATAAAAGATAGTCCTTAGAGGGAAGTGTGTTCCAGGCTGAGGAAGGGGCCTGTTTGGTTACTGCTAGTATATGTTTCCTTTAAAAGCTGTATTGACTCTTAAAGTCTACTTGGGCTTTCCTGTGGGAATGGAATTGTAGGAACAAAGGTTATTTGATGGCATTCTATTTTTTTACTGATGTATCTTTGATATACAATCTTATATTGGTTTCAAATATACAACACAATGGTTCCACAGTTACCCACATTATTAAATACTCACCCCCTCTAGTGCGGTTACTATTTGTCCACAAAGGTTGGTCATGGGGATAATGGTATTTGAAGGTCTTTTAAGGTTTCTGGTCAATGAACTATTAATCTACTTCCAGGCTTATTATCTTAAATTCAGAATCTAGTGGTATATTCCATGACGTATAAAGAGGAAAAAATTATTCCTCTTACTGAAACTTTTTTGTTCAACCTGAATAGATATTAGGGAAGAAATTATAAGGCATTGTTCCAACTGATATAACCCACCTCTCTTGTGAATAATTTCTGCATTTCTAGGCAGCACGAAATCACCACAGATCTTTTTCCTAGTAAATATACAATGGAATGGCAACATACATTCTTTCTGTTTTTGTTCCAAAAGAAGGGTAAATGTTTCACAAGTTTTTTTCTTCCCCTTTAATAGAAGCCTTCAATTACACAAGAGAATATGATGGCTTTTACGAATCTAAAACTATGAAATTAGATGTAATTACTTTGTTCCTTTTATTTTTAAAGCCATTTGTGTTAAAATGTTAGAAATTAAATTAAATTACTCTAGATTAAGAGGCATGCTTTTGGCATTTTGCAAGATGAACAAAAATTCTTATAGGAAATAAATGCTAGTTGTGTGGATAGTACAGAATGAGAAAGCTTTTGGTACTCATTGTCAGTGTCTGTGATCACTGCTATTTTCTTTGCATTTAAGTCACTGCCTTAAAGTTTTGGACAGTGGAAAAAGGCTCTGCTGGTACTAAATGGGCCACCTACTGATGTTTAGTGAATGGAACACAATTATTTAGACATAACTGCAGACAAGCGCACTTTTCTACTTGGAAATAGATCTATTTAGTGAAGATAAAATTGAACAGATTTTCAACATTAAAAAAAGTCAAGAAAGTTTCACATATTTTTAGAAACAGCAAATGTCTTTACTCAGTGTTTCCAAACATCAGCGATACAAGAATGAGGAGCTAGAGGGAGGAACTGAGGAAGTAGTACATTTTTTAATTGAATCCAATTCTTATGTCTCAGAAGAATAACAAAGCTGTATCAGGCTGCTCTAATAAAAGCTTTAATTGTGTTACTTAATCAACAATCTATTTCTTGTTATTAAAGACAAAGGAGAAATTCCCCTGTGGAAGCTCTTTCTCTATTAGAGTCATGGTGAATGCCAAAATAATTGCCGTGTTACAGGAGAGGAATGTATGTGTGCTATTTGAGTGGATAAGTGAAGGAAGACCCAGGCCTAGTTTAGTTATGTGTGAAGCCCACAAAAAAATTAGAAACTTTTAAAAACAAATGGGAAATGATTTCATTAATATTAAAACCTATGTGTTTATAGGTTACAGACCAGTTTCTTCAGTACCATGATAATTAAAAGTTCTGTTGAAATTCATCATGACTTTATGTCCATTGAAAATGTTTTGTGTAAAGGGATGATTTTTCACTAATTATTTATAATTAGTTAGGCATCTTTAACAGCTTAGAAAAACAATCTAAACTACCTACAGGCTTCAGGTTTCCTCTGAGAATAGGTCCTTCTTTTCCATAAATAGAACATGCTTTTTTCTGTTATTCTTGATATGTGCACAAAAGTTGGACTCTACTAGACTACTGCCTTCCAGGTACATGTGCTTGAAGGGTGACACATATTCTATTGAAGAGTCTATTATTATATCTGAAAAATGTAAAAAGCAGCAATACATAGTAGTGTATAAATTCTCAACTCCTGGAATATGTGACCTGGGTTTCTTTTTACTTATTATGTGACTTTGGTCAAATTAATCAATGAATTAATTCAACTAGTGCATCACCAAGTATCTGGGAGATGATGTGGGATATTCTTCATGGACCAAGTATTACCTAACAATCAATACAAACATAAAACATTCAAACAACAAAATGAAACCCACAGTTAGGATTGTATTTGTGCTTTGAAGGAAGTATGCATGGTGATGCAAGAGGGTATAAAAGGGAGACTTGTATGTTTTGACGAGTTGGGAAAAACATTACTGAGGAAATATTTCTGATGTCAACAAGACCGAGAGGGATGGCCTGGTTTTGAAGGGGCTGGTGGGGATTATCTATGCAGAGTGAGACACACATGCAAAGCCACTGTGGTGGAACGCAACCTGGCACAAAGTGCTGTTCATCTGGGGAGCCAAGAGAGAGGAAGATGATCTGGGATGAACTTCGAGAGCCAGGTGGAGGCCAGAGCAGTGAGGCCCAAACACACACACACGTGTGCACATGCACGTGCGCGCGCACACACACACACACACACACACACACACACACACACACACAACTCTTAAAAGCATCTGGTTTTGACAATAGAATTTTATGGACATTTTACTAACAGTTCATGTTAAGAATTTTAGTCTTTAGGAATGAGGGACGTTCTCTTTCTTTGTTTTGAAGCAGGGGAATGTTATATCCATATTTACATTTTATAAAGGAAATGATCAATAATTTGAGAGGCATTAATTGATGGCTTACTGGCAAAGTGGATGATACCATTCCACAGGGAGACAGATGACACCCTGGAGGAGGGAAGATGCTATTAGTGGGATGAAAAGACAGGGATGATCCAAAGATATAGTCAGAAAGTAAAATGACTAGCTCATTGTGATGAACTACATAGGCTGAAGGAGACAGAGGTATTGAGGATGGTTCCTGAGTTTCTGGATGGCTACAATTTAGTACAATAAAATACCAAGTGGGAGAATCAAGTCTGGAGGGAAAACCACAGGTTTATTTTAGGATAATCTGAGTTTGAAGTACCTTTGAAGCATTCAAGTAAGAGAGGTCAAATTTGATGTGTATGTCACGCGTCAGGAACTCACATGAGGGCCAGAGATGAGAATCTGGTGCCAGTGGCATGGAGCCTAGAATTCAGATGTGATTGCAAAGAGCAGGGTTTCTTCCCCTTGGCACTAGCAACAGTTTGGGTGGGGCAACTCTTTGTTGTGGGGTCATAGTCCTATACATTGTAGGATGCATATATAACCCTTAGATACCAGTAGCACAACCTTCCCAGTTGTGATACCAAAAAATGTCTCTAAATATTGCCAAATGCCCTCTGGTGAGGGTGTTGGGGGAAGCACAACTTTCTCCTGTTGAAAACCTAGCCTGGAGTTAGGATACAGAGTGAGAAGGAGGCTCAATATTGGGATCTCTTATATTTAATGGCTAAATACAGGAAATAGAAGAAAAATGCCAGAAAACTAGGAAGATGCCAGAAGAGTATAGTGTATCAGCTCTTCTGATATCATCTAAGATACTGTTATAGGCAGATGGTGCCTCCACACCATGCACATGGGGAAGCCTTAACTCCCAGGACCTCAGAATATGACATATTTTGAGATAGGGCCTTTAAGGAGGTGGCTAAGCTATTGAATGATGTCCATGTAAAGAAAGGAAATGTGGATGCGTAGACACCAAGGATGCATAGAGGAAAGGTTGTGGAGGACTCAGTGGAGGGCAGCCGTGTGCAGAGCCAAGGAGAGAGGCCACAGGAGAGACCAAGCAACACTCTGATGGTGGACTTCCAGCCTCCAGAGCTGTAAGAAAATAAACTTTTGTTGTTTAAGCCAGTGTGGGGTATTTTGTCATGGCAGCCCTAGCAAACTAATACACATACCATGCCTGCACTGAATGGCTCAAAATAACAATCATTTATGGTCATGGACTGACTGGCTGTGTGACTAATCTGAGCTACATGAGGCAGTATAGCTATGCTTGCAGCTTTGGTGGCTGGAGTGGCTTTTGAATGTAAATCTTTAAGTTGGCTAATGAGATTCTACTTTATGTATCTCTCGTACTCCTTAAATCAGGTCCCACAGGGCCATGTTTTTCTTGACAGAGGTACAAGAGAATAAATTGCTGACACTTATACCTGGAGGACTGAGAATTCCGGCCCATTCCATGGGCCAGAGCAGTCACTTAGACAAACCCAAAGGCAAGGAGTATGGGAGTGTTAACCTGGGGTGGGTGCAGGGCAGGGTGCAGTAGGTTTTAGACAGAAGCAAGTGGTCATGACTGTTGCATAAAACAGAGAGGCCCAGTAAGTAGCCTGCAAGTGCCCAGTGGATTTGGCAGCAAGGCGGCAGCTGATAAATGTAAGGATGACTTTTTTTTTTTTTGTAGAATAATGGGGAAGGATGCCTAGGTTAGCACCAGGATTTGTATGTTAAATCGTATCAGATATCATACTGAGTGTGTAGCTTTCCAAATCATTCAAGAATATAGGTAATCAAGAGGCAAAAACTAATAAGGGAAAGACCTGAGACATTCTGTTACCTGTTCCTTTCTTCCCTCACTGGTCATGTGCTCTTGGGTTCAAAGTAATAGATAAGTGCCCATGTGAGCTTTGGGAGCATAGCAGAAAGTATTTAAAATGTTGATTGTCTTATATTACTGATAGTTACACAAATTACCTGACATTCTCCAAACCCATGCTTCACAGACACATTGATTTTAGATTTATTTACTGTGGGTAACCTTTAATCATCCAGCTAAGGTGACTGTATACACAAAGACTCACTCTATTAGCATGATATAGTCAGTTTGTGTGCCCAGAAGTCCAGCTGAAAAGGGATTCAGACCCGGCCACCTACCTTCTGTTTTTTACCCCAGAGCAAAGAACACTTATCCTGTAAGTGTATGTGAGGTGCGAGTAGGTCTGTAAACCATATAGTAAAATCTTTTCTGAATGATGTACAATGAACTGGACGGTTGTAATGACTGCAGCTAGGAGGCAACGTGGGGACAAAGTCACAGAATGCCGTTTGCATCCCAGAGTTTAAAAATCCCGGTGTCCCCCAGGAGCACTAAAAGCGTTTGTAGAATGAGTTAAGGCATAAACGAATGAATGAGCCTCAGAGGGAAGGATTTTCCACAGATGTGTGGGTCGTGGTGTGGAGCAGCAGTTGGGATGAAGGTGGATACTGATCCTCTTCTGAACGGGGACACACATGTGTTCCTCAGAAAAAAAAATCCGCTACTTTTGAGACTACGGAAGAAGCCACATGATCAGGAGAGAGCCGGGTTTCAGCTGAGGATCAGAGAAGGGGTTGAGCATGTGGCAGATGTTGCCGAGGGCAGAACGGAAGGCTCGGAGGGCGGGAGAAAGCGGGGTACTGAGACGGGTGCAAGACTGTGAAGCACACACGTGGATGATGTGCTCCAGAACCAGCTTCTGGGAGAAGGCAGGGCCGGGGCTTTCACCCTAGAGTCCTAAAACAGAAACCGAGATGCTGCCTTGATAAATTTAATTGTGCCTTGCAGAGCAGTTTTGGTTATCCTGCCCCAGTTCCTAATCATAGACTTTTATTTACCTAAATTGAGAGAAAGAAAATGTCATGATTTAATAGAGTAGAATGATTTAGTATCTCGATAATGTCTTTTTACTTACGGCAAATTATGCCTCTTAAATTAAAGCAAATACATTTTCTCTGATCCATGATGATATAAAATTCCATAGTGCTATACTTAGCTTAATTTAAAAAGTCCTTTCCTACATTCACGGATGTAGTAACGAGAAGATTCCTTATTTATGTATTAAAAATTCTTTCCTGTTTTAGTAGCTGTATGTTACTGGCTGATCACTGAATTCTGAGTCTTAGCTTCTCTGTTTTTAGAATAGGGTTTTAGAGCAGGGTCTACTACATTTAAGTGATAACATTTTGGGGAGGAATATTAATAAATTATAAACACAGAGTAACTAGTACAGCATCTGTCATACACCTAGTACTTGTTTAACTTTAGGGAGGTTTGGTATTTAGCAAATATATCTGCAGCCCCCTCAAAGCCGTTTCCTTCTATATCTCTGTTCTGAGGGGGGCAATAAGGGAATGGGGCCGAAGTATCCTTATGACTGAAGAGTTGATCCTCAAATTCAATTTTATGGAGCAGTCAGAGGAAGGAGGAAGGCGCTCACGACAGAAATCCTCTGTGCAATACTCCCACTTCTTAGAAGTTTAATGGATGACTTTCTTCATTAAGCTGATGATTATTTGAAGAGACTCAAACTCTCAGGGAGAACACAAGAAGCCCACTGTTCTTTTCTGTAAGCCACAAAGAATATAGTTATTTAATAGGAAGCAGTTATGGCTTCTTTTGTGTTTTGAATGAAAGAACACATTTGATATCTGCAGGTTTCCCTATTTTACTCTCCATAGCACTTTAAGAGTTGATAAGTGAAATTTGACATTTGGAGATTTTAAGTGGAAAAATAGCTGTATGTCAATGTATCATTGCTTCAGACACTATACTAGGTCTATACTCTTTATAAGGGTAATAAGCTTTCATTGGCTTTGAGTTACCAAAGAGAACATCATGTAGTAATTTTCTCCTACTGTTACCTAAGATACATTTGGATTACAGAGCAATTTCCTGCTACTTTGAGCCAAAAATCAGGTTATAGTTAATTTCATTAAAGTAAGTGGTAGTTATAGACTGCCCTCTCTCCTTGCAGTGAATGCATTCATAGGAGGCACTAAATTTAATTCAAGTCCTTAAAGGATATACAGTGTTCACGGCACTAATGGCTGTAGTTATTCTGAAGCTCTGGGTTTTACTCAGTTAAGCTCATAAAAGCAAGGATGGATATACATATACATTTATCTCCAAGGAAAATGTGATGTCAAGGGCACCATTTCTCAGGCTGAACTTTGGAACACTCAGTGAAGGCAGAACATTTCAAGGGGATTGTGTGGTAGCAGAGCTGTAGTTACAATAAATGAAAGTCAGTCCTTAAAGGGGTGCCTAAGTTTTCTATTCTCTTTTGAACCAAAGCCAAACCAGTTTTAGTCCCCATCAGCTGTCCCAAGGAGCACTCATCAAAATCCCTGACTATGATATTGATAAATCCAAGGGCCAGTTCTTGGGTCTATCTTACTTGACTTCTCAACACCGTTTGATCTGGTTGATTACTTCTTTGCAACATGTTTTCTGGCTTCTGGTCCCAACTCTCAGTCTTCATCTGATCTCACTGTTTGCTCATTCTCACTCTTTATTGCTGAGCCTCTTCCCTACTCCCTCTTCCATTTCCTTGTCTTCTTAATATTGGATTATCTAAGGCCTCATTCTTTGAACCACTTTTCAGTCAACATCAGGTAATCTCACCTAATCCTTTTGGCTTTTAATACTGACTGATATGATGATAGCTCCCAATTTATATATGCAGACTGACTCTCCCTGAAATCCATATTTTAAACCCAGTTACTCATGAACATCTCCATCTGTTTTGTATAATTGTTAAGTCAAATTTTATATCTCCAAACTGAATGATTTTCTTCCACTCAATTCTGCTTCTCTTCCAGACTTCATAACTAATAAATGGAAATCCCAGCCTGCCAATTGTATAAGCCAAAATTTGGAGCCCTCTTGACTCTTTTTTTGTACCCCACATGTAATTCATTGGCAAATCTAACTGACTCCACTTTGAAATTATATTCACAGTTTGACTGTTTTCATCACCACCACTTCTTACCCCTCTGGTTCAAGTTACTATCATCTCTCTCCTGGATTTTTCTCATTTATTTCTCTCATCTCTCTCATATCCTCCTGATTAGTCTCCTTGCTTACATCTGTGCTCACCCTTAGTCCATATCCTACAGTTCCACCAGAGTAATCCTGCTCGAATAGGCCAGATTATGTCATCTTCTGACTAAAAAACCATCCAATGTCTCCCTATCCCACTCAGAATAAAATCCAAAGTCTTTACAGTGGCTGACAGGGCTCCAAATGATCTGGCCTCTGCCACCTCTGTGATCCTGTCTATTTAGTCTTTCTTTTGCTTATTCTACTCCAGTCCTATTGGCCTCTTTTGCTGTTTCTCAGCCAGTCAACAAACACAGGCTTTCCTCAGTATGTTTGCACTTGCTTTCTTCTGCCTGGAAAACTCTTTTCACCAAGATCTGCATGGCTTGCTCCTGCAACTCCCTCATGTCTTTGCCCACACATCACCTTACCACTGAGCCTTCCCTGACCACCAAATGTAAAACTCAACCCTTCTCTTTATGCATACCCTTTCTCTTGCCATTTCTTACACACCCCCTTTCCTTCATTGCACCATTGTACTAAATATTTGCTCAATTAATTGTTCATTGTCTGTCTCCCTCATTAGAATGCACTTGTTGAGGACAGGAAACTTTATCTCTTTTGATCATTTCTCTGTGTTTGTGCCTAGTGTAGTATCTCATTTATAGAATGTTTTCAATCCCTATTTGTAGAATGAATAAGGTTAAATGAGAGTGAGCTCTTTTAATATGTGTGATGCTCAACCATACCTTGTGACTTTGACTTTCCAGAGTCTCTCTGATTATTAATTCTCCTGGTCCCAGGGTCAGCTGCATTGTTGGGCTCTAGAACTTATAAATAATAGATGGAAGGTTTGTTGTTATTATCATTATTAAAAGGGCCAGGCTGGGGATGATTTTCTACAGAGATTGGATAGACAGAAATGGACAGGGCAGGGGTTGGGATAGGCCCCTGGGTAGTTGGTGGGACAAAGCCCAGGAAGATAGCTCATCTCTAGAGGAGTCCAAAAGTAGGCAATCAGAGATGTCCCTGATTATAGGGAGAGCACAACATAGACAGAGGAAAGGGGCAATTCAGGCAGATCCTGCTGCAGGTGGGACCCAGCCATATAGACATGAGGGTTAGAAGCAGGGCTCTAGTTGTGCAGCAGTAAAGCCATGTAGAAGAGACACAGACTTATAGATGAGAGTGTTTCTGAATTGAGGACAAGTCATAGTCTCCACAGTGAAGGAGCACATGGAATTCTGAGTGACATAAGTAAGAAGCAAGGAAACAAGACAGAGGACTGGAAATGGAAAGAATAGGTTTGTGTTTGTCAAAATGCCAAAGGCCCACTTATTTCAGGATCATGCAGGCTGTTGATTAAAAGTGCAGAATCCTATGCTCTGTTTCCCTTTATTAAGTCGGAATGAATGAGGTGAAGTCCTGGGTGCTGTGGTGGCTCCATGACAAGGATCACCTGGTAGCCATTGGATAAGGAAAAGGACGAAAGCACAATAAATACAACTAGGCATGAAAAGATGGTGATCAGAAACCTCGGGAATAGGGCATACTCAGTGAGCCCTCTTGAACACAAAGAGGTTTGGGAAGGTTTATTGACAGTGTGGTAAGACCCAGATTTTCTTTTTTTGGGAGCACCGCCGCACACTCCCAGTTCTGGCTAGGAGTAGAGAAGGATTACAGGCACCCATTCATACATACGTGCATATGCCCATATGTACATATATCACATTCTTTATATGAAATATGTTATTTATGATGACTTACTTTCTGTGTGTCCATGGAGATAGGTATTGTTGGAAATAATTGTGTTCACATTGTCCCAGACACCTATTGTTGCCCCATAGATTATATCTTATTCTAAAGAAGAGGTCGTAAACAGGTGGCATGATAGGCGTATTTGATCTATAAGTTATTCACTGAACTGTATCATGATTTTAGAAGTTATAAATTCATGAGCAGCTTTAAAACCTTTGGAGCTTATGCTTAAAAATCAGACCTCTGGCTTTTGATAAGTCTAAATTTATGGCCAACCTTGTCCCTGCGTTTCACAGGAGGTCTGGAATGGTGGCTGTAGCCCCCTCCCTTCTTTTACTTCACTCATTTGGGTTACTTGCCTGGTTCATCCATGTGATAAAATAATTTAATTCAGTGAATTGATTAATGCTTCAACCAACTAATTGGTCCACTCAATCATGACAGATGATTAAGTAGACTGACACAGAAATATCGTCTGACTCATGTTCTTGACGACTTTTTTTCGATTGACCCTTCAACTGACTATTCTGCCCCGAGGCTTTAAACAAATTAAATCTAACTTCTAGGGAAAAGATGTTGGCTTTAAGAGTTACTATATCAACTTCCTCCTATAAAACAAGAGAAATGTCCAAAGAGAAGAAAGTGCAGTGGATGGTAAGTTCCGTGAATTTTTTTTCAGATATAATACGGATGTATCCACATGCAGGACACAAGAGGCTAACATACAATCCTTTTTTTTTAAAGAGACTAGGCATTTAGTTCATCCTTTAAATTATGCCTTCTGAACCTTTTTTCATGAGCAGTTATTGTTTTTTATATTTTATTGTTTTCATTTAAAAATCTCACAAACTGTGAAGGGTTGAAAGGAGACTGGATAATAGATAGGTTATCAGCTCAGAAGGGTTTTTCACTGACATAATTCAAATGCACTGGCATGTTCAGGAAAAGTGCTGCAAAAGATTTGACGAGCAGTAGTTACTTTACTAGTTGGAATGCTGCCATTACCTCCAGCCTTTAAATTGTGCAACAAAGCTGTGAATATAGATGAACCAAAACTCTAAAAGAGGCTGCTTGGTCCTTCTTCCTTTGAAGGGGATTCACAGGCAAGTGGGACTCTGAGGAATGCTGGGCTTCTCACCTTCCTCTGTGAAGCTCTGGGGACAGAGACTTATTTCAAAATTGAAGAGAGAGTACTGAAACTCCAGAGTCAGAGAAGCTTGGTTTGGTATTAGAAGACCCAAGGTTTGTGTTAAGAACCTAAGATAAGAATTAAGGGAAGATAGGAAGGAAAAGGAAAGTTACAGGATCAAAACATTAAAATGAATCTAGTCAAGTACTGGATGGGCAAAGAAGAGTTACTGAAAATGAACTTAATTTTTTTCCCCCACAAGTATGGGCTATAAATAGGAAATGTGGTAACAAATATATGGATATTGTATTTTAGTGGCTGGGTAACAATTTTCTTTTTCTTCATATGAGAATTTGTCAGTCAGTGGCACAAAACCATTTATCAGAATATTTAACATCATTTGTAAATGAAACAGTCATCCTAAATATCTTTTCTAAAGCAACTAATTTTTTTCCCCCAAAAAAGGGCAAAACAAACCTTTTTAGTATGAAGTTAATGAATTTGGTCCCTTGATACGGAGAAAATGCCAAACTACAGTAGCAGAATCAAAGTTGCTCTCCTCATAACAAATCAAGTAAAAAGTACATCAAGTTTGGAGAAGATAATAAAACCAGAGGCAAATGACTAAATACTGTGCTGAAAGTAAAAGTAGAAGAGGAATCAGAAAAATTCCCCTTTCAAATAACACTAGTAGCTGTTAAATAATATCAAACATAGTCAACCTGAAAGTACAGTTACCCCTGTGTGTGTACTAGCAAATAGTTACAGGTGGATGAAGTCACAATGGTGGAGAGCATCGGTCAGTTTCTGGCTTACAATGTTGACTTTTAGTTCTGTTTTTCGGTGAAACCCTATACTCCCAGGAGTTCATGATTTTTTTTTTTTAGTTGTGTTGTAAATTAGAAATCTGGTTTGGGAGCAGTAAAGAGTACTAGCTGTGTGCAGAGAAGGATAGATGTTACTATGTAAACAAAAGTAGATAACATAGATGTCTATCCATGGACTAGTTTGTTTACAGAGAACAGCTGGCAATGAAAATACTTATTCTGATTTTAAGTCAGCCTTGAAAGAAATGGACATTTTTTTAAATTAAGTTAATTTTGTAACTAGTATGGGTATGTGAATATTCCAGCTTGGTAGAAGAAAAGAGGACACGTTTTTAAAACGAAGAATGATTTTTTAAAAATTTTGTTAACACTAGTAATACCAGTAAAACCATGCCAGTGTTCTTTAATGTTGGTGTTTAGAAGGCCTGATAACATACCAGAATTTCCAATGCAGAAAACATTGTGATATCATAACTAAAAATGGTTTTGATTGTTAAGAGTTGATGCTATTTTCATTTTTCATTAAAGGAAAAAAACAAAGACATGTGTGGCTGTCTTTATAATCAATATCTAAAGCTTGCTATAGATTACAACTTAAAAAATATATAGAGATAAATGCAATTAAAACACAAATTAGGAAACTAATGTCCATTATTTTACAAGTAGAAATAGGGAATTTTTCCATTTTTGGATATGGTTTACTTTAACTTAGGATCTGATGGTGATCTTAAAGCAGTATGGTTATAGATATTTCTCTATAATTTCTAGTCCCATGTTTGTGCTATTGCTGCCATTGATGATAACATATGTAAATCTGAGGTTTCACATCCAACAGAAATAAAGAGTAAGAAAAAGAAATTGAAATTTTTAGAATAGAAAGTATGATCTATGCTCCAAGCTCTTCAGCATTACATTACATATAATTGCTTTGGAAAATTTGCTGAAAGAATACTTTTCATCACTATTAAACCTGTTGGTAGCAGTAGTACTAGTTTATCACTAGTAAACAATTTCACTTTATTATTTTAAAGGGTTTTAAAAATAATCTAAAATTAGTGGTCTATTTGTGTATCACACAGTGAGTAAGTGGTCTGGAGATGCCAAAATGCTCAAAAACATTGAGCTAGAGAATTAGTAAGGTTTAAGGTCTGGATATAGGGTCAAAAGGGAAATGGAGCTAGAAGCCTGGAAATAATCAGTGCAAAAGAGTGTGAGATAAACAGCAATGTGGAAAGGAGTTTAGGGATGCAGGTCCTTTTCCATGAGTGAGGCTGTGCTGTTTAGGACTAGCTCCTTTTGCATGCTGGGGGTGTTGCTTTCTGTTAACGGCACTGAGTTGGGGTTGACCAGTTGAAATTCTTGCTGACACTTTTGCTTTCATAATATGACATTATATTAATTATCTTTAGACCCTTCTTTCTCAGTGCTCTTAACTTATTTAATCTTGAGTGACCTCCCCTCCAGCCTCCCAACCAATAAATGCCCATATATCCCAAGTTAACACATAGGCCTCTTTTATCATTATCTTCTTTCCATGGATGATTTTATATACTTCGAGTTTTAACTAGTAACTCAAAGTGAATGGCTTTTAAATCAATAGTTCTGCTTCATCAATCTTGTAACTCAGGGCCCATTTTTCATCTGCCAAGGGCTCTGTGTTGTCAGAGGGAAACTTCTCCCCAAAAGTGAGTTTCATGAAAGAAAAAAGTGACCTCCTTCTCTTTTGAACTCACAACATATCAGTCCTCTGAAATCATTACTATCACATATTTGTAATTAATTAGTCATTCAGCATGAATGTGTTGAATCCCTCATACTGGATTATATGTCCCTTGAGGGCTATGACTATGTTTTTATTTATTTTGTTTATTAACCTTGCTTATTCTATTTATTTTGCTCATCCTAATTGCTTCCTAAAGTGCATACAGTGTCTACCACAGCATATGGCACATAGTAGGTGTTCCAAGATATTATTTATATGAAGACATGAATGAATGAGCTATCTTAGGTACTTCCATCCCTATTTCTGGCTTTCATTGGTCAAATAGCAATGAAATTACTATATAAAGCCCAACATATTTCTTTCCATTTGCCTGCTATAAGAGATACTATTTCTGGAGCATAACATTTAACAGATTTCTTCATGTTCCTTTTTAAAACCGAGCATTTTCATTAAAAGGTACGGAAACCAGGCTGATATGCAAAGTAAGATGTAAGGGTAAAGGCCATAAGGGAAGCAAATTTAGCAAAATTTAGTAAGAAAGTGGAGAATGAAGAACACACATATTTTACTCATCACTAACTCTTGTAAATAACCAGTTATTTAATAGTCAAAGAAATATAAGTTGTGAGCCTTTGTAGACATATATATCAAGAGCTGATATTTTAGACAGTGTTATTACCTCAGTGACTCGCTAAATTTCCTCCACTTAAAATTCTAATAAACATGTGATAATTTAATGGAGTCTGTGCACTTTCTGTCATATTTTCATTTTCCTTGCTCAATGTACTCATTTTTTTCTTTCTCTCTATAGTAGATTTAATAAACCCATTGTTGGTTGTGCAGTATTTTGGACATAAAAATTTGTGAGCTAATTACAACCTTAAAAATCTGTAAGTGAATCTATTCATCTTAAATGGGCTTGATGAGTTTGGGTCTTCCATTTGTCCCATACACACATACGCACACACACACATCAGGAAATATGATAGTTATTAAAGTCCTTATAATATCCTTTTGTCAAGTTCCCTCACCTAAACTAGATAAGAAAGAAATGGAATACACACACACACAAACACATCCTTACACACACACACATATATACATGCACGTAGGCACATCTGAAATTTGTCATGCCCTCTACGCTGTAGTCAGAATGCAGGGATCAGGAACCAGTGGGTGGAAGTGGGAATAGCACCTTCATTATCACACCTAATAATCCACTATAAACATTTTTGTCTGTTCTTTGCTGGGCCCTCGGGCTCTGGGAATTTGGAGGTCCTACTGTAAGAGAGGAATGGTTCTACCAGGTAACACAGTTCCCCTGAACTGGAAGCTAGATCTGCTTCTCTGTACATATTGGGCTTTTTCTGCCACTGAACCAACAGGTAAAGAATAGCATCCTTGTACTGACAGGATCCTAATTATTAGAACTGGATTGCTCTTCCATGATGAAGGCAAAGAAGACTACATCTGCAATCCCGGGAATTCACTGGAGTAGTGTTGATACTCCCTTCCCCAGGAGTCTTGGGTAATAGAAAAATGTGGCAACACAATAAAGGAAAAAACACTGACTTGTTTCCTGTAGGAATGCAGTTTGTGGAGTAGAAGATGGAAGCTTTAATTACAACCTTAGGTCTTAGGAAGCAGGTGCAGAAAGAACAACTGAAGTAACTATGATTTATGGCTATTTTTTAAGTTTTTCATTTTACTTCATATGAAGAGCCCCAAATCCTAGCTAGCATATATGGTTTGAGATGGGAGTACGGTGGAATTGATGCCAGTCTCTTATAAGGTCACCAATGGGACTTCAAATATTTCACTTGCTGGGGACATGAATGTTTCACCTAGACAAAGGGCTAGAATAAATGCTGAGAGGAAAAAGGGGTTGACTGTGATATATAATTTCATTCTTCATCTCAAGACCCATTTTCTAAGGTTTTCCCACCCCAGGCAACCAAGTTGTAACTTTTACATAGATGGTCTTTTTGCTCTCCACCACTTCCTGGTTGGGTTTGGCCTGTTGGTCGCCCAGGCTGTAGACTAGCTGGAGGATGAAGAATGAGGTCTACATATTTACTTTTATGGCTCAAATGCCTCTGGCTGGTCCCTTTGACTCAAGTTCGATATTTCACTCAAAATAGCCTCCTCTGCACGATTCTTCCCAAGTCTAGGGGTCATTGCCTTTACTCTGGGTGGGTTTACTGGCACCTTCTGATTTTCCTAGACAGATATTTCCTGAACATATTTGCAAGCATCTCTCAAATTACCCTAACTTGCATGATCATCTGCTTCTTTTTAGGAGCCACACTGGCATAATCCCTTTTATAATTTATGTCAGTAAAAAGAACTGGGGCCATGAATAAGAATTTGAGATAGAGAAGAGGTTGGGGATTGTGGCTTCAGGCTTATATAGAAGAAGGAAGGACAAGAGCTAAGAATGAAGAATATAAAGAATCATTATGCATCTTTTCTAATTTTAAAAAATATTTTCTCCTACTCACAGGTTGTCTTTTCTTTTTTTCTATTTTTAAGAATTATATCCTTTTTAAATTGGGATATAGTCGACATATAACACTATTTGTCTTACGTATACAATAGAATGATTAGGTATTTGTATATATTGCCAAATGATCACCTTAATAAATCTGCTTAACATTCATCACCACAAAGTTTCAATTTTCTTTACTCATAATATAGTCTTTTAGGATCTACCATTTTATCCACTTTCAAATATGCAATACAGTATTGTTAACTATAGTCACCATGTGTCTGTACATTACATTCCAAGAACTTACTTATTTTATAATTGGAAATTCGTATAGCAGGCTCATTCTATACCTGTCTTGTCATAATAATACTGTGTGGGGAAGTTGGGGTTCCTATGGCCAGGATCCTCAATGAACTTAAACCACCTGATGATGTAACTGGCCTGTTGCTGGACTGCCACTTCCACACCTTTAGGCAATAAGCTATTATTGCGCTATATAGAGTGCTCGGCCCAGTGCTCTGCGTGGAGGCAGAGACACTAGTGTCTGACCTACTACCAGGAGAACAAGCCAGGTAATAAACCCTTTCACCCTAAAGAAACGTCTACTGTCATTTCTTTGGTCACACTGAATCCATAGAGAACTTGCCAGGTGCTGAAACCCTTTGGCAAGACACAATGTCAGCTTGTTTCTTCAAATTTTTATAATTCATGATTTAGCCTTGTCTTGCCAATGGGTTTTATCCCCTGGCAAGTTCACTATGGGTTCAGTGAGACTGAGGAATGACCATGGGGCATTCTTGAGGTAAAAGGGCTTCTACCCAGCTTGTTCTCCTAGCAGTAAGTCGAGCACTAGAATTACGTCTGCATCCAATGGTCTACAGGTCCATAATCCACCTCTGTCACTGCCTCTGCCAAGAGCACTGGGCAGAGCTCTTCATATAGCGACTAAGTCAATAACAGCTTATTGTCTATGGGTGTGGAAGCAGTAGCCTAGCAGCAGGCCAGTTATATCATCAAGTAGTTATGTTCAGGTGAGGATCCTGGCCATAGCAACTTCCATTTTCTCCACAAGCCTGAAATCAGGATTAGCAATATAATTTATGGAGCTCAGTGAAAAATGAAAATGCAGTTACCCTCACTCAACAATTATTAGTAATTAAAGATGGCAACAGCAGAGCCATTAACCAAGTTCTGGGCTCCTATGAGCATGACGCTCTGGGCCCCTGAAGTTGCCTGTGCAACTAGCCCTGCCTGAAATACTAAGTACAAGGCAGAGAAGCTGCCAACTTAAGACAATAAAGTCAGATATAAGCTACCAAAGGTTAAGTCTTATGTAAAATACATATTTTGCCACAGTGAAAGAAAGTGGATATAGCTGCTATTTTTCAGATCTTTTATTTCTTCTTGGGGCTACTTATAAGAAGGTAGAAGTATTAGGAAAGGATGGAATAAACTCAGCGTTTGGGGCCTTTGAGTTACCAAGACCAATTGTCAATGTTGGCTATTAATTGGAATGTTCTGGGAAGTTTTAGAAAAGAACCCAATTAAGTCAGGAAGGCTGGGGGAGGTGAAGGACTGAGGGGAGGGGAAGGGGTGGGGGTGGGGGAGGGGACCCCTTCACACCTAACTGGGACCAGCTTCCCAGGTGATACTAATTTGTAGCCCATTTTTGTGAACTATTACCTTAATGTTTTCCTTTGGAGTTGGAAATTATTGGAGGTTTACTTACTTCTAAAGAGAAGCAGACACACTGCTTTTGCATCCTAAGGAAAAAGATATGTTTAATAAAGAATGGAGTTCTCCAGAAGATTAAGAAAATATACATTAATTGAAGAAACTGAAGTTAGAAAGATGAAACCTCTATTTTGATCTGGGCTTGACTGTTCTTCAGTTTTAGCTTCAAACGGACTTTTCATTTCCAGTTACCATTTGGGTATAAATAAGTGTTCAATTAACATAAACACTGATATTTTGGTTATATATATATTTTTCCTAGACAAAGCATTTTTCTGGGATTTGTTTACACCAGTGATTTTTAAAATGTGGTGTGGAGATCTTTTCAGGGGTCCGTGTATCAAAATTATTTTCAATATATTTCTAAGATACTATTTTCTTTTCTCACTCTATGTGTGTGTAATGGAGTTGATACAATGGGCTGACCACTGAAGCAAGTAGAGAGTCTAGTTGTCTTTTATTAAGCCAGACTTTAAAAGGAATTGTACAAAATTAAAATAATATCATTCTTCTCAGTATTTATTTTCAAGTAAAGATGTGTCAATTCATATAGTTTCACTGTTATTTTTAAAAGAATAGCTAAATATTTAATAAGATATATAGGCTAGAGTATGCCAAATATGGAGAAAGTGAAGGTTCCTATGGCCAAGACTTTTACCTGTCCCTGGTCGGCTTGCTCACTGCACACATGTAGGCAATACGTTGCTATTGACTTTATATAAAAAGCTCCACCCAGCATTCTAGGCTGCGTGACTACAGGAGAGCAGAGACTGAAGTGGTGGCAGTTAATGAGGACAGGGACTGAGACGGCTGCGGGACAGAGAGGCCCAGAGGCAGGGACCGGCTTGCTGCGTGAAGACTTGCTCTGAGTGGACGGGATTCTAGTGATTAACCTGCCACCGTGAGAATAAAGTTGGGTATAAACCCTTTCACCCCAAGAACGTTCCATTGTCATTTTTTCTGTCTCATTGAATTAATAGTGAACTTGTTCAGGGCTGAAACCCATTGGCAAGACACTAAGGAAGACAGCGCTTGTAAAGAGAAAGAATGTCAAAAGATGAGGTTAGAAAGGTAGGCAGGAGTCAGATTACACAGCACCATGTAGATTATATTAGAGGATTTAATCTTTGTATGAGTAAGTATGTGTGACTATGTTCATGGGTGTGTACATGTGTCAACAGCTGGTAGACTCAGTTTGAAACAGATGGCACTTTTAATATTTAATGTCAAGTTGGAGGAAATTAAATTATGATACATTATTGCAGTAGAATATTAAATATGGTACGGATGTCAAAGGAAACCCATTTGTGTTGTCCTTATTGGCCAAAGTTTACTGTATTAACATACCTAAAGATATTTTTATTGGCATACATTAATTTTTTTATTGGTGAACCAATAAAGTATTTTTTGTTGGTATTTTGAGTTTTGACACATGTATAGAGTTGTATGACCCCCACCATAATTAGGATACAGAGCAATAGCATCAGTTCAGATCATTTCTTCTTGCTACCCTTTTTAGTCAAACCACCTCTTACCCAAAACTTCAGCAACTACTAGTTTGTTTCCATTCCTATAATTTTGCTTTTTCCAGAATTTTATGTAAATGGAATTATGGCTTGTTCCTTTTGTAGCTGACTTATATTACATTGTATGGGTGTAACAGTTTACATAGCCATTTTTCTTTTGAAAGAACTTCAGATTTTTTTCCAGTTCTTGGCAATTATGAACAATGCTGCTATAAATATTCACACACAGATTTTTGTGTTAACATAAATTTTCAGTATCTTTAGGGTAGATGCTTAAGAGTGGGATTATTGAGTCATATAGTAATTGTATATTTAACTTTATAAGAAATTCCAAAATGGCTTCCCAGTGGCTGTAAAACTTAACATTCTTGCTGGCAGTGAATAAGAGTTCCAATTGCTCTGATTCTTCATCAACACTTGGTATTGTCAGATTTTTCCCTCCATCATTTTAGTAAGTAGCAATTGGTATGCACTGCAGATTCAATTAGCATTTCCTTAAGAGGAATGGTGTTGAGCATCTTTTCATGAGCTTATTTCCACCTGTATATCTTTTGCAAAATGTATGTTAATTATTTTGCCATATTTTGATTTTTTAAATTGAGTTTTGAGAGTTCTTTATATATTCTGTAGATAAGCCTTTTGCCAGATTTGTAGCTGTTTTCTTCCACTCTGTAGGTTGCTTTTTCATTTTTTTTACAGTGTCTCTCACAGATCAAAGTTATTAGTTTCGAAGAAGTCTGTTTTATTAATTTTTTCTTTTATGGATTGTACTTTGAGTGTGGTATTTAAGAACACTTTCCTAACCCAATATCATGAAGATCTTTCATTTTTTTTTCTGAAATTTTATAATTTTCTTTTGCCTTCAGATCTTTGATTCATTTTGAGTTAATTTTTATATATGGTATGAGGCATTAGATATCCATTTGTCCCAGCATTATTTGTTGTAAAGACTATTCTTACTCTGCAGAATTGACTTCCCATTGTTGACAAAAATCAATTAACTGTATTTGTGTGGGTTTATTTCTGGATTCTCTAGTCAATTATATTTATTTATGTGTCTATCCTTTCACCAATACATTTTTGAGTTCTGTAGCTTTGTAGTAAGTCCTGAAATCAAGTAGTATAAGTTCTCTAACTTTTTTCTTCATTTCAATGTTGTTTTGGCTTTTGTATACATTAATTGTAGATCAATTTGTCATTGTCTTTAAAAAATCTTGCTGGGATTTTAATTGGGATATCACTAAGTCTGTAAGATCAATTTGGACATAATTAACATCTTATCAATATTGAGCTTTCCAGTATATGAATATGGAAATTTCCTCCTTAATTTAGGCCTTTGATTTCATTTGTCAGTGTTTTATAGTTTTCAGCTATAGCTCTGGGCCAGAGGGGGTTCCCAGCTCTTGGCAAGTGCACTCTGGATTTGATGAGACTGAATAACAACAATGGAATGTTGGGTTGGTAAAAAGTCTTACAACAAACTTTATTCTTGTGATGGCAGGTCAAGTGCTAGAATCCCATCCATATCTGGCAAGTCTGCATGTAGCAAGTCCATCTCTGTCTCTGCCTCTGTGTGGAGCACTGGGTGGGACTCTTTATGTAACAACACAGGTAATAATGCCTTGTTGCCAATACATGTTAAAACATGTGCCTATGCAGTAGGCCAAGTATTACATCATTGCATGTGCACAGTGGACAAGTAGATTAGGATGAGGTGAGGATCCTGGCCACAGAACTTCATTTTCCCTACCTCAGAATAGAGAGCCCACACATACTTTTTAAACTTGCAAATATATATCACATTTACTACAGCTATTGTAAATCATGCTTTTAAAAAATTCAGTTTCAAGTTATTCATTCATTCAAAATATTTACATAAAGATGTGATTGATTTTGTACATATATATTTTTTATCCTGTGACAACTCTGTTATAGGAGCCTTCTTGTAGCTTTCTTGGTTTTTTTTTCATGTACACAATCATGTCATCTGTAAATGGAGAAAATTTTCTTTCATTCCAATCTGTATTGCTTTTATTTCTTTTTCTTCCTTTATTTCTGAAGGATAGTTTTTTGCTGGACATAGAATTCTGGGTTGACAGCCCTTTCCTTCCAGAACTTTAAAACTGGTGTTTCATTGTAATAAGCAGGAAAACATTCCCTCAAAGATTTTCATGTTCTAGTGCCTGGAACCTGTGAATAGGTTACATGACTTACAACTTTGCAATCTAACTGTAATTAAGTTAAGGACCTTGGGATAGAGAGACCCCTGGTTATCCAGCTGTGGTTAATTAAATCACAAGCATCTTTAAAAGCTGAGAACCTTTAAAAGCTGTGGTCAGAGGAAGATGTAATTGTGGATAAATGGTCAGAGAGGCACAATGTTGTTGGCTTTGAAAGTGGAGTAAAAAGGGCCTGACGCAAGGAATGTGGACTGTCTAGAAGCTGGAAAATTCAAGGAACATGATTCACCCCTCGAGTCTGCAGAAAGGAACACAGCTCAATGTACACTTATTTTGGCCCAGGAAAACCATGTTGGAACAGTAAGGTAAGACATTTATGTCCTTTAGAGCCACTAATATTGTGGCAATTGTTACAACAGCAATAAAAGAAATAATACAACTGCCCTCTCTTTCCCAGTCTTGTTTCTTTTTCTGTTTTTTGTTGCGAAGTCTTCAGACATCTGAATTGTTCCTTTATGTTATATGTTATTTTCTGACAGTTTTGGTTTTCAGCAAAAGGTGTTTGGGCGATTTTCTCTGTTTTCCCTTTGAGGGTTTGGTAAACTATTTAAACCTGGAAAATTATGTCTATTGCTCTGAATTTTAGTTTTTAAAGAAAGATTAGAAAATGCAGTGAGGGACAAATAGGTTTGAAGAACTTTGTGCTTTTTCATCAAGATTGCTGACACTATTTTGTTCCCTTTGTATTTCCATATAAATTTTGGTATTAGTTTGGCAGTTTATCAATATCTCAGTGTATTTCATAGCATAGAGATTGTGTGGACTCTGTGGACCCATTTAGAAAGCATCTGTATCTCAGCATTAAGTCTTCTGGTGCTTCCTATTTTTTTAGGTCTTCTCTAATTTTTTCAAAAGTGTTTTGTAACTTTTAGAATGTAAGTTTTGCATTTCTTTTGTTAAATGTATTCCTTAGTATTTTTTGAGACTATTTAAATGAAATTATTTTCTTAATTTCTATTTCAGTTTGCTTATTGCTACTGTACAGAAAAGGCAATAGATTTAATATGTTGCTTTTATATCCTGTAAACTCGCTGAGCTCCTTTATTCTGTTAGTGGTTCTCTTTTTTTTTTTTTCTTTTACAGATACCTTAGCATTTTCTATTGTGTTGTATTAAATGAGTTGATTTTTGGATGTTGAACCAATTTTGCATTCCTGGGATAAACCATACTTGGTCACGGTATAATAATCCTTCTGATATGTTGCTAGATTTTATTTATAATGTTTTGTTTAGGGTTTTCTTTTCTTTCTTTTTTTTTCATCTGTAATAATTATAAAAGGTGTTGATCTATAGTTTCTTCTCTGGTGATGTCTGAAGCCTGCAGGCAAGTCCCTGAATTGAGGTGCAAGCAAATCACCTCCTCTGAGGACAAGCATTCAGGCTAAATGGAGGATACCTGGAAATTAATGCTAAATTTAAGAAACCTGGAGATCCAACAGTTGTGAGCAGAAAAAGATATAGTGGTGGGATGACCTCAAAAAGTGGTTAGGAGAGCTTTTGCTAGTGTGTGCAGTATTCCAAGATTATTCTAACCTTTGCTCTCTTGCCAGATGGGGGCTAACTACTTCTGGATTCCAGGAGATGGGTAGGGAAGTCTGGAGATAACTAGATTGTTAAGAGATGGGGGGGTGTTGAGTTAGGAGGAAGCTATTGGCAATAGTCAGGCACTTTATCCCTGTCTCCCATTGTGGAGCCAGACATAAGCTGCTTTGGCACATCAGATGCTCCATGGCCCAGCCATCCTGGTTCGCCCTGGTTCCTAGGACATGGGACTTTCAGTGATAAAACTGGGAGAGACCTGGGCAAAGTGGGGTAAGTTGTTCACCCTACTTCAAAGGTACCTATTTCTCCCAGTACAAATGTTGAACCTCTACTTGATCAGCTAGGTGGGAAGAAGCAAGCAGTGTTATTGGAATAATCTACACATATGAATGGATGATCGGTATGGAAAGTACTGGATTTTAACTCAAATTTAAGATTGCACATTCTTGGACATATCTTAAGAAATGTGATTAGCAATAAATTGATTAATGACCTATAATAGAGAAGGAATTTAAGATTCTAGTTAAAGGTGTAGTAAAAAGTGGTAAGTAATCAAATACATAGTAGTTATAACTAATTGGCAGGCTTCTGGTGATAATATGGTCAGAACCACTAATTACTATATCTGACATTGAAAGAGAAAATTACACTGTCACTGGAGACTCATTTGATTTAACATTTATGTTAATTACACATTATAAATGGTGATAAACTAGAACTTACTGGTGTTCTCAGGCATAAATCATGGATGTAATAAGATGATTTTCTTATTGATTAAGGTCCTAAAAAGTTAGATGGCAGCATTGCGGAATGTTTGGAATGTTATGTATAACATGGTTCTGTTTCTAAAAGTGGAGACTCCAGGAAAAATGCTGATGTTTGGGGAATGCATTATGTCTACTGGGGTTTATCTTTCTAGGCTCAACTGTTTTGTTAGTTTCTAGGCTTAGGTTATAGAAGAGTTGGAATTTCTGAACAAGGTAAAGTCATTACTGTTATTAGAAAAGATTCTGTTATCAGAAATAATTGTGAAAATGTGACCCTGAAAAATCTGTTCCTAATAACTTGGAACATTTTATTATCTTTTTAAAATCAATAAAGGAATGACCAATATAATGTCTTAAAATAGTTTCCAAGGAGTATATGTAGATTTGGATTCATACAGATCACAGAAATATTTCTTCAGTGAACTGTATAAAGGGAGGTTTCTGTTCTTGTTTTTAAGGCAAAGCAGGAGAAAAGTAAATGGAAAGATGAAGGGTGAAGTTCACTTTAGATGTAACTACATGTAAGAGCTTAATCAGGGCCATCAAGATATTTTATTTTCTTCATTCTGCTTGGTTGGTTTCTTTAAGCTTTCTTTATGTGAGTCAAAAATAGATGATGTCACTTCAAGAATTACCTTTAGAAGTAGTGATACCACAGAAACGGCTTCTTAGACAGGGTAAGGGAAGTCCTCTAATTTACTGTTGTGACTCAATTCTTGCCACTATTTCAGCTTGAATTACTATGGTCATTAATGGGGAGCTCTGATTGGCAGCCTGTGTCATGTGCTGGAAGATAAGAGTCATGTGACTGACAAAACATCATATGAGGGCATGGTCATGTGACTGAGGTCTGTCCAAAGAGGATAGGCACTTGACAGAAGTTTGTATAATCTTACAGGAGGACTCTCTTTTGGGCAGACATACCAGGAAACATTGTATTTTGCTGATATTATTGGTGAATTAGGAGGATGTAACCAGCAGAGCCAGTGGCCATCTTGCTTGCTATGTGGATAGAGCCCATTTGCAAAGCTGTGGTCATCCTCAATGCTCTTTAGTGAATATTTCTGGCTTCCTAACTTTTAAGCACACAGCAGGGTTGCATTTCCAGGCCTCCTTGTGGTGACGGCATCACTTTCTCTGGATAATAAATCATGAGGGGAAACGATGTGTTACTTCTGGGTGGAGGATTTAATTACTGATGTGAGACCCTCTTGGGCTCCTCCTCTTCAGCACAGCACTTGACAACGCTGGAGGTGGTGTTTGCTTCCATCAGTCTGAATTATTCCTGAATTATTGATGTGGTCAGGGCCTCCCTGTTGGATCCTGATAGACATATATTATAATCAAGAAAGGAATCCCTGTCCAGTTTTAAGTCAACTAGATTTTGATATTTGGTCACTGCAACACGTCTAGTCCATCCTGACAATGCTAAGATTATGTAAACTTCCATATCTGCTAATTATGTCCTCATTCTCATAACTGTTGCACTAGCCAAGTAGTGAGGCAGATATTGCCAATATTTATTTCTGTATTTCTTCTCATAAATAGCTTTTTAATTTTCATATCAAATGTACATAGACAGTTTGGTGATCAGTCACGCCACAGCTTCCTAAAATGTTTGTCATTGACTCCAGTGAGTGCCTTTTATAAGCTGAGTGCAATTTATCTATTAGAAGACAGTAATGTCTTCCCCCATCATGCACCTTCAGTACCTAAATTCTGAAAGGAACTAAACTGCCTTCCAAACTTGTGTTTGGGTTAAAGTCTGAATGAATGGATTATATGCTCTAATTCAGCAATAGCAATACTAAATGGGTGATATTTCACAGAGACAAGACTCTGTACAATTTCCAAAATTCCTCTGTTGAATTTGTAAGTTATGTTGACTTATAAGCTGTATGTTTCTCCTTTCTTCAGGATTCCTTTTCCTTTGCAACAGAATGTCAAGGAAACAGTGAGTTTCTGTTGCTTACTAGCCAACAATAACAAAAAGATTGCTCCAATGACATATTTAAAAATGACATCAAGATAATGTACAACCTCATGATTATCTTTGTGTAACTGGAACTTTTGGCTGAGGAGACAGGTATAACAGAGAGGAATTTCTACTGAGAGTTACAAAATCAAGATGCAAATTTTCAAAAGATAAATTAAAAAGAGGTTTCACTGCTGTGAGATGCAAAAAGGGTGATGTAAGAATTAGATTGTTGGAGACTTTTCAGGATTTGGTGAAAAGTGTTTCTTGGGCATAAGGTGTGCTGTGATTCTTGCCCTTGCCCTTGGTCAGGTTTGGGAGCATCCTAATGATAGGCACTTCATCAGGAACGTGGAGATGTTGAGATGGCACTCGTGTAGTCATAGGCACTGAGCCCTGGACTGCAGACATCAGCTGCTTTGCCAGTGGAGTTGCTGTACACGTTTTGGATTGGTCTGTGCTCCCAAAGTTTCTTTGGGCAAAAGGTGAATGAATTTTACCTGGGGATCAAAGGATGGCCACATGGGAGAACAAAGCTGAAGCCATTTGAAATCTATCTGAAAAAGTCTCTTGAAATTTCTGAGGCCTCCCAAAAGTAAGAGTGTGTGTGGCGAACGGCTAAAAATTAATGGGCTAATTGGGAGAAGCACGAAGATATCTTGGGCTTTGGGAAAGAACAACAGTGCTCCCAGGTGGGAAACATCTCAGGAAGGCACAGAGTCAACAGCAAAGCAATCAGCTTTAAGCATTTGTTAGCCTAAGAATGCAAAACTAGCTTAAAATGTGACTGATTAAACAAGAACTTTCCTATTTCTTTCTTTCCCACTGCTTTGACCCACATGGCTTCAGGAACAGTGATGGGAAGTACTTCTGCAGGAAAATGGCCTCCAGTAAGGGCCAACCTCGGGAGACATTACAGCCTGCAGGTCTAGATTATGTTATGTGGTTGGACCTTTTATCTATAAAGTTGAGCTAATGCTTGGGACTTAAAGTGGTTGGCTTTTATCTTTAGGAATGAAAGGTGAACTATTCCATCAGCAGGTTTAAAGAGATTCAATAGTTAAAGAGTTCAATATGAACACACACCCGTGGGACATATTTGTTCAATGGACTGGTTATGTTCATTAAGACTTACTTTTGAATAAAGAACAAGGCCTCTCTAGTCACCAAATAATACATCTTCAAATACTTCTTCCCCAAATATACTTCTTTCTAAGTTGCACTAATTTCTCCTATTCTTATAATCGATACGTATATTCAATGTGAATTTTTTTATTCTTTCTAAAAATGTTTCCATAATATTAATAGTGCATCTTAAAATTGCTTGAATATTAGAATTTAGGAACCACATTATTCTAAAGGAACTATGAAATGTTTTTCACAATATGTTACATAATTTTATGTTAAATATTGGAGCAGGTTGCTGGGGGCTAAATACATGTAGCCATTCAAAAACATACAGTTCCAATTAAGGAGCCTATAGTTTAAAAAAGCTAGGATTTTGATCTTGGATTTTCTACCTAATAGTTAGCATCACATGTTTTGAAAGGTGCAATCATTAAGAATCCTGCTTTCAAAAAAGATGGCTGAGCAGGTAACTTAATACAATAAGTTGTTTTATTAACTACAACTATTGTGATCTGAAATACCACCTAGCTTTTAAAGACCTAAAGGTTCATTTTATTCTCAACTTTGTTTAAATATGAGATGAAAGATGTTTGAACTTGTTTTGAATGAGAAAAAAATACAAGTCTTGTTACCATTTGTTTTAGCCCTCATTAGCAGGTGAAAGCCTTGGATTCAAATGCTCCTCTCAAGTTCCAGCCCATTGTTTCCTTTTTTTTTTTCCCTCTGCTTTGAGATACATCAGAAAAATATAACATTGTTATTGGCAAAAAAAATCATTGCATCCACACTGACTGCCCATATCAATTATAAGATATATTCCATTTCTAGATAAGTAAAAATAAATAAAACTCAGAATCAAGAACATATACTCCATGCTGTAAGATATTAATAATTTAACAAGTGAGTCATCGTGTTTGTTGAGCCTTGCTATCGTCAAGGAAATCTTTGTAGAGAATAATACACAGAAAGTGTAAGATGCAGTTCCTACTCTGCAGGAAATGAATGTTTTACCAGAGGAAATTGGTATCTGTGAAAAAAAAAAAAAATGCACGTAGGACCACATGGTAAGAGCCCAAGGAGAGGCCCAGGTGGTGAATGTGGAGGAATCCCACATTCTCACCACTTCTAGTACTATCTAGAGTGGGCTGATTCCTAAATTACTGTTCGTAGCCTAGAACTCCTTAATGAGTTCCATTTTTCATTGTGTCCACATTTTCAACTACCTTTTAGACACTTTTCATCTGACATCTTCAGAGTGATCCAAGTGAACATCATCTTCCTGCAACACTTGGTCCGTTCCTGTATTTCTTTATAAAGTCATTACAATTCCCCAGTTGCTAAAGCCACAAACCTCAAATTTGTCATAGAATGCTTGTTCATCTTTATGCAGCCACACCACCAAATTTAATTATCACAAAGACCTGCTGCTTCTTGCTTCGACATATCTTTCATTTTGTGTTCATCTCCAATCAACTTTTATTTTTGTTAGAGCAATAACTATTTTTTTCCTGTATTGTTAATTCATGTTTTCTCCCAGAATATGGCTTGCCTTTTTCCTTTTCTTATAATCTCTTTGAAGGGCAGAGTTTCATATTAATGAAATCCAGCTTATCAGCTTTTCTTTTATCATTCTTTTTGTACGTATCTAGGAAATAATTGCTTAACTTGAGGTAATGAAAACTTTCTCTTGTTTTTTGCGGAAGTTTTATTTTACTTTTCACAGTTACATTTAGGTTTACAGCCTATTTCTAGTTAACATTCCTGTAGATGTGGGGAAAGAGCTAAGCTCATTTTTTAAAACTTTATTTTAATTGAGATATAATATGTATTAGTTTCAGGTGTATGACATACTGATTTGATATATGTATATATTATGAAATCATCACCACAATTAAGTCTAGCTAACATTTATCACCACACATATAGTTAACAAATTTTTTTCTTGTGATGGAACTTTTAAGATTTACACACCTAGCCACTTTCAAATATACAATACAGTATTAACTGTCACCAGTCTGTCTATTACATCCCTATAACTACTTTTATAACTGGAATTTTGTGTGTTTTGGTCACCTTTACCCATTTCACACATTCCCCTAATATTCATCTATGGCAACTACCAATTTTTACTCTTTATGGGTTCAAGTTTTTTGATTTTGGGGTTTTTTGTTTGTTTAAATTCTTTATATAAGTGAGATTGCACAGTAATTCTTTGACTTATTTCACTTAGCATAATACCCTTAAGGTCCATATATGATATTGAAAAAGCAGGAGTTCCTTCCTTTTTTATGGCTGAATAATATTCCATTGCATGTATGTATACTGCATTTTCTTTATCCATTCATCCATTGATGGACACTTTCAAGTCTTGGCTCTTGTAAAAATAATGCTGCAATGAAATTGGGGTATAGATACCTTTTGAACTAGCATTTTTGTTTCCTTCAGTTAAATATCCAAAAGTGGAATTGCTATTTTATGGTTTTTCTATTTCTATAAAATGATATTTATTTTTAGGAACCTCCACAATTGTTTTCCACAGTGGCTCTGCCAATGTACATTCCTATCAACAGTGTAGGAGGGCTCCCTTTTCTCCACATCAGCAATGGTCACCTCTTGTTGATATTAGCCATCCTAACAGGTGTGATGTGATATCTCATTGTGTTTTTGGTTTACATTCCTCTGACGATCAGTGATCTTTTCATGTATCTGTTGGCCATCTGTGTGACTTATTTGGAAAAATGCCTATTTGGATCCTAAGCCAAATTTTAACTGGAATTTTTTTTTAGCTATTGGGTTTTGTGACCTCTGTATGCTTTGGATATTAACCCTTTATTGGACAGGATTTGAAAATCTTTTTGTCATTCTGCAGGTTGTATTTTTTATCTTGATAGTTTTTGTTTATGGTGCAGGTAATAGCCTCTTACTGGTTTCCTTCATCTCAGTTTCCTTCCTACCAGTTCCACTCTACTACTTTGCCAACAGAATTATCCTTTAATAACACAATTTGCTCATCTGAGCCTCTGTATAAAAACTGTTCTTACTGGTTTTCAAAGTCTGATCATTGCAAACTATTGAAGTATAACTTTGTTTCTTCCCCCATCAATTACACTGTACTGTAAATACCCTATTACAGTATATTCCAGTTAAAGCTGCCTAGCTTCATTCATATATTCATTAATTCAATAATTCACAAGCACCAATTGAGCAACTACTACAGTCTCAATAACTTAGGTTCTTGGGAAAGGCATTGAATAGTACAAAGCCCTTTATCTCAAAAGCATATATTCTGACAGAGAAATAGACATAAATTTAAAGAAAATTAAATCAGCACACATGTGAGTGTATGTGCATAACCTCAGATAATGTTATGGAGACAAAAAGGTAGATTTGGGGGCTATGCCTTAGTGCTGAAGTGACTTATTTTTTATTAAGGTATCATTGATATACAGTCTTATGAAGGCTTCACGTGAGCAACATTGTAGTTATTACATTCACCCATATTATCAGTTCCCCCCCACACACCCCATTGCAGTCACTGTCTATCAGCTGAAATGACATTTATGAAAAGAACTGGAGTGAGTGAGCGAGGTATAGAGAAGAACACAAGACACAGGGAAGAGCAGGTAGCCCCATGTTCATTGAATACTTTCTATACTATGTCAAGTCTGCTAATAAGCCCATGGAATTAATTATTAACTGGTAATAGCTTATTTCACATTCTTTCTACAATTTACTTCTAAGTTTTGTATTATTTATGCACATCAACCATCTTTTCCAATATATCCTTTAACATATTTATCCTGGGTCAGTTTTGGTTCTGATTCCATTGATAGAGTGACCCACGTCCACTATCTTGCTTCAATACATTGCATAATTTTTGTATGATGTACTGCATAGCTTGTGTAAGGTACAGTAGAGAATAAAATATTACCACCCTAAAGGGGCATACTTCTGTCATGTTTCTGACATGCTGAGTTCATCTAATGTATAGGTGATTTGAGATTAAGCTTTGAAGTTATGGTTAGATTCAGCTCACCATTAGCTTCAAATGTTATGAGGGTAGAATCAGGATTTTCCCTCCAGGTTTGGGGACATGAGCACCAGTGAAACCCTGGAAGTATCCTTCTGCTGTATAGACAGGCTGGTCAGTTTCTTCTGTCTGTGTTTGTCTCTGTCTGTCTTTCTCTTTTAACTGGATCATCCCTTTTGCTCTCCAGTCCTGCCTCCAGTTTTTCCTCCTTAAGGAAATATCTTTGCCCTGATGCACTGCCCAAGCCTTCAGACGATATGCAGTGCCTTGGACAAATCTGTTGGCTGTCCTGCCTCAACCCCGGCTTTGGCTGCTATTGCCTGGCCCTTGTGAAATCCTGCTGTGCTCAGACAGGTTTGTCTCAAGGGTCCTGCCACAACCAGTCTTCAGCAGGCATTTCTCTGCCTTGCTCATGGGGCAGGGCTGGGGGAGCCTCAGCAATTCGGTCCTAGTCTTTGACATCCCATCCCATGCACTTGGCCTTTTCAAGAAGTCAAATAGTTTTGTATAAAGGAATCGATGCCAGAAAATTTGAATTTAGTGGCTTTCCGCTTTGATCAGTGAATTTTGTGTTCCATTCGATAAATTTTACTCTTATCTCAATCAAGATTGTGAGGCTTTTAGGGAAGCCAAGTATGAATGAGGTGGGGTAGTAACCTGGACAGTATAAAACCTCCTACCCTAACAACCCAAGAATGGACTAATAGTTACCAAAGGGAAAGGGACTGGGGATGATGGGTGGGAAGGGAGGGATAAGGGCAGGGAAAAAGAAAGAGGGCATTACGATTAGCATGTATAGTGCGTGGGGGACACGGGGAGGGCTGTGCAACACAGAGAAGACAAGTAGTGATTTTACAGCGTCTTACTACGCAGATGGACAGTGACTGTGAGGGGGTATGTGGGGGGACTTGGTGAAGGGCAGAACCTAGTAAACATAATGTTCTTTAATTGTAGATTAATGATAACAAAATTAAAAAAAATTAACAGCAATGAAAAAAAAAAACCTCCTACCCTACATTTTCTGGAGGCTAGACAACTCAATATCTGCAGGGTATTCTCATAGATGCAGGTAGAGTGAATAATGATCTTAGAAGGGTACTAAAGAAGAATTCCTATGGCAAAGAACTGAAATCAGTGTGCTCACTTTTCCCTGAGCTCTAATGTTAGGAGCTGTCTTACCAATGGGTTTCAGCCCTGGACAAGTTCACTATGGATTTAATGAGATCAAAGAAATGACAGTGGAATGTTCCTGGGGTTAAAGGGTTTACACCCAACTTTATTCCCACAGTGGCAGGTCAATCACTAGAATTCTGTCCACTCAGAGCAAGTCTGCATGCAGCAAGCCAGTCTCTGCCTCTGGGCCTCTCTGCCCTGACAGCTGTCTCAGTCTCTGTCTTCAGTGCTACCACTCCAGTCTCTGCTCCCCTGCAGCCATGCAGCCCTGCAGTTGTGTTGCCCAGAGCGCTGGGCAGAGCTCTTTATATAGCCAATAACGTATTGCCCACACGTGTGTAGTGAGTTAGCCGACCAGGGCCAGGTGAGACTCCTGGCTATAGGAACCTTTGCTTTATCTATAGGAGCTTTGTTCAGTGCTGTGTTTGTTTTTATGACTGACAGTACTGTTCCCACAAAAGGGAGAGAGTTAAGATCAGAGGCCACACACACCCTGAGAGTGTAAGTGTGAACTGACAGAAGCTAAGGATCACCTCTGGGCTACGGTGCATTGAAGACTTTTGCTGTCCCTCAACTTGTTGAAGATCAACCACTACTTCTGTACAGTGGAAACTATCCCATAAAAAGGAAACGGGGTTTGAAAGCTGTTTGAAATAAATGTATTTTATTGGAAAATAACAGGCCAGGCTCTTTAAGTTAGCAGTTTAAGTTTCCAGTGCTGGAATATAGAAATAGGTCAGAGACATATTAAAACAGATCATGGTGAAGCTGTTCCCAGTGATTGTCACAGGTAAGCCAGCAGCAGCATGTCATAGATAATATGGGTTTTCTTCCTACGAAGTTTCAGTATAACTAGATAAGTTCAAAGTAGCAGTCACTCATAAACCCATAAATGGTAATAATTTCTCTTACGTCAGTTTCTCCTCTCACTCACTCTAGTCTGCCACCCCTTTATAGCCCATTTTTCTTAATAATCAACACCTGGGAGAAAGACAGATGGCCACACCTCTTAAGTAACTGTAGCAGTTCTTTCCAAGTCAGAGTGCTGGCTACAAAAGCTGTTCTCCTGTAACTACTCCCTTGGCTGTGTTGAGGATTCAGGTGTAAAATTAAAGAAGTGCAGTAGAATGGAATGAACCCAAAAACTTAAATTGGAACAAACATATCCTCTACCTGGTGCAGAATTTTTCAAAATTGAATTAGTTGCCAATATTTTAAGTTGGAAGATTGCACAGAAAAAAAATCCCAGTTTCCTGACTTTACCTTAAGGGTTTGGAAATTTGCATTCTGGAGCTGCATTCTCACATGACCACATCCAGTGGTTACTAAGCAGGGACTGCCCTTTTCCATAGGATTAAGACTTGAAAGAGGAAAAAATTTGTGTGTGTCCCTTTTCCATAGGATTAAGACTTGAAAGAGGAAAAAAGTGTGTGTGTGTGTGTGTGCGTGCGCGCGCCCCCTTACTCCCAGCAGCATTGTCTGGTCTGTTTTACCTGCCTGGATCCTCTAAAGATTTTGATTTGAGAACCTTGAATTAATGAATATAAATTGTTTTTGTAAATTGGAGATAGCTAATCAGAATCATTTATTGCATTTCTAAACCCTAAACATGCGGAAGCAAGCCTTACAGGTGTTTTCCCTCCACCTCTCATCTGTTTGATTCTGCATGCAGTTTGCTACCATAGAACAGTAAATAGGTAACTTGATTCACTCTAGAGCGGAGATGTAGAAAAGAATTGTGTGAACGTATATTTCCCATGGCTGTGTCTCTTGGGATGTCTCTTAGATGGGATGTGACCCCATCAAAAGAAGAAGCTGTGTCAGGAGAAAATAATTATCATCCTCCAAATTGCTATTGTTTTTCTGGAGGCAATTTTATTAAGGAGTTTATAAAAAGCCTTAAAAGCTTCATACATGGAAACACAGTTTGAAAAAGTAAGCAGAGATGGGATCAAACATTTATTATGTTGCAATTTATAATAGCAAAAATAAAATATAGAAACAACCTAAATATTTAATGTAAGAATAAATTATGGCATATCTTTATGAATTAGAGCTACATAGCCACTGGAAGTAATATTTAAAAATATGTTCAATGATGATGTAAATGTCCACGATATATTATAAAATGGACAAAAGCACAATTCCAGTTCCTTGAAACTCTCATTTGTTTGAAGATACACAGAAAAAAATTTCATGATAATATTAATACTAATCGTCTAGAATAGTGGCTTGTTTTTCTCCTTCCTATAATTTGAAATTTTTGCCATGAACAAATACTGGGAAAGAGGTTATTTTAAAATCCTTTCTTCCTATTTCCCTTCTAGTTTTCCCTTTAGATACCATTCCTTCCCACCCTTCAACAACTGGAGTCAGAAGAATGAGTACAGATCACAACAGTCACCAAGTGATTGGTAGTAGAGAATCTTAAGTGCCCGGCTACTTGAATTCAAGTTCCAGTTCAGATACTTTTCTGCACAAGTACTTAGCCTTTTTTTTTTCTTCCCTCAGTCTCCTTATCTGAAAAAGGTGTGTAGTAATACTTAATAGGGTTGTTATAAGAATTAAATAAGTTAATATTTTAAAACACTTAAAATAGAGCCCAGTTTCTTTTAGATGCTCTGTTTAGTGAACGGGTGAAATACAGTGTGAGCTGTTTAGGCCAGAGATGACAATGATTACACTTTCAAATTTAAGTTGAAATGTTCTGAGAGTGTTATTTTGCTTCCTTTGAATTTTTGAAGTGACCAAAGACAATCTGTAGTTCATCGTGCTGTATGTAGCACCGGAGTTACTGGAAGTGCCACTGACCACCTAGTGACAGCATATCAAGAATCTTCAATTTTTCCTTCTAGAGCTCCCAAAGATGGAATAGGGCTCATGAGCATTGCTAGAGGGTTTTGACTGAGTGTGCAGCTTTGACTGAGAGAGAGATAATTTAATGGATCATTAAAGGAGGCCATAAACTCAGATCAAACTGCCAGGATGCATAGTTTGTCTGTCTCAGAAGAATCTGGAAACTATCACTTAATAGTCAAGTGGCAGTGTTCTGGGGCCAATAAAAAAAATAAAACAAAAATTCACATTAGAGGTTTTCCTAACCAACTAATTACAAATGAGATTAAGTTCTATGCACTAGTCTAGGGACTTTTGGAAAATGGATGTTTATATTTTAATGGAAAATGTACATTTCCTCACTTGGAATATCCATGGGCCTAAAGTTTTCTGTGTTCAAGGACCTTAAAGCAACCATCCCCTGACTTTGCAGTTAGAAATTGCTTGCTACCTTATAAGCCTTCAATAAATAATTCTTTTAAAATAAGAGCAATAAGGTAGCTAGAGTTATTTTAGGTAAATAAAGGATTTGCATTTTAGAACTTCCAGACATATTTTCTTGTTTTAGCATATTGGTCATTGTTAGCTTCCCATTTGACCAATATCCCCTTGCCCTCCCTCCCAAAGATAGGTATAATTTTAATTTTAGGTATGTAGATTAAGTATGAGTATCTCAAAGCCAAGGCCTACCATCAATATTAGAAAAAAAAATCTGTTTATTGAACTTGCCAAACAAGCTGCCTGTCATTTTATTTACACAAGCCATTCTCTCTGTCAAGAACACGCCATCTCTACTTGCATGTCATCTTTGGGTCTCTGATCAATGTCACCTTATCAAGGAGACCTTCTCTGACTACCCTACATAATAAAGCAACCCCCACTCACAGTCAGGTTTCCTTTTCCTCTGTGACATGTAACAGTTTTCTGAAATACCAAATATTTCCCTTTTTGGGTGTTTTATTTTTGATGTCTTTCCGATTAAAATGAAAACTTCATGAGCACAGGGTTTTGATATAATTTCTATTCTCAGCACTCGGCCCAGTGCCTGGGTGCAAAGTAGGTGCTCAACAGATATTTAAACAAATGAACAAATGAGTGAATTTACTGAGAACCTAGTGTTTTAATCTGCTTATATAGGAAGCACTATCTCAGGCTATTTTCAAAATAGCTATAGGAAGTGAGAACTGTTATTTCTGCCTTTCAGAGAGGCGAAGTACTTCCTGAAATTCACTCAGCTGGTGGATGCTGAAGAGCTGTGGTTCGGGTCCAGGAGACGGCAGAGGCTATTACCATGGCCTGTCAGGCCCTGATCTGGCTCAGTTCTCATCTCAGCCTCTGCCTTTCTCCCTCAGCTGGAATCTCTGCCCTAGGAATTGTTTAGCAACCTGACCTTGCCATGACTGGAGTCCTGTTTTGCCACCACTTGATCCCCCTCTGGAGGGCTGGAGTCCATTCCTGAGCCCTCCCCACCATTCCTGAGCCGGTCCCCTCCCTCTGAACAGAGTTCTCCCATGTTGTCCACCTGCCCTGACTTTAAGCACACCTGCCCCGAGGATCCTGTTCAGATTTCTACCCCCTCAAGTCGGACCCCAAGTCAAAGAGAGGGCTCAGCGGCCTTGCTGTCTAAGGCACAGTCAGTGTTCACCTTCCTGAAAGGCAGCTCTGGGCTTAGAGCTGGACATTCCATGGAAACCAGACAGATACGATCTCTGCCCAGAAGGAGTTCTCGGTTTACTATTTAGAGGGAAAGGGTCTAACTGAATAAATGATTATTAAGTGTAATGAGGGTTTTCTGGATTGTTCTGTTGCAGGGTCAACACATTTGTTCTTGAAAGGGCCAGAGTGAGTAGTTCATTGCAGCTGCTCCCCTTCCACTGTGGTGCAAAAACGCCAAGGACGATATCTACATAAGTGAGCGTGACTGTGTTCCAGTCCTTTATTAATGAAAACAGGAGGCGGGCTGGATTCAAACTGCAGGCCATGTTTTGCTGACCTCTTTTCTGGTGGACTTGGCTTTGGTGAGAACATTTCCTGCAACCCCATGCCAGGAAGGTGTTGGGCTGGAATTGGTATGAGATTTTGGGGGGACAAAAGTGAAGCAACACCCATCAAGCTCCGAAGGGCTTTGGTGGTGTGAGCTGGTGAGAGCTGGACTGAGGTGCAGGTGGATGCCAGCTCCTTTGCCAGGCATCTGGCCGGCCTCCCTATGGCTGGTTCTTTGTCCAGCTGTGACCCTGGTTGCCTAGGTGAAACACTCTGCTGGGAGCTCACAGAGGACTGGCACTTTCCTTCGAACCGGGCCCACTCATGCTAAGCTTCCAGGTATCTCCAAACACTGAAACTTGTTCACCTGCCTATTCCTGTGGTAGGTGAGTGATTTTTCTCCTTTCTTTGGAATTTTCTTTCTTTTGATTTACTAGCACTTGTCTGAGGTCTAACTTCTGTAATGAACTTCTTATTCCAATGCACTCATAGTACTTTGCTGATTGGACTGTTCTTAAAGGATAAAGTCTAGAAGCATAGGAGGGTCTTCAGCCAGCCTTCCGCAACTTGCTACTAAGTGTTTCTCTCATTGACTGCATTTCTGTTTCTTTGTATCTCCTCTTGCTCATTATTGCTTACTTTATCTATAAACAGCCTTTACCTAAATTTTATTATCTTAATTTTATTAATTTTCATTTTTGTCTTTATTTTAATTTTTATATTATAATTGATCTAAAGCTGGAGCTGGGCAGGATATTTTTGATAGAAGAATTATATACCCAGCCATTCATTAAGACACAAACTCTTGCAAAGAGCCAACATTTTGTTTGATTTTTAACTTACCGATGCAAGACCTGATGGATGCCCTGGCTTGAGGGAGGTACAGGCCCAGCTGGATTCCAACTGCAGGCCATACGTTGCTGACCTCTTTTCTGGTGGACTTGGCTTTGGTGAGAACATTTCCCGCAACCCCATGCCAGGAAGGTGTTGGGCTGGAATTAGTAAGAGATACAGGTATAGGTATTGATGTTAGACAATCTTGATTCAAACCCTTTGATTCTCTGTGTAGGCCAGAAAAAGCTGCTCACCATGTCAAAATCTACATTAGCTCTCATATTGCAAGGAAATCAATACCCACTGAGGGACAATGGGGGATCAGAATCATATGACAGTGTGCTGATGGTGTGCAGTATACAGATCCTGCTCCTTGGCACTGCTGCTGGACTCTTACTGGCTGGGAGGTTTCCTGTCACTATCCTTTGCCTGCTTCTCTGCCATGGCCTCCTCAGCCCACTCCGCAGCCTGATGTCATCCATTATGCCCTGTGTCATATCACTGTGGTCATATCATTGGGACAGCAAGGTGTCCCCTCCTATCAGGCCCATCACACATGAACACAGCTGTCAGTGACAGTGACGCACTGAGATGTGATGTCTCCACTCGGGGATGTTGGTGGGGGAGGAGAGAAGGTGGGAAGCCATGAGCCTCCAACTTCTAAATGAACATGAAAAGTACTGGTGGTTTTGACACAGACCCCCAGGTATTCCTGTACCAGCAGACTATATTTCTAAATAAAACAGGCAGATATAATCGCTATACATAGAATGCTTCGAAGCATCAAACCTTACCTGGCCAAACGCTGCTACTTTCATGAAATTTTTTCTGATCCTTCCAGCTGCTAATTTCTCTTTTATCTAAATTTGTGTAATCTTGATTGTTCTCTGATAGAAATCATTTACATGAATGGATTATACCATAGCAGTTATAAGTGGGAATTAAAGGTTGAAGCTTATATGCCAGATTTTTACTAGGTGTACAAACTTGGGAACAATTACTTTCTCATCTCAGTTTCCTAATCTTTAATATGGGATAATAATGGTACATATTGCCTGACATCATAAGCTGTTATTATTACCATACATTAGCATATGGTCAGGTAAGTTCTGTTCCTCCTTTGTATGTGAATCACCTAGGAGAAAATCTGTATGGTTTATGATACCTATGGCTTTGATGTGTGTTGTAGATTCCCAAATCATGTTTGCTGAATGGAGAGATACACAAATATACTTACTTGACTAAAAATGATTCATGGGGGAAGGAAAAAACAGATTAGTATGCTTGGATATATGTGCTTCCCTTAGACATGTATTTAAGGTTAAACACCTTGTAGTGTTTTCAATCCATATACCTTTAAATATTTGAGGTCCCAGATTGACCTCTTGCTGTGCTTTCTGCCTCTTGCTCTCAGAACTTATTTCTTACCCATTCTGAGCTAACCCCTGCTGGCATCAGTCCCATAAAAGAAAATGAATGTGCTTGTTCCTAAATAAATAATGACATCGTTGCTGTTTTTTTCCACAAGGGACTCCTTCCATGTCTTAATGGAGCAGTGAGACAGACAGAGGCAGGACTTGGGTGTTCTTTTCTTGAAATGGGAAGAGACATCTCAAGAGCAAATAGCTCGCATTTTTTTTTTTTGGTTCTGCTGACACACATCTTAATTTACTGTTATAGACAAGTTCTAGGTTACAAAGCTGACATCTGAAGAAAAGGTTTCAAGTGGGGAAATTTGACAGTTTCTGCCTTTTCCATTACCCACGGATGATGGATAATTTCATAGTTGTGACAGCTTGGGATGTGGTTCTGGAAACCCTTTTCTTGTCAAATATACATTAAATGTATGTCTGTACATGTGTATTCAGTATCTTTTCCTTTTGTCTAAATGTTAAATGGTGTAGCTTTCTCAGTCGGTGCTTTGACATCTTTAGGAAGGTGGGCCAGTGGCGCTGATCTTTTGAGACAGACCTTCATGGAAGACTGTAGGAGCGGCAGCCGCAGCTGGAAGTGAGGGTTCTGTGTCCCTGGGGGTTCCTGCCTCCCTTTCTCCCCCTCTTCTCCTTTCCTCTGCTTCCTCCTTGCATCCACCCTCCCTGTCTCTTCTCTCACTTTTCTTTCCCCTCCCATTTCCCATTCCTCTTCCTGCTTTTTTTTTTATCCAAATTGCGTGGTCAGTTCTTAGTGAAAAAGAAATCATGTAGCATACTGCTTCCTTTCAGTGAATAATCACTGTCTCTAGAGATTTTTAATTACGAAAGTTTATCTGGTTCTGTCAGCCTTTCACTGGGAGTCTTTGGTAATTCTGTCTGGAAATCTCTTCTGTCCCGTTTCCTTCTTTGATCATGATGTGCCCCATTAGGAGGACAAAGTGGCCTCCGCTGCTGAGTGTAAATACCACACTGAACTTCACTCTGAGTGTTTCATTCCTCACTTGTCGATTACAGCTTTATGGCTCATAAATAAAGCACAGCAAGAATAGTTAAAATCTGGGAAATTTATGTACAGTAAATCACACACAGGGTTGCCATTTCCTAAAAAAGCCTTTTAGTATTTTTTCATATGTTTTGTTTATGGTCAAAATTGTGTTAACATCACATCAGTGTAGACTTACCACAGGAATCCTTGATGCCATGGGATCATAATGTGTTGAAGGTGGAAGGGAACTCTGGAAATCACGTAGCAATTTTTGCTCTATTACATGGGTGATATTCAGGCTAGTGTCTTGGCCTACAGCTAATGATTACCAAGAGAAGCAGAAGAAAAACTCTAGTTAGCTATTATGAGCAAGTACAAGTGCCATTGCTTATTTCTGGTGAAGGCTGCCAGAGTGTCAGGAAGCTGTGGATTGGTAAGTTGTGATGAGTACAAAATGATGATATGAATGTGAGCATGGTCTCCATTGTCAGACTGCTTTAGGTTCAAATTCCATACTTTCTAGCTGGGTACCTTGGTCAGTTACTTAATTCTCTCTGGTTTTTTACTTCTGCAATCATAAGGGAATAAGAAAGTGTAAAGTAAGTGTTTTCCTAAGTAAAGGAATTAGTAAGTGATGGTCAGATCCCAAGTATACAGCAATATTTAGTTGTACATCATTAGTAATAGTGGTTGTACTATTAGTGTTACACTTCTTATTAGTGTTACATTTCTCTTCCCTGGACTAATTGTTCCTATAGTGTTCAGGGTGTATGGTACTCTACAATCTCAATTGAAGGCTTATTTCAATTGAAGGTTGAAATTAGGTGGGTTCTTAAGATCCTGATAAAACTACAGGCAATCAATCCAGGAGAGTGTGGCCACTTTGGAAGCAGACCTGAAAGAGATCTTTGCTATCTCAAATGATTTTAAACACTTTCAGGCCATCTATATGTCCAACCATTCATCCATCCATGCACTCAATAAATTGTTACTGGGTAAGTTCTGTTCCCAGGCCCCGTTTTTTTTTTTGAGAGGGCATCTCTCATATTTATTGATCGAATGGTTGTTAACAATAAAATTCTGTATAGGGGACTCAATGCACAATCATTAATCCACCCCAGGCCTAATTCTCAACAGTCTCCAATCTTCTGAAGCATAACGAACAAGTTCTTACATGGTGAACAAGTTCTTACATAGTGAATAAGTTACATGGTGAACAGTGCAAGGGCAGTCATATCACAGAAACTTTTGGTTTTGATCACGCATCATGAACTAAAAACAATCAAGTCAGATATGATTATTCATTTGATTTTTATCCTTGATTTATATGTGTATCCCACATTTCTCCCTTATTTATTTATTTATTTATTAATAAAATGCTGAAGTGGTAGGTAGATGCAAGATAAAGGTAGAAAACATAATTTAGTGCTGTAAGAGGGCAAATGTAGATAATCAGGTCTGTGCCTATAGACTAAGTATTAATCCAAGCTAGACAAGGGCAACAAAACATCCACGGATCCCAGGCCCCTTCTTTTATGAAATTCAGAAAGAACTCTCCAGAGCTAGTGGAACACTTATAAATTTCATCAGGATTTTCCATTGCTTTTTGGCTTCTAATGGGAATCAGGAGAGCTGGATATAGGAACGAGTCTATAAAAGGGTTTGTGTCTAGGTTATTGGGGGTGTGGTTGAGTTGTAATATAGGCCTAGTTTAGGAAGAAATATTCTGGTCCAGAGGGAAGAAAGGCCTTCATAGCACTTGGTGCTACATATTTACAAACCAATTCAATTTGGTAGAAACAAATGGAAAACAGACAAATTATTTTTTTATATTGCAAAGAAATTTACCCTAATTCCTTAGTCTATTGAAGTTATAAAAGAATTCTGGGAAAAATCTACAGCAGCACTATAGACCTGTGAATTTTTATGAACTGCAGCCTTATTTTTATTAAGCTTTTCTTCCCTCCCTTCCTTTGGATACGTAGACATACTTCACCCCAGGGAGAAATTTGGATCACAGCCTTCTATTATAAAAGCCCACCATTTATTGAACACCTATGTGCCAGACACTGTTCAGCTCTTTGTATGCCCGATCACCCATGGGGTGATCACCATTATAAGAAACTGCAGGTTAGAGAAGTTACTAAAAAGGGAGGATTTGGATATCTTTGAGTCCAAGTCTGTGACTGTACCCACTACTGAAGAAATGGAAAAGAAAAAAGCCAAACATGAATGGACAGTTCCCTGCATTAGGGCTAAACAAGAGTAGACACTTAGGCACCTGGGTCTGTTATAAGACTATCTGAAGCTGCAGCTCATATGAAATCTTGGTTCATGATGAGGCAGTGAGTTATAGAGAGGCCTCTTCAGTGAAGGGAGAAGCTTGTAGCATTCCACCCATAAACGTGAAAGATGTGTTTTCTGCAGGACTGTGCAGTGCAAAAACTGGTTAAGGTGGTTTCCGTTGAGAAAAGGGAGAGGACTTTTAGAAAATAAATTGTTAAGAGGCATTCCCTTTTAAGCTGCCATCAGCATCCAAGCTCTAATCTTGGGCATGCAATGTCGATTCGCTAGGGTGATAACTCTGAGCAGGAGCTAAGGAAAAGAGGCAGATGACTAGAAACTCGCAAACTCACCACGGATGTACCATCAAGTCACCAATGGGAGGTGTATCTCAAAAAGAAATGCAAATCTAGTTTAGGTCCCATACCTGTTAAAACATTAGAGTACAGCCAAAATAGCTACGGTTTTACTGTGTTGGAAGAAACTCAGTTCCTCAGTTACACTTAAGGGGAGAGTATATGGGTCACATATGTTTGAATTTTAATATGGAGATCGTAACTGAAGAATAGATGAATAGAGAATCAAGTCTTGGGAAATCCATGGACCTCACTTATGTGTGGGGCCCCCCTGAGCAAAGGTCGATACTGGCCATGTGGGAGGCTGGTCTCTGTGGTAGTTGGGAGGCCCCAAAAGAACTGACCGAGTGGATGGAGCCTCCTATGCCCCTGAGGCCGAGATGAAAGCAGGCAACGGGGTCGGGTAAAGGACCCCCGTGACTCCTTCAGACGCTCGTGGAGTGCAGAACATTCAGCTTTCCGCTGCTGACAGAGCTCAGGACACTCTGTTAATGAAGCCATAGATTCCGTGGAAAAATAAAAGATGCCCAGAAGCTAGAAAGATGTTCAGTCAGGACAAACCAGACATTCATCCAGTGAAATACGCTAGGGAGCCGAATGCCAGCGTGAAAACCATTCGAGTATTTAAGGCCATATAAGAGTAAATTTTCTGGTGTATACAACAATTTCTGTGTAAAAGCTCTTGGTTTAAGTGAAGGGGAAGATGTTCAGAGTTGAGACAGAATTTTTTGTTCAGGAAATCAATTGGAATAGCTATGTTAAGGCATAGAACAAATAAGAGAGAAATTATGATGAAAAAGATGATAGACGCTGAGGACAGACCCTGGGCATAGAAACACACAGATACATCGCTCTGAAAGACCTGAGTCATACTGAGATCCAGGGAATGTTGGTGAGGAAAGACACATACAGAAGTGTAACTGAACTCGTTAAGGATAAAAAGAGATTAGGACAATCTTCCTGTCAGGAAGAGTAAGTTACATGTAGGGAACAATTCAGACCGTTATCCTGTTTGTAATCTGCAATACCAGAATCTAGAAAACAGGATGTGGTTCTAGGCACAGAGAGCCAGGACTTGAACCTGAGAATTTCTTACTCAGAAAACTGTAATTCACCTCAAAGGCCAAACAATATAATTAAGACTTTATAATTCAGAGAATATCTCTCTAAGGAAAACACAGTGATCCAGAAGAGATTCTAAATGAACAGGTGAAGGAGAAATGAGTAATCCAGCTAGGGAAATATGAAATGAAGTAGAAACTGAACTGATCTGTGAATGAATTAGTGCTTGTTTTTATATTCACTTAGGCATAAATGGATGATAGACTGAGAATGTGTGATATAAATGCTGAATAAGTGCCTAATATGATAAAAATGCTACATAGACACACTGCAATGGAAATTCAATTAATAATTTAGAACTAAAAAGTTTAAACTTTTAATGAAACCTAGAATTTGAGGTAGAACAAATAAAAGAAATAAAATCATTCAAATACTTAATTTTGATGGAGAGGGTCAAGGAGAGAAATGAATGTATGCTAACTGTGTGATCTTATGGAGGAGTGGAGAAGTATAGGAAATAGAGCATTTAATTGGGGAAATGGTTTTTATTTTTACTTCAAATAATTGTAGAAGTATAGGTTTCTGATAATGAATAAAGAAAAGGTGATCATTAGGAAGTGGAAAAAATCTATTGGTAAAATTTCCAAACAAACATAGGAAAAGAGAAAATAGCAATGACCAAACTAGAAAAATAATGTAAGTGAATGATGAAAGGGAGAGAAATAAAATTACATCATTAGCTTCACTAAACAGGAAAGCTGAATTCTCTGGTCAAGAATGTCAAACCGACATACAGTTTATTCCTATTCACAAGAAAAACACTTAAAATGATCTAAAAATAAAGAGCAATGTGAAGAAGACTAAAAAAAAAGAAAGCATGAGGAGCAAAAGGAAAATTAGACAATGTAAAATTTAAGTTAAAAGCACTAAATAAGTGAGGGGCAACAATGAATGGTCCATTTATGAAACGCATATGCCAGCCAGGAACCAGCAGGCTCTGAACAACTCAATAACTGTTAATAGAGATAAAGCAAAACTAAATATGTGAAGAACTTGATAAAAATACAAAAATAGTGGGTTACTTCAATATAGTCTTTTTTAAATTGTGTATATCTTGTACACAAAAAAATAGGAAATAGCACAGAGAAATGCAGTTAATAAAGGGAGATTATTTACATCTTTCAAATAAATATATTCTCTTCTACATATTCATAAAATATTTACAAAAATTGATCATGTACTTGGCCCAAAGAAATTTTGTATATAAAAAATAATTTTTATAGGCTACTTTAACCATAATACAACACATTAGAAATTGAATGACACAATTATTAGAAATCAGGAATAAATGACACGAAGGTAATCCCCAAATATTAAACGTGTTGCAACTAACAACGTCTTTCTTAAATAAAACAGACTAAAAAGAAAACTGCCTAACTGTACAGAAAGCAATGGAAGCTGGAAGCATATAGCCCCACCAAAGCTGTGATCAGAGTAAAGGGACATGGCCTTGAATGCCAGTAATATGAAAGATGAGAGATCAAACTTAAATGAATTTTTATTACCAATTTATAAAGATTAGAAAAGAAAATAATCAAAAGGAAGAAGAAATTAGTAAAGGTAAAAATGAAAGTAGAGGGGGATAAACACTAATGGGGAAGGATAAAGTCAAAATACTTATTTTTGAAAAGACAAACAAGTTAAACCACTTGGGAGTCTATAGGAGAAGAGGAGAAAAAACAAAATTACAAAAATATGGAACAGAAAAGAATAACCGTGCAGAGAGCAATAGAAAAACCTTAAGCTGACTACAGGTTTTGGTAGCAGTTTTGAAAAACTAGATAAAATGACACTTTCTTAGAAAATTACAAATTACCAAAACCTCCCAAGAAAAGTGGAGAATTAAATAATTGATCAGGGGTGAGAGAAGGTGAGAGATTTAGCATTTAAAAAGGCACAGGTCTTGATAGGTTTCAAAGATAAATTGTATCTAATCTTTAAAAATAGATCATTCTAATTTTATTTAAGGTAATCCCCTAGTATAAAAGAAAAATTACCCCATCGTATTCATGAAGATAGTCGTATTAATAGTGAAATCTGATAAGGAAACTATAGAGAAGAAAACTTATGCCTATACTCATAAACATGAAGGTAAAACTTCTGTAATTGAGCACAAGTTTAAAGCATCACAGGAAGGTAGTGTTAATATAGAGGAATAGTTGTTACTAATTTTAGGAAAGTTATCATCTTCCTATTAAATATAAAATTATATGAAAAGCTGCTGGAAAAAATATTTGGTATCCAACAACCATTCCTATGAAAAAAAGTAAAAGTATTAAAAGGGAACCAAAGGTAAAGAAAATCTATTTCCAAAAAGCAATGACAGGTATCCTAGATATTGAAACAAGCAGAACATAGAAATAAAGTCAAGATTAGGGAAAACTGTTTTTTTAAAATTCAGTATTAATATAGAGATTCAAGAAAATGAAGCAAGGCAAGAAATAAAAATAACTGATATGAACCAGGATAAAGAAAAGATAAAGTGTTCTATCAATCAAATCTTGGCAAAGGCATTATCTCATCTGCTAAGACTGAATTGCATGTCTAGAAAGCCAAAGAGGAAAAGCTGCTAGAATAAATATATGTGAATTTGATAAAGTGGTAATAAGCCCATTTTCTCTATTCTAGCAATTAGCATTCAAAAATGGACTCAGAATGTTCTCTTTATGATAACCATAAAATCACACCATATTAAGAATGAAATTACCGGAAAGACACAGAACTTACATGGAGAAAAATATAAAATCTAACATAGGGATACAAATCAAGAGCTAAATGGCAAAATATTTTCTCAGATGATAAAATAGAATATGATTTCTAATTCTCTCAAATGATACATGATTCAATGTATTTAAAATTAGAATTACAATGTTGTTTTGGGGAAATGCCCCAGTATAACAATGTATACTCATTTTCATGAAGATGCAATATATGTACATATATGTATATACAAAATATGCACATGCCTGTATATACACAAACATACACACATAGGAACATACATGTATGTTCATCTACACACAAGTGTGTATACAAAAATGTAGGTATATAAACTTATATTTCATGATATATATGTATATGTTGTTATACATACACATTTTACATATATAAAAAGACATATGAAAAAAGTTAGATCACCTTACCATCCAAAATATTAAAACATACCATAAAGTCACATCACTATTATAGTGACTGAGGAATGAAAAATAGATGCATGAAACAAAATAGAAGTTCTAGAAATAGATCTTAGTTATAAATAAGAATGTATGAGAAAGGTAATATTTTAATTCAGTGGAAAAGGATGAATTATGGAACTGTGCTAGCCCTATGTTATATATGTGTGTGTGTATATATATATATACATGTATCTATGAAATATTAGACTCTCATGTATAAAAATAAATTCCAGATGAATTAAGGATAATTTTTTCCTGAATCATTTGAAAGAAAATCGCAGACATAGTCATTTTACTCCAAAATACTTAAGTATTTATCTCCTAAAATCAATCCCAGTACAATAAAAAATCAGGAAACTATAACTGATATAATATTGTTATCATTCAAACTTCACCACTTGTCCCCTTAATGCTTTCTTAAGCAAAATGAGAATGTCTTTATTCTGGTCCAAGATCCGTTTCAGGATATCATGTTGAATTTGGTTGTCATGCCTGTTTAGTGTACTTTAATTGGGGAGAATTCCTCAGTCTTTGACTTTTATAACCTGGATATTTTTGAGAAGTGCACACCAGTCGTTTTGTAGGCTGTCCCTCAACTTGGTTTGGTATAACTGAACACATTCTTAACCATGCTTTTGATCTATTATATTCTGTATAGCTACCTTCAAACAGTGGCCTATATAACTGATTTGAGGCTGTTCAGTGGAAAAAAATGAAATGTACCCCTGGTTCAGGCATCTGCCTTTCAAGGCTGCTTGCTGTCAGCAATCTGAAGACCTGGTATCAGCCACAACCAGGAGAGGAAAACCTATCATTTCCAAATTACCTGGAAATCTTAGATTCTCCGTGCTCTTCCTAGACTCACATCATTTGTAAGTGACTGGAAAACTTCTTGTTACCTACAAAGGAAATTATATTTGAGGCAACACTCTTATGAAAACCTTAATCAACCACATAATCAAATTTCTCACCCAGCTAAGTCAGGCCCTAATGACAAGTCCATGCAGAAAGGAAAAGTAGTTTGCTTTATAATTCTGTTTAATTCTGCTGGTTTTTCTTGATTTGTCCGGCAATGGTTGTCTTTGTTGTGAATACTAATATTTTAGGCCAGCTGGCAACAGAGTTTTATTTTGTGTAAATTGTTGGACTTCTGCCTCTCTTTCAACACCTCAAAGACTTTGTAGGCCAGATTATCCAACTGGTCGAACCGAGCCTTTATTTTAATATGTGTAATTTAATTTCCTGCCTGTTTCTTTGCACAAATGCCCAAGTTGTAACATTCATTGAAAGGCTTGTAAACTGGTTGCCTGGTTGCTGTGGGCTTGCTGAGTGAAGTACTGCCCTAGGAAACTAGAGCCCTGGGGTTTTCCCCAAGTTTTAGTTATTTTCTCAACTTTTAATTTTCCCAGATTTTAATTTATTTTTCCCAACTTTTAATTAATTAGAATTCAGGACTTGTGATACTTCCTAGATAAGGCCTGATGGTTCCATTACTTTATTACCTATTTGTCTTCGGGCAATTTAATAAATATCACCATGTCTAAACCTTCTCACTTAACAAATAGCAATAATGATGGTGCATACTTCATAGATACTAATTTTAATGTAAGGAAGAATTTAAATAATGATACATTGATACATGGTACATAGTATACATATAACAACATCTAGTAAATGGTTCCTGTTGTTATAAGCACTTATGTCACTTTGATAAATCATGTAAATGAATGTTCTGTATATCTATTGACATATAATAAACTATCCTAAACCTGGCAGTTAAAAAAAAATGTAGTATTATGTTTATGATTTATAAATCGAGAATTTGGGCAGGGCTTGGATGGGTGTGGCATTATCTATTTCGCTTGGTCATTGCCAGGAGAGCTGGGATGGCCCTTAGGTAGTCCAGGGAGGTCCAGCACTTGGGGCCTTGTTTGTCACGGGGCTTGGGCAAGGCTGCTGGAAGACTGTTCCCCACCTGGTCTCTCTCCTCCTCCTTGTGATTCCTGGCCTCTCCATATGGTCTCTCTAGCAGGATAGTCAGACCACTCCCATAGCAGCTCAGGACCCCAAGAGTGAGTGTTCTCAGAAAGCTGCAAGGCTTCTTGTAACATAATTTTAGGAGTCACAGTGAGTTACATGTGTGCCTTTCTGTTGCACAGAACTGTCTTGTATTTGGTGTACAAGAGCACGAACACTCAGAGGCATGATTCATTATGGGGTTGTGTTGGAGGCAAGCAACCAAAATGAGTAAGTGTATTTCCCCCAGGGATATTCATTTATATCTGCTTGCAGACTAATGGTGATGTCCTAGTTGGGCATATGTCTCAGGTGTTTTATTGCAAAAATGCTTGAACAGGGGAGTACAGATTCTTTTCAGGAAATTTTAGCTAGACTCTTCTTTAGACTGCTTTCTAGTTTCTCACTTATTCTAATTAAAATTGAGTATTTTGGAGTTTATTACGTGGTCATTGCTCTGATCATACCATGTAAAAAGCCACCCCTTAATCTCAGTGTCTTGTAACACTATTTCCTACCCTCATGTCTATGAGTTGGGACATACTCCACTGGGCTTGGCTGAGATTATTTGGAGTCATCGGAACTAGGCTTCAGACTGTGGGTGGGGCCAGGTACGATCCACATGTCTCCTTATTCTGGAACCATGATAAAGTTCCATTCTGCATTTATGATGAAATTCAGGAACTCTAGAGGCCAAAGCAAACCATGAAAAAGCACATTGAAGGTCTCTGTGTCATGTCTACTGACCTTCCATTAGCCAAGTCAGACCACATGGGTAAGGCCAAAGTCAGCGGAGCTCGGAAGTTATTCTACCCACAGGGAGGCCATGGGGGAAGGAGTAACTGTAAACAACTAGTATTTTTCACCATGGAGCGTCTAGGCGGAGTGGAGCAAGTCAGTTTCCCTTGATGTTCATATCATGCTGAATGGATCCACAATTTTTTCCATTTGTAAAGCTGCCTCACCCATATGGTAGGTGAGAGTCTCTACCTTCTGGTAAGTTTTTTTTGGGGGTACTTGGAGTTCAATCCAAAGCATGAGATTTTAATTGTATAATATGTAGAAACTACTACCCTATTTTTGGACTTTCTGTTAATTATTTTCAAATCCTGTTTATGAAGCACCAGCACTGTATTCAGCTATTGACAATGTGTAAGAAATTGGTCTCTGCCCTGAGGAATTTATTTCAGAGCAATTCAAGCTGTTTAAATCAGTGTCAGGCTCTCAATTTTGAACAGACAGCTGTGGAAAAGAGATAAGCTTTTGAAGATGCAGTAGAAATAGTGTTTATAAAAGGAATGAAAGTGGGAAAGATGATAGGCACCCGAGAAAGGAAGAGTTTATCCAAACTTGCAAAACGAATGGTTGGGGAAAAAAAAAATCGTTCAGGTGTTGGAACAGACAAAGGTGAGGCTCCAGCTCAACTTTATCCTCTGCATTTTCAGAAATCCTGAGGAATTTAGACATCAACTGGATTAATTTGACAGACACACCACTTTAAGTTTTTGACTTCAAGTTTATCGTGTCTTCATCACATACTTATGCTGATAACACAGTCATTCTCCTTGAGTATGGCTGATTTCTGCTGTTAACAGAAACACTGGTACACCTTAGTGATACCCAAACTCAAGTTGGTGCTGTTGAACATAGGTTGAAACAGAAACTTCCAATATGTTTGAGGGTTCCCTTAGGCATCTATGCCTTCCAAATAACTTGCACAAGTAATTGCACCATGTACCTGATGGTCCTGAATTACTTCTCATATGAAAATTGCTCTGTGTTACATAATTAAAGATGACAAGGTAATGGAGAGGCTCACAGACTTAGTAGCTCATTGGATGGACACGACACAGGCAGATCTGATAGGCAGATCCAGGCTGGTGGGAGAGCCCCTTTGCCACCATGAGCTGTCCACTCTATGCCACCTCTTCTCTTGCCTCTGTATGGGGCATTTGTGTTTGGTTGCCCAGGATCCACTGGCTTTTCCCAGCATCCTCCCATCAATGTCTTTGGGTGTGTTCCCTCTGACATTGTGGGTAATATTTGGTGCATCTGGAAACCGAGATGTCCTGTTGTGCTCTTCCTCCTCCGGGATAGTCTTTACTGTGTCCACTTGGCTACCCTGCTGTCCACAATTATTTCATCAGCCTCTCATCTAGGTATTTTTGTTAATATTTTGTAGATATTAATCAAATCAGTTGAATTTAAATAAGGAGATTATCATCTACAGTCTGGGTGAGCTTGATTCAGTTGAAAGACCTTAAGAGCAGAGCTGATGCTTCCCTTGGGAAGAAGAAATTCTGCCTGTGGACAGTGGCTTCAGAGTGTGCCTGAGAGTCTCCTGATAGCTTGAAGAGTTTGAACTGACTAGATCTTGTAAGCCAGTTCTTTGCAATAAGTATCTTAATATATATCTCCTACTGGTTCTGCTTCTCCGGTTGAACCCTGCCTCATACACCTTTCTATATGTGCTTTCTCAGAAATGAAACGAAAGGTGCGTAGTTTTCTCTGCCCCAGATCTTTCGTTTGGTTGCCATGGTGGACCGAAATGTGGACATGAAGCTCAGCTTGTCCAGATAAGCTTCACTACTACAGTCTTTCTCTTGAGGAGAATGACAAAGGAAAAAAAGAAAACAAAACCCCTGCCATAGTGAAGGTGATTTTCCCCGATAAGCGTCTTGTCAGGATCCTCCGAGAGTCCCTTTTTCCCTCGTATTTGCTTTGTTCACGGTCCTGGCTCATAGCTGTTGTTCCCTTTTAATAAGTTTTTCTTCCAGATGGCCACAGCAAAACAATGACAACCAAGCCCATTTCTGTCACTGGCACCAAGAACAAAGACCTTACCTGATACAGCCAGAGAGCAAGCACCCTGACATGTAAGCAAACTTGGGTCCCATTCAGACCTGAGCTCCCCAAGTACATCCGGAGAACTCCCGACAGGGCCCCTAACAAGACCAACTCTACATATTCTTTCTCATCAAGTCATGGGGTGGGGAGTTTATTAAAACTGTCCGAGTTTTCTGGCAGGGGTAAAACATTTGAGCTATTATCCATCACATTTGAGTTCAGTTTAGTCTATCCATTGAGCCAGGCATGTGTGGAAATCCAAACCAATGAGGCAAACGTGGATTGTGATGTAAGGGATGAAAAGAAAATAGTTGGAACACCAAGTATTCCATTCAACTTGTCAAAAGGCAGAGCTTAATAGAGGAGGGTGTGGAAATAGGTACAGGACATGGGATAGAAAAATAAGGATGGCAAGGGGAGGGGAAATGGGATTGCCACACTGTTATAGTGACTAGCCATGTTTATTCTATGTGGTAGGCAAGATAATGGTCCCCAAAGATGTCTACATCCTAATTTCTGGAACCTTTGAATATGCTGTTTTATATGGCAAGGAAGAATTAGGTTGCATCTGGAATTAAGGTTGCTCTTGGCTGATCTTAACATTAGCTCAGATTACGCAGCTGGGCTAAATGTAATCAAATGCATCTTTAAAAGTGGGAGAGGCAGGCAGAAGTGCAGCCAATGTCAGAGGGATGAGATATGAGAAAGACTTGACCAGCCATTGTCATTTTGAAGATGAAAGCTACACAGGCTTCATATACCCAGCTTCTAGCCAATCCCTGGCAAGGGGCATAGGATGCCCATGCAACTTTTGGATGAGTTTAGATTTACCTTGAAGTGGAAGATGGGCATACTGTCAAAAGGGGGAAGGTGAATGTTCTAAACATAACCATGGCTTGGTCAGCAAGGGAGAGCTGGTTAGGGGCTTTGGATTGGCCACGGATAGCATCTATTCTACCACACATTTAAGATCTTACATAGTTTAGCCTGATAATAATGTAAGTACAATAGTAATAAGACCTTAAGTGCTTCTGTCTGCTTCCTAGTGAGGCCCTCAGTTGGAGTATCCATCCTGTGAAGGTTTATGAAAGGAGGATGCTCTGAGAGGAGCCTGACTTGCTCCGAAGAGGAAGGTTGGTTGATTTCCTTCAGCTGGCAGTGGGTTACATTTCTCATATTTAAAATAACATCTAACATAACTTATTAAGAAGAGGGCTTTTGAGTGTTGATTTTTTTTTCAAAACAAAAATTAGAGGAGGTGCTGCACACATTAGGAATTGTATGGGAATGTAGCTTCCAGGAAGGGCTGGGAAAGCATGAAGTGACCTGGATTTGTCTTCCATGGAGGCAAGGTTTTCTGTTCCACACCTTCTTATACCTGTTTGGTTCACCTTGCCCACTTGGTGTTTCTTCCAAATATAACAAAAATACTAGAAATTTTGACATTAGGATCAGAGGACTTTCCAATAGTGTTTGAAAGACAGAATTGCAGATAAATTCAGTATATCTTTTGCTGCTCCATCTGTCCATGAATTCCTAACACTGTCTTTGGGAGATGTGGGAATTAGTTCCATCTCCCTGTGTCAGGTGATGTGAAGAGCAAATAAATCCAAGGCCTTTAGAGATGATATCTTAACACTGGTGAACTAGTAATTTGTAACAAAATAATTAGGAAATGTTGGGTTTTGAGTATTTATTACCTTTGTTTTTAATAAAAATTTTTAAATTGCATACTCAGTTAAATTTATATTTGTCTCACAATCTTCCTGAAAATTTATGAGCTGGTGTGAGATCTGGATGTATTCCACATGAGGAGGTAGATTAGACCTGTTTAAGCCAAGGCCAGTGGTAGTATTGCTTCTGCAGGACCTTCAGTTCATTAGTTTCTGCTGCTGACGTTGGGGGGTGATCTAAATGTGTGCCAGTTCTACTAGTTGGAGCCCATGTTGGTCTGTTCTTCCAGACCCGATGCTGACCCTGTATTTCTGTGGCTCTGCGAGTCCTGAGTAAAAACCAACTGAACTCAAGTAATAAAATTCCATGACAGGTGACAATATCAAATCCCACTTAACCCTTGTCCCCATATGTGTACACACTCATCTGACCCAACCTATACCACTGGTGTTCTGGCCTCTTCCCTCTTAATGTAAGAGTGAAGACAGGAAGAGAAGAATGAAGTCATTGTTGGGGTTGAGGGAGATCAGAGATTGGATCTGGAACTACATTTTTTTTTCCCATTCTGATTTCAAAAGAACTTTATGAAAACTGATCAGATAAAATTGTTACTGAGAACCAGCTTAAGAAAAACCAGATTTTATCCCCTAGTACCTCAATTACTATACTCATGTATCTTGAGAGCCAGAAATTAAGAAGGTATTTTGAGATTTGGCTTCTCATTATTTGATCTTTAAAGTCAGCGTGATTCTTCTCTGCTTACTGCTGAGTGTCTGCCGTGTATGAATTGTGCAGGTAACTGGGCATCATGGTTAGACTGGAGCACAGATGTGGAGAAGCCAGTGGGAAGTTTGGCAACAATGCCCAAAATATAGATACCTGTGTGTTTATATGCTAAGGTATGTTAGCATATATCTATATGTTCTGGTTTTCTAGGCTCCAGAAGCTTTGTGAGAAAGAACTTGAAATTGTACTTTCCTTTATAGTTAAGACAAATATTTTCCTAACAGATGTTTGAAGAAAGGTAGAAATTATATTGCAGGGGGAACAATTCCTGAGCAAAACAGCCATCAGTAAAGAGGAGTTGGCGTAGTGGGTTATACTCAGCTTCAGGAGATGCGGGTCAGGGAGGAGCAGCGGTTCTAAGCAGACCTGCTCTGCGGTCTGCATGTCTCCATGCTCTGCATGGACAATGACAAAGTGTCTCACCGCAAGTCCAAGCTCCTCTGGGACTCTCTCATGCCCTTAGAGGTTTTTAGCAGTTGAACGGCAGCCCCCCAAAAGACATGTCCACCATGTCCTGCAAACAGAATTTGACCTCATTTAGACAAAGGGTCTTTGAAGATGTATCTAAGAACCTTGAGGTGAGACCATCCTGAATTATCCAAATGGATAAAAAGTATTTTCACAAGTGACACCCAAAGGAGAGACACAGGGAAGATGGAAGTGGAGATCCAAGTGAGGCAGCCACAGGCCAGGGACACCTGGGACCACCAGCAGCTGAAAGGGGCATGGAGGGATTCTCAATGTCTGGCCTCTAGAACTGTGAGGGAAGCATTTTCAGTTGTAAGACACCCAGTTTGTGGTAATCTGTTATTGCAGTGCTGGGAAACAAATATAAGGCAGAATGACAGAACAACATGCTCTGGATGACTGAGGAGCCACCTGACTCCGCTGTGGGATACCTTCTAGGATCAGGCCGCAGGAAAGGGGCATTGATTTTGCACCCGTGGAAGGCGACGGTGGACATCCCGAGACGTACTGATGCCGCTCTGCCTGCAGGGGGGGGCGCCGTAGTCCTGGAAGAGGTATTGCGAGATCAGTGCCGTCGGTGTGACCACCTGCCTCGCCGGGTGGAGCTGCAGCAGTGTGGCAGTCAGCGACAGCTCCGACAGTGTGGTGAGCCCCGCACCGCAGACACTGGCAGGAGCACTGCTGAGCCGGTCCACGACTGGGCTTGGGAGACGTGCTGCTGCTGGGACAGTCTGAACCATAGCGCATCGTGGAGCTGGGGTCCCGAGAGTTTACAAGGAGGGACAATTGATCCAATGCCCTTGGGAACCACATAGTAAACTTTCTAGGACCTGTAAGGGGGTGGATTCAAAAGGACATTTCGGTCACGTATTTTATTAAATGGTGAGTAGAAATAACCACAATGCTGTATTTTATCCCACATTACTATAGAAATGTTATTTATTGCTCCCTTCCTTCTGTCATTGTTGCCCCTATGAACAGAACCCATGTATTAGTACTGGTACTATGAACATGTCTCCCAGGGAAAAAAGCTGAAATGATCTCTTACAGTAATACTGTACCATTTTGATAGTAAATAGCAGTCAGGGAGGTGGTGTTTGGATGATAAAATGCTGGAAATTTCAAATCATGGTGGAAATGGGCAATTCAAACTAATACATAAAATTGGCATTGTTCCAGAAAACCCAGATGGTGGTGACAAGGCATTAGCAGCTCTTATTTTCTTAGCTTTGGGTAACTGAGAATAGAAGAAAATCAACAGTGCATTTGTTTTTACCAAAATATAATTCTAGTCAAGAAAGGTGCTGTTAATTGAGTCTATGATGATTCTCAGGGTGCTGTAAATGAGAAGGCACCTGGATTAAAAATGGCATCCTCATCTCTCAGATTTTAGGGATTGAGAGGATGATGAGGCTTCAAGGGCTGTGTGCTTTGACCCCTCTCATTTTGCAGATGTAGAAACTGAGGCAGGAGAAATTGTTCTGTCACCCTAGGCATGGGTGCCAGAGGCTGGAATAGAACCTGGACTGTTGAATTCCAGTCTGCTTTTACATCTTGCTGTACTATTTTATTTTTTTAATTTATTTTTTATTCTGGTATCATTAATATACAATTACATGAGCAGCATTGAGGTTACTAGATTCCTCCCATTATCAAGTCCCCACCACATACCCCATTATAGTTGCTGTCCATCAGTGTAGTAAGATGCTATAGAGTCACTACTTGTCTTCTCTCTGCTACACTGCCTTCCCTTACCTTATGTGTGCTAATCGTAATGCCCCTTATTCCCCTTAGCCCTCCCTTCCCACCCATCCTCCCCAGTCCCTTTCCCTTTGCTAACTGTTAGTCCATTCGTGGGTTCTGTGATTCTGCTGCTGTTTTGTTTCTTCAGTTTTTTCTTTTTTTTTATACTCCACATATGAGTGAAATCATTTGGTACTTGTCTTTCTCCGCCTGGCGTATTTCACTGAGCATAATACCCTCTAGCTCCATCCATGTTGTTGCAAATGGTAGTATTTTTTTCTTATTATGGCTGAATAATATTCCACTGTATATATGTACCACATCTTCTTTATCCATTCATCTACTGATGGACACTTAGGTTGCTTCCATTTCTCGGCTATTGCAAATAGTGCTGCGATAAACATAGGGGTGCATCTGTCTTTTTCAAACTGCGCTGCTGTATTCTTAGGGTAAATTCCTAGAAGTGGAATTCCTGGGTCAAATGGTATTTCTATTTTTAGTTTTTTGAGGAACGTCCATACTGCTTTCTACAATGGTTGAACTAATTTACATTCCCACCAGCAGTGTAGAAGGGTTCCCCTTTCTCCACATCCTTGCCAACATTTGTTGTTATTTGTCTTTTGGATGTTGGCCATCTGAACTGGTGTGAGGTGATACCTCATTGTAGTTTTCATTTGCATTTCTCTGATGATTAGATATGTGGAGTATCTTTTCATGTGCCTGTTGGCCATCTGAATTTCTTCTTTGGAGAAGTCTCTGTTCAGATCCTCTGCCCATTTTTTAATAGGATTATTTACTTTTTTGTTCGTTGAGGTGTGTGAGCTCTTCATATATTTTGGATGTCAACCCCTTATCAGATATGTCATTTATGAATATATTCTCCCGTACTGTAGGATGCCTTTTTGTTCTACTGATGGTGTCCTTTGCTGTATAGAAGCCTTTCCACTTGATATAGTACCACTTGTTCATTTTTGCTTTTGTTTCCCTTGCCTGTGGTGACATGTTCATGAAGAAGTTGTTCATGTTTACATTCAAGAGAGTTTTGCCTATGTTTTCTTCTAAGAGTTTTATGGTTTCATGACTTACATTCAGGTCTTTGATCCGTTTCAAGTTTACTTTTGTGTATGGAGTTAGACAGTGATCCAGTTTCATTCTCTTGCATGTAGCTGTCCAGTTTTGCCAACACCAGCTGTTGAAGAGGCTGTCATTTCCCCATTGTATATCCATGGCTCCTTTATCTTATATTAATTGACCATATATGCTTGGGGTTAATATCTGGACTCTCTATTCTGTTCCACTGGTCTATGGGTCTGTTCTTGTGCCAGTACCAAATTGTCTTAATTACTGTGGCCTTGTAGTAGAGCTTGAAGTTGGGAATTGAGATTCCCCCTGCTCTATTCTTCCTTCTCAGGATTGCTTTGGCTATTTGGGATCTTTTGTGGTTCCATATGAATTTTAAAACTATTTTTTCTAATTCATTGAACAATGCTGTTGGCATTTTGATAAGGATTGCTTTGAATCTGTAGATTGCTTTAGGCAGGATGGCCATTTTGACAGTATTAATTCTTCCTACCCAAGAGCATGGGATGAATTTCCATTTAGTAGTGTCCTCTGTAATTTCTCTTAAGAATGTCTTGTAGTTTTCAGGGTATAGGTCTTTCAAGTCCTTGGTTAGGTTTATTCCTAAGTACTTTATTATTTTTAATGCAATTGTGTATTTAATTGTTTTCTTGATTTCTCTTTCTTCTAGTTCATCATTAAGTGTATAGGAATGCAGATTTCTGTGTATTAATTTTGTATCCTGCAACTTTGCTGAATTCAGATATTAGTTCCAGGAGGTTTGGAGTGGATTATTTATGGTTTTTTATGTACAATGTCATGTCATCTGCAAACAGTGACAGTTTGACTTCTTCATTATCAATCTACATGCCTTTCATTTCTTTATGTTGTCTGATTGCATGGCTTGAACCTCCAGTACTATGTTGAATAAAAGCTGGGAGAGTGGGCATCTTCGTCTTTTTCCTCATCTTAGAGAAAAGGCTTTAAGCTTCTCATTGTTAAGTATGATGTAGGCTGTGGGTTTGTTATATTTGGACTTTATTATGTTGAGGTACATGCCCTCTATATCCATATTGTTGAGAGTTTTTATCATGAATGGATGTTGAATTTTGCTTTTTCAGCATTTATGTAGATGATCTTGTGGTTCTTGTCCTTCATGTTGATGTGGTGGATAATGTTGATGGATTTTTGAATGTTGTACCATCCTTGCATCCCTGGGATGAATCCTAATTGATCATGGTGTATGATCCTCTTAGTGTATTTTTGAATTCAGTTTGCTAATATTTTGTTAAGTATTTTTGCTTCTATGTTCATGAGGAATATTGGTCTGTAGTTTTCTTTTTTTGTGGTGTCTTTGCTTAGTTTTGGTATTATAGTGATGCTGGCTTCATAGAATGAGTTTGGAATTATTACCTCCTCTTCTATTTTTTGGAAAACTTTAAGTACAATGGGTATTATGTCTTCTCTAAATGTTTTATGAAATTCAGCAGTGAATCCATTTGGTCCCAGGATTTTGTTGTTGGGTAGTTTTTGATTACTGATTCAATTTCATTGCTGGTAATTGGTCTGTTTAGATTTTCTGTTTATTCCTGGGTCAGTCTTAGAAGGTTGTATTTTTCTAGAAAGTTGTCCATTTCTTCTAGGTTATACAGTTTTTTAGCATATAGTTTTTCATAGTATTCTCTAATTATTCTTTGTATTTATATGGTGTCCATAGTAATTTTTCCTTTCTCATTTCTCATTCTGTTTATGTGTATAGATTCTCTTTTTTTCTTAATAAGTCTGGCTAGAGGTGTGTCTATTTTGTTAATTTTTCTCAAAGAACCAGCTATTAGTTTCATTATTTTTTTCTAATGTTTTATTCTTCTCAATTTTCTTTATTTCTTCTCTGATCTTATTATGTCCCTCCTTCTACTGACTTTGGGCCTCATTTGTTGTTCTTTTTCCAGTTTCAATAATTCTGAATTTTGACTATTCATTTGGGGTTGGTTTTCCTTCTTTAAATTGGCCTGGATTGCTATACACTTTCCTTTTAGAACTGCCTCCCACAGAAATTGGGGCATTGTGCTGTTGTTTTCATTTGTCTCCATATACTGCTTGATCTCTGTTTTAATTTGGTCATTGATCCATTGATTATTTAGGAGCATGGTGTTAAGCCTCAATGTGTTTTTGAGCCTTTTTGTTTTCTTTGTACAATTTATTTCAAGTTTTATACTTTTGTCATCTAAGAAGTTGGTTTGTACAATTTCAATCTTTTTGAATTTACTGAGGCACTTTTTGTGGCCTAGTATGTGGTCTCTTCTGGAAAATGTTCCATGTGCTCTGGAGAAGAATGTGTATACTGCTGCTTTTGGGTGTAGTGTTCTGTTAGATCCATCTGTTCTAATGTGTTGTTCAGTGCCTCTGTGTCCTTACTTATTTTCTGTCTGGTTAATCTGTCCTTTGGAGTGAGTGGTGTGTTGAAGTCTCCTAAAATGAATGAATTGCATTCTATTTCCTCCTTTAATTCTGTTAGTATTTCTTTAACATATGTAGGTGATCCTGTGTTGGGTGCACAGATATTTATAATTGTTATATCCTCTTGTTGGACTGCCTCCTTTTTCATTATGTAATGTTCTTCTTTGTCTCTTGTGACTTTCTTTGTTTTGAAGTCTATTTTGTCTGATACAAGTACTGCAACACCTGCTTTTTTCTCCCAATTGTTTGCATGAAATATCTTTTTCCATCCCTCCACTTTTAGTCTGTGCATGTCTTTGGGTTTGAGGTGAGTGTCTTGTTGGCAGCATATAGATGGGTCTTGCTTTTTTATCCATTCTATCACTCTATGTCTTTTGATTGGTGCATTAAGTCCATTTACATTTAGTGTGATTATCTATAGATATGTACTTATTGCCATTGCAGGCTTTGGGTTCGTGGTTACCAAAGGTTCAAGGGCAGCTTCTTTATTATCTAACCCTCTAACTTAACTCTCTTTTTACACTCTTATAAACACATTCTGATGATTTTTTTATTTCCCTCCCTTGTTTTTGTTCCTCCTTCATTCTTTATATGTTAGGTGTTTTATTCTGTACTCTTTGTGTTTCCTTTGACTGATTTTATGGATTGCTGATTTTATTTTGCATTTAGTTACTGTATGGTTGGTCTACTTTCTTTGCTGTGGTTTTATTTTCATTGGTGACAGCTATTTAGCCTTAGGCATACTTCCATCTAGAGCAGTCCCTTTAAAATACATTGTAGGGATGGTTTGTGGGAGGTAAATTCCCTCAACTTTTGCTTATCTGGAAATTGTTTAATCCCTCCTTCAAATTTAAATAATAATCTTGCTGGGTACAGTATTCTTGGTTCAAAGCTCTTCTGTTTCATTGCACTGAATATATCATGTCATTCCCTTCTGTCCTTGTCTTTGATCTTCACCATTTTAATTATTATATGTCTTGGTTGGGGGTTTGTCCTCCTTGGGTCCCTTGTGTTGGGAGATTTGTGGACTTCCATGGTCTGAGAGACTATTTCCTTCCCCAAACTGGGGAAGTTTCCAGAAATTATTTCTTCAAAGACACTTTCTATGACTTTTTCTTTCTTGTCTTCTTCCGGTACCCCTGTAATGCGAATATTGATCCATTTGAATTGTTCACACAGTTTTCTTAATATTCTTTCATTCCTAGAGATCCTTTCATCTCTCTGCCTCAGCTTCTCTGTATTCCTCTTCTCTCATTTCTATTCCATTAACGGTCTCTTCCATCTCATCCAGTCTGCTCTTAAATCCTTCCATTGTTTGTTTCATTTCTTTTATTTCCTCTGGAATCCATCCCTTAGCTCTTGAATATTTCTCTGTACCTCCATCAGCATGCTTACGACTTTTATTTTGAATTATTTTTCAGGAATATTGGTGATTTAAGTCTCTCCAAGCCCTCTCTCTGGTGTTTGAGGGATTTTGGATTGAACAAGGTTCTTCTTCCTTTTCATGGTAATTGGAGTGGTGTCAGCAAGTGGTACATGTGTCAGCTCGGAGAAAAAATTCCCTTCCTGCTTGATGGTCACCTTGCCTTTCTCTGCTGTCTGTCCTGGTTTACCACACACAGGGAGCAGCCTCCGGGTTAATCCTCTAGGCTGCTGTGGGTGGGGCAGCCCTTGGGATTGCCTGGCATGCTAGCAGGGGTTGCAAGCCAGTAGCGCATATATCTGCCTCAAGGACAAGACCCCTTTGTGCCTCCTGGACTCTGCACTTGTCTCCACTGTCTGTGCCAGTCAACTGTGTGCAGGGAGCAACCTCTGGATCTGGACCAGTTAGCTGCCTGCAGGGAGAAACCTCTGTATTAAGGTGTGTGGTTGCTGTAGGTGGGGCTGCTCTTCTGGTGGTCTGCAGCAATGGTTGGGACAGCAGTTTTCTGGCAGATGCCGGCAGTGAGGAAGGAACGGCAGGTTGCTTATTGCTGTGAAGGGCCTTGGAGCTGCATTGCCAACCAAGGGGTTAGTGTGCCAGGATAATTTTGTCCATCTGTTAAGCCCTTGTTCCTTTAAGACTTTTAAAGCACCTGGATTTCCTTTGTCCCAGGGCACCCAGCTGTGGGAACCTGTTGGCAGTGTTATTCTCAGATTTTGCTTTTCTTTTCCTCTAATATGCAGAGCACCATGCAATGTGTGTCTGTGCTCCTGAGGCATATTAGTAGGGCTGATTATTTAGCAGTCTTGTGCCTCCACTCCCTCCCCACTTTGAATCTTTTCCTCCCACCAGTGAGCTGGGGTGGGGGGACTGCTTGGGTCCCACCAGATCATGGGTTTGTATCTTACCCTTTTCCATAAGACGTTGGGTTCTCGCAGATATAGCCTGGCTGGTGTACTGTATCTTCTGGTTACTCTTTTAGGAATAGTTTTATTTGCTGTAACTTCAAAATATATATGGTTTTGAGGGGGAGCCTTCTGCCACCCTACTCACGCTGCCATCTTTTCCTCCTTGCCATACTCTTGACAGGTTCTTTTCTGAATACTGATTTCCCTCTGCCGACAGCATTGTCCTTTGCCACTTTTTTTAGCTTCTTATCAGAGAAAAACTTTTTGTAGCTGCTTATCAGAGAAAAAACTTGAATTGCTTCCTTAACACACAGTCAGTTCTACTTGAAAGGTTATACTGTCCAGGGTACTCAGTTCTTCAGTGATCTCAGACATCATGAACTCTCTTTCTCAAAGGATCTCCAATTCAAAATTAAAGCCTTTAATTACTAATTTTTATTTCCCTAGAATCACTTATTTCAGACATAAGTTAAATAGATTTTTGCAAAAAAAAATATGTGATGGCTTTAAAAAATGTCCACAGGTTCTTCTCGTGCATGACTCATGATTGGTGCTGGGTAGGGTCTACATAAAGTTTCAGATACACTGTGGGAGAAAGTCTTTTGTACATGGGGAATACACCATTTTAGAATTAAGATGTTAATGAAAATCCTAGATCAACTACTCTGAGTTCTGGGCTACAGTTTTGTCAATTACCTGGGAAACATTTTTCTTTATGGCAGGGTAATCCAGTAGAATATAACTGTTATTGAAGTGGGTTCGTCTAGAAAAAAATGAGAGAGGTGAGGAGGGAGAAGTTTTGGGCAGGAATAATCACAGCCTTCATGCTGTGGTCTCCTTCTTCTTTCCTGAAACTCCTTGGGCCAGTAAGAACAGAAGAAAACTAAGGAGGTCATTTCTGAGTGCCTTGAAGTTCCATAAAGATATGCTTCTGCACCAATGATTTATTCAAGAAGCTCGCTCATTAGAGCAGGAGCCAGGGTCAGCCCTGCTTCTTTCCCAGGTGTATATGCACTCGCACTCAGTGCTGAAAGCTGGAGGAAGCTCTTCAAGGTGGTGGTGGTCATAATCCAATGGCCTTTGGAATCCTATTGCTTCTTTTTTGAGGGGTTTATCACATTCTTCACAGCTCCAACTAAGCAAGACGCAGACACAGAGAGACTCTGTCCCAGTCTCTGTTCTAGGAGTGTAGTGTTGAGACCTGAACTTATTACCAGGAAGTACTGGGTTCTTGGCCAAGATTCAGAGCCAAACAGATTTAAAAAAAATGCAACCCAAGAAAGGTTGGCTGTGGGAGCCTACCTTTCACCAAGAGTATGAACTCAGTTTCCAACAGGCATGCTCCCCTGTGGAAAATGGATGGTGTGAGGGAGGGTGGCTTAAATGGCTAATAGCCCCTATTACCTCCCTTTCAAATTACTCATGAACTTACATATAGTCTATAAAATCCCCAAATGTTTAGCTTCTAGAATTCAGGTAGTTCCATACTCTTCTTTCCACCTATTACTGATTTACTTAAAATGTACTTAATGGATAACTACTATGTGCCAGGGCATCCATTGCAATCCCATGGCTGATAATGATAGTTACTGTCATGTTGCCTTATATGCCTCTACCATCACCACGATCATCATCTAACCATCTTTGCAGCTCTTTTGGATCAACACCTTTTTTTCAGACTGTTGTTTTTGGCTCTCGGACTCTGGGTTGAAACCTAACACATCGCCATTCATCTTTACCCAAAGCTCTCAGTTTTAATTGGAGGCTCAGCTCCCCCACCCACCAACTTAACCAATAAGAGTGACTTTTATTGTAACTGTGTGTATACACATGAACCAAAATACATTGGAAATTCCCTTGACTGTGGTGAGTTTGAAACTTATTCAAAAACCTCCTCCCCCATAATAATAAAAGTCAGGTTTTATATATTCTATAACATTTTTTCTGAAATTTTCATCCATGCTCATAAGCAGGAAATATAGCAGGAGCAATCACCATAGCCAACACAATAATATTTTTTAAGGTTACATTTAAGGTAAATTCAAGCTTAATTTAAAGGTAAATTAGTGTCTTCTAATTTAAAATAGTTCCTTTTGGATAAGCTTTGTTTTCTCCTGTTGAGGAATCTCTATTTCACAAACTCAATTTCTTTTTGAGTAATATCTCAGACTTTCAAGCCCCTTCCCTCTTTCTTTCCTTTTTCTTAAGTCGTCAGAGTGCAAAAGATATTTTACCCAAGTTTATGTCATTGGTTGCGGGGTCTGGGGTCCTCAGGTTGACACTGTTGATGGCCTTTAGCTGAAGTACAGCTTATTTAAGTCGAATCTCTGGGTGTCAGTGTCTGTCCCTGCCTCATCTTCAGACGGCAGGTTTGTAGCTGAAGTAACACATGGCGTAATGTTCGGCACGACTGTGTCTGGGGAACCAGGGTCTCCGCCTGCTGCCTGGCTCCTTGCCTTAGCCTCACCAGTGCTACTGACCCTTCCGTGGCTCTCATGCTTCAAACCCTTCCTGGTTTTTTACTGCCTAGTCCTCAACCTGGACTATAGGAGCTCCCTGCCCTGTACAAAATGATCCTTCAGCAGGCACATTGATTCTCAAATTTCCAGCTATCTCTCGGATCCTTCATATTAGTCATATGGGATTTCTGAATCTTTACCATGTTATGAGCTAGTAATAGGGGAAGAGCAATATCTCTGGACGATAATCTAGACACCTCCACAAACAATATTTTACCATTCTTGCAATGTGTTGGACATGATGGCGGGAAAGCAGGATGCCGGCTTAGCTGCTCTTGGACTCTCCTTCAAGCTATGTTTATGTGTGTTTGTTATTGAGTTTCCTCCACCTTGAAGTTTCTGTTAGTTATCTGTTGCCCTTCTAGGTCTATGTTCAGATCATTAGGACACTAAGATCCAGAAAAACAGCAATCTTACCCTGGTCTTACTTTCTAAAATTAATTGTGTCTTCTTTACAGAGGCCAGAGGGCTTTGTGTTTTTCCTTCTTCTGTGATAGGAGTTGTGCCTCCATCAAACTCTTCATGTTAAAAAGAAATAAAACTCTATGTTCAGATCTCCAAGCTTTGCTCTTGATATGTAAAAGTAAGGCTTTGGAATTTACCAAATAATAATTATTTTTTGTCTCTAATAAGAGCCTGGGCTTTCAAGACTATTATCATGCTATGGAATCAAGAAAATATGTTTTTGAAGTTTAAAGCTGAACAATTATTTCTTTATTCTAGGCAGCATCTGACTTTTCTCAGAAATGAAAAGCCATTAAATGAGAAGCCAGAGGCAACATGATTTATGGGGATGGAAGATTCATTGTTTTAAACATCTCAAAATAGAATGCTCTTTATGAGTGGAAGGCTCATGTTTCATTTCTGAATGCCTAGTGCCTAGCTCAGCATCTGCTACACAGTAGGCACCCAATAAATATTTCTTGGGTGAAAGAAGAGACTTACTAACTTTTATTCAGATCTCACTTTGTAGCACACCTCTGGATATCCCAGTTTCTGTGGGGTCATCTGGAGGATAGATATGAATGAAAGAACATTTACGTACTGGACCTCGTTGATGTGTCTTCTCACATTTCCTCATTCCCACCTTAACGTTGGGGCTTAGCTTCTGTCACCTCACTCCCAGTACAATGATTCTTGATGTATGGTATCTCGATCAGAATCAGCATCATCTGAGAGCTTGAAATAAATGCAGAATTTCATGCCCTATTCTAGACTTGCTGAATCAAAAATACTATAGTGAGACCCAGAAATGTATGTTTCAGTAAGAGCTGTAGATGATTTCAAGGGTGCTGAAACTTCTCTAACACTACTGTCTGGCTCAGCGTCCTTCAGGGATGAGGACTATAATTTATTATGGCCTCCACTGAGCCCACCTGGAAGGTGCCTTAGCCTTTCCCACACCCCGATTCTTCTGGACCAGTTGCTCAGAGGATCTGCCTTCCCAGAAACACCAGCAACCCAAATGTGCCCAGGGAGTTAATACCTGGCACAGACATGTTGAAGTAATGATGAAAGTCTACTTAAAAACTCAAGTCAGTGAGCTTAATCTTCTTGTCTTTGCAGTCATGATGAATTTAAGGCTATATGAAGGTGAACCTGAGATCTGAGACCCACATCAGAATTCAGACCTCAGTAAAACATCATGGAGTAATGGAAACTGTTCACCTGGGCTCGTGGCCCTGATAACCAGAGTCCTATTGCTTTTGATACTTAAGTAAAAAAAATCCCAAAATGCATCACTGATATCTTGAAACAAAACTTCCTAAAGGCAATAAGAGGACTTGGAGTAACTAAAATTTTACATGGAATGTGTAAGGTAAAGTTCAGCTAGCAGTGTAAGTTGGTGTGATTGATAAATTACACACAGGAAATTCACCCAACACATCGTATGGTTCTGTTCTTTAATTTGTAGTATATATTCAATGAAGAATGATGAAAACCTTAGGGAAATATCTCTGCCCTGCTGCTATTTTTCTTGTTCTGGTTTTTAGTCAATGAATCTCTTTTTAACTGAAGTATCATTGATACACAATCTTATACTGGTTTCAAGTTTATAACACAGTGGCTCAGCAGTTACCCTTATCATTAAGTTCTCACCCCCACTAGTGCAGTTACTATCTGTCAACATAGAAAGATGTTATATAATCATTGACTATATTCTCCATACTGTTCTAATATCCTTGTGAGCAACTTATATTATGACTGAGAATTTTTGTGCTCCTTTATCCTCCTCAACCACCCACCCCAACCTCTCCCCTATGGTAACCATTAGTCACTTCTTACTCTCTGTGAGTCCACTGCTGTTTTGTTCATTCTGTTTTCCTTTGTATTTATATTCCACAAACAAGTGAAATAATATGATTTTTGTCTTTCTCCACCAGGCTTATTTCACTGACCAATATGCCCTCTAGATCCATCTATGTTGTTGCAAATGACAGGATTTATTTTTTATGACTGAATAATATTCCAGGGTATGTATACCCCACATCTTCTTTATCCATTCATCTATTAAGGGACACTTATGTTCCTTCCATATCTTGGCTATTATAAATAATTCAGCAGTAAACATAGGAGTGCATGTATCTTTTCGAATTGGGGATTTTGTTGTTTTGGCATCTGAAAAGATGCTTCACATCACTAATCATCAGAGAAATGCAAATCAAAACCAGTGAGGTATCAGCTCACAGCAGTAAGAATGACCACTATCCAAAAGATAAAAACTAACAAGTGTTGGAGAGGATGCAGAGAAAGGGGTACCCTCCTACACTGTTGGTGGGAATGTCGATTGGTCAGCCACTGTGGAAAGCAGTATGGAGGTTCCTCAAAAGGAACTAAAAAGAAATAGCATATGTCTCAGTGAGTCTATTTAACTCCCAATCTGTTCCATGTCCCAAAATGTCTGTGTTGGAATGGCTACCTTCCTCATCTTAATTGCAGAGAACTTTCAGGTTTTTGTCAGTAGTGTTCAAAGTTCACATAGATGATACAGCAGCTCATCAACTGCATGTGCATAGCTTTCTCCTCTGATCAATACCTACTGGGAATTCCAATTCATTTGCTTTTTTGATGGCTGCTATCTTTTCTTCTGGGAGCTTTTCTCTCTGAAGGTTTTGTCAAAACTTACTCCCTTTGTTCTGAATGCTTGTGTCTCTGAAATCTGTCCCTCTGCATTGAGTAATAGTGGTTTTTCCTTTGATGGAAAACACTTTCCCATCTGATATGATTATGAAAGGTCTTCTCTCTGCATTCCCTCCTGACCCGGACCCAGAGATGTCATTTCCTGGTTATTCTTGTATGTTATTGTCAAATACCTCCCATCTCAGGTAGCCATGTAAAGTATTTTTGTTTAACTCTTCTCATGTATAACTACATAAAATAACCAAGGGAATAATTTCAGTACTAACATAGGAAGATATCTGCTGAAAACAGAACTGTAAAGAAAATTATGGGCCATTAGAGGGAGGAAAAGGAAGTAGTAGGTTTGCATAAGCAAGCCAGAAGTTAACGTGCACTTGCCAAGAAGATAAAGGTTCCAGTTAAGATTGACTGTTGTGTGTATAATGGATTTGGGTGAATGGTTTAATCAACCATTTTAATAAAGCTATAATCTCTAGGAACTAAGACCAAGACAGTGGAAAAGATGGCCTGGTGTAAAGACCGCCTGAAGGTCACATTGACTGAGGAGGTGTTTACAGGGCTCAGGATGGGGAAGTTAAGGACAACCAAGAAGTGAACAATTGCATAGAGGAGTTGAGAGCAGAGTGAGAGTTAAGAGTTACTTCATGTTACCGTAAACCTCTTCAAAAACCTTTGGTGTTTCCTTATTAATAAATAAAGGGTTCTCAAATTTAGAAAAATCACTCTTGTTAAAAATTCCTAGTCTGTGTCAGAGAGATTCTGCTTATGTATTAATAAGGTCAGTCCCAGAAGTCTCATCTTTATCTAGTAACTCAACTGATATTTCCACAGCTTCAGAAACACTGACCTTCAGGATAAAGTCCAAATTTTTGGCCATAAAAATGAGTGTCCTTTAAGATTTTTTAAGAGTGGTCACATATTTGTTCTTTGCTAAAGTAATTCTCAATACCACTGAGACTGAACCCTCCTTTTATATAACATTGTATTCCACACCATTTGGAACAAAAAAACAGCTACTCATCTACATTTTTGTTCTCTTCTAAAAGACAGCAATTTAAAGATAACAAGTGTCCCTTGCGTCTGATTTCCCAATGCTTAGCACAGTGCTTTATATAGAATAAGCTCTCAAAAGCATTTGTATGGTATCTATAAATGCAACCTAGTGAAAGTTATTTCTTCCCTCTTTTGGGGAAAAGATATTGCTAACTAACATTAAAAGATCAACTATCTCCCCTCTCCCCCTCATCACCAAATTGTACTACACTGTCACCATTACACTCCTTTCTTGATGTTGCTGCCTTACTTTCATATCAGGGTAATTTTGGCCTCATAAATTAATGTGGGAAATGGTCACTCCTCTATTTTGGGAGAGTTTGGTTTGAATTGCTGTTAATTTTTACTTAAATGTTTGATAGAATTCACCAGTGAAATCAACTGGTCATTGATTTTCTTTGTGAGATTTTTCATTACTAATTTCTTTACTTAAAATGTAGGCAATTCAGATAGTCTATTTCTTCTTGAGTCAGTTTTAGTACTTTATGTCTTTCTAGAAATTTTTCCATTTGACCTGTGCTGTCCAATTTGGTATAAAGCTTTCATGGTATTTCCTTATAATTCTCTAAATTTCTCTGTTCTGTCATGATATACCCTTTTTAATTCCTAATTTTGGTAACTTGTATCATCTCTTTCTTGGTCACTTCAGGTAAAGTTTTATTAATTTTACTTTTCAAAGAACTGTATTTTGGTTTCATTGATTTGCTTTGTTTTCTGTTTTCTGTTTTACTGATTTCTGTTGTGATCTTTATTTTCTACTTGGCTTTGATTTTTCCATGTTTTTCTATCTTCTTAAGAAACAAGTCTATATTATTGACAATAGATCTTTCTTACTTTCTAAGTGTTTAAAGGTGTAAAGTTTAACCTGATATAACAGCATCCCATAAATATTGATATGGTTTTATTCAGTTGTATTTATATTTAATTTGATATGTTAAAATTTCCCTTGAGATTTCTTCTTTGATCTGTTAGTAAGGAAGAACTATGTTATTTAATTTCTAAATAATTGAGAATTTCCCAGAATTATTCTGTCGTTGGTTGATAATTTTATTCCTTTGCAGTCAAAAAACATTATTTGATGATTTAAGTCTTCTTAAAAGTATTGTGACTTGTTTTATGGCCTAGAATATGGTTCACTCTGGAGAATATTCAATGCATGCTTAAAAATAGTATATACTATATATTCTGAAGATAGTAGTGGAAGGTTCTGTCTATGCCAGTTAGATAAAATTGTTTGGTGGTGTTTTTCAAGTCTTTTATGACCTTACTGATTTTCTGTTTAGTTGTTAATAGTAGGTGCTTTTATTGAGTAGTAGCTCACAGAAATATCAATTAGACTCTTTTTTTATAAGAAACCGATATCTCTGTGATGTCAGGATACCAACTGATAGGAAAGGAATTTTTAATGTCACTTTGTTAAAAGTTATCTGTTCCTCACATAAAATTATAAATGGATAAAAATAGTTTTAAAATGGATAATTTAAACTGGTTTTTGTTAGTAGGGGTAATAACAAAATATTTTTTGGCTTTATGTGAAATATATTACATATATACAGGCATGTGACATGAGATATGTCAACTTGGCTAGGCTGTATTAATTAAGCACTAATCTAGGTATTGATGTGGAAGTACTTTTGTAGATGTGATTAGCACCCACAGTCAGTTCAGTTTAAGTAAAGGAGTTTATCCTTGATAATGTGGTGGGCCTCATTTGATCAGTTGAAGGCCTTCCAAGTGAAAGTTGAGATTTCACAGAGAAGAAAAAATTCAGCTCAAGACTGTAACATCAATTCCTGTCTGAGTTTCCAGACTGCCAGCCTGCCCTATAGATTTCAAACTTGCTAACCTCCACAATTGTGTCAGCCAATTTCCTAGAATAAACCTACATGTATATAATATACTAAAGATATATTAGATGCAATAAAAACACACACATACACACACATATAAATTACTGATTCTGTCTCTCTGAAGAACACTGGCTTATATATATGGTCACTACTTAGTTCTTCATCCCATTGTTCTCCATGCTACACTTTTGGAAAAACAACTTTATTTAGGTATACTATAATTATTATAAATGCACACATTTTAAGTGTATAGCTTGATAAAGTTTGACAAATTAAACTTGTAATTATACACCAGTCAAAATTCAGGCAGTTTAGTCTTGAATGTGGCAGACTGTTAAAATAATAAAAACACAGCATATGAGAGTTTGTGGGATATAAGTAAAACAGCACTTGCAGTGTAATATAGCAGTGTCAAAGGGCATGGAAACAACATTGCCACACCTCCCATGAACTGAAAAGAGTTCCTTTTTCCAAATTCTTGAATCTGTGCTAGTCTTGAGTCATACTTTGACTAACAGAAGTGATGAAGCAGTGATGTGTGAATTCTGAAGTGTCTTGGAATTTATTTATGCCTTCATACTCCTAAAATCCTGAGACTACCATGTTCTGAGGAAACCTAGTCTAGCTTACTAAGTGATGAAAGGCCACAGAGAAAAGAAAGGAGGTAGCCCAACCAGTAGCCAGATGGACTGCCAGGCCCATGAGGGTGGCTGTGTCAGACCTTTGGCCGAGCCAACCCTCTAGCTTGGGGGTTGACAAACTTTTCTGTAAGTGGCCTGATGGTAAACATTTTTGGTTTGATGGCCCCTTTACAAGCCTAATACTGCAATATGTGTCAACTGCCCCTCCTATGTGCCCCTGATGGACCCTGATCCTATCCGTTCTGACTATGTAGTAGAGGTGCCCAGGCACTGTCAGTATTTCCTAGTAGACTTTTGGGTCCATGGGCTCAGGGACCATGTTTCTTGGGTTTACAGTTGTATTTGTGTGACTAGCACACTTCCTGGCATATAGCAGGGAAGCAATAAATGTTTGTGAATGAAAGAATTAATAAATCCTTCCTTAAAAAACTAGGGATGCAGTTTTGGGGGAAATTTTTTTACAGTGTCTTGTTTCATGATAAATTTAAATAGAAATTTAGAAAGCTAGGTTCTTGGTCTCTTGTTGGATTATAAGGTTACAAACTAAAAACATTTCCTGCCTTTAAGAATGTTAAAAAAATAGAAGAAGTTAGTCCTAGAAACAGACATTGCTACTATCAGCAATAACAGAAACAACAGGAGCTACACCAAGTGTTCCTGGGACGGGTCCTTGGTTTCACTCCAGGAAAGAATTCAAGAACAGATGCAGAAAAGCAGTTAAGCTTTAAGAGTTTATTTGGAGAATTAAAGTTTAAAGAAAGGAGAGAGAGTACTTGCCCAAGGGGGTCTGGGCAGACCCAGAGGTGGGTTGTGCTGGGGGATCAATAGGGAGCCTTTGTTATATGAAGGGAGATGAATATTCACTAAGTGAGGTTAGGTTTTGAAGGGAACAGGTGCAGTCTTGCAGGACTTCAGTCTTGTTCCACCCTCATGTTGGGTGAGGGAGGTTTTTTGAGTATATTTGGTTCTCAGAACTGTCAGCGTGCAGGGAGGTGTGATTTTTTACTATGTTAAATGATGGAGGGGTGTGAATTTTACTATATTGCTGAGTGTATCATATATTTGGAGGTGAAGTGAGGGTTACCTTTTCCATGTTGGAACCAGACAGTTTGGCCATTGTATTATTTTTAACCTCACTCCCCATCTCACAGGAGCAGCTTGTACAGAATGTACAGAATGTAAGCAAGCATCCGACCTGACTCCCCGTCTCTCTCCCCCTGATGTCCAGCTATCCACCTGCTGTAACACAAGCACCACTACCACAACTTCAGCAATTGTTGAAGTTGGTTTATTGAATAGACTTTGAATTTGAAAAGGTGCAAATAGAAAAAAAGACTTTATTTTCCTCCAGAAGGGCCTTCGAATGAAGTTTTTGTATCATATGTCCTGTTCTCTGGGTGATTTATCTTTTTCATAGATTTTATAGGTACTAAAAAACTAAAGCCAGTCAGACTGCAGTCTAATATGGATTTAAACTTCTAAAGGAGACATGTGGACTATATTTTGTATTAGATATCAATATTTCTGAAACTCCATTTAACATAAATTTATTGGGCAATCAACCTGGCTATGAGAATACAGAGGTCTATAAGAAAAAATATGTTAACCTGTGGCCGAGAAAGTGAAGAATTCTACAGTGTAAATGTGTGTACACTTTGCCATGACAGCACAGAAGGATCACCTATCTGGATGACAGAAGGGATGCCTGATCTGAATGTTGAAGTTTTCTAAGGAGAGAATATGATATGAGGAGGCATTCCTAGTGTAAAATACAGGTCAAAGGATTGAAATGTGAAAAATCAGCTTCACTTATTGATGCATTTGGTGTTCATTATTTAAGAAAGTAAAAAGGTAAAGAATCATGACATTTTAGAATTGCAAGCAATCTTAGGGTTCCTTTAGTATAATTTTCCTCTCCAATTTAAGAATTCTTACTCCAAAAGTCCTAGCATATTACTCCCTGCAATATTCTCCCTTTTATTTCTCAATGTGTAACTCAATGTTACTGACATTCTAAAAATGAAAGAGGACCAAGTATGAAAAGAGTAAGTCCAGCCCCAGAACATACTGCTTTTTTTTAGATGCCCCATGGGGTGCAGAACTTCCACTGGGGCACAGCAGGTATTCAGTAGGTAAGCACTTACTACCAGACCAGCATCCTGGAGGTAGTTCACTGTGAAAAGCAATCATTTCAGTGACTACATGGAAATCCAGCCTTGCTCATTTTTCTCTGACAATTATTGATGCCAAAGGAAATGCTAACCTAATGCACATGCATTAGGCCTCACTTGAGGCCATCAGGACCCTCCAAAGCTGGTGTAGCTTGAAGGAGGGCTAAGGCTTTTGTCAAGGTAGCTGAATGACAATTGACTTTCCATGGACATTTTTCATTGATCCGTAATTCAGAGCAAAGGATACTCTGAAAGTGGGTAAGTGCTGAAGATACAAGACACAACTAGCCACTTATATAAAGAATCTCATTTTACATACACTGTAATGCTAGTAGCTTAGAAGTATAGAAGTTTTAGAGCTAAGATGTCTTTACAAAGTACTTACTGCAATTCTGTTTTTTGTTACTGGGGAGGAAACTATAGCTCAGAACATTTCTTTCTTCTCTAAAGTTGTCCCAAGAGTTGGTTCACTTCATTAATTTTATTGGTCAGCAGGCAGTCCTTCCAACTTGGTCAAGTAGATAGGCCTGCCCCACGACACAGATTTATTTCTCAGCCGCGGCTTCCATATACATGGAAAAGTCCATTGCCCTTCATTGTTATGACAACAGAGAAAGAAAAGAATAAACTTTGAAGAGCTCAAGTTACCTGCTTCTGGAATATTTGCATATAAAATATATATTTGTACCCAATATATTTAATTGGTATAACTCACATTATGTTTCATAGTAAGAAGACCTAGGTGTTTTGAGAATGATACCAACATTTTAAAGAGAGATTAAGAAATGATGAAGTTATTACTGATAGCAGCATAAAGTGGTCCTAATCAGTATAAAGCTATTTTCCTTTTTGTTCCTTTGTGAAGCCACACATCAAACTCAACAAAAATATGGTACTACCATGTTTGCATATGAGGATATCCTGAGCATAAGGAAATTAAATCTTTTCCAAGTGAAAGAGTAAAGGAGAGTTTTAAACCAACTATATTTATTCATTCAGTAAATACTGGTTGAATGCCCAACATAGGCCTGTCACTGCCTGAAGCAGATGATATCCAATAATAAATAAAACACATAAATATCTTTCTTGTCATGTCAAATATGAACTTGAAGTGATATAGATGGAATCACTACATTAGTATGATATTTAATTCACTTAGTTACATGCATATTTAAAATTATATGCATTAATAACATCAACTTGATCCAATCACATTTCAAAAGCAATTTCAGTCAAACTTTTACATACAATGTATAAAGCAATCTAAAAAAATCATGATGATTCACCTAGCAGTTTTACAGAGTAAGAATATGGTTTATAGTTTTATCTAAATTGAGATGATGATGGTATGTTCCAAAAATCCATATGCAAAACAGTAGCATTACTGGTCTCATTCTTCCTGTGGGTAGATATGCTTGCCCCAAAGTAACTACTTATTGTGCTTTTTAAGTAATTATTGAAAAGCTTCTTTACAATTATATCTAATGATGCAATGGTGATGTCATTATCCTAGGAACAATTACTAAATTTATGCTAATTTTTAAAATCTTGTTTTACTGATTCTGTGAAATGCCCCTACGAGCATTAAAACTATCATTAAAATACTATGATTGGTGTTATTTTATAGTAATATATCTTCCCCAAATAGTTTTTTCTTTAAAAATAAAGAAAAAGAGCTGGAGGGGTTTATAATAATTGGAAAGCTTCCCCAAATATTACTACAACTTCATAAAGACTTAAAGATAACTCCTTTCCTAAGGGATAATTTTTGAGGAAAAAATATTTCACTCTGTGTGTAGGCATGTATGGTAGAAATACCCATGCTTATGATTTACCTGCTCTGTGAATTTTCTGCTTCTCTGATGTTCCTCCTTTGGGACCCTTTCTACAAAGAGATTGTAAAAGGTAATGCCACGTTTGTTTCTGTGTGTTTGTACCAACTCTGTCTTTTTTTATAGAGAAGTCTAGGGCTACCTTCCTCTGTGCACAGTGCATAATACCTCAAGAGGCCAATCGTTGCTCGTCTTCGGAGGGCTGGAGGGGTTTCTATACTCAGTAGACTTCCTTGTGTGATTGCCAGAAACATGGTCAAGAGTCAACGCAGCAGAAAGAGGACCTGGCTTACGTACAGTTGCTTGACGGTTGTTTCATCAAAGGCCGTTTATTGCCCCTCTCCTTGGAATGACCGGAAGAATCTGAGCGCCTTCCCCAGGGTGGTCGGAGTGTGTGTGTGCTCCCCTTCTTGCCTTTCAGCATTGGCAGGAGCTCTTTCCGTCATCATTTTTAAGAATGTTAAAGCCATGGAAGGTAAGTGTCCCTCATGGTGATAGGTTATCCCAGGACTCAGCCCCAAAGCATGACAATCATAGTGTGAATGTGATGGAATTAGTCTTCAAGCTGCTATGCTTTTCGAAGGTGATTTTGCTTGATTAGCTGATACTTATAGGAAAACCCCAAAATTAACATTATATGTCTATGATTTGGAATTCTCTATAGATTAGTTTGGGGAGGGAATGGGGGCATTGTTTTCTGAAAACATATGCCTTCTGTTTTATCTCAGTGTAAGGTACATACATACATACATAACCATTGTCAATACATTGTCATGTTGCCGACATGTTATGACATCTTGTCCTTCTGCAATAAAAATTTTGCATATTTTTCTTCCATGCAAGTATGTTGCTTCATGCAATTCTATATTTCATAGAACTATTAATGGTCCAATTTTATAATTATGCAGATTCAGGTACATAATACAAAATAAAAGTAACATTTTTTTCTCCAAGTCAGAGACCTTGTAAATTGTCTCGTAATTTGTTCTTGCTAGAACAGCTTCCTTTGAACTGATAACCTATTTTCAAGGCTTCTTATGAAAGTAAAATTAATGAGTCAAAATGGTTTGCACAAATTAGATTCCTTTTGCATACTTTGAATTATGCTAGGAATAATCTTTCATAGTCTTCTGTTCCAGAATTTTAAAAATTCTGTAATTCAATAGAGCAATGCAAAGTGACTGCAGTGTCCCCACCAGGTACATGATCAACTGTCTAATGTCAATTTTCTAAAAAAGAAGACTGACCAAACAAACTTCAGAAAGATTTAAAATGACAAGATATATAATTAAAAATTATACTTCTTGGAGGGATGATGTAAACAGATGAAGATTACACAGCAGACAAATGACTGTTGAGTGAAACTATATTCACTCAACAGTCATTCCTCTGTGGCCCCTAAAAGACTCTGGTTTGCCTCAGTGAGAAACTTGAGGTTTGTTTTCCAAACTCACAAATGGGGCCATGATTGCCTGGCTTAAACAAAACCCTTGCTCATGCACTTGTTGTCTGGGGACAGGGTCAGGGCTCTGGGGGCTGGCAGTTGGGCTCCAGTCTTCTTCTCTGATGCGGTAATAGTGAGTCACACAGACCTGGATGCAAATCTTGTGTCCTGCTCTGACACTGACTGCAATTTCGCTTTGCTCTGAATGCCTGTAACAACAGCGCTGGTATTTCTGTTACAACAATGCGACATCTCACCTTGAATTAAGGTATTGCCATTCACCTCTCATTTCTCCTGTCAGACTGCACGTGCTTGAAGGGCAAGGATGGTGCCTTGCTCTTTGCCGTGATTACCAGTACTGTTCAGTCCAGGACCTTCCACATGGTCTATCCTGACTGCCTAGGTGTATGGAGTTGCTAGCAGCACAATAGGTGAAGACAGTGCTTTCTCCTAAATCTTTCCTGTTTTCTTTCTTTTTTTTAAAACCACCTCGTATACTTTGACTCCCGAGTGTTTAAGCAAGCTAATGTGTGGTGCTTTGGGAACGAATGAGCAGACAACTACATCCTGGTCGTGCCTGATGGTAGCAAGCCGGTCGGCCCTTGCTGCTTAGTGCATATGCCTTTCACCAATAGCCTTTGTATCCTTTGGGAGCTTGCTGGAAATGAAACTTTCAGGTGTGGCCTCAGATACACTACCTCAGAAGCTGCTTTTTCACAAGTTCCCAGGTGATTAGTTTGTGTATTCAAGTTTGAGAAATACTGACCTTGGACATTTGCTCAAAATACTGATTCCCTGGTCCTCTCTTGTAGGTTCTGATTCACTGGAAGGTTTCTGCAAATCATATATTTAAGCACCAGTCATTTTTTTTTTTTAGTCATAGGCAAATTTACAAAGTAACAAACTCTTCCAATAACAGACAGAAAGTCTTAAATGATGACCTTACTTCTCTTATGCAGTTTCAGATATTCTCTAGGTAGAAGGGAAGGAATCAAGAAAAGGGACAAATACTTGTTAGGGGGCTCTTTAGTTCACACGGATAATCTATAATTGGGATGTTCCATGTTTCTGAAGAGGAAATTTATGCATAGAAGATAAACTGTTTTTTTGAACTTACACTTTTTTTGATGAAAATACTCTAACATTGCATTTTATGTTTTTTTGGGGCAAAATAATTCATTCTTTGAGAATGACATCATCAGTTTGATGTGTATATTTGTGCTATGATGTTATAAAACAACATCCTGGGCAATATGTATTAGTGTACTGATGCAGCGAATGTAAGGAATGGCCCACACAGATGGACAGAAAGAATATATTATACATATATGATGTGTGCATAGTTAATAAATGCACATGTATTTGAATATATCTACATATATTTATAAACAAATTCATATGTACATTTTGGCCATGTGTGCCTGTGAATGTATATCAACACAAAACATAAAACGGTTTACTTTATCCAAAGCCCGGGAGGAAAGAATGGCTTCAAAGCCAATGTTTATTCTGTCAGAATCTAAAATTATTTTAAGGTTATAGTGATAAATTTATTTAGTCAGACTTTCTGCCAAAATGGCCTAATTAAGGATAAATCTGAATTAAATACCCTGTAAATTTTCTTCCAGCACTTGCAACAGAGAGAATAATTCGTTTCAAAGCAATTCAATGGCACTGAGGTGACTGGGGAGTTCTGGTGAATCAAGGGCCTTCGTGGGAAGGATGTTTGGAACTAAAAAAGCAGTTAGCACAGAGAATATGCTAGATTTGCTTGTGTAAAAATAATGACCTGACAGACCATGTGCTGAGAATGAATCCCTTTCAACTCAGCAACAAAAGCTCTATGGAGACAATGCCAGCTGTAAACAAACATTCTCCTTCACCTCCTCTGTGAAACTTTTTCCTTGTTCTCCCGCCCACAGTTGTCATGTTGCCAGAGGCAGCCTCGGTGTGAACGTTAGGAGTACTCTGGGTGGGTTTCTAGTTTTGAATACTGATGATTTAAGGCTGTTATGCAAGGATGCTTCAAACTTTCCTGTTTTCTATAAAACAGTTCCTTTTTTTATCCACATGCAATACTAGCTGTCTGTATAATACATTTTCTTACTCATAAACATGATTTTATCATTCTGTAATTGTCTTATATATATAAATCTTAATACTTCAGCTCCTTTGAGTAGAAACCATATCATTTAAATCCCAAATACACTACTTGTGAAGTATTCAGTGCCCAATATACTCTGTCTGGATGTAATGAGATGGAGATACACCATTTGGCAGGTTAAAATCCTTCCCACAAATATTTATTCAGTATCTACCATGTAATACGAACTGACTTAGGTGTTGGGGATATAAGATAGATGTGACCCCTTCTCTTGGAAAGCTTAACTTGACTGCTGTGATGAGCAAATAAGTAGACTTCAGAGATAAATGTTCCTCTGGAAGGGGGAGAGAGCAATAGCAACTAACCCAAAATGTGAATGGAGGGAAATTTTCCAAGAAGTAACTCTAAGCAGGAGTCTGAAAGACATCAGCAGTTAGAGAATAGGATATTCTTAATTTTCTTTGTTCTATTCTATTCTTTGGTAGGGATAGAGTTGCATGCCCAGGGAAGATCATGGACAGGTCTACTGCATTAGAACATGGAAAGTTTGAAGACCTAAAAGAAGCTCAGTGTACTGGAGAGCGTCCTAGTGTAATAGCGCCTGGCATTTGTATTGCCTTTCCAATTTTACTAAGCACTTTCTCAGGCATTATCTAGCTTATTGCTCACAGCAACCTCAGCTAACATGAATAAGGTCAACAGGGATGAAGTAAGTTCCTGCCTTAAAATTACAATTGAGCCTCAACCTTTTCATGTGGAGTTCCCTTTCCTCTTTGGTGTTGATTTATGCATTCTAACAGATTGATATTCAATGTATGTAAAGTTTTAGACCCTTCTCAGAGTCTGGAGAAAATCTAGTTCTTTCTTCAGCAGTTACCTATTTTATCTGAGAAAACACCTGTTCATATATATACATATATGTGAAATATACATATAATATGTATATATGACATACATATATGAAAGATTGCTTCCAGGGCTTTCAGACACTCAAACCTCAGGAGAGACACCTGGAGAGGTTAATTACCTCAGAATTGACAGTAATTCAAGTCTAAATGATAAAAGGGATGTTTTATTGGGCCATAAATTTCACAGAAAAGTACAGATTTAATTGATATCAGGAAAGAGCAGTGTTTGAGCAATTATTTAAGGGGGTATCTCTTACCTTTAATATTAAAGAACTGTCAGTTACAGAGTTTAACTTAGCAAATGATTTTGAGCTATTTCCAGGTGTCTTTTTTTTTAAAATTACAGGTTGGCATTTAAACTTATAAACAAGATAAACCTAAATTTGAAGTGGAAAACTTCAACACTCATGCAAAAAAAAGAAAAAATAATAATAATAATAATAGCTGACAGCAGTGAAGCCTATTGGAATATACACAGGCTTTGAAACCTTTCTGCTTACCTGCTGCAAGGAAATTACCTTTTTTGAGCCTCAGTTTTCTGATCTGTAACAAAATCTATCTTTTAAGATAGATTTACTTCTTAGGGAAGTAATAGATAAATCTATTTACTACTCAGGGAGAAGGGCAAAATAGGAAGTTAACGAAGTCAGGGGAGTCCAATGATAGAGAATCTTGGAACCATTTACACTTCCTACTATTAGGAGGTGACCAAGACGTCATTGTTCAGGAAGGGACAGTAACTTGATGTTTTGGATGTAGAAAGTCTGAAAGGGGAAGCCACAGGAGAGACTGGGAGGAAGGAGGTCTCTTTGACTCTGGGCTCTGAAGCTGTGGCTCTGTGATTACTTCACTCATTCTAACCAAGAGTTCTGCAGTAGCTGCGGCCAGGGCTGGGATGGTACATGGACTACCACCCAAGAGAGTGGGCACTTGTGAGTGGTGTCATGCCAGAGCCCATGGCTCTAACAGGAACGGAGGCACCAGAGCTCCACTTGGCTTCTGGCCCCATCTGTCACCAAGTACTCCTCTGTGGACAGTGCGCCCCCTTGTGGTTGCAGTAGCAGATGCATACTAATTCCTCTAATGGCCTTAATATTTTGTGAGTGAGAATCTAGGGTACGGAATTCATTCTCTGGTCGGGCTTAGTCAACGAGAACTGGAAAGATGATATGGGGAGTAGTGGGGAGGTCAGAGGAATGCACTTGCTGAGTTTATCGCATAAGAGGTCAGAGTACTGGGAGTGAATGGAAGCTTTTAAGATAACAAAAATATGTTAAAAAGATAAATGAGTGATGAAGGAATGAATCAGAGGGATGTGTGTGTGTATGTGTGTGTGCCTAGAGATTTCAGGTAAAATGATATCTATTAAGATAAAAGCTGGGTCCTTGATCCAAGGATATGTTTTATATTTATGATAGTAATATATTAGTATATTAGAGCATCTAGAGGAAATCTGTTTCCTTTTCTTGCCTTTTCCAGCTTCTAGAGACTGCCTGCATTCCTCGGCTCCTGTCCCCCTTCCATCAGAGCCAGGAATGGCTGTTGTAGTCTTTTCTGGCTGCATCTCTCTGACCCTGGCCTGCTTCCCTCTTCCACACTCTGAAGGTGCTTGTGACTATACTGGGCCCACCTGAATGATGCAGGAGCCTCTCAGTGTATTCAGGTCAGCCGACTGGCAGCCTCAGCTCACCGGCACCCTTAATTCTCCTTTGCCTGGAACATATTTATAGGTTCTAGGGATTCAAATATGAACATCCTGGAGTCAGGCATGTTAGTCTTCCTGCCGCAAAAGTCACAAAGACAAGGAAAACAAGACAAAATAAGAGAAATATTAAATGTGTCTCACTGAATCCTGAGATGAAAACTTTTAATTCTATTGATTGATTTCATTGCTTTTTATTTTTTTTATTAGTGCATGGTGAATGTTTAAATCTGCTTAGTGCTGGGGATTTTCAAACCAATTCCTTATGACTTAATATTATGGTAACTTAATTTTGGACAGGTATTTAAACAGTTAATTAATTTTTTTCTTGATGGAAATAGCTTAATGATCCTTCTAGTGATTTATAAAATATTTTCTCTTCATAGAAATTATAATAGAAAAATATTTTAAAAAGGAAGTATAACTCATTTATAGTCCTGTCATATACAGACAGCTCCAAGTGCTTTTAAAAATATCCTTCAGGTATTTTGATAAGCCTAAAAGCATATAGCAATATCTGTTTGTTTAGATAAATGGGATTATCCTTTATCCATGTCTATAAACATAGGTCTGCCTCAGGTTTTCTAATCACTTTTCAGAATTCCTTTGTATGACATATCATTGTTAAAGTAATCTCTTATTGTTGAACATTTCACATGACTCATTTTCCATTTTTACAAGCATACTACAATTATCATAAAATACTGTTATCGACATTTTTATACCTATTTATTTCATCATTTTCTGTTCATTTCCTTAGGATAAATTCTAGAAGTAGATTAAATGGTAACAGGTTCAATTTAAATTGGTTCTTTTTCCTCAAAGATATGAATGAATAAAATAGCTAACCAGCCTGGAGAATAGAGATCTTATTGTGATAACTGGATAATTTAAAATAAACTGTATTAGAGAATAGTTTAGTAAGAAGGATTTTTTCACCTAAAGTGTGAATGTTTATTTTTTGTATAGTTGCACTGCGTTCTAGTACAAACTGATTTTATTAATATGTTTAAAGCCCCTTTTCATTCTTCCGTGGGAGTTCATGGATCCTGAGACTGAGGCAGTGAGATCATTGGACAGGAAGTAAAAGTGACCCACGGAAGATGATTCCACTTGAATTTGAAGAAGAGAAGACAGAAATGTTGCTAAGGGCCAGTTACATGCCTCAGGTTAATTAGGTGACCCACCCTCATCAACGGGTGGGCTCAAGGGGTGATTGAGTTCCTTGTGGTTTGAAGGTTCTAACAGTCGTCAGGGCTCAGCACTAAATAAAATGATGTTTCGATGTTGAATTTACTGGTGTACATTATTTATTTATGAATCCTCTTTACTTCCAAAAAGGCTTATAGCAACTTACAATAAAAACTTGAATGTAATAAGGCAAAGAATTGCTGTATAATAAAAATCAATTTATTCCAACTCTGTGCTTCAGTTTTTATTGGTAGAAAGGGAAGCCAGACAACTGCATTACACAGCTGTCCAGCGTATTATATGGAATAATGCATATTAAAATTCCCTGCACAGCTCATGGTCTATAGTTCCCATTTCTATCTCTCAAGTGAAAGAGGACAAGCAGGGAAATACTGTAACAAAACTATGGGTGAACAGCACTGCACAAAAATAGGTGCCAGAACAAAGTGAGAAATATACTGGCAGATGTAGCTGACACTGCTTGGTAGCAAAATTGGAAAAGGGAGAGATATTTTTCTGACCATGAATTTTGAGTGGATCTCATCACAAAAGCTTATAAAATGACCTTGAATAACCTAATCCTTATCCGTGATAAAAACCCCATAAAAATATTTTTCTTCTACGTAAAAGGTTGATTGCAGTTTTAAAAATTCAAAACATACTATCTTTCAGGGATATTGGAAAACTTAGAAATATAATATCTATTATTTTGAAATCATCTATAACCAGTAAGTCCTGGCAATTTCTTAGGCAACTGACTTTGACATTAATAAATACATGTAAAAAATTTCTTATGAGTAAAGAATTTTAAGCATGTTGATAATCTAACTCCTAAGGACCTAGTCTAAAGTTAAATTGAATACAAAATACGGATAATAGTTTAAGGCATTACATTTTTCACATCATGATTATTTTTAATAGGTAAACAGTAGATACAGTCTAAGCAACCCAAAAGCTTAATAATGGGTAATGGATAAACACAGTTATATCTCTGTATAGATAGATAACTTCTGAAACAGTTCTTTAAAAACTTTAAGTTGTGGTAAAGTACACAGAACATAAAATTTACCATCTTAGCTATTTTTAAGTGTACAGTACAGTAATGTTAAGTACATTTATTTCATTGTGCAACCAATCTCCAGAATACTTACTTATCTTTTTGAAAAACAGAAACTCTACATATTAAATAATGTAGTTATTTGGGGTTTAGCAGGAACTAACCACCATCCTATTTTCTATCTCTATGAATTTGATGACTCATATAAATGGAATCATGCAGTATTTGTCTTTTTATAATTAGCATATATCACAGAGCATAATGTCCTCAGTGTTCGTTGGTGTTGTGGCCTGTGTCAGAATGTCCTTCCTTTTTAAGGCTGAATAATATTCTGTCGCATGTACATAACACCTTTTGTTTATCCATTCATTCACTGATACCTACTTGAGTTGCTTCCACTTTCGGCTATTGTGAATAATGCTACTCTGAACATAGGCACACAAACATCTCTTCAAGACTCTGCTTTCAATCTTTTTTTGGGTATATACTCAGAAGTGGAATTGCTGGGTCATACAGTAATTCTATTTTTAACTTTTTAAGGAACTGCCATACTGTTTGCCAGAGCAGCTGCACCATTTTACATTCCACCAACTGTGCAGAAGGGTTACACTTTCCCTATTTCCTCACCAACACTTCTTTTCTCTTCTGTTGAAACTAGCCATCCTACATGGTGTGAGGTGGTATCTCATTATGATTTTGATTTGCATTTCCCTAACGATTAGTGACACTGAACATCTTCTCATGTGTTTATTGGCCATTTGTATACCTTTGGAGAAATATCTGTACAAGTCCTTTGCCCATTTTTTAATTGGCTGGGTTTTTTTGTGTTGTTGTGGAATTATAGGTGTATTTTCCTTATTTGGTGATTTGCAGATATATAATTTACAAATACATAATTTACAAAAACCCACTCCATAGGTTTCCTTTTTACTGTATCGACTGTATCTTTTAATGAATAGGAGTTTAAAATTTTTATGTCCAATTTATTATCACGTTTGTTGTTACCTGATATACTTTATAATAGGAAAAATGTATATATAGCTCATGGATATGATGTTACCTGAAAAAGCAAGGTCAAAATTGGATATAGGCAATCTCTAATAAAGAGAAGATAGGTTACTTGATAGTTTTAAGTGACACTATTATAAACTCAATCTGTATTTCCCACAGATACAATGTTATATACATTTAAGCTCTAAAAGTCCATTTCACATCATGTAAATACCTTAATTGATCATGATATAAGTCAAACAGAAATACATCCTTTTAAAAAGTGTATTAACTATATGCTACCAAGTATAAGGTGCATTACATTTATAATTCAGGTGCTTTGCCTACGTTATTGGAAGCTTAAAATACTAGGAAGTTTGTATTAAAGATGACTATTTCTTTCCTACTCTCTTCCTACTCTCTTTGTAACAGAAGTTTTTCTTATTGATGAGAAACTGTACTGCATTCAAATTTCACCTTATACCCTTAATCATTCATCTATTCAGTTGTTTACTTTTAAAGTGTTTATTGTGGTTGCAAAGCTAAGACAGACAATGTATCTATCCTTATTGAGCTTACATTCTATTAGGTAAAGATAGATATTATATGGGGGAACTATACAAACCTATGAGATAATGTAAGAGACTGAAGGGGTCTATGAAGGAAATAAAACAGGAATTGTAATAGAGACAAGGAAGAGCTATTCTCTTAAACACTGACATTATTTATTTTATGTGCATTTATACCTAGGAAAATACTGGCAAGTTTTAACTATAGTTTCAAACTTGTTCTTTTTTTTTTTTATCTCCAACAATTCCATGCTTTTCCATTTCAATAGCAACTTCAGCCCTGAGTTTTTGGAGTCTAACAATTCAAAGTGTGAAAGAAACTGAGTTGTAGGGAATGTGGGCTGTTGGTCACACTTTCAGTGATGCTTGCTATGACATGATGCAGCCTTTAAAATTCTGACCAAATTCAGAGTTTCTTCCAAATTCCCTTACGATAGAATTATGATGTGACACCCACCAAGTTCTCTTGATCAGCTAGAAACTCCTTGGTGTCAGTGGCACCGAGCCTGCGTTAATGATCTTGTTGAGAGGTGGATTAATTCACATCATGTGATTCTAGGAAAATAGAAGTTTTCTCATTGCACAGGTCAGAACGGTAGCTTTCTTACCATCGCTGCTTGTATGGGTTTCACAGTCTTTCGCTTCAAGTTTCTCTTTCCTTGCATTGGAGGAAGGTCTCACCGCGGAATGGGACCATTTTGTCTCACAGGGAGGTCGGCTGATTAGCTTTCATTTTCGATTCACGTTTATTCCGCTCATCATGCATTAATTTCACGAATAAAAGATCTCATTGCCTTTTTTTGTTTTAATTTTATGGGCCATGCATTTGTATTACCCATTTCAAGTATAGTGAAGAAAGAAATTCCAAGTCTGAAGAAAATCAACAACAAATAAAGCATATTATGAAATAAGTATTTTCACTGTATTTGTAGATGAGCTTTTCTGTCCCTATATGGAATGTGTTCTTAAGTAGCAATCTTTCAGCAATGGCAAATGGGAGCTTTGGTTAGTATCACTATTTTTGGGTGATCTTTTTTTTTATTGAAGTATAGCTGATATGCAGTATTAGTTTCAGGTATGTAACAGCGTTTTGACAGTTTTACACATTATGAAATGTTCACCACACCATCTGTCACCATACAAAGTTATTACAATATTATTGACTATATTCCCCGTGCAGTACCGTTCATCCCTGTGAACTTATTTATTTTGAAATTGGAGTTTATACCCCCTATTTCCCTTTCACTTATTTTACCCATCCCTCCCACTTTCGGCAACCACCAGTCTATTCTCTGTGTTCATGAGTATAGTTTTGTTTTATTTTTTTAGATTCTACATATAAGTGAAATCATATGGTATCTGTCTTTCTCTGACTCACTTCACTTAGCATAAAATCCTCTAGGTCCATCCATGTTGTCTCAAATGGCAAAATTTCATTCTTTTATGGTTCCATTGTCTGTATGATGTGTACTTATGGATACCACATCTTTAGCTATAAATATAGGGGTCACAAATCAGGCTGTCTTAAGGCAGAGCCTCCCTATATAATATGACAAACATGGGCTTTTACACAGTTTGCACACATAAGAAGATATCTGTAGTCTCAGATCTCCTATGAGAAAGAATGGTATTTTTTGGCTTCCTGCCTTTCACTCCCCTGTAACACACCTTCTTAAAGCACACACATTAAAAAATGAATGCCATAAAGCAGCAAATGTGGAAAGAACAAATTATGATGAACTGTTCTTCGGTCCTGAATTATATGGAAGCAGGTGGAAAGCATATTTCTGGGAAAACTATGAAGTGGGAGAAGGGACATGGCTCTATTTGGTCTTTTTCAATTTGGATATAAGTAATTCATGTCTTTCTTTCACTGAAAGGAGAAAATAAAATACCAAGTTTTTCCTCCTATGTTTTCTGCAGTTTGTAAAAAAGTAAACCATTAGAAGATTAGCATTCATATGAACTATAGAGCTCCTCTCCAATTTTCTCATTTGATAGGCGGAAACCTAGAGGCTCAGCCATGAACTGACTTGCCCAAGGTCACACAACAAGCTTGACCTCCAAATCTGGAGCAACTCCACTGCTGCCCTGGGGGGCGATGGGCTCATATTCTAGTTGCAGGAGAGAGTTCCATCTGGGCAGGGAGGACCTCACGTTTGCACTTTTCAGCCCATTATGAGGAGGGCAGAGATAAAGATGGCTCTATCTGTGGCACAAGTGTTGTCTTTTTACTGCCTATATATAAATGAGTTATTTTCATGTGTTCTTGATGTCCTTTAACATAAAATGAGTGATAGTCTGAGTTCTCATATTTTGATTTTCTATTCTGCTCCTACTAGTATATGTAAATTGTCATCATTCTCAAAGCACCTAACACTCTCTTTTCTGTCACAGAAATGAAGGCTGAAAAGCAGTTAAAATCTGTTTTTTCTTTTTCCTTTATGAGCAGTTTACTGCACTACAGGTCAATTGTAAGGAACGTTTATTTAGCTGAGGTTTCCTTTCTGAGGTGAGACAAAGAATGGTTGATTGAAAAGTCAATGCACATGAGTTCACTACTCTGCAATCAACAGGATGATCAAGGATGGGGAAGTGTTTTTTTTCCGGCTTCAGATTGCACTGCATCGTGCCTGATTTTTAGCATTTGTAGTTTAAATATTGTTGAGACTAAATGATCACTTAAACAGTACCTGAATCTTGATTTCCACCGAATTGGAGCCAAGACAACATGTTTAAAGATTTTAGAGTCAGCCTTGATGTTTTTTTGTGGCTTTGGGGATTTATAGAAGCGTTATGAGCATCAATAAAACTTGGAGTCTTACTCAAAATCTTTATGCATGCATGAATGAATCAATGAATACAGGCATATCCACATTTCACTGTAGCAAAACTGGCTCTTCTTTGAGCTTAAAGAAGATAGTAAGTGACACACAGATACATTCAAGTCACAATTGAAATCCAGAAGGAAAACATAATTTACTTTCTTACCTTTTCTGACCTTTTAGTTGCAGGTTTGGTTGAGGCCATTGGCCTGTGCATAGACCGGTTTCCTTAAGCTCCAGAGCAGAGGGACTCACTTAAGCATGATCATCCCACCACAATCCCACTGCCATCCTGCCAACAAACATCACTATTTATTTGAGAACCTACTAAACATTAGCAAAATTAACATTAATTGGTAGAGGGAGCATATCTCTCCTTAGACTGTAGTGGCTGTGAAATTAGCTAAGTTGCAGTTGTCTAGGGACCTGTCTCCAGTAACCCATATATACACACACACACACGCAGTCATTTAGGAAGCAGGTATTTTGAACACCTGCTTACAGGCGCTGGGTATATACACTGTCGGATATGATCATTATGGTTCCTGCTCTCATGGAGCTTAGAGGATATAAACTAAAATTTTGAGTAATAAGCATGCTATTAGCACGCCCTGGAAAATGTCCTCAAGGAGAAGACTGAGTTTGTGGGTCCTAGGGAGCTGCCACATGAATATCTGGGACAAGTCCTGCCAAGCAGATGGAAGAAGAATAAGGCAAAAAGCTCGAGAAGAATGAGCTGGAAGTGTTTGAGGAAGGTGGCCAGAGTTGTGGGACTATTGGAAATGAGGAAGTGGGTGGGAGAGAATGAGGTAGAAAAATGGGTAGCATGCAGTAAGGGGTACGTGCTGGGACACTGGGGAGTTTAAGGGGGCTAAGGCCAGGTTCGTGTGTTAGGACTATAAGGAATGGATTGATGGTAAAGCGGAGTGTTCATGAGGGCAGAGATTTGTGTCTGTTTTATTTACTATCCTATACCCACCCTGGAAGGTCGAAAATAAAAGGCACTCAAATACCTGTTGAATATACGAACACTGTGTGTGTGTGTGTGTGTGTGTGTGTGTGTGTGTGTGTGTATGTAGTCCTATGATTGTTAATAGGTTTTGTTAAGTACCCTTTTTCCTTCTAGAGTTCCTCCATCTACTTACTAATTTTCTTCTCAGAAGATAGCTTTATTTATTGGAAGTTCGAATTTGTTTTCACATAAAAAGATTTGTTTTTTGTTATTTAATTTGCACATTTTATACAAATTGGATGTCCCTGAAATTCCATGCAAGGGCCTGGGCTTTTTGTATCTTAAGTCTGCGATAAATTGTATCTCATTTTATTTTTTGATAAAACAAAACTTTTTTTCCCTTGCAAAAGCTTGATTTTTCTTTTTTTTTTTTTTTGTTAATTTAATGCCTTAGCCACTAAAAACATCCTTATCAGTTCCTTACACATTCGCTTCTATTTTATTTGCTCATTTCTCTTTTATTGTTTTGCTTGATTTTGTATCAGCGTACTTAAATTGTGCCTCTTTGCCTTGTCTCACCTCTGCAGATACATTTTAGATCTCTAGAGAGGGCTATTTCTTCCTTTATTTGTCTAACGAAAGTGCTTATTGCTTAAACAGCAAGTTATAAGCCTGTCTGGAGCCATGACTACTCACCTAATGGTGAAACTTAAACGTTTATAGAGATATCACCCCTAAATACTTATAAATACATGCCCTTATCATCTTCCCTGGATGTATTTCAATAGCTTCAATAGCTTCAATAGCTTCTCATCTGACCTCATTGTCTGTAGTTTCTTCTCACTCCAATGCATCCTGCGGTAATGTCCCAATTTCCTAAGACACTGGTTTTTTGATGTCATTTCCTCACTTAGGAACCTCTTCTACATTCTACTTTATCTGCAAAATAAATTCTTGTCACAATAACATGCAGTCAGAGGTTCCTTATCATCTGATACTACCTACTGTATCAGCTTTATTACTTGTGTCCCCACCACATACCCATCATTGATCATCCCCTACTGTGACCTCTTTCAGTGGATGCACTATGCAGCCTCATGCCTTTTTTTACTTATTTCCATTCCCTGCTTTTTTTAATGAACAAATAAACCCTTTATTTAGATTCATCAATTGTTAACGATTTATCTTATCTTTCTTCTCCACCCCCCTCCATTTAAAAAGTTTGTTTTAGACACAATGAAACTTCACCTACAATTTAACATGCATCTCCTAAGAACTCAGCTACACAACCATAATGCCATTATACACAGAAGAAATTCAACATTGACACAATATTATCTCGCACACAGTGCATATTTGAACTCCCCTAATTATTCACATAATATCCTTTGTAGTTTATTTCCCCCTGATCTGGACTCAGCCATTGTGTTTGTGGTGCTTCATTAGTCTCCTTTAATACAGAACAATATCCCTTGACTTTTTTTTTTTGAGGGCATCTCTCATATTTATTGATCAAATGGTTGTTAACAACAATAAAATTCTGTATAGGGGAGTCAATGCTCAATGCACAATCATTAATCCATCTCAAGCCTAATTCTCATCAGTCTCCAATCTTCTGAAGCATAACGAACAAGTTTTTACATGGAAAACAAATTTTTCCATAGTGAATAAGTTACATGGTGAACAGTACAAGGACAGTAATCACAGAAACTTTCGGTTTTGATCACGCATTATGAACTATAAACAATCAGGTCAAATATGAATATTTGTTTGATTTTTTTTAATCTTTTTTTTTGAGAGGGTCTCTCTCATATTTATTGATCAAATGGTTGTTAACAACAATAAAATTCTGTATACGGGGGTCAATGCTCAATGCACAATCATTAATCCATCTCAAGCCTAGTTCTCGTCAGTCTCCAATCTTCTGAAGCATAACGAACAAGTTCTTACATGGTGAACGAATTATTACATAGTGAATAAGTTCTTACATGGTGAACAGTACAAGGGCAGTTATCACAGAAACTTTCGGTTTTGATCACGCATTATGAACTATAAACAATCAGGTCAAATATGAATATTCGTTTGATTTTTATACTTGATTTACATGTGGATCCCACATTTCTCCCTTTATTATTATTATTATTTTTATTTTTAATAAAATGCTGAAGTGGTAGGTAGATGCAAGATAAAGTTAGAAAACATAGTTTAGTGTTGTAAGAGAGCAATTGTAGATGATCAGGTGTGTGCCTGTAGACTATGTGCTAATCCGAGCTAGACAAGGGCAATAAAACATCCACGGATGCAGAAGCTTTCTCTCAAAACGGGGGGCGGGGGAGGTGAGGTTCTAAGCTTCACCACTGTTGTTCTCCGATTTCTCACCTGATGGCCCCCCTGCGACTGTGCCTGTCTTAGGTTGTTCCTCCCTTGAGGAATCTTACCCGTCTCTGGCTAACCAGTCATCTTCCGGGGCCATACAGGGAAATGTAAAGTTGGTAAGTGAGAGAGAAGCCATATTGTTTGAAAAGGTTAGCTTTTTACTTCTTTGCAGATTTATCTCCTGTGGCTTCTATGCCCAGCACTTGTCTCGAGGTATCTTTACCACCTGGAGGAATTATGATACTCGGTAAATTCGATATGAGGCACGAATTCTATTTAAGGGTTGTAATTAGAAAGGAAGAAGAAAAGCTATAGAGGTAGCATATGGAAGAAAACATGGGAGGATTGATTATTTCTTTGACATATCTTCTTGTAGAGTACCTTAAGCATGTATAGGTTTTAAACTACTAACTAACTTGCGCACACATATTAACATAATAGGAATACAGTGACATAAACAAAGCAAATCTATAATTACCATCCATCTTCAGTGAAGCCAAGAAAACCATTTAGGCACCCTAGGCATTTGTGAAAATTTGTCTATGATATGTTGGATATTGTCCAACTGTACTTGAACAGTCTGAGAGAAATCAGACAAATTAAAGCAGCCCATTTCTGGGATCTGTTCACATCCCATATGTTCTTTTAACCGTAGATAGTCTACAGTCATGAGATTTTGGAGTGCTACAACTTGCACCCCTCCCAACTCCTGGTTGAGTTCCAACAGTACAGATCTGGTCAAATTCGTTGTCTCACTGTATGCACATGCCAGCCTCGACATCTCCCTCCTCATTCCAATGGCGAGTCCAGGAGATGGTGGGGTGGACGCAGCCACAACTGCAGCATCGCCCGGATCCCTGTGGAGGCTTTTTGATTATCATCCCCCGGCACGAGTCCTCCAGAGAGTGCTGATGCCGGAAGCTCCTCCTCATATCGTATCTTAGTTCATTTTCTGGGTAGCCAAGCTAGGCCTTGATCTTCTGCATAGAAACAAACAGACCCTTTGCCCACACTTTGACATGTCCTCTATACCACTGTGTAGAACTCATTGGAGGTCAGCACACAGGAGCTGCTTTTGTTTTTTTTATTAAGAGAAAGGCATATTATCAGAAAAGAGTACCTCCATAGCTGATCATCAGACAACCTTTAAGTGATCAACATTAAGGATATTTAAAGCATGTGTTAATCTTTGATTTACCAATAGTTTTATCCTATCAAGGAGTAGTCCCCCTTTTCATTCTTTCTTTCTTTTTTTTTTTAAATCTTTAATCTACACTTACATGAAGAATACTATGTTTACTATGCTCTCCCCTATATCAGGTCCCCCCTAAAAACCACATTACGGTTACTGTCCATCAGCATAGCAAAATGTTGTAGAATCACTACTTGTCCTCTCTGTGTTGTAGAGCCCTCTCCCTCCCCTTTCTCCCTACCCCCCCATGCATGCTAATGTTAATACCCCCCTTCTTCTACCCCCCCTTATCCCTCCCTGCCCACCCATCCTCCCCAGTTCCTTTCCCTTTGGTACCTGTTAGTCCATTTTTGGGTTCTGTAATTCCGCTGCTGTTTTGTTCCTTCAGTTTTTCCTTTGTTCCTATACTTCTCAGATGAGTGAAATCATGTGGTATTTCTCTTTCACCGCTTGGCTTATTTCACTGAGCATAATACTCTCCAGCTCCATCCATGTTGCTGCAAATGGTAGGATTTTTCCGCTTCTTATGGCTGAGTAGTATTCCATTGTGTATATGTAACACATCTTCTTTATCCATTCATCTACCGATGGACATTTAGGTTGCTTCCAATTCTCGGCTATTGTAAATAGTGCTGCAATAAACATAGGGGTGCATCTGTCTTTCTCAAACTTGATTGCTGCGTTCTTAGGGTAAATTCCTAGGAGTGGAATTCCTGGGTCAAATGGTAGGTATGTTTTGAGCATTTTGATGCACCTCCATACTGCTTTCCACAATGGTTGAACTAATTTACATTCCCACCAGCAGTGTAGGAGGGTTCCCCTTTCTCCACAGCCTCGCCAACATTTGTTGTTGTTTGTCTTTTGGATGGCAGCTATCCTTACTGGTGTGAGGTGATACCTCATTGTAGTTTTAATTTGCATTTCTCTGATAATTAGTGATGAGGAGCATCTTTTCATGTGTCTGTTGGCCATCTGTATTTCTTTTTTAGAGAACTGTCTGTTCAGTTCCTCTGCCCATTTTTTAATGAGGTTATTTGTTTTTTGTTTGTTGAGGCATGTGAGCTCTTTATATATTCTGGACATCAAGCCTTTATCAGATCTGTCATTTTCAAATATATTCTCCCATAATGTAGGGTTCCTTTTTGTTCTATTGATGGTGTCCTTCGCTGTACAGAAGCTTTTCAGCTTAATGTAGTCCCACTTGCTCATTTTTGCTGTTGTTTTCCTTGCCCGGGGAGATATGTTCAAGAAGAAGTCACTCATGTTTATGTCTAAGAGGTTTTTGCCTATGTTTTTTTCCAAGAGTTTAATAGTTTCATGACTTACACTCAGGTCTTTGATCCATTTTGAGTTTACCTTTGTATATGGGGTTAGACAATGGTCCAGTTTCATTCTCCTACATGTAGCTGTCCAGTTTTGCCAGCACCATCTGTTGAAGAGACTGTCATTTCCGTATTGTATGTCCATGGCTCCTTTATCAAATATTAATTGACCATATATGTTTGGGTTAATTTCTGGAGTCTCTAATCTGTTCCACTGGTCTGTGGCTCTGTTCTTGTGCCAGTACCAAATTGTCTTGATTACTATGGCTTTGTAGTAGAGCTTGAAGTTGGGGAGTGAGATCCCCCCTACTTTATTCTTCTTTCTCAGGATTGCTTTGGCTATTCGGGGTCTTTGGTGTTTCCATATGAATTTTTGAATTATTTGTTCCAATTCATTGAAGAATGTTGCTGGTAATTTGAGAGGGATTGCATCAAATCTGTATATTGCTTTGGGCAGGATGGCCATTTTGACTATATTAATTCTTCCTAGCCATGAGCATGGGATGAGTTTCCATTTATTAGTGTCCCCTTTAATTTCTCTTAAGAGTGACTTGTAGTTTTCAGAGTATAAGTCTTTCACTACTTTGGTTAGGTTTATTCCTAGGTATTTTATTCTTTTTTATGCAATTGTGAATGGAATTGTTTTCCTGATTTCTCTTTCTATTGGTTCATTGTTAGTGTATAGGAAAGCTACAGATTTCTGTGTGTTAATTTTGTATCCTGCAAATTTGCTGTATTCTGATATCAGTTCTAGTAGTTTTGGAGTGGAGTTTTAAGGGTTTTTTATGTACAGTATCATATCATCTGCAAATAGTGACAGTTTAACTTCTTCTTTACCAATCTGGATTCCTTGTATTTCTTTGTTTTGTCTGATTGCCGTGGCTAGGACCTCCAGTATTATGTTAAATAACAGTGGGGAGAGTGAGCATCCCTGTCTGGTTCCCGATCTCAGAGGAAATGCTTTCAGCTTCTCGCTGTTCAGTATAATGCTGGCTGTGGGTTTATCATATATGGCCTTTATTATGTTGAGGTACTTGCCCTCTATACCCATTTTGCTGAGAGTTTTTATCATGAATGGATGTTGAATTTTGTCAAATGCTTTTTCAGCATCTATGGAGATGATCATGTGGTTTTTGTGTTTCTTTTTGTTGATGTGGTGGATGATGTTGATGGACTTTCAAATGTATCATCCTTGCATCCCTGGGATGAATCCTACTTGGTCATGGTGTACGATCCTTTTGATGTATTTTTAAATTTGGTTTGCTAATATTTTGTTGAGTATTTTTGTATCTACGTTCATCAGGGTAATTGGTCTGTAGTTTTCTTTTTTGGTGGGGTCTTTGCCTGGTTTTGGTATTAGGGTAATGTTGGCTTCATAGAATGAGTTTGGGAGTATTCCCTCTTCTCCTATTTTTTGGAACACTTTAAGGAGAATGGGTATTATGTCTTCTCTGTGTGTCTGATAAAATTCTGAGGTAAATCTGTCCGGCCCCGGGGTTTTGTTCTTAGGTAATTTTTTGATTACCGTTTCAATTTCTTTGCTCGTAATAGGTTTGTTTAACTTTTGTGTTTCGTCCTTGGTCAGTCTTGGAAGGTTGTATTTTTCTAGGAAGTTGTCCATTTCTTCTAGGTTTTCCAGCTTGTTGGCATTTAGGTTTTCATAGTAGTCTTTAATAATTCTTTGTATTTCTGTGGAGTCTGTCGTGATTTTTCCATTCTCATTTCTGATGCTGTTGATTTGTGTTGATTCTCTTTTCCTCTTAATAAGTTTGGCTAGAGGCTTATCTATTTTGTTTATTTTCTCAAAGAACCAGCTCTTGGTTTCATTGATTTTTGCTATTGTTTTATTCTTCTCAATTTTGTTTATTTCTTCTCTGATCTTTATTATGTCCCTCCTTCTGCTGAATTTAGGCCTCATTTGTTCTTCATTTTCCAGTTTCGATAATTGTGATGTTAGACTATTCTTTTGGGATTGTTCTTCCTTCTTCAAGTGTGCCTGGATTACTATATACTTTCCTCTTATGACTGCTTTCTCTGCGTCCCACAGAATTTGGGGCTTTGTGTTGTTGTTGTCATTTATTTCTATATATTCCTTGATCTCTATTTTGATTTGTTCATTGATCCATTGATTATTTAGGAGCATGTTGTTAAGCCTCCATGTGTTTGTGAGCCTTTTTATTTTCTTTGTAGAATTTATTTCTACTTTTATCCCTTTGTGGTCTGAAAAATTGGTTGGTAGAATTTCAATCTTTTTGAATTTACTGAGGCTTTTTTGTGGCTTAGTATGTGGTCTATTCTGGAGAATGTTCCATGTGCACTTGAGAAGAATGTATATCCTGTTGCTTTTGGATGTAGTGTTCTATAGATGTCTGTTAGGTCCATCTGTTCTAGTGTGTTGTTCAATGTCTGTGTGTCTTTACTTATTTTCTGCCTGGTGGACCTACCCTTTGGGGTGAGTGGGGTGTTGAAGTCTCCTAAGATGAATGCATTGCAGTCTATTTCCCTCTTTAGTTCTGTTAGTATTTGTTTCACAAATGCTGGTGCTCCTGTGTTGGGTGCATATATATTTAGAATGGTTATATCCTCTTGTTGGACTGAGCCCTTAATCATTATGTAGTGTCCTTCTTTATCTCTTGTTACTTTCTTTGTTTTGAAGTCTATTTTGTCTGATATTAGTACTGCAACCCCTGCTTTCTTCTCGCTGTTGTTTGCCTGAAATATGTTTTTCCATCCCTTGAATTTTAATCTGTGCTTGTCTTTGGGTTTGAGGTGAGTTTCTTGTAAGCAGCGTATAGATGGGTCTTGCTTTTTTATCCATTCTCTTACTCTGTGTTGTTTGATTGGTGCATTAAGTCCATTTACATTTAGGGTGACTATTGAGAGATATGTACTTATTGCCATTGCAGGCCTTAGATTCGTGGTTACCAAAGGTTCAAGGTTAGCTTCTTTAGTATCTTACTGCCTAACTTGTTCGCTTATTGAGCTGTTATATACACTGTCTGGAGATTCTTTTCTTCTCTCCCTTCTTATTCCTCCTCCTCCATTCTTCATATGTTGTGTGTTTTTTTCTGTGCTCCCTTTAGGAGTGCTCCCATCTAGAGCAGTCCCTGTAGGATGCCCTGTAGAGGTGGTGTGTGGGAAGCAAATTCCCTCAGCTTTTGCTTGTCTGGGAATTGTTTAATCCCACCATCATATTTAAATGATAGTCGTGCTGGATACAGTATCCTTGGTTCAACGCCCTTCTGTTTCATTGCATTAAAGATATCATGCTATTCTCTTCTGGCCTGTAGGGTTTCTGTCGAGAAGTCTGATGTTAGCCTGATGGGTTTTCCTTTATAGGTGACCTTTTTCTCTCTAGCTGCCTTTAAAACTCTTTCCTTGTCCTTGATCCTTGCCATTTTAATTATTATGTGTCTTGGTGTTGTCTTCCTTGGATCCTTTCTGTTGGGGGTTCTGTGTATTTCTGTCATCTGTTTGATTATTCCCTCCCCCAGTTTGGAAAAGTTTTCAGCAATTATTTCTTCAAAGAGACTTTCTATCCCTTTTCCTCTTTTCTCTTCTTCTCGTACCCCTATAATACGAATATTATTCCTTTTGAATTGGTCACATAGTTCTCTTAGTGTTGTTTCATTCCTGGAGATCCTTTTATCTCTCTCTCTGTCAGCTTCTATACGTTCCTGTTCTCTGGTTTCTATTCCTTCAATGGCCTCTTGCATCTTATCCATTCTGCTTATAAATCTTTCCAGGGATTGTTTCACTTCTGTGATCTCCTTCCTGACATCTGTGATCTCCCTCTGGACTTCATCCCATTGCTCTTGTATTTTTCTCTGCATCTCATCCCATTGCTCTTGCATTTTTCTCTGCATCTGTGTCAGCATGTTCATGATTTTTATTTTGAATTCTTTTTCAGGAGGACTGGTTAGGTCTGTCTCCTTCTCAGGTGTTGTCTCTGTGATCTTTGTCTGCCTGTAGTTTTGCCCTTTCATGGTGACAGAGATAGTTTGCAGAGCTGGTATGAGTGACAGATGGAAGAGCTTTCCTTCTTGTTGGTTTGTGGCCTTCCTCTCCTGGGAGAATAGAGACCTCTAGTGGCCTATGCTTGGCAGCTGTGTGCAGACAGGGCTTCTGCCACCTGCCCATTTGCTATGGAGTTTTTCTCCGCTGTTGCTGTGGGCGTGGCCTGGCTGGGGCTGCTCTTCCAAAATGGTGGCGCCCCATTGGAGGGGGAGGGGCCGGGAGGCTCTTTATCTCTGTAAGGGGCCTCTGTGCTCCTTGTTGCCCACATGGTTAGAGTGCCCAGAGATCGCCAGATTCCCTGCCTCTGGTCTAAGTGTCCTGTCCTGCCCCTTTAAGATTTCCAAAAAGCACTCTCCAAACCAAAACAACAACAGCAATAATGAAAGAGAAAAGAAAAAAAAAGGAATAAATGCGCGATATTGTTTGTCCTCAGGCGCCAGTCCCAGGCACCCGCCCACCTGTCCTGCTGCCCTGCCTCTCTAGCACTGGGGTCCCCATCCCTCCAAGGCCTCCAAAAAGCACTCGCCAAAAAAAAAAGGGAAAAACGCGTGACCTTCTCTGTCCCCAGGCACCCACCCTCCGCCCCTGCCGCCCTGCCTCCCTGGCACTGGGGTCCCTGTCCCCCTAAGGCCTCCAAAAAGCACTCACCAAAAAGAAAAAAGGGGGAGAAATGCTCAATTTTCTTTGTCCGCCAGGCACCCACCCACTGGTCTTGCTGCCCTGCCTTCCTGGCATTGGGGTCCCCATCCCTCCAAGGCTTCCAAAAAGCACTCGCCAAAAAATAGGGAAAAATGCGCGATTTTCTTTTTCCTCAGCCGCCGGTCCCAGGCACCTGCTTACCAGTCCTGTCGCCCCGCCTCCCTGGCATTGGGGTCCCTGTCCTTTTAAGGCTTCCAAAAAGCACTCACCAACAAAAAGAAAGAAAAGGGAAAAACGCGCGATGTTCTTTGTCCTCAGGCGCCGACCCCAGGCACCCGCCCACCAGTCTCGCCTCCCTGCCTCCCTAGTATTGGGAAAAACGCGATTTTCTTTGTCCCCAGGCACCGGTGTCAGGCACCCGCTCACCAGTGTTGCTGCCCTGTTTCCCTGGTATTGGGGTCTCTGTCCCTTTAAGGCTTCCAAAAAGCACTCACCAAAAACAAAAAAAAGGGGAAAATGTGCGATTTTCTCTGTCCTCAGGCGCCAGTCTCAGGCACCCACCCACCGGTCCCGCCGCCCTGCCTCCCTGGCATTGAGGTCCCTGTCCCCTTAAGGCTTCCAAAAAGCACTCGCCAAAAAAAAAAGGGAGAAATGCAATTTTCCCTGTCCCCAGGCGCCGGTCTCAGGCACCTGCTCATCGGTCCTGCCACCCTGACTAACCAGTACTGGGAAAAATGCATGATTTTCTTTATCCTCCGGTGCTGGTCTCAGGCACCCGCTCACCGGTCCTGCCGCCCTGCCTATCCAGTACTGGGAAAAACGCACGATTTTCTTTATCCTCTGGCGCCGGTCTCAGGCACCCGCTCACCAGTCTTGCTGCCCTGCTTCACTGTTATTGGGGTCCCTGTCCCTTTAAGGTTTCCAAAAAGCACTCACCAAAAACAAACAAACAAACAAAAAAACCACTCCGGTTTCTTTCCACCCGCTGGGAGCCAGGGGGAGGGGCATTTGGGTCCCGCCAGGCTGGGGCTTGTATCTTACCCCTTTGTGAGGCGCTGGGTTCTTGCAGATGTGGATGTGGTCTGGATGTTGTCCTGTGTCCTCTGGTCTCTATTTTAGGAAGAGTTTTCTTTGTTATATTTTCATAGATCTATGTGGTTTTGGGAGGAGATTTCCACTGCTCTACTCACGCCACCATCCTGGCTCTGCCCCCTACCCCTTGACTTTTATTGTGTTTCATAACATTAACATTTTTTTATTGAAGTGTAGTTGATATACAATCTTACCCTGTTTTCAAGTATACAACATAGTGGTTCAGCTGTCACCCACATGATTAAATCCTCACCCCCAACTAGTGAGGTAACTAGATGTTAGCAAATCATTGGTGAAATTCTCCATGCTGTACTACCATTCCTGTGACCAACTTATATTGTGATCAAGAACTTCTGTGCCCCTCCCCCCATTCTCACCTATCCTCCCTCACTCCTCCCCCATGGTAACCACCAGTCACTTTTCAATGTCTATGAGTCTACTGCTATTTTGTTCATTTTGTTTTGTTTTTAGATTCCACAAATAAGTGATATCATGTGGTACTTGTCTTTCTCCACCTGGCTTATTTCACTGAGCATAATACCCTCTAGGTCCCTCCATGTTGTCACAAATGGCAGGATTTCTTTCTTTTTAATGGCTGAATAATATTCCACTGTGTATATGTACCACCTCTTCCTTGTCCATTCATCTATTGATGGACACTGTGGTTGCTTCCATATCTTGGCTACTGTAAATAGTGCTGCTATAAACATAGGGGTACATATGTCTCTTTGAATCTAAGGTCTTGTTTTCTTCAGGTAAATTCCTAGAAATGGAATTACTGTGTCAAATGGAATTTCTATTTTTAGAGGAACCTAACCTCCATACTGCTTTCCACAGTGGTTGTACCAATTTACATTCCTACCAACATTGTAGAAGGGTTCCTTTTTCTCCACATCCTCAGCAACACTTGTTACTTATTATCTTTCAGAAAGTGGCCCTTCTAACTGGTGATATCTCCTTGTGGTTTTGATTTGCATTTCCCTGATAGGTTGTGATGCCAAACATCTTTTCATGTGTCTTTTGGCCCCTGTATTTTTTCTTTAGAAAAATGTTTATTCAGGTCCTTTGCTCATTTTTTAATTGGGTTATTAGTTGTTTTGGTGTTGAGTTGTATGAGTTCTTTATATATTTTGTATGTTAATTCCTTATCAGGTAAATTATTTAAGAATATATTCTCCCATACTGTAGGTTGCCTTTTTGTTCTGTTGATGGTGTCCCTCCTTCTCTGCTTTTTAATCTCATCAAAATCCTGTTTCTACTTTACATGTCTCTTCAATGCCATTCCCAGACTTCTCAGAACAAACTGATGCTTTGGGATCTGCTTATGCTGCTCTTTTCATAGTTCTCTCTGTCGTACTTAACTGGCTACCTACCTGTCCTCCTTACTGATTTATGAGTTCCTTGAAGGTAGAGAAAGAACTTGATTGTCATTTTATTACCAGCACCACCCACGGACTTTATCAAATTCTCAGCCAGTGCATGGTGAACACGTGAGGAGTGATCCAGTGAATAATTATATCTGTAAGCATGAATTGAAGTGCCTGGACAACACCATGCTCCATTTTGGCAAAACTTTGAGGTCATGTCAGAAGTGTGGAGATACTATAACTGGTGAGATAAGCAGTAGCAGATTAGTTCACCTTGAAACTCCAGAATAGTCAGTGAACAATTTTTATCTTAAATATAAGGCATCTCAGTTTTTATTCTTTTTTTTCAATGTTTTAAATATATATTTTTTATTTTGGTATCATTAATCTACAATTACAGAATTTATTCTTTTTTTGAAATGAATACCCTTTTCATGGCTCATATGTTTCTTGTGAACAACATTTAAATATAATATCTTATTGAAGTATAGCATCCATATATAGTGGACACCATGATGAAGTGTCACAGATGCTGCAGCCAGGCAATCAGCACTCAGGCTGTGAGGCATTTCCTGATGCTCTGCTTTGCAACCCTTCAGCCCATCTGAGTTCGCCTGCCTGTGGGGAAGTCAGGGCCTCCCACACTGACAGTTTCTCTTGCACCATGGGAACTTGGCCATGAGGAAGGAGATGGGTGGGTGATGCCCCTGAGATGGCCCTCAAACCACAGATGTGGGAGTGAGTCCTAAATGCCACGCCTCTCCATTCTCCCGGGAACAGTCCTGAGGTGCTTTCCATGTGGCTTCTCACAGTGATTAGGTCATTCTTGTTAATAATGTATTTAGAACATACCTCTAAACTTTTCCTACACAAAATTTTGTTAAAAACATTATACTGAGTTTTGTGAACACAAATACAATTTTATATTATATGAACATTGTACAAAACCATTGTATTGAGAGGTGTTTATCATACATGAACTTTGGATATTAAACAACAAGAGATAAGACAAAGAGATATTAGCCCAGGAGATAATCTGTTGGTACATCTGTCCATAACTGTAGGGTCAAAGGCCTCAATACCTCTACGGAGATACAGTAAAGTCCAGCTATGTCAGGAGTACAATAAATGTGAAATGATTAAATTCACCTGTTCAAAGAGTTTTAGTAGGTTTAAAAATAGAGCCAACCATATTTACTTAAAGAACATCCAAAATCTAAGACTAGAGAAATTTTGAAAATACAAGGCTGAAATGTCAAGTATATAGGAACCAAAAATATAGAAAAGATAAAGAGGAATACCACTTGATGTTAAAAGAAATAGTCCACTGGGATATATAACTCTCAAGACTATTATACATTTAACAACCTAGGCAGGATTCCTGAGGCATAATGGAAACAATTATACTTTGGGAAAATTCAGCACAGCTCTTTCAGAAATGTATAAAAAATCTCAAAGGAGACAATAATATTTATAAGAATTTAACATGATGGAACCACAGAATTAATAATGCTAGACTAATAAATATATATAAAATCTTTCATCTAACAATTCTTTTCCAATTTATTTAACTTATATAAACTTATTTTTTTACAAGGCCACAAAAAGGATCTCAACAAATTTACAGAAAATCAATATTATATAGATGATATCCTCTGATTTAAATTTATAAAGTAAATATTCATAGATATAACTGACATAAACAGAAATTCTTTAGATTCTCAATTGTTTATGAGCATTTAAAAATGTCTTAAGATCAAACTGCTGGAGAATCATTGAGTTAGTAAAACTTTCTGTCCCTTTCTTCTCCCCCAGCTCCACATAAAAAGAAAATTAATCAAGGTTCATTAAGTTTCACAGTCTCATTTTCCCATGGCTTTATGGAACAGTCACAGTATTTGCCAAAATATTCTATTTTTTTATGATGGAAAAACTATCTTCATATCAAATCCTGATAAAGGAAAGGAACATTTGAAGCAGTTCACTTGTGAACATGGCTACAAACTGCTTAAATGAAAGAGTAATTAAAACCCAGCCTTATATAAAAGAAACATATCAGATATAATGTGTCCCACAACTACAAGGATTACCCACATGAAAAATTAATCTATTCATATTTAAGAAAATATATGTGATCAACTAACTAGATAAAGAAAATGCATTTGGTATAATCCAATAGCACACTTGTTAAAAATCTCTTACCAAACTAGCAATACAAAGTAATTATCCAAATCTGAATCATGGTAAATATCAATATTGATGGTCTAAATATAGAAGCATCCAAATAGAATTAGAAATAGTACAAACATGACTGCTATCACCTCCACTAGTCTTTAATCTGTTGGTAATTACAGCCTATACAAAGAGGGAAAAAATTAAGGTTATTTATAAGGAAGATATACATTGACTTTATTAATAGATTAAAAGGTCTGCAGTATACTCCAATAAATTTACTTGTCAAATTTATAAATTAATGTAAATATAATTTAAGGAAAGTTACAGGATAGAAGATCAATACATGTAATTTGGTAGGTTTACATATTGGGAATAGCCAGTAACAAAGAGTAATGAAGAAAAACAATTCCATTAGCAAGGACAGCCAAATTGAAAGGTATCAAGGAATCAATCTAAAATTAAATTTACAAGACATTTATGAAGAAAATTTTAAGGCTTATTGGATGGTACAGGAAAAGATAAATTGAGAAATTAGCCATGTTTGTGAATGGAGTGACTGGATTTCATCAATTTGTCAAGCCAATTTCACTTCAAGGTAATCTATAAGTTAATTATAATTCCAGTGGAAGTTTTAAATATTTCTTACAAAAATTGGACAAAGTAATTTTTAAATTAATATGGATGATGGAAGTACCAATAATAGTGGAGATAATTATTACAGAGGAAAAACAGAAGAGAGAAGTCTTATACAATAATGAAACCATTTTCTTGTTAAGATAAAAGATGATTATAATAGTGCAGTATTGGTGTAAATATTGACAAGATCAACAGAACATTATATAGAAGCTCAAAACAAAGCCAAGCACAAAAGACAAATTCTATAAAATAGAGGTGGAAGTCAAATCACTGGGAGACAGTGATTTAGTGAAATGGTATTGGCAAACTTAGCTGTCTGTCTGTTGAGAGTAGAATTAGGTCATTTTTTTAGAATCATATAAAAATGTCATTATAGATGTCATTCTACACAGATTAAAGATGGCAGTGTGAGAGGAGAGACAGAGGCTTCCTCCTAAAACTGGATACAATTAGAAAATTTAATTGGCGCAACTAATCCTGAGAGAGCAACAGGAAAGAGGACACGTCAGACTGCACACACCTGGAGAAAAGAGCAGACCTCAGTGAATGGGGTAATGTACCAGAGCTGTGGCTCTGTGGGATCCATCCCCTCCCCCACCCCAGCTCATTGGTGGAGGGAAGACAAATGGAGCAGGGGGGGAGTGGAAGGCTTGGGACTGCTGAATACCTAGCTCTGGAAATCTGCGCTGGGAGCACAAACCTACATTTCATGGTGCTTTCATGAGACTCGCATGACTACCTGGTTGGAAAGTTAATACAGGCAGAGTTCTTGGGGAGACTGGGATTCCAGCTGCTTGTAGAAAGCAAGGATCCATATCTGGCTGCTCTGGGACAAAAACTTATACCTGTATGCCCAGCCCACTGGCTCAGGCAGTGGAGACAGGCACAGGAGCCAGGAGGCGGGGAACAGCTCTTTCCTACCCCCAGTACCGCTCCCCTGCGACCCCCAACATTGCTTCAGGGGCTCAGCAGCTCCAGAATAGAGCTTCTGGACACTAGAGGTCGCCAAATACAAACATGAAATGCCAAAAGAACCTTGTCCAGAGTAAAATTGTTAATACAACTCCTGAGAAAGATTTAAATGATATGGACCTCATGACTCTTCCTGAAAGGGAGTTCAAAATAAAAATCATCAACACCCTAATGGAGGTACAGAAAGACATCCAAGAACTTATGAATGAATTTAGGTCAGAGATCCATTCATTAAAGAACACAATGGACAGTATTAAAAGCAGGTTGGATACGGTGGAGGAGACAATAAATAAAATAGAAACTAGAGAATAGGAATACAAAGAAGCTGAGGCACAGAGAGAAAAAAGGATCTCTAAAAATGAAAGAATATTGAGAGAACTGTGTGGCCAATCCAAGCAGAACAATATTCACATTATAGGGATACCAGAAGAAGAAGAGAGAGAGAAAGGGATAGAAAGTGTCTTTGAGGAGGTTGTTGCTGAAAACTTCCCCAATCTGGGGAAGGAGATAGTCTCTCAGGCCATGGAGATCTACAGATCCCCCTACACAAGGGACCCAAGGAAGACAACAGCAAGACACATAGTAATTAAAATGGGAAAGCTCAAGGATAAGGACAGACTGTTAAAAGCAGCCAGAGGCAGAAATAAGATCACATACAAAGGAAAGCCCATCAGACTAACAACAGACTTCTCAGCAGAAACCTTACAGGCCAGAAGGGAGTGGCATGATGTATTTAATGACATGAAGCAGAAGGGCCTGGAACCAAGATTACTTTATCTGGCGAGATTATCATTTAAATTTGAAGGAGGGATTAAACAATTTCCAGATAAGCAAAAGCTGAGAGAGTTTACTTCCCACAAACCATCTCTGCAGTCTATTTTGGAGGGACTGCTATAGATGGAAGTGTTCTGAGTGTTGGATAGCTGTCACCAGAGGTAGTAAAATCATGGTAGGGAGGGTGGAGCAGCTGATAGTGAGGCAAATGCAAAATTAAATTGACTATCCCCAAAGCCAATCAAGGGATAGAGGAAAAGTATAGAATCCGATACCTAATATATAAAGAATGAAGGAGGAAGAAAAAGGAGGAGAAATAGAAAAGAACCTTTAGATTGTGTTTGTAACAGCATAATAAATGAGTTTAGTTAGACTCTTAGATAGTAAGGAAAGTAACCTGGAACCTTTGGTAACCAGAAATCTAAAGCCTGAAATGTCAATAAGTGAATACCTATCGATAATCACCCTAAATGTAAATGGACTGAATGCACCAATCAAAAGACATAGAGTCATTGAATGGATAAAAAAACAAGACCCATCTATATGCTGGTTACAAGAGACTCACCTCAAACCCAAAGACATGCACAGACTAAAAGTCGAGGGATGGAAAAAGATATTTCATGCAAACAATAGGGAGAGAAAAGCAGGAGTTGCAGTACTAGTATCAGACAAAATTGACTTCAAAATGAAGAAAGTAACAAGAGATAAAGGAGGACATTACATAATGATAAAGGGCTCAGTCCAACAAGAGGATATAACCATTATAAATATATATGCACCCAACACAGGAGCACCAGCATATGTAAAACAAATACTAACAGAACTGAAGGAGGAAATAGACTGTAATGCATTCATTTTAGGAGACTTCAACACACCATTCACTCCAAAGGACAGATCCATCAGACAGAAAATAAGTAAGGATACAGAGGCACTGAACAACACACTAGAACAGATGGACCTAATAGACATCTATAGAGCTCTACACCCAAAAGCAACAGGATACACATTCTTCTCAAGTGCACATGGAACATTCTCCAGAATAGACCACATACTAAGCCACAAAAAGAGCCTCAGTAAATTCCAAAAGATTGAAATTCTACCAACTAACTTTTCAGACTACAAAGGTATAAAACTAGAAATAAATTGTACCAAGAAAGCAAAAAGGCTCACAAACACATGGAGGCTTAACAACACGCTTCTAAATAGTCAATGGATCAATAACCAAATTAAAATGGAGATCCAGCAATATATGGAAATAAATGACAACAACAACACAAAGCCCCAACTTCTGTGGGACGCAGCAAAAGCAGTCTTAAGAGGAAAGTATATGGCAACCCAGGCATATTTAAAGAAGGAAAAACAAACCCAAATGAAGAGTCTAATGTCACAGTTATCAAAATTTGAAAAAGAAGAACAAATGAGGCCTAAAGTCAGCAGAAGGAGGGACATAATAAAGATCAGAGAGAAATAAGCAAAATTGAGAAGAATAAAACAATAGAAAAAATCAATGAAACCAAGAGCTGGTTCTCTGAGAAAATAAACAAAATAGATAAACCTCTAGCCAAACATATTAAGAGAAAAAGAGAATCAACACACATCAACAGAATCAGAAATGAGAAAGGAAACATCACAATGGACCCAACAGAAATACAAAGAATTATTAGAGACTACTATGAAAACTTATATGCTAAGAAGCTGGAAAACCTGGAAGAAATGGACAACTTCCTAGAAAAATACAACCTTCCAAGACTGACCAAGGAAGAAACACAAAAGTTAAACAAACCAATTACGAGCAAAGAAATTGAAATGCTAATAAAAAAACTACCCAAGAACAAAACCCCGGGGCCGGATGGATTTACCTCGGAATTTTATCAGACACACAGAGATGACATAATAACCATTCTCCTTAAAGTTTTCCAAAAAATAGAAGAGGAGGGAATACTCTCAAACTCATTCTATGAAGCCAACATCACCCTAATAACAAAACCAGGCAAAGACCCCACCAAAATAGAAAATTGCAGACCAATATCCCTGATGAATGTAGATGCAAAAATACTCAATAAAATATTAGCAAACCAAATTCAAAAATATGTCAAAAGGATCATATACCACGACGAAGTGGGATTCATCCCAGGGATGCAAGGATGGTACAACATTCGAAAATCCATCAACATCATCCACCACATCAACAAAAAGAAAGACAAAAACCACATGATCGTCTCCATAGATGCTGAAAAAGCATTCACAAAATACAACATCCATTCATGATAAAAACTCTCAGCAAAATGGGTATAGAGGGCAAGTACCTCAACATAATAAAGGCCATATACGATAAACCCACAGCCAACATCATACTGAACAGTGAGAAGCTGAAAGCTTTTCCTCTAAGATCAGGAACAAGACAGGGATGCCCACTCTCCCAACTGTTATTTAACATGGTACTGGAGGTCCTAGCCATGTCAATCAGACAAAACAAAGAAATACAAGGAATCCAGATTCATAAAGAAGAAGTTAAACTGTCACTATTTGCAGATGACATGATATTGTACATAAAAAACACTAAAGACTCCACTTCAAAACTACTAGAACTGATATCGGAATACAGCAAAGTTGCAGGATACAAAATTAACACACAGAAACCTGTGGCTTTCCTATACACTAACAATGAGCCAATAGAAAGAGAAATCAGGAAAACAATTCCATTCACAATTGCATAAAAAAGAATAAAATACCTGGGAATAAACCTAACCAAGGAAGTGAAAGACCTATACTCTGACAACTATAAGACACTCTTAAGAGAAGTTAAGGGGACACTAACAAATGGAAATTCATCCCATGCTCTTGGTTAGGAAGAATTAATATCATCAAATGGCCATCCTGCCCAAAGCAACATACAGATTTGATGCAGTCCCTCTCAAATTACCAACATCATTCTTCAATGAACTGGAACAAATAGTTCAAAAATTCATATGGAAACACCAAAGACCCCGAATAGCCAAAGCAATCCTGAGAAAAAAGAATAAAGTGGTGGGGATATCACTCCCCAACTTCAAGCTCTACTACAAAGCCATAGTAATCAAGGCAATTTGGTACTGGCACAAGAACAGAGCCACAGACCAGTGGAACAGATTAGAGACTCCAGACATTAACCCAAACATATATGGTCAATTAATATTCGATAAAGAAGCCATGGACATACAATGCGGAAATGACAGTCTCTTCAACAGATGGTGCTGGCAGAACTGGACAGCTACATGTAAGAGAATGAAACTGGATCACTGTCTAACCCATACACAAAAGTAAATTCAAAATCAATCAAAGACCTGAATGTAAGTCATGAAACCATAAAACTCTTAGAAAAAAACATAGGCAAAAACCTCTTGGATGTGAACATTAGCAACTTCTTCATGAATATATCTCCCCAGGCAAGAAAAACAAAAGCAAAAATGAACAAGTGGGACTATATCAAGCTGAAAAGCTTCTGTACAGCAAAAGACACCATCAATAGAACAAAAAGGAACCCTAGAGTATGGGAGAATATTTTCGTAAATGACAGATCTGATAAAGGCTTGACATCCAAAATATATAAAGAGCTCACGCTCCTCAAAAAACAAAAAGCAAATAATCCAATTAAAAATGGGCAGAGGAGCTGAGTAGACAGTTCTCCAAAGAAGAAATTCAGATGGCCAACAGACACATGAAAACATGTTCCACATTGCTAGTTATCAGAGAAATGCAAATTAAAACCACAATGAGATATCACCTCATACCAGTATGGATGGCCACCATCCAAAAGACAAACAACAACAAATGTTGGTGAGGCTGTGGAGAAAGGGGAACCCTCCTACACTGTTTGTGGGAATGTACATTAGTTCAACCATTGTGGAAAGCAGTATGGAGGTTCCTAAAAATGCTCAAAATAGACTTACCATTTGACCAAGGAATTCCACTTCTAGGAATTTACCCTAAGGATACAGCACTCCATTTTGAAAAAGACATATGCACCCCTGTTTATGGCAGCACTATTTACAATAGCCAAGAAATGGAAGCAACCTAAGTGTCCATCAGTAGATGAATGGATAAAGAAGATGTGGTACATATACACAATGGAATATTATTCAGCCATAAGAAGAAAACAAATTCTACCATTTGCAGCAACATGGATGGAGCTAGAGGGTATTATGCTCAGTGAAATAAGCCAAGCAGAAAAACAAATACCAAATGATTTCACTCATCTGTGGAGTATAAGAACAAAAGAAAAACTGAAGGAACAAAATAGCAACAGAATCACAGAACCCAAGAATGGACTAACAGATACCAAAGGGAAAGAGATTGGGGAGAATGGGAGGGTAGGGAGGGATAAAGGCAGGGAAGAAGAAAGGAGGTATTATGATTAGCATGTATAATGTGGGGGGTGGGGGAAAGGGGAGGGCTTTGCAACACAGAGAAGACAAGTAGTGATTATACAACATCTTACTATGCTGATGGTCAGTGACTGTAATGGGGTTTGTGGGGGGGACTTGGGGTAGGGGAGAGCCTAGTAAACATTCAAAAAAATAAAAATAAATTAATTTAAAAAAACATGTCATTATAATTTTCAAAACAAAAAACTTCCAAATTTTCAACACAACATAGGAAAATATCTTTATGACATGATGGTAGAAAGGATTTGTTAAAACACAAAAAACATATATCACAGAGGAAAAGATTGATAAATCTGACCAGTTTCATGTTAAAAATTATATCATGAAATACTATAAAGTTCAATGTTAATTTATGTACTGAGAAGTGATATCTGCACCATCGTTAACAGAGTTTCATATTAAGAATATACAAAGGACATAAAAACCCTAATAATCTAAAGAAGAACAACTCAGAAGAAAAGTGGGCAAAGTAAGTGAGCAAAGCCCAGGAAAGGAACCAACAGCTGTTAGACATAAGAGGATATTTACTCTCACCGGCAATCAGAGAAATATCACTTATGAACAAAAAGTGAGATAGTTTCCTATTATACTAACAGAAGACCATTAAAATGGATCATCTTCCGTAGTAGTCCTGTGAATGTAATAAATTCTGAGAGTTTTGTCTCATATGCAGATATTTTCTCTATTCTATAAATTGTTTTCTTCTTAATTCCTGTGCAATTTCAGCAAGAACAGATTTTAAATGGACTGCTCCATTGGTGACTGTGGGAGGCTGAAAAATGGCCCCTGAAGATGTCCACGTCCTCATCAGTGCAATCTGTGGCTATATTATCTTCCATGGTAAAAGGGGCTCTGGAGGTTGGATTAAATTAGGGATTTTGAGATGGGAAGATTATCCTGGATTTTCCAGGTAGGCCCAGTGTAAGGTCAAGAGTCCTTACAGGAGGGAGGCAGGAGGATCCGGGACTAAGTGGGGAGGTGATGTAAGGATGGTAGCGGAAGTGGAAAACGCAGTGTGGTGTGGGGCCATGGGCCAGGAGAGGACAGACTCCTGAGCTGGTAAAGGCCTCCCCCCCGACCCCGTGGAACCTCCAGGAGGAATGCAGCTCAGCGGACACCTGGATTTTAGCCCACTGAGACTGATTTTGAACTTCTGACTTTCAGAAATGTAAGATAACATATTTGTGTTGTTTTAAGCCATTAAATATAAGGTTACTTGTTACAGCAGTGATAGAAAACTAATACAGTACCGTGTGTAATATATGAAATTTCTCTTCCACTGTTTTGTGAAATGATGCTAGAAAATTCCTGATCCATGTGAGGGCTCCATCCATCTTGGCCCCAGCAGAAGATCTGTTCCCTGCAGTCCTGTTGATAAACTTTCAGGGAGAAAGATCAGGTTATTACCAGAAACACTGAGTTTCTAAAATGGGGTTGTTGACTGAAATCAACACTGCTGTTGAATATAAGAAAATTGCATTCAGAGTCTTGCTGAGCAGTTGGCTTATCCATGGGCTCCAAACCCCTTTGGTAATGTATTAAACCCTTTTTTACCACAGGGGATGAGGGAGGGAAAAGATTACATTCATTGATGCAGCATAGTAAAAGCACAGTGAATATCCTGATGCTAGCTCCATGAAAGAGGAAACGAGGGCTCCGTCTGCTAATTATTCTCCTAAAGGATTCTACTAGGGACACAAGAACCAGATGGGTTTATCTTCTGAGCATTTCAGGCTGCTTTTTCCTGGTCACCAGGTGCTGTGCGTCTGTCACCCAGTCCAGAACGGCTGCAGGGCATCGTCTGAGCACAGCGGGAGCTGACCTGGCTGGCTCAGGCCCTTTACAGCTTTCACAGCTCTGCCTGGGAGACCATTGTCGGGGAACCACATTTTATTTCATAAACTAAACACATACTGCTTAGTTATTGATGCAGTGACCATACCTGGAAGCAGTTTACCCCATCGGCCTGATTAAAAATGATACATGTTTCTTGGCCCATGTTGAGAATATATTAATAAATAAAGATGTAGACCAACCACGGGAGAGGTTAGAGCTACACGCTTCTCATCCGTGGGCAGGATGTACTGTGGTCAAGAGTAGCTATGGCAGCAGTGGTAGGTACAAAAGAAGGTACCTACATTTGGTCAAGTTTGTATTATTTCTCACCAAACTAAAAAGATACCAACATCTGGAGAGTAGCCTGAGAGTCACAGCAGCGGTGAGCTGCACGCCTCCTGCCTGGACCTGCTCAGAGGGAAGGGAGAGCGGGAGGCTTGGCTTCCCGTTCAGCCAGTGACAGTTTTCAGTCTGTCCTGTGTAGCGGTTGATCTATGAGGTGATCGGAAGTGCCAAATGGTCCTAGAATGAATGGCTACAATTTTAAGGGTTCATGCTAGCCAACACTTTGTTCCTGTAAGTTGCAGGAGCCAGGCCAGCTCGGTACAGCTGACTTATTTTTAACGTCGTTTTGTGTCCATGTGGGTTGCTGCCTGTATCTGTGGAATGTGGTGGTGCATTTATGTTCAGATGCAGGTGTTCTTAGGGTAGTTACGTGTGTTGGCCACATAGGCACCAGAAAGTCGTCTAAAAGTGAACAAAAGCCAACAGTAGCCCACAGCGGGGAAAAGTGTTGAACAATGACTGCCAAAGATGGGATGAAAAAGAGAAACTGAAGGCAAGAAAATAGTAAAATACTGTGTTGTTAACCAGCGTACACCTTGTGTTTGATCTAGGCACACCGGTCGTGCTAGATGGCTCTAGAATTTTTAGAAGAGTAGGCTTTTCGTAGGATTTTGGAAGCTTACAGGTTGCTTAGTAAGATTCCAATCAGCTGTAATATTGTCTGTTTAAAATATGGTGCAAAAAAGAAAATGATTAAAATTCCAAGTGGAAGGTCACACACAGTGCGAAAGACAAATTTGCAATTTACTTGAATCTCCTGGCTTGTTTTATTGGTAGGTGTTCACTTGTTTTGCTCATTTGCCTAAAGTGATAAATGTCTGGGAGTTCAAAGATAAAGTGGTCCTGAGAGATAAAAGCTATACTCAGAAAAAGAAAATGTTTTGCTGTTGTCTGCCTCAGGTGCAAAAGCACCCCAATTCACCCATCAGGGAGCTGGTTTCAATATTTTGTGCTCCAGATGATGTTTTCAACTCTTGAGGAAACAATACATTCTTATTCTCAACAGCCCATAGCTGTTACATTCCTTTGTATTTAAGTTTGCATGTGTTTAGTTTCTGTTGCCCTCACTATTGTTTTTGCTTGGTAGATAAGGAAACTCAGCCTACTATAGGTTAAGAGATTTGCACAAATCTGGTCAATGGCAGAACAAACTTGAGCTATTTTTTGTGGCAGCTCATATGTATTTTTTTGAGAATATATATCTACAGAGGTTATACAGTATTTCCAAGAAATGATTCATATTTGTGCTTTTGTAATTGATTTGCATGAAATTGTTTGAGATTAATTAGATAATTTTCCTTTACTCATGTTTGGCAGATATTCACAATTTTAATTCATAGGAATTGTAGTGATCTATGTATAACTGCAAAATTGTTTGTATGAGGCTTTTGATATCTTCTTATATTGTTATTGCTGTTTCTTTTTTTTAAGCCACAAGAAGTTGTTAGCACTCAATTTGGGCTCCTTATTACCACTGGGTTTTGCTAAGCATTAGGTAATAACCAAGAGATTAAAAACCTTACTTTAAAAGTTCAGGTCTTTTATTATGCATTTTTCTAGCACATACATTTAAGCTGCAGTGGTTATGTTCAAATTAAAGTGCGTATTTGGTGTATTTTGCTTTCATTATTTTTCTCTGTGTTTATAATTACACAAAACTGCAATATACTTTCAATAATAAGCTTAAAAAATTGTTGCAAAGGTGCAAAGAGTAGAATTGCAGAGATCTGTACCATAATAGCATTAATTTCAGAGTCCTTTCATATGGCTCATAACAGTTGCCAGGTTTAATCACAGCTATCCATCCCCAAGGAACTATTTGGTTTGTAATGATTTTAGATATGAAAGTTCCTTGACCTGAATGCTTGGCAGCCTGGAGTGGAGAAAAATGAGGGTTATAGTTAGAAATGGTGTCTTCGTATTTTTAAAATGAAAAAATGCATATCCTGTGAAGCCACTAAGGAGCACATTCATAAAGATTTTAAGCTTTCCCTTAATGTGTGTGTGGTGGAGGGAGGGTATTGTGTTGCTCATTTTTTTCCCTGGAATAGGTGTGAAGACCATGTTTTGCCAGCAGGGGCCTGGGTGATTCATTAATTTCTTCTCACTTCATGCAAGGGAGCTGTCTCTCACACCAGAGGTGCTTACACCATGACCCACTCTAGCCTTATCTAAGGCCAGGGGAGCCATTTTCAAAATAGCAGAAGGGAATATATGTAGGTATTTCTTATGGTGGGGTATATGTCTTCCTGCACTTCTCCCATGTAAAGGGGCCAGATGCATGAAAAAGATCAGGGATTTGTATCCAAAACAAAACTCCATTTGATTCTCCAGTCTTCCACTTAGTAGTTGTGTTAAATTAGGAAAGTTAGTTAACTGCTATAAGCATTAGTTTGCTCATGTAGGAAATAGAGCTAACAGTACCTGCCTTGCAGGAATGAGAAATCATCACTTGCACAGTATGGTACATAGAAAGCCTCTGATAAGCATAGGCTGTTGTATAGACGGTCTTGCCATTGAGTTCTCCATAAAATTCCAGTCAGTCTGGGCTCTGGATTCCCATTACGTGAGGCAGAGCTAACAGGTCCAACAGCTAATGGGAATATGGTTTTAAGGTGAAAAGCAGCATGTTCAGAACACGGTCTGCATGAGGAAACAAATCTGGCCTCTTTTTACCTTATTGAAAGAATCAAATATTTTTTTAAATGAGGTATAATTTATATAGAATAAATTACACAAATCCTAAGTGTACAGCTCAGTGAATGTTTACATACGTGTATGCCTATGTAATCACTACCCAGATCAAAATATAGAACGTTTTCCATATCCTGGAAAGAGCTCTCATGCTTTCTTTCCAGTCCATGTCCTCCACCCTGCCTGGAAGTGATCACTCTTCTGACTTTGACAACCGTAGATTAATTTTGTTTGTATTTGAATATCAGATAAAGAGAATATACAGTACATCTTTAGGGTCTGGCTTCTTTTGATCAACATAAGATTTTTGAGGTTCACCCATGCATTAGTACCTCATTTCTTTCTCCTCTGAAAGCATAGATGGGTTGTTGCCAGCTCTCGACTATTATGAAAAGAATCGGTCAACATTCTTTTACAAGTCTATTTGTGGACATATCTCTCATTTCCCTTGATTATATACCTAGGGTAGGAATCACTGGGTCATAGGAGAAACATGCTGAAAATGATTAGAAACTGCCAGACTCTTTTCCAGAGTGTTCGTTCCCACTTCTACTCCCGCCAGCAGTGTGGGGGAGTTCTAGTGCCCAACCTCCTCCCTAAAAGTTGCATTTTCAGTCTTGCTGTGTTCAGCCATCTTTTTTTGGATTTTGTGATGACATCTCAGCGTGCATGTAATTTGCATCCCCCTGGGTACTAATGAAGTTGAGTATCTTGTCATATGCTTATTGCTCATTCAGATATCTTCTTTTGTGAGTTGCCTACTGATGGAACCAAAGATTATCATTGGCCAGTTAGACTTCTGGGATTTCTTCATTGTTGAGGATAGGTAAGTGCTTCCCTTGGGAATAACTGATTTTAAAAAACTAACACAAATATATTTCATTTTCTAGATCAAGGGTAATTAGTTGTAAAGAACCATGGATTTCTTTTAAAAAAAACACACAGGAGTCTCCTTCAGTTGGTTCTCAAAAGATCCTGTACTGCAGTGTTCCTGCTGGTCATAGTCTGTTGAAGCACAGACATCACCAGGGAAGGCTTTCTTGCTGGCCTCTGTTTTGTGCCTGGGGCTGGATGGCTGCTTGCATACTGCAGCTATGACCAGGCTCTTTAAGGGAAGATGGCTCAGAAGGGAGCTGCCCGACAGCTTCCCTTTCATCTCTGGCTCCACTGAGGTGTTCAGAGGCCCTTAGGGTGACATCTGGTGAAAGGGGGGACTCAAGCAGAGAATGGCTGGATGGCTATTATTTGGTGGCTGTTATTAAAAATGTCCTTCAGGAAACAGAACATCATATACAGAAATGCACACATGGCTCATAGAATTGTAGGATTTTAGTTAGAAGGGGCCCTAGAGTTGATCTAGACTAAACATCTTACTGTATTAATGAGGTAAAGGAGGCTTAGTGGAATCCTGGACTGTCTGAAGTCCGCAGTGCTAGTCAATGGAGGAGCCAGATTCTGAATATTCTTTATAAAAGTTAGATTACCTGGTGAGTAAAATTAAACTCAGTGAAGGGGGTGGAGACACACACTTTGACCCATTTAAAAGGTGCTGACAACTCTAGCCACTTCTATTTATTACACCGGTCAGAACAGGATTCTCCTTATGCCTTTGAGCTCCTTCAGGTAGAACTTGTCCTGTTGTTCTTCTTTTCCCCACCACATTCATCAGATCTGGTCTGGGATCTGAGCCCCTTTTCCCAGGAAGGAAACTGTAGCAAGCAGGCAGCATGTTTTAGTCACAGCAAGTCCAATGGAAGACCAAGTCCTAGAATTATGCCTGGAGACAGAGTGCAAGGTCAGGCTGAAGAAGTATGTCCCAAAGGCTGTAAATCTCTAAAGCCTTGAGCAGGCTTCAGTGTATGACTGCCTGCTGCACATAATGGAAATTTTAACAAAACGTGACCCTTTATGATCTCATACCATGATAAGCCTGGTGGCAGGGGTTTTCCAGGATCGGTTAACTTAGAGGATCAATGGCATCAACAAGGTCCCAGACATCTTCCCTCATTCCACACGAAGACTTCGGTGGGCTGGCTTGTCCTCTGTGGTATACAGGTATACGTGCTGCCCAGATTCCCCCTTCCAGGAAGGTCTTGCTCTGAGGAGTGAGGTCAGTAGGGAGCCTCCGGCTGTCAGCTCCTTTGGAAACATGTGCTCAGCTGGAGAGAGCTGCCTCATTTCATACTCTTTCTTCAGATGGCTGAGAAAAGTGGGGTGTGAAAAGCACCCACTCCATCCCAAAGTGGATGACCTCGATGGCAAAGACTGGTCTGGAGCTCCCTGTGGGGCTGGCTGGAGCTTTGTTGGGCTGGCATCACAGTTCTGCTTCTCCCATGCCCCAACCCTGCTTCTTCCCATTTCCTTTCACAGGTGTTGACTCCTAATAAACCCATTGCACCCCAGCCTCTGTCTTTGTTATACATAAAGTTTTTACATATTCTGAGTTATTTTCTTATGATAGATTCTCAGGGGTAGAATTACTGGGTTAAACCTTATGCCATTTTAAAGGATCTTTTTGTTTTATAGCTTTACTGAGACACAATTGATATGCAAAAAATTACACATATTTAATGTATACATTTTGGTAAATGTGGACAAATGCATACACTCATGATATCACTGCACTCAAGGTAATAAACATATGCATCACCCCCAAACATACACACACTTCCTTTTTTTGTGTGTATGTGGTTAGAACACTTAACATGAGATTTACGCTCTTAATTTTCAGTGCATGCCAGCTATTGCTAAGTATAGTCACTATGTTGTAAGTAGAGCTCTAGAATTTATTCATCTCATATAACTAACTTTATAACCACTGAAAAACTCCCTGTTCCTCTCTACCTCCATGCCCTGGAAACCACTACTCTATTTTCTTCTTCTATAAACTTGACTATTTTGGAGAATGCACATACATGGGATCATGAAGTATTTGTCTTTCTGTGACTAGCTTATTTCACTTAGCATAAGGTCCTCCAGGTCCACCCATGCTGTCACAAATGGTAGGATTATCTTCAATATGAGGCTGAGTACCATCCTCTGTCTTAACATCCACTTCTGGCATATCCAATTTACCATATCCTTTAATGCTGGAGCTCCTTCCTAAGGATGCTGTCCCAACTCCAGGTGGCATAAACAGACAATGCAAAGGTACAAAAGATAACGTACTTCTATGGTGTCTCACCTGAAGAGTGAAGAAATCCCTCCCAGAAACAGTCAGCAGACTGCCTCTCATTTTAATTGGCAGTAACTGTGTCAATTGCCAATGCCAAAACCAGCCACTTGGAAAGGCAAATGACACCACCATGATTCACAGAGACCAGTCAAGACTCACATTACTGGGCCTGGGTTGTGGCTCAGCTTCCTGTTAAGAACAAAATTGTACTGAGGATAATGAATAAAATTGGGACTTTGGAAGAAAAGAGTCAGGGAGTGGGTGGGTACACAGTCAAAAGTGACCACCGCACCAGGAATCTCAGGGCCAAAAGTTGTATGAGGGATATGAAAGGCAAAAAGAGGAATGATTTTACTGGAAACATGCAAATGATGTGGCCAGAAAAGGATGGACACAAAATAATTAGCTGACGAATACTTGCCAAATTAATGAGAATAGGTTTTATGATTTATCAGTCCCTTTAAGAAATGGTATTAATTCTGACTTTCTAAGTCTCTTTTTTCATCATAAAAACCACACATAATGATATTCTAATGACATGTGCAGATTTTAGTAAAGCCTTCATAATTTATAAGTAAGGCAGATACCTATAAACATTTTCCTCTTTTGGCCTAACATAAATATGGCTATGCTAATTTAAAATAAAATACTGAATTTTGCTTTTCTGTGATAAAACTCCATGTTTTTCTCAGATAACATTAATGGAAACAGGTATGTCTATAAAATCACTAGCACAATAACTAAATTTTCATAGTTAAAATTAGAATACATTGAATTTATAGATTTTTAACACAAATGTTAATATAGTATTGTTAATTTCACCTGTATCATTAATATGCTTGCTTTCAAGTTGATATGTAAAGTTGTTTTGTCTTTATAGAGATATTCTAGCATTATTCTTCCTGAAAGATAACGTGAATGTATAGGCTCTAAAAACCTTGCCTTCATCTATTTCTGCCTCTTTCTTTAATAGCTATTTATACATGGATAAAATGAAAATGAATTCAGAAATAAATAAAAATCACAGCTAAAAAAGGCACAGTGAAAATTTGCAAACATCCTACTATAAGATATGCCTGTAGAGTTCTCTCCCAGAAGGCTGGATGAATAAAACAGACTACAGATTATGTGCAACTGTAGCTGGTAGCTGCTGTAACTCTACCCTTTCTCTAACAGTTGAGAAAACATATTAAGATGCAAACCTGTAAGAGTGATATTATTCCAAGACTAATATGGAATCTATACTAATTTATACCATCATCAATCTTCACAAATTTTGTACTTCACTATTGATTATAAAATATTAGTGACATACCTCTTAGTATTTATTTGGGGGTTGAGAATTGCAATTAGAATGTGGAATAGTTTAACTCTGGGCACATCTTGTTTAAGTGATTTCTTTTTTATCGAGGTAAAATTTACATAAGATAAAATTAACCACCTTTAGGTGCACAGCCTAGTGGCAGGAGTGCATTCACAATGTTGTGGAACCACTCTCTCTACTAAGTTCTGAGTCATTTTCATCATCCCAGAATTTTAGTGTGTTCTTAATCCCTTATGCTAAATTTTACATAAATCCTGTATTAGATAAGAGGGTTGAAGTATGTAGAGACCATTTGGGAATGTCACTTCAATAGGAAGTGAGTATATCCATCTTCTAGGGAAGTGGGGGACTTAAGGAAAGACCACTCCATCCCTTCCTTTGTTTGGCAAGTTGATATCAATATTAATCAGTCATACAGTCATCTACACTGAGTATACAGACAGCTGAAATGACTATGTATCAATACATATGTGTACACACACATGCCTTCAGACGTATATGGCTGCTGCGGTGTGGAGAGATCTCTGAAGATAGGATTAGCAAGTACCAAGATGGATGGAAATCTGCATGCAGTCCTGAAATAACAGGCTATTTTATTTTGTTGTGCCATAGCCTTACAAACATGGTTTATTCATAGGTCAAGCTGCCAGTCATTGACACACAATTACTGCTCCAATTTCTTTGCATCAACCCTCTGTTCAATTGATCTGGCTTTTAAAGTATTATAATGGTGATTGTTGAAAGACAACAGAGAGATCTGTCATAACTCTTCATCTCCTCATATTCTCCAGCAGATATTCCCATAAATCTGTTAATGCTATTTCAAGTATATCATAGATGTTCAATTGAGGTAAAGACTCCAGTGTTTTTCTATTTATGCTGTATTTTTCACTCATATACAATATGAGTTTATTTTGAAGCCCTGATATTCCATTAAGTTCAAATGCTGTCCTTCTTATGTTATATTTACTTTAAAATCCTTGTGGTAAATCAAAGAAATATTTTTAAATTGTACATATCTAAAAAAGATTTGGTAATTAGTTTTTGTGAAGAATAACAGATTCTTTCAAAGATTCAAGACATACTAACAACAAAGGAAATTAATTAAAATCTGGAGGAAATAAAAATTTTAAAAATGAAAAAAGTAATCCCACCAAACTCCCCTACAACAAGAGACAGAATAAACAAAGTGAAAAAATATATAGGATGAGAATCAAGAAAGTTTTCATGAGAACAAACAGTATTCCAAAATCATTCTTTGGCTCTCTTTCACTAGTTTCTCTGTGATTTCAGTTTAATTCCAGAAGTCTTTAGAAATACTGATTACATTCTTTATGCTTAGCTTGACAGAGGATGGATAAACTGGTTTATTAATACCACATTATTTTATGGTTATAATAAATGCATTTAAACTATGAATTTAAGCCAGTTTGTAAGTCAATCAGAGATCTTAATGTACTGCTTCAAAGTATATCCTCCGCTTCAAATCAGCTCTGGTAAATGTACAGAAAATTAGCTAGGGGACTGTAAACAGTAAAGTTTGTTGTGATTCAGCCACAAAGAAAATTATCTATGTGTTTACATTCAACTTGATTCTTCTTGATTGAATCCACACGTAGTCTAAATGAAAATAAGCAGAAATTAAATACATATGAAGAAACTTCTGACCCAATAGGTAGAATCCATGATAGATCATTAGAACATAATGGAACTTACCTATTAACTATTGTAGACTACTTTCTGGGTTTATAATGTTCTTTGTAAGAAATGACACATATTTTTATAAGTTAAAAATTCAAAGTAAAATGCCACTGCTCCTTTTTGCAATGGAATGCCTAAGTGAATTCTTGCAGTTGGTTTTAGGGACTTCAAAGCTTCATGTTATCTATGAAGTGCTTCTTTATTCATGCCCTGATATAGCTGGTAATGTTTAGTCTAATTGGATTTAAATAGCTTGTTGTAGGGAATTTTCTTTGAAGTTACTTTTGCAGCCTCAATGATAATATCTTGAGTCATTGAGAGTTTTTCCTAAGAATTTTTGCCAAGAGATAAACATAGTTGAATAGTTGTATTTGATCATGTCTATCATGGGATAGATTAATCTCATAATTGTATTAATAATAATGATTCTGATTTTTCCTAAGTCTATAGATGTCAGAGAAATCTGGTTCACATCTATTGTTTTGTCATAAGATAATATATTAGGCCGGAGTAGTTGGAGTGGAAAGAAAGGATTGCTAGGAAATGTACCTACCTCTGTCTGTACAAGAAACCTCAATACCCTTGATCCTGCCCCATTGGGGCAATAAAAAAAAAAAGGGACTGCTGGAAATTACCCAATTTCATAGCCGGGTAAACTCCATTTTGTATTTATGGCTTTTAAAAAAAGACCAATGGCAACATCATAAAGCTAAACAAAACTTCTATAGTCTAGTCAAAATATATAGTTACAGCATCATGAATCGTTAAAGGCAGCAGACATGGGAGTTTAGGTCTGGTTAGAGTCCCTTCAACCAGTCTTGAAGTAATTGGGAGATCCAGCTTTCTGCAAGGAGCACGATGCACTCTTTGTGTCTGTCAGAGGACTGACAGCCCTCTGGGAGAAACTGATCAGGAACAACCAGGAAAGTCAATGGCATGAATGAGACCCAGATTTTGCTCTGTTGCTTTATTGCTCAAGGTATTTTACAGGTGTTGTGGAACTCACTGGTTATTTTGGAAAGCCACTCTGGTATTCAGCAGAAGTCAACAGACAGTCCATCCTTCACTTTTTAAAGGAGTACACCATGGATCTGAATTCCAAAGATGCCCTGAAGTTGTAATTGAAATCAGGGATTATTTTATCTATCCTAGCTTTTTCTCTCCAATCCTCTATGTGTTTTTATTTCCCTCCCTAATGATCTCCCTTGATTACCACTCCAAAGTCATTGAAAAGGATAGATACTCTTAAGCATTATGGAATATAATAGAAATAATTTCACTGCAGTGGCCAGCAGTCATCTCAGAATAGGATTATGTCAGGGTCACTAGGCAGGACCTGTGGTTATCTGATGGACATCAATCCTGAAAACTATCAGTTTAGGAAAACAATCCCCTTAACAGGTGATTATAATAGTCATGATCAATAATGTTGTTTTCTGCATTAAATTGAAGTTTTTAACAGTAGTGGTAAAAATCTAAATAACAATAACTAAAATACTTGAAAAGGTAAGAATTACAAAAGGAAGAATGAGTCCCAAAGCAGAATTATCTTATGTGCCCCAAAGCTGAAAGTGAATTTCTAAAACAGTGCTGTCCAATAGAACTTTCTGTGATGATGGATATGTTCTATTATTTCTACTGTCTGATGTTATAGCTGCTGGCCACATGGGGCTTTTCAGCACTTGACATTAACTAATGAGATAAAGGAACTAAATTTATAACTATATTTGATAGTAATTCATTTAAGTATAAATATAAATGCCACATGTGCCAAATAGTTACTGTTTTAAGGCATTTCTAATCCTTTTCTGAAATTTTAAATCATAATTAATTCTTGACTCTATAACATCTTACTACATTGATAGACAGTGACCACCGTGGAGGGGGTGAGGACTTGATAATATGGGTGAATATTGAACCACTGTGTTGTGTTTTTGGAGCCATCGTAAGATTGTATATCAATGAAACTTTCATTTTAAAAAACAGTAGTTAATTCTATATGATAATTTGACACTGAAGAAACACTTTATATATTTTATATTATATACTTTAAGTCATGATATTTGAAATATCATCTATAACTTACAGGGACCATAAGAAAGAGATGTTTAGTTGAATATATGCATTTCCCAAAGGACATTTGACACTATGCTTTAGTATTTCAAATATTTTCCCCATTCATACTATGCATTTTTAATTAAATAATTGTGGATTTAGCTTAACAATGAAAAAATAATGATTGTGGCAATATTGTAAAACTTTTAAGTTTTATTTATTAACTGAAAAAGAGCTTATTTTTAAAAGTAGTTTTATTAAGATATAATTTAAGTACCATAAATTTCACCTATTTTGTGCATAATTCAGAATATATTTTTAGTATATTTGTAGAGTTGTGCAACCATTACCATAATCTAGTTTAAGAACATTTTCATCACACCCGCAAAAGAAAACTTGTTCCCATGGGTTAGTTGCTCCCCATTTCCTCCTAGCTCCTGCCAATTCCTTTCTGTCTCTATAGATCTGCTTATTCTAGATATTTGACATGCATGGAATTATACAATATGTAGTAACATGTGACATCCACTAAGAGACTAATTTCTTCACCCAAAACATACCTTAAACAGAGTAAGCAGATATGATTTAAAAGGTAATAAATTTCACTGAGAAATGTTCAGAAGCTTCTGGAGAAGAGAAAAAAGTCCCAAAATTTTTAATAGAAAATATAATAATTAATAAAACTTCTGCAAAACCAGTAACTAGAAGGCCTAGCTCATAAAGTACTTATTCTTACTTACTCTTTCTTCTGCCTAAAGTCACTCTACCTGAAAAGTGCTGACCATGCCATGCAGAGTTGTCCTGGGAAAGTTGGGGTCTTGAGCCTGACTTGGTTGTCAAGCTTCCTTGTGCCATCTCACTGCCTTTCCAGGTGCTGTCTGTGCTGTCTTGTGGGATTCAGAAAGACAGCTTGGGGCATAACAATGGTCTGTGGTCAGTTAGGGGAGGATTCCTCTTCTTTCCTAACGGTTTACCTTTGAGAGGAATCCAAGGCAGATCTGTTTCTATCCCATGGTTTTACAAAGTGTTAAGTGGAAAACTTTCTGCTGTTGCTGACTGCTTCTCTTCCACCTGCATTCAGATATGTGTACATTAAGGACTGGAGGACAAATTCCTTGTCTAGAAAGGATGACTTACTCAGAATTTCTCCACTTCTCTGAAGAATAAGGCCATGGTACTGGGTCCATCCTGCTTAAGGTATCTGGTCTTTTTTTTCGCCTATAATGAGTTCCTGTCTAGAAGCAACTCATTCCCTCATGAGAATTAGTTTCCAGCAGGCTAGACTTTCTGTTTGCCAGACATGTCCAGGTTTGGAACACCAGACTTATGAGGAGTTAAACTGAAGCTGGGAAATCCACTATTTTTCTCTTTGTTGTGCCATAGGACCTCTCCACAGAGAACAGGGGTGGAAACCTGTAAGTGGAGTCATCTGGTGGTGAGACCATCTACACACACCTTCCACCACCCTAGATCATGACTACTATGGAATCCTCATATAATTAGCTTTTTCCTTATGTCTGACATGAGAGTTCCCAGTTCTCCAGGGGCACCAACAAATTGTAATGTTTCTTATATCTAGTAAGTTGACTTTTTAAAAATAGAACTAAATATAGTCAAATGCTTGTCTAGGAAGTTTATCTTGAAAAGGGCTGTATGTCAGTGGCAGCAATGCAACTAGGTGGAAAATTATGCATTTCGTTAAACATTACAAGTAAGACGTTCAACTCATTGGGGGTTATTTGGTGCTACATTGTTCCCAAAGGTACTGATTAACTGGTCTCTGCTCACAAAACCGACTGTCAAATGAGTTGTTTTTGTGCCCCAAAGTACTTACTGTGTTAGCAACACTATATAAATTGCATAAAAAAATACTCATGCCTGTCACTGGCACCATGAGCAGAGAAGTCCAGAAAGTTTGGAATTTCTTGAAAAACTATTTGAGCATTAAAATTATTTTTTGAAGATGCAGTGTAAATCCAGACTTATGGAGGAAAAAAGAAAATCTCTTCTTTCAATACCTATGGAATGCAGCAGAAACCATTTCTGGTTTCAGGTTTTTGTGTGTGTTTTTTTTTTTAGACTTTTGGAATATTACATTTTAGATTTTACCCACAATCCATCAGCTTTTCGGCCTTTAACCTTGTTGTGTGGACAGATGTGACCAGCATACAAAGATGACTCTGATCTTGGGGTAAAGCAAGGCAAAGGGCCCTGGCTGTTCTGGGCTTTGCATCCAGAGGGGAATAGCCTGCTGATTCCAGGGCAGAATGCTTATTTTGCCTGTTTCAGAAACTTATTATTTGCCAGACTAGTGAATTATAAGTATTACTCTGCTGTTGCTCTTTGCCAGAGACACTGTTCTAAAGGCTTTCTTGAATCAACTCAGTCATCTTCACCAAAACAGAAGCAAGTATTATCGTTCCCATACTGCAGATAAAGAAAGGAAGTCATACAGACTTCCCTTTCACTTCCTTCATCCCCTAACTGAAAAAGGATATATCAGGAGTAGAACTTAGAGACATTCTTCTAAGTATATATGCTCAAGATGACATGAGACGTGAGCCTTTCTGAGAACTTTTGGTTACTTAACTTTTCATTCTTCAAACATAGACTGAATTTGTAGGTGTTTGGACGTAGTAGGAGAGTTAATAAAACAGGTGAGAGTAATAATAGTTTGATGCTGTTGGAAAGAGGTAAAGTGTTTCTAGATCTTGGGACAATACACCCTTGATGTGAGAGGAGGGGCTTCAGTTGTTTGAAAGAGAAACCTGGTGCTCTTGTAGGAATAATGAGCCAGTACATTGCCTAAGGCTTTGCTTTAGTCTGTGGATTCTGATATTGAGGCCATATTTTTAAACCTGGTGAATACTCTCTTATCTCCCTATGGCCCCTGGTGAATTCCAGCCAAAAGCAAGAATATAACATCTTCTGATCCATGATTACAGGTTTGGGAGCCCACATTAGTATCCTGACAGACACTGGAGATAAAAGAAGACATTTTTAGTGCTCTGAAGGAAATTACGGTTTAGTGCTAGGAACTTCCAGGTAAATGATCACAGGATGGCATTATATGTAATAACAGAGAAAGAATGGATTCTAGTTAAAAAAATACAACTCAATTCAATTGTGAGAGAGTGAAAGGCATATTCCAATTGGTGATATTTGATCTGGGTATTGAAGGGTGAGTAGGAATTCTCCAGGTAGCAAGGAGCAGAAAGGGAAGAGAACCACTAAAATAATGCCTTGGGAGAAAGGTATGCACATAAAAAAAGCTTTCCATTTTCCTAATCCTTGGCTCTGTTTGACCTTGAAATGTGAGTAAGAGCCCTCTTTGGGTTCTTATTTTCTTTTATGCTATTCTGTAAGTTGACATATGTGTGCTGCCAAATGGTGTTTGTGATCAAAACTTCCTAATCCATTAATCTTCAGGTGTTTTCACATTTTCCATTTGAGTGCCTATAGTAGACTAACTGACCTCACAAAAGGTTAGTAAGCTGAAAACAGCAGCGCACTCCCTGAATGTAAATACTTATAGAAAAGGCTGCGTACCTAGAGTGATTACTCAGGGAAATTACAGGGAAAATATCGACTGAATGCCCTCCACTTATTAGGTTACAATAAACCAAGTATAATCTATGGATAATGGATAGAGATGACTTTTTCAAGTAAAACCTCTTGCCCTAGTGATGCAAACCTCTGATACCAGGGCCTGCTTGCATGCTGAATCACTCACATTGTGGCTTAGTGCCCAAAACTCAATTTCTCTTGTTCTATGTCCTCTAAAGCATGTTCTTTCTGAGACTCAGCTTGTTCTGGCAGAACTTTACTTTATTGAATTTTGCTTGATTTGCTCATCCTTTTGGGTCTGATTAAAGTTGCCTACTCTTTTCAGCACCCACCTATTTCTGCTTCAGGCAAAGAATTTGCTTAGTTAGCTCAGTTTGATTTCCCCTGTGGATTTTTTCCCCAGTATGTTTCTTTATTAAAGAAGCCCTTGCACATAGAAATGTGGCCTCTTGAGCAGATTAATAATTGCAGCTCTTGTTAACCAATGGTATTAACCCTTATATAGCTGTTGCTCTTTGCCAGAGACACTGTTCTAAAGGCTTTCTTGAATCAACTCAGTCATCTTCACCAAAACAGAAGCAAGTATTATCGTTCCCATACTGCAGATAAAGAAAGGAAGTCATACAGAGAATACAGAGCTTACCAAAGCTCACGGGGTTTGTTGGTAGGAGAGTTCTGGTTCAATCCCAGTTTGTTCTTCCAACTGTATACTCTGTGTTCTGACATTAAAGGCCAGGGACATTATATGAATTAGCTGCCTTATTGCTCACATCCACCATGGAAGGTGGGTAGCTTATTTTTAATTTACATATGAGAAAGCCAAGGTTCATAAAGTTTATGAAACTAGCCCAAGTTACACATGATTTGTAACTGGATGAGATACGTTTCAATTGCTGCTGTCTCTGATGTCAGATTCCTTGCTCTTAACTACTACATTGAGCACAATTTATTTTTTGTAAAGTTGTGATGCAGAGTTCAGATCCCAGACCTTCCCCCCTTCCCTGAGTAGTTGTATCCTGTCTTGTGGCCTCAGGTATTATCTATATGCTGATGATTCCCAGCTCTGACATCTTCTGGAGTTGCACATTCATGTTGAGGAGGGGAAGTCAGGATATGCTTTCTGGAAGACCTATCTAGTGAATATTTTAAAATGTGTGGGTCATAGCGTATATCTCCAATAGTGTGAACAACTTGAGACAGGAATTGGTTCTTGTGCATCCTGGAGATCCTGGCACCTAGAACATCTGGCAAATACCTTCTCAGAATTCATGAGACAAGCTAATGAATGGATGTAAACATTAGCCTTGAAATGATGATACAGAAAATCTTGCTTATCAAAACCTTCTCCTGACATACTCCTAATGCATAGTAACTGCTCAGTGCAAGGGGTGTTTTCCTCAAAATCCTTGTAGCTGAAGAAAATGGGTTCTTTCTCTGCTCCTAAATATGATACATTGAAAAAATTATATAAAAATACAAGTGGTAACATCACTGTTGGTATTAATTCTGATGTGCATAATCAATTAGCATAATATTTGTAGCCAGACAAAGCTTGGATCAAATGGTAACACTGCCCCTTAGTAGTTTTATGACAATAAAGCAAATCATTTAAGCTCTCTTGGCGTTAGTTATAAAAATAAAAATGATGATTAAAAGTTTTATAGCCTCTGTAAGAGATGTTTTATGTCATAAATAATATAGACCATAATATTGTGAAGATTAAAGAACATATGTTCAAAATAATGTAGTGTTCGCATACTACTCATTGCTCAATTAATGGTAACTGTTGTTGCTTTAATTAATTTTGTTAAAACTAATTTTAAAACTCTCATTTACTTAGTATTATTGTCTATCATCTGAGAGTATGTAACCATAAACACAATCAAGACGATGACACTAGCTGTGAACTTACTGTTCAAGAGGTTATTTTGGACAGATACCTAACATCAGAGTGGTCAGTGGTGACTCATGCATGCCAAAGGCAGGTCTCCAACACTCTCTTGAAGAGAAGCCATTTAGATCATCAATCAAAGGCACTTATTGAATCAGATGTTATGCTAATAACTAGGGGAAATGAGGAGGGAGCCCTGCTTTTAGGAGCATATCATCTAGTTAGCAACACAATATAACGAAGGGAAAGAGAATGCTGTAGATTCTACGCAAGCCAAGCGCTCTGATTTTTTAAAAAATGTGGCCTGGAATTCTAGAGGACAAAAATAACCCATCTAGTAAGAAAATCTTCAAAGGCTCCCTTCCTTCTGTTAAAATCCCCATCCTAGAAAGCTATCCACTATTTTATTACATCACATAGAGATGGATGCCAGATGGGGCTAAGGAATGTATTTCTCCTAATGTGTTTGTTCCTAATGCCTGTCACTGTGCCTGACATATGCTATTTGTTCAATAAAATAGGTTGAATGAATAACTGAATTAAAAAAATGCTCAGCACACAACATGGAAGGGGTGTAGTATTGCAAGAATACTGATCAAGTCTCTTCTCTCCTTTGCATTACATACTGAACTTCATATCCACAACTAATTTATGGAAAAGAAAAGTAGCCACATCAGCCTCACCCTTATCAGAGCAAAAAGCAAAGGGATAGTGACAATAGTTTAAACAGATTACCTTTTCAAACCTTACCAGGAGTATAACAGCAGCTAAAATAACTATCTTGATGAAGTTCCTTTTGGAAGCAACATAATTTCTTTGAGGCCCTAATCTTAAAGAATAAATCTGTACAACTGAGTGCTGCTCAAATTTTAATATGCAAAAGAATCACCTGGGCATCTTCTTAAAAGGCAGAGTCTGACTGTGGAGGCTTAGGGTGGGGTCCAGGGTTCTGCACTTCTCACAAGCTCCCAGATGTCTGTTGTAACAACCTAATTTCTCAAAAGTTGATGGAGCTCTCTCTTTTTATTTGGAAAGCACTATGAAATGAATGCAACCCTCAGGGGTTTCTGCCCTGAGAAGGGCTTTTGTGCCCTTCTGAATGATATCATACTATATGTGTATGGGGTTTGACTGCATAAATATCATAATTACTCACTACAGATCATAATCCTCATGGGCATGATGAGGGGTTGCTCGAACACAATAGGAAATGTCAGAATTCTTATCACACCTTACCCAGCCAACTTAACCACAAAGAGGTCAAATATAACCCTATCACATCCAAGGACGAGTGTTACACACAACAATGAATGCGTGTTGTAAAGAGCTGTTGAGTCAGGTTTGAGTTTGTGTGCATTTACAATGTAATTTTCTCAGAATTTCTTTTTATAAATCTCTAACTCTAAGCTGGGAAATTTCATTTCCTAAAGTTTCAAGGAGTCTTAAATATGATTTAAAATACATATATTTTAAAACATTAACAATTTTGAAAAAAATGCTTTCATATTTAATGAAAATACATTCTATGTTGCATTTTTCCCAGTTTTATCTCAACATTTCACTTGGGATTTCTTTACCAAGGCAGATATACTGTGTCATTATTTTGAACATTTTGTGTCTTGACAATGTGTTGATATTTTTTAGAAATAATTCTGATGCACAATGCCAAGCATTTTTCAAATAGCTTGAAATAGCTAGGAACATAAAATACTGAAACTATTACCTAAAGCTATTTAGTCATTACTTAAAGAGAAATAGAAAGTTCTCAGGGAAATACATAGTGAAGATGCCTTGAGAAGGATAAATATGGATTTGTGCATGTGTTCCATAGGTTATTATATTGTCTCACAATAATATGCTCTTCCCAAATAAGGATTTTAAGAAGAAGCTTCTTGCCAAATTTGAAGACAAGTAGCCTCAGAAAAGGATCCAAAACTTTGGCTTCTTTCAAAGATCTCGGGTCAGTAACTGCCTAAAGGAAAGACAAAATCTATTGTAAAATTGCCAGATCAAACTTTGAACTTTCATTTAAAAAAACTGGAAAAGTAAGGGATGCATGAAAATAAGCCCTTCTTTTCTCTTTCATAGGCATTATTAGGTCTGACCTTAGAAATGTTTAAATACTGAGATGAGAGATGTATAAAGAAAAATAGGGAACTCATACTACATGATGTTAAAACACCCAATGTTTATAAAGGTTTATTTTATCTGGGGCATTGCAGAAAAACACTCGGCTTTCTGAGAAGAAACAGGCGATGTGTGAGTAAGTGAGGGGGTGGTTATGGAGGGGGTGGTGTTTATACTCCAGGATATACTTGGCCAAGACATAAAACAAATTCTGATAAAATGTGCATTGTACAAGCAAGACTAGACTATGATGCAAGAATCATCTCTTCTGTCTCCTACTCTCCCCCTCAAAAAGTGGTTTGGCACAGTACACAATGTTCAATGGGTATCTGAGTGGTTCTCCAGAGCAATTCTGATGGAAGCTCAGTATTTTAGGCTGTTCTGCTCTTGTGGCTCCTGCAAACAAAACATGCCTCTGGGTTGATGAGGACAGAGAGGGCTCAGATAACTTCCCAGCAGCCCTCCGTGTTCACCACGTCATTCCTGATCACACTTCTTTGAAGCAAATCATATGCCTCATGTCTCTTCAGAGGACAGCTGAGTACAGCTATCTTGTGTGCCACGAAGTTATGTCCACCACAAAGTTCTCTGTATTCATCTCTCTCCTGATTCATTCTTTCATTTCCTTCTATATGTCACTCTGCTGGTTAGGCTTTTTAACCTCTTCCCTAGATCATTGTTTTAGCCTCATCCACAGATACCTTCTTTTCCACCTCCTAACCCTTGTCCAGCTTGCACAGAGTCACAAAATGTTTCTCTGAACCAAAGAGGTTTTTATTCAACCATCTCTCCAGAATCACCTATTATTTCACTATTGATGTATCTCTTACTGTGTAGTGACACTGATGGGTTGACATGGTTGGGACCCAGTAGGAAGGTAGACGTGCTACACCAGCCTATTCACTGTTAACTGAGAGGACACTGGGGAGAAAAGCCAGGAGGAAGCTTAACCTATGCATGACTCAACAGAGAATAATGATACATAGACTACAGCATTTAGTTCGCATTGAAGAGGCCCAACCAAGAGAAATAAGGGTCTCATTTACATTAGACAGACCATGGGCATCAGATTTTAGGAGCATTGACTTTGCCTAAATTCATGCAGGCAGATATCAGCAGCAAGCAGAGTTTCAAACAGAAAACTGGGATCCCAGAGTAGACTGCAGCCACAGAGCAATACAAAGGGAAGTGTGGTCTCTGGATCCATAGCATCAGCATCATGAAGGAACTTGTTGGAAACACAAATTCTCATGTTCTACCCCAGACCTACTGAATCAGAAAAACTCTGGGCCCAGCAGTTGGTTTTTGAATAAGCCCACAAGGCTTACATTCTGATGGAAGGTAAAGTCTGAGAACCACTACTGTAGGATAACCCACTTAAAAAACAAAAAGCATTTAACCTTGGCCTTCCATTCTGCTGCAACCGCTGCCCATTTTCCTATTTTCATCCTCAAACACATCCACACTCGCCTTCCCACCTCATGTGGCTCCTGACTCCAGTCCCTACCATTCTGCAGAAACTGTCCTTTTGAAGGTCACCCACATTCTCGGTGCCAAAATCAATGGACATTTCTCTTTCCAAATCTAACTCTGTCTCTTCCCAGGATGTTTCAGTCAATTTCATGCTTTCTAGAGAAGCTTTACCTTCTTGACTTCCACGACATCACATAGTTCTCTTTTCTTCCCTGACCCTTCAGTCCTTCTTTCTGTCTTTGCATTACCTGATATCTAATTCTTGGCATCCGAGGAGCTTTGGATCTTTACCTATTCATTCCCATCTCTCCACTTTCAACCTGAGTGATTTCATCCATTTCCTAGGTTTAAATGCCAATAACTCCAAAATTTAGATCTTTAGTCTGGATTTCTGATACAGATTTGCAAATTCAATTGCTTCCTCCTCTATCTCTTAAATATAACATGCCCAGAAATGAAATATTAACTGCTCCACTCCCCATAGCTCTGCCCCACAGCTCCGGCTTTCATTAGATCATAGTACCACCAACAGCTTCTGTGCCAAGCAAAATGTTTATGCATTATCTTAGAATCCCTCCCTTTCTCTTGTTCTCTTCCCACCCATCTGATTCACTGATAAGTATTACTGATTCTATCACTAATATGTATCTCAAGTCTGTCCATTTCTTCCTATGTCCACTGCCATCGTGACCCAGCCAGGGCTATGGTGATTTCTCACCAGCACATAGCTGCCCACCTGGCATCCTAGCTTTCATTCTTGCTCTATGCAAATCCATTTCCTGCATAGTACTGAGACATCCTAAAATACAAACACAATCACATTCAGTCTTTGCTTATAAACCCAGATTTCTTTTGATAGACAAAGTGATTAGCCTCCTGCCCCCTCTGGAGTCACTGGTGTCCCCTCTCTCCTTCCCTCCATGCACTCTGGCTGCATCTGCCTTCAGACAGTGTCTAAATGCTCTGTGTTCGCTGCTCCATCCAGGCCTTTGCAGCGGCTGTTCTCTCTCCTGGAGTGCTTTTATCCTGGCTCTTCCTGTGGCTGACAACTTCTCAGGTTTTGAGTTTCACCTAAAATGATTCTCCAGAGTGGGTCCTGGATAATCACATCATTTAAAGTAAGGTCCCACCAGCCCTGTTATTCTCTACTGCTACAAATCCTATTACTTTCCTTCACAGCACTCAGTATCATCAATAATTATTTGATGTGTCTGCTCATTTGTTTGTACATTTTCTGCCTCCCCAGTACAGTAAACTTTCCATGAGGGCTGGGCCTACCATTTTTTATTATATCCTCAAGACCTAGACAAATCCTGATAATCAATAAGTATGTTTTGAATGAATGAAGAGTGAAGAACAAATGCAGTATGTTGAAAATACATTGAAATATGTTGTTTTCAGGATAAACTTCCAAACCTGTCATTAAATAGACTTTCTCTTAGGACCCCTGTTTCTTTCCCAGCCCTCCTCCTGGTCTACACCCATGTTCTACCTTCTCTATGAAGATGTTTTTGATCACTCAAGGCCTGTAGCTCCAGTCTCCCTCACACGGGTTACACTGATGCTATAGTACTATGATTTATTTTGCATGTATATGTCTTATCCACCTGAATCCTCATTTGTTGGGCAACTGCCTTGTACCCACTGGTGTATCTGGAGTTTCTAATATGTTTTGTAGTAGTCTTGAGAGCAGTGATGTACTTTAAAACCTCACAGCATTGAGCAGGAGATTTTGCACATAGAATGTATTCAGTAAATGATTGATGATTCATTAAATTCATCTGTGATATGCATGGCTACTGTCCAGTGGTATAAGTTTTAGGGTACAAATCATGGCAGTTACACTAGTTGGGGTGAGGATTTAATAATGTGGGTAACTCTTGAACCATGGTGTTGTATACATGAAACCAATATAACATTGTGTATCAACTATGCATCAATAAAAAAAAACTTTTCATTGCAAAATTTTTTTTGAAATTCAAAGTAATTTTATACCTTAAAAGGATTTTTGAGAATCTCAGATCTTCCTTTTTATCAAATATTTGTTTACTTTCTTGGTTCATATCCTGGGCCTACCATTTACTAGTTGTATGATCTTAGACAAGTTTCATGTCATTTTGCCTCCATTTTATCCTCCTTGAAACTTTGTATGTGCTAGAGAGGTAAAAATACTTACTTTACAGAACTGTGATGAATTTACATATAATCATTGCTTAGTACACTTCCTGGCAAAGAGTTTTAGTCATATTATTTTTATTTTGAATATATGCAAGATGCCAGGCATTAGTGAGGAACAAGATACACTCTTTGACTGATGGTCAGTCACTCATTGTGCATTAAGGCTGATGGTAATTATACATGTGCTTTTGTGGATCTCTGCTGTGAAGACATTTACTCCTTCTGTCTACCACATGGTGTTTGGAGATGGTTAAGATAACTAGCACTGTCACCCCTCTGTTAATCAGTACATGTTTTTGTTGTCTTTGGGAGACTGTGGTAGATACAAAAGTGATCCCAGTTCTCCCTGCATTCACATCCTTGGTCATATACACGTGTTGTCCCCATTGACCCTGACACTGGGCTTGGCCATGTGACTGGATTTGGCCATTTCATTGTTAAAAAGTCGTTGTGTGCGTGGGCTCACCCTCTCTTACTCCTCTGCCATGGCAAGACAGAATTCTTAGGTGTGGTAGGTAGAACCACCCCCAAGAGATGTCCACGCTCAGATCCCTGGAACCTGAGGATATGCTATAATACATGGCAAAGGATCATGCCAATGTATTTAGGGAAATTATGCTGGATTCTCTAGGTGGGACCGGTGTAACCACAATGTCCTGGCAGATGACTTTCTTGGGCTGGAGTCACAAAATGGGCAGAAGAGGAGGCAAAGGAGAGACGCAGTAGAAGGGGAAATCAAGGAGACCCCAAGCATGAGAAAGATTACTGCATAGCTATTGACTTTGATGTGTAGGAGCTCACACGCAAGGACCAGAGGAAGGCGTCTGGGACCTACAGCCAGCAAGGAAATGGGACCTCAATTCTACAGCCATAAAGAGATTGACTCAACCAACAACCTGAATGAGCTTCAAAGCAGATTCTCTCCCAAAGCCTTACCATAAGGCAGGTGGTAGCCAACAGGGTGATTTCAGTGTTATGAATCCTAGAGCAGAAAACCAGTTAGATTACCCAGATTTCTAATCTATAGAATAATGAGATAATAAATTTATGTTGTTTTAAGGTGCTCAGTTTGTAGTCATTTGCCAAGTAAATTAAGCAATAGTAAAAGAATACACAAGGGCTAGGGGAGCACAGAGCTGAGTGGCCAACTCTTCCCAGCAGAGGGCAACATAGGTGAGGGGCACCTACCCAATGCTGACATGCATGTGACCAGCCAAGGTCAGTGGGTCCCGAGCCAACCTCCCACACTCATGCGCAACACACCGTTGCTGTTATGCCTCTTTTGTGGTGGTGGTTATATAGCGTGGTTGTGGCCTTGGGCGTCTGAAATGGAGGCCAAGGGAAAGCTAGGGATGTTAATGCCTTTTTCATGAAATGTTCTCTAAGAATGGTAAAGTGAGAAAAATCTCCCGGTATATTAGTTATGACATTAAATCATGAAACATTATTCTAAGGTAGGTTCTGGCAGAAATACTCTGTTAAGGAAAGGAGATGGAGGAGCTGGATTATATATCTGTATTATTTGTTATATATTTATGCAAATTCATTGCATTTAGGAGGAAATCAAAGTTACTAGAACTTCACTTCTATGGTCTTTTAATGTGTGGCTCATTGGTCCAAGTGATTTTGGAAGGTTTGAATTCACAAAAAGGAAACAGAGTACCAGCCACACTGCTCCTTTGCCAAACTGGTAGGTAAACAAACAAAAAGCAGCAAATGAAACAGTTGAACATATAGACTTAAATGAGAGAGAAACTCCACTGAGCATACAATGGATATTTACATTAAGGCTTTCCTAACTGAAGCACCTATTTTTTAAAACACAAAATTAATGTAATTCTGGCTTAATTTAGTTTTGTTTTATCAAGTCAGCAGAGTTAATTCTATGTCAATAAAAGAAAGAAACTCAAGCTGTGCAAATCATTTTATACTCTATGTGAATTTCTGGAGGAAATACTGAAAACATATTTAAATTGCACCACAGGAACTGTGAGTACATTTAATTTTACATTATAAAAGCATCATTTGTGTTTCTTTGAGAATAAAACAGATCCAGGCCAAACAAACCATCCTGTAATTCAGTCTTGGAACACAGTGGCTTACTGTAAGATAAATTCTAGCCAAAATAAGCAGGCGAAGAGAAGCAACAAAGGGCCAGGTAGTTTATTTGAGTGCAATTCCCGGGTGATATTCCACGGTCTGGGTATTACAGGCCAGGGAAGTCACACCCGGTCAGGGAGGTGGGGGCTTACAAGGGGTTAGGAGGGAGAGGAGTGGACAAGCTATCCTAGGGGGCGTGGAGCGGTATGCTTGGCTGAAGGTGACATAATAGACAACTAGAAACTTTTTTTCCTTCCAAGACGGAGGAGACTGACATCCGGGTCTTAGTTGGCACATCAGAAGGATGGAATTCAGGAAGAGCTGTCCCCTTTCCATATAAGGCACAGACCTTGGGGTCTGGTCTGTTCTCCCCCTATGGCATCTCTCTGTTCTGTTTACATGTCCTTGTTTTTCCTTCCTCCAGCCTAACACTTACCAACTGAAGAAATTCCCCCTCAGGCCAAAAACAAACCCTGCCTAACATACTGTTCTTCAAATCAATAGCACCCTCAGCAAAGCTGGGGTCTGTGGCTGCTTGTGTTCTATCTGCAGTGAAGGGGAAGTATCCACACTGTCCTATGAAGGAAGGAGAGTTGGTTCCTGATGGGGCAATGCACAGAGTTACTTTGTGCACCTCAGTGTGTTAGTTTTGACCCTCTGAACAATGTTATCTGGTCTTGGAGTTGGAGGCATTCACTATGAGCTTGTCCCTGTAGGTAAATCATAACTGCTTAACGAACCGGTGAGAAAGAATTAAATAAACCAGTTAAATGACCTTTATACAGCTCAACTTCACCTATGCAACAGTCTCTAAACAGAAGAAACAACGATTAAAGTTCGTACACTGTGTGCTCTAAGAATATGAAATGAAAGCCATTCATTTGCTTTGCAGATTGTTTTAATTGATTAAAATTTATCCCTGGGGCGTATGTATGAGGAAATGCTGTAGTGTGATATTTAAAGTCTGGTAATCTCTCCATGGTGGCCCAGTTTTCCTCTATTTTGAGAAGGGGGAGAATTGACACAAGTCTTTTCAGGAGAAGTGACTTTGTTGTCTCCAAAATGGAAAATAGAATTGGTCTTACAACATCAAACATCAATTCGGTCAACAGGATGGGACCGGAACCTTGTAGAAAATCTGTACAAGGGTACTCGTGTGTGTTCCTTAGTCTAGAGACCTGCAGGAGAATTCATACAAAAGACTGATGCTTCAGAATATTCATTACCTGACTGGGAAAGGAAAAAAAAATCATTCAAATGGTGCTTTCTTGTGGTGTTTCTGTGTGGCATCTCTTCCTACACAGCTCCAGAGAGCTTGTCATCTGATAGATTTCTAAATATTTTAAAGTAATTTCCTCCAAAAGTGCATGAATTATTTATTTCAAATGAGGATTCGATGACATGTTTTTGACATTATTATTTGCATTTTGAGTTTATCATTCATTCATTCATTGCTTTCATTAGACATTTAATAAGGCATTGCTGTATCTATCATATTTGATATCTGGAGCCAACAGTTTTTCAACACCACCCACCCACCAAGCATTCAACATCATGTTCAGTAATAATGATGAAGTGAAACAAATATAGACGTATAACTCAGGTTTGCTCTTGCCAAACAAAAGTATTAGAGAATGCGGTTTATATTTTGTTTCACTCTTTTAAACTTTAAACATAAATAAAAACTCCAAGTGGTATATGGAACCATATAATTGAATTCACTCAAACTCAGTTTCTTTTGTCTCCATAATCACTAGGTTGTTCTTGTTGATTTCAAACCTAATACTGAAATACAGAAATGGTAGTACCACAGGGGTCAGAGATGCAAACTGTGCCTGAAGCATGTTTGGATGGTTCCTAATGCTGAGCACACATCGCTGAGTCCCCAGATGTGGAAGGCAGACTATATAACTGAGATTTCTCCAAATCAACTTCCATGGAGATGACAAGGCTTATTTAAAAAAATAATAAAAATTTGCTGATTTTGAAGCATACACACGTGTATATTTACATTATATATAAACATTATGTAATTATCCATATGTGCTTACATACGCTATTGCTAGTTAAATCTGAACAGTAACTGCAGCAATTTTTTAGAAGTTAAACAAAAGAAGGATCTTTGGGGATGGAATATTTTGTTGATACTGTTTAAAATTGCTGGAATGTCATGATAAAAAACAGCAAATTTTTCCCCTTTTTTTATTGGAGCAAAATATGTCACCTCTACCATCGTAACCAGTTTAAGTGTACAGTTAAGTGGCATAAAGTACATTCACATTGTTGTGCAACCATCACCATTATCCATCTCCAGAACTTTTACATCATCCCAAACGGAAGCTCTGAATGCATTAAATAGTAACTCCCCATTCCTCCTCCCCACAGCTCCTGCCAACCATCATTCTACTTTTTGTCTTTATGAATTTGACAACTACAGTCTCATGGAAGTGGAATCCTATGATGGGTTTCTGTGTCTGGCTTATTTCACTTAGTTTCATGTTTTCAAGATTCATCCATATTGTACATGTGTCAGAATTTCATTCCAATAAGACTGCATAATATTCCATTGTGTGTATGCACCATGTTTTTTTTATCCTTTCATCTGTTGATGGCCTTTTGGATTGTTTCCACCTTTTGGTTATTGTGAAAGATGCTGCTGTGAGCGTTGTTGTAAAATATGTTTGAATCAATAAAGCAGACCAATTTTTTAATTTGCTTGAATACCTGTAAATCTCCACAGTGCTCTCCCTTACCATCTTCACCTGTCAGCCCCCCACACTCGGCATGTGCCACCATATTGAGGCACAGTGAAGTTAGGAGAAAGAGGACACTGAGGGAGATAAGGAGACTCAGATTGTTGCATCAACTCTGTGGCTGTGTGATCACGGATATCATAGCTAAGTCTCTCTTTCCTCAGCACTAGAAATGAGCTTGTTTGATGAAATCTTACATACTGCACACTCCAGCTTATGGTTTTATGAGTGTAGGCAACAATAATGTCAGTAGGACACAACTCTATAAAGCACTTTTCCCTCTAAGTATTTCTCTTACTCTTAACAATGCTCTGAGGTAGGTTTTCTGTCATTTTATTTCATTCCCACCCTATAAGGACAGTGATCCTTCCATGTTCTGTTTATTAATGTCTTCCAAGACATTAATAGAACACTGATGGGTCATAAAAGGCTCACAATACATTTTAGTTAAATGAATGATGATAAAAATGGAGTTGACAGGTAACGACATAACTTGGATCCTTTACCTAGTAAATAATGCCTGTTCTGGAACCTGGTCTTGCAATTCCGGTTGGAATTTTCACCACTCCATTTTGATATATTGCACTTGTAGGAGCAAATACTTTAGTGAAGTGCCTTGTTGAGGATTTTCACACTCATTATCTCATTCATCTTTACAGTCCGCCCAAAGCATAAAAAGTTGTTCCAGTTTTATGGTTGTTCCAATTTTACTGAGCTCAGAGAGTTTCAGTGACTGGTCCAAATAGGTGAGTGGCAAGCTGGGATTTAGAACCTAGGTTTCCAACTCTCGAGGAAGGCCTTATAAATACATTATCACAGTGAGAAGATTCTGCTACTTGAGAAAAAGGAATTAGAATTTAGTTTCAAAATAATTGCAGAATAACTTTAGCAAAGCTATAGGAACAGTTGAATAAGCAGGAAATAAATAGGTCTAGCTGTTCAAAGAGGGCTTCAAAAGACTGAAGCTCGTTGCAAAGTACAGGGCTGATGCAGTAGGCCCTGAGAGGGAGGTCAGTGTGGGCCTTGTTTCACTATTTCAGGGTATACTGGTGGTTACTGTTTGGTTCAGCTGTCTGTTACAAAGGTTTACAGGCATTTAATTCCATGTATTCACCAAGATTAATCAGTTTCTGGCAAGTTGATTCATAGTAGCCAAATCATAAGAGAATGACTCATAAGTCAGAGTTAATTTATGGTAGGAAATTCACTTCACCAGAGACCTACTAGGACTGGTCAGTGACACAAGTGCAGTGGGGATTGTGGTGGGGGTGAGGGGGTGGGGGGTTCCATGCTGGAAGTTACTTTAGATCATGAGATAAGGTAAAGCAAATGATTTCTGCCTGCACATTAAATATCATCAAAGAGAACTGTTATCCTTTCTTGCTAATGTAAGCTGATTAAATGCTATTCCAAATTCTAGAAATATCTGTCTAAAGACCTGAAGTCAGTCATTTAAAAATATCATCTCCTGTAGCTGCTACAGGAAAAACATTCATCCTTACCTTCCTCTCTCCTTTTTAATACAAGGATGACATTCTCATTTGAACGCATTTTCTCATGTTACAATTTTGAAGTTTATACTTACAAAGCCACTTCAGAGCACTGAAGATTGGGAGTCAAAGTTCCAACTTTGATGTTTAAGTATCAGTCTTATCAATAATTTGATAGTGGACTTGAGCAGGGCATTTGTATAGATAGGCCTAAATTTCTTCATCCTTATACAGAAGTGCTGGAGTTGGTGATAACAAAGATCCTTTTCTGCTTTAATGGACTATAATATATTTAAAACTGCCAATGATACATATTTATTTTTAAAATGAATTTTCTATTATGGATCTCTGCTGTTTTTTGACTGCCCAGCATCTATTTATGTTGTCACTTGGTTCAGTTGGAAGAAGAGACTAGGGTGGATTCCTTATGTAGATTTTTAACAAACCTTTGTTATAGACCGAATGTGTCTCCCCAAATTCATACGTTGAAATCCTAGCCCATAAAGCAAGGGTATTAGGAGGTGCTTTCAGGAGGTGATAAGGTCATGAGAATGGAGCGCTCACGAATGGGACTAGTGCCCTTTAAAAAAGGCACCCCAGGAACTCTCTCGCTCCTGTGCCCAGTGAGGGCACAGCGAGAGGATGGCTGCCTGTGAACTAAAAAGCAGGTTCTCTGCAGACACCAACACTGCCACTGCCTTGATCTTGGAGTTCCCAGCCTCCAGAACTGTGAGGAATAAATGTTTAAGCCACCCAGTCTATGGTATTTTAGCTAAAGCTGCATGAAGAGACTAAGGCAGCCCTCTTGTTTGCAATCCAGTCACCCGTCCCTGCTTCTTCTCTGCCTGGTGGCTGAGTTAACGGAGACTGAGGTTCTGACCGACATCTGTCTCCCACAGCCCTGAGGTGCTCATGTTCAGTGCTCTGTCGCGGATGTCCCTCCTTCCTCTGCTTCTCACTTGCCCTATACTGCTGGGCAGCTCTTCTCTGTTCTTTTTCTCCTGTTTTCATTGTCCTTGCTAGTTATATATTTTTGCAATGTCTTTACCGTCATTTTAATGGGTTTCAGAAGGTAAAGGAGATAAACATATGTATTCAATTTGCAAGGTTTAAGCAGAGAAATCACCTTTGTAATATTTGATTAAAAGGATGAAATGGAAAATGGTGGGGAAAATTATTTTGGCAGTCATGTGTGAATAATGGAGTGGAATAGGTCAGGTACCAGAGACAGGGAATCAAAGAAGGCTGTTTCCATAAGTATAATATAAAGCAATGAAATGGGGGTTTCCTGATGAGAACAGCTTGATTACAAAAGTTATATTTGGGGGAAGAATAAAGTAGGTTTTAATAACTTTGAAGGTGCTGAAAAACCATGGTCAAAGAGTAGAGAAATTGAAGTAAACTCCATGAGTTAGAGCTGGTTAAATGCTGTTGATGGGACTCAGAAAGACTGTATTAGGGTTAAAAGGAAGCCAGGCTTATAAGAATTGTTGAAAATTTTAACTCTGAAAGGAAAAAAAAAAAATACATTCGTGCAGAGATGAAAGGCACAGGAATTCAGGGAAGGATTTTATTTTTATTTTGAGGTGAATGAGAACAGAACTGAGCATCAAATCATGAAGAGATGGATTTTGGTACATGGGAGGAAGTGGGTATTTGGAAAAAAAGCCTCCTGGTTAGGCAACCCAGAGCTCTTGCCAAAGCGTGTAGTTTGGTGGTGCCCCAAGGCTGATTTGCTACAGGACGCTTTCTGAGTGTGATGGCTGCATGGCCTTGATGGAAAGCTGTTGCGAACACTTGGAATCATCTCCCTTCTTCCTGGCGGGTCACTGTTGGGTCTGCCAACTAGTACCTGCTGTTAAAGTCATCAGAGCTACCATATTAGGTTCTTACAAATAGTTATGTTATCTAAACTCTATTTCTTATACATTATCTTACAAATAGTTACATATCATCTAACCACATTTCTGCTCCTCTAATAGAACTTTGAGGGGATTCTTCTTAGTTTTAATTCTTAATGAATCCAATTTCAGAATCTGCAAACTCGTCCCTGAGCACATGAATTCTAAGGTTACAAGCGCCATCTGTTGGCCAAACCCTGTCTAACTTCCAGAGCAGGTGACTGGCTGCTCCCAATCCCTACTAGGCTTTTGTGATTTAGGGTTTACATATCTTTGACACTTCATTTTGTGTTTAGACACTTCATTCACATCTCAGGTCTTGCTTTATCATTTAAAATACCACTTGGAAACTTTTTCATAAAATCATAGCATTTCGATGCTGTTACAGTTACCTTCTGGATGCTTTGAGCTTCTGGAATTAATCTTTTGCTCTTTCCCTGATCCCTGTAAAAGAATATCTTTCTCTTGGCATCAGTGTATTCTAACTTCAGAGTTGGATGTTTTGTTTTTTCATGTCTGGGTCTCAAATGTTTCAGCGGGACCGAGGTGTTTTTGTAGTGTCCTTTATATTATTTTAGGGTCCTCACACTGCAGAATACTGCTTTGTCAGCTGCTGCCATGGGTATGCTCACAACGGCAAACATAGGTTGGGTCCAAAATTGGCACAAAAATTAAGAAATTGTAACTTCTCAGGGGAAATGTGGGGGAAACTTGAGACGTACAAATGGGAAGTTACTTACTGGGTTACTTCTTTTGAGAATGAAGTATTGTTATCAGTCCTATAGAGAAAAATTGACCACCAAGCATATAGCAAAAGGTGTTTATGATGCTGATGGGCAAAACAGTAGTTTGCGATGGAGTGATTGGGAAGAAGGACAGAAATGAAAACACTTTTCAGCCAAGGAACTGATTAGGGACAAAAAATAAATACAAGAGAGTATGTGTTGTGGTTTGAACTGAATAGATTATTAATACAATAGGAGACAAGGAAGTGGCCAAGCCAGAGAACAATAGGGTACGTGAGAGAGCTAGCATATTGATTCATATATTGTTACTGTTCCTTTTTTCTTAGAATTTTTAAGAAGTGAATTTGTTTTTATCAATGCGTAGTTACCATTGGAAAGTACTGAACTTTAGCTTGTTTACATAATGGGTAGAAAAGAGAAGTATTAATATAATTGGAGTCGGAGGGAAGCCTGTATGTGGTGTGGTTGGGAGCAAACAAAGATGCTTCTGGAACATGATTTAAATGTGTATAATTAAAGGAACTTCAGAGTAAGGCTAACTGACCAGACCCTCAGGGATTCATCATTTTCCAAGTTTTCTATCAAAGAAGAAGTCTTGAATTATGTATTTCTGAATGGGCATGATAGGTTGAGATAAGAAGCAAAGAAATGTTATAAGGTAGTAACTCATTTTCCTTTTCTTTATGTTACATCTATAGATGTGTAAAACAGCAGTAAGAGTTTCTAATGATGATAAAGGAAAAAGAACAACTACCTTAGATTAACATACTCTAGCCAGTGGCAGTTTTAGTCTGTCCATCCTAAGCTTGGAAAAAAATGAACAGTTTTATTAAGTGCTCTGAAAAACTGAAAATAAAATTCAGACTCCTGTACTTCCTTTTAAAGCCATCTGGATATCTGAGCAACCACGCTTAGATTCACAAACATTCAGTGTTGCACTGGATGGGAAATGTGCTTTGAAAATGAAACAGAATTTAAAGATGAAAATGAAGAATCTCTCTTCCTACATTTCTGAGCATAAATAGCTACAGTTTTTAAATGAAATCTTTCCAACCGAAGCGTGGAAGAAATTTAGATGTTTGGTTGTACTGTTATTAAGAGCCAGTAGGTTTTACTTAACCTAATTTCAAGAGTGCATGTGCACTGATTTTGGATTTTGGATTCTGTAGTTCTTTTTGTGTTGTTCATTTCTATAAAGTATCCTGTCAGTTAAGCTAGAAGTACCAAAGAAATGAGGTAGGGAAATATCACTTTGCCTGGTAATAAAATGCCCCTGTTGTATATATTGAGTTGAAAAAGTTATAGGAAAGCCTGTGAGTGGGTCAGAAATGAGATACACATAGAGGAATAAAGGGAAAGAAACCATCAAATGTAATTTAAACGGAAATCAAATTCTCAGATGAACATAAGCATCCAGAAAGGATGTGATTGAAAAACTTCCTGCTATAAGTAGATCCTCAGAATATCTTATTTTAGGGTGCCATGATAAAACATATAGGTATGTGGATCTGTGTGGGTGTGTGTGCATGCTTTAAGTTATGAAATAAATGGACAAAACATTTATATTATATCCTAAGATTATATTCTGATTATATCCTAAGAAAGCAAAGTAATAATAACAGGTGATCCTCTCAAGCGAAAAAAATTTTTTAAATTTTTTATTAAGGTATGATTGATATACACTCTTATGAAGGTTTCACATGAAAAAACACTGTGGTTACTACATTTACCCATATTATCAAGTCCCCACCCATACCCCAATGCAGTCACTGCCCATCAGTGCAGCAAGATGTCACAGATTCATCAAGTGAAAAAATTTTAAACAGTAAATGTATAAAGGAAATAAGCAAAAATTAGGCTTAATATAAATACTCCAGAAGAAACGAACATGTAATATTATGATTGATGACTTACCAGAATTGAAGAATGGCATGGTCCAGTTTTAGTAATGTAGGCCAGCGAGCACAACTGGTTATAACTTCCTACTTTTAATGCTAAGGCTGTAGGTTTCATTTCTCACTTGGGCCAGATAGCTATACCCTATGGACTATTTGGTAAATGGCTTTGTAGCATAGCTCTGTACTGTAGCCAGATAGGAGCTCTGGATAACCAGGCTGTGACTATCTTTGCACATATACTCCAGGATGTCCCTGCTAATGCATCTTGGCACTATTGAAATTACAGAGTGTAGACAATGACCTTGTCTGAATTGAAGAGTATAAGGTTCTGTCTTTGGATAGTGGTACAGATAAATTACCAGTGAAATATGTATATTGTTTTGTCAAGAAATTACCTTCTACATGGTATATATAACTTGCAGCAGAAGCAGGGAGTGTTAACTCTTAGTAAGAGTCCACTCTGTAAGCAGTGCTACTTTCTTATCCAGTTAGTTCCTCATCTCCATCTATCAACTGGAGTTCAAATTACCCACCTATTTCTCTCTCTATCTCACCAATTTAGGACTATATAATGAGTACTGAACTCCATTAAGGATTGAAGGCAGTAGAAGCTTCCTGTACATTCAATGTAAGCATATACCAAGATGCTTTATGTCAGTACCAAAGAATTACCAGTCTCTGAAAAGCCTAGTAGTAAACACAGTCCTGAACAACTTCATTTTTACTGTTATAACTACTGTGCAGAAGTCTTCTGTCTTCAACATGCTTTTCAAAATGCCCACTACAGTTGCTAATGTCTTTATGAGGAGTCTCACTATTTGTATGGCCTCTCAGTCCTTTGACCTTCTTTAATTTTAATATCTGCACTGTGACTCTCTAATGTGAGTGGAGAACAGCTTTGGCGAGCTTGAAGGAAAGGCCCCATCATGACAGGGTAGGTCATTCCCCTTTCTTTCCTCATTGATTTATAACTAATTTTTAAAAAGTGCCTCTGCACAGCATATGAGGACACCCAAGACAGGCATCCATCTGCACCCCTGCAAATAAGTGGATTGGACTATGGAAGGGGCATGGAGCGAAGGAAGTGATGGCGGGGCCAGTGGTGGTAGAGAAGGTGGCAGCTGGTCTGGCAGTGAGCTAGCATGACTTATCTGGCTGATGAGTGGAGCACGAAGCCAGTGAGTTGGGGGTCTACCTGGCCATGTGCAGTGCACCTCCAGAGACCAGTTGCTCTCTCTGGTGAGAGACCACAGTGACTGGGGGGAGGGAAAAGAAAGAAAAATAGGCATAGAGAACTGAAGGAAAGCATGTTCTATCTTCTGTGGACTGCTGCATTCCTTCTACTTGAGGATTCCCCTACTAAATCCCCAAGTGCTGAGTATATACCTCCCATACACCCCTGCAAGACCAGACGTTTATGATATAACACCACCCTCTGGAAAACAAAAAGGAAAGCTCCTCATTCCCAATCTGTTGAACTATTAGAGTCAAAGTAAACAAAGCCTTACCTAAATAACAAAGGTGTTCACTACTTCAAATATGACAGCAGAGGCACTTCTCATAAAACACCATGACAAATCATGGCAATATGGTATTACAAAAAGAAAATAAAAAATTTCCAGCAACCAAACCCAAAGACATCATGATCTATCAGATAAAGGATTTAAATTAGCTGTTAAGAAGAAATTCAGTGAACTACAAGAAGACTTAGGCAATACAATGATCTCAGGAATAAAATTAACAAATAAAAGTACTTTACCAAAGAGATTGAAATTCTGAAAAAGAACCAAATAGAAATTTTGCAGGTGAAGAACTCAATGAATAAGATGAAGTATGCATTAGAATGCATTGGAAATAGAATAGATCAGATAGAAAAGGCAGTTAGCAAACTCAATGATAGAAATACAGAAATGATTCAGGTGGAGGATGGGAGAAAACTAGGAGTTTTTAAAAGTGAAGTAGGCCCATAAGAACTAGATGACACCATAAGAAAAATGGGTATTATAGAAGAAGAGGAGGGAGAAGGGAACAGAGAACATATATTGAGATAAATAATAGCTGAGAACTTCCCAAATCTGAGGAAGGAACTAGATTTACAACTCCACAAAGCTAATAGAGCACCTTATTATCTCTATGCAAAAAAATATCTTCTCCAAGACACATTATATTAAAACTGTCAAAAGTCAATGATAAAGAATTTTAAAGGCACCAGGGGAAAAAAACCCTAACCTACAAAGATACCCCCATTACACTTCAATAGATTTCCCAGCAGAAACTCTAAAGGCCAGGAGAAAGTGGAATGACATGTTCAGAATACTGAAGTTAAAAATTTCCAGCAAGAATACTCTATCCAGCAAAGTTATCCTTAAGGCATGAAAGAGAAATAAAAGCTTTACCAGACAAGCAAAAACTGAGGGATTTCACCACCACAAGACTTGTATTACAAGAAATGTTGAAAGGAACTCCTCAAACTAAAATGAAAATATGTAAGTATACAAAATTCTGATTAAGGTGATAGAATTAGAATACTGTAGCTCTTTGTTTTAGAATTATACATTAAAATCTCATCTATAGCATAAACATTAAAGGAAAACATTAAAATAACTCTAGCTACTACAACTTGGTAACAAAATCATAGCATAAAAAGAGATAATCTGTGAAATCAAAAATATGAAAGGGGAAGAACAAAAAGATAGAACCTTCATAGCAAATGAAGATAAAATGCTATCAGAAAATTATTTTATCAGTGAAATTTTAATGTAACTTCATGGTAACCACCACCCCCATGCATACACACACACACACACAAATCTACAGCAGAAACACCAAACAATAAAAAAAGGAAGGAATGAGAAAATCAGTATGGGAAAGAACCAACTTTACAAGGGTAAGCAGAAACAGAAGGTAAAATAAACAATAAAGAAACAAAATAACCAGAAAATAAAAGATAAAATAGCAGTAATAAATTCTTACATATCAATAATCACCATAAATGCAAATGTATTGAACTCATCAATCAAAAGGAACAGAGTGGCTGGAAGGATAAAAACAACACTCAACTGTAGTCTGCCTACAGGAGACTTATTTTAACTCTAAAGACACATACAGGCTCAAAGTGAGTGAATGGAAGATAATATTCCAGGGAAATAGAACAGAGGAGTAGCCATACTTGTATCAGACAAAGTAGACTTCAAGTCAAAAAGAGTGGTAAGAGACAAAGGTCATTATATAATGATAAAGGGATCAGTACATCAGATATAACAATTATAAATATATATGCTCCTAACACCTGAGTACTGAGGTATATTAAACAATTAACATATTTTAAGGGATAAATAGGTGATAGTACAGTAACTGTAGAGGACTTCAGTATCTCACTCTCAGTAATGGATAGATTGTCCAGACAGACTATCAACAAGCAAACATTGGAACTGAACCACAATTTTGAACAAATGTACTTAACAGCCATACACAGAATATTCCATCTAACAGAAGCAGAACACACATTTTTCTCAAGTGCACATGGAACATTCTCCAGGATAGATCATAGGATAGGTCATCAAACAAATCTTAGCAACTTTAAGAAAACTGAAATCATACCAACTATCTTTTCTGACCACAATAGTATAAATATAGAAAACAGTAGAGGAATGTGAGAAGATCTATAAATATGTGGAAACTAAAGAATGCACTTCTAAACAACTATTTGCTGAAAGAAGAAATCAGAAGGGAAATAAATTATCTCAAAACATTAAATGAAGTTATGGCATATTAAATATTGTGGGATGCAGCTAAAGCAGTTCTGACAGGAAAAAAAACTAAAAGTGACAAACCTTTAGCTAAACTAAGAAAAAAAGAAGAATCAAATAAAATTACAAAAAGGAGACTTTACAACTGACACTACAGAAATACAAGGAATCATGAGACTACAATGAGTAATTGTATGCCGACAAATTACATAACTTAGAAGAAATAAATACATTTCTAAAAATACACAACCTACTGAAACTGAATAAGGAAGAAATAGAAAATCTTAACAGACCAATAGCAAGAGATTGAATTAGTAAAAACAAAACAAACAACAAAACCCAAAACCCTAACACTGAAAACTACAGGACAAGATGGCTTCACTGGAGAATTCTACCAAACACTTAAACAAGAATTAACACCAATATTCCTCAAATTATTCCAAATTGTTGAGGAGGAGAGGACATTATAAACTCATTCTATGAGGCTAGCATTACTTTGATAACAAAACCAGATAAGGATACTACAAGAAAAGATAACTAAAGACCAATATTGCTAGTGAATATAGATGCAAAAATTCTCAACAGAATATTAGCAAACCAAATTCAAGAACACATCAAAAGGATTGTACACCATGTCCAAGCAGGATTTATCCCTGGGATTCAAGGATGGTTCAACCTATACAAATCAATAAATGTGATACATCACATTAATAAAATGAAAGATAATTATATTATCATCTCAATGGAAGCAGAACAAGCATTTAACAAAATATAACATCCTTTCATGATTGTTAACAGACTGGGTATAAAAGCAACATACCTCAACATAATAAAGGCAATATGCAATAAACCCACTGCTAACATTATGCTTAATGGAGAGAAATTAAAACCATTTCACCTAAGATCAGGATCAAGACAATGTTGCCTGCTCTCACCAATCCTATTCAATATAGTCCTGGAAGTCCTAGCTAGAATAATTAGACAAGACAAAGATAAAAGACATCCAAATTGGAAAGGAAGAAGTAAAACTGTCGTTATTTGCTGATGACATAATCCTTACAAACAGAAAAATCCCAAGGAGTAAGTCTATAAACCCTTGGAATTAATGATTTTAGTAAAGTAGCAGGATACAAAATCACAGCACATCAATCAATTTCACTCACGCTAATGAGGAAGCACCTGAAAAAGAAATAAAATCATCCTATTCACAAGAGCACCAAAAACAATAAAATACTTAAGAATAAATTAAACTGAGGAAGTGAAAAATTTGTATAATGAAAACTGTAAAACTTTGTGAAATAAATCAAAGAACACATCAGTGAAAAGTCATTCTCTGTTCAAGGATCAGTAGAATTAATATTTTTAAAATAGCAATATTAGCCAAAGCCATCTACAGACTCAATGCAAAGCCCATTCAAATACCAAAGGAAGTTTTCACTCAAATAGAAGAAACTGTCCTAAAATTTGTTGGGAATCAGAGCCTGAATAGCCAAAACAATCTTGAGAAAATAAAGCAGAGGTATCACCCTTCCAGATTTCACACTATACTACAAAGCTATAGTAATAAAAACAATATAGTACTGGCATAAAAATAGACAAACCAACCAGCGGAACAGACCAGAGAGCCCAGAATTAAATGCTGATATATATGGTCAGTTAACATTCAACAGGGAACCAAGAATACCCAATGAGGAAAGGGTAATCCTTCAACAAATGGTGCTGGGAAAACTGGAGAAACCCATTCAGAACAATGAAATTGGACCCCTTTTTTACTTTCAGGAAAATCAATTCAAATGTATCAAAGACTTAAGATGTAAGACCTGATACCATGAACCTCCTAGAAGAAAGCTCAGGGAAAAAGTTCATTGATACTGGTCTTGGCATTAATTTGGGGGGGGGGGGCATGATGCCAAAAGCACAGACAATATATGAAAAAAATCAACAAATATACAGCATACTCAAAAGCTTCTGCAGAGCAAAAGAGGCAATTAACAAAATAAAAAGACAACCTACAGAATGGGAGAAAATTTTTGCAAGCCATAAACCAGATAAGGGGTTAATATCCAAAATATATAAAGAGCTCAGTTAATGCAACAATAACAAAAAAAACAAATTAATATAATTAAAAATGGGCAGCAGAACTAAATAGACATTTCTCCAAAGAGACATAAAAATGTTCAACAGGCACATGAAGAGATACTCAACATTACTAATTGTCAGGGAAATAAAAATCAAAACCACAGTCGAAGGTTACTTCAAACTTATTAGGATGGCTACCATAAAAAAGACAATGGGAGAACAGTGCTGGCAAGGAAGGAGGTACTGAAAAGGGAACATTTATATGTCACTGATGGGAATGTAAATTGGCACAAACACTAGGGAAAACAATATGGAATTTCCTCAAAAAATTAAAAATACAGTCGGGAGTCAAGATGGCAGCATGAGTAGGACAGTGGGAATCCCCTCCCAAAAGCATATATATTTTTGAAAATACAACAAATACAACTAATCCTAAAAGAGAGACCAGAAGACACAGGACAACAGCCAGACTACATCCACACATGCAAGAGCCCAGCACCTGGTGAAAGGGGTAAGATACAAGCCCCGGCCCAGCGGGACCCAAGCGCCCCTCACCCCAGCTCCTGGCAGGAGGAGAGGAGTCAGAGCAGAGAGGGAGAGGGAGCCCAGGACTGCTAAACACCCAGCCCCAGCCATCTGCACCGGAATGCAGACACAGTGCATGCATGGAGGGCTGGAAACTAGGGAAACAGGGCAGCAAGACCTCTGAGTGGGTCCCGAAGCCAGTGCCCCTGTGACAAAGAAAAGTGAGTGCTTTTTGAAAGTCTTAAAGGGACAGGGATGCAACAGCTGGACGGAAACATCCCAGGTCACAGTCCAGCAGCTGGAAATTCCAGGGAAATCTGGGTGCACTAACACCCTGGGCAACAGCTCTGAGATCCCTCACAGAGGTAAACAGTCAAACAGCCCCCCGTCCATTACTCCTCCAGGGCCCTGCCAAAGCAGGGAAGGAGCCTGAGGCTGGCCACGCCCTCAGCAAGGGAGCTTCATCTATACCAGCCGGAAAAGATACAAAGAACCAGTCTACATGCAATTTCCCAACACAAGCCACAAGGGGATGCAGTTCTCCCAGTAAAGAAAGGCCAGGAGCCAAGTAGAAAGCTGATAGAAACATCAAGAGCACTCAACTGCACCTATCAACATGAAAAGGTAAAAAAATTTGATCCAGACAAGATTAACCCAGACAGCTTCGGCATCTGCTGCATCTTCCTCTGAGAAGGAACCTGGGGAGATAGATTTAACCAGTCTTTCTGAAAAAGAATTCAAAACAAAAGTCATAACCATGCTGATGGACTTGCAGAGAAATATGCAAGAACCAAGGAAGGAGAATACAGAAATAAAACAAGCTCTGGAAGGACTTCAAAACAGAATGGACAAGATGCAAGAGACCATTAATGGACTAGAAAACAGAGAACAGGAATGCAGAGAAACTGATGCAGAGAGAGATAAAAGGATCTCCAGGAATGAAAGAATTCTGAGAGAGCTGAGTGACCAATCTAAACAGAACAATATCCACATTATAGGGGTACCAGAAGAAGAGAGAGAAAAAGGGATAGAAAGTGTCTTTGAAGAAATAATTGCTGTAAACTTCCCCAAACTAGGGGAGGAAATGGCCTCTCAGACCACAGAGGTACACAGAACTCCCATGACAAGGGATCCAAGGAGGGCAACACCAAGACAAATAATAATTAAAATGGCAAAGATAAAAGACAAGGACAAAGTATTAAAGGCAGCCAGAGAGAAAAAAAAGGTCACCTACAAAGGAAAACCCATCAGGCTATCATCAGACTTCTCAACAGAAACCCTACAGGCCAGAAGAGAATGGCATGATATACTTAATGTAATGAAACAGAAGGGCCTCGAAACAAGACTACTGTATCCAGCATGATTATCATTTAAATATGAAGGAGGGATTAAACAATTCCCAGACAAGCAAAAGTTGAGGGAATTTGCTTCCCACAAACCACCTCTACAGGGCATCTTACAGGAACTGCTCTAGATGGGAGCACTCCTAAAAAGAGCACAGAAAAAAAACACCCAACATATGAAGAAGGGAGAAGGAGGAATAAGAAGAGAGAGAAATAAAGAATCATCAGACCATGTTTATAATGGCTCAATAAGCAAGTTAAGTTAGACAGTAAGATAGTAAAGAAGCTAACACTGAACCTTTGGTAACCACAAACTTAAAGCCTGCAATGGCAATAAGTACATACCTTTCAATAATCACCCTAAATGTAAATGGACTGAATGCACCAATCAAAAGACACAGAGTAATAGAATGGATAAAAAAGCAAGATCCATCCATATGCTGCTTACAAGAGACTCACCTCAAATCCAAACACATGCAAAGACTTAAAGGCAAGGGATGGAAAAAGATATTTCATGCAAACAACAGAGAGAAAAAAGCAGGTGTTGCAATACTAGTATCAGACAAAGCAGACTTCAAAATAAAGAAAGTAACAAAAGATAAAGAAGGACATTACATAATGATAAAGGGCTCAGTCCAACAAGAGGATATAACCATTATAAATATATATGCACCCAACACAGGAGCACCAACACATGTGAAACAAATACTAACAGAACTAAAGGAGGAAATAGAATGCAATGCATTCATTCTAGGAGACTTTAACACACCACTCACTCCAAAGGACAGATCCACCAGACAAAAAATAAGTAAGGACACAGAGGCACTGAACAACACACTGGAACAGATGGACCTAATAGACATCTACAGAACTCTACATCCAAAAACAACAGAATACACATTCTTCTCAAGTGCACATGGAACATTCTCCAGAATAGACCACATTCTAGGCCACAAAAAGAGTAAATTCCAAAAGATTGAAATTCTACCAACCAACTTTTCAGACCACAAAGGCATAAAACTAGAAATAAACTGTGCAAAGAAAGCAAAAAGGCTCACAAACACATGGACGCTTAACAAAGTGCTCCTAAATAATCAATGGATCAACCAACAAATCAAAATAGAGATCAAGGAATATATAGAAACAAATGACAACAACAACACAAAGCCCCAACTACTGTGGGATACAGCAAAAGCAGTCTTAAGAGGAAAGTATATAGCAATCCAGGCATATTTAAAGACGGAAGAACAATCCCAAATGAATGGTCTAATGTTACAATTATCGAAATTGGAAAAAGAAGAACAAATGAGGCCTAAGGTCAGCAGAAGGAGGTACATAATATCAGAGAAGAAATAAATAAAATTGAGAAGAATGAAACAATAGCAAAAATCAATGAAACCAAGAGCTGGTTCTTCGAGAAAATAAACAAAATAGATAAGCCTCTAGCCAGACTTATTAAGAGGAAAAGAGAGTCAACACAAATCAACAGAATCAGAAATGAGAAAGGAAAAATCACGACGGACCCCACAGAAATACAAAGAATTATTAGAGAGTACTATGAAAACCTATATGCTAACAAGCTGGGAAACCTAGGAGAAATGGACAACTTCCTAGAAAAATACAACCTTCCAAGACTGACCCAGAAAGAAACAGAAAATCTAAACAGACCAATTACCAGCAACGAAACTGAAGCGGTAATCAAAAAACTACCAAAGAACAATACCCCCGGGCCAGATGGATTCACCTCAGAATTTTATCAGACATACAGGGAAGACATAATACCCATTCTCCTTCAAGTTTTCCAAAAAATAGAAGAGGAGGGAATACTCCCAAACTCATTCTATGAAGCCAACATCACCCTAATACCAAAACCAGGCAAAGACCCCACCAAAAAAGAAAATTACAGACTAATATCCCTGATGAATGTAGATTCAAAAATACTCAACAAAATATTAGCAAACCGAATTCTGAAATACATCCAAAGGATCGTACACCATGACCATGTGGGATTCATCCCAGGGATGCAAGGATGGTACAACATTCGAAAATCCATCAACATCATCCACCACATCAACAAAAAGAAAGACAAAAACCACATGATCATCTTCATAGATGCTGAAAAAGCATTTGACAAAATACAACATCCATTCATGATAAAAACTCTCAGCAAAATGGGTATAGAGGGCAAGTACCTCGACATAATAAAGGCCATATATGATAAACCCACAGCTAACATCACACTGAACAGGGAGAAGCTGAAAGGTTTTCCTCTGAGATCGGGAACCAGACAAGGATGCCCACTCTCCCCACTGTTATTTAACATAGTACTGGAGGTCCTAGCCATGTCAATCAGACAAAACAAAGAAATACAAGGAATCCAGATTGGTAAGAAGAAGTTAAACTGTCACTATTTGCAGATGACATGATATTGTACATAAAAAAACCCTAAAGACTCCACCCCAAAACCACTAGAACTGATATCAGAATACAGCAAAATTGCAGGATACAAAATTAACACACAGAAATCTGTGGCTTTCCTATACACTAACAATGAACCAACAGAAAGAGAAATCAGGAAAACAACTCCATTCACAATTGCATCGGAAAAAATAAAATACCTAGGAATAAACCTAACCAAGGAAGTGAAAGACCTATACCCTGAAAACTATAAGACACTCTTAAGAGAAATTAAAGAGGTCACTAACAAATGGAAACTCATCCCATGCTCTAGACGAGGAAGAATTAATATCAAAATGGCCATCCTGCCCAAAGCAATATACAGATTCGATGCAATCCCTATCAAATTACCAACAGCTTTCTTCAATGAACTGGAACAAATAGTTCAAAAATTCATATGGAAACACCAAAGACCCCGAATAGCTAAAGCAATCCTGAGAAGGAAGAATAAAGTGTGGGGGAATCTCACTCTCCAACTTCAAGCTCTACTACAAAGCCACAGTAATCAAGACAATTTGGTGCTGGCACAAGAACAGAGCCACAGACCAGTGGAACAGATTAGAGACTCCAGACATTAACCCAAACATATATGGTCAACTAATATTCGATAAAGGGGCCATGGACATACAATGGGGAAATGACAGTCTCTTCAACAGATGGTGCTGGCAAAACTGGACAGCTACATGTAAGAGAATGAAACTGGATCACTGTCTAACCCCATACACAAAAGTAAATTCAAAATGGATCAAAGACTTGAATGTAAGTCATGAAACCATAAAACTCTTAGAAAAAAACATAGGCAAAAATCTCTTAGACATAAATATGAGTGATGTCTTCTTGAACATATCTCCCTGGGCAAGGGAAACAAATGCAAAAATGAACAAATGGATCTATATCAAGCTGAAAAGCTTCTGTACAGCAACGGACACCATCAATAGAACAAAAAGATATTCTCCAGTGTGGGAGAATATATTCGAAAATGACAGATCCAATAAAGGGTTGACATCCAAAATATATAAAGAGCTCACACACCTCAACAAACAAAAAGCAAATAATCCAATTAAAAAATGGGTAGAGAAGCTGAGTAGACAGTTCTCTAAAGAGGAAATTCAGATGGCCAACAGACACATGAAAAGATGCTCCACATCACTTGTCATCAGAGAAATGCAAATTAAAACCACAATGAGATATCTCACACCAGCAAGGATGGCTACCATCCAAAAGACAAACAACAACAAATGTTGGCGAGGTTTTGGAGAAAGGGGAACCCTTCTACACTGCTGGTGGAAATGTAAATTAGTTCAACCATTATGGAAGCAGTATGGAGGTTCCTCAAAATGCTCAAAATAGAAATACCATTTGACCCAGGAATTCCACTTCTAGGAATTTACCCTAAGAATGCAGCACTCCAATTTCAGAAAGACAGATGCACCCCTATGTTTATTGCAGCACTATTTACAATAGCCAAGAATTGGTAGCAACCTAAATGTCCATCAGTAGATGATTGGATAAAGAAGAGTGGTACATACACACAATGGAATATTATGCAGCCCTAAGAAAAAAACAAATCCTACCATTTTCAACAGCATGGATGGAGCTAGAGGGTATTATGCTCAGTCAAATAAGCCAGGCGGAGAAAGACAAGTACCAAATGATCTCACTCATATGTGGAGTATAAGAACAGAAGAAAACTGAAGGAACAAAACAGCAGCAGAAGCACAGAACCCAAGAATGGACTAATAGTTACCAAAGGGAAAGGAACTGGGGAGGACGGGTGGGTAGGGAGGGATAAGGGTGGGAAGAAAAGAAAGGGGGCATTATGATTAGCATGTATAGTGTCGGGCAGACACGAGGAAGGCTGTGCAACACAGAGAAGACAAGTAGTGATTCTACAGCATCTTACTATGTTGATGGACAGTGACTGTGAACAGGAATGTGGGGGGGGACTTGGTGAAGGGGGGAGCCTAGTAAACATAATGTCCTTCATATAATTGTAGATTAATGATACCAAAAAAAAATTAAAAATAAATCTAGTGTATAATCCAGCAATTCCACTTCTAGCTATATATCCAAAGGAAATGAAAACAGGATGTCAATAAGATATATGTACTCTCATGTTTATTACAGCATTATTCCCAACAGCCAAGATGTAGAACCAGTCCAGATGCCTATGAATGAATGAAAGGATAAAAAATACATTTTTCATATGCATGACAGAATATTATTCAACCCTGCGAAAAGAAGATATCTTCCTATTTGCAACAACATTTATGAACCTGGAGCACATTATACTAAGAGATATACGCCAGACTATCTGATATCAATTATCAAACCTATAATGAGTAGTAAATAAGCCACTGAGATCTAACATACAGTATAATGAATATAGACAGTAATATTGTACTGTAATGATGTAATATGACAAAATATCAGTACATTGGCAATCACATTACAATGTATAAATGTATCAAAGTAACATGATATTTACCATAAACTTAAACAATGTTACATGTCAAAGGTGTTTAAAAAATAAAAATAAAATAAATAAATGACCCTGGATTGAACAACATGAGGGACCCTACACCTCCTGTCTATTCCTTTTCTTTCTTCTTTCCTAAATGTAGTTACCTGCTCCATTTCTTTAGGAGGAGCACAGGTTCTCAGACAGGAATTCTCAGTGCCTATGTGATGATTCCAACCTTGGGTGGCATTCTGTTGAGTAAGGGCCATTCATTCAGTAACATTTATTTTTTCTAGAACAAAGATATCCCAGAGACTTGTGATGAAGTCTTAATATTTCAGAAAAAACAAATAGGGGACAGGTAGAAAAATACCTTTTTTTCTTGCATTTGCTGTATACCTTCTAGCTTATATATTTTATTTTTTATGGTTATTTTCATAGCCCTATGAAACAAACACAATCATTTTTGATATTTTACTTGGTAAAGAAAGCAAGACTCAGAGACCTAACAAATGAGTAGGAAATGAAAGCAAGAACTTTAAAGTCCTGTTCCTTCCATGCCCACCCCATTAACCATCTTACCAAAGTTTGTTTTCCTAGGAAACTTTTCTGTAATTTTAAATAAGATGCCTACCAGTGCCACTGATAGGAAAGTGTAATCACTTTAAGAGGGGAGAGAAAAATGGATCCAGAAGCCATTGCCCATCATCTCCTATCAGGGATCAAGCAAGGAGGAAAAGGTGAGGGCTTCCATTACACCTCTGCAGTACTGGTAACATTTTCAAGTATTCCTGAAGCCCTGAGTTATTGCTTGGCACAACTGAAGCTGTGGAGGGTAGAAAATAACACTGTCATAAATTTAAGAGTGTAAGGTCCTGTCTTTGTCTAGAGACACAGATAAAAATCCCATTGTAATTTGTACATTGTATGGGTTGTTAAGGAATTACTTCCTACACAGTATAATATTATGTGTGTGTATATATATGCATATACATATATATATACACACTTATATTAAAATATGCCTAGCAAATAAATAGGACCTAGAATGTAAACAATGACAGGAAGGTCTCAGATTTATGGCATCCCCTTGGATATGTCCCAGCATTTCAAATTCAAACTATTTCTGCCTCTGTCCTTTGTCCTCTGTCGTGTCTTATGATGCCAGTGGGGACATAAAACAGGGCCTTTCAAAGACTTAGCTTAATACAGGAAAAGTTCACCTAGTGCAGGGACAGTATGTATTCCAGGGAGTGGCCTATTCAAGACATGGGTCTCATTCATCTCAGGAATCTTAAAGCCCAGAGAACTTCATATTTTTACAGCGTTGTTTGATTTTTTAAAATTTTGAAGGCTTCTATAGAGTGAATGTTTGTGTCCCTTCCAAATTCACAAGTTAAATTCTAATGCTCAATGTCATAGTGTTGGGAGGTGAGGCTTTGGGAGGTGATTAGGTCATGAGGGTGGAGCCCTCATGAATAGAATCCGTAACCTTAAAAAAGGCACTCTTGGGATCTCCCTCACCCCTGCCCACTATATGAGGATGCAGCAAGAAAGATGGCTGTCTGTGAGCCAGGAGCAGGCCCTCACCAAGCACTGGGTCTGCTGGAACCTTAACCTGGGACTTCCCGGCCTCCAGAGCTGTGAGAAATAAATGTATTTTTTATAAGCCACCCCCTCTATGGTAATTTGTTATAGCAGCCTGAATGAACTCAGATAGGGGTTGAAGTCACATCAACCATGTCAGCTTAATATTGGCCATGTGTAGACATCAGTCCTAATTAATAATTATTTTCCATCCTGTGTATTACATCATAGTTCTCCCCCACCTCCTTGTCTCTTATCTGCTATCTTCAGCTAGAGTCACCTAAAGGAACAGAATGTTCAGAGAATGCAAAATGGGCTCCAGACACGAGCCCACACACTGTCAGCAGTGTTATCAGCATCAGCAAAGAGAGAGTGCAGCATTTAAATCAAATTGATTTTTTCAAATCATGAGTTATTCATTGGAAAATGGGAGAATGAAGATAACCAGAATTTTTTATCTTTTATTTAAGTAGATAGCATAATTTTCTTCTAGAAATAGTGTGTTTGAAGATAACAACCCATAGTAGCTTAAAAGCTATCTATTCGTTAGACAATCAGGTAGTATAATCTTTATTGTTATCGTAGTAAAAGTAATTATTTGCTAAAAAGGCATGAGCATATTTTCTTCTTTGTTACTGTTCCCGTTCCTTACTCTTATGTAACACTTAATGTTTTTTCAAAATACTTCCACTATGGTATTTTATTTAGTCTGAAGAGATGTTTTCCAGCTCTCAAAAGGACAATATTAACAACATAGCCTTTCATAATAAAAAGGTAATAAATAAAATGCTTGCAGAAATGAAAACATTACTAAAGGTAGATGAAACTTTTAAGAAATAAGGACTCAAGCCCCCTGTCCCAGATGGTGGGATGGTTCCCTGGACCACCACTGCAATCATTTACAAACAGCTCAGTTTTAAGCACCCTTTAAGTACTGCATGTGTTTTAAGTCATTTCATCGCTAAAACAGTCCTATGAGTTTTGTCAATTCATGATCACAACAACCCTTTATTTTACAGATGAAAAACTGAGTCACAGACACAATAAGTAATTTGCCCAAGTTACTCAGCTAGGAAGCTAGCATTTGAACCCAAGGAATCCTGAACTTAAGTTTGCATTTTCTTGCATAGCTTATCAGCAGAATTTGGTGTGGAGTAGAGGAAGAATTCATCTTTGAAAAACTCAACTCAAATACTGAAAATATACTTGTTCTCATCTAACTTTAATCTCCCTTTCCCATCCTCTCTTCTTTAAGCAGCACTGTTGAATGTTAATGAGCCTATATTTTATTCAACCTCAGCCAGTCATTTGGGGGTAATTAATCTGAGTTTTCCACAGCCAGCCTCTCTTTTAATGAGTAAACTTTGAGCAAAGCATGCTTCCACCACTGGGTATTTGCTTCTACTTGTAGAGGCGAATGAGCGGCATATATTTAGTTGCTATTTTGTTGTCCTTGTTACTGGATTCAGTAGTAAAGATGAATGGGGAAATCATTAATCAAAGTGTAACAATTCATTTTAGCAGTGGATTGTGAAAACCCTGACACACACAGACACCTAAACCCATCAACAAAAGACAAACAGAGCTGAGGATTTGCACAACTGACATGTAGGCACTAGTCATTCTATGACAGTCAGTGGTATTGAAATAGAAACGTCAGCAAGCCATTTGCTCTTTCAGGAATGACCTGCATAAGTATTAAGTATAAAAACAGAATCAGGTTTCTTTCCCCACCTCCGTTAATTTTTCTTCCCTTCTTTTTACCATGCTTGAGGATTGAGGGCATCCTTAAATTTTGTCTCTGAGTATATCTAGTTCTAGTTTCCCAAGATCCTATAAATTTATGGGACATCCTTTAAACCCTTGTACATGTCTCAAAGAGTTGAGTGTAGGAATGATGCACTGCTTCAGAGTATGTACCTAAGAATAGTTTGGGGTGCAGGATGGCCCAGTGGGTATGGCTTGGGCTTAGGGAAGAGATGGATAAGCCTTTAGGAAAATGTACACCAGAAGGCTCAGTGTCCCCAACCCCTTTTGCAACTTGCTGTGTTATGAATCATGGTGGATATATCAGAGTCCTCGAAAGTTGAATATTTATATGGTAATTGTGTGTGTGTGTGTAGACTCCTGCACTCAACTTTGCTTGCACCGTTCCATCTTCAGCCTGCCACTGGGGAGGGCTAGGGAAGGGCTGGGAGGGAGGCACTGGGTAGGCGGGGGAGGCAGATCTGCCATGGCATGTGGCTTGTATACCCTTGTAATTTTTGCATATTATGTCTAAAGAGTGCAACATGTTGGGAAAAAATTGCAAAAGCTTTGGAGCCAGACAGCCAAGGCCTTTGACTACAGCTCAGCTATTTATTCCTTGTCTGTCATTGGGCAACTTCTCTTCCAAAGTCTCAGTTTACTCTTTTGTGAAGTGGGAATGGCACCATATAACCTGTAACAATATCGTGGAAATTTAATAAAATTATGTATTTAAAGGGCTAAACCAGAGCCTGGTGCATGACAGTCATAAAATCGATGGAAACAAATATTAGAAATCTTAAACTATACCTATTAAGCAGTAGTTTACCAAATTGAGTATCCTAACAGAATTAACTGAATAATTAAGTCAAAAGACTGAACCTGATTGATTTTAACCAAATCTGACCAATTTCCACCCATGTCAGATTCAAGTTGTTTGACAGGTGGTGGGTTTTTGTTGTTGCTGTTGATCGTTACGGATTCAGACTTAACACAAATATTCTGATAGTTACCCAGCTACAGAACTACAGCAATGTGCAAAAACCTGGTTTCAAAAATATTGGTGAAAAGGGTGTATTTTTTCATGTATTTTTATAAATAGTACATAGCAAGGAACCTTCTAAATAAGAAAGGGAGGGCATGTCCTGGGAGTATATAAGTCAATGTCAAGAGCTGAACGCAGGATAAATCCCTTGCATCCTCACTTCAGATCACTCCCAAAGCAAACCAAGGTAGGGGAATGGAAAAAAATTACAGAATGAAGTGATTAGAAAAAGGTAACCAGTTGGTTTTTTCCCCAGGATTATTTGGAAATATGAAATATCCTTCTCCTTTGCATCATGCGTGTGTTCTTTAACTACAAAATAAAGATGGAAGCATATGAAACACTCAAAAGAGCTTGTTGATGAGTAATTCAAAAGGATCCGACAGGAGTAGTGTATGTGTTATATGTAATTCACTGCACATATAATGATTGCACTTAGTGTCAGTCCATTAAGAAACATCTGCCTTTGCAACTGCCACCAGGCTAAATTATATTTGTGCCTTAGAGGACATCTCCAGTGTACATAAATAATATATATTAAGAGGTTTTTATGGATAAATTTAAAATGTGTCCTATTCTTTAGTTCCGTTGAAAACATACTCATTGCTCAAGAGCATTTGATACAATTTCAGTTTATTATGATTAACCTGTTCTGATTTTAAATCTCACCCAGCAAACTAGTGAATACCATTTTTAGCAGCACATCTTAAAATTAATTCTTTAAAAATTTATAATCAGTCTCCTCGAAATTCATTTTCTTGATGCATTGTAGTAGTCTCTACCAAGGGTCTTTGAGAACCATTTTAATCTAAAGTTAAGTGTTACCTATCAAAATTTATAAAATGCTAAGAAAAAGCATCTCCAAAACCTGCTAACTATCCTATTGATTGTGACTAGTGGGGGCTCACATTTACATTAAAATAACATTTTGTTATTTTAATAAAGGCAAAATATTTTCCTTTATCCTTTGTTTCAAAGAATATACAGATAAATCTGTACATGAAGGGGGAGTGTTATAACTTCACTAGATTTATCTGTCAATTTGTTACCATTGGAAGAAATCATATAGAAAGAAATGGATTTATTAAAAGCACCTGCATATGTGTATTATGATATCACAAATTATTTAATAATAGCTAAAGTTATTTCAAATATAAAAAAAAAATATGTATGTTGGAAAAATTCCCAGATGGAAATCTTACAAAGGGATATTAGAGAAAAGAAGACGTGCCTGGGCTCAGGCAGAGGGTATAAAACAATTGATGGGAATAAAGAGGAGGAGGGAAAGGAGTTTTCCTGGGTTGACCAAAGGCCTGAGAAGAGCACATGAGTGGCAACAAGGTGAAAGGAGAAGAACTGGTTTTGAGTATGGGCTCTGCCCCTCACTGGTGGGATGGCTGTGGGCAAGTGGTTCAGTTATACTGGCCCTCAGTTCATTTTTCAATGAAGAGGGAAGATTTGACCAAGGGATATTCAGAGTCCTTACTTGTGCTAATGACATTATTCCAACATCCAAGGTTAGGATGTGCTCTGCCTCATTGTTCCTAGTGCCTGATTATGGGAATAAAACCTGGGATTATTTTTCCTGACACCTTTCTTCTTCAATTGCAGTTTGCATGTTACCACTTGAATTGTTTTACACTACCACTGCTTTGCATAATTTATGAAGTGTTATTTTCAAGGACAATTTTGGTATTTAAATGACCTTATTTCTCAGAGAATGTATTATTCAGAAATTGTTATGTCCAAATTACAGAATCATAAGATATTAGAGTATAAAGGGCCCTTAGAGTAAACTGTTGTTTAGTGGAATTTTATTTCTTTTAATTTTTGATCAATACTTTATCACTCAATATGATAAAAGCTCCAAAATAGAAATAGCTACACAAATGATCATTGAGTTGAAAATGAAAGTGTCAATTTACATACAATCTAATGAAGCTGATTGTTACTGAAGAGTAGTCAGCCATAATCGTCAGCAGTTCTACTTTTAACATGAAACTGGTCCTATACTACTAGAGTATACAATTTAACAAAGCAGCTTCTATACATGTTTAAGACTGACTTTATCAAAATGTAACTGTCAAGTTTCTGTTTCTATATCCCCTTTGGCTTCATAATTATTGTCCCCATAAAAGCTCATATTGATTGAGCCCTTTCCGTGTACAAGAGGGTCTTGGGTCAGCTTTCCCCAGAACTGGACTTTAAGATGGGGAAATGGTCTTGTGATTAATGCCCGTAAGAGAGTGAGGAAAGCAAGATTAGAGGAAGGAGAAGGTGGGCTTCCATGTAGTCATAGGACCGGTCTCTGCCTTTCCCATGGGCAGCTGTGGGCCTGGCCTTCAGAGTTGTCCTGAAATGATATAAGGAGGCTGTGACTTTATACTCTCTCATTGACCAAGCACCAGGTGTAGGATACACTCAGGAGAGGCAGATGTCCGGCTGAGAGCAATTCCGAGAGACTGACTCAACTGGCCATGTGTGTTTCAGTCCAGAAGGGGAATCCCCATAATCAGGCACTAGGCCATGTCCCTTACATGGCATATCTTCTTTAATCATAGCATTAACTCTATAGTTAGCTATTATGACTGACCTATTATTATCAAGAGGAGACAGAGGCTTAGAGAATTAATTTCATCAAGATCACACAACAGTAAGTGGGTGTGACTAGGTTTTTAGCTCTCTGACCAAAGTCTGAGCCCTTACTTCTCTCTGTCTTCCAAGGTCATGACCAACAGATACCGACCCCCTGAAACAACCATGTTATCTTGAACTAGGTAATGCATTGTAGTTAAGTTCCAAATTCATGACAATACCATGGCAGGGTTATATCAACCTCAGATACACCTCCATCATATTAAACAACTTCTTTCTGTCCTCTAGGTATCTGAAATACTGTGGCATATTACTTACAGTAAATAGTAGTCTTATTCTGTAGGGTAAACTGTTCTACATCTAACATTTGGTTCATGTACACATTTTGTTAAAACATGGCTTTTCTATTGAGCTCCATAGCCCTGAAAATCACTGTCTTCAGTTACAGAATTTGGGAACAGTGTTTGTGCAGATGGCAGGAAGGGGTTGATATGGAGTGTATATAATCTCCATCACCTATTCAGAAAAAATAAGTCTCAAACAATATAATATATATAAAGTATCTTGATAGATATTTATTAGCTACCGGATGTAACATATTAAAAAGTAACAAAGAGTAATTATGAAAGAGCCAGTGTTCAAAAAGTTGACACTAGCCCAACTCTTCATTTGATTCTGGGTAAAATCTTTGAATAAAATGGCATATTTAAGTTACAATTTTCCTCCAAAAATATGTTTATATAGTTTGTGTTGATGTGACTTACACACAATTTGTCTTTATAACATGTGTGTCTGTCTAAATGACTCCCCCCACAAATTAGCTTGCCTTTTTTTTCACCCCAAGCCTAATTCTTATCAGTCTCTGATCTTCTGAAGCACAATGAACAGGTTCTTAGATGGTGAACAAATTCTTGCATAGTGAATAAGTTCTTACATGGTGAACAGTACAAGGGCAGTCATCACAGAAACTTTTGGTTTTGATCATGCATTATGAACTATAAACATTCAGGTCAAATATGAATATTCGTTTCATTTTTATACTTGATTTATATGTGAATCCCACATTTCTCCCTTATTATTATTATTATTATTATTTTTTTAATAAAATGCAGAAGTGGTAAGTAGATGCAAGATAAAGGTAGAAAACATAGTTTAGTGCTGTAAGAAAGCAAATGTAGATGATTAGGTGTGTGCCTATAGACTAAGTATTAATCCAAGCCAGACAAGGGCAACAAAACATCCACAGATGCAGAAGATTTCTCTCAAAATAGGGGGGTGAGGTTCTAAGCCTCACCTCTGTTGATCCCCAATTTCTCACCTGATGGCCCCCCTGCGACTGTGCCTGTCTTAGGTTGTTCCTCCCTTGAGGAATCTTAGCTGTCTCTGGCTAACCAGTCATCTTCCGGGGCCATACAGGGAAATGTAAAGTTGGTAAGTGAGAGAGAGGCCATATTGTTTGAAAAGGTTAGCTTTTTACTTCTTTGCAGATTTATGCCCTGTGGCTTTTATGCCCAGCATTTGTCTTGAGGTATCTTTACCACTTGGAAGAATTATGATACTCGGTAAATTTGATATGAGGCACGAATTCTATTTAAGGGTTGTAATTAGGAAGGAAGAAGAAAAGCTATAGAAGTAGCAAATGGAAGAAAACATGGGAAGATTGGTTATTTCTTTGACATATCTTCTTGTAGAGTAACTTAAGCATGTATAGGTTTTAAACTACTAACTAATTTGCACACACACATTAACATAATAGGAATACAGTTACATAACCAAAGCAGATCTACAATTACCAGCCATCTCCAGTAACACCAAGAAAACCAGTTAGGCACCCTAAGTATTTGTGAGAACGTATCTATGATATGATGGATATTGTCTAACTGAATTTGAATAGTTTGAGAAAAATCAGACAATTTAAAACAACACATTCCTGGGAATGCTTCACATCCCATATGTTCTTTTAACAGTAGATAGTCTATAGTTGTAAGATTTTGGAGTGCTACAACTTGCACTTCTCCTAATTCTTGGTTGAGTTCCAACAGTATAGATCCAGTCAAATTTGTTGTTTTACTGTATGCAAAGGCCAGCTTAGATATCTCCTTCTTCATTCCAATGGCAATTCCAGGAACCAGTGGGATGAATGCAGCTACAACTGCAACAGTGTCAGGATCTTTGTTGAAGTTTTTTGATGATCATCTTCTGAAATGACTCTTCCAGAGAATGTTGATGTTGGAACTTCTTCTTCATATCGTATCTTAGTTCGTTTTCTGGGTAGCCAAATTAGGCTTTGACTCTCTGTATAAACACAAACAGACCCTTTGCCCACACTTTGATATGCCCTTTATACCATTGTGAAGAACTTATTGGAGGTCACCACACAGGAACTGCTTTTTTTTTTAAGAGAAATGATTATTATCAGAAAAATATACTTCCACAGCTGATCATCTGACACCCTTTAAATGATCAAAATTAAGGATATTTAAAGCATGCATTAATTGTTGATTTACAGTTACGTTTATCGAATTAGGGAGTAATTCCCTTTCTTTCTTTTTTTTTGTTATCATTAATCTACAATTACATGAAGAATATTATGTTTACTAGGCTCTCCCCTATACCAGGTCCCCCTTATAAACCCCTTTACAGTCACTGTCCATCAGCATAGCAAAATGCTGTAGAATGACTACTTGTCTTCTCTGTGTTGTACAGCCCTCCCCTTTCTCCCACCCCCCCTTTATGCATGCTAATCTTAATACCCCCCTTCATCTCCGCCCCCCTTATCCCTCCCTACCCACCCATCCTCCCTAGTCCCTTTCTCTTTGGTACCTGTTAGTCCATTCTTGTATTCTGTGATTCTGCTGCTGTTTTGTTCCTTCAGTTTTTCTTTTGTTCTTATACTCCACAGATGAGTGTAATCATTTGGTATTTCTCGTTCTCCTCTTGGCTTATTTCACTGAGCATAATACACTCTAGCTCCATCCATGTTGTTGCAAATGGTAGGATTTGCTTTTTTCTTATGGCTGAGTAATATTCCATTGTGTATATGTACCACATCTTCTTTATCCAATCATCTAATGATGGACCCTTAGGTTGCTTCCAATTCTTGGCTATTGTAAATAGTGCTGCAATACATAGGGGTGCATCTGTCTTTTTCAAAATTGAGTGCTGCGTTCTTAGGGTAACTTCCTAGGAGTGGAATTCCTGGGTCAAATGGTAAGTTTATTTTGAGCAATTTGAGGAAGCTCCATACTGCTTTCCACGATGGTTGAACTAATTTACATTTCCACCAGCAGTGTAGGAGGGTTCCCCTTTCTCCACAGCCTCAGCAACATTTGCTGTTGTTTGTCTTTTGTTTGTGAGGTGATATGTCATTGTAGTTTTAATTTGCATTTCTCTGATTATTAGCGATGTGGAGCATCTTTTCATGTGTCTGTTGGCCATCTGTATTTCTTTTTTGAAGAACTGTCTGTTCAGTTCCTCTGCCCATTTTTTAAGTGGATTGTTTGTTTTTTGTTTGTTGAGCTGGGTGAGCTCTTTATATATTCTGGACGTCAAGCCTTTATCGGATCTGTCATTTTCAAATATATTCTCCCATACTCTAGGGTTCCTTTTTGTTCTATTGATGGTGCCTTTTACTGTACAGAAGCTTTTCAGCTTAATATAGACCCACTTGATCATTTTTGCTGTTGTTTTCCTTGCCCGGGGAGATATGTTTAAGAAGAGGTCACTCATGTTTATGTCTAAGAGGTTTTTGCCTATGTTTTTTTCTAAGAGTTTTATGGTTTCATGACTTACATTCAGGTCTTTGATCCATTTTGTATTTACTTTTGTGTATGTGGTTAGACAATGGTCCGGTTTCATTCTCCTACATGTAGCTGTCCAGTTTTGCCAGCACCATCTGTTGAAGAGACTGTCATTTTGCCATTGTATGTCCATGGCTCCTTTATCAAATATTAATTGACCATATATGTTTGGGTTAATGTCTGGAGTCTCTAATCTGTTCCACTGGTCTGTGGCACTGTTCTTGTGCCAGTACCAAATTTTCTTGATTACTATGGCTTTGTAGTAGAGCTTGAAGTTGGGGAGTGAGATCCCCCCTACTTTATTCTTCTTTCTCAGGATTGCTTTGGCTATTTGGGGTCTTTGGTGTTTCGATATGAATTTTTGAATTATTTGCTCCAGTTCATTGAAGAATGTTGCTGGTAATTTGATAGGGATTGCACCAAATCTGTATATTGCTTTGGGCAGGATAGCCATTTTGACAATATTAATTCTTCCTAGCCATGAGCATGGGATGAGTTTCCATTTTTTAGTGTCCCTTTTAATTTCTCTTAAGAGTTACTTGTAGTTTTGAGGGTATAGGTCTTTCACTTCTTTGGTTAGATTTATTCCTAGGTATTTTATTCTTTTTGATGCAATGGTGAATGGAATTGTTTTCCTGATTTCTCTTTCTATTGGTTCATTGTTAGTGTATAGGAAAGCTACAGATTTCTTTGTGTTAATTTTGTATCCTGCAACTTTGCTGTATTCCGATATCAGTTCTAGTAGTTTTGGAGTGGAGTTTTTAGGGTTTTTTATGTACAGTATCATATCATCTGCAAATAGTGACAGTTTAACTTCTTCTTTACCAATCTGGATTCCTTGTATTTCTTTGTTTTGTCTGATTGCCGTGGCTGGGACCTCCAGTATTATATTAAATAACAGTGGGGAGAGTGGGCATCCCTGTCTGGTTCCCAATCTCAGAGGAAATGCTTTCAGCTTCTCGCTGTTCAGTATAATGCTGGCTGTGGGTTTATCATATATGGCCTTTATTATGTTGAGGTACTTGCCCTCTATACCCATTTTGCTGAGAGTTTTTATCATGAATGGATGTTGAATTTTGTCAAATGCTTTTTCAGCATCTATGGAGATGATCATGTGGTTTTTGTCTTTCTTTTTGTTGATGTGGTGGATGATGTTGATGGACTTTCAAATGTATCATCCTTGCATCCCTATGATGAATCCCACTTGGTCATGGTGTACGATCCATTTGATGTATTTTTGAATTCGGTTTGCTAGTATTTTGTTGAGTATTTTTGCATCTACGTTCATCAGGGATATTGGTCTGTAGTTTTCTTTTTTTGGTGGGGTCTTTGCCTGGTTTTGGTATTAGGGTGATGTTGGCTTCATAGATTGAGTTTGGGAGTATTCCCTCCTCTTCTATTTTTTGGAACACTTTAAGGAGAATGGGTATTATGTCTTCTCTGTGTCTGATAAAATTCCGAGGTAAATCCGTCTGGCCCGGGGGTTTTGTTTTTGGGTAATTTTTTGATTACCGTTTCAATTTCTTTGCTCGTAATTGGTTTGTTTAACTTTTGTGTTTCTTTCTTTGTCAGTCTTGGGCCGTTGTATTTTTCTAGGAAGTTGTCCATTTCCTCTAGGTTTTCCAGCTTGTTGGAATATAGGTTTTCATAGTAGTTTTTAATAATTCTTCGTATTTCTGTGGAGTCTGTCATGATTTTTGCATTCTCATTTCTGATTGTTTTGATTTGTGTTGATTCTTTTATTCTCTTAATAAGTCTGGCTAGAGGCTTATCTATTTTGTTTATTTTCTCAACGTACCAAGTCTTGGTTTCATTGATTTTTGCTATTGTTTTATTCTTCTCAATTTTGTTTATTTCTTCTTTTATCTTTATTATGTCCCTCCTTCTGCTGACTTTAGACCTCATTTGTTCTTCTTTTTCCAGTTTCAATAATTGTGATGTTAGACTATTCATTTGGGATTGTTCTTCCTTCTTCAAGTGTGCCTGGATCACTATATACTTACCTCTTAAGATTGCTTTCGCTGCTTCCCACAGAATTTGGGGCTTTGTGTTGTTGTTGTCATTTATTTCTATATATTCCTTGATCTCTATTTTGATTTGTTCATTGATCCATTGATTATTTAGGAGCATGTTGTTAAGCCTCCATGTGTTTGTGAGCCTTTTTGTTTTCTTTGTAGAATTTATTTCTACTTTTATCCCTTTGTGGTCTGAAAAATTGGTTGGTAGAATTTCAATATTTTGGAATTTACTGAGGCTCTTTTTGTGAGCTAGTATGTGGTCTATTCTGGAGAATGTTCCATGTGCACTTGAGAAGAATGTATATCTTGTTGCTCTTGGATGTAGAGTTCTATAGATGTCTATTAGGTCCATCTGCTCTACTGTGTTGTTCAGTACTTCCTTGTACTTACTTATTTTCTGCCCGGTGGATCTATCCTTTGGGGTGAGTGGTGTGTTGAAGTCTCCTAAAATGAATGCATTGCAGTCTTTTTCCCCCTTCAGTTCTGCTGGTATTTGTTTCACATATGCTGGTGCTCCCGTGTTGGGTGCATATATATTTAGAATGGTTATATCCTCTTGTTGGACTGAGCCCTTTATCATTATGTAGTGTCCTTCATTATCTCTTGTTACTTTCTTTGTTTGATGTCTATTTTATCTGATATTAGTACTGAAACCCCGGCTTTCTTCTCACTGTTGTTTGCCTGAAATATGTTTTTCCATTCCTTGACTTTTAGTCTGTGCATGTCTTTGGGTTTGAGGTGAGTTTCTTGTAAGCAGCATATAGATGGGTCTTTCTTTTTTATCCATTCTATTACTCTGTGTCTTTTGATTGGTGCATTAAGTCCATTTACATTTAGGGTGACTATTGAGAGATATGTACTTATTGCCATTGCAGGCTTTAAATTCGTGATTACCAAAGATTCAAGTTTAGCCTCTTTAGTATCTTACTTCCTTACATACCTTGCTTATTGAGCTCTTATATACACTGTCTGGAGATTTTTTCTTCTCTCCCTTCTTATTCTTCCTCCTCCATTCTTCATATGTTGTGTGTTTTGTTCTGTGCTCTTTTTAGGAGTGCTCCCATCTAGAGCAGTCCCTGTAAGAGGCCCTGTAGAGGTGGTTTGTGGGAAGCAAATTCCCTCAGCTTTTGCTTGTCTGGGAATTGTTTAATCCCACCATCATATTTAAATGATAGTCATGCTGGATACAGTATCCTAAGTTCAACGCCCTTCTGTTTCATTATATTAAATACATCATACCATTCTCTTCTGGCCTGTAGGGTTTCTGTCAAGAAGTCTGATGATAGCCTGATGGGTTTTCCTTTATAGGTGACCTTTTTCTCTCTCGCTGCCTTTAAAACTCTTTTCTTGTCCTTGATCTTTGCCATTTTAATTATTATGTGTCTTGGTGTTGTCCTCCTTGGATCCTTTCTGTTGGGGTTTCTATGTATTTCCTTGGTATGTTCGATTATTTCCTCCCCCAGTTTGGGCAAGTTTTCAGCAATTATTTCTTCAAAGACACTTTCTATCCCTTTTCCTCTCTCTTCTTCTTCTGGTACCCCTATAATATGGATATTGTTCCTTTTTGATTGGTCACACAGTTCTCTTAATATTGTTTCATTCCTGGACATCCTTTTCTCTCTCTCTATGTGAGCTTCTATGCGTTCCTGTTCTCTGGTTTCTATTCCATCATTGGCCTATTGCATCTTATCCATTCTGCTTATAAATTCTTCCAGAGTATGTTTCACTTCTGTAATCTCCTTCCTGGCATCTGTGATCTCCCTCTGGACTTCATCCCATTGCTCTTGCATTTTTCTCTGCATCTCCGTCAGCATGTTTATGATTTTTATTTTGAATTCTTTTTCAGGGAGACTGGTTAGGTCTGTCTCCTTCTCTGGTGTTGCCTCTGTAATCTTGGTTTGCCTGTAATTTTGCCTTTTCATGGTGATAGAAATAGTTTGCAGAGCTGGAATGAGTGACGGCTGGAAGGACTTCCCTTCTTTTTGGTTTGTGGCCTTCCTCTCCTGGGAGACCAGTAACCTCTAGTGGCTTGTGCTGGGCAGCTGCGCACAAACAGGGTTTCTGCTTCCTTCCTGGTTGCTATGGAGTTTATCTCCGCTGTTGCTGTGGGTCTGGCCTGGCTTGGGCTGCTGCCCCAAAATGGTGGAGCCACATTAGATGGGGGCAGCCGGGAGGGTATTTATCTCTGTAAGGGACCTCCATGCTCCCTGCTGCCCAGGGGGTTAGAGTGCCCAGAGATCCCGAGATTCCCTACCTCTGGATTAAGTGTCCCACCCTGCCCGTTTAAGACTTCCAAAAAAGCACTCACCAAAACAAAAAAACAACAACAACAAAAATAAATTAAATAAATAATTCAAAAAAAAAAAGAAAAAAAAACGCTTGCTGTTCTTTATCCTCTGGCTCTGGCCTCAGGCACCCACTTACCAGTCTTGCTGCCCTGTTTCCCTAGTATTGGGGTCCCTGTCCCTTTAAGACTTCCAAAAACTTCTCACCAAAAAATAAATAAATAAATAAATGAAATGAAATAAAATAAAATAAAATTAAATTAAATTAAAAAAAAAGAGAAAATGGCCACTCGCTTTTCTTTGTTCTCCTGCACCAGCCTCAGGCACCTGCTCACCAGTCTTGCTGCCCTGTTTCCCTAGTATTGGGGTCCCTGCCCCTTTAAGACTTCCAAAAAGCGCTCACCAAGAAGAAATAAAATAAAAATAAATAAATAAATAAAAATGGCCGCTCGCTTTTCTTTGTTCTCCAGCGCCGGCCTCCGGTACCCACTCACCGGTCTTGCTGGCCTGTTTCCCTAGTATCCAGGACCCCACGCATGCACTGTGTCTGCACTCTGGTCTGGATGGCTGGGGCTGGGTGTTCAGCAGTCCTGGGCTCCCTCTCCCTCCCCGCTTCAACTTCTCTCCTCCTGCCAGGAGCTAGGGGGAGGGGCGCTCATGTCCCACAGGGCTGGGGCTTGTATCTTACCCCCTTCGTGAGGCACTGGGTTCTTGCAGGTGTGGATGTGGTCTGGATGTTGTCCTGTGTCCTCTGGTCTCTATTCTAGGAAGAGTTGTCTTTGTTGTATTTTCATAGATATATGTGTTTTGGGAGGAGATTTCTGCTGTCTACTCACACCACCATCTTGGCTCCACCTCTCTTAGCTTGCTTTTAAATAAGTAACTGAAAAGACCTTTGGCTTATGGGAATGAAATCATAAAAAAGAATAACACTAAAATGTAATTATGTTCTCTACACACTAGCAATTGAGGATTTCACCTAGATTTTGTACATTATGGGATTGTATTACTGTTGTATTCTCAATCTCTCCATTCCAGCCTCACTTAGCATATTGCATTGATTAACACTCCTCTTAACTGTATCTGGAAGAAAATCCAACTCAAGTTGGCTTAAGCGAAAAATGGAATTTATTGATCTAGGTAATTAAAAAACCAGCCATTGGGCTTGCCTCAGGGCAGGAACTAAGACAACTGTAAAACTCCCTCTCTGCCTCCCACCTCCACTTTCTCTGTTTGGTTGAATTCTCCCTGATGGCAAGATGGCTGAAGCATTCCAGTTTATATCTTCTCATATTCAAGATCAGGAAAGGACACCTGCCTCTCTCCTTGTAGCCCAGCAGAAGTTTGATTTGTTTCTCAGTATTTCTGGACCAGTCATTGTGGCCAAGTCAAGCCTAAAGCAAATGCAGCTGGTCAGCAGCAGCCGGATTCCAAAGATGTCTGCATGGATAGGGTCAGAGCCAACCCTTTCTTAGTGTGTAATTGGGATTTTTTTCCCCCAAAAGAATATGAGGAAATGAACACTGAATAGTTAAAGCCCAGTGACCATCCATCACTACAACTTAAATCTATAATGTATAAAATTTACTTCTCAGACAGCAGTTGCTGATAAACTTAGATTTTGTGTGCCCTTGGGGTCTGAAATGAAAATAAAGCAAGAATAAAAACTGAGAAATAAACTCTTTCTAACAGTAAAAAGAAGCTTCATGAGAGAGGAAAAATAAGCACAGAAGAAAGTCATAGGGGCAGGTGTGAATTATATGCAAAGCACGATTAACTATTCATGAGCATTGGGTTTCCATGAACCTTAAGAAATACTCTTTTTATTAGGATGAGAAACCTCCCTTCAAGTTTACTGCAAGTTGATAATTTTGTGAACTGTCTTTTAATGTTGCAGGAATACCCCTATCAGTTTAGAAAACATTGATGGGTGGCAGCTTGTCAAGGTTACTCCTGTCAAATGGAAGGGTCATGTTTAAACATGAGTGCATTATTCTCAATGTTTGATTTCATTGTGATTTTTAATAGCTTTTGTGATTGTTCCTAGGGGGATGGAAAACGTTTATATATAGCAGATGACTTTTTCCATTAACCTTGCCAGAATATAATCTTATAATCTAACTGCATGTAACAGGGCTGATAACTTTATTTTCCTAGCAAGTTTTCAGAATGTATACATCCAGCTCATCTGAAAGTTACAAAGTGATTATAACTGGTAGATTATAAAAAGATAATTCCAAGCCTTGTTCTAGAGCTCTGTATAAAGTGGTTTACATAAGTTTCATGTTCATACACTGAAGACTGCTTTCATATAAAGCATCTGCTTACAAGTAAGCACGTTACTGAATGTGTCTGCGGGGGTGAAGCATCTTCCTCCTCTTCTAATATTGAGATGGTTTTTCCTGCAACAGATGACTGAAAGCATCGGCTGCTAGAAAGTGATTTGGAGGGGATTACAGGAAAGGATCTGGATGTGACACTACCCATTGGGGCTGAGAAATGCTGAAGGGACAAATCCAGATGCAATGGGAAGATGTTCCACAGGGCAGGTCCATATTGTGCCTTAACAACCAACTGGTGCTCCAGGAAGCATTTGGTGCCCAGTTTAGTGGAAGGAAGAGAGGCACAGGTAGGTGCAGCTCTGAGGAACAAAGGGGCCTCTTAGCAATCAGACACAACACAGCAGTGGGGATTTAGAAGTACAGGTTCCTCAGGGATCCACGAAGGAAATCATAGTGTGGGGCACTGCTGCCAGAGAGAGAACTTCCATTCCTAAACTTAGGAGCAAGATTTCAGACCCTGAAGCTAAAGGTTAGCATGTATCAGTCCCGGATGGGATTGGAACTCTGAGGGATTATCTGGCCAGGGTCTCAGAACAAGGGAATAGGACAGAAATCCAACAGTCAGAAGAGGGTGCAGTTGGAAACAATCTCAGAAATAAAGCATAAGTCAGGGCTGGCTGCTCAAGTGTGCTCTGTGGTCCAGCTCCTCCGGCAGCACTGGAAAGCTTGTTAGGAGCGCAGTACTCTGCACCTACTCCAGATCATGTGAATGAGAGCCTGCAGCTAACAAGGTCTCCAGGTGTTTTGTGTGCTCATTAGGTTGGGGATGTTTTAGGGCCCAGGGCCACTAGGGGACCAAAAGGTTGCTCTTTAAATGTCGAACTTCAGGGGCACTAATGCTGGTGGAGCTTTCTCTTCACACTGGCCCTGGATCCAGTTCTTTTTCCTATCTTTTCATTTAATCTTTACACTAGCTTGTGAGGTAGGCATTTACCTCATGTATAAATCAAGCATTCGGGATTCAGGATAGTTAAATAACTTGTCCAAGATTAAATGACTTAAAAGTGATAGAACCTGGATTTCCAAAAATCTTTTTATTATGGAATCTTTCAAAGATCCACAAAAGTATAATGATATAAAGCAAGCTGTTTCCCCATCACCCAGCTTCAATAATTATCAACATTTGGCCACTTTTGTTTCCCCTTCCCCCATCACAGCACAGACACTTTCTTTTTCTTCTGTCCTCTTTTAGAAACTGGATTAAATGTGGGCCTAGTTGACCCCAGAGATTTTATTATGTCTGCTCTCCTGGTCACCTACTTGAATCGCTCTGATTGTTACAAGGATTGTCACAGACACTGATATGGAACAGAGCCCAGAGCCAGTCTAAATGGAGCACATGGGCAGCAGGGAGAGAGTCTGAGAATCAGACACCCAAAAACAGTTACTGAAAAGAGGTTATTTTGGTCAGTGCATCCCCGTGTGAGTAATAGAGTTCTTGTTTCCATAAGTGGTTGATTTCTCAGCCAATAAGCATTTGAGAGCACCCACAGTACATTAGTGAGGCACTGAGCCAAGGGACCCAGTCTGTGATCTTTCTACCATGGCCCCTTTCCACCATGGCCCCCGCCAAGCCTTCCAGCGCATCTCCCACCACCGTCCTCCTCACTTACTGTGTCGCATTCCCCCAGGCACCCAGTTCCTTGAAGGTCATTATGCATGGCGTTTTCTCTGTCTGGAGTAGTTTGCTCCTTATCCTCCTATTTGAACTCTCTCTCTCCAACCACAAAAATGAATCTCACCCAGAAGAGCTTTCCTCGATCACGCTTCCCCATGTTCTCGCACCACCACACACATAACAGACTAGGTTATGTTTCATGCTCTGAACTCACCATGCTTAGTAATCAGCATGACCTGGGGTCTGGGTTCTGAGGGATAGTGACTGGGTTTGTCTTCCTCATCGCAATCTCCATGGCCTACATAAGACCAGCCTTCACAGGGATGGCACAGATAAGATGCATGAGTGCTTGACTATTCCCACTCTGTCCTTCTTCCATCCACTGAAGAGAATTCTGCCATTGATAGCTCAATTTCTTCTTCTGCCTCGCTCTCCAAGGAGGGCTCTTTCATTGCCAGACCAGCTCTTGGGGACTTTCGTGATACAGAATTCTTGGGCAAATGGTTGACCCTGTAGGGAAATAGAAGGAACTTTTACTGGAAACTTTGGAGGAGCTATGGAGTGTGAGGAAAAGTAATATAGTTGCTATAATTTATTGATTGCTTAATAAATGTCTAAGTCAATGCTAGATGCTATATGCTGTAATATTTTATTTAATCCTCATGCCAATCCCATAAGGCAAGTATAATCACCCTACAGTCATTGACAATTATAATTGATAAAATGACAACCTATCTTTTGCCTCCCTCCCTACATTTTTGCAAGCCCTTTCTGACTAAAACCTGATTTTTCAGTGAAGGAGAAATGTGAGGATACAATAGAAGAGGCTCCAGGAACAGAAACAGTAGGGAAAGTGGATTTCTGTTCAGATAGTACCATAATTCTGCATGGGCTCCATGCAGCCCTGTGCAGTGATCACTGACCATATTGAGTATTGGATGCGATACTAGCTAGGCACTGAGTTCCCATATTGTGATATAAGTTTATATATAATTTAGGAAGCAATGGGGTACAATGGAATGGATAATTTATTTTCAACTCAATTCTAAGTATGAAGTACCATGGTTCTTCAATTCTAGAAACACGTTGGATACTTTCCAGCAGTTATGATATTAGGATGAATCTCACACCATGTGTATCTTTACTTGTACTGCTTCCTTCCCAAACCCAAACAACAAGCCACAATCAACAAATTCATGGTGAATCTTAAAATTGATAGCATTCTAGAAAGCAGAAAAAGTGTGTTTTTTTTTGTTTTCTTATTTTGGTATCATTAATCTACAATTACATGAGGAACATTATGTTTACTAGGTTCCCCCCTTCACCAAGTCGCCCCAACAAACCCCATTACAGTCACTGTCCATCAGCATAGCAAGATGCTGTAAAATCACTACTTGTCTTCTCTACATTGCACATCCCTCCCCGTGTCCCCCCCCATGCATTATACATGCTAATCGTAATACCCCCTTTCTTCCCCCTCCTTCTCCCTCCCTTCCCACACATCCTCCCCAGTCCCTTTCCCTTTGGTAACTGTAGTCCATTCTTGAGATTCTGTGATTCTGCTGCTGTTTTGTTCCTTCAGTTTTTCCTTTGTTCTTATACTCCACAGATGAGTGAAATCATTTGGTATTTGTTTTTCTCTGCTTGGCTTATTTCACTGAGCATAATACCCTCTAGCTCCATCCATGTTGTTGCAAATGGTAGGATTTGTTTTCTTCTTATGGCTGAATAATATTCCATTGTGTATATGTACCACATCTTCTTTATCCATTCATCTACTGATGGACACTTGGGTTGCTTCCATTTCTTGGCTATTGTAAATAGTGCTGCAATAAACATAGGGGTGCATCTGTCTTTTTCATACTGGGCTGCTGTGTTCTTAGGGTAGAAATAGTGTTTTTTTAAAAGAACTTTTTCTAACCTCATTTAGTAATACCCCCGCTATAGATAGGATATGAAAAATTCTCAGATTAGGTAGAAATAGAGAGCTACCTTATCACAGTTATGACTGGGCTTACTATCAGCTAACTGGCATTTTGATCTTTCTTTGGAACTCAGTGAATTGTCAACACTTAAGATATGAGTTATGAAACACAGACATATCTTAATTTACCAAATGTATTCTTTTAGGCATAGAGTTTAGGGGATGCATGTGTGAGTTCTGTGGTGAAGAATTGGAAACTGATTTTAAATCTGTTTTTTAAGTTAATTTTGTATAACCATGTGTATAATAAACTGCCTCCCAGTTTTTATTCCAAAGAGTAGATTGCTCATTTTCAACATAACCTATTGCTATCTTCAGAATATTTCTCCCATAATGTGTCATTATGTATTATGTATCAGTTACACAGGACAATACCTGAACTGAACTGGCTGCTGCTTGACAATTCGTCAGGATGCTGATGCCTAGAGATGGAAAAATGTGTGTCTTCTTTACCTTCTTACTGCATTTTGTTTTCTGAATAAGATGTTGCTATCTTTGAAAATTCCCTTCATATAAAGGACTTCTGTTGGCATTGATCACTGTATTACAACCATTAGAAACATATGGGAATACTGTGGCCACGTACTCAGCTGCCACACTCTGCTCACACACTGATTGCAAACAGAGAATTGGTTTAGTAGTGCCCACTTTTCTCACATATGCTTATGTTTACAGTAGCCTGTATGTATGGAAATGTGTGCAGATTTTCTAAGTTCCTGCTGGCTTTTGGTTAGTTTTTGAGACTTTTGGAAATTCTGAAAGTGTCTTTCTGTATGTGGAGTAGAGTGACTAAACTTCAGTGTGACTCAGGTGAGGTTCCATTCCATGTAGAAGGAAGTCTACTTTAGACATGATGGAGGTGAACCACCACAGCGAAGAGATGCATCATTTGCCTTTGGAGTGGGCTCTACCCAAATTGCATGCAGTCTCTACCCAGCTTTTACAATCTTTCAGGAACAGATTGGCATAAACTACTTCTTAATTCAGGCATCTGGTAATTCTTATCCTAGGATGTTCTTTGCAACCCAACATGACATTATCTTCTGATGCAATAGAGCTTTCCATTCTGTCTCAAATTTTAAACAGAAAAGCTCTGTGTTGTTTGTTAATGATAGCAGGGCCTTTTTTGGTGTTTTACCCACAAGGCTAAAATTCTTAGGATGCATTTTTAAAACATGGATCACTTTTATTATTTGTCTCTACCCATCTCCAAATTTCCTCTTTCTTACTTCAGTGGGTGGCTCCCAGAACAGAATACAATCTTCTTTACGGGAAGGAATATCTACAAGCAGGAGATATTACTACCCACTGGAACTGGTTTGTCTATGCAGAAGAGGACTAGGTTTGGAGTTACATAATAAGATTTCCAGTACCCCCATTGATATGCTTGACTTGGGCAAGTCCCTTAACAATCTCTTTTAGAAGCAGCTTCCTTGGTGGCAAATGAAAATTGTTATTCCCTTCATGGCTATTTAACAGAGAGGGTGTAAGGATACAATTAGGTGGAATCTATGAAAGAGCTTTGGAAAAGTTAAAATGCCTCCATAAATGTGAACTAGTGTTAATGAAAATAAATTTAAAAAACTCAGATAATTTGCCTAACCTTCATTTTCTTCAGGGCTAAGAATGCATTTTTAGATTATACATGTACTTTATTTCATAGGATCTTTTAAATCATCACATGAAAGAATTTCATTAGGGCTGTCACTGTTAATTTTATAACCATACTAGGTCAGCCTTTAAAATTTTGATTGCCCCCTTTTGACTAAAGGAGTTTACAATTGCTTCTTCCATATTCGTAAAGCACGCACTGAAGCATGCCAGGAAGTCACACACTTCATTAGAAAACTTCTACTGGGTCTAATACATCCTTATTACTTAATTACCAGAAGAAATTGTGTGTGAATATTACACTTGAGGACTTACACTTTTGCGCACATCCTAAGTCTACATCATCATCTCAAATATGTGAAGCCTTATGCGAATTCAATGCTCAGAGACTTCACGAGGCAGAAATGTTAGTAAATAACTTGTACCCATAAAAGTTTTGTGGTGTGGTATTATTAGTATTATTATTATGTCAATGTAATGTGCATAATTTTTAACTGTTTTCATATGAAACATTAACATAGATGGGTGACAGCCTCTAACAGATAACCCTTTGGATAAAGTTACCAGATATTTTGGGGGGTCCATTTTCAATACCATTTAGTCATGCAGACAGGTTTTCTTTAAAAAAATATGAGAAATGGTTTCAGTGTAGATTTTGTCTTTATCAAATGGACTTAAAGGAACAAGTTACAGTTAAGATTTGAATGGAAGAACCATGGTGCCACATCTGGTCACTGCTGCTTACATTCCTTTGTCGAGTCTACAGCCTCATAAGCTTTGTAGCAGGTGTATGTTCAATGCTTCTGTTTCCTGGTCAGGACAGGAACTGACAGCTGAACTGACTGTTTTCTTCTGTCTCTTCCATGACTGTATCTACAGCCTCATCTTGATTTATAAACAAAACCTGGGAAATCTACAAAAATAAGTGTTTTGTGGTTTATCTAGGAATAATACAGAAAATATTGCTGTTATTTTTGGTGAAGAAAACCAATTTTGTATAGTTTATTTCAACCTAAATAAAATGTGAATTTTGTTACAAAAATATGAGAAATACATGGATTTTTGAAGTATAAATAATATACAAACCTATATTCATAATATTTCTCATTAAAGCATCTTTAAGGAAGCATTCTATAACATGAAGTTGAGAACTCAGATTAGATGCAAAGACACGAGGTTTTATTAGAATTATGTAATGCACGTACCACATATTTACTTAAAGGTAAATACAAAATTGCAAAACAAAATTGCAGAACATATTTGTTTTATCCCCCAAGCCATTAACTTCAGAAAATTACTTGCTGGAATAATTATAAGATAAAATTCCCCATTCTGAATGTTAATAAGGAGACACTTATAGGAGCAACATGAGAAACTTAATTCTGAGAAGTAGTGAAGGAGGAACATCGCTGGCCTCTGGGGATTTTTATAGCCTTCCTAGAACTCCTAGGGAGTAGCTTCTTTTGTAAAAACAGGGAAAACTAAAACCACATCCCTTCACCAGCACATAAACCTGTGAGAAGCTTTCTTTGCCAAATTTACAGACGCCTTGCACCTCTGAGCCACAGATTAGTGAATGGTTCTTAAAATGTCCCCACCTTCCATATCCCCCAAAAGGCAAACATATTTTAAGTTCGATTAAGGAATATGTTCTTCTGATCATTAGTATTTATTCTATCTTAAATTCCATCAATCTTAGAACTCGTGGGTAAGATGATTATTTCTTCTCTTTAAACTCAACTAGAAATTTTATTCCAGCTGCTCAGATGAGAAAAGGTAATGGATAGTTTATTCCTTTGGACCTGGCATTATTGTTATTGAAATATTTTTCCTAAAATACTTTTTTTTTTAATCTAAGCCCTTTCCTTTGCCTTCTGGCTTTAAAAAAAATCTAATTGATATATAATCAACACACAGCCAGATTCATCCTTCCTAGTGAGCACCTCGCTGGGTTGCCTCTCTTCCTTTAATTTTATGCTTTCACTACCAGCCCTGGTGCTACCTTAAGGAACCTCAAACCAAACTCAAGCTCTGTTTTTGTCTCTTCCCCCAGCACAACCACAGTAAAGGGGATTGATTCTCTATTCACTTACACTGGGGTTCTGATTAGTCCTCATCCTTCATTGAAGATTTTAAACAGAACTAAACAGAATTGGCGTGATGGGGACACATGTCTCTAAGTGAATGAAACATTGTTGGAGGATAGAGTGGAGGGGTGGCCTTCATTCCTGGCACTAATGGAAATGGATTCTTCATCTCATATGTTCTGCTTCAAAATTATTCAGAGCTGAGAACTCCGGAGACGTGCTTTGATCTGTGCTATCCTAATGTTTCGCTGAAGACTTTCTTCTTCAGAATGCTTGATACCCAGGCCATCACCAAGATCACATTAAGTGTTTCAAAATCAGTCATTTAAAACTAATGATTAGGCCTCTATATCAATTAGCATTCATTAGATCATGCTGTGGTCACAATCAACGCCAAAATCTCAGTGGCCAAACACCTAAAAAGCTTATTTCTCACTCATGCTGTCTGTTGATGGGGCTCAGTTCATTGCTAATGCACAGGAATCGAGGATGATGGCGTTTCCACCTCGCCTGTGCCTCCATGATCACCAGGAGGGGTAAAGGGAGCATGGCAATCCTGTGCTGGCTTTTTAGACTTCAAAAGTGGCATGTATTACTTTCAATTATGTTTCATTGACCATCAAGTCCAAAGACCATGCGTAACTTCAAAAAGGTCAGGAAAATCCAGTCCCCCCACGTGTCTGGTAAGAAGGTGAACCAGAAAACATGTGACAAGCCCTCTTAGTAGGCATGATAAAAACAAAGAATTAAACAAAGGTACATAGATGGGTCATCAGCTTAAACTATGAGCCATGCACAATGACATAGGCTCATTTGAATACTCTGATACCCTAAAACATATCATCAAAATTACAAGCCTCACTCTGGAGAAGTGAGAATTTCTTCTGGAGATGAAATACAGTTTTAAAATGATGACATGTCTTGCAGTGATTTTTTTCCCCAGTGGTTTCCTTGTCACATGTTTCCCTTAGCCAAGGTGTTTTCTTGCCCTGTCCACATTGTTTCCCTTCAATTACCTGATGATGAGGCTACCTGTACTCTAAGTTTTAGTCTATTATTGGACATGTTACACAGCTGGGACTCCATGGAGAAAGTGGCAGGCTTGTTATTAACTTCAACAGCATCTCCTTATTTTCTGATAGACTCGCCAGCAGCAGTGAGCCAGTAATAGAAATCACAGTGTAAAGGATTGTGGCGCTCCATCTATAAGTGGTTCATAGACACACCAAGTCATGAGGCAGTGTCTGGGTTACAGTGAAAGAACAAACCCTGGGCCAGTGTACCAGGGAGAGAGGGAAAGACAAAATGTTATTCAGAAAAAGTAGCATTTAATTTTCCATGAATTTCCACTTTATTTAAAAATATTATTATGAGCCCAAACAGGTATTTACACAAACACTTTCCTGTCTGAACATCTCACCAGGCAGGTTAGCACCACATGGTATCATGGAGCCTAACATTGGTTTAGGGGAAAGGAGCTTTGCCTGGGCTCATGCTTTTTCCTTCTGCTGAAAGTTGCAGGGCGACTTTATATCCACACACTGCAGCAAAGAAACTGCTTTTAGAGTCTTACCTGAGAGATTTCTTTAAAGAATCAGTCATCCCAGAGAAGATGAGACCATCAATGTCTAATTTGCTTTTCTCTACAGAGAACAACCTTCAGCAGTATATCAGGAATACACTCTCCTGTCTAATCCATTACAGTTACAATCTGCTCTGACTCGATTTGGGAGACCCTTATTGAACAACTATCTGCATAGCAGAGTTTTAATACCTTAATTTGTTTGATCAGTTTATTACATATTTATTAGAAAGTTCTCATTTTACTGATTAAAAAACCTGAAGTCCAGGTTTGGACCTAGAGTGCGTATCTTTTATCTTTTAGGAATGCAAGATTCTTACTGTGAGGTGCTAGGTCTATATATACACCCTGTCCTCAGGAACTGTGGGTCTGTGAGAGGAGGAAGTAATGAAAAGGGCAGAGTACTTTGTATTCAGAAGGTGATATTAGTTACCATTTATTAAATTCTTCATTTATCTAGGCATTACTTTAGGTGCCAGTCTAAAAATTTCCTTTACTCCTCACAAAAGCCATACAAGAAGGAATGGAAACTAGGGCTTAGAGATGTTAAATAACTTGCCCAACTTATGAGTTCACAGCTGATAAATAGTGGGCCAAGGACTGGCTTTTGTGCCTGACTCCAAATTCAGGTGTTTAGCTACTTTGCCTAACTGCCTCAATAAAAAATCTGGTAGGAAACAAAATACAAGGTAGGTACACTAACAGCTGCAAGGTGCCCGGGCTCAAAGGAAAGAGGCATTCCTGCAGTCCGTCCATGGTCAGTCTTTAAACATCCCTCCCACCTTTCGCATTCTCCTCCTCTGGTCTGGTTTTCCTTGTATCGTTCCGTATTATTTAATTGATCATTTCTACTGATTGTAGTTTTTCTCGGCTTCTCTCCATTCTCCTTCCCCTGACTCAGAGTGTAAGCTCCATGCAGGCAGGTATCCATGCAGACCAAAAGTCTGCAGTAATGCCTGGCATGTAAGAAAGATCTCCATAAATATTTTTCAATTTAATACATCAATAACTTTAATTGGGAGAATGCCTCCTAGAAAACATCTCAAAAATTCAAAATGCACATGGGATTTTTTGGTTCAAAAATGGAGGCAGAAGTATAAAAAGTTATGAGGGTTGTGCCCAAGGCAAATAATCTAAATCTGGGTGTGACCAAGAATGTATTAAAAGTGTAGGTTGCCTATCATTAGTGGTTGAAATGGCTGGTGATGATATCCTTATGTAATGGAAAAGGACCACTCTTCTTTTTTTATATAACTTAGATTTTGAGTAAGATTTTCTTTTTTCAGGGAAAGCTGAAAGGCAATTTTAAATTTTTTGTTTTCTCTTGCCTTCCCAGTCTGTCCTTCCAGCAGATTTGGATTTGTTGACACGTAATTTCCTCTGTCTTTACTTCTATTTGTGGGAGGGTCCCCAGCTTTCACTGTTGGTGACTTTACACTATCAGTGAACTTTCTTTGCCAAATGAATGTAGGCAAGGTGTTGCTATTTCACAGCTGAGCCTCTGTGCAGATCTGTAAAGAAACCCAAGATTGACCATAACTCCTGCTTGGGGTTTAGCACCAGAAAACACAACATGGTAGTGGAGTTGTGATGGATACTGTTGTTTCAATAAAGAGACTATGAAGGTCTACCAGTAACAAAACCTGAAATGCTTTTCATTTGTGTCATATATGTCATGCTGTAAACCTTCTGGGATCTGGGAGATGATGCTGAAGCTCATGGACTCTGTCAAACTCTAGTGGCTTCCATTCTTTATTTCTTATCATCAGTTTGGTTAAGGGACTAGGAATGAGGTACAGGTGGTTACTAAAAAGGTTTGGGAACATTGGTACTTTGAGCTGTTTGCAAGAACATGAGAAATAATTTCCTGAAGGATGACAGCTAAAGCCAGAATAGACAGTCCAAGACCAGACTGCAGTGTGCAAGAGGCTAGCCATCAGCTGCCCAAACACAGAGCCAAGACGGGTGACCATTTAGGAACTAGCTATCACCAAAATGGAGTTTGGTAGGCAAATTGAGCCAGGGGAGGAATGAATGACTGTGGAATTCTGAGGCAAAGGCAAGATGCCCTTTATGTGTTTCCCACACAACTGTATATAAATATGACAACCTGCATGTAAGTTAAGCTAAACAGAATAGAAAGTATTTTGACCAGTAGAAAGAAAAATTAATGCCATGATCACTGAGGTGGCAGCTGATACAAACATCCTTATTGCCACCTCCCTGGGAAGAGCCCCAGGATGTTACAGATTAACAGAATCCAAACCATTTTTATTCACCCTCTTCCTGTTTCCTTTCACACTGATAGCAAAGATTTCACTAAATGGCCTTCTGAGTTCAGACACACAAGAGAGAGCTCTGCTCCTTTATATCAAAACTACAAACTTGGCACCAGTAGAACTTTGACTAAATGCCAAGAAATATGCTAATGGACTTTTCCCAGGATGATTGGAGCAATAAACACCTTAAAGGAACCCAGAGTCTTTGCAAAAATGAGGGGTTTATACATGATGTTATATTTCAGGCCCTATTTATTGCTTCCCAGTGGGAATTAGGCAATGCAAACTAGAAGTAGCATACACTGACAGCTGGGTCCCACTGCACCCCAGATAGAACAAGGCAGGACTTCTGAGGAAGCTGGGTCACTCTCCACTGGGCTTTTGAGATACATGGTTTGTATGAGGTTCTTCCAGTGTCTCCTCTGGGGATACTGAATTGGAGGATAGTAGAATTCATACAGAGTTGGTACAATTCACATTTCTCCATGCTCAGCAGCACTGAGCACCAGACTTGGCACAGTGTATGGCCCAAGGATGGCTGCAGGCTTCCTCTTGAATGCCAGAGAAATTGATTTGTAGTCTGTCTGAGGGCTCTCAGGCTCGGCCAGGAGGCAGGGGTTGGTGGGTGGGGTATGTGCTCTGATGGGCTAGCAGTATTTGCCAAGGATATGGGTGGGAAAGTGAGTTCTCAGTAGCTCTTAAATCTAATTTCTAAAGTCAGGACAACTACAAAACAGTCCCCTGAACTTTAAACATAGCCTATTTGGACTTGTCATCAAGTTGCAGAATGCTTCTTGGAAAAGAAGAAAACGCCAAATTATAAGTTCCTTAGCTATAATATTGCACAAAACCTTAATCACTGATCACATTTGTCTTCTATTCAATTTCTGAAGTGGTTTTTAAACAAACCATCCTTATCATTTCATGTAGCACAAAGTCTGATAGGTTTGCTCTCTATTCTAGAGGAAGCATTTTCTTTTGTTTAGTGACACTTACTTCTTTTGAATATTGAGAGAATACACATTCATTTCTAAAAAAAACGCAATATGATAACTCAATCTGTGTTATCCTTAACCTTGCTCTTCAGATTCATAGAAATATGTCATGTTGCATCTTAGCCTCACTAGATCAAAGCCTTGGCTGGGGTGAGAGCTGATGACAACTAGACTGTTTTCTCCACAAAACAAAGTGGTAGAAGCTTCTGGGTCCCATTCCAGAATGGCACCTCTTAGTTCTCAGAACCTCATTCAAGTACATTTTAGATTGTTGACCTATATTGCAGATTAGAAAACTATAGACTGTGAACCAAATCCTGCCTACTGCCCACAGACAAGAGTGAAGAATGATTTTTTTACATTTTCATGATAGGAAACACTAAGTTTGGATATACATTAAGTGATGATGCTTCTTGGTCCACAAAGGCAAAAATATTTATTGTTCATTCCTTTACTCTCAAACTCCTCATTTAAATGCATGCAGAATTAAATAGTAATAATACATGTAAATAACTTTGAGGCACACCTAGTAATTATTTTATTTCCACATATACTAGCTTGTGAGTTTTGCTGCATGGGAAACTTAATTTTTTTACATCAGAGATTTTTGAAATTAAAATCAAGCTGGGCAATGATTTGGCGGGGTAGTTCTAACAATTGCATACAGAAGGAAATACTTTTTGGTATTGGATTATGTCTGAAAGATTAATCCATCAATGCAAATAGCATAGTTAAAACAACCTAGGATCCAGGGTGGTAGAGTCTATTATCCATGTGCACCTGAGGGGTGCTGAGTTTCTGGGCTATATTGCACATTTGAGGGCAGCCTTTCTAGCAGGCTACTTAAAATTTAAAGCACATCCCGAATCCATGGAAATTGCTAAAATGCTGATTGTGATGTGCAGGTCTAAGGCTAAGCCTGAGATTCTACATTTCTAGGAGGGGATATGAGGCTGCTGTTCTGTCGTTCATGAATTGAGGAGAAAGACTCTGGTACCTCCCCATCCAGACTTGACTACTTTCTCCTTGAGCTGTGATGAAGCCTGGCTGCAAATGCAGGGCTTTGCCCTTGGAAGTCAAGGTCAGAAAAATAACAAATACCTGGACCAAGTTTTTGTTTTACTGACATTTTATATCTTCAGCATGGCATCAGTCAGAGGTTGGTATGGAAATTACAAACAACGTTTGCCTCATACTGTGTATGTCTACCTGGAGGCAAGAGCGACAGTCTGATGGCTGTACCTGTGAAATACAAATGCCGTATATTAATCGGGCTGTGTAAACAGCAGATGGATGCTGATGAAGGAAGAAAAGAAAGCTGCCATAATAACCCTGGATGGCTCACATATGATAAGTTAAGCTAATTGGTATTGAGCTTATACTAAAGTTCAGCTCATCTGTGTCTTGTAAGTACAGCAGTGCAGTGACTTTCTAAGATGGGAAATCATGCAAAATCATAGTTTTGAGCTTTCATATGATTCTAGCTCCTGAATCATGCTTGTAAATAAACTAACAGATTGAATTAACAACTGTCTTTTTTTGAGACTCAAGTAAGTCTTTTGATATACTTGTTTCTAATACTTTTTATAGGGTTAGATTAATTAGAGGGATTCCCTTTCTCTTCCTTCCCTCCCTCCCTCCCTCCCTCCTTCCCTCCCTCCCTCCCTCCCTCCCTCCCTCCCTCCCTCCCTCCCTCCCTCCCTTCCTTCCTTCCTTCCTTCCTTCCTTCCTTCCTTCCTTCCTTCCTTCCTTCCTTCCTTCCTCCTTTTCCTTCCTTCCTTCCTTCACTTTTCCTCTTTTGTTTTCTTTCCTTTTTGGAAGAAATTTCCTAGTATTTAGCACAGAAAGACTTCACTGTATCTTATATTTATGTAATTCATAGTAACAGAGGAAAAAAATTAGTCATTTTCATTTTATTTTGAGATCCACAGTCACATAAATGATTTGTGGGACAAAGAAGGATATGCCTATAAAGCAAACCAAGAAAAAAGAATTTGATGTTATTATTAATGAAGCAGGTGGCACATCTTTTCAAAACCCATTTTATGTGGGCAGAGATTTGCAATGAAAGCTGACATGTTCATTTTTGCCAGGCCAAGCAACCCAAGGCCTACTGAAAGTCAGGGTGAGAAAAAAATGAAGAAAAAAGGAAAATTCTCTTAATAAGCCTGAGTTTTTGTTGCAAAATTTTTGTTGCTTTCCCTTTAAAAAGTTAATTCTTAGCTCTGTTTGTTGCCACAAGCTTGCTAGAAAGACAATCAATCAAGAGACACTGTGCAACTTATTTGTAAGAATCTTCCCACAAAAATGGTAAATAATTGTTAAGTCAGGAGTAGGAAAGTTTGAGGCATTCTTCTTTCTACGGTTATTCTGAAAGACTTTTTTTCAGACAAAAAAATGTAGTTGCTTGGAGTAATCTCAAGATTTCTGTGTCAATATGTAAAATATTTAGCTGTCACAAAATGATGAGCATGGTTTAGTCTATTAATTATGTGTCCCATCACATGGTCTCTCACGTGACTAATCAAGGCAAACCAGGAGATAACTGACCTTTGAAAGTAACTTCACACTCAATCTGTCTGGGCTATAATTCTTTCTCATTTTAACAGAACAGATTTTAATACTTATGAATATTTTAGAGTTCTACTTGGAATTTTTTCCCCCTTCAGTGAAAGAGCTATCATGAAGTTGAATTTTTTTCTTTTATAACAAGCATGATCCATGCACCTGCTGGGAAACTTTTCTGGTTGGAGGCAGGTCACACAGTAATTAATCCTAGTTCACCTGTAGGTAGGAGCTCTTTATTGCATTAGATTGAGCAAGAGAGACCAAGTAATAAGGCTTGTATCTGATTTGGGGCTGAGATGCTAAGACCCTCTTCTAGTAGGACAATTACTTCAAATGGCACCTGAGGGAGAGGCTGACACTAAAGTAGTATTCTGATTTCCAGAGCAAACATATCATTCTATGAGGAAAATTGCTTCATATCCATGTTTTAGAAAAATTAGACAACATTATAGATCCTTATCATGTTCTTTTACACTATATTTTTTCAAAATTAAGTGCTAGAAAATAACACACACAAGCATGTTAGTGAGCATCAGTTTACCCTCCAGAATGTGACTGATGCAAATAAACGTGTGTGAGCAAAATGAGGCAGTAACACAGACCTAAGTGTTTCTGTCTCGAGGCAAGATCGTCACGGGGTTGTTCAGCTAGGGCAGCACATTTGCTCCTGTTTATGTTAAATCGTTTCTATCTTTCTGGTTTGTGAAAAGGAAGAACAGGAAACTCAGATGGGCAAATGGCTCTTATCCCATGATATGTTCTAATTTGATCTCTAGTGTAGGAAAGATGAGGGTGCCTGGGAGATTGCAGTAAAAAAGAGGTGGGGGGTGCAGCTGTCTGGGAGTTTTAAAGACACATAAGTCCAGTGGCAAAATGAAAAGGTTTGGGTGAGTGAAATCTATACTGTATTCAAGCCAGGCAAAACCAGCGTTAGGCTAGTTAGGTAGAAAAGCCCAGCAGGCCAGTCAGAGGTTCCCCCATACACCCAGCTGTATTTTTTACCAAGTATCTGTTTAAATAGACACTAAACTACAGTAACTGGTAAAGTTCCATTTTAAAAGGGAAAGTGTAATTAAGAACTCATGTGTTAAAATATTTGACTGAGCCCCTAATACCTGGGTGTGCCTATTTTATTGGCTCACAAGACCACGTCCCTGATGATGCTATCAACGGTCATTTGCATGATTTGCAAGGTATCTGTTTTCAGAGGATTTCCACAGCTCAGTTTACAAAGTAAAAGCAAATTCATTAGTTTTCTCACATGACTCCTGTTACACGAATAGACAATTCAAATTAAAGATCTTCAGTATCTGTGAATTTTGCTTGATAATAAATGTAATCCTTTGTTTATACTTAATGACTTTTTCCAGAAATCAATGTTTCTGTTCTCTATGGCTTCTCAAATAAGTATCTTTTGAAAGGGAAATTATGTTGTTGATAGAAAAAGTGTAGATAGGACACTCATGTAGGATTGCTTGTCTGGTGGTTCTAGAACCTGCTTATTTAAACCTCTGGGTCATGAATCCATGTGCTCATGTGCATACACACACTGATCTCAGCTTGCAGACTAAGGCTCCACATGAAAGCTGTGGAGCAAAGTAAAGACATGTAACTCTGAGTGTGGCAGAGATCCTTGCTTTACTTTTCATTTTATCATTGCATATTTTCTCCAAATAATCACCACTCGATTCTCTGTTAAAGGGTGGGCGAATGGTAGTGTTTTCACATGGATTGTTTTTTATATAGTCATTCCTAGAAGCTAGTGCTGCCTTATTAACATGACCTGAATTCCCCAAGGGTCTGACCAACCTTATGCTCTTGTTTTCTTTGTGTTACACTGAAATTTTTATTAAATAATGCTGAATTATATTTTTGTGCACCTCCCATCTCATACCCCTCTCACTCTTGAACACAAATGCTCCTAAATTAGGTCACAGAATGATAGAAAATTTCTAGAGCAGACATGATGGGCTCTAGCCCATTTGTACTCTGTTACCTGTCATTTACTCCCTTCTGTGGAGTGAGTTTTTTCATGGCATCCTTACTTCCTGCTTTATGATCTCCGGTAGACTCTAACTTTTGAATAGGAATCCTTGTAGACTTTTAGAATTTCAGCAGTTGAGTTTCACAAGTAAATGTTATGAAGTGAATTCAGTGTGTGGAGGATCGTTAAGATCCTGGCATTGCAGTGTAGGCAGTGAGGCCATGCTGAATCCTCAGTTGCTCATTGTTGATCACAGCCAAGTTCTAGCTGAAATCTGCTCTTTAAGATGCTAGCACTGACCTAATAGAATCATAGTACGTAAGGAAAATTAATTCACCTGTAGGAAACAGTATTGACACCTCAGCTCTTTCAGTGATTTAAAGTGGGGCTATTGGAGAAATGAAGTGGAGAAAAATATGATCTTCACGGCAGAGCGATGACCTATGCCAGTATTTTCCAACATATTATAGCATATTACAGTTTCTAATACTGTGTTTAAGTATCCTTTATCTAATTATGTTTTTGAATATAAAGATGGAATACTTTACTGTTTAATATCTACACAGTGCCAAGAGGAATGTGCTGCTCAACACATAAAATTCTATTTTTTTAATTTTTGGCATTTGATGTGAAATGTGATGATTGTGATTAGCTACTCATACCTTGGTGAAGTGCCACATTATTTTCTTCCAAAGGCAGCCTTTTCTTTTTCTTTCACTCTTTTACACACTGGTGGTAGCTGATGCTTAAAGAATCCATTATTTCTGTAGTGTTATACTTATGGAGCTCATAAATTAAGCCTTATGCTAACTTGCATTCTTCCGGAGGCCAGCCTCCACATACATACCTAAAGGAGAATCATTTGGTCTGTGAAGAGGTTTCTTCTCGACTTGCCTGATGCTTAGGATAATAATAGGGACTCCATTAGAGTAGCATCATTAGTATTTAGGATGCTATTAAATTGCAGGCACTTTGTCAGTTGTGACAAAAGATAGCTTCTAACTACAAAGTTAGTGGTGAAGTATATAAATAGTATTAAACAACCAACCCATGCCATGTCAGAACAGAAATAGTTGTTTAGAAAATCAAAGTTAGTTCACGCAAAGTGCCTAATGTGATAGGAACCATTTTAAAAATAGGATCTAAACTAGTTTAAAATAGAGGCTCTGATACAAATGCGTATGGATTGCAATTCTGGACAATTCTCAAAGGAAAATGAATGGATAATTATCTATAGATAAAGAAGTAGAGAGCTTATGATCATTGAATTTGCTTATACTGATTAGAAAATATAATTTCCATTTTCATGTTTAGGTAGAAAAACATTTTTCCCCTCAATGTAGGGTTTGGTATCTTACATTTGTGTTAGGATTCATGTCACATGTCTTTGTCCACCCACACTTCTGAGAACAACAGAAACTGTTTTAATGGACTGGTTTTGAAAACCTCCAGCACTTTGCCACATCAGGAGTCTTTATAGTAGTACTCACTGGCAATGTTTTCCTTTTTCTTTGCTTTTTTACCTCGTGTTCCCTTTTACAAAATTATTGTTCTGAATGTAACCTTGCAATGCCAGATGCAGTTGTCAGAATGAGGTGAAAACTGATGATTGTAATGATTTCTTTCTGTTTTTTTGGCTCACCAGTATCTGAAATCTCTTTCTATGCCTGGAGAGACTATAGTTACGTGAATTGGGGTGGGAAGTAGAGCTTTACCTCCCATTATTATCAGAGAAATGAAAATGGCCAGATGACTGCTCTTCCTGACCTCTGGCATCCAGAGTTCAGCCAGTCAGATGCTTTCACCTGGAATTTATTTCAAGAAGGAGAACATAAAAAATAGGGAGGGTTAGAGCAACAGTTCAGAGTGTTGGCCAGGAACCCCTGTGGGTCTCTGAAACCCTGTGTGCTGGGACACACAATGCCTAAACTAATTTCAAAGTAACAGTGGACACCGTTTGCCTGTTTCACACTAGTTTGATCATTAGTATACAATAGAGTTTTGTGGAGGCTGCCTGATGTGCAATATTACAACAGACTGAGTTCTGCAGAAGCCAGGAGAATCCAGCTGTGTTCTATGAAGTCAGACTGAAGAGATTTTGCAAAATGTAAAACTATTATTCTTTTAAATTAGTGTTATTTTGGGATATACAGTTATTTATTAAAATATCTATGTTAGCATGTAGTGTGTTTATTGTTATTTCAAAAGAAATAATACATGAATATTTTTAAAAATTCTGTTGTAGTTTCTGATACATCAAATATCGATATATAAGTAAAATTCATATGAATAAAAACTCTCCTCAGGAAATTTTAAGAATGTAAAGGGTCCCTGTGACATAATTTTGAGTAGCAGCATTTTAGAGTGCAATCTCCAGGTCTGATACTTCTGCATCACCTGGGCCCGTGTTAGAAATGCAGAGCCTAGGATGCCACCGCGGGTGTGCTGAACCACAAACTTTGGGGTGAGCCTAGCAATCTGTGTTTTCACAAGCCTTGCAGGTGAATCCGATCCATGCTTCTATTAGAGAACCAGTGATCTAGAGCAGTACTTTTCAAACCTTAACCTTGCATAAAAATTACCTGGAAGGCTTATGAAACTACAAATTCCTGCTCACCACCAGAGATTTTGATTCAGTTCTTTGGGGCAGGGGACAAGAGGTGTCAAGCATTTGCACATCTAACAAGGTTTGAGGTAATGCTAATGCTGTCATTGTGGAGGACCCTGTTTTCAGTTGCTTTGTCCTAAAGGTTTCTTGTGTTGGCAGTGGTGAGATTACCCAGTGTCTAGCAGAGACACCCGAATCCCTTCCTGTGGCATGACTGTGCTTGTGGTTTTATTAGTATAAACTCTCTCAGCTCTTAGTCATTTTAATTTTTAACACAGTTTTCTATCCTCAGCATGAATACATGTATTCACATATAAATATAGTATATATATAGTCATATATGTCATACATACTATATATTTCATATATAGTTATATATGTCATGTATATATGTGTATATATATGTGTGTGTGTGTATATATATATATATACACACACATGTATAGTTTATAAAATGTCATAGTCAACAAAACTTAAGGAAAGCAGCAGTGGTCTCTTGCTCTTCCTCCATCACATTTCCTACTATGCAGAGACAACCACGTCCAATTCTCTTAGGCTTTCCTTTTGGTATTTATCTCTACATTTCTCCAATTAAATACTTACTTTGTCAGATTTTCATTACGAGTTTTAAATGTCGTGGCTTCCCATCACGGGAGATGAAGACATAGCGCTCTTCACTGTCTTGCCCCACCCCACCCCACACGTAGATACACTTCCCATTGCCCGTCGTCCCCACAGAGTTATGCCATAATGTCACTTAGATTAATACTTGGTCTTTACATTATTATGGCTATGTGAATTTTAGTCATCTGAGCTCCACTGTTTGCAAGAATTACTTTTTCTTGTCCAACATTTCCCCCCGTGTTAGTATTAATTGCCTGATTTTCTTTTTCGTTTTATTTTGTTAAGTACTTAATCCTAGACTCTTTCTTATTTGTGTAAAAGTCATTTCAGTCCTTCAGGTATTCTTATAACTTCTTTGGAATATTCTGCGCATCTCCAGCCCAGGTTGGTTTCTTTCTGTGCTGTCGTACAATAACGTTTTGTGGTCTCACTCCACCATCTTCCCGGGGCTCGTCTGCATTTCTCTTCGGCGGTAGAAATTCCTGTTTCCTTTGTCTTTTTCTTTTTCAACTTATCTTTCAGCTTGCTGGAACATCTTTGATTATTTCCTAGTAAGGCATGCATGGGATGGAAATTTCTTGAGAAATTTTGATTTTCTGAAAATACCTTTAAACTGCCTTACATTTGTGATAATTTGCTTCTACTGTAAAAAAATTTTCATTAGGAATTTTGAAGTTACTTACCCATTCTTTTTCAGGCTTTAGTACTGTTGCACCAATTCTCATTCCCATCTTTCCTCTGTAACCAGTTATTTTTTTCTCTAGAAACTGCTATTTTATTAGTCAGTAAGTGAACACTTTTAGTGAGTAATTCCATGTCCTTAAAATCATGAAGTTGTCTTGATGTATTTCTTTGATGCTATTTCTCCCTTACATGGCTCTCATCTCTCTTCCTAAAACTGCTATTAATTGAATGTTGGGTCTCCTGGTATATTTCTCTTGTTTATCTTTCCCTATTATTTTTTATCTCTGACTTCTTTCCTGTTTTGGGAGATTTCCTCAAATATGTCTTCCAACTCTTCAGTGGAATGTTTAATTTCTGTTGAATTTTAAATTTCAGAGATCTCTTTTCATATTTTTGTTTAAAGATTTTTTTCTTCCTGAAAATTATTTTACCCAACTTGCTCATTTTTCTCACTTATAATTATTTTTTAGTGTTTGCCTTTATGTTAGTGGTTTTTCAAATGTGTAGTCAACTTGCCTGTCTGTCCACATTTAAGAATGGTAAACTAAGGCTGATTAGAAGCTCTATGAGCCCACAGAGCTTGTCAGCTCTGGCCTTCACAGGCTGGCAGAGGTTTCACAGGGAGCTATTTGATGTCAGTATCTTTAAATATCTTCTCATAAGCCAATCACATTCCCAAGGGAAGTATTTCCATTTCCCTGCCTAAAAGTTCTAAGTTTGGCTGGTAGTGTTCTTGGATCCCAAGGAAGTCTCAATATTCAGTTTGTAAGCTTTTAGTTAATCTGTATCTTACCCTCAACTGTATCTGATGTTTCTTAAGGCAGAAGCCATATATGTCTATCCCTGATGAAAAATAAACCTTTGGACTTATGCCTCTGTGAGCAAAATCACCTGGCTATGTGGGGCGAAGGGGATCTTAGGGTCTAACTTTCCTAACTCCATTTTCATCTTGCCCTCCTCTTATTGAGATCTGGGGATTTGTCAATCCCTTAACCATCTGAGGTTCTGTAGTGTGGTCTGAATTGCTTCCTGGTCTCCCTCTTGCTGGCTTAGTATTCAGTTTTATCAAGTCAGCTGTCTGTTAGCAACTTATTCATCTGAAATTTGGCTCTTTAAATGTGGTTGCTTCTCATCATTTCCTTTGACCTTTTGGGTTTTTGCTGTGTATGTGTGTACTTTCTTACTATTTTAGAAATATTTCAGATGTTATTATAGTTAAATGAGTGTATGCATATAGATATGTTCAATCTATGATCTTTAATTGGAGGGCTTACTGTCTATATTCTAAGTCTGATAGTCAGTACATCCCTAATTCTGTGAGTTAACGAATTTCCAACTAGTCAAATTCTTTTCTGCTAGGGGAACCAGAACTTGATTTCATTTGCAAACAAGAACCTTGATCAATGTACAAATTTTTGCGTTTTTACACCTATTAAAATGTCATATCATTTTATAATTACAATATCACTCCCTATTGACAGGGTTTTAAATTCTTAGACTATAATAACTACAGTTTACATGTGACTTAATAAAATGTGTGTATGTACATGATTACCTTTCTCTGTTTAATGAGATTTAAGGGTAAGAATTCTTCCAAATACAGTTTAGAGGAATATTCTGCCATTTCCTTTTCCTTTCCCTATTATGACAGGGATGGTCCTTTTCCTTTCCCTATTATGACAGGGATAGAAAAACTTTGACATATATAATAAAAAGTTTTAAAAAGTTTTTAAACCAGAAACGATCACTTCCTTGAGAATAATGAATAGCAAACTAGTGCATACTGTTGACTTCATTAAGTAATAAATAGCACAAGAAAAACTACTAAGGTTGTTTTGAAATAATTTTTATGATAATCATGTTAAAGGTCTCTGAATAAATGGCAGTTGTAGAACAGCTATCTTATACCAGCTCAAGAATTATAATAATCAGTGAGTCAGGGTATGAAAGATGCTTCTCATATAATTAGAATAGGGATTTTAAAAATGCACCAAATTGAGCCTCATGTCAGTGAAATAATGTTAGAAAGTTTTATATTAAATCCAGAGCTATCAAAAGATTTTAATAATGGTAACCACAGCTCTGTCCCAGGGAACAATTAGATGCCTGTCAGTTCATTTTCCTTAATTTCAGACTGAATGCTTTCAGCAACTGCAGGCTCCCTGAAGAGACAGTTATAGATGAAGATGTGATTGGGGATGAGGGTGAGAAGAGCTAGTCACTCTATGTCCATCAGTCCACTTCCCACAAAGCTACCTATAGAAATGAAAGCATAGTTCAAAACAAGTCTTCTAGCCCTACTCTTCTCCAAATAGCTTATCATCACTAATTTAGAGGATTTCTGAAGTTGCCACAGTCTATATATAGTTAAGTATAAGTATAATGATAACACACCTGAACCAAAATTTTCACAAACTGCCTAAATAACTTCATCTATTTCTTCTACTTATTGCTTCAGAGCAAGTAAAGAAGAGCATTAAAAATACAAGAATAAACTCAGAGTCTGGTCCAAGGTTATAAGATTGAAAATGCTGGCATATCTTATCTTTATCTTCTAGGCAGAATTTTATGGCTCTGTTATGTATGTTAGGGCAGAAGTTCAGACAAATGTCTTTTTTTAAGAACCTCTTCCATTGCCCGAAGCAGTTGGAAAGACAATAAAAATATGCCAAGAGGACAATTAGGTAAATGACATGTTATGGTGGGAGACACAGAGTGTTAACACATTACTGAAAGCGGCAAATGAAGCAGATTCATCTATGGCTTATATTAGGGGTATGAAATATGAAGGGACACAACCCACTCCCTTTGCATGACTGGGAGGGACATTGCTGAGGCAAGGGGCTAGTGGCTGAAGACATGGCTTTAGATCTCAGTGTAGGTCAGGCTATTGAACCAGTATCTTGTTTATTTGCAACTTAAGCATAATGTCGCTGCAGATGAGCAGCCACACAAGTCCGGAAGGCTAAAACAGGAACTGAGAAAATATTGTTTTCTGGAGAACTGTGGAATCTGTATTCAATTCTTTGGGAGGTTGGTGCCTGCCATAAAAATACATACTAAACACATATGTATAAATAAATGAATGAACTCTAATTCCCCATAGTCTCCACCATTCCCTATTGTTGCCTAATATGACAGTTATTAGTTTCCCTTTATCTTCATGTTTATACTGTTGTTTAGACTGAAGTTACTGTCAACATATGAAAATGTTACAGAAGCAGTGCTTTTATTTTCCATGCTATACTACTATCCCTGTGACCAACTTATGACTGAAAATTTTTGTGCCCTTTTATTCCCCTCACCCTCAACTACTCACCCCAACCCCTCAAAAGTGGTAGTATGCAAGGTAGAGTGAGATGTCTTTTTTATACTGTGCCTCCTTTACTTGTTCACATTACCTGTCTTGTCCCAGTAGGTATCTGGGTTGTGTACCCCTAACTGTTTGTCCCAATTTGAACTTTCTGCTCACTGTTTCTCTCCAACTATGATTTCTACTCTACATTCCTAATAGTGTTGTGGTCTGGGCCACATTTCTGTCTGTTAAGTCTTATCTAGATTTTTGCATCTCTACCTCTTCTGTTCAGATTGACACTTCAGAATCAAGGTCTGCCTGGATTGGACTTCTGACTTAGACGTCTGAAATCATATTTTACTTTGCTCTCTACAACGTTTGGCCAGGCCTTCCATATCAAAGCCTCTAAAAAGTTTAGTTAAACTTGGAGCATATCTAGAGAACTAAATTGGCCTGTTATGACTATTTGTTTATCAACGGATTCTAAGTAAATAAATAATGACAAATCTCTTAAATTTTGAATTTCATGAAAGCATTAGTACTACAACTTCATTTAACTCCTTACTATAACCATTTCTGATTTTAAAAATATCTGGATATGCCTCCTACATCTGCTATAGATTGAAGGTTTTAATCATAAAATAAAATAATAACTGTGAATTTAAGTAATGCAATATATTTTACTTTCCTCTATTGAATCAGTGCCCAGTTCTAAAGTAAACATTTTTTGGGAGGCCCATCCTGACTGCAGAGTCTCATTTAGGTTATTCCTGCATTTTTACATTGGACTGAAGATGAGCAGACTGACCTGCTGATTTTTCTTGTTCTTGACTTGATGCCAGGTTTTGGTTTGGGTTTCTCTCCCGTCCTTCCTCCCTGCAGCCCTCTCTCCTTCCTTCTCTCCTTCTCTTCTGCCCTCTCCTCTTCCTTTGTTCCCTCCTTCCCTCCCCAGTCATTCAATTCTTTCAAAAGTATAACGTGGTATGTTCATTATAGACTAATTTTGAGTATGCAACCAATATATTTCTTTAATTATTGTAGATTTCAAATAGAGCCTGTCAAAACTAAGGAAAGGGCTTATTCAAAAGGTGGTATTTCAATAATTTGTTCATTATTCAAATAGGAAATAACTAAGTAATTCAAACATTATTTGCACAGATTCCCCTACTATCTTGTGTGCATGTACATGTACATAACAATATGAGAATAGATGAATAAATCTCCCTATATAAAATATCACATGGATGATACTCAGTGTGAGAATGTGTTATTTCTTATACCACATTCAAAGATCTAATTCTTTTCATTAACATTTTAGTGGGAGAAATAAAAGAGCTAGTGAAGATAGAGGCTTACATTTCTTGTTTTCCATTTATGTGGTGTGATGAATTTATTAGTTTAGAATCTTCAAATGGTAAGTCACAGAAAATCTACCCCCCAAAAATGAAATTTATTGACATGTGTAAGTAGAAAACCAAATGGTAGGTTAGTTTCAGGCACAGCCTAATGCTAGTGTTCAAATAATGCTACCAGAATCGTGTTATATTAATCTCTGGACTCCATTTCTTTTGGGTTGGCCCCATTTAAGACAAGTTTTCCCCAAAAGTAGCAATTACAGATGATATATCATCTCAGCAATTATAGACGATATATCATCTTAGCACCACTGCTCCCAGATTTTTCCTTTAGCTCTACCAGTGTTTGTTTCCTACTCAAGCCAGATGACACGTTAGTCATTAAACATAAATGTCTCTAATCCTCACGATACTAATGTTATTATACGCCATTTGCAGGTGAGGAAGCTAAGACTGAGAAAATCATGTTAACTTGTGTAACATTTCACAATCTTTTAGTGGTAGTGCTAACATTCCAATCAAAATGGTCTCACTTCAAAGCTCATGGCCTCACCTAAAGATCTAGATCTTGGAAATAAAGTCACATGCATAGATGGTTTACTCTTCTCATTCCAGAAAGTGAAATTCTGCCTAGCTTCATGAGTTTGAGTCCTTCTTGGGAATTTGCCATGTAGTCCAGCCTCTCTAGACCTAGATTCTAAATTTATCATCCCTGTGAGTTTACCTGAACATACATCTTGGTCAGGAGCTCAATTTCTGTGCCCTTATTCCCACCAGAGAAGCTGGAATCCTGCCATTTCTTGGCTGATTTTCTTGAAGCTTCCAAATTAGATATACAACTATCACTCCCTTCCCCACATGGGATTCCCATGACTCTGCTCTTATTATTCACTGGGAAGATGGCAAAATGGCCATATATATATATATATATTGGTTAAAAGCAAAGACCATAAAAATCTTATTGTCAAGATTCAAAATTCAACTACACCAACTGACTGTGTAATGGGATAATAATTCCCATCTTAAAGAGTTTTTGAGGCCATAAGAAACTAATCCATGCAAAAATGTATGTAAAGCACCTGGCGCAGGGTAATATGCCCAATAAGTGGGAAATAATGTTTTTGTTCTTCATATTATTATTAAAAAGAATATCATTTCTATCATTTCTTCAGATAGGCATGTGTGGCTTTTCAGAAATAATAATGTCAGCATGCCAGGCTAAGACTGGCTGAGAGACATGATGTATAACTGACTTCTAGACATTTGTGTGTCTCATCCTCATGTTGTGTACTAAGGGATGCTCCACTGTGTGCTAAAGTAAACCAGTTACTTTAATGTGTTTTTAAAAAGTAAAATATTTTCTCTTCTTGGGAGAAATTTTATCCTTTTAAAATTTCCTAAAAAAGAAAATTTATCCTTTTACGATCTTTTCTTTAAAAAGAAAAACTTTGTTTTCCTTCTCTAAATTGCTTATACTCTAAGCAGGCTGAGGAATAAATTAGAAGATACTTGGGACAGCAGAATAACTACCACTGTTCATGTGCCAGACACTTTACTTCCTTCACCCAATTTCATCCTCTTAGTAATGTTAGGAGATTGATGCTGCTGTTTACTCCCCATCGTAAAGATGGAAAAAGCAGAGCCCAAAGAGAAGAAGTACCTTTCCAATGAATCATTTTATCTACCAGTGAAGCTCACATGTTCAGGCATTATTCTGCATACTACCATTCCAGACCATCCTTTCCAAATTGTAAAGGGACATGTAAAATTATCTATGTTTGCATATCACATGATCATATGTAGAAAGATACAGGAAAATGCAATATCAGCTGTGTTTTTATATACAGACAATAAACTAAGGTAACTAAGAAAACAATCTCATTTACAGTAGTAACATGAAGAATAAAATACTTAGGAATGCACTTAACAAAAGAGATGAAAGACTTGAACATTGAAAATTATTGGTGGAGGAAATTAAAGATACAAATAAATGGAAAAGTATCTCATGTTCACTGATTGGAAGATTTAATACTGTTATTCCATAATACCGAAAGTGATCTACAGATTCAGTCAGGATATCTGCTACTTCCCTTCCTGCTCAGTGTCCCAGCCCCAGCCAAACGCTGGTTTCCCTGTTTGGGCTTCACCTCACCACTCACAGGTAAATCCCAAGCCTGCCTCTGACCTCATTCATATTCCCGTGGATGTACCTGAGTGTGCATCAAAAGATTAACCATTTGCCTCTTTGAGTGCCAGCATTCACTTTTATCATTATGCACCTTGAAGAGAGGGAGGCAAAAGGTGGGGTCTTTCACTATTACCTGTTGCCCTGTTCCTCTTTCTATTTCTTTGCTAGGAATAAAAACCTCAAAGGAAGTTAGTGTAGAAAGAACTTGGCCTTTGAAGCCTTGGGTTGGAATTCCAGCAATAATTACCAGCTGTGCAACCTTGAGCAAGTTACTTTACTTTTCTGCGCTTCCTCGTCTATGAAACCCTGCCTCACAAGATGTTGTGAACATCTAACTATTGATCCATATCAATCATGTACTTATCAATATCATCTATCTTTGTCTACCTGTAACTATATTTACATATTCTATCTTTATCTGTATTCTTATTCTTGTATTTCTCTACATAATAATTATTCTATTAATGGTTTTATAATAATACTACTAATAATAGTGAATAACCAGTATTTGACATAAATATATAAGCAATACTCTTGTTTTCGTACTCTCCTCTTTAGAAAGCCTCCTTGAATTGGCTTCTAAACAAACAAACAAAAAAAAGCTAGATTTCATTTCAAAAGGCCTTAAGGATATTCTTGAGTTCAGGCACTTTTGTGTTACATCAGTAGAAGGATTATATAAACAGAGATGCAAAACACTTGGTTAAAAAACATATCTTCCATACTAGCAAAACAATGGTTGAATAGGTGCTCCTAGAAACTTTTCAATTTAAATTGGGTAGATATAAAATCACATTTCATTTGGTGGGGATGTACAGTTCCTTGCATTGTCATGTAAAATTTCATTTAAATCACTTTGGAGTCTTCTTTTAGTGGTGTTCTCTAAGCACCTTCAAACTTTGTTCTGGGTATTACTCAGATATAATGTATGGGTCATGAGCACCAAAACTGGAGTCTGATTGCCAGGGCTTCAGACTCTGACATAAGCTTGAACGTTTCCCTTAACCTCCTATTAATCACTTTCCTTATCTGTAAAAAAGAGTAAGTAATCACATTTATCTTACTAGGTTTTTGTGAAGATGAAGCAAGTTGATATATGTAAAGGCTTTCAAATAGAGAATATAATCATTGCTTGTATTTACTATCAGTTTTAACTTATTTTTTTAGAATATTTTTGCTGTGACAGAGAAATCAAACTTTATGTATGTATTTTACATATATTTTTTAATTATAATAAATAACATATTAATTCACAGAAATAAACTCAGGAACTTTTTTCTCCTTTTCTGAGTCAGACACAGGAATTCTATGAATATGAAAGAAATTTCTCCCACATATTTTTGGATAAAAATTGAACCTATTCTGGGATTGCCTAGACCTCTTTGAATATACAGTACTTAAGAAAACTTGTGTGATGTGTTTGACCAAACTGCTTTTAACTATTCCAGCTGTAAGACTAATATATTCCCCTGCTCTAAGATTCCACATGCATTTAATTCATCAACAAAGGCCTCCAGTGTAAAATGTCTGTAAACATTAGCAAGTGGAATAAACACATGAGGTGACAGACATCTTATAGTATTGATGAATATAATAAAAATTAGTGAGACATAATGTTAAAAGAATAGGTGAAACTGTGACAGAAGTAGTGCTTATTATCATCAATGTCTAAAATTTATTTATATAATATGCAAAATAAAACGGCTTTTTCTCCCTACCCCAACTTAAAAGTTCAAACGTATCTACTACTTATTATTTTATATTTGGGGCATGACAATTCTGTACCTCAGAAAATCTACTGCAGTGCCATAATGGATTTTATTTTAGAATACCATTATTCACCTGCATTGCGAATTTGGATGAGGAATGCTTTTATGATGCTGGACATGTTTCCTTCCATTTTGATGCTCTCATATGTTCTGCTAACTCACTTTCTTAGCATCTGTGAATAAATATCCATGGATATCCATGGAACCTATGGACACTATTTGTGCTATAACCTAATAGGAAAGGTCTGTTCCACTGCCTGGAACTGACAGAGTTGCACACTTCTCCAGCAAGTCATTATTTAAATAATATTCTTATCAAATGTAAACTACCTATAGTCAAGGAATGAACCAAAAGGAAATGATTATTTTAAATGTACTTTATTGAAAGAAAATAATCCAATGACATACTTAATGGATGGCATGTAGGAAATGGGATCATCTTCCCTTTTTACAAATTAATAGACTTTATATTTTAGATAAGTTTTAAGTTTACAGAAAAAAAGTGGAAAGCATAGGGAGTTCCCATATATCCTGTCACCCCCTCTCCCATTTTCTGTGAACATTTTTCATCAGTATGTTGCATTTGTTACAATTGATGAGCCGTTATTGATCAATCATTAGCTAAAGTCTATAGCTTACAGTTGGGTTCACGCTTTGTGTTTTACATTCTTTGGGTTTTAACAAATATATAATGGCAAGAATCCACCATTACAGGAGCACATAAGATGGTTTTACTGCCCTGAGAAGCTCCTGTGCTCCACCTGTTCCTCCCTCCCTCCTGCCTCCTAAACTCCTGAAAAGGATAATGTAAGTTTTATCTGTCTCTATGGTTTTGCCTTTTCTAGGATGTCATGCAGCTGGAATCATATAGTACATAGTCTTTTCAGATTGGCTTCTTTCACTTAGCCATAGGTATTTAAAATGCCTCTTGTCTTTTGTGTTTTGTTATCTCATTTCTTTCTAGTGTTGATTAATATTCCAGTGTATGGCTATACCACAATTTGCTTATCCATTCACCTGCTGAAGAACATCTTGGATGCTTTCTAACTTTTGGAAATAATAAATAGACCTGCTGTAAATATTCATAAGCAGGTTTCTGTGTGGACATAGTTTTCAATGTTGCGTGAATACCAAGGAGTGTGGTTTCTGGGTCATATGGTAAGAGTGTATTTTATTTTGTAAGAGATAACACTCTTCCAAGGTGGCTACACCATTTGAATCCCTAGTGGTAATGAGTGAGAGTTTGTTGTTCCATATCCTCTCCAGTACTTGGTGCTATCAGTTTGTGGATTTTGGCCATTCTAATAGGTGTGTAGTGATGTCTGTTTTTAGGAAAGGTAATGTTTCCATTCAGCTATCAGTGAAGGGGGATTATGCAAAAGTCATGTGCTGAGTTGCACCATTCACACATACAGATATTCCTCCTTTGTAGGACAATGCTAGTGGAGGAAAGTCATAGAATAAACTTTCTACATCTTGATTCAATAGGTTTAAAAAGCTAGGAAAGGAGATAATTTGACTTCACAGAAGCTAAGTCTGAAATAAGAAGGACTTTTCGAATTGATGTTTTCTTTGAGACTCATTCATGTTTAGTATCAAAATTGAAATAGTTTGTGTGATGTTTGCACCTGATTTATCTTAAATTTCTGTGGTCCTAATGTCATTATCTTTTAATCAGAGTGTGTCACTGGAATTCACATTAGATTTGAACAGACGAGTGGGAGAGAATAGTGAAATCACTAAACTGAGTAAACAGCAAACCAAAGCATCCAATATGACTGTTTAGGATTTTAATGCCCAACAAATAGAATACTGAATGACAGGAAAATCTTGACTATACCTTCATTTGAGAACTGCATGGATCTGGGGAGTTAAAATAAACCAACCTCACTGCAAGTTAAACTGTTGGTGGGATCTGCCTGGATTTTCTCATGCAAGATTAGGAATTCAGGCTCATCTCAATTTGTGGATTACTGATGGGTAAAAAGACAAGTTAAGCTCCATTCACAGAATTATTTTTAGCGTTGAAGTTCAGAAAGGATAATATACATAGCTTGAATTTGACCATCCTAGTCACATTAGCCTTTAAAAAAACTCTCTTCTCAGCTTTTTCTTTATTTACTTGCTGGGCATTATTGCCCAGTAGGGTTTCAAGAATCAGGTACCATATATACACTGATGGTCCTCTCTATTGAGCTCCAGATACATGTCTTTCAGTCATTCATTGATCCACTGATTGGCCAAATGAGAAACTCATTCATGAACACATCCATTAATGAGTCAGCTGTATTGACATATCAACTATGAGGCCTTGCATAATTTATTAAGTCTCTCTGAACCTAGTATCTTATTTACTCTGGAGGTATAATAGTACATGCCACTCAGAGTCATAGAATTAAATAAAACAATATTTGTAAATTTTTGTGTGTGGATTTCTCCTGCTACTTCCTTTGCACAAAATATCTTCATTTTTTTCCTGGATGATTACAACAGACGTCTGATTAGTTTCTTTGCCTTTTGTTTGTTTTCCCATCTTTGTCAAGTCTCTGTTTGTTTATATGCAGTCTCCACACTTCCACTAAAAGTGGTTGGGGTTGGGGTTAGGGATGCGGATGTGAAGATAGAAATACAAAGTTCACTTGTGGAGGGATCCAGGAAACACTGCAAAGGACGTGGATGAGATACTTCTCCTGCACCAGAAATGGGCGATATGCCTTCACCCCAAACCCACCCCTGTATTACAGGTAACATTAAGAAAAGGAAGTGGAGTGGAGAAACTTTTGAAAATTGACAGCGTTTTCCTGAAAGGAATCTTTTAAGCTAAGGGACACTATTTAACTGGAACAAGGTAGAAATATTAATCAGAAAGATTATGTTTCCCTGCTACTTAATGAAGTATTTAGAAGAAGAAAAAATTAGTTAAGGACAAGTAAAGCAATACATTTTATCTTCACTCTAAATATAGTCTGTATAGCTCTGCAACCTTGAAATGAAGACAGAGAGAGGCTTCTCCTATAATCATGATCCTGCTGTTTTCTAGGCAGTGGAACTGCACTAATAATATCTTCTGACTGATGATTGGTTCTTGGAATCTTAACCTTTCACTCGTTGTCTAATTAAAAAATATATTATTTATAAATTTGGAGCCTGAAAGCACAAGAGTTTGCCCTGATCTTTGATACATTTTGTACTATCACCATATTAGACAACTCAAATCTACGTAGCCTTAAGTTTCTGCACACAAGAAGATGGTGGTAAAATATCTTCAAAATATTTAGGGAAATGAAACATAACATGTTCTGGAGTTTATAATTAACCCAAATGGGCAAAAGTATAAAGGCAACAAACAATTTTGATCATGCAAAACCTTCTCAAAAAAACCAGATGACTAACTTTACGCAGCTGAAGATGAATGAGGAGTCTATAGGTAAGAACTCACAATGGCCACCAAATCCATTGAACTACAGGCTGCAGAAAAAGAAGTGTAAAATAAATGTCATACACCTAGTCCCAGCATTAGCTCTGTTTCCTTCCATCTCCTCATTGCCCTCAAGGCTCTTTCCACACTAAAATGCTTGAAATCAGTTGTAACGATATTACCGCAGACCCTTTACACCACTCTTCACTCTGAGACAAGCGCTCCCAAGTCCCATCCCTTATCAGCCCTGCCCGGACACTCTCTTCTGCCCAATACCTATTCATCCTCAGGATTCAGCCTCATCATGATTTTCTTCAAATTTCCCCAATCACCTTCCTCTTTTGTGTTCCTGTACTGTTGCCAGACTAACCAAACTGCATTGGAAAGTTCGTATTTCTAACCATTTTCCTCAGTCACAGCACTCTCTAAAATACTGTCAGCTCTGTGCTTGTAGGAAAAAATCTTTTGTACTCATTTGTTTTTAAATCCACACCATCTTTCACAGCACCTAGCATATGGTAGACACTCAATGCACAATTTAATGCACATCAAGATGTGGCTATCATTTTAAGTTCTTTTTGCTTCTTCAGGTCTTGTAACTATATACACACACCCTATTGACATAGTCTGAAAAATATTTTAATTAAAAAACATCCAGATATATTTTTTTCAAATATAAGTAACACAATTCACAATCCGTTTTGATTTGCTCAGATCAAAGTTTTAGGTAAAACCAATGAATCTATTTTTGGTCATTAAACTATGTCACTTCAAGTGATGGTTTTATACCATTGAAAGATTAATTTAAATACACCACTTACACTTGCAAAGCAAACCATTAACTTGATTTATTATGAAACAGCAAACTTACTTAATTTGACCAGACACTGTGCTGTCAGTAATTTGACAGTAATGATATTGTTTTCCCCCCAGTGACTGAGATGAACAATACCAATTTGCCAAGTTAATGCTTGCATGGATATTGTCAATAAATAATTGAGTGGATAAATAGAAAGCAGATTCTGATATCAAGACTACTGAACCAAAGAGTTCAGTTTGGCCAAATCAGCTCCATTTCCAAACTCTATGTGTTGTGAAATACAATTTATTAAACAAATATATTTTTCTTTAATATTGAAAAACATTACATATAAGAGATCAAAATATCAGAATAAAAGATGAAATCAAATCATAGAATATTATTATCCAAATGACTCAGGAAGCAGTAATCATCTTTTCATAACTGTTGCTACAACCGTTTTTACCTGGAGAAACTCCTGTTAACATTATAACACCTTGATTTATTAAAATCCATTTTGATAAATTCTTTCTGAAGTAGACAATGCACTTAAACACATTTTATCATTTTTGAAGCCTAGAAATATGATACAAGGAGACTAATGTCTTTGTCATTTACTTCCTTTAAAATTAGAGTTAAATTTAGAGATAAGACTTTTTGTTATCTATCTTTCCTCTCCAATTTTCCTTTCACTGTAAAAAAAGAAAACTAGCTTAAATGACTATATGTTAAATCAAATAGGGAACAATTTTCTTCAGATTGGAAGTATGATTTTTCAGACTAATGCTTTTAAATACACCAACTACACTCAAATTCTGGACAAGAGCTTGTCCTTTTCCTTGGGATTATTTATTTGTTGTATTTGGAAAAGGACATTAGTCAATCAGATGTATTAGTCACTTAATCAATATTTAAATAAAAGCAGTATGTTCCTAATTTAGTTTGATTTCAAGAAAAGTATACTGAATTTGAAGAAATCTTTTTCATTAAAATGTATGAGTTTTTAAAAAATTATATTATCACCAAACTGATCTGTCTTCTTTTGTAATTTGAACTGAGAATGAAGAGTCCCGTCTATATTGTGCTGTGGAGAAATAAATGGATAATCTTGTAATGCCCTGGATTTAATGAAATGAGACTAAAAGTGAAATTGAGATATTTCTGTGAACTAAATGGTCAAGATTCCACTATTTACAAAGTTAATCTAAACCAGTGTAAATGCACCTTGATGTTTAGGCTTTCTGAATAAATCTAACAGAAATAATATCTACCAACTTCATTTTGATTCCCTCAGCATATATAGCAGGGCAACTATTTAGCTGCGAATATCTGCAAATAATGATACATGCATCTCTGTCAGTGGACACTTATGTAAGTATCACATGGGGTTATTATATCTACTTACATTGCATATAAGGACATAGAGGGGATTTGATTTAGCAGACCACTGTCAAGGAGAGACTTATGTTTAAAATAAATACTTTGGTAAGTCATTTGGGGTAGGAGATGAAATTCCCACAGAGCATGCTCACTTAACAATAGGAATTGGTGCTCCACTAATTAGAGGGCATTTGCTTTTCTGGACAACGATATGAATATGGGATGTAAATATGGACCCACATTGAAACACAAGACACCAGAATGGCGGGGAGTGAGTATTTCAGGTGGCAGCATATAGGAGAAAAATATGGATACCTGCTCTATCTGATGGGGATTACTGAGGCGGATTTAGTATGGCATTTGCTCTGTTAGAGTAAACCGGCTCTTATGTCTCCCTATAAAATCTTTTATTTCTTCTTTACTCAGTAATGATTTTAATGAGTGGATTACATGGAAGATTTGTGAAGAACTACTTCAAAGCTGGTGATAAATGATAACAAAATACCAGTGGCAATTTCTGGGTGTTTGGGTCATATGTGAAGATTTTCTCAACAACAGGATTGTTACCCATGCAACTTACTGAGGAAGTGACTTGTTTAGGGGAAGTATTTTTCCACTAGTCTGTTTTGGGGGATTCTCTTTCTACCTATTCTTGCTGTTTGTGAGTGTGTGTGTGTGTGTGTGTGTGTGTGTGTGTGTGTGCGTGCGTGTGTGTGTGCATTCATAAATACATGTATTGCATCTTGATTCTCTTACTCTTGACTAAAGTAACCATACTCTGTGCAAGAATAAACCATCCTTTAAGTCCTACAGATTTGTTCCTCTGGGTGGGCAAAAGGAACCAGAAATACAGCCCTCCTCCCTCTCCACTCAACGTCTGAAAAAATGTACTGCATGGAACTAGCATTGACACTTCAAAGATTCCTGACTCCATACACTTACCTTTGGTTTTCATATTTGAAAAGGCTGCTGCAATTTTGACTGGGGTAGCATTGAGCAATACTGAGACTTCTAACCCATGAACAAGGTATAACTTCTTTTATTCAGGTCTTTAAATTCTCTTGGTCATATTTTATAACTCTCAGTGTGTAGATATTTCACAAATTTTATCAGATTTTCCCTAAGTACCTCATATTTTTGATGCTATTATAAATGACACTTTAAATTTGAATTTCTTATTGCTTATTGTATATTAAAATACAGTTGATCTTTTGTATATTTTATAATTAGTAATTTTTTGGTTGATCCCAACAATTTTTCTATATAGATGATAATGTTTGTGAAGGAAGCCTGTTTTATGTCTTTTTTTCCAATCTGAATGAGTGTTATTTTTTCTTTTTTTACTTTATTTTATTTTAGTTTTTGTCCAATTGCGTTTGCTGGAGCCTCTGGTACAATTGTGAATAGTATTCATGAAAGCAGAAATAATTTTTTCTGCCAGATTTTAGGGGGAAACCATAGAATATTGTAGAACGTTCCAAATTGAAAAAGTTCCCTCCTATTCCTAGTTAGTTGCGTTTTTTCTTTTTTAAACCGGGAATGAATTTTAGATTTTTCCAAAAGCTTTTTTTATGTCTGTGCAGATGATCATATATTTTGTTCTGATTACTTTCCTTTTTTTAAGTTTAATATGGCAAACCACATCAATTGATTTCCAAATGTTAAACTTAATATGCATTCTTGGAATAAATATCATCTGGTAATGATATTGTATAGTTTTGTATATTGCTGTATTCAAATTGCTATAATTTTGTTTAGGATTTTTATGTCTATATATAGGAAGGATTTGGTCTATAGTTTTATTTGTAATGTCTTTATTGTTGGTACCAGGACAATGCTGGTCTTATATGTAATATATTAGGAATTATCCTCTTCAATCTTCTGGAATAATTTTTATAGACCTGGTAATGTTTCTACCTTAAACAAGTAAAGACATATTAGTTTAGAGTTCTCTATGGAGAAATGGTTTTATACTACAAAATAAATTTCTTTAGCTATTCGGGTTATCAGTGTTTCCCTGAGATAGCATTGGTTACATGTGTCTTTCAAAGAATTTGTCTATATCATCTAAGCTGTCAAACTTATGGGAGTGTTATTACTGATACTCACTTGTCCTTTTAATGTCCTTAAAATCTGAGAGATGTCAGCTTTCCTGGTACTGATGTTAATAATTTGTTTTACCTTTTTTTTTTCTCCTGATGAATCTATGGATATCAATGTTTCTAATCTTCTTAAACAACCAGTTTTTCATTTTATTGATTATCTCTGTTGTTTTTCTGGATTTTTCTTATTTCATGGATTTCCACTTTGATCTTTATTTTCTTCTGTTCATTTTGGTCATCATTTGCTCTTATTTTTAATAGTATATTATGGTATAAAATGATGTCACTGAGATATTTCTTTTTATGAATATAGGGGTTTATTGCTATAAAGTTTCCTCTAAGTATAGCTTTAGTGGCATTCCACAAATTGTGATATACTGTGTTTTATTTTTATTCAGTTCAAAGTATTTTCTAATTTGCCTTTTGACTACCTTTTTGACCTGTTGGTTATTTGAAGCATATTACTTAGTTTCTAAATATTTGGGTAATTTCCTGATCCTATGTTACTGATATCTAATTTGTCCATTTTTCTCATAGAACATGTCTTATGTGACTTGAATCATTTAAATTTATTGAAATTTGCTTTATGATTCAGAACATGCTGGTTAATATTCCATTTGTACTTGAAAAGAGTGGGTAGTCTGCTTTTGTTGGATTTAAACTCATGTAAAGTTAGTTAATGTTGTTCAAGTCTTATATGTCTCTGCTGATTTTTTTTCCTACTTGTTCTGTCAGTTACTGAATGAGGTTGATGAAATATCTGACCATAATTATGGATTTGTCTATTTAATCTTGCAGTTCAATTTTTATTTCAAGTATTTTGAGGCTCTGTTATTAGAATGTAAATATTCAGGAATGGTATGACCTTTTGATTAATTGGCCATCTAATATTCCTAATAATATTCTTTGCTACAAAATCTACTTAATCTACTATTAATATAGTGATATCAGCTTCTGACTAGTGTTAGCATGGCATAATAGGCTTTTTTTCTTTTAATACTTTAAAGTTTGTTTCACTACTGTCACCTTGCATGATTTCTGAAGACAAATCTACTGTTATCCTGTCTCTCTCTTTGCATAACATTGTTTTACTCTGCTGCTTGTAAGTTTTTCTCTTTCTCATTGGTCTTGAGTAATACATTTATGATGTCGGTTTTTTTTTCTTCTGTTTCTTTTGCTTGGGACTTGTCAAACTCCTTAGACCTTTACATTTATAAATTTGCATCAATTTTGGAAAATTTTCAGCCATTATTTCCTCAAATACGTTTTCGGTCCTTCCTTTTCCCTTCTCCTTTAAGGATTCCCAATTACATATAAATTTAGCCTACTTGCAGTTATCCTACAGTACACAGAGGTTAATTTTTTTAATTATTTATTCTGATTCAATTTAGAGAGTTTTATTACTATATTCCCAAATTCTCTATATTATTCTTCAGGAATATTTAATCTGCTGTTAACCCTGTAAAGTACATATTTTACTTCAAATAGTGCATTTGCATCTCTAGAAGTTTACTTTTTAAAAAACAGCTTCCATTTCTGTTTAATGCTTTGAATATATGGAATACAATTATACTATTTAAATTAGTCTGTCAGTTATAACATATGAAAATATGAGTCATTTTTATTTGATTATTTTCCTTATATTGGGCCTTGTTTTCCAATTTCTTTGCCTGCCTGGTAATCTTTGGTTATATGGCAGACATGGTAAGTTTTACCCTGTCAAGTATTCAATATTTTTATATTCCTGTAAATATTCTTGTGTTTTTTCTGAGGTAAGTTAAACCACTTGGAAACAGTCTTCCTTCCAGGTCTTGATTTATGATTCGTTAGTGTATCTGAATTAATGCTCAGTCTAGAGCTGGTTATTTCCCCTTTCTGACATGAGACTTCCTGAGAATACTACCCACAAATGATGATTTTTCCTTCTGGATGGCAGAAGCAGAACCAGGCATTTTTCCTAGCCCGGTGTGAGTGCCAGGCGTTGTTCCATCTAATCCTTTCAGATGATTCCCTTCCAGGCCTTGAGTAATTTCCTCACATGGCTGTGTTGATTAGTACTCCACTAGGTAGCCAAGACTTTCTGCAGTTGTCCAGAGCCCTTGCTGGGCAACTCCCTCCTCTCCAGAGCTCTAGGTGCCTCAGCTTCCCGGGACTCTCACCTCCCTGTCCTTCCCTCCCTGAGCTCGCCAGGTTCTCACTGGCTCCCTCACTCTGTGCCTTGGCCTTTCAACTCTATGGAGCTGGGCAGTGATAGGGCTCGTCGTGTTTGTATCTCATATTCAGGGACTGCTGCCTTTCACTTTCTGAGACCTGTGGTCCTGAAAATCATTGTTCCAAATATTTTATCTTTTGAGGGAAGCTTTTTTAATGGAAGCATAAATCTACTTTCTGTTAGTCCATCTTTGTTGGAAGCAGAAGCCCTTGTTTAGATTTCTTATTTCAGACCTTTTCTAGGTGTAGAGATAGTCTACTAAATAGGCCTTATGGTCAGGAGGCATGACAGCTCCTTACATTGTGTGAGCTACGATTCTAATGGGTTGGTTTATTAACCTTGAAAATCTGCATTCTCCCTCTGAAATCATTTTTATCCTGGATTATGCCCCGACCCAACTGAGAGTGCCTGTTGCATGGTTTGCTGACATCACCAAAGGGATTAGAATGAGAAGGACTTTTCTTTCTTAGCCTGTAGTCTTGGGGAGGCAGTGCACCTTCCTTTGTTCCTCCAGGGGTAACTCACCAGGTCTGCTGCATTTTAACCATCCTTCAACCGTCTGGGTCAAACCCACGTAGGGCTGCCTGGGCTCTCCTCTCAGCTCTATTCATGTCATCTTTGCTTTGGGGAAACAAGTAAGAGATGGTTGATCTTTCTTCCTTGGATACACCTGTTGGTCCTATTCTAAGTATCTAGCCTTCAGTAGTGAATGACATTAACAAATAGGAATTTTTTAAACTCTCCCCAAATCAATATCCTGATCTTCTCAGTTAACAGACCACAGAACAACAGCAAACAGCACTATGGACTTTTTTTCTTTTTTAACTTTTATACCTATATTCCTTTGCAGCAAATTCCCATACTTGGTATCATGGTATTTTCTTGATTATTCTCACTTCAACAACACAATATGTTTGTACACTCCCACTAAATGCATGCGTCTGTACATTCATAGGGAACAGACCACTTACTGTACCCTCTATCACCTGGCTTTCTATTGTCCTATTAAACCCATATTAGAGGTCTGGCTGTTTCCAAAATATAAAAGCTTTCTAATTATATGTTGTAACCTAAGTGTTTTTAATCTAATTTTTATATTTTATGTTTCACTGTTTTCTATTAGCAATTCAGGCTGCAGAAGAATTTTTTTCCTTATTATTTAAGCTATTTGGGTTTATATATTATCTGTGCAAAGAAAGTTGTTTGCACAGGTTTAAATTACATTTTTCTCCTATGTATCTAATATAACAAGCCCCAAAAGTTTATGCCACATTCAATTTACCATATGTTAGGTGTACTCTTAAAATGTATTTCATATTCTCATTGCTTTTTAAAATGGGTGCCCTATTTGCCCATCAATTTTCATTCTGAAATAATTGCAATTAAGGTAAGCATATAGACAATTTTTTCTATTAGTGTTACTAAATATAAAAATGAATTTATCTTTGAGATTTTTAATAGGCATTACAAATCTTACATCAAAAGGAGATATCTGAAAACATCCATTTTTTTATTTCATCAAAATTGTCTCTCCTTTAGAGGTTTCATTTTCTGCAGCAAGATCAAGACCCCAGGAATACCACCAAAGACTTTTTAATGAGAGGCAAGATTCAGATATTCTCAAGGGGGAGATGTAAAACAGTTTTAGCTATTAACAGACACTATCAGAGCCCAAGTGCATAACCTGAAAAATGGATCAATTAGGAATCTATTGTATCCTTGGGAGCAGAAGCACTTCAATTAAAAAGTTGAGAATATGGCTTTTAATATCATTAAATGAAGACAACAAAAGCTGGGATGCATTTCCATTGACTACTGTAATACCCAAGAGCTGACTGCAGCTAGCACATAATGATAAAGTGTTCATTTCCTCACGACCACATGAATTCTATAAAAGTAGCTTTGGTCACAAAAGAACTCTATCCTTTTTAAGAGTTTTCTTGATCCGTTTAAAGCTCTGACCTCCCTCCTGCATGGCACAGAGTATTTATTGACAGTCTGTGGATAAGAATAGAGTGGTCTCTTCTGAATATTATATTCAGGATGTGTTATCAGTATACCTATCATGAATATTATTTTTCTAAGAGTTTATCTGCTTATGATGACATATTGTTGATACCTGGCATCAGAAAATTCTGTGAACTCTATTTTCCAAGTAGATGGATAAAATGACTGCTGTCGTTGCATCTAATATTACCATTTATCACCACCTCTCCCCTGGATCATACCAAGAGCAGTTTTCTGGGCTCACTGCCTTGTCCCCTACCCCTCTACATCTATTCTGAACGAAGAGGCTAGAGTCGTGCCTCTAAAAGGATGTCCAACAGTGTCCCTTTCTACTTAACCCATAATAGTACCCCATTTCACCTTGAGTAAAAGCAAAAGTTACTTAGAGTAACCTAGAGAGCTCTCCATGTTCTGTTAACCGCCTGACTTCCAGAACCACTTTCCCACGCTCACTTGGTGCCGGCCACTCTGGTTCCGTTGCTCTCCCTTACTGCACTCAGCATGCCCCAGCTTCAGGCCTTTGCACTGGTTTGTCTTTATTCCAGGGTTACTCTTTTCCCAAATATTCTCATTGCTACTGTATTCACCTTTGACATTTGAATCTTTGCTGAAATATCCACATTCCAAAGGAGTTTCCTTTGCCACCCTATTTAAAATTGCCTATGCTTCCCTCTAGCACTTTAAATGCTGTCCTCTGAACCACCTCTTTTTCTTTAATTTGCCATAGCAAATAATAGGTATTTAATTCATATTTGTTGAATGAATGAAGAAGATGTATTAATTTATCTCAGTGACACTGAAATGAGTGCCTTGTATGTGGGAGAAGGCAAACCAAGGCAAAAGATTTACTTTATAGTTATGGGGCTGATATTTCTTTCTATAAATCTAATTTCTACATAGAGAAGCTCTTTCATTTTGCTTCATTAGCATCACTTTAACCAAGTATATTTATGAATAATGAATGCTTTGTTGTGTATCTTAAATGAGATCATGCACACACAGTATTTGTACTGTGTAAGTAGATTTATTGAATTCATTAAGGTGGGTGTGGAGTAACTGAGAAAACATATTTCCACATGTTGCATCTGGCTTTAGTTATTTATCTGTCCTTTGGTCAAGGTATATACTTCATTTAAATACACCTGAAAGAGATCTTTCCAGTCCAGATGAGCCATAGAAATCTTAGTATCATAAACCTTCAATAGCCACTACTTTAGTGTAGAAATGTTAGATGTAGTAGTTCTGAAGGAAAGGAAAATGGGTTGTATATAAGACACAGTACTAACATGTCACTTTTAGCTTAGACATCCCTGTTTCAATTGGACTGGACATCAATGTGAGGACAACACCCAAAACTTTGTTTGAATATTACTTATTTGAATTTATTTCTGTTGTTTGAAAGGACATTTCCCTAAATGCTCATGAAGCCAATGACTGCCCTTCCATAGAACAATTTTAAGAGTTAACAATATTTTCCTCATGTAAAATAATTTTTAAAATAAATCATTAAGTTCACTGACCGAGAGCACTGCCAGTATTTATCTTCTCATCTCAATGTTAGAAACAAAGATATATTCATTGACATTGAAGGTGAGTGAATTCTTAACATTTTCCTTTCCAGTATTACTAATACATGTGTTTGTTTTTTACTACCCATATTTGGAAAGGAGGGCTGAAAGCCAATGCTAAGATACTTGTGAAGCCCATTTTAGTAATGTTTGATTTTTTTCTCCATTCCAAAATGTAATGGTGATTGCAGTGTGCAGTCATACACAATCAGAGATTTATACATACAAACGTATTTTAAAACACCCAGGTGTAATAGCATTTAACTCTAGCTGTGGAAATGCAACTGTGTGTGAACAAATAGAATTTCACTATATAGTGATTATTATTGTTACGAGAGCATCTGTATATCATTATGGATGCCGTTGGAATACTCTGGACTTGTGCTTTTAGGGTCACCTTATCAGTAACATTTCCATGCCTCACACTTTCTGTTCCCATTTGCCCAAATAGTAGGAATTCTATTATTTTTGTATACTTTGTCCTCTTTCATTTATTTAACAATTTTTCATTCAGCACCCAAATTCAGGTATCATTTAAAATTCTCATGTGTTAATTCAAGTGTCATGTAGGTATTAGTTTCTTGGTTATAAGTAAGGTCACTTCCAGCACTTCAATAGAACTTTTTGTGCTGATGGCACCATTCTGTATCTGTCTTGTCTCGTGATAGCCATTAGCTACATGCTACATGTGGCTATTGAGTACTTGATATGTATTATTAGTGTGACTGAAAAACTGAATATTTAATTTTATTTAAATGTAAACAATTTACATTGAAATAGCCATGCATGGCTAGTAGCTATGATACTGGACCTCTCAGTCTAGGATATTATTATTTCTAAGGGTTAGTAGACCCTTCAAGAAATTTAGACCAGAATGGCTGTGTACTTTCTCCAACAGTTGATCTCTGCTGATTTGGGTCATTATCTTTTAAGTTTCTCTGTACCACTAATCATTGTGCTAACTGTGGCCCCTGCTTGCCCATTGTCAGTTAATTCCTGAATCTCCAAGACTGTCTGCACCCTGTGTCTCATTCCCCTTTGACCTTGGAGAATTTGGAGCTTGAACTCCCCCACACCACTGTTTAGTACCTCTTGCTACCTCCTGTCTTCCCAAAGCTGTGGATCATCTCCTGTCTACCTGGGAAGCTCAGTCTTCTACCACTGAGGCAGATTCTGTTACAGTTTTTAAGGGTATCTGCCATTCCATCACCATGTCCATAAAACCAAGCAGGAAACCAGCTGGATTAGTTACATGCTGAATTTCATTAAAATTTTTATTACAGAATGTACTGTAGATTCACAGGCTGTTGTCTGCAGCCTGCTGTCTTCCACACTAATTCCTGAACACTGTACCTTATCCCCTTATTTACACTCAGTTGCTCGGTCAGTGTACAGGTCTCTCCATCCAAGCTGGATTTGGAGTTGCGCAAGAAGGCGTGTCTTACACCAAATTTAAAAGCTCCTTTACTTCCTGTTTTCCTAGGATAACAGATGTTGGTAGGAACAGGGCATAAATGTGTGGATTATGTGAGAGGGACTCATTAGATTTTACGGTCTCATGGGCCTTAACTGATAAACTTGAGCTATCGCATCAGAGCTTTTTCAGGAGAGAATCTGTCCGTGAAACTTAAGTGCTACCCTTTTTCTACCCAAGAAAAAAAACAAATGAACAAAAATGATAGTAAAAAAGGCTCTTTCCTTCCCTGTGTCAGCTCCGTTAGGGGAGGCTTCAGCTCTGCTAGCCAGGGACCAGAGAATGCGTGCGTCCATTTCTGCCATAGCTCTGCTTCCCGAGGGCACAGCGGCCTTTTGGCAGGCAGTGCATCTGAGGTCTGTCTGGCTCCACGGGCCCTCACGGGACGCTTGGGACCACATCCCCCACAGCCGCATTGATGGGTCCATTAGGCTGATCTCCTCACCCACAACGTCTTCTTCTCTGGGGCCTCTTTGTTCTTCTCAGTGGCTGCCTTTGGTAGGTAAACCTCCCAAACTCCCAGCCCATCTGTTTGTATGCGTCTGAATTAACTTGTGGATCAAGTTCAAGATCTTTCCCACAGGCCTGCGGGCCCCATATCAATTATTGTGCACTGATGGGAGTTTAAATATTTCTCAACTGATTACAGAGGCCGGATTGCCTAACACACCTGTAGACCTCCGACTGCAAATGATCTTAACTCCACATAATGGGAGGATAGGCTCGTCTGGGTCTCACGTTTGACTGAACTGAGGTACTAAAAAATATTTTTTAAATAAAAATGCAAGTTACACCAAAAACTTTAAAGTAAGCCAGAAAAGTCTCATATGTCACTGTCATATGCATATTCGATTAAGAAAGAATATGGATCAAATGACTGTACAGCCAGTATATTTGCACATTTCTCTTGAAAGGCAGTGGAACGGAAGGTAAAGCAAATACATTCATAAGATGTTTTTTTCTGATAGAAACTCATGGAAGCACACAGGAACGAGCAGACTGGGATCCAGAGAGGTCAAGTGACCTGCTCAGTTAAAATAAGTTTTCCTAATGGAAAATGTTCAAAATGCATTCAAAAGAAAGAATGCACCTTTATATTTCGGGGCCCTTATTAACCTTTTATTCTGAATATATAAACCTCCTAATTGGGTTTCTGTGCCATACTGTTGTTCAATGAATTCCTTCATTTTCTTCTAAGACCCCTTCAGGAAAGTTCTGATAATTTAGCTGGAAGTCTATTTTTTTTATAATAAAGGATTCTTTTCCTTCATTTTTTTTTATTGAGAACTTAACAGAAAGGTAACAAGAAAAGAGAATCTAATGCAAAGATGTCACAACTCAAACTGTTAATCAAAACAGCTGCCTGACAGTCACTACTCCTATGGCCTCAGAATGTAATTGCTACATTTGTTCTGCCACTTATTTTTCATTTTATTGAGAGAGAAAAATCTGACAGGATTGCAAGAGGCAAATTCAAATTAAGGCCTGTTGAATTGTCTTTGTTCATTTCCTTTTATAGTCTTTGTGAACAAAAGTTGCATATGAGCCCGAGACAGAGGCAGAGCTCTGCTGCATCCTTCTTGTTTGTCTAACTTCTCACTCTTACAGTTCTGGAGGACAATGAGTCCTTCCCCGTTTTGCTCATTTACAAACATACTGGCTGATGGTGAGCTGTGCTGATTTGTTTTCTCAAGCTCTAAGGTGTATGTAATGGAGTGGAGAGAAGAGGTAATGAAGAGTGTCCTTAAAACTGGCTGAAGAGTCCCTCTCCCTCCTCTCCCTCCCTCCAGCACCCTGTTCAGATGGGCATCATTAAATGCGTATTTACCTTTGGAAGGTTGCCACTGCAGGAGAAATATGTGCAGTAGAGGCAGGCTTGCCATAAAAAGAGTTTTGAGATAATGACATTCCATTAGCCTATGACTAGACTAAATGTGGGTGTGTAGTCTGATGTGCAGTATATGAAATCATGAAAAATATTGATGGGAGAAAGGCATGGTGGGATATTGGGAAGGGCATTGGACTGGGTGCCAGCTTCACCTCTGATTAGTGATGAGACCTTAGAAAAATCATTTCTTCAAGCCACCATTTTTTTACACGATCAAATAAATGAGAAAATTCAGGGTCTAGTTGGATCACAGGCCTTCTATGTAGAGCAAGTGTGGAAATATTTTAAAAACTATAAAACACTGTAGAAAAATACTATCAAGGTAATTATAGTCATATTTGGGGTATCTCATTTGGAGACCAAAGAAGATACTACAAGTGGAATCATCCTTTATTTTAAAATAACCTCTTAATTTGAAGGAACATAAATTTAACAGGAGAGACACAGGGAATAAATGAAATCTTGAGAACTAATTGGGCATTTGGGGAGCTATATAAATTTGAACAGTAATTTCCAAGATGATATTCCAGTCCTACTCAAATTGATGCAGCTTGTGAATTGGTCAACTTAGGATCAAGTAATAATTTATGGATGAGAAAATCTGGTGCAATAATTCCAACTCTTATAGTCAATTAGCAAAACGAATTCAGTGCTCCTTAGGTGCTGAGGACTGTATTAGGCAGAGATGGAGCACAAAAGGATAAAATTTACATCTAATGAAAAATACATTATCTCAAGGAAAAGCAACATTCGGAAAAATCAATTACTTTAATGGTGAAGATACACAGAAATAAAATAAAAATCAAGGCTTATCAAAATGAGACTTGTCAAAGAAAGTGATGGGTGGCTTTTTAAAAAGATTATATTATTTGATCTATATTATGTCACAGAGCAAGTTTACTTGTATGTGAGAACTTTCTATAATTTATGTGATTTTGGACATCTATTTATCCCTATATATATATATATATATATTTTTAACTTTTTAAAATTTTGGTATCACTAATATACAATTACATGAGCAGCATTTTGATTACTAGATTCCCCCCATTATCAAGTCCCCACCACATACCCCATTACAGTCACTGCCCATCAGCATAGTAAGATACTATAGAGTCACTACTGCCTTCTCTGTGTTATACCGCCTTCTCCGTGCCCCCACATTACATTATGTGTGCTAATTGTAATGCCCCTTATTCCCTTTATCCTTCCCTTCCAACCCATCCTCCCCAGTTGATTTCCCTTTGATAACTATTAGTCCATTCCTGGGTTCTGTGATTCTGCTGCTATTTTGTTTCTTCAGTTTTTGCTTTGTTCTTATGCCCTACAGATGAGCAGAATCATTTGGAACTTGTCTTTCTCCACCTGGGTTATTTCACTGAGCATAACACCCCATAGCTCCATCCATATTGTTGCAAATGGTGGGACTTGTTTTCTTCTTATGGCTGAATAATAGTCCACTGTGTACATGTACCACATCTTCTTTATCCATTAATCTACTGATGGACACTTAGGATGCTTCCATTACTTGGGTGTTGTAAATAGTGCTGCAATAAACATAGGGGTGCATATGTCTTTTTGACGCTGGGCTCCTGAATTCTTAGGGTAAATTTCTAGGAATATAATTCCTGGGTCAAATGGTATTTCTATTTTTAGTTTTATGAAGAACCTCCATACTGCTTTCCACAATGGTTAAACTAATTTACATTACCACCAGCAGTGTAGGAGGGTTCCCCTTTCTCTACATTCTCACCAGCACTTGTTGTTGTTGGTCTTTTGGATGTTGGCCATCCTAACTGATATGAGATGATATCTCGTTGTTGTTTTAATTTGCATTTCTCTGATGATTAGTGATGTGAAGCATCTTTTTCATGTGCCTGTTGGCCATCTGAACTTCTTTGCAGAAATGTCTGTTCAGATCATCTGCCCATTTTTTAATTTGATTATTTGCTTTTTGTTTGTTGAGGTGCATGAGCTCTTTTTATATTTTGGATGTAAACCCCTTCTTGGATGTCATTTATGAATATAATCTCCCATACTGTAGGATCCCTTTTTGTTCTCCTGATAGTATCCTTCACTGTACAGAAGCTTTTTAGTTTGATATAGTCCCATTTGTTCATTTATTCTTTTGTTTCCCTTGCCTGTGGAGATATGTTCATGAAGAAGTTGTTCATGTTTATATTCAAGAGAGTTTTGCCTATGTTTTCTTCTAAGAGTTTTATGGTTTCATGATTCACATTCAGGTCTTTGATCCATTTCAGGTTTACTTTTGTGTATGGAGTTAGTAATCCAGTTGCATTCTCTCAAATGTAGCTGTCCAATTTTGCCAACACCAGCTGTTAAAGAGGCTGTCATTTCCCCATTGTATATCTATGACTCCTTTATTGTATATTAATTGACCATATGTTTAGGTTAATATCTGAACTCTCTATTCTGTTCCACTGGTCTGTGGGTCTGTTCTTGTGCCAGTACCAAATTGTCTTGATTACTGTGGCTTAATAGTAGAGCTTGAAGTTGGGAAGTGAGATTCCCCTGCTTTATTCTTCCATCTCAGAATTGCTTTAGCTATTGGGGTCTTTTGTGGTTCCATATGAATTTAAGAACTATTTGTTGCAGTTTGTTGAAGAATGCTATCAGTATTTTGATAGGGATTGCATGGAACCTGTAGATTGTTGTAGGCAGGATGACCATTTTGACACTATTAATTCTTCCTACCAAGAGCATGAGATGACTTTCCATTTATTAGTGTCCTCTTTAATTTCTCTTAAAAAAGTGTCTTGTAGTTTTCAGGGTATAGGTATTTCACTTTCTTGGTTAGGTTTATTCCTAGGTATTTTTTGTTGTTGTTGCCATTGAGAATGGAATTGTTTTCCTGATTTCTCTTGCTGCTAGTTCTTTGTTAGTATATAGGAATGCAACAAATTCCTGTGTATTAATTTTGCAACTTTGCTAAATTCAGATATTAGGTATGGACTTTTTAGGGGTTTTTATGTACAGTATTATGTCATTTGCAAACAGGGAAAGTTTAATTTTTTCCTTACCCATCTAGATGCCTTTTATTTCTTTGTGCTGTCTGATTGCTATGGCTAGGACCTCCAGTATTATGTTGAATGAAAGTGGTGAGAGTGGGCATCCTTGTCTTGTTCCCAATCTTAAAGTAAAAGCTTTCAGCTTCTCACTGTTAAGTATGATGTTGGCTGTGGGTTTGTCATTTATGGCCTTTATTATGTTGAGGTACTTACACTCTATAGCCATTTTGTTGAGAGTTTTTATCATGAATGGATGTTGAATTTTGTCGAATGCTTTTTCAGCATCTATGGAGATGATCATGTGGTTTTTGTCCTTCTTTTTGTTGATGTGGTGGATGATGTTGATGGATTTTTGAATGTTGTACCATCCTTGCATCCCTGAGATGAATCCCACTTGATTATGGTGTATGATCCGCTTGATGTATTTTTGAATCCAGTTTGCTAATATTTTGTTCAGTATTTTTGCATCTATGTTCATCAGGGATATTGTTCTGTAATTTTCTTTTTTTGTGGTGCCTTTGCCTGGTTTTGGTATTACAGTGATTGAGAAGAATGTGTACCCTGCTACTTCATAGAGTGAGTTTGGAAGTATTCCCTCATCTTCTATTTTTTGGAAAACTTTAAGAAGAATGGGTATTATGTCTCCTCTAAGTGTCTGATAAAATTCAGCAGTGAATCCATCTGGTATGGGAGTTTCGTTCTTGGGTAGTTTTTATTTTTTTTCATATTTATTGATCAAATGGTTGTTAACAACAATAAAATTCTGTATAGGGGGGTCAATGCTCAATGCACAATCACTAATCCATCTCAAGCCTAATTCTTGTCAGTCTCCAATCTTCTGAAGCATAACGAACAAGTTCTTACATGGTGAACGAATTCTTACATAGTGAATAAGTTCTTACATGGTGAACAGTACAAGGGCATTCATCACAGAAACTTTCGGTTTTGATCACGCATTATGAACTATAAACAATCCGGTCAAATATGAATATTTGTTTGATTTTTATACTTGATTTATATGTGGATCCCACATTTCTCCCTTTATTATTATTATTTTTTTTATTTTTAATAAAATGCTGAAGTGGTAGGTAGATGCAAGATAAAGGTAGAAAACATAGTTTAGTGTTGTAAGAGAGCAATTGTAGATGATCAGGTGTGTGCCTGTAGACTATGTGCTAATCCGAGCTAGACAAGGGCATTAAAACATCCACGGATGCAGAAGCTTTCTCTCAAAACAGGGGGTGGGGGGTGAGGTTCTAAGTTTCACCCCTGTTGTTCCCTGATTTCTCACCTGATGGCCCCCCTGCAACTGTGCCTGTCTTAGGTTCTTCCTCCCTTGAGGAAACTTACCTGTCTCTGCCTAACCAGTCATCTTCCGGGGCCATACAGGGAAATGTAAAGTTGGTAAGTGAGAGAGAAGCCATATTGTTTGAAAAGGTTAGCTTTTTACTTCTTTGCAGATTTATCCCCTGTGGCTTCTATGCCCAGCACTTGTCTGGAGGTATCTTTACCACCTGGAGGAATTATGATGCTCGGTAAATTCGATATGAGGCACGAATTCTATTTGAGGGTTGTAATTAGGAAGGAAGAAGAAAAGCTATAGAGGTAGCATATGGAAGAAAACATGGGAGAATTGATTATTTCTTTGACTTATCTTCTTGTAGAGTACCTTAAGCATGTATAGGTTTTAAACTACTAACTAACTTGTGCACACATATTAACATAATAGGAATACAGTGACATAAACTAAGCAAATCTATAATTACCAGCCATCTCCAGTGAAGCCAAGAAAACCATTTAGGCACCCTAGGCATTTGTGAGAATTTGTCTATGATATGATGGATATTGTCCAACTGTACTTGAACAGTCTGAGAGAAATCAGACAAATTAAAGCAACCCATTTCTGGGATCTGTTAACATCCCATATGTTCTTTTAACCGTAGATAGTCTATAGTCGTAAGATTTTGGAGTGCTACAACTTGCACCCCTCCCAACTCCTGGTTGAGTTCCAACAGTACAGATCCACTCAAATTCATTGTCTCACTGTATGCACATGCCAGCCTAGACATCTCCCTCCTCATTCCAGTGGCAAGTCCAGGAAACGGTGGGATGGACGCAGCTACAACCGCAGCATTGCCTGGATCCCTGTGGAGGCTTTTTGATGATCATCCCCTGAGACGAGTCCTCCAGAGAGTGCTGATGCCAGAAGCTCCTCCTCATATCGTATCTTAGTTCATTTTCTGGGTAGCCAAGCTAGGCCTTGATCTTCTGTTAGTCCATTTTTGGATTCTGTAATTCTGCTGCTGTTTTGTTCCTTCAGTTTTTCCTTTGTTCTTATACTCCTCAGATGAGTGATATCATTTGGTATTTCTCTTTCTCCACTTGGCTTATTTCACTGAGTGTAATACTCTCCAGCTCCATCCATGTTGCTGCAAATGGAAGGATTTTACCTTTTCTTATGGCTGAGTAGTATTCCATTGTGTATATGTACCACATCTTCTTTATCCATTCATCTACCAATGGACATTTACATTGCTTCCAATTTTTGGCTATTGTAAATAGTGCTGAGATAAACATAGGGGTGCATCTGTCTTTCTCAAACTTGATTGCTGTGTTCTTAGGGTAAATTCCTAGGAGTGGAATTCCTGGGTCAAATGGTAAGTCTGTTTTGAGCATTTTGATGAACCTCCATACTGCTTTCCACAATGGTTGAACTAATTTACATTCCCACCAGCAGTGTAGGAGGATTCCCCTTTATACACAGTCTCGCCAACATTTGTTGTTGTTTGTCTTTTGGATGGCAGCCATCCTTACTGGTGTGAGGTGATACCTCATTGTAGTTTTAATTTGCATTTCTCTGATAATTAGCAATGTAAAGCATCTTTTCACCTGTCTGTTGGCCATCTGTATTTCTTTTTTAGAGGACTGTCTGTTAAGTTTCTCTGCCCATTTTTTAATAGGGTTATTTGTTTTTTGTTTGTTGAGGCATGTGAGCTCTTTATATATTCTGGACGTCAAGCTTTTATCAGATATGTCATTTTCAAATATATTCTCCCATACTGTAGGTTTCCTTTTGGTTCTATTGATGGTGTCTTTCACTGTACAAAAGCTTTTCAGCTTAATATAGTCCCACTTGCTCATTTTTGCTGTTGGTTTCCTTGCCCGGGGAAATATATTCATGAAGAGGTCACTCATGTTTATGTATAAGAGGTTTTGCCTCTGATTTTTCCAAGAGTTTAATAGATTCATGACTTACATTCAGGTCTTTGATCCATTTTGAGTTTACCTTTGTATATGGGGTTAGACAATGGTCCAGTTTCATTCTCCTACATGTAGCTGTCCAGTTTTGCCAGCACCATCTGTTGAAGAGACTGTCATTTTGCCATTGTATGTCCATGGCTCCTTTATCAAATATTAATTGACCATATATGTTTGGGTTAATGTCTGGAGTCTCTAATCTGTTCCACTGGTCTGTGTCTCTGTTCTTGTGCCAATAACAAATTTTCTTGATTACTATGGCTTTGTAGTAGAGCTTGAAGTTGGGGAGTGAGATCCCCCCTACTTTATTCTTCTTTTTCAAGTTTGCTTTGGCTATTTGGGGTCTTTGGTGTTTCCATATGAATTTTTGAATTATTTGCTCCAGTTCATTGAAGACTGTTGCTGGTAAATTGATAGGGATTGCATCAAATCTGTATATCGCTTTGGGCAGGATGGCCATTTTGACGATATTAATTCTTCCTAGCCACGAGCATGGGATGAGTGTTCAATTGTAAGTGTCCCCTTTAATTTCTCTTAAGAGTGACTTGTAGTTTTCAGGGTGTAGGTCTTTCACTTCTTTGGTTAGGTTTATTCCTAGGTATTTTATTCTTTTTGATGCTATTGTGAAGGGAATTGTTTTCCTGATTTCTCTTTCTATTGGTTCATTGTTAGTGTATAGGAAAGCTACAGATTTCTGTGTGTTAATTTTGTGTCCTGCAACTTTGCTGTACTCCGATATCAGTTCTAGTAGTTTTGGAGTGGAGTCTTTAGAGTTTTTTATGTACAGTATCATATCATCTGCAAATAGTGACAGTTTAACTTCTTCTTTACCAATCTGGATACCTCGTATTTCTTTGTTTTGTCTGATTGCCATGGCTAGGACCTCCAGTACTATGTTAAATAACAGTGGGGAGAGTGGGCATCCCTGTCTGGTTCCCGATCTCAGAGGAAAAGCTTTCAGCTTCTTGCTGTTCAGTATAATGTTGGCTGTGGGTTTATCATATATGGTCTTTATTAAGTAGAGGTACTTGCCCTCTATTCCCATTTTGCTGGAGTTTTTATCATGAATGGATGTTGAGTTTCGTCAAATGGTTTTCAGCATCTATGGAGATGATCATGCGGTTTTTGTCTTTCTTTTTGTTGATGTGTTGGATGATGTTGATGGATTTTCGAATGTTGTATCGTCCTTGCATCTCTGGGATGAATCCCACTTGGTCATGGTGTATGATCCTTTTGATATACTGTTGAATTCGGTTTGCTAATATTTTATTGAGTGTTTTTGCATCTACATTCATCAGGGATATTGGTCTGTAATTTTCTTTTTCAGTGGGGTCTTTGCCTGGTTTTGGTATTAGGGTGATGTTGGCTTCACAGAATGAGTTTGGGAGTATTCCCTCCTCTTCTATTTTTTGGAACACTTTAAGGAGAATGGGTATGATGTCTTCTCTGTGTGTCTGATAAAATTCTGAGGTAAACCCGTCCATCCCTGGGGTTTTGTTCTTGGGTAGATTTTTCATTACCGTTTCAATTTCTTTGCTCGTAATTGGTTTGTTTAACTTTTGTGTTTCTTCCTTGGTCAGTCTAGGGAGGTTGTATTTTTCTAGGAAGTTGTCCATTTCTTCTAGGTTTTCCAGCTTGTTGGCATATAGGTTTTCATAGTAGTCTTTAATAATTCTTTGTATTTCTGTGGAGTCTGTCATAATTTTTCCATTCTCATTTCTGATGCTGTTGATTTGTGTTGATTCTCTTTTCCTCTTAATAAGTTTGGCTAGAGGCTTATCTATTTTGTTTATTTTCTCAAAGAACCAGCTCTTGGTTTCGTTGATTTTTGCTATTGTTTTATTCTTCTCAATTTGTTTTATTTCTTCTCTGATCTTTATTATGTCCCTCCTTCTGCTGACTTTAGGCCTCATGTGTTCTTCTTTTTCCAGTTTCGATAATTGTGATGTTAGACTATTCATTTGGGATTGTTCGTCCTTCTTCAAGTGTGCCTGGATCACTATATACTTTCCTCTTAAGACTGCTTTTGCTGCATCCCACAGAAGTTTGGGCTTTGTGTTCATTTTATTTGTTTCTATATATTCCTTGATCTCTATTTTGATTTGTTCATTGATCCATTGATTATTTAGATGCATGTTGTTAAGCCTCCGTGTGTTTGTGAGCCTTTTTGTTTTCTTTGTAGAATTTATTTCTACTTTTATACCTTTGTGGTCTGAAAAATTGTTTGGTAGGATTTCGATATTTTGGAGTTTACTGAGGCTCTTTTTGTGAGCTAGGATGTGGTCTATTCTGGAGAATGTTCCATGTGCACTTGAGAAGAATGTATATCCTGTTGCTTTTGGATGTAGAGTTCTATAGATGTCTATTAGGTCCATCTGTTCTACTGTGTTGTTCAGTGCCTCCGTGTCCTTACTTATTTTCTGCCTGGTAGATCTATCCTTTGGGGTGAGTGGTGTGTTGAAGTCTCCTAAAATGAATGCATTGCAGTCTATTTCCCTCCTTAGATCTGTTAGTATTTGTTTCACAAATGCTGGTGCTCCTGTGTTGGGTGCATATATATTTAGAATGGTTATATCCTCTTGTTGGACTGAGCCCTTTATCATTATGTAGTGTCCTTCCTTATCTCTTGTTACTTTCTTTGTTTTGAAGTCTATTTTGTCTGATATTAGTACTGCAACCTCTGCTTTCTTCTCACTGTTGTTTGCCTGAAATATGTTTTTCCATCCCTTGAATTTTAGTCTGTGCATGTCTTGGGGTTTGAGGTGAGTTTCTTGTAAGCAGCATATAGATGGGTCTTGCTTTTTTACCCATTCTATTACTCTGTGTCTTTTGATTGGTGCATTAGGTCCATTTACATTTAGGGTGACTATTGAGAGATATGTACTTATTGCCATTGCAGGCTTAGGTTTGTGGTTACCAATGGTTCAAGGTTAGCTTCCTTAGTATCTTACTGCCTAACCTAGCTCGCTTATTGAGCTGTTATATACACTGTCTGGAGATTCTTTTCTTCTCTCCCTTCTTATTCCTCCTCCTCCATTCTTCATATGTTGTGTGTTTTGTTCTGTGCTCTTTTTAGGAGTGCTTCCATCTAGAGCAGTCCCTGTAAGATGCCCTGTAGAGGTGGTTTGTGGGAAGCAAATTCCCTCAGCTTTTGCTTGTCTGGGAATTGTTTAATCCCACCATCATATTTAAATGATAGTCATGCTGGATACAGTATCCTTGGTTCAAAGCCCTTCTGTTTCATTGCATTAAATATATCATGAAATTCTCTTCTGGCTTGTAGGGTTTCTGTCAAGAAGTCTGATGTTAGCCTGATGGGTTTTCCTTTATAGGTGACCTTTTTCTCTCTCGCTGCCTTTAAAACTCTTTTCTTGTCCTTGATCCTTGCCATTTTAATTATTATGTGTCTTGGTGTTGTCCTCCTTGGATCCTTTCTGTTGGGGGTTCTGTGTATTTCCGTTGTTTGTTTGATTATTTCCTCCCCCAGTTTGGGGAAGTTTTCAGCAGTTATTTCTTCAAAGAGACTTTCAATCCCTTTTCCTCTTTCTTCTTCTTCTGGTACCCCTATAATACGAATATTGTTTCGTTTGGATTGGTCACATAGTTCTCTTAGTGTTGTTACATTTCTGGAGATCCTTTTATCTCTCTCTCTGTCAGCTTCTATACTTTCCTGTTCTCTGGTTTCTGTTCATTCAATGGCCTCTTGCATCTTATCCATTCTGCTTATAAATCCTTCCAGGGTTTGTTTCACTTCTGTGATCTCCTTTCTGACATCTGTGATATCCCTCCGGACTTCATCCCATTGCTCTTGCATTTTTCTCTGCATCTCATCCCATTACTCTTCCGTGTTTCTCTGCATCTCTGTCAGCATGTTCATGATTTTTATTTTAAATTCTTTTTCAGGAAGACTGGTTAGGTCTGTCTCCTTCTCAGGTGTTGTCTCTGTGATCTTTGTCTGCCTGTAGTTTTGCCTTTTCATGGTGATATAGTTTGCAGAGCTGGTACGAGTGACAACTGGAAGAGCTTTCCTTCTTGTTGGTTTGTGGCCTTCCTCTCCTGGGAGAATAGCGACCTCTAGTGGCTTATGCTTGGCAGCTGTGCGCAGACAGGGCTTCAGCTATCTGGCCAGTTGTTCTGGAGTTTATCTCAGCTGTTGCTGTGGGCGTTGCCTGGCTGGGGCTGCTTCTCCAAAATGGTGGAGTCCCATTGGAGGGGGAGTGGCTGGGAGGTTATTTATCTCCATAAGGGTCCTCTGTGCTCCCTGTTGCCCAGGTGGTTAGAGTGCCCAGAGATCCCCAAATTCCCTGCCTCTAGGCTAAGTGTCCAGTCCTGCCCCTTTTTGACTTCCAAAAAGCACTCTCCAAACCAAAACAACAATAGCAACAGTGAAAGAGAAAAAGAAAAAAAAAAGGGAAAAATCGCGATTTTCTTTGTCCTCAGACGCCAGTCTCAGGCACCCTCTCACCGGTCTTGCTGCCCTGTTTCCCTGGTATTGGGGTCCCTGTCCCTTTAAGGCTTCCAAAAAGCACTCACCAAAAAAAAAAAAAAAAAACCCACTCCCATTTCTTTGTTCTCCGGTGTCAGCCTCAGTCACCCACTCACCGGTCCTTCCACCCTGTTTCCCTAGTATCCAGGACCCCACGCATGCACTGTGTCTGCGCTCTGGTCTGGAATCCTGGGGCTGGGTGTTCAGCAGTCCTGGGCTCTCTCTCCCTCCCTGCTTACTCCTCTCCACCCACCAGGGGTTGGGGGGAGGGGTGCTCGTGTCCCACCAGGCTGGGGCTTTTATCTTACCCCCTTTGCGAGGCGCTGGGTCCTCGTAGGTGTGGATGTTGTTGGATGTTGTCCTGTGTCCTCTGGTCTCTATTTTAGGAAGAGTTGTCTTTGTCATATTTTCATGGATATATGTGGTTTTCGGAGGAGATTTCCACTGCTCTACTCACGCCACCATCCTGGCTCCGCCTCCTTGGGTAGTTTTTTTTATTGATTTAATTTCATTGCTTGTAATCGGTCTGTTTAAATTTTCTTTTTCTTCCTGAGTCAGTCTTAGAAAATTTTATTTTTCTAGGAATTTGTGCATTTATTTTAAGTTATTCAGTTTGTTAGCAAATAGTTTTTAATAGTATTCTCTAATAATTCTTTGTATTTCTGTGGTGTCTGTAGTGATTTTTCCTTTCTCATTTCTGATTCTGTTTATGTGTGTAGATTCTCTTTTTTTTCTTAATAAGTCTGGATAGAGTTTTATCTATTTTATTTCTCAAAAAACCAGCTCTTCGTTTCATTTTTTCTCCTTTTTCATTCTTCTCAATTTTATTTATTTATTCTCTGATCTTTACTCTGTCACTCCTTCTGCTGACTTTGGGCTTCATTTGTTCTTTTTACTTTTTCAATAATCATGAATTTAGACTATTCATTTTGGATTGTTCCTCCTTCTTTAAATAGACCTGATTGCTATATACTTTCCTCTTAGAACTGCCTTCACTACATCCCACAGAAGTTGGGGCACTGTGCTGTTGTTTTCATTTGTTGCTATATATTGCTTGATCTCTGTTTCAATTTGGTCATTGATCCATTGATTATTTAGGATTGTGTTGTTAAGCCTCCATCTGTTTGTGAGCCTTTTTGTTTTCTTTGTACAATTTATTTCTAATTTTATTCCTTTGTATTCTGAGAAGTTGGTTTGTACAATTTCAGTCTTTTTGAATTTACTGAGGCACTTTTTGTGGCCTAGAATGTGGTCTGTTCTGGAAAATGTTCCATGTGCACTTGAGAAGAATGTGTACCCTGCTGCTTTTGGGTGGAATGTTCTATAGATGTCTGTTTGGTCCATCTGTTCTAAAGTGTTGTTCAGTGTCTCTGTGTCCTTACTTATTTTCTGTCTGGTTGATCTGTCTTTTGGAGTGAGCAGTGTGGTGAAGTCACCTAGAATGAATGTATTGCATTCTATTTCCTCCTTTAATTGTGTTAGTATTTGTTTCACATATGTAGGTGCTTCTGTGTTGAGTGCATAGATATTTATAATGGTTATATCCTCTTTTTGGACTGCCTCCTTTATCATTATGTAATGTCCTTCTTTATTTATTCTTAATTTCTTTGTTTTGAAGTCTATTTTGTCTGATATAAGTACTGTAATGCCTGCTTTTCCTCCTTATTGTTTGCATGAAATATCTTTTTCCATCCCTCCACTTTTAGTTTGTGTATGTTTTGGGGTTTGAAGTGAATCCCTTGTAGGCAGCACATAGATGGGTCTTGCTTTGTTATCCATTATATTACTCTGTGTCTTTTGATTGGTGCATTCAGCCCATTAACATTTACGGTGAATATCGATAGATATGTACTTATTACCATTGCAGGCTTTGAATTCGTAGTTACCAAAGTTTCTAGGTCAGCTTCTTTGCTGTGTACCTTTCTAACTTAACTCACTTATTACACTATTATAAACACAGTCTGATGATTCTTTATTTTTCTCCCTTCTTTTTCTTTCTCCTCCACTCTTTATGTTAGGTGTTTTATTCTGTATTCTTTGTGGTTCTCTTGACTGCTTTTGTGGAAAGCTGATTTTATTTCACATTTAGTTAATGTTTGGTTTGGTCTACTTTCTTTACTGAGGTTTTACTTTCTCTGGGGACAGCTATGTAGCCTTATGCATACTTCCATCTAGAGCAGTACTTTAAAATACATTGTAGACGTGGTTTGGGGGATGTAAATTCCCTCAACTTTTGCTTATCTGGGATTTGTTTAATCCTTCCTTCAAATTTAAATGATACTCTTCCCAGATAGAGTATTCTTAGTTGAGGACGTTCTTTTTCATTGCATCGAATATATCATACCATTACCTTCTGGCCTGTAAGTTTTCTGCTAAGAAGTCTGATGATAGCCTGATGGGTTTTCCTTTGTAGGTGATCTTTTTTTCTCTCTCTGGCTGCTTTTAATACTCTGTCCTTGTCTTTGATCTTTGACATTTTAAGTATTATGTGTCTTGGTGTTGTCCTCCTTGAGCCCCTTGTGTTGGGAGATCTGTGGACTTCCATGGTCTGAGAGGCCATTTCCTTCCCCAGATTGGGGAATTTTTCAGTAATTATTTCTTCAAAGACACTTTTATGCCTTTTCCTTTCTCTTCTTCTTCTGGTACCCCTGTAATGCAAATATTGTTCTGTTTGGATTGGTCACACAGTTCTCTTAATATTCTTTCATTCCTAGAGATCTTTTTATCTCTCTCTGCCTCAGCTTCTCTGTACTCCTGTTCTCTGATTTCTATTTCATTAACAGTCTCTTTGATCTCATCCAGTCTGCTCTTAAATCCTTCCATTGTTTGTTTCAGTTCTGTTATCTCCCTCTGTAATTCATCCCTTAGGTCTTGAGTATTTCTCTGTAGCTCCATCAGCATGCTTATGCCTTTTATTTTGAATTATTTTTCAGGAAGATTTGTGATTTCAGTCTCACCAAGCCCTCTCTCTTGTTTTTGAGGGATTTGGAACTGAACAAAGTTCTTCTGCCTTTTCATGGAGATGGAAGTGGTTGCTGGCAAATGGTGTGTGTGTGTCAGCTGTGAGAACAAAGTCCCTTCCTGCTTGCTGGTCACCTTGCCTGTCTCTACTGTCTTTGCCAGTTAACTGCACACACAGAGGGAGCTGCCTCTGGGTTAATCCCTTAAGCTGTAGTTGGTGGGGTGGCCCTCAGGATCGCCTGGGGCACTGGTGGGGGTTGCAGGCCAGTAACATGTGTGTCTTCCACAAGGACAAGGCCCCTTTGTGCCTCCCAGTCTCTATGTCTGTCTCCTCTGTCTGTTCCATTCAACCACGTGCAAGGAGCAGCCTCTGGGTTAATCCCCTAAACTGCTGTGGGCAGCCCTCGTAATATCCAAGGGCAGTGGCATGGGTTGCAGGTGGGCAATGCATGGTTCTGTTGTGAGAACAGAGCCCCTTCATGCCTTCTGGACTCTTCGCCCATCTCCACTGTCTGTGCTGGTCAACCGTGGGCAGGGAGCAGCCTCTGTGTTAAACTGTGTGGTTGTTGTAGGTGGGGCTACTCCCTGCCTACGGTTGACCAGCTGGTTTTTTTGCAGTGCCAATGGGGTGGGGAAGGAATGGCAGGCTGCTTGTCACCATGAGGGGCCTCAGAGCTGCATTGTCAACCTAGGGGTTAGGGCTCCTGAAGTTCCTTAAAGTTCCAAGCTTGCTGGACTGAGTGTGCCAGGACGATTTTGTCCACCTGTTAAACCTTTGTCTGTTTAAGTCTTTTAAAGCTCCTACTTTTCTTTTGTCCCAGGGCAGCCGGCTGTAGGAACCTGTTCGCAGTCTTAGTCTGGGATTTTGCTTTTCTGCTCCTCTAATATCCAGAGCTCCCAGGGCAGATTACTAGGTCTGGTCATTTAGCAGTCCTGTGCTTCCACTCCCTCCCCACTCTGATTCTCTTCCTCCTGCTGGTGAGCTGGGGTGGGGAGGGGGCTCAGGTCCTGCCAGGTCACGGCTTTGTATCTTACCCTTTTCCATGATATGTTGTGTTCTCACAGATGTAGGCTGGCTGGTGTACTGTATCTTCTGGTCGCTTTTTTTAGGAATAGTTGTATTTACTGTATTCTCAAAATATATATAGTTTTGGAAGGAGATTTCTGCTACCCTACTCAGGCTGCCATCTTTTTTTCTCCCAATATTTTCTAAGTAATAAAAAATTTTCATTAAAAAAATCTAAGTACAAATTATATTAACTTTGAATTCCATAGTGAAATTTTTACTTGAATTTTTCCCTTCTTCCATTCAATGAGGGCATGTATGGGTAAGTTTTAAATTGCACAAAATCATTTCACAATAAAGTCTGAGGATCATATACACATCACATCATGAAGAGTGAAGCAGAAAAATAGAACATTCCTGGATAAAGTTAATTCCTAAAAGTAAGCTATTCATTTTCAGATTTAGTGTACTTTTGCAAGCTCAGAAAGCTTTTACCTGAGCTGAAATGTTTTGTAGGAATTACCAAGGGATCATCTACTGGCCAGAGGATAAAGCAGTAAGTGTTAGAATAGTTAACTAGGTGACAGTATTCCATGGTCCAAGATTGTTAATTCTCTTGGTAGACTGTGTTCTATGTTACCTGAGACCAAAAGCCTCACTTTCTGTTATGTTTTTCCACTTTGTATAAGGACACACAAGGACATTAACATTGAAACTTGAATCTCACCATATTCTAAATGGTGTTTCAGAGATCTAAATTAACCGTATCTGGGTTTCTGATCCACAGAAGCTGAGATAATAAATGTTATTTTAAGCTACAAAGTTCTGGCCTAATTTGTTACACAGCAACAGACAACTAATATAGATATTAAGAAGCATCTCAGAATATCTCATTCTTTGCATTTGATGCTGATAAAATTCAGGATAAATTTTTTACTGTTAATTTTGATGAATTTCATCAGTTATGCCAAATACACATGTGTATGCTGCACTTCTTGGTACCCTTTCAATATTCATATCAGGTACACGTTGAAGAGAATAATTTTTTTTAAGAATTTCTGGATATGCTCCATAGAGTATGGCTAAAGCAGTATGATAAACACTCCCTTAAAAAACATCAAATTTTCCTATAATCTTTGGACAGATAACTTACATAGGCCTTATGAATACCCTTAATTCTCCAAGTATTCTGACATTTGCTGCTGCATATTATATCTTTTATTTCCCCCAACCTTGCTCCCAAGTGCTATTATCATGCTTACTTAGACATACAAAATGAGGTGCAGAGACTTGAGTCTCTTATAGAACTCACATAATGAGCAAGTCTTTTCAGCAGAGTAAGGGCGTGAATCCAGATAAGATGGGTTCTGAGGCCAGTTGAACTGCTTGTCCAATCAGAGACATTATACTTTTGTGGCCTTCATAAAGCCCACCTCACCAGAACATTCAAAGTTACAGCCTTCAAAATGGGGAGAATTCCTGGGACATGTGCTGGTGAATTTCCACGCATAACTGACTCAAGGGCGCCATCTTTGAGTGCAGACTCAAAGTAGTGCTCCGTTTTATTCCTTTGAGCATCACATATGCTATTAGAGTTCAAGTAAAAGGGCAAAGGCTGGATCCAGATGGAATCATGCTGGATTCTTTGTCTAACTAAAGTCCTCAGTTCTTTTGAGAGTAATTTAAGAAATCTATTGACAGTTTCCTTCACTCAGGCTGTTTTATTGGTAAAATGCTTTGTATTTTTTTTCCTGATGTGAGCAATTCCTTTTTTTTCCTGCCATATGTCCTGCCCCTCACTGTGATGAGTGACAGCTTCCCTGTGAAAATGTTCTGCCTCCTATTCACATGACAACAGCCAGCTATCACAGCTTCCTGGTCATGGACACCATATGTCCAATAACTTAGGCAAAGGCCTTTTTGAGGAAACATGGAAGTTGTGTTATATAGCATAGAACCAATATCCATGTTACACATTCAGTCTTATGTATTCTAGAATCTTATACTTTCAGAATTTATAAAATTCCTGTGTTTGCCATGATAATAATCATATCGTATAATGTGATGTAAAGCTGCTTCTTTCTAAGAATTTTGAGTGACATTTGAAAGGTCTAGTATCTGAAATTATCCCTTCCTTGTGCAGAGTATATGTTTTAGGAAGGCATGGGACTGTTGTATCCAGGAAATACTGTAAAGGACACATTTCCAATATTCTGATCTTCACTCTCCTCAAGTATAAGGCATGTTTTAGATTATCTGTTTGCAAGCTTGTTTATGGCATGTGTGTACTTTTTAAATTTGTCTCGAATGTAAGGACATAGACTTACTGCCTGGTGCTACTTATGGAACATTATAAAAGGTGTGTTTTTTTCAGTTAAGACTAGAGTGCTACATTGTAAATTCCACATGCAAGATGAACCTGTGGTTTATCATTGGTAGACCACCTGAATTTCACGGTTTCTACAGGTGGTAAGATTGAGTACTACTAAAGTGAGATGAGAATTACAGGTACAGAGCCCTAATATTAATCATAAGGGGTTCTTTATATTCAAACCCAGATGGCTGGAAAGTTTGAATCTGTATTCTATGCTATTCTTTGATATTTTCTAAAGTTAAAGATCTTTTCTTACAAAATGAACTTTTTTTTCTTACTTTTGCCTAAAGATAGTCAATTTAGAATATCTGTTATTAAGGTGAGTACATACTAATGCCTTCTGGGACAGATAAGGGTTCTAAAAGATAAGAGGACTCTGTATAATTTGGGTAAGGAGTAAAAAAATCTAAGCTTGCTCTAAATATCCTGACTTTGATATGAAGTTTTTAAAAGGATTTCATTTTTTTTGCAGAGTTATATCAGAAATATCAATATGAATTTACCACCTTTAAAAATATTTTCTAGCAATATTATTAAGTGGACCTACATGAGCTGTCACTTTTTAAAAAACTATCATTAATCATGTGGAGCAACCTATTTACTCTCAGATTTTGGTTTCTAATAATGCCCTTTACCCAAATGGAACTAGAGTTCCTTGTGACAGGGAATTCAGAATGATCCAGGACCTTCTTGTTGTTTTCAGAGAGAAACAATTAAAAAAAAAAAAAAAAGAAGGGTGGGAGTCTTATTTTATTTTAATGATGGAGGGGCCCAGTTGAAGGGGCTTTCACAGATGAAGATGTTACATTTTTAGCAGCATAAAGAAAACTATTCCTCAAAGCTATGAGTCCTTAAAAATACTCAGAACTGGCAAATAATATGATTTATTTTAATTGGAAGGCAGTCATAAATTTCCAATAAGTTATCATGAAAAGGGTTTATATTAAGCAGCGTGAACTGTGTGCATACTACATTCAAGTTTTGCTAATATCTGAAGTTAAAACCTCTTTGCAAGATTCCATAGCTTCCTATTGCACCTCATTATTTAAAAAGAAAAAATGCTATCTCTCAGTGGATGGGCATGCTTCAGTATCCACATTGCCCAAGTCCCCTGCCATGTCATTTGGTCATGCACAGTATTGGCTTCCCTACAGTTGGTTTGTTGTCTCATGATCATAAGTGATCATAAGACACTCCCAGCAGTAAGTATAAGGTGGAGCATCTTCCAACCATTCCTTCTCTTCATTCTGTTCAGGATAACATAAGCCCTGTGCTTGCCTCTAGGTGGCCAAGAGTCTTCCAGGTGTCTGCATTAGGAAACACCCGAGTCTGATGATGGGGTTAGGTTCCTCTGATTACCTGGAATGAATTCCTGAATAAAATCGGATTCTGTTAGGAATAAGGACAGGTGTAACGGATGGTTGGTAGGCAACTACCAGATGTAAAATAAGGTGTTATAACCTAGGTTTGGGGTACAAAAGGCTGGGAAGTCAAAATAAGTAACATTAAGTTGTGATAGAGGTTAAAGAAAAAATTGTAAAAATTTTCATCAGAGGCTCAGTAATAAATGTGTAAGGTGAAAACTGAAGAACCTAAAAAAATCCCTAAGGGGATCTATGCTGCCTGATTTAGAGGAGAAAAACATGGACTTGGAAAAACCAACTGTAAGTGCACTAGCCCCTATGGGACAGTCCTACTCAATTATCCCAGTGAGTACCCAGGTTTCTGCATCCCAGCTATAGCTCCCTGATATAAAGCCCAAGTTTATGATTGTCTCCTATTCTTAACTTTTGTACTGATAAGACTTGGGTGAAACTGATACTATTAATTCCATGCGTATCAAATGACTTTACAGTCCCAGTGAAAATATGAAAGTAAAGATAGGGATGATGAATAAATGAGTCATACAAATTCAGTTCAATTATAATTACATTACTATTTTTTATTAACATTTTATAATCTGTGTAGATTTTTTTTCTGTTTCTTAAGGTGTTTTTAATCGCTGGGAAGACCATGGGATTTAAATTGTAGGTGTTTTATTTGCTTTGGAAAATTATGATTAATGTTTAAATTATGTAATAGAATTTAATATATTAAATATGATAATATTTAGGGAGCAAAAAACTGTCAGATTTATATGCTAATCAAAGAAAAAAGTTAAAATGAGTATTTTTAGTTTTATTTCCCAAATAATTAGATTTATAAATAAAATAGCAAGCTTTATAAATTGAGTTTAGGGGATTAAAGAAAACAATATTTATAATTTTAATAGAAATTAAGCATAGCGATTATGAAGATTATTTCCCATACACAAAGTTCCCCTTCATCTAGTACCTAGAATCAGCTCTGGCATGATATGAACAAGGATATATTCTGGGGAAGGTGAAGAAGGTTATGTCTCCCTTATCTGGTGTATACATTGCCATCGATGTAATTTAGGACTTTGAATTTATTGCCTGAGGTGATGAAGATTCTGGCTATGACTCCTTGGTGGTATGAATTATGGAAATCAAAGGACAGGATAAGGCCCCTGAGTGAGATAAGTATCTCAAACATCACTTTTTCCCTCTTTATTATGTAGGTGGTGATAAGGTCAGAGAGAAGGAATTGGGAGGGGGCTGAAGACTATTTTGCAAAAATGGCTTTTAAAATATTTAGTGTCTTCTCTTATTCAGCTTTGAACCAGGGTTGTGTTTGAGTTCATAGTGTTGGCAGATAACGTATTGTTGAGAAATGAATCAAGTGTCTGTGAATAACCCAACCTCTCTTTCCTTAAACCGCCCCAGCATCCTAAAGGGCTCCATGTTTGATTGGGAGTACAGGGGTTTACAACAGTGAGTCCTGATTCTAGTTCTTGATGGCTCAATTCTCTAATATAAGCACCTCTGTTCACAGCAGGTTATGGGTTTTTCTTGTGGCATTTAAATTATTTATATCAGAGGCTGTTGGTGAAGAGATTATAATTTCACATCTGTCAAATATCTTATTTCTCAGTGAAAGATGTATGGCAAATATATAGGAGGCCATTATGGTGGGCAGCCATCAGAGGGTTCTGTGCTAATAAAGGATGATCCTTTAAGCAACTCATGTGAACTGAAAATGGACCAAAAGCCTTGAAGTAGTACTTAAAGTGGTTCTATTAGATAGTGGTTCTATATCAAGTTTGAGAAGGCTTTATACTGGCACCATCTCCTTTCAGTTTTAATAGGATCCTTCCTCATTTGCTGTAAATGAGTTGAACCAGATAACAGGTTAACTAGATTAACAGAGATTGTGTAAATTTTCATCCAAACATTTGCTTTTGTTGCTGTAATGCAATCTAGAATGAATTCCTTCCCCTACCCTCACCCCAACAACCATGATGACAGTCATATTTCCTTCTGAAAGAAAAGGAGAAATTACCCTCAGGAATGCCAAGTCTCAGAAAGGTTCCATATGAATTACTCTGTTACTAGTATAAATCTGCAAATAAGAAGAATTAGGGTGCTTGAAAACAAGTAAAAGTGGAATTTGAGGAATAGACAAGTTAGAGCAGTGCTTCTCAAATGGGAATGTGCACATGCATTGACTGAGGAATCCTCTTAAAATGCAGATAATGATTCAATAGGTCTAGGTGCCTGTATTTCTAACAAGCTCCCAGGTGATGCTAAGATACAGTGTCCAAAGTGTGTGGTAAATTAGAATTTGTCTGAGACCAGAAAAGACATGATTAGATATTATCTGGTGAGTGGGTCACTGCAGCAAGAGATTCCAGGTATTGACTTCAAATGGGTAAAAATGGAATTACAGCTGTTTCAGAATATGGAATCTGGCCCCCACAACACAGTGGGTGGGTGTAGGCTAGACAAGACACTGGGAATCGTTGCTGGACTCTAGACCAGGAAGGAACTAGATAAATTTGGTTAACATACCTTTTTAGCCCTAACTATGGGGATGGGATAGGATAATGTCATCCTCTAGAAGTCTAACTCCACTTACACAGTTCCCAAAGCTCTTCTCCAAATTCAAGAATTCAACACCAGTCATTTATGAGTCATTTCTGATAAATGCAGAGAATATCTTTTTATCTATTATTTATCTTTCTTCCTCTGTTTCCATCCTTCCACCTGGCCATTCATCATCTATCAGGAATTTTGGACATGCTCCTTTCCTTGGTTAGACTTTCTTTCCTTCACATTTTAGGTAGCAGTCTTCTTTATTATTTACTTCTCAGTCTAAACACTATATTCCCCATAGACTTTTTCTCATCCCCTATCTTTAGGTCTCCCTGTTGTTTCTAATGTCCTGTTGGTCTCCTCACTTCTTTGCTTCTTTCTGTGTTCCATATTATTTAATCAATAAATATCTATTGCACTCCTATTATATGATGGGACCATCCTCAGTGCTAGAAATAGAGCAATGAACCAAACAGGAAAATGTTTGTTTCTTTTATAGAAGATCTGTGATGTGATAGGAACAAAATTTCCTATTCAGAGCTAATGCATGGTTAGTGGAAACCATATTCAAGCAGATCTCTGAAAAATAAGAGGATATAGCAGGTGAAGAGGAAGAAAAAAGAGGTGTAACAGATATAGGGAGCAATCATGTTGGAAGGCCTGAAGAAAGAAGAAAGCATGGTGTGTTTGTGGTCCTGAGATAAAATCAGTATGGCTGGTACAAAGAGGCCATGGAAGGACATGGTAAGAGATATGACTGGAAGGTAGAGAGAAGCTGGTGTACTAAAATTATGTTAAGAAGCTAAACCTTATAAATCATATTGAGAAATTTAGATGTTACCGTAAGGTCAATGGAACGTGACTGAAGATTTCCAAATGTGGCCTCTGTAAGTTCAAACACATGTTTTAAAAGATCACTGGATATACACTGAGCAGTGGATTGGACAGAAGCAAAACTATAGACAACACTGAAGATTTGCAACAATCTAGGCCAAATCTGCTAAAAAAGAAAAAGCTATAAGAACAAGTAAATGAATTCAGCAAAGTTATAGGATATAAGATTGTTATACAAAAAGTGCATTTCTATACACTAGCAATGAACAAATCAAAAATGAAATTAAAAGCAATTTCATTGGTAATGGCAACCTAAAAGATAAATACTTAGGAATATAGTAAAAAAAATAATAAAATGAATACCCCAAAACTACAAAATATTGTTGAAAGAAAATAAAGGCCTAAATAAATGGAAAGAATTCACATATGTATGGATTGGGAGACTTAATATTGTTAAGATGGTAGTATCCCTCAGATTAATTTGCAGGCCCAACACTGAACTGGCTTTTTTGCAGAAATTGATAAACTGATACTAAAATTCATATAGAAATTTAAAGGATGCAGAATAGCCAAAACAATTTTCTTTTTTAAAAGAAAAAATTTGGAGGGTACATATTTTCTGACTTCAAAACTTAGTACAGGATTAAAGATGGTGGTGTGAGAGGAGAGACAGAGGTTTTCTCCTAAAACCATATACAATTAGAAAATACAGTTGGTGCAACTAATCCTGAGAGAGAAACAGGAAAGAGGATGGCACCAGACTGCGTACACCTGGAGAAAAGAGCAGACCTCACAGAACAGGGTAATGTACCAAAGCTGTGGCTCAGCAGGACCCAAGCCCTTCTCCCACCCCAGTTCACCAGTGGGAGGAAGAGAAACTGAACAGGGAGGGACTTGAAGGCCCGGGACTGCTGAATACCTATCTCTGGAGATCTGTGCTGGGAGCACAAACCTACATTTCATGGTGCTTTCATCATACTCTTGTGATTATGAGGTTAGAAAGCTGAGACAGGCAGAGTTCATGGGGCAATGGGGATTCTGGGCACTTGTGGAAAGCAAGGATCCATATCTGGCTGCTCTGGGACAAAAACTTATACCTGTGTGCTCAGCCCACTGGTTCAGACAGTGGAGACAGGCATAGCAGCCAGGAAGCAGGAAACAGCTCTTTCCTCCCCCAGGCATGAATACTGCTCCCCTGTGACTCCCAACATTGCTTCAGGGGCTGAGAAGCTCCAGAGTAGAGCTTCTGGACACTAGAGGTGGCCATATACAAATATGAAATGCCAAAGGAACCTGGTCCAGAGTAAAATTAATATAACTCTGGAGAAAGATTTAAATAACATGGACCTTGTGACTCTTCCTGAAAGGGAGTTCAAAATAAAAATCATCAACATGCAAATGGAGGTACGGAAAGATATCCAAGAACTCAGGAATGAATTCCAGTTGGAGATCCAATCATTGAAGAGCATGGTGGAGGGTATTAAAAGCAGGTTGGATACACTGAAGGAGATGATAAATGAAATAGAAACTAGAGAAGAGGAATACAAAGAAGCTGAGGCACAGAGAGAAAAAAGGATCTCTAAGAATGAAAGAATATTGAGAGAACTATGACCAATCCAAATGGAACAATATTTGCATTATAGGGATACCAGAAGAAGAAGGGAAAGAGAAAGGGATAGCAAGTATTTTTGAGAAGGTAGTTGCTGAAAACTTCCCCAATCTGGGGAAGGAGATAGTCTCTCAGGCCATTGAGGTGCACAGATCTCCAAACATAAGGGACCCAAGGAAGACAACACCAAGACATGTAGTAATTAAAATGGAAAAGATCAAGGATAAGGACAGACTGTTAAAAGCAGCCAGAGAAAAAAATAAGATCACATACAAAGGAAAGCCCATCAGGCTAAAATTAGACTTCTCAGCAGAAACCTTACATGCCAGAATTGAGTGGCATAATGTGTTTAATGCAATGAAGCAGAAGGGCCTGGAACCAAGATTACTTTATCTGGCAAGATTATCATTTGAATTTGAAGGAGGGAGTAAACAAATTCCAGATAAGCAAAAGCTGAGAGAATTTACCTCCCACAAATCATCTCTACACTCTATTTTGGAGGGACTGCTATAATGGAAGTGTTCCTACGGTTTAATAGCTGTCACCAGAGGTAATAAAACCATATTAAAGAAAGTAGAACAGCTAATTACTAAGCAAGTGCAAAATTAAATTAACTATCCCCAGAGTCAATCAAGGGATAGACAAACAGTACAGAATATGATACCTAATATATAAAGAATGGAGGAGGAAGAAAAAGGAGGAGAAAAAGAAAAGAACCTTTAGATCGTGTTTGTAATAGCATATTAAGTGAGTTAAGTTGGACTCTTAGATAGTAAGGAAGTTAAACTTGAACCTTTGGTAATCATTAATCTAAAGTCTGTGATGGCAATAAATACATATCTATTGATAATCACCCTAAATATAAATGGACTGAATGAACCAACCAAAAGACATAGAGTCACTGAATGGATAAAAAAAAAAAGACCCATCTATATGCTACCTACAAGAGACTCACTTTATACCCAAAGACATACATAAACTAAAAGTGAAGGGATGGAAAAAGATATTTCATGCAACTAATAGAGAGAAAAAAGCAGGAGTTGCAGTACTTGTATCTAACAAAATAGACTTCAAAACAAAGAAAGTCACAAGAGGCAAAGAAGGACATTACATAATGATAAAGGGGTCAGTCCAACAAGAAGATATAACCATTGTAAATATGTATCCTCCCAAAACAGGAGCACCTACATATGTGAAACAAATACTAACTGAATAAAAAAGGAGAAATAGAATGCAATGTAGAGGCACCTAACAACACATTAGAACAATTGGACCTAACAGACTTCTACAGAACTCTACACCCAAATGCAGCAGAATACACATTCTTCTCAAGTGCATATGGAACATTTTCAAGAATAGATCATATCCTAAGCCACAAAAAGAGCCTCAGTAAATTCAAAAATATTGAAATTGTACCAACCAGTTTCTCAGACCACAAAGGTATGAAACTAGAAATAAATTATGCAGAGAAAATGAAAAATCCCACAAATACATGGAGGCTTCACAACATGCTCCTAAATAACCAATGGATCAATGACCAAATAAAAATAGAGATCAAGCAATATATGGAGACAAATAACAACAACAATTCAATACCACAAAACTTTTGGGACACAGCCAAGGCCATGCTAAAAGGAAAGTATATTGTTATACAGGCCTACCTCAGGAAAGAAGAATAATCTCATAAGCAGTCTAAACTCACGATTAATGAAACCAGAAAAAGAACAACAAATGAGGCCCAAGGTCAGAAGAAGGAGGGACGTAATAAAGATTAGAGCAGAAAAAAATAAAATTGAGAAGAATAAAACAATAGAAAGGATCAATGAAAACAAGAGCTGGTTCTTTGAGAAAATAAACAAAATAGATAAACCCCTAGCCAGACTTATCAAGAAAAAAAGAGGGCCTATACACATGAACAGAATCAGAAATGAGAAAGGAAAAATCACTACGGATACCACAGAAATACAAAGAATTATTAGAGAATATTATGAAAAATTATATGCTAACAAACTGCATAACCTAGAAGAAATGGACAACTTTATAGAAAAATACAACCTTCCAAGGCTGACCAAGGAAGAAAGAGAAAATCTGAACAGACCAATTACCAGCAATGAAATCAAACTGGTAATCAAAACACAACCTGAGAACAAAACCCCTGGACCAGATGGCTTCACCACTGAATTTTATCAAACATTTAGTGAAGACCTAGTACCCATCCTCCTTAAAGTTTTCCAAAGAGTAGAAGAAGAGGGAATACTTCCAAACTTATTCTATGAGGCCAGCATCACTCTAATACCAAAACCAGGCAAAGATACCACAAAAAAAGAAAATTACACACCAATATCCCTGATGAACATAGATGCCAAAATACTTAACAAAATATTAGCAAACTGAATTAAAAAATACGTCAAAAAGATCATCCATCATGATCAAGTGGGATACAAGGATGCTACAACATTCAAAAATCCATCAACACCATCCACCACATCAACAAAAAGGACAAAAAACACATGATCATCTCCCTAGATGCTGAAAAAGCATTTGACAAAGTTCAACATAAATTCATGATAAAAACTCTCAACAAAATGGGTATAGAGGGCAAGTACCTCAACATAATAAAGGCCATATATGACAAACCCACAGCCAACATCATGCTTAACAGTGAGAAGCTGAAAGCTTTTCCTTTAAGATCGGGAACAAGACAAGGATGCCCACTTTCCCCACTTCTATTCAACATAGTACTGGAGGTCCTAGCCATGGCAATCAGACAACACAAAGAAATAAAAGGCATCCAGATTGGCAAGGAAGAAGTCAAACTGTCCCTGTTTGCAGATGACATGGTACTGTACATAAAAAACCCTAAAGAATCCACTCCTAAACTACTAGATCTAATATTTGAATTCAACAAAGTTGCAGGATACAAAGTTAATACACAGAACTCTGTGGCATTCCTATACGCTAACAATGAACTAGCAGAGAGAGAAATCAGGAAAAAATTCCATTCACAAATGCATCAAAATGAATAAAATACCTAGGAAGAAACCTAACTAAGAAAGTGAAATACCTATACCCTGAAAACTACAAGACACTCTTAAGAGAAATTAAAGAATATACCAATAAATGGAAACACATCCCATGCTCATGGATAGGAAGAATTAATACTGTCAAAATGGCCATCCTGCCTAAAGCAATCTACAGATTCAATGCAATTCCTATCAAAATATCAACAGCATTCTTCAATGAACTAGAGAAAATCATTCTAAAATTCATATGGAACCACAAAAGACCTCAAATAGCCAAAGCAATTCTGAAAAGGAAGAATAAAGCTGGGGGCATTATGCTCCCCAACTTCAAGCTCTACTACAAAGCCACAGCAATCAAGACAATTAGGTACTGGCACAAGAACAGACCCATAAACCAGTGGAACAGACTAGAGAGTCCTGACATAAACCCAACCATATATGGTCAATTAATATATGATAAAGGAGCAATGGACATACAATGGGGAAGTGACAGCCTCTTCAACAGCTGGTGTTGGCAAAACTGGACAGCTACATGCAAGAGAATGAAACTGGATTATTGTTTAACCTCATATACAAAAGTAAACTCGAAATGGATTAAAGACTTGAATGTAAGTCATGAAACCATAAACTCTTAGAAGACAACATAGGCAAACATCTCCTGAATATAAGCATGAGCAACTTCTTCCTGAACACATCTCCTCAAGCAAGGGAAACAAAAGCAAAAATTAACTAATGGAACTATATCAAACTAAAAAGTTTCTGTACAGCAAAGGACACCATCAACAGAACAAAAAGGAATCCTGTACTGTGGGAGAATATATTTATAAATGACATATCTGACAAGGAGTTAACATCCAAAATAAATAAAGAACTTACACGCTTCAACACCCAAAAAGCAAATAACCCAATTTACTAATGGACAGAGGATATGAAGAGACAGTTCTCCAAAGAAGAAATTCAGATGGCCAACAGACACATGAAAAGATGCTCCACCTCACTAATCATCAGGGAAATGCAAATTAAAACCACAATGAGATATCACCTCACACCAGTAAGGGTGGCCAGCATCAAAAAGTCTAAGAACAACAAATGCTGGTGAAGATGTGGAGAAACGGGAACGCTCCTACACTGCTGGTGGGAATGTAAGCTAGTTCAACCATTGTGGAAAGCAATATGGAGGTTCCTCAAAAAACTAAAAATAGAAATACCATTTGACCCGGGAGTCCCACTCCTTGGAATTTACCCAAAGAATACAACTTCTCAGATTCAAAAAACATATGCACCCCTATGTTTACTGTAGCACTATTTACAATAGCCAAGATATGGAAGCAACCTAAGAGTCCATTAGTAGATAAAGAATATGTGGTACATATACACAATGGAATACTAATCAGCAGTAAGAAAGAAACAAATTCTACCATTTGCAACCACAGGGATGGAGCTGGAGGACATCATGCTCAGTGAAATAAGCCAGGTGGAGAAAGACAAATGCCAAATGATTTCCCTCATTTGTGGAGTATAACAATGAAGCAAAACTGAAGGAACAAAATAGCAGCAGACTTGGAGACTACAAGAATGAACTATTGGTTACCAAAGAGGAGCGGTGTGGGAGAGCAGAGCAGGTGGGGAGGGAGGGAGAAGGGGATTGAGAGGTATTATGTTTAGTACACATGGTGTGGAGGTTCACGGGGAGGACAGTGTAGCAAACAGAAGGCACATAGTGGATCTGTGGCATCTTGTTGCACTGATGGACAGTGACTGCATTGGGGTATGGGTGGGGCTTGATAATATGGGTTAATGTAGTAACCACATTGTTTTTCATGTGAAACCTTTGTAAGAGTGTATATCAATCATACCTTAATAAAAATAAGAAAAAAAAAGTACAAAATTACAGTAATTAAAACTGCATGGAACTGGCATAAGGATGGACACGCATGGGAATAGATTAACCGAATAGCATGGGCATGGGAATTCCAGAAATAAACCATCATGTTCATGATCTGTTGATTTTGACAAGGATGTCAAAACAATTAAATCAAAGAAAGAGCAGTCTTTTCGACAAATGGTGCCAAGGTTACTGGATATTCACATGCAAAATAATGAAGTTGGATGATTTCCTGACATCATATACAAAAATTAACTCAAAGATTAAATGTGAGAGCTAAATCTCTAAACTCTTAGAAGAAAACATAGATTTAAATCTTTGTGACTTTGGATTAGGAACCATTTCTTAAAATGGCACCGAAAGCACAAACAGCAAAGAAAAACGTAGATAAACTGGACTTCATTAAAATTTAAAACTTTTGTGCCTCAAATGATGTCACTAAGAAAATGAAAGGGCAGCCAACAGAATGGGAGAAAAATATCGCAAATGATGTATCTGATACATGACTTGTATTTAGAATGTATGAAGAAATCTAACAACTCAATAAAATGAAAACAAATCACCCCATTAAAAAGGGGAAATCATTCCTGTTTCTCCAAAGCACATATACAAATAGCCAACTAGCATATGGGAAGATGCTCAATATAATTTTCCATCAGGTAAATGCAAATCAAGATCACAAATGAGCTATCACTTCATATCCACTAGGATAGATGTAATAAAAAAAAGACTGGCAATTACAGCTGTTGGGAAGATATGGACAAACTGTAACCCTTAGACACTACTAGCACAAATGTAATATTGGGTAGCTACTACAGAAAACAATTCCACAGAAAGTAAAAGATAGAGTTATCATATGACACAGCAATTCCTCTTCTAGGTATATATCAAGAAAAGTGAAAAGAGATAGTTACCCAAAAATGTGTACATAGCAGCATTAGTAATAATAGCCCCCAAATGGAAACAATCCAAGTTTCAACCAGTTTATGAATGGACAAATAAAATGTGGCATATTCATACTGTGAAAGATTATTAAGCAGTGAAAAGAAATGAAGTATTGATACATGCTACAAAATATGTGAACCTTGACTATATTATGTGAAGGGTAAATAGGATCACTTCACTGCAGAAATAGTTGTTTCTCTGAATTGTCACCGTTTCTCTTGTTGCAGAGTCTGCACATGGCCCTGTGGCTAACTTCCCCTCCATGCTCACTCTCTCTGAGACTTCTTTTTTTCACCTGTCACCTTTGCAATTTTTAGCCCTGCCACTTCTTTGGTCAACTCCCTAACTTCTCACCTTTTGATTTTCCTTCTCTGTCTCCCAGGTATCTGAAATTGCATGTTGATCACCTTGTGATGAGCAGTGACAATGGTTTTGAATCTGCCATAGATTTTGGTAGGTGAATTAATCATGCATGGTATGTAATAGAATAATCTTCACACTTTAGCAATTCATTTTTGTTTTGCCAGGGTTGGAGCATGATTAAGAGTGCATTCTCTGCAGCCAGGTGGCTTGAATTCAAATCCTGTATCTACCCTTTCTAGTTATTTAATGTGTACATGTTTTTATTTAAATCCTCAAAGTCTCTCTCAATTTTCCTCACTTGCAAAAATGGGTATGTTAACAATAATGACTTCATAAGGTTAGGGGGAAAATGAATCCATGTAAAGGATTTATCAAAATGCAATAGGCTAAACTTTCAATAAAGGCTAGATTGTATATTCATCACTAAAGATTTTTCTCTTTCCTTCCAATTTTTGAAGTAAGTCTTGTCTTCTTTGGCCATTGTTTACTTTTTAGATTAAGAAACATTCCAGAAGTTCCAAAGCTCTAGACAACTGTTTAGGATAAAAATAGTTTGCCTGTGCATGTATTTTTTTTTTTTGCTCTTTATGTGAAGTATGCTCATGGGATTAACTTTAACTTACGTAATATCTGAATTTAATAACAAGCTGTACTGTAAAAAGGTTTCAGGCAAAACTGGAAATAGAATCTGTACTTCCTGAATTGTAGCCACAAATACTAATCTGTTGGGGGAAAATGTGATATAAAAGACAGAAATAGACTGAGGGTCAAAAAACAGAGTTCTTGTTTTAGAAATACCATGATTTTACTGCTGGCCTTAGTCAAGTTCAACTTCACTTAGCTGGGTCTAGTGGAGGTTGGTCCAAATCTATGCTTTTTATTCAGAGATACCCATATGTCAATATTATAGGGTGCTGTAACTATAAGAGTTTAAGCAAATCCATAGTATTAATATAAGCACACCTTCTGGAGCACATTTTCACTCAACAGTTTTGGGAAAGACACATTATTTGAATAACAATAGTTAAGAAAAATATGTTACCCTATTTGTAAAAAAATGTATAACTTAAAAGAAATTTTTAATTCATGCCATGACTTCTGCTCTCAGATATGCTGAAATACATGTCAAAACTTTAAATACACCTTGATGGAGGAAATTTGAGAAGTTTCAAATTTCCAGGACTAAAATTCATTAATTTTACAATGCGTGTTTTTATTGCTGTCTTTCTTTGTATACCCTCAATAATGTCTTCCATTCAAGATCCCTAGTTATCAAAAAAATAAGTGTAATATTACTTGTCATTTATAAAATATACCCCTTTAAAACTAGTATAAATTACATTTATAAAGTTTTATAATAAGATATTTAGGGTATGTTATTAACATTCATTTTGTACCTCAGGACATTAAACATGTGATATTAAATAGAATTAAGTCATTTCTTAAGACATAGTTGTTTTCATTAGATTTTAAAAATTGCAATTAAACAAAATTTACCCTTAAACGTACCTTGACTCTACCATTGTACACTTTTAATGATGAACTAGTGTTCTTTTTTTCAATAATACTTTAGGGAAAAACTACTGTCATTATTTCTTATAATTGTAGTTTGAATTTTTGAGTTTTGCTTTAAGCTATTAATAAGTCAGTGTAGGTGAACAATTACAATTTCCTTTTTCAAGGAGAATTTGAATGTTTGTAAGCAACTCTCATGAAAACTCATGCAGGTAAAATTCTAGACTCTGACCTTATCATCCACATTATTTTAATTGCTTTTTGGATCAAACAAAAAGTTCCAACAGATTCCTATATAACGAGTAATATTTTACTTCATGTTACTTGTAAATTTTCATACTGAATTGAATCTATAGGCTTACTGGTAATAGATTAAACTTCTAGAGCAGTTTTCATCCTGAAAATTTGCTTTCTTTTCAAGTAGGAAATACCAGGATAATGGTGCTGGCATAAAAAAAAAAGAACGGTGCAAAGGATACAGAAGATATAGTACAGAAGATATATACGATGGAATATTATTCAGCCATAAAAAAGAAGGATATCCTGCCATTTGCCACAACGTGGATGGACCTAGACAGTATTACTCACAGTGAAATAAGTCAGGAGGAGAAAGACAATACCATATGATTTCACTTATTTGTGGAATCTAAAAACAAAACAAAACAAAATGAACCAAATAGTTGTAGATTCACAGACACTGAGAGATGATAGGTGGTTACTGTGGGGGAGGGGTTGGGATGGATGGACAGTGGGTGAAGGGTATAAAAAGGCACAAAAATATCAATCATAATATTAGTCACAGGGATGGAAGTACAGCATTGAGCATATAGTCAATAATTCTGTGACTATCTTTCTATGTTTGACAGATAGTAACTGTACTAATTGGGGTGAGAATTTAGTAATGTGGGTAATGAACCACTGTATTGTATGCTTGGAACCAATATATTGTATATCAATTATACTTCAATAAAATAATACAATTAAAAATGTTTTATAGGTAACATTGAGACTTTTGTTTTCAAAGAGATAAGTCTTTTAGCCTGACTTACTTGTTTTATAAAAAAATATACCAGTATAGAGAAAGCAAAAATTCAAGTCCTTTCCCAGCAGCTAGTTATGTAACAGTAGTTGCTATTAAGGTGGGAGAGATTATATTTTGACTGTAAAATTTACTTGATAAAATTTGTTAAACAATAAAACATTTGTGGAACAGTTGTTTACTTCAAATATTATACTCAAATTTTGTACTCTGAGTGTGCCACGTTAATGTCTTCATATGCAAAGCAAAATTTTGAATAATTTTGGACATTCCGTTCTAAGAAAATGTTTTCTGAAATATATAGATTATTGCTGCTAATTTTTGAATATATGTTTGTCTTTAAAATTTCTACCTACCAGAATTTAATATCTATCACTTCAGATGTGAAGACGAAATGAGATAACATATGTTAAAGAGATTGTAATCTGTTGAGTATGCATATAGCTATTATTGCCTGAACTCTGCCCTAATTCTTTGCATGCCTATGGTAAGCAGACATAAATTTCAAGTTTTTGGAAGTGTTTCCCATGAAGCACATTAATTTATCTTCCTAAAATATATGCTTAATTGCTTAAGATAAATGGAATATATCAAAAAGAATTTTCATGTATAGAATGCCTTCCTTTTCTGTCTTGTCATTACATATTTTAAAATGAGGATAATATTTTTTCCCCAATAGTAAATTTTTCCATATGATCTACCTAGACCACTGAAAACTGGTTTTTCTACATTGATATTTGAATGATGTCCCCGTTTGTCTGATAGATGTACCAGAGTGTTTTAGGGTGGACACACTGGTTTTACAAATGTTGAATCTCCAACTGGGATTATTTGACTGTTAAAAGTACCAAAAAGTTTATTTCCTGAACAGTAATTCATGGGAGAATATGCATGTGTGTCAAGCTTGTAATAATTATGTTGATTACTGATAGGCTATTGGATCAACTGTTCAAATTTGAAAAATATTAGAAGGTAAGAAGATTCATTTTTACATATAAGATAGTATGCAGGCAGGCAGAACCTGATTGGAGATAAAGGTCAGCAGCCATCTGTTCCTCAGCCTCATTTAGAAGAGCAGAAGGTGTGGTGTGTCATGTCCAAGCTGTTTTCGAATGCATGCAACAAAATATGTGAAATCATTTGGAAGGTGAATTTTTTGAAATTTCACCTTGAAACGAATTGCTTCCTATAAACAAAATATAGAGTTAGTTTCTGCTGAGAATTTTCTTCTACAGATTTTGAAAAGTTGTGCAGTTCCCTAATCTAGATGCATGTACCTTAGGCTTAGTTTTGTGAAACAAATTATAGCAAACACAAATATTAGAGAACAAAGATATGAACTCTGTACAATAAACATTATACAGATTAGCCAGTGATTCGGTAGTTTCTCACCTAGAAATTTCATCTAACTGTTATTTGAATAGAACCATCTTTTCATTGTCATCATCACCAACATTTGTATACTCTGGGTATACATGCATCTTTCCAGAATTTTTAAGAACACCCATGTGGACAATACTTTTGAGCTCTGATGGCAGCAGACAGGCAACCTTATTAAATGGTCAAGATATGTGTTGGTCCTAAAGCAATAAAACATGTAAACATGACAATTCTGTTTAGCTGTATCAACTCTTTTTGGTATTCCTACGGCCAATCTCAATTTTCTCTCTTTATAAAAACTCAGTAAGGGGTTTTACCAGAGCAGACAAGCATGAAATTAATTTTCCATAGAAGTTTACTGATGCTGGGAAACTTGCTGGTCAGTAATATTGGTATAAGTCCTATGCTGGCTTGGACATTTTATTTCCATTTTCTACTTTTTAATTGCGATGAATTCTATCAACATCAATTCAACAAAGTATATAATATGCAAAGATTTTAAAAGAAGGAACAAAGGCTCTTTTCATATTTCATCTTTTAAGTTCTAGCAAGATTTATAAGTAGCACAACACTCTAGCTTTTCTTGCCTAAATGGCAAGAAAACATAATGATTTTCCTAGTCACTTGCTACACCTGATGTATAGAATGTTGAAAAAGAGAAGATGCCAGTGCTCCACAGAATAACTAAAGTGCTGAGACTCCTCTTAGTCTTCAGCAATGGCAAGATTCCTTTTCAGAAATGGCAAAACCTGAATATATTAACTCTAAGTTGGATAATTTCTCTCCCTATGTTGGTAAGCCTAAAATACCTCCGATGTCTTGCCAGCTTAGTAGAGATCTGTTAGATGTAATTGCTGCTTCAAATTCTTTAGGAATTTTATGCGTCCTGTTTAAATGTTATGGATTTTTTGCTTAGTGGGAGAGGTCACCCCTAATCTTGTGGACCTAAGAAAGTTCAGTTATTAGCTTCCTCGGTTCTAAGAATCTAAAGTAATTACACAATCAGGGTTACTGTGCTGAGAGAAGTTTGCTTATTCCGAAGACCTGGTCTGGGTAGAGGCTTCTAGGGACTGGTCACCTGGGCTGCTCCTGCACTGCCCTGCTCTTCAGGCGACCTTCCTATACAACCTCTGCCGAATGCATCCCTTCCTTGTCTTGAAAGACTCAGCTAAGTTCTTACTTTTGCGTGGGGCACATCACCAGGGATGTGAGCTCCTGCTGAGTTTCTCACTCCCTGGGGATATGATTTAAGGGTAAAATATTCTCCCTTAGTTCCTGAGACTAGTTTGTATGTTTTGTAAATGGTGTTCCTGTGTATCTTCAGGAGAGTGAAGGTTTCACGGATGTACTGCATCTCCTGCTTGCCCACTATCCCTGAGAGGCAAATGGGGTATATTGTTTGATTTTTTTACTATTTAAATGTGTTTGGGGGCTGAGAGACTGGACATGTAAGAACAGAAAGGTAAACTCTCTGAAAGGTTGATGACATATGGCAGGTAAGGTGAGAGGGAAATCTTCCTCACTTCCAACCTCCCTGTCCCACCCAAGGGTTGGGACAGATTTGTACCCTTTACAAACATCTGTAGACCATTTATTAGGTACAAGGCAAAGTGCTAAGTTGAAGGGAACACAAATCAAGAACAAGAACAAGAACAACAAACGGTTACAGCCCCTTATCCTCAAGTTGCTTATGGACACATTCATAAAAATGTGCAAGGGCATTTAAACCGAAAATATGAGAGTGTGAAGCTATACTAATAGATAACCACTTAACTGAACATTTATGTGTCAGCTCGTTAAATGCTGGTGATTGTCTTATGTGGTAGGTACTATTATTTTCAACATTTTCAGAGGATGGAGAAGTTCAGGGAGGTTGGGTAACTTGCCCAAGGCTGTAAGGCTCTTAGAAGTAGGGCTAATGGACCAATGAATGAACCAATTGTTTCATTTGAACCAGTGAAAATCTGGCTCAAGCATCAGTGTGCTTAATTGTTAGGCTATATATATAATTCCCTGTCTCCCTGTGGGATGCAGAGCAGCAGGGCCTAGGTGTTCTTAGAGTGGAACAATTGACTGATTCTGTCTGACTGAGGTGTAGAGGTGGATTCACAGGGGAGTGAGCAGAGTTTTGAGGAGTGAACAGAGTTTTCCCAAGAAGATAAGATAAACAAAGGGATGGTGGTGGTGATGATGGTGGTATCTTCCAGGCAGAAAAGTCAAAGAGTGATTTTTTTAAAAAAGAAAAAGAATCCAACCAAGTTTGGCTTTTCTATATCAAAACCTTTAATGGCAGGAAGAAGTAGGGGATAAAGTTGGAGAGGGAAACGGGGCTGAGTTCTGAAGGGTTTTGTAGACAATAAGATTAGGATGTGGATTATGGAAAGAGTATCTCTTGGGGGTCTAAACCAAGAAAACAGAAAAGACTCCAAGTATTTCCATAAGGAAGGGCTTAATCTCAACTGTTAATGGTGGTGGTGAAAGTCAACAAGGGATAGTGAGGTGATCCAGATACTAATCACAGCAGGAAGCTGTGAGTTCCCTAGGTTGGAGGTACAAAGTAAGGCATTGCACTGGAACCCAGGACTCAGAATTACTGGTGGGGGCTGGATCCATTGGAGCTTGAGATTTTGGGGAGGAAATGAAGCTATTGCCAGAGATGCTACTGAGTCATTAGAGAACGAGCTTGTGGGGAGAAACAATCCTCCACTCTCTGGCCAGTGTCTCCCTTTGGACAGACCACAGAACCCTGGGAAATGCTTCTAAGGAGTCAGCCCGCCCCGCCTACCATACGGAGGAGGGAAGGGAAGGCATGAATGAATCTGAGCGGATGAAAGACCTAGCCCCAGCAAGGACGGAAGGAAGGGTTGCCCTGCAGAACTGTATCGTGTTAGATGTGCAGTGGGCTACAATTTGGAATATAGATTTAAGAACAAAGTAGTGCAGCAGTCAGAGGTCATTTGGAATGCTGTTGCATTTGGCAGGGCTTACTAGAGAGTAGAATTAAATTATGGTCTACAGGAATAGATGGATCCCTCTCCTCATGACTTCATCGTAGGGAAAGATTTCACCAACAAGACACAAAAATCACTAACCATAAGTGAAGAGCTGATAAGTATAATTACATTAAATTGAACATTCCATTTGTCAAAAGACAATGTAAAAAACTGCAAATGGAAGTTACAATATGGGAGAAGATATTTATGATACATAGAACCAATGAATAATTAATTTTGAGGATAACATTGCTACAAATCAATAATAAAATGAAAAACAACCAAATAGAAAAATGGACAAAAGGCATAAACTTGCATTTCACAGTAGAGAACACATGAATGGCTGGTAAACATATAAAAAGATGCTCAATATCAATAAATAGACAAATGCAAAGCAAACCGCTCTGTGATACTGTTTGCATTAATGAAATTGGCAAACTTTAGAAAGTCAGATGATGCCAAGAGCATTGAGAATACTGAAAAATGGGAAGTCTTCCTCGCAGGTTCTGGGCGTGTACATGGGCTTAACCACTTGACAGTTGGTATTGTTTTGCCCATGCCTTAAAGATACACTTGTATATGTGCAATGATACATCTGTAAAATAGTGACCATTGTTTGTAATAGTAAAATTAAGAGCAGTAAAACAATAAAACATCCAGAAGCTACTTAAAGGCCTATTCTTAGATGAACAAATATGTGGGTGTTACTTTCATACAATGTAATTATATGTAACAGTGAAAAGGAATGAGCTATATATAGCTGACATGCAAAGATGGTTGAATCTTGAAACTATAAAACTAAAAATATATGCTAATCATAGAAGTATACATACACTATGTCATTTTTAAAGTTCCAGATACACAAAACATAACAATATGCTGTGTACAGATATGTATGTATGTCCATATGAATATCTATGACAAACAGTTATATCCACAGACTGTGGAAGGCACGCAGGAGGAACTTCACAATTTTCTGTTTCTTAAGGTGCATGGTGGGAACACATATACTTGTTATGAGATTATTCTTTACTCTTTCATATTTATTATAGTATTTCATAACAAAAGCAAGTTTAACAAAGAAGGGTTAAAGCAGGAGATAAAATAGAATCAATGTCATAGAAGGCTAGGAACAAGAAGAGACTTGACATTTTAGGGGGTTCCATATTGAAATGACTGCAGTGTTACATTCTATAACAAAGCAATATCTTCCTCTTCACCGAATCATAAACACTCCAATTAAAACAAGCTTTTTGAGGAGAGGTATTATATCTCTTACCTTTTTATGTTCCTACATGTTAGCAAAGCTCTAGTATATGTGCATGGATTAGGATAATGGGGTACTGGAGGAGAACTAAGTAGCCCCCTCCTACCTGCCTCCCTTTCCTTCTGTGATTGGTGGGGAGAGGAGAAATCTCCCTAATGGATGGAAGAACATAGGTGAGGTGGACTCGAACTCATTCTAGCTTTGTTATTTCATTGATCAGGTGTGTCTGACTTTAAACAATTCACTTGGCCTCCTTGAATAATCAGTTTCTCATTTGCTAAATGAAGAGGTTGGACCAGGAGCTTCCTTACAGTTTTAAAATTATAAGGCTGATGATGCTACTATAGAGATGGATTCATCTACGACTTCCCACTTTGTGCACATAAATAGTGGTTTCTGTGCTTGAAACCCATAGTCACAACCTGTCTTTTTTGCATAACTGATAGCAGAGAGTTTTTATTCTATGTGAAACATCTTATTTCTGATTGCTGTGCATCAAAAGGATGGGTCTACTGTAATTTCTCAACTGTCAACCTGAAAGTTTTTAGGACTGTGTGTGTCCTTGAAATGCTTTATCTCCCTCATTGGTACCATGCACAGAAAAGCAGAGAACATGTGGTCCTTCCTTCAGAGTCTAGGGCACTTCATTTTGATTGGCATTTAAGTATTGACTTTTAATCCACATCACCAGTTGGCAAACTTATTTTTTAAATGCATTTCATTGAAATCATGCAGAAATAACCTACAAATCCAGTTCATTTTTCTGTTTCTGTCTGATGCCAAAAAGCAGAATGATCCAACAACCATATTTTTGTGAAGTTGCATTGGTATTCATCTCTAAATAACATTATCCATAATTTTCACTGTACTTATTTTAGGGACATGAATTGGACATCTATAATTGTTGTTGTAAGTCATAAGGATAAGATTCCTACAGTAAAAATATTTATCATCTTTCAGCATATTTATGTACATAAATATTCTAATGTAATGGTAAAATATATGATCCTAAAGGGGATATTAACAGAATCAGTATTTAGAAAGGGGATATTTGGCACCAAATAAGATTCAAGAGATTGTAGTTGGGATGATCTTGCCATTGCTTCCTGTTGTGAGGCATTTGGTCAACCTTTTTTTACATTTGGGGACTGCTAGGCTTCTACTTTTACCCATCTGTTCTCCACTGTCTTCATTATAACCTTTATCCTTTATTTAAAAATTAGTGAAATCATGTTCCCGCCTTAGTTCCTGAACAGGGAATTCTTTTAGTGTTTAAGGTGGGCGTGGTTCTGGAAGATTCAGGTCCAGCTTTCCAGGTTGACATCAGTTTTCAGAGATGCATCCTCATGTTACTATTTTGCTTACATGATCCCAATATGGTATTTCTTGGTGTAGAAATATTATTATACAAATTCAGCCATATTAAATGAAAACAGTTTTGTTTTTGCAAAACAAGTGGTCTACCGTTATTTCTAGGCTACTCTGTGGCCATGAAAAACTGATTATATGTGTGAGGCTATATATTGCTTCAAAAACTGTTGTGATGAAGATCTATGAATTTACTCCTTCCTTCATTCAACAAATTTTCAGTCAGTATCTACCTAGTGTCAGCCATTATGAGCTGGGAGCAGCAATAGACAAGTTGCCAAAGCTATTCTTGGAGCAATCAGAATTTGGAAATAAAGATGCATTCTTTTCTGAAAGTGTTCTCAATAGTCAAGATTTTTACTCCAGAGTAAGTGCACAGAAATGGTGAAAGACAGTCACATCCATGGGGCAATTTTCTTAAAAACAAAAAAACAAAAAACCAAGAGAGTCAAGTTAAGCCACCAGGACAGATTCTCTAATTGTTTTAACTTGTTCTAGAAAAGTGATGATCTGAGTGAGAGCTGTGAAAATAAAGACATGAGAATGTTAATATGCTAGAGATGAGTATTCAGAGATGTGTCTTTATTTTTTCTATGAATAACTAGAAAGGAGTGATATACAAAACTTCACTTACAGCTAGTTGAGGAATTTGCATTTTTATATCCTAAATTTTCAAAATTATGGAATTGCTTTAAATCCAAGAGATGGTTGCAAGAATGAGTATGACTTCTAAAGTCATATTACTTGGGCTCATGACCTTGAGCAAACAGATTACTTCTTTATGTTTTAGTTTCTTCAAATGGGAGTAATAATAGATAATAATAAACATTATCTCATAGGGCTGTTGCAGTAGAAAATGAGGTAATGCATATGAAGCCCTTCATACAGTTTCAAGGATAGAGTAAACATGTATCAAGTGTGAGTAATTATTATAATCCATACCATACTTTAATTTTAGGCAATTAAAACATAGAGTCAGACATGGAAGACAGCCATTGAAGGAATTACCTCCATTATATTTTTGAGAAAATTTTATTTAGAGTAATAGGGTGCTCACTTTTCCATAAACATCCTATTTCCTTTTGAGTAGTTCTAATCATTAGAAAATTCTTTCTTGTTGAGTCAATATTTGTGATGTCTAACTTGCACCTATTGTTTCTGCCTTGTGGAGTTCATATAGCATTTGTACTTTCTTCCACCTGGCAGCCTTTCAAATACAGTATTTAAAGACATCTCATTTTCCATATGTTTTCTCATTCCTATGATAAATCTTCTAAATTGTTAGGTTTATGTTTTAATCCTCCATTCATCTGAAGACACTATAGGCTAATATCTTTCTTGCCTACCTCCAAAATAAAGTTTGAAAAGCAGCTAAGGGGACCAAGAGACTCAATTCTGACCGATAAGATGTACAGAGAATTCAACTGGAGACTTTCTGGGTAGGCATTTAGTTTCCTAGTAAAAGTGATCATCCTAACTGGCATTGTCTATTATCTTATCTCTTCTGGTCTTGAGTGAGAACATGATTACTGGGACTGCAGCAGCCATACTGCAACCTTAAGCTGATGAGTTTGAGGGCAAAAAGTCAGCAAGCTAAAGCCACAGGAGTGGAATGATGAAAAAAGAGCCTAAGACCTGTTCAGTAGTTGAATCAGTGTCACAGCCATTTATCTCAGTTATTTTGATAATCAGATAAACTATTTATATTATTGAAGCCAGTGCATGCATCAGAATCATTTATAGGCCTTGTCAAAACAGATTTCTGGGCCTTAACTCTGGAGTTCCTGACTTGTATAGGTCTGGAAAGGGACTTAAGAATTTGCATTTCTAACATGTTCTCAGGTGACACTGATACGGTAGTGGGGAGCACACTGTGAGAACTCCTGGTTTGAAACGTTAATCTGATCTTATTTTCCTTGAAGCTTATGGCCTTCCTTCATTAATATAATTAATATAAAAGCAAAAAATCACTATTTGATTTTGAATTCCTATCTTAAAGTTTTCATCAATATTCAAAGAAGGATTTCTAAAATTCTTCTCCACTGTAGAGTCCCTTTATTAGACCATCTACACTTCTGTATCAGCTAGCTTTATTATATAAATTGTGCTTTAGCAAAGCAATCATTGGTCTATGGGACACTTAGTGAAATTTTATTATGTGTAAACCATCGTGAGGATTCAAGGAATGATGAAATATTGCCACTGCCCCCAAAGAGTTTACAATCTATATAGAGGTGACACACAAAGGTACAAGGGAAACCACTTTCTGTTTCAGATATTACTATTTCCAAAGAGTTTTCAAATATATTAACAGAGTCAGTAAGTAATGTGAAATAGACATATATTATCATCCATTTTACAGAAAAACTTAAGTGTAATTAGTTAGGTAATGAATCTAAAGAAAATCCAAACTAATAAATAAGGGATCTAGGAATTTTAACTCCTAACTCAGTGCCCAACACATTAGACAAGTATTTGTAGTCAATTTACCATTTCTATCTCTTTTTTCAGTAATAACATAAAAATAAAATTAGCTTTCCTGTTTTATGATACTTTGTTGGTAATAAATTGAATTTCAACCAACCTGAATGACAACTAGATGTTTAAAATTTTTCTCTAAGAAGTTCTTTTTAAAAGTAATTTTTCAACTGATTAGAGATGTTCAAAATTGCTGGGAACCATTGTAATTTTGCACAAAGGTGGTCAGCTGAGGTGAGAAGTGGAGAATGAAATTCTAGTCATGTGCCCTGACATGGGACTACCTCTATCCAGAAAGAAGGGGACATTTTTTTTTTATCAATTTCAAGACAGAGGGAGTCAGAACTCTCTAGCTACTCATTTCCCACAGTGTCAAGAAAATACCAAAACTTTCTCCTGGAGCCATATGCCATTTTGGAAGGAACATGCAGAAGGAAATGAATCTTAAAGGAAATTTGAACTTTTGAGTCTCTGAATATTTGAATAACTTTGAAATTTGATTATTTACTCAAAAGATCATTTAAACTAGAAGAGATTATGCTAACTTTGATTTTAAATTTAAGTCTTCCATCTTCTCTATTCCCTGCCTCCCTCCACATTCCATCATTAGGGATGCAGACTCATCAGGAAGTTGTTGGGTTAGAGAAGTAGATGAGCTACTGTTTTGTGTTTGTTTTTAATATATCTTAATTGTGGAGTATGAAATTCAGCCTCATCACATTTGTAAAATCTGCCACCTATTCCAAAGAATAACAATTAATTCTAATAGGCATTTATTTATGATACCACATAACATGTACAAAGTATAAGTTCTTGCCCTGGAATTGCTTACAATCCAAAATAGAGAAAACTGACATTGATATACATATTTTTGAATGTAAGTAAAGTAATTATGAGTTCATTACACAGTTAGTGATAGCATTCATTTGCACAATTAAATTGTATGCAATCTTTTCCTTATCTTTCTCTATTTTAGACACTTTAAAATTCATGAAATATAGCAATAAATACAATAACTTTCCAGTTTTAAAGAATTTAGTTAGTATATTATAAAGAAGTGTGGATTAAGAACCCTACAGTATAAAGAGAACAACTGCCTTTTTTTTAGTATGTTATTTTAGAAAAAAAAATCAAAATGTAAACTTAGTTTCTGTTCAGGGCTGGAATTCTAATTGAAGAAAGCTATTTCCTATATGGTATAATTTGCATAGTAATATTTTTTCTTTTTCTGAATACTGAAATTCAACCATTAATGATTCATTCTCAAGGTGCAAGCATGGTGGCCTTTCTTTAGGTCTTTTAAAATGCAAATGCACATGGAAGAGTGCAACCGAATTATGTTCTTTACAATTTAGAGTGGTTGCAAATATCAGATGGATTCTTTTTCATCATAACAACATAAATGTTTTTAGGTTTGGAGTGAAATACACAAAGTAAAACATTGAAAGTTGGAGGGGGAGGGCAAATTTTCAGAGAAATGGATGGAGAGATGTGCTAAAAACAGTATTGTAATTCACCATCACTGCTATAGCCACTTCCATTTTTCATCCTATACACGTATACGTGCTAATTGCTATAATGACCACACCATCTCATGAACTGAATAAAAAAGAGCACATTGTTACAGGATTCTGAGTGGCATATGGTGACTCTGTTAAGGCTTTGGACCATGGAGTCCTTTATCGTTCCTCTGCTTCAAACCTCAGATGACAAGGGAAGAGAGAGGAGTGACCAGGTATTTACACAAAACCCCAGACGATTTTGGTGCCAAGATTTGGGGCCAGTGTTGTCTGTTGACATGTGACTGGGAAAAATTAATCATAAGGCTCCTTCTAGATGTCAGAGGGCTGGGAAAAGGAGGTTGTCCGTGTCCCCAGGATGAAAAGTTGATAGTTTGGTGAACATACAGCACTGTTGGGTCACTGTTAGCTTTCAAATAGTATCAGGAATATCATCTCAAGGAAAAAGTTTTTAATGTTTGATGTAGAACAGACATTTGCTTGGTGGTACATAAGATTTCTCAGGTTGGGGCAAGTCACTTAATAGTCATGTATAACATTCCTCATCTATAGTAAACAATAAACACTGATTGAGTTCCTGCTGTGCCAAATATGTAAAATCATCACTGTTTGTTAACACTCATTGACAACATTCTGTATGTAAAACACTGTGTTGTCTACACTTAAACAAACAATTAAATACGGTAAGTACATCAGGAACAGTTTTATCTTGCATGGCTAGGATCAGTAGGCCAAGAAAAGTCAGTTAAAACAGGGCATACATAATAGAGACATTTTCATTTTTAACTCAATATATATGAATGTACATTTTTATGTAGGGTAAAGATCTTTCTTTAGATATGAGTGTTCATTGCCATCTTTCTTGCACAACTCATGATGCATAATCTACCTGGAGCACACAGTATTGTTTATCCATCTAACAACTACTCCATGCTGTCCAGTTTTTTTTTCTCCTGGTGTCCTCCTCCTTTCCCAAATGAGCTGGGTGAGTCTCTATCTTGTCAGCAAATAGTTTATGTATATAACCTGCTCCTGGCCAATAAGACACAAAAGAAACTGAGAGCTTCTTTGAAAAGTGTCTTTGCTCTAAAAAACAATGCAAAGAGATCTAAGTTTCCCTTTCCAGCTTTTGGCTATGGATTTATTAGCTGCTGTGGCCATTTTGATTCCATGAAGAAAGGTTGCCCATTCAACTATAAATGGTTGGACAAAAAGGTGGAAATGAAATAGGATGACTTAATTAAGTTGCTATGTTAAACAACCCTGGAACTTTTCTACCTGAGGTCTAACTGGAATAGTAATTCTGTTATTCTTTTGCTTCTCAAGTAGAATTTCTGTTATTTCCAGCCAAAAACATCTTAATTAAAATACCACAGTTCTTGATCTAAGTTTCTTTAGCTGGCTATGAGACATTAAAGACATTAAGACATTCCATGTGAACAATCTTTCCAGATTGTTATGATTTTTCCAATCTTTTACAACTAGCTCACACCTAAATCAAAAGCGGGTGTTCTGTTTGTTCATTTTTTTTAAGGAGCTAAATTTTTTCTTTTATTTTTCCAGTTTATTGAGAAATAATTGACATACATCACTGTATAAGTTTAAGGTGTACAGCAAGGTGGTTTGATTTCCATGTATTGTGAAATGATGACAACAGTAAGTTCAGCTAACCTCAATTTTCTCATATAAAAACAACAAAAAGAAAGAAAGAAAGGATAAAATTTTCATTCTGGTGACAATGCTTAGGATTTATTCTCTCAACAGTTTTCCTATATATCCTACAGTGGTGTTAGCTATAGTTGTCTTACTGTACATTGCATCCCTAGGAGTTATTTACCTTTTACCAGGAAGTTTGTATGTTATGACCATCTTCCTCCAATTCCCCCTCCCATCACCCTCTACTTTTGGTAATCAAGAATCTGGGCTCTTTTGCTATGAATATGTTTTCTTTAGATTGCAGATATATCTAAGATCATACAGTATTTGCCTTTCTGTGCCTGACTTATTTCACTTAACATAATACCTTTAAAGTCTGTTCATGTTGTTGAAAATGTAGGATTTCTTGATTTTTATGGCTGAATAATATTGTATTACATATATATCACTTCTTATCCATTCATCTATTTGATGGACACTTAGGTTGTTTCCATATCTTGGCTATTATAAATAATGCTGCTATGATCATGGGGCTGTAATATCTTTTATAATTAGTGTTTTGGTTTATTTTGGATATATTCCCAGAAGTAGAATTGCCAGGTCATATGGCAATTATATTTTAATATTCTGAGGATCTTCCATACTATTTACCATAGTGACTGCATTAATTTACATTCCCACCAACAGTGCAAAGGGTTCCCTTTTCTCCGTATCCACACTAGCATTTATTATATCTTGTCTTTTTGATGATGGCTATTCTAACAGCCATGAGGTGCTATCTCCTTGTGATTTTAATTCATATTTCCCTAATGACTAGTGATGTTGAGTGTCTTTTCATGTACGTGCTGGTTAATCATATATCTTCTTTGGAGAAATATCTGTTCAGTCCTTAGACCATTTCTTAATTGGGTTGCTTGTTTTTGCCATTTGAGTTGTATAAGTCTCTTGTAGATTTTGGATATTAACCCCTTATCAGACACAAGGTTTACTAACATTTTTTCCCATGTTTATCTCAATAGATGAAAAAAAAAAGAAATGACAAAATCCACAGCCATTCATGATAAAACTATTAACAAATTTGGCACAGAGGGAACATGTCAACATTGTAAAGGCTCTATATGACAAGCATATAGCTACCATAATTCTCCACGGTGAAAGGTGGAAAGCTTTTCCTCTAAGATCAGGACAGGACAAGGGTGCCCAGTCTTACCACTCCTGTTCAACATAGTACTTGAAGTCCTAGCTATAGCAATCAGGCAAGGAAAGGAAGTAAAATGAGTCAGAATTGGAAAGGAAGAAGTAAAATTGTCTCTATTTGCTTATGACTTGGTTTTATATATCTGGGACCCCAAAGGCTAAACCAAAAAATGGCTTGATCTAATTGATAAGTTAGTAAAGTTGTAGGACACAGAATTAATGTATAAACATCAATAGTATTTCTATTACTATCAGTGAATTTTCTGAAAAAGAGATAAAGAGATTAATCCCATTTACAAAAGCATCAAAAACAATGAAATACTTAAGGAATAAATTTAAGGTGGTGTAAGATCTCTGGCTTGAAAAGTGCAAGACATTGATGAAAGAAACTGAAGAAGATACAAATATATAGGAAGGCATCCCATGTTTATGAATTGGAAGAATAAATATTGCTAGAATATCAATACTACCGAAAGTCATATATATATATATATGTGTGTGTGTGTGTGTGTGCAATGCAATCCCTATCAAGATTCCAGTGGTAATTTTTAAAGAATTATGAAAAACACTCCAGAAATTTTTATGGAGCTATAAAAGACTGAATAATCAAAGAAATCCTGAGAAAGAACAAAGCAGGAAGCATCACACTTCTCAACTTCAAGCTATACTATAAAGTTATGGTCATCAAACCAGTATGGTACTGGAATTTATTTTTTGTAAATTTGTGAAGCATTAAGTTTAATTTTCATAGAATCAACATGTTTTTTTCATACTCATGTTTCATTAGTTTGAGTAATTTTTTGCAGGCACACTAAAAAGTAGCCTTTGGCTAGCTGAGAGCTTTCAGAGATAGGGGACATATGATAGGATTAGACTACTGAAGGGTACCAATTAATATCAGTCTCATGGATTGGATAGTGATAAGTTAAACCCTGTGTATCAAGTTGGGCAATATGCATTTACCAACTTTATTTCTCCAAAATGGCCAAATATTGGCAATTTCATATGGTTCAACCTAAAAAATATGCAACATAGCCTGCAGTCTCCAGGAGTTTAAAATTGAATTAGAGAACTAAGATATACCCAGGGAAAAAAATCATCAGTTCAAGCCAGTGTATATGTTGGTGTTTCACACACTCTCTCACATCCTTTTTATCATTTTTGTGTTTTTACTTTCAATATCAGTATCTGTGGCTTATTTTCAGGACTGCTCTTGGACTACTGAAGCCAGTTTGCCCTCCTCCACAGAGCTGGAAGTGCCGGAAAATGCATATTCCTCTGGGAAGCCTCAACTGATGCTGAGGAATGAAAGCGTGAGTAATAAGAAAGGCTAGCTCCCTGTCCAGAGCTCCTCAGTGGGATGAGAGGCAAGGTGTCCTCCTGGGGACTGTGTCATAGGACAAAAAGGATGAGTAAATCTATACTGAGGGGTGTGGATATACGTGTTAGAGGGTTTCAGAGTTAAGGGCTGTATCACTGCCAACTGCAGTGATGAGGAAAGGCTTCAGTATATGGCAGACACTATGGGTTTCAAAGGTATTTATCTATTAAATGAGTAGTTGTGGACTGAGACTACAATGTGCTGCATAACAGTCATGTCATGGAGGGACGTGCTAAACGAGTGGTTCTCAACCTGTGATCCCTGGATCAGCAGCTGAATCAGAATCTCTGGGGCTGAGACCCCGGAGTCTGTGTTTCACCATTCCTTGCACACTGACATTTGAAAACACCATACCAGGCAAAGATCTGGTTTCAACCGTTGCTCTGCTTATTTTTCACTGTGAGCTGGGGCAACTTATGTACTTCTCTGGTGATCAGTTTCCTCATGTGAGAGGTAGAAGGGATGAACTTGCTTTTTGGGGGCAAATAAATGTTAATTTTCTGCCTTCATTTACCTTTATGTTGCCTTTCTTTCCCCCTATTTTCCTTCTTTCTCTTCTTCCTTCTCTACCTTTTCCTCTGCTGCCCCATTTCCTTTTTATCTTTACTTCTTTCCTACCTGTCTGCCTGATGTCTTCAGCATGGTCATGAAAGACTGAAAGACGGGTTGAATTTCCCTAAGTGGAGAAGGAGGTCTGCAGTTCCCTGGGCAGCAGGAACAGCTTTCAGAAGCACACCGGAGGGACAGCGAGGGGACCATTTGGTTATGGAGAAGCCACAGTGGGAAGATGGGAATGAACGATAGTGTTGAGGATATTGGACTATGAGTTGTGGTTTTCCCTATGTCCTAAAGGCAATGGTGAGGCGTGTGAGAGCAGGACTGGGAGTAACACGGTAGAAAGCATGGTTTGGGCAGATTTATCTGCCACTGATCTACCTCAGTTAGGGGAAGATGAAGATTTCAGGCTGAGAATTCAGTTAGTAAAGACATAAATTAATCTAGGCAATTAATCCAAATAAAAGCTAAATCAGGATACTGGTATCCAAACTATGAGGGAGAAGTTGAAAAGAGTAAGATGTACTGAGAGGTGGAAATCCACTTGGCTGGAGGTTAAGGTAGGAGTTAGGAAGTGACTAAAAATGGCTTTGAGATTCTCAGTCTGACAGAATGGGAATACTGCTGTCAGCAAGTCAGTGGGAGGAGATGCTGCTCAAGCTGATGCAGAGTTTGAAGTGAGGGGGGATTTATGGGTTACTGTGTTCATCCTCGCAGACATCCAGGATAGCACTGTTCTCAAAACACCAAAATTGCAAATTTCTATAAATCTCCCTGGGTAGACAGCTAGATGCTCAAGCTGACATATATACAATTTATGATTATATATTTAAGACAAACTTCAATCCCTGCTAACTTGTATAACTACAAAGAAACCAATACAGTTTTGGGAGAGATTTGTGTCTGGATACCAAAATAAAAATGTTTTGAAGCATGAATGGATATTATATGTAGCACATTATGCTTGAATATAACTTTTTTGGCGGCATGGTGGAGGGGTGTACATGCAAAATGTGCTAAGTTTCTTGCAGCCACACCACTGCATGAGGTTGCTTTGTGTATGTAGTTTAAGGCATCCTCCCCAATCCAGGCTAAATGCACCAAGAGCTACATTGCTGGTTTGCAAACTCAAGAGTTCCCCAGGTACAATCTGAGACTGGTCCTCATACACAGAGGGCAAAGAGAAACTGAAGAAAGAGACCATTTGGGATTGGTAAGTGGCAGGTTTCATAAACAAGGGAACTTTTGACGCTTGTATTGGGGTGGCTGCAAATGGGTTGATCTCTGTCCCTATCCACCAAAGTCTTACGAGTTTTTAAACACTTTACTGGGTTCAGTGATGTATACCAGCCAGATGGGCTCGACGACACATTGCTCTTGTCACTGTCCTTGAAAATGGCACCCATTGTAGGCATGGTGGGTGAAGCATGCAGTTCAAGGACAGGGAGGGCGTGAGGAGCCTCCAGGTGTTCCACTGGTGGTCAGATCCTCTTGATAACTTCCTCCAACATAAGTCAGCACCCTTGTCAGTTCATTGCCTTCCTTTCGATTTATAATCTATAGATCAAAAAGATCCAGGTTCCCAAAACTCACAATTATATGTTCCATATTTGGCCATCAATTGATCTTTGTTTTGCACCACGTACTCAGAACTGTTTTCTATCAAGCATAGGTCCCTCCTGAATATCAAAGCTCTAATTATTTGAAACTGTATTTTTGCTGTCGTTTTGTGTAGAATTTTTAATTTTTTTAAAAATTTTTTATCATGGAAGAGTATTCTAATCAATGGCCCCTTGGAATACCCTTGAAGTTTTTTTCCTGAGCAGTTTTTCTGATACCTTACTTCTAGTAGACTGGTATTGAGGTATTCCACATCCAAAATAAACAGAAGGAAATTTGTATTAAAGATTGATTCTGTAAACCTTTTTAAAAACAATCTGATACAAACATCAGCATAGCAGAGTTCAGTGCTGAGTCATTCGTTCAGAGGCAGTCTGGAAAAATGTTAGTAGACAAGAATCACACTCTCTAGAGAGCTAGAGAAGATGTTTGCTTCAGGATATTCCAGAAGAATTTTTGGCCCAGGAGAAAATGTGTTTTAGAAACACTACAGCAGTGATTCTCAAACTGGGGTTTGTATCAGAGTCATGTGGAGGGCTTAACACAGAGATTGCTATGATGCACACCCAGTTTCCGCTCCGGTAGGTCGGCCTGGAGTCTATGAATCTGCATTTGTAATAAGCCTCCAGGAGCTGCAGATGCAGATGCTGCTCATCCAGTGACTGAGGATCAGTTCCTTAGATTGGTGAACGTCCTCCAGAAAGATGGGTTAGTGTTAGGCAGAGAAAAGAAAAATTTTTCCTTCCAATTTCTTTCAGTTTCAATTGTGCATAGGTTCTTTTTCACAAAACTCCACTTTGTTCATCTAATTCGCTCAACATTTTCACTCTTCATTTTCTTCTAAATAAACTCATAATAATTAACCAGAAACTGAAAATCACCTGCAGTGTCTTAACCCATGTTCTTGACAAACTAGTCCATTTACTAGCCTTCAAAAAAATCCTAAGCCTTCACGCCCTACACATCTGTTCATCCTATTTACTCTCCTTTGAGCACCTTCTCATCCTCACCATTATTTTTGTCTTTCAAAGTCCAACCCATTTTTGAAAATTTAATTCCTTCTTCATTAAATTGTCTCAATAAAGTGATAACTTCTTAACCTGAAGTTATTACATACTTTTTTGTAGTTTATTTTGCAAAACCTTTCATTTTCACCTATTGTCATTAGAAAAAAAAATCCAAATACTTTTATAGCATTTATTTTGTGGTAGCCTTTTAAATCTTCAGACCTACCCTATAAGATGGATACTATGTTTATATACATTTTACAGTTTGTTTCTATATAGTTCAGTTTACTTCTAAATTTAAGTTACCTGACATCAGACATGTGATTTAAATTCATTTGTGTTCCAAATTACCCATCACACTGCCTTGCAAATAATAATAATGTCTATTAAAATAATTGCTGTATAAAGCAGTGATGATAAAATACTCAAATGCTTGAGCACTTAGTTCTACAGGCTTCTCTGTAAACTAAAATCTGATTATTAGGAATGCCTGGTTGATACAAGGGTACAAAGAGCTAGCTCTCTGGCCTCAGTTCAGGATAGCTCTGAACGGCATGCTCGGCCCAGAGCATCAGTGGAATCAGCTGAGACCTTTGCTGAGACTGCATTTTAGTTCAGCTTCTCCCTTTATTCAGTCCTGCTTCCATTACACTCTCACAGGTCCTGTTCTCAAGAGTTCTCACAGTAAACTTCCTGCACACAAATTTCCATGTCTCCAGAGTATGTTTCCTAAAGAACCCAATTGTGGACAAAAGGCATATGGACAAATAACATTTACTTTATTTTACTTTTTTAGAGACATTTCAGAGTGGAAATTACATATGCTTTGTAATCAGAGACTGGAGTTTATCAGGTATCCTTTCAGGGAAGTCATTTCATCTGTCTGAGCCTGTTTTCTCATCTTTGAAGACCTATTTTACTAGGGTTAAAGACAGACATGCTGCCAGAGCATTTGATTACAGGTGCTCAGGACCTAAAATAGGCAAAGCTGAATCACTAGAAAGCTAAATATCTAGGGCCCATCATCTTAACACTCCCCAGATGTGCTCTTTAATGATTATACTGTAATACTGTGTCTTGATTTGTATCGAAGTTTCCTTATAAAGAAGCCACATGAATTCCAAGTTACTCAATGTTCCAGGGATGAGATTTTCCCAGAAGCTCAGAATAGGGACAATTTTTCCAGCTTGAGAGGCTGGGATTTACAAATCATTGCATCATAGAGTGACAGGTACGTAACATTTCTGACTCCTGCTTCTCAGTGGCTTCCCAGGCAGGAGATTGGCTCTATGTTCAGTGACAACACTGGTGGTGGCTTGCTGTGTTGATAGTTCTGCTGTCCTTCCTTGACCCACTTTTTTCTTTCCATGATCTAATTTAATTGCTATAGCCTTGGCATTTTATTATAAACCACCATTATAAACTGTTGGGCCTAACATAAACTGATCTCAAAGATTCTGAACTTTTGAATTCTCTCCCTGGCCAAAACCTCCTGATCTTGAGTCTTTCCCATCACTTCTCTCAAACTGTGATCTCCATTTTCATAACCATCGAATTCCCAGGCTCTCCCAATAATCCCTGTCTGTCACTCCCTTTTGAATTTTTGTAGCATTTTCACCTTGAACTCTATTTTCAGATTTCATACTGTAAATTGACCACAACCCTAAATACTAGCTTCCATGTAGTTAGTCCTTACTGTGTACTTACTTAAATGCTTCATAACAGGGGTTCACAAAGGATGGTTCTCCAGACCAGAAACATCAGCATCATTGGGAAACTTGTAAGAAACCCAAATTTCTGAGAACCACCCAAGATCTAGTAAATCAGTAACTCTAGGGGTGAGACTCAGCAGTCAGTGTTTGGACAAGTCCTCCAGGTGATTCTCATGAATGCTTTAGTTTGAGAACTGCTTTACCAATATTATCTTCTCTTATTATACAAGCCTAAAACTGAAGAGTAAATAGTTTTAGTTCAGCTTTACACATGCTGAGGAAACTAAGACTTAGAGAGGTTAAGTAAATTGTGCCATATCTCACAAACTGCAAATGGCAGCATGGCAAACCAACCCTCACCTGAACAATTTGAGGGTCCTTCCTCGCAATTTGTATTCCATGAAATCTCTTACTTGTTTGATCTCTCATTATTTCCACCTTGTTAATTACTAAACCTGGGTAAACCCTTGTCTTGCCTGAGGGTTTCAGCCTTGGATATGGATTCAATGAGACTGACAACAAAACATTCTTAGAGTAAAAGGGTTTACACCTGGCTTTATTCTCCCAGCGGTAGGTCGAGCCTAGAATCATGTCTGCATTCAGCAGTCTGCAGGTCTGTAACCCACCACCATCTCTGTCTCTGCCCAGAGCACTGGGCAGAGCTCTTTATATAGTGACTCAGTCAATAATAGCTTATTGCCTATAGGTGTGGAAGCAGTAGCCTAGGAGTACAAACACATCAAGTAGTTTAGGGTCAGGTGAGGATCCTGGCCATAAGAACTTCCATTTTCCCCACAACCCTGCTGCACGCTTTGTTTCTGTGCGTATGTCTTTGAATATTGCTAAAAAATAAACAAAAATGCTGTTTTTCTTCATGATAAATGTGTATCATTTACCCCTAAGGCAGGTTCATACATGATGGGCTCACCCAGTGATCTTTGTTCCTATCTGTCTTGCCAATGGGTTTCAGCCCCGGGCAAGTTTGCTATGCATTCAGTATGACCAAAGAAATTGACAGCAAAATGTTCTTGGAGTGAAAGGGTTATACCCAACTTTATTTCCAGGTGGCAGATCAGTCACTAGAATCCCATTCACTCAGAGCGAGTCTGCATGCAGCAAGCTGGTCTCTGCCTTTGGGCCCCTCTGTCTGCACAGCCTTCTTCTGGACATCTCTGCACAGTCATCCCACACAGCCATCCTCTTGGCCTCTGTCCTCAGCACTGCCACCACTCCAGCCTCTGCTCTGCTCTCCTGCAGCCTTTCAGCCCTGCCACCGTGTTGCATGCACAGCACTGGGTGGAGCTCCTTATACAGAGTGAAATTGCCCACAGGTGTGCAGTGAGCTAGTCAACCAGGGCCAGGTGAGAATCCTGGCCACAGGAACTCTCATTTTATCCACACTCCACTCCTCCAGGATTCTCTCCTCTCAATTTATTTGCCCTTAGTCCTCTGCTATGGTCCCTGTGCAAGAAAGTTCAAACATTGTTCTCCAGTCTCTCCAGCCAAAATCCTGAAGACACACAGGCCAGACTCGTGGCTGTCTCTGACCTCTGCCTTTTTAGTCTTAATGGTTGGAACTGCTGCTCTGGTTTCAGTTGTTGCCATAGCTCCAGTAAGATTCTATTTGGCTTCCCATCTAATTTCCTTCCATCTACTCCTGTCCATATCAAATCAACCCACATCTGGGTCCTGGTAACCCTCACGGGCCTCTAAATTCCTCCTGTAACAGGTCTTATTTCTTTCCGGGTTCTCTTTGATTCAGCTAGTGTACGTGTCACCTTGCATTTTGCAATTGCTGCCTCAAGGCAGGCTGCACTGTCAGGGAAGACAGCTTTCCCATCTCTGATCCCCACAGAACAATTGCATCCACCCCTAGGTCTCACAGCCACCAGCTCAGACTGAGTGTAGGGGCGGACCATAGAGTGCTCCACAACCAGGGGAGGGGACTGCTCCTCTCCTTGGGGAAATTTCAGCTGCTGGTTCTTTATTTTCTTTATAACCACTGGACAAACTTTCAATCCAGGAGGGGCAAGTGCCTCTGGCACCACCCCTTCATCCTTCCCCAGCTCCTCCATTTCTGGGGCTGATGACATCTTTCTCTCCACTCCCCCAAGTGCCTCCTCTGTTACAATGCCTTGCAACAATGCCAGCTCAGTCTTCAGCAGCTTTCTTACCTTCAGCTCAATGCTTCATAGCTGACGTTCTCATGCCACCTTTGCCTGTGCTTCCCTCAGGAGCTGACCTTTTTCTTTGATGGCCTCTTCCTCCTTCAGAATACCTGGCAGCACTGCCATCTCGTCTCCAATGGCACCTTGCTGCCGGCTCTTTCGTGCTGCCTCCTCTCACATCAATGCCATCTCCTTCCTCAGAGAATCCACAGAGGTTTGCAGCTCACATTCGCATGCCGCCATTTCTTAGGTCTCCTCTGCAGACCTTTTTAATAGTGTGAGAAGCAGCCACCCCACAGTCCCCACTGCTTCATGGGCACTCTGCTTTTCAAACAATCTACTTATTATACCAAGGGCCACCCCTATAGCCTCAGGTGTCACCTCCACTTGCCTCCAGTCCTGGGGTGGGGCCCAGATCTCTAGGAGGCAAGCCACCTCAGACCACATACCCATTGGGGGATGATCCACTGTGTCCCCATTAACAGGGGCAGCCTGCTGAAGCACCCCTCCCATAAGGGCAGCCTGTCTTTTTCCTTGGTCAACAATGAACCCTGCCAACTTTTGCCAATTGTCTTGCCAATGGGTTTCAGGCCTGGGGCAAGTTTGCTATGGATTCAGTGTGACCAAAGAAATTGACAGCAAAACGTCTTGGGGTGAAAGGGTTATACCTAACTTTATTTTCAGGTGGCAGGTCAGTCACTAGAATCCCATTCACTCAGAGAGAGTCTGCATGCAGCAGCTGGTCTCTGCCTCTTCTGACTGCTGGACTCATATCACACTTAAAGCTTCATCTAGAGTGACCTCCCTTCATGAAGTCTCTCCGGACCTCACTACCTTTTGAACTCTATGTGGTAACTGATGTCTCTTCTGGTATCACAGACTGCCTATATGGTGTTTATTGGTATATTGTCAAATTGCTCTTTTAAAGCAGGAACTATCTAAGATTCTTTACCATGGAAAGGCTTTTACCATGGAAATAAAGGCTTATTAATAGTTCAGGCCAGTTGCTGAACTGAAAAGGTGGGATGGTTGTTTCCAGCCAGATGGAAGCATGTAAAGAGAGAGGGAGTGGGGACCACACTAAGCTGATGTATCTGCTAACTCGAAACACAGCACATCTTTTGGTGTGTTGACTTTATTTCTCTTTTTTATTTTTTGTTCTTGTCATTCACTCTCCTTGGTTTGTTTTCTCTGTTAGCTTGATGTGCAAGTTAACTACTTGAGAATACACACTTGATCGGAACTGGTGTCTGTGAAACTCAACAACTGGTTCAGAAGACAAATATTCTGCTCCTTAGCATTTTCTTTCTAAAGTACAGTGTGTTTGTGAGGTGGTCACTGCTGGTTGTTTTTAGAGCTTCTCTGGAGAACATATGGAATGGCAAATTACCAATATCTCCCCACACGTTCATCAACATTAGTATTCCTAATGATTCTGTCAATAGTAATTATTAAAGACAATAATGACAAGGCATTTTGTCCTTTCTCACTGTGTTTGTATTTACCAATTATTTGGCCTCCATAGCATTCTGAAAACCCATGAAAAACAGTGCCTTAGCGAATTCTTATTTCAGCTTATCTTACAAGTCGTGGTTCAGCTGTTGTTAGAAGGCAGATTTATTTTGTGTTTTGCAACTTAAAATGTGTTCCTTGGATCAGCAGCCATTAGAAATGCAGAATCTCAGGCTCTACTTCGGACCTATTGGATCAGAACTTGAACTTTAATAACATCCTTAAGTGATTCCTGTGCACAGTAAAGTTTGAGAAACACCCTCTCTTACCTCCTACAGTGGGACAGCAGAGGGTGCGGTGCGTTTTCATCCCGAGTATTGTGTATGTGTGTGTGTAAGAGAGAGAGAGATGTAGGTCTCAAAAGCGGTGAGCACTGGGATTTTGTGGAGGTGGGACTTCCCTGCGCATCGGCAGCAGTTTCGCAAGATCCTTTTTATCTGCACTCTGGGGCTGGAGAGTAACTATTAAAAAAAACAAAGAGTCCGTGTGTGTGCGTGTGTGTCTGTGTGTGTGGGTGTGTGTGGCTATTGTCAGGTAACTACCCCCCAGGGAGATCAAGGACCTAAACTCAGGGGGGAAGCCCCTTCCTTCCCTGAGCCTCGAAGCCGCTCACTCGAGCTCATTTCCAGTGTCTCGAGGTGCCGCCCGCGTCTCTGCTGCTCGCGCTGCCCCTCCGCGCCCGCGATCCGCTCCCTCCCGGGCCAGCGCGTCGCCTCCCCGCGCGTCCCTGCTGCGCGGCGCGCCCTCCGGCCGCCCGGCCCCGCCCGCGCGGCTCGCCCCTCTCCGGGCCGCTGCACCTGAGGCGCGCGGACGGCCCCCTCCAGCCCGCGCCGGGGCGGCACGCGCGGCGCTCCCGCCACCGTCTCTCGCGGCCGCTGCTCCCGCCGCGGGCGGACCACCGGCGCCGAAGCTACGGGCGGGCGGCCGTGCGCCCCCGGGGTCCGCCAGCCCGGCGGCCGCTCCTCCGGATGCCAGGGCCGGGGCGCCGCGCGGCCGCCAGCAAGAGGATGAAGGGAGGAAGGAAGGAAAGACTCCCGGGGGCGCCGAGGGCTCAGTCCGCCCGCGGTAAGTTGAGGGCGAGAGGCGCCGCGCGCGGCGGGAGTTGGCCGGGGTGCGTGGCCTGGCGCCGGGGGTGCGCCCCCGCGGGTGCCGGGCGCTCGGAGGGGGGCGTCCTGCCGGTCCGAGCCGGGACCTGCCCCCACCCGGCGGCCCGCGCCCTGCCTCTTCGGCTCGGCGCCCGGCACAGAGGTGAGGCTGCGGGGCCGGGCAGGGGGCGCGGAGCCCCAGGGTCCCCGCACCGCCGCAGGGCAGCGGCGGGGGCGCCCGGGTCAGGCCGGCTCCTGCCCGCGGGGAGGGCCGGGCCACCGAGGATGGGCGCCGGCTGCCCGTCTCCCATTGGGTGTGTGCGGGGCGCGCTCCGTCCTCGGGAAACCTGGCGAAGTTGTTGGGATAAGAAGGCGCAGCGGGCCAGCCTCGTGATTGTCTTCTCTTTTCATTAGCTTTTCAAAATCTCTCTCTGGGAAGCGCACGGTCTGAGGGCTCTGTTGGAAGCTACTGAGTTGTAAGAAGCGTCCTCCAGGGGAATCATTTTTATATTTAGGGCGGGGTTGAGAGACTTAGGGCGAATCAGTGCCCCTGCATCCGATCGCCTTCCCGGTCCGGGGGTCTGAGTTGGAAGAGAGGGTGCACGCTCTGCATACCTTGTTGAGTTCTGGCATTTGGGGAGAAGTTTTATCGTGGGTGCAAATTGGGGTCAGAGGGAGCCTACCGCACACCGGACGGCGACACCCCTTGTGAAATGCCCAATTCCCGGTCTGTCTCCCTGACAGTTCAGACCTGTCCGCATCTCTGTTTCTGGAAGCTGTGTTTATTGCTTTAGCCTGAGCTGCAGCGAAAGTAAGGAGGCATGCGTTTTTCCTGGGGGTTTGAGCATTTCCAAATTCTGGAACCTTGAAATGACTTCGAAGACTATCTATCCTACATTCTGTAGGTGAACCTAAGGCCCCTTGAGCTGGTGCTATTCTGTGAAATTTCTGTGCTGCTTTCTGAAGATGTGATGGGGAAATTTTCTCTTTTCTTCATGTGATGTTACTGTTTGATCTTTTAAAGGTGCCTTTCATGTGTCCACTCAGTTCTGGTTCACCGTGTTCCCTGAAAGGGCTCGGAAAGGTGTGTCGCCCCCCCGGGTGTTCATGCCGCCCTTGCCCTGTGCTGGGCAAGTCAGTCACCGTACTCTGGTCTCTGAGCATGAAAGGCAAATACGGGTCATTTCAAATTATGTAGATTGATGCAGCACAGCGTCTGGGGTTTGCTGCAGTTTCTTCACATTTCCTTCCAGATGTTCCTCAGAAATTAACTTAAACACTCTATTCATGGAGCTAAAATACAGACTAGGGAATGGGCAAGCATATTGAGTTAATGTGTTATCTTAGCTTTAAGTAAATGAAGAGTTCGAAACTTAGGAGAAAGGGATCTGAACTAAAATCGAGGACTTCTGGACTGCTTTTGCTCTATGGTAAAGTGGCTGAAGTTGGGGTCACATAATAATAACAATAACCACTACAACATCTGACATTTGCTTCCCACTCACTGCCTACCAAGCAGTGTGTAGAGAGAGGCCTTAGAGCCCTGTAAATGTATAACAGCCCTAGAAGGCAGCATCTTTACCATCTCTATTTTGTGGGTATGAAACAGGAGCCTTAGAAATGTTAAATTTGGAAAAGTTCCAGAGTAGTGTTTTGGAACCCAAGATTGCTGGTTTCCAAAGTCCATTAACCACTATACAGCCTCTCTGAGCCTCATTTGAAATATAGAAGCCACTCCCTAAGTTCTAAATCCCATGAAAAATTTCTACGGTGATGGCAGCATCATACATTGATTTATCTACAACTCTTTCAAATGTTTAATGTGACAAATGTGGAACTTGAAACTGGGAATCAAATGAAAATTGTGAAGCATTTATGTAATTTGGCCTGCCAGCTCTAGGGAGGGCTAAATGCTGGGGTCTTAATGTTCCTTTTGACAATATCACTTCATTGAGCCCATTTATTGTATATCAATAGTAGTATACTACAACCGTTCTCTTAACAATGTGTGATTTCTAACATAAAACATAGCCGGTGCTAACATCACATTTGTATGATGTTCTAGAGTTATTATGAGGTCTACCTGGGCACTCTCAAATTTCAGCCAGCTTATAATTAATGCTCAGATGCTAACAGGTTGTTGAATTTCTATTAAGAGATACTAGCAGCCTGTTTGAAATTTTTTTTAATTTTCAATAGCATTTTTAAAACAATTACACCCCCTACTGTGATTTGCTATTTGCTAGGTGCATCAAAAGTTCAATAATGAAAAATGTTTGCAATTCAACCAAACTGTGTTTCACCTTCAGTAACAACTTTGGCTAAGAATTCACATCAAATTTAGGGCTTATTTTATAGGAAATTTAATTAAGATGTTGAATTTCTTATTGCAAAGTATATGCAGGTAGCTATACATGTATAACAGCCCTAGAAATATTCCATTATTTTCTTGTAATCTCCAAATCTATAAATCCATCACTCATGAGTTCTTCAGATAAATTATGTTAGTGTCTCTCTAAAGTGTTTGAGGTTTTAAAGCAAAGAGCTAGAACCACATGTAAGATGAATTTGTCATATTTCCTCACAAGCTGTAATGATGCTTTTTTGGGGAACAGTGATATATTTTAATTCACATAGTTTATCAGCCTGCACATGAATGGAATTATCAAATAAAAGGGTATAGCCCACTGGGACACTTATACAATGTTAATATCCCAGGCATGGGAACAGCTTTGGGAAACAGAGAATCTTTGAGAAGTTAAAGGTATTTGCCTGTTTCATTGGACTTGCGTAATACTTTATTGTTTTCAAATAAAAAACTTTTCTCTCTTCCATGAGACTGATGATTATTGCCATAATTTTTCTTTTATTTTATTAGAGTTAAATTGTGTTTTCTAGTAGTAACTTAGCATTGCATGAAATAGAAATGTCTGACTTTTCTCTTGAGGTAGTAGAAGTCTTTAAGAAATCCTATTTTGCCAACTATAAACATAAGTTTCTGGATAGGTAGGGATTTTAGCAGAAGTATAAAAATAGTCACAGTAATAACTAGCCTAGAGGTTTATTTTTTGGAAGCAGATAATGATGTTATTAGAGTGACTAACATATTTAACCTTAGTAGTGAAGTATTGAAGCTTATTAGAAACTTGAGTTGTCTAATTGCAAAAGAGTTTATGACAGTGGGAGCCTTGTAAATGGGTTTAACCTTATAATGACATGATGTATGTTCTGTATTTTACAATTTTTTTAAGTTCCACTTTTGCACTTTAGAACTAATAATTTATTTGATATTATTTGGTGATTTGAGAAACCAGATTTCTCAAAAGTGATTTAAACTCTAAAAATGTCTGAGTCACATTAATATCACAGATTGAAGCAACTAATTGTATAAAAAGATTTGTACTTTCGAATGTTTCAAGAGTTTAGAACTCAAGGTGGACGGTGTTTTTTAGTTTTTTTGACACGGGCTCTAAACTGAGAGTTTGAATAAAAATAAAGCCTCTGGGTTGAAAATCAAGCAGGCACTTAAATAGCCTCTTAGGAAATCTGGATCAGCTCAAATAGAGTACATGCCTAAAATTCGTTAGTGTAATTAATCTTTTGAACAAGTGAATAACACATTGGAGATCCTTTGAAAAATTCCAGACATTAAAAATGTATTAATTTATATCTTCTAGGGTCTGCTAAAATGAGCAATAACCCCCCTTTCTGGAATTAACCCAGCCCTAACTTGAAAAAAATTAGCAGTAAGAGAGAAGTTTAAGGTGGTTGAGAGGCAAAGATGAGCCAAATTCCTTCAGAGTCCTTACCCCATTTTAAATGTGATTTTAATCATATCCATTTAATTCCATACCACTTAAAGTATTTTGCCCAGACTGAGGATAACTTACTCCTAACCTACTGATGAACTGGTAGAGAATACTGGAACAAAGTTCTAGAATGGGATAGGGACCTATAGACCGTAAGGACTTTCTTTCTTTGCCTCTAGTGTCATCCAACCACATGTTTAATTTTTGGCCTTATTTGGAACACAAAGAGGCAGGTCTCCTTGATCTATTTGCAGAATTGCATCAACTAAAAGAAGCATATCCAGCATTCCTAAACTGGCGGCTTCTGGCGTCCTTGGGTGGTGTCCATGTCGCTCTGACACACCTTCATTTCTCCATTGCCTGCTCCTCTGGGAGTCTAATCTCTCCCGGATTTTCTCTTATAAGGATATTTGTGATTGCATGTGGGGCCCACCCTGATTATTGGGATAATCTCCCATTTTGAGATCCTCTGTCATAACAGCAAAGACTCTTTTCCCAAATAAGGTGACATTTATTTCCAGGGATTAGGATTTGGGTGTGTTGGGGGAGGGAGTGTGCACATTATTTTGTTTGCCACAGTCATCATCCTATTTTTATATTGTGTTAGATGTATGAAAAGATAGTAGAACTCACATAAATAAACTGTGGAAAATGCAAGAAGCACCAGAAATTTCAAAAATTTTAAAGTTGTCTTAACGTTCAAAGTTTAACCAGATTTCAGATCAGAGTGTTCAGGGCAATTAATTATCTTCTGTTCATGTCACTTTAATGTAGTTTAGTCAGTAAATATTTGATGTGTGGTAACTATGTGCTTGTGAGTGGTGGTGCTGGGGATATCATCATTGATAGGAAAAGCAAAACCCTGGGCTCCTGGAGTGTCTAGTGTATAAATAATAGCACTGCTCTAGAGAGCTACTACCTTTCCTTAAAACTTTAATTGAGTGTAGTTGGCTGTTTAACTTCACAATTTTGGAGCAAAAAGTTACTATTAAACTCATTTTAGAGACAAGAAACTGAGCCAAGGAATAGATGTATACAAGCTTGGAAGGGACAACATTTGAACTCTGTCCCTTCTGATTGTATTATATAAGCCTTGAAATAAAATGGAGAATCAGGAGCAAATTCAACAAAGGTAATAAAAATACATTTTCAGAAAGACAATTCATCAGCCATGTAATGTGATTAACTAGAAATATCAACTAATTGATATTCTGGTTAATTATTTAATCCTTTACCTTTTCTGTTGTTGATTTAATCATTGATAATAATTATTGATCTAAGTATTCTTTACCTTTTATTTCAATTTTTTAACTATACTAAAATACACATAACATTAAATCTACCATTTTAACCATTTTTAAGTGTACAGTTCAGTAGTAGTAAGTACATTCATATAGTTGTGTAACCATTACCTCTACACATCCCCAACCTCTTTTCTTCTTGCACATCTGAAACTCTGTACTGTTTAAACAACGACTCCACATTTCCTTGCCCGCAACCCCTGGCAACCACCATTCTACCTTTTGTCTCCATGATTTTGGCTACTATATGTACCTCGTATAAATGGAATCATACAGTATTTATTTTTTTGTAGCTTAGCACGGTATCTTCAAGGTTCATGTGTGTTGTAGCATGTTTTAAAGAAGGAAATATTCCAGCATATGTGTATACTACATTTTGCTTATCCATTCATCCATCAGTGGGCACGTGGGTTACTTCCATGTTTCTCCTATTGTGAGTAATGCTGCTCTGAATATGGGTATACAAACATCTCTTCAAGGCTGCATTCAAGCCTTTTGGGACATACCCAGAAATGGAATTGCTTAATTGCCTAGTCATCCAATTTTTAATTTTTTGAGGAAACACCATAATGTTTTCCTTAGTGGCTGAACCATTTTACATTCCCAGGGCACAAGACTTCCAGTTTCTCCACTCTGTGCAACACTCATTTTCTTCTTCTATTGTCTTTTTTTACAGTAACCATCCTGAGGATGTGAGGTGGTATCTCACTGTAGTTTTTATTTACATTTCCCTAATGATTGGTGTGTTGAACATCTATTCATGTCCTTATTGACTACTTGTATATCTTGTTTGGAGAAATGTCTGTGTTTGCCCATTTTTTAGTTGAGTTGTTTAGGTTTTCTCGTTGCTGAGTTTTAGGAGTTCTCTGTATATTCTGAATCTTAATCCCTCATTAGGTGTATAATTTGCAAATACTTGCCATTTTGTAGGTTTCCTTTTTACTCTGTTGAGAGTGTCTCTTGATGTACACATTTCTAAAATTTTCAAAGTCCAACTTCTCTGTTTTTTTTTCTATTGCCTGTCCCTTTGGTGTCATATCTAAGAAAGCATTGCCTTTTCTTTACCTTCCTCAATAGTAGGTTTAAGATGTCTTAAAAACAATATAAAATATTGCTAAATTAAATTTAGGGGATAAGGGACTAGAATGAGAATGAGTAAATTACAGACAAAATATGAATAATCTCACAAACACAATGTTGATCAAGAAATTCTGGAGAGACCAAATAGTGTGATACCTTTTACATAAACTTCAAAATTTAGCACAATTACTTTGCGACCACATCATGGTTATGGGTGAGGAAGGGCAAGATGCTGACAACGTTCTGTTTACAGAGCTGGGTATTGGTTACATGAGTTTGTGCCTTGTAAAAGGTCTTCAAATTATACATATGACTTATGAATCTCTATATTTGAATTATGCTTTCAAAATGTTAAAAAAACAAGCATTGAGAAGCACATGACAAAGTGAAATTTTCTTAAGATAAGTAAAGAAATTCCAACCTATGTGCTAAGAGATTAATCACTCAGTTTTCAAACAACCATCAAACCCATAGAAGCAGATTGTTCGGCTGTTGAAGAAGAAAATGACCATTCCTAGTACTGAGGTACTGAGATGAGAGAATTTTCCCCATGAATCTTCATGAAGAGGGAACTGAACGGCACAGTGAACAACATTCTTGTTAATATAGCAGAGACTTTTGTAGGGATCTTACAAAGGACAGAGCAGCTTAGTTATTGGGATGCCCTCTGGTCTAGCTTAACTTCAAACACTTCAAAGTTCTAGAAGGGATGTGTACTCTTTAGACAATGCTTTATAAATTTTCCTCCTTTTAATGACACTTTTGGCCAAGGCTGCAAGACAGGGAGCTTGAGCCCAGTTCATTTGACAAATTCTAAGTGCTGCTATTCTTTGTGATGAGTTAAAAGCTGGAATCAGCTTGACTCTTTGGATATGTATCCACTGAAAAAACAGATACTTTTCAGGAAAGGTAGGATGTCTCTGTACATGCCTTGAGAATTAATAAATTGGGTACAGTGAACTAACTTGGATTTCCCTCAATAATTCAGCTTGTCACAGGTCTCCCTGGGCAAAACTAATCTAGATAATAGATATAATCCCACAGATAATAATCCATTAGGGAAGGGCTGTGTTTTATTGAAGAGTCGGTGTCACAAAACACATGTTGAATGAAAAATTCAATTCTGCTGTTCGGTAGACATAGAGTTTGTAGGAAATTGAGCTAAATATATATCAAGATCTAAAGATAATCTGAAGATTTCCTTGAAAACAACATAATAATCTATCAGATTTGATCTATCTTGTCATTGCTCTCTCCTGAGTACAGTAGACACACAGCTCAATTACTGGTTAATTGATGGTTTTCAGTAAGTTGAGCAGAGTTTTTTTTAGCACTTTATAAAGAAGAGTTTAGCATTAGGAGGTTACTTTCAAAATATCATTTTTTGATCACAATGGACTTCGGTGGGCACTTTGTATTTGTAATAATTTCCTCTTAATTAGTGGCATAATTATTAATTATTTATTTATCACACATTATGATGCCAATGTACCCTTCTTTACCTCTTCATAAATTAAAAAAAAACAGAACAAGTTAACCTGGAGAGATGATACTGAGAAAACAAAAGAATATTTTATTGTTTCAAGATCATACATTAGCACATCCTCTTAATTTAAATTTTCAAAAGTTGAAGCAGAACCAACAGAACTGTGATGAGGTCAGAAGAAAGAATTCCTCTCTTAAAAGATTTCCCTTAAAAGTAAAAGTTTCCATAGTTAGAAATTTTTAACATGCATAAAAAAAATTTGGAAAAAACTAAATAATATTCAGGATATAAAGTGTTACCACTAAAAATGATGGGATTCACATTTCTTTGTCCATTTAGAACTAAACTGCTCTCTTCTTTTCCTATTGATACACATGCTAAAACCTTACATTGAAATCGTGTTTCACAGAATACAAGGATGACATCTATAATTTCTGCCCACAAATTTGGTAGGTAGGTATTACTATTAGCCACATTTACTTTTTTTTTTTTTTTAATAAGAATGCAAAACTAAGAAAGGCCAAGTGAGTTTGCAGGGACAAGGAACAACCACTGTGTCTGACTCAAAACCTGATGTTCTCTGTGTTGTTCTGAAGAGTTTCCTTTTCCTTCCTCATACTCGGGGAAGTAAATTCTGTTGATTCTAACACACACTGGAATGGTTTATCGGGGGATAGTGATAGTATATGAGTGGAATGGAGATGCGAACAATCAATAAATGACAATATTAAGGGAGTACTAATGAGACACTAATTTCAAAATTGCTCCAAAATGTACTCCAGGATAGGCTTTATAACTGTACTCAGAATTGATGTGAAGATAAACTAATTTTATGCAAATGCTAAAGCTACTTTAACAGTTATTTTCTATACCTTGATGTCGTCCTTGAGTAACATTATCAGGACCATTAGTAAGTTTCTAAATTGATTAGGCTAATTTGGTACTCCAAAAGGCATCTCCCTATAAATTCATGCTGCCTGTTACATTCTGATTACAGCAAATTGCTTGCTTTTCATGCCCAAATTTGAAAGTTTCCAGTCTCTCCATTTCTGTGCTTTTCCAGTCTTTGGCTTTTCACTTTGTCTTGCCACATCAGAACAATGAATCATCCTGTCCGTTAGCTGGGTTTGGAAATTCTGTACTATTCAATGAATTTGTTTTTACTTCATCCCTTTGATAATTTGAATCCTGGCAACTTAACTATTTTCCCAAATGTGTTTGTGATGTAATGTCAACTAGTTTTGTTTTGAGCAGCAAAAGGCTGCAGTGCTTTTCCATCCTTATACATCAGATGGAATATTCTAATAATCAATGTTGTCTATTTCAGAATAATAAAAGGTTTAAGGTAATAATAGCTAGTGGTCTCTAGAGGGACAGCATAATCAAATAGTATTAGAAGGCTCTCAATTTTTATAACCAAAAGGAAACAGAAATGTGCCAACTGAGTGATCACTGTGATTATCAGTGTCTCATAGGGATACAGAGTTATTCATTTCTATTTCGTGAATTCCCACTAAAGAAGGCAAAACATTAAAGTTGAAGTATTGCCTTTGTTTCTAAGTTAAAGCATGAGGTGAACAAAGGAACACACAGTGAGGGGACAATATAGGTCGATGCAATGTGCCTCTCATGCCCCCTGCTGTGAACAGGGCATACAAAGGTATTGGTATTTATTCCATTTTGGAAGAATTTTTAAGATTTCATGGCATTGCTTTATCATTAAAATAAACAGCAATGGATCTTGGAAGTTGACCCTTACTGAGGGGCCCATAAATAGAGTCTAATAAAGATGATGGCAACAAATGATTGAAATTTGGTTGATTGTCCTAATGTGTATAGAGAACATAATGAAGTATGTCCCTTAGGGACCTGTTAAGTACTGTGTAACACTTTTTGTGTCTGCAACTAGAATTGTGGTGCTGATTCCATGAACGTGGTTGTGTGTGTGGTGGTGGGGGGGGGAGTGTTTTGTGTGTCTACAAACTAAAATAGTTTGGAAGCCTTTAAGAGGTTTATTTGAGTATGGCTTGGCATACTTTTGTGGAAAATCATAAAGGTAGTTTGGTTTAAAAGAATACAGTTACCAGGCACATGTTTGAAAGAAAGAAATCATGCTCTTATAATAAGTCTAGCAAAGGTTTATTTAGCTCTTTATTTGTTCCTGAAATTTATCAGAAAATGCAGCAAATTCTAAGAGTTCGACTGTGAATACTTTCTAAGATAACATTGCAAGTGTCCCCCAAAGAGGATATTACTAAACTAGTCGAGTGGCTGTGACTTTAATAATCATGGTGATTTCCAATTCAGTTGTGTCACATTGCTGGCAGTGTTTCTTTCACCTTTCAACAACCCAACTAAGGTCGACGCCTAAGTCCCTTCTCCCACCGCCTTCCCCGTTTTTCCCCGGGGGGAGCTGCTTTCTGAGGCTGCTCACCCTTGGGGGTGTTGCCCCCTTTGCCTGCCACCTCTCTCGTCTCTCTCTGAAGATGGACTTGCCCCCACATACACATTTTTGTGTTACAGTCATTGATGGACTCTATTTTTTTATTACTTGGACCTTGGTCGTTTTTATACTAGCAAAATGTCTTGTTTTAATTTGTGTTTTTTTGGGGGGGGAGGGAGTGAACTTGCTGATTCTGTAGCAAAATCTGGGCGGGGGTTGGGGTTGGGGGTTAGTTTACTTTGTTGTAAGGACTTGATATCTGGCTACAGCGTTTTCTATGAAATCTACTTGGATCCCATGCCTGAAATTTGGAAGCATATGTACAAAAATCATTTTTACGTTTTATTTTTAATAAATCATTGTGTTTGACCGTAAAAAAAAAAAAAAAAAAAAGGTGGTCCGATTTTGAGAACTTAACTCTATATTGAAAACACCCTTTCAGTGAACATTATGCCTTTATTACATATTTATCGAATTCTCTTTTACAACCTGTGTGAAATAAAATTAGTCGTAAGGCCAAGCATCATAAATGATATTACACATTCATGTGTTTACATATGATTAATAACTAATTTCCTTACCAAAAGAGACTTACTGGCATCCATTGCTGTCGTTTCTACTGGCTTTCCCATTGTCATCTCAAACTGAGTTCATTTTGCCTCTAAATTCTGCTCCACTTCTTGACTCTTTGAATAACAATGCTGGTTTCTCAGAGTTTAACTATTTCTGTACATTTGAACAACAGATACCTATCTTGAGTTCCAGTGACAGTGATTGCCTTGTTATTGTCATACATTAATAATCCTGGGGAACCTAAAAATGGTCCTGTAGAATTTTTATATTATCATTACATTTCTTTTCTCAATGTCACTATTTTTGAGACCAAATTCCATCACTGTGCCCAAGGTAACAGAGCATCTCAAAATATTGAAGGGAAATTTAGCTTCATTTTTCAGTGAAATGAAAAAGTTATCTTTTTCTTTTCCTTCTTTTAAAAGATAAACAGCAGCTCATTTTTAAGGAGGTATTAGAGTTTACAGGACAGAAAAATCTCGTGGATGTTGAGTAATAATATTTCTGTATGTATTTTAAATTAGTTGAATCAGTAACAGCCTCCTTCTAGCATTACTCAATGACAGTAAAGTAGTCACTCCACAATTACATTCTTATTTTGTCCCCAGTAATTAAGTCAAAATAGTTAGCCATGGTTTTTTATTTTATTTTTTGTGCACAAAATTAAATCATCCCACTTCTTGCTGGATATCTGAAAGGGATATCCAGCTTGAGTTTCCTGAGTTTTGGGTCTGAATATGTCACCAGGTGGTTTGTAGGATCATGATATTGAGTCGCTAAATCATATAGATGGTTCTAGTACCCGTGGACATGACTGTTTGCTTTTGCCATTTAAAATTGCAGCTCAAGTGGACATCCATTCTCACTGCTGCTCAGTCATTCTCGTCCCCAGTAGCTGCCTCCCTACAAAGGCCACCCTCAATTTTGTCCTGCATTGCAAGTCCTCTGTCCAATGTCTGCTCTTCTGTTCAGAATATTATCTGGTTTCTGCTCCTCAGATGAAATGAAGACCATTAGACAGGTACATCTTCTCATTTTCCTCTTTCATTACCAGTCAGAGCTTTATTTATAACTGCTCTGATTCACATCTCTCTCTCAAAAGAACTGCTGTTCCAAGGCCCGCTTACCTATTTTATGACCCCGCTTCCTCACGGTGCCTCCTAGACATTTCATCAGTTACTCATCCTCCCTGCGAACTTCCCCCTCTCCTCTGTCTGCTCTCCCTCCAGACCTGCTGTACTCTCCTTTCTATATTGAATAACTTCCTTCAAGCTGCTATCCTAAATCTCTCCTTGCAATCCTTGTCACACTTCAGGGAAGGGCAGTCTCCATGCTTTTCCTTCATTTCTTCACCTCAATTTGTCACACTTCTGAGACACTTTTCAGTGATTACACATGAACTTTATGTCAAATCCAAAGGTCTCTTTTCAATATTACTTCTTCCTGAACGTGCTGATATATTCGAAACAGCTGACCATCCTTGCTATTTGCTATTTATTTAGTACTTTTGAGTGCCTAGAACTGCCCAAGATACAAATCCTGAAAATAAGGATAAGATGTAACCTTTCTTTTTCAGGAGCTCATAGTTAAATCGGAAAGGAGGAAATAAACAATTTGAAATAGAACCTATCAAATGCTTGAGATGATTAGATCTCTTTACCAGTATTTCTTATTTTCCTCTTTCCAGTTGCCTGAAAGGATTGCAGTTCTCCACCCACTTCAAGTACAGATATGACATATTATTTGCTGTGGCCAGGAAAACGTGAATGGAAGTGATGTGTCACTTTCTGGCAGAGACTTAAAAAGCTGGAATGTTATTTGTTAGGTTCCTTTCACCTGTTAAAAATACCAACAGTGTTTCTGATGGTGGAGGCTTTGATAGCTTGGAATGGAGGACCTACTGACCTGAGCTGAACATGTGGCATGATAAGAAGCAAGTCTTTGTCTCTTTAAGTCATGCAGAGTTTAGGGTTTTTTTTACTGGAGCATAACCTAGCATGTCCTGACTGATGCAGTGCTGTATGGAAGTGTAAGTAAAGTATTGTGAAAATATAACTCTTCACTTTGAAGCATTTATATCTCCACTTCCAAGCTTCCTCCTAGACTTTTTCATACTGGATGCTCCAAAGTCACCTTAAACTTCCCATAATAAAAAGAAAATTTCTTAAAAATATGATGAAAATTGCTAGGCAAGAACCGATTGAATTTAGTTGTCTTGCATCCACCTCAAAGGTTGTAGAGGGTCTGTAGAAAAATCAATTTGCAACCAGCTATATGCATTTCTTAACGTACTTGTTATTGTAATTCAGGGCTACTCAGAAGTTTGTATTTCCATCTCTACAAACTTCTTGAAACTTTAAAACATTGCAGATTCACTTAGAGATTTTGGATAATGATATACTTTGGTCTATTTTTCTTCCTATCTGAAAGCTTCATTGTGTTAAGGCTCAAAAAGTACTATGTAATTATATGTGTGAATTTCTTGATAATCTCAGTGATAGAATTTTCTTTTTGTATGCTGATGCTTATGCTTGCACTTTTCATATAATTAATCTGCTTACAATAGTATAGGCCCTATTATAACTCACTATCTCATTTCATATACATACTGAAGAGAGGGCTTTGTCTAAAGAGTAAATGTTTGGCTCAGTTAATGGTAGATTCTGATTTTGTTACCACTCTTACCTCTCATTCTGGATATTTTATATCATCTTTTCCTCTTTCAAGTACTTCACCAAAGAGTACTTTGTAATATGTCCAATTATCTGTAATGGGGATAACTCTGAATGAACTAAACTCAGAAATATCCCTCTGGATAGCCTTATATTTATTTATTTATTTATTTATTTATTTATTTATTTATTTATTTATTATTGAAGTATCATTGATATGCAATCTTACGGTTTCACATTGAACAACACAGTAGTTTCAACATTCATCCATATTATCAAGTCCTCACCCCCCTACGGCAGTCACTGTCTATCAGTACAGTAAGATGCTATAGAGTCATTACTTGTCTTCTCCATGCTATATTGCCTTCTCTGTGACCTACCTGTATTGTGACTGTGAATTATAGTGCCCCTTAATCCCTTTTGCCCTACCTCCCTGCTCACCCTCCCCCACCCCTCTCCTTTGGTAACAGCTAGTCCCTCCTTGGAGTCTGTGAGTTTGCTGCTGTTTTATTCCTTCAATTTTGCTTCGTTGTTATACTCCACAAATGAGGGAAATCATTTGGTACTTGTCTTTCTCCACCTGGCTTATTCCACTGAGCATAATACCCTCTAACTCCATCCATGTTATTGCAAATGGTAGGACTTGTTTTCTTCTTATGGCTGAATAATATTCCATTGTGTATATGTACCACATCTTCTTTATCCATTGATCTACTGATGGACAGTTGGGTTGCTTCTATGTCTTGGCTATTATAAATAGTGCTGCAATAAACATGGGTGTGCAGATGTCTTTTTGAATCAGGGATCTCGTTTTCTTCAGGTACATTCCTGGGAGTGGAATTCCCGGGTCAAATAGTGTTTCTATTTTTAGTTTTTTTGAGGAATTTCCATATTGCTTTCCACAAGGGTTGAACCAATTTACATTCCTACCAACAGTGCAGGAGGGTTCCCCTTTCTCCGCATCCTCACCAGCATTATTGTTTCCTGTCTTTTGGATATTGGCCATCCTAACTGGTGTGAGGTGATATCTCATTCTGGTTTTAATTTGTGTTGGAATGGCCTTATCTTTGATATGTGCTCATGTCTGTCATGTATTCCTGTCTGGCTACATACCTCCCTACCTACTTGTGTCTGTTTGTATCTATCATCTATCTTATTTATCTAATTTTGGTAATTGCAACCATATCTTTTTATTTTTTGAAATCTTAGCTATAAGGATAATCAGTTGGGATCCACCACCGAGGGCTGGCTCGAATCTCATTAAGACAGAAGTTTCTGTGTCCACAAGGAAAGGGTGTCATGGTGTTTGGCCATTTGGCCTCTTTTCTCTTCGCCTCCTCCTCTTTCCTTCTCTTCAGCCAGCCCTACCTATCTTCTGCCCCACCTCCAAAAACCCTTTGTAAAACCCTTACTTCAAGAAATGAAGATGATACTGAAAGAAAAACCACCCAAAGGTAACACTCAGAACAACAGTGTGCATAAAATTCTAAATTCCATATGCATACCTCCTGTGGGGTTTGCTGTTTTATGTGTGGGTCATTGTAAAAATGCTCAGTGATAAAGCAAAGCAGGGCGTCTGTGATGTCTAAACACAGATGTCCTGGTTATTTAGTATTTGCATGGTTTGGTCTCTTGATTTCCACCTCTTGGAACCCCTAGTAATTAAATCTCAAGCTGTTATAACATGCACATGTACTTAAATGGACATGCATACATATATGAATTGAAGAGTTTTTATAACTCCACATACATTTTTTGCATGTTTGCTCTTTGGAAAGAAGTTGAAAGTATTTTCGAGCTGTATGCAAAAAAGAGAAATGCTAGAATTTACTGGATTATGTCTATTTGTTGTAATATAGTTTTTATGTATCATAGATTCAGATTTAGAAATACATTGTTCTTTGTCATCAGGCTCTATTGTTAAATTTGTGATATGGTTGTATACTATGTATGCTACAAATCCTTTATTTGTTCTGTGTGTCAGGGACAGATGAATATTCTTTTCTTACACTCTACAGATTATTCACAGTCATAATACACTTTAGCTTGCTTATGATATTATTATGGGCTTTAACAATTTTTCCTTGAAATTTTCTTTTTTTTTAAATAGAGGATTTTTTCTTTATCATCTTGCTAAAATTATTCAGCTTATTCTTAGTTTATTGGACTCCATTCAATGTTCCTTCTTTAGGTTTTATGAAGCTTCCTGGCTTCTTGGTTTCAGTTTATTTTTAGGCCTCTTAAATAGCTACCACTCTGAGATTTTCATATCATCTTTGTACACTCCTGTTTTCTTCTATTTCTTATATCCTATATCTTCATCTTCCTGTCATTTACTGAAATATGTAATAATAAGTAACTATGTTAGAGAGGATGTGTGTGATGTAAAATATATCTGCTTCTGTGTAAAAGACTTGACAATGTAGCCAAGGCTTGAAAAGAAAAGTGTGTCATTTGATACAACAAACAAATATATGGGAATGTCTTCTGAAATGCACTTATTTAATGAGAATATTATATTACCTATAAAAACTTCATGGTAACTTCATAGTTGCAGCTTAATTGAAAGACAAAGGACCTCAAAGGAACATTCCAGCAACATGATGGGGGGGATACATAAGATAGCCAAAATACATCTGTTGACATTGAATTGCATTTCTTACATTGTAGGCAAATAAAAGCAATCACAATCAAATGTAGATTCTAACTTCTATTCAGTTGTGTACTTTTATGTGTGTAATGGGGGGTATAGACTGCTGTTCAGTAGAACTTCCTGTGATGAGAGTAATTTCTGTACGTTTTGTCCAATATGGTGATCACTAGTTCCCATGGCTATTGAGCATTTGAAATGTTGTTAGTGCCACCAAAGAACTGACAATGTCATTTTGTTTAAATAACCACAGCACCACATTGGACAGACAGGTATAGAAGACTGTTACGTTCCAAGGTGCTCAAAGTTATTTTCTAGCAGGGAGTCATTGATTATAGGTTTTTTGTATGTGTTTTGTTCTCATTTTTATTTTTTTAATAAAATTCATGATGAAAACAAAGGAAGCTTTATTTTGAAGAAAACGTGCCTGATAGGTATTGTTATAGTATCAACACCATGACATCTAAATCATTACTTAAGGTTTTAATAATATATAAAAAAATTATTCATTCCCTTCATATCAACATTTCTGTCATATTTGAGAAATAATTACGTTTTAATCAGGGATTTGCCTGTGTCTCTCGGATTAAGTTTGTGCTTTAAAGAAAAATCATACAGAGGAAATCAATAGGAAGAATTTGTAAACTCACAGATTGGCTTGTGGGGCTGCCCAAGTAAGGCACAAACAACCCTAAGGAGGGGAAGCACAGCAGGAAACATCCTTTCTCCCTCTTTTTCCTTCCTACCCTGTCTCCAGAGAAGCTCTCTGGGGAAAAAAAAAGATGTGACATGGTGAAACCTCATGTCCCTAACGCACAGAACTCCTGAGCTTGGAAGCAGAGGTGAGGAGAGCTTTTAAGCAACTACGAGATTGAAGTTTTAAAACAGATCTGAGCTACTCTCAATAACTGAACAGGACTCACAGATCATAGAATTAGGCTGAAATGTTCTTAGGGGAGCCTGTTACTTAAAGGAAAAGGAGACTTAACAGAAAATATTGGTAGCAGTTTAGAAAACTGCATGTGCCCCTAAGTTTTAACGACCAAGCATTGATGGAGTAAATGAATTAATCAGACTGTTACAATTCGATACTGCATACAGAAGATCTGAGACATTTGTATATAAATCTTTAGTGGCAGAAAATTATATAGACTGTAAGGTGACTGTTCTCATTAGATCACGATGAAGCCACTCCTCTAAAAATCTGCTGGGAAATGATTGTGTTCCAGGAATCAAAGATCCAAAATAATCTTTTAATTTGGAGCCCAACAGTCTTGAGACAACGCTCCCATCTGGGCTGTGAATTTCACTTCTCACCTCAGAAAATGCAAACCTCCGTCACACCATGTCATGTACAGGAACAGGATCACGTAATTGTGAAATGATGCTCTGTAACCTCCATGGATACACACTGTCACGAACACTTTGCTCTACTAGGGTGAACTCTGATCATGTACCTAACTGAATATTTTCAGCTTATTAGAAGAGGAGTGGAAGGAACTCTCATCTCATCAAAGATTTTGAGACAGGAGACGGTACATTTTGTCTCACTTTTTTCTTCTTTAGATTCTATTTCATTTATGCCAGGAAAAATAAGGATCACAAACTCCCTCGTATTTGAAGTTATTGCAGACTTCTTGGGCTTTCAGGGAGAAAGAGTCTGGATTTCCATTGTGCTGTGGAATCATTTCCTTCTTGCCCCTGTGGAAAGGCCATGCCTGGTTCAGATGAGATGTCCGCATATTCTTCTTGTGTTGGCTACATGAACAATATGAGGTAATGATATAAATATATACAAAAGAAAGTCCCACTAAGGGTCAGTGAGAAGAGTGCAGCAATTATTTTCTTTCTCTTCAAGTTGGTGATATTTTCATTCCATACTTAACCTGATTTTTGAATTGCCTTTTTTTTTTTTCTTTTTGTTAGGTAGGGAAGCAGTTTAGATATTTGGACTATGAATTCTGATAAATCCCATAATTGCATCATTACTTACAAGCTATGCTGAAGATATGAACTAATCTTAAATGAGCTTTGTGCTGATGGGTATTTATTTAGTCAAACTACTACCATTTTTTAGTATTGCCTTGTTTGCTTTGGATTTTCAGCTTACTCTCATTATATAGAGTTTTTATATGTACTTGTATTTGAAGCAGCTTAGTTACGGCAAGCATACTACTTACATTGCAGCTGGGTGTATCAGAGTTTTGAAATGCAGGAAATGACCCTTAAAGTATTTTTCGGCCAGTTTGGCCAGGTGTTTTACCGATTATGCTTGTTAATTTTTAATACTTGTGTACCTTGTGTCTGAATATCCTTTGTTTTTGAACAAACTGCTCATTGGTGGAATATGGAATCTTTCAGAAGGTTCCAAAAAAAAGAGTGGTCTAAGGACAAACCCTAGCCAAACGTTATGCTTTTTAGGGAAGATTGTGACAGAATCTCAGACTTTAGAATGCCGTGTGTTTAGCTGAACTAAAATTCTATTTTTGTAACAAACATAAACAATTCTGGCTACTTTGTATTCCTGGTTTATAACCTGGGTAGTTATTTTATCAGGCTAATTACTTCTTTTAATTAAACTTCTTATTTTGAGATCACTGTGGACACACATGCAGTTGTAACAAATAACACTAATTTTTGCTGATGTGATAGCATTGTGGGTGAGAGTATGTGCTGAGTCAGAGAGAAGCAGGTCTGTTGAATCTGCTGTGACACGTCGTAGTTATGGAACCATGTGCAGCCTCACTGAGAGGCAGTTTTTCAACAATGAAATGTGAAAAATAATTTAGACATCTCAGAATGATTTGGGATACTCTCAGGGTATAGAATAGACCAGCCGCTCATTAAGCTTAGATGGTTATTATTAAGAGCATCTTTAAAGTGTTGTAATGAACTACAGATTTTCTACTCTTTTCTTAATTCTTGTTTTTCTTTTTTTAAACCACAGAGAAACATATCTCCCACATGGCAAGACATGATGGAAACTACTCAATATTTATACATTTAAAATGGTACTCTTTCAAGAAATGGATCCATTACATAAAGAGAACTATAATTACATATGGAAAAACTCAAAATGTTTATTTTATTTATGAAATACTATCTTGGAGTATTGTTACTTGAGATTGTGGTTATCTACTCCACTGAGTTATAAGTTCTGTGATGATAATGGCTAATAGTGTAAGAGTATTTTGCGTGTAGTGTGTTCTCAACAAATATTAGTTGAATCAATTAGTTTAATTGATTAGTTTAATTAATTAGTTTTGCTAATACTTGCCAAGCCCGAAATAAAATTACTTCCATAAATTGAATTGTCTTGGGCTAGTGTTCTGAATGTTCATAGTTTAGATGTTGATTAGTTATGGGGAATATTTTTCATAGTCAACATTCTATTAAGATTTCATCCATGCTTGGGTTCAAGGATGAGTACTTAAACACAGGGAGTGTGCCAACCTGAAAAGGTTAGCTGCACAAATAAATTTTTATTGAGATATTTCCCAAACTCCTTTTTCTTTAAAAAAAAATAATACTGAATTTCAAGTGAAAGACACTTAAATAATGCAAAGTAGAGACCCAATTATAAATAACAGTTAACATGACATGTTAAAACAGGTGTGTATGTGTGTGTGTGTATTTAGTCTAAACTATGAGTAAGGAAAAATAATTTGCATGTAAAAAGTTTGCTGCAGTCATGGGTAAACAGTATAGATGCATTGTATATCCAGACCTTAAGCACTGTGCATTTATAGGATAGGAGGGAGTTGTAGTAAGTTCTATTGAACTTTTTGTGGTTATAGCACGAGCAATTGAACTGAACTCAAGTGAATACACTTTTATTTATAGCCAAGTTTTATTTCACATTTTATACAATTATTATTACTGTTCACCCTTATTTGGTAATCTTTGTCTTATATCTTACGATGTGATGGGTGGTTACCTATTACATTATTTAAAACATTTTTTAATTATTGATATATTTGATTGATATACATTGATATACACTCTTATGAAGGTTTCACATGAAAAACATTGTGGTTACTTACTACATTGACCCATATTATAGAGCACCCCCCACCATATACCATTGCAGTCACTGTCCATCAGTGTAGTTGGATGCCACAGAGTCCCTATTTGTCTTCTCTGAGCTGTACTATCTTCCCCGTGGCACCACACACACCGTGTGCAACAATCAAGATACCCCACAATATCCTTCTCTCTCCTTCCCCATCTTCCCTCCCCATTGGTAACCACTAGTCCCTTCTTGGAGTCTGTGAATCTGATGCTACTTTGTTCCTTCAGTTTTGCTTCATTGTTACACTCCCCAAATGAGGGAAATCATTTGGTATTTATCTTTCTCTGCCTGACTTATTTCACTGAGCATAATACCCTCTAGCTCCATCCATGTTGTTGCAAATGGTAGGATTCCATTGTGTATGTGTACCACCTCTTTTTTATCCATTCATCTACTGATGGACACTTAGGTTGCTTCCATACCTTGGCTATTGTAAATAGTATTGTGATAAACATACAGGTGCATATGTCTTTTTGAGCCAGAGGACTTGTTTTCTTTGGGTAAATTCCTAGGAGTGGAATTCCTGGATCAAATGGTATTTCTATTTTTAGTGTTTTGAGGAACCTCCATATTGCTTTTCACAGTGGTTGAAATACTTTATATTCCCACCAGCAGTGTAGGAGGATTTCTCATTCCCCGCATTCTTGCCAGCATTTGTTGTTCCTAGTCTTTTCTATGTTGGCCATCCTAAGTGGAGTGAGGTGATATCTCATTGTGGTATTAATTTGCATTTCCCCAATAATTAGTGATGTAGAGCACCTTTCATGTACCTGTTGGTCATCTGAATTTCTTCTTTGGAGAATTGTCTGTTCATATGCTCTTCCCATTTTTTAATAGGGTTCTTTGTTATTTGGGTGTTGAGGCATGTGAGTTCTTTATAAATTTTGGATGTTAACCCCTTGTCAGATATGTCATTTACAAACATATTCTCCCGTAATGTAGGATGTCTTTTTGTTCTGCTGATGGTGTCCTTTGCTGTACAGAAGCTTTTTAGCATGATGTAGTCCCATTTTTTTCATTTTTGGTTTTGTTTCCCTTGCCCAAGGAGATGCACTCAGGAAAAAGTTGGTCATGTTTATATTCAAGAGATTTTTGCATATTTTTTCTTCTAAGAGTTATATGGTTTCATGACTTACATTCAGATCTTTGATCCATTTTGAGTTTACTTTTATGTATGGGGTTAGACAATAATCCAGTTTAATTCTCTTGCATGTAGCTGTCCAGTTTTGCCAATACCAGTTGTTGAAGAGGCTGTATTTACCCATTGTATATCCATGACTCTTTTGTCATATATTAATTGACCATATATGCTTGGGTTTATGTCTGGGTTCTCTAGTCTGTTTCACAAGTCTATGGGTCTATTCTTGTGCCAGTACCAAATTGTCTTGACTACTGTGGCTTTGTAGTAGAGCTTGAAGTCAGGGAGTGTAATTCCCCCTGCTTTATTCTTCCTTCTCAGGATTGCTTTGAATATTTGGGATATTTTGTGGTTCCATATGAATTTTAGAACTATTTTCTCTAGTTTGTTGAAGAATGCTGTTCGTATTTTGATACGGACTGCACTGAATCTGTAGATTGCTTTAGCTAGGATGGCCATTTTGACAATGTTAATTCTTCCTATCCATGAGCAAAGAATGTGTTTCTATTTATTGGTATCTTTTTTAATTTCTCTCATGAGTATCTTGTAGTTGTCAGAGTATAGGTCTTTCACTTCCTTGGTTAGGTTTATTCCTAGGTATTATATTCTTTTTGATGCAATTGTGATTAGAATTGTTTTCCTGATTTCTCTTTCTGCTAGTTCACTGTTACTGTATAGGAATGCAACAGACTTCTGTGTATTACTTTTGTATCATGCAATTTTGCTGAATTCAGAAATTAGATCTAGTAGTTTTGGAGTGGATTCTTTAGGATTTTTTATGTACAATATCATGTCATCTGCAAATAGTGACTGTTTAACTTCTTCCTTGCCAATCTGGATGCCATTTACATCTTTGTGTTGTCTGATTGCCATGGCTAGGACCTCCAGGACTATGTTGAATAAAAGTGGGGAGAATGGGATCCTTGTCTTGGTTCCAATCTTAAAGGAAAATCTTTCAGCTTTTCTCTGTTAAGTATAATGTGGGTTGTGGGTTTGTCATATATAGCTTTTATTAAGTTGAGGTACTTGCCTTGTATATCCATTTTGTTGAGAGTTATTATCATGAATGGATGTTGAATTTTGTCAAATGCTTTTCAGCATTTATGGAGATGATCATGTGATTTTTGTCCTTTTTGTTGATGTGGTGGATGATGTTGATGGATTTTCAAATGTTGAACCATCCTTGCATCCCTGGAATAAATCCTACTTGATCAGGATGGAAGACCTTTTTGATATATTTTTGAATTCAGTTTACTGATATTTTATTGAGTATTTTTGCATCTATTTTCATCAGGGATATTGGTCTGTAATTTTTTTTTTTTCTGGTGTCTTTGCCTGGTTTTGGTACTAGAGTGATGCTGGTCTTGTAGAATGACTTTGAAAGTATTGCCTCCTCTTCTACTTTTTGGAAAACTTTAAGGAGGATGGGTATTAGGTCTTCACCAAATGTTTGATAAAACTCAGCAGTGAAACCATCTGGTCCAGTGTTTCATTCTTAGATAGTTTTTTGATTACCAATTCAATTTCGTTGCTGGTAATTGGTTTATTCAAATTTTCTGTTTCTTCCTGGGTCTGCCTTGGAAGGTTGTATTATTTTAGAAAGTTGTCCATTTCTTCCAGGTTATCCAGTTTGTTAGCATATAATTTTTCATAGTATTCTCTAATAATTCTTTGTATTTCTGTGGTGTCTGTAGTGATTTTTCCTTTCTCATTTCTGATTCTGTTTATGTTAGTAGACTCTCTTTTTTTCTTGATATGTCTGGCTAGGGTTTGTCTATTTTGTTTATTTTCTCAAAAAACCAGCTTCTGCTTTCATTGATTCTTTCTATTGTTTTATTCTTCTTGGATTTATTTATTTCTGCTCTAATCTTTATTGTATACCTCCTTCTGCTGACTTTGGGCCTCATTTTTTGTTCTTTTTCTATTTTGTTAATTGTGAATTTAGACTGCTCATATGGGATTGTTCTTTTTCCTGATGTAGGTCTGTATTGTAGTATACTTCCCTCTTATCACAGCCTTTGCTGCATCCCAACTATTTAGCAGTGTTGAATTACTGTTGTCATTTGTCTCCATATATTGCTTCATCTCTGTTTTTTTGGTCATTGATCCATTGATTATTTAGGAGCATGTTATTAAGCCTCCATGTGTTTGTGGGCTCTTTTGTTTTCTTTGAGGGGTTTATTTCTAGTTTCATACCTTTGTGATCTGAGAAACTGACTGGTTCAATTTCAATGTTTTTGTATTTACTGAGGCTCTTTTTGTGGTCCAGTTTATGATCAATTCTTAAACATGTTCCACATGTACTTGAGAAGGATGTGTATCCTGTTGCTTATGGATGGAGTGTTCTGTAGATGTCCATTATCTCCATCTGTTCTAATATGTTGTTCAGTGCCTCTGTCTCCTCACTTGTTTTCTGTCAAGCTGATCTGTCCTTTGGAGTGAGTCATGTATTGAAATCTTCTTAAATGAATGCATTGCATTCTATTTCCTGCTATAACTCTGTTAGTATTTGTTTCACATTTGTAGGTGATCCTCTGTTGGGTTCCTTGATATTTTTCCTTCTCCATTTATTTATTTATTTATTTATTTATTTATGACTGTATTATTATTATTATTATTTGGTATGATTAATCTATAATTACATGAAGAACATTATGTTTACTAGACTCCCCCCATCACCCAGTCCCCCCACCGACAAAGCCCCATTCCAGTCACTGTCCATCAGCAAATTAAGATGTTGTAAAATCACTACTACTCTTCTCTGTGTTGCACATCCCTCCCTGTTCCCCCCCAACATTATACACGCTAATTGTAAAGCCCCCTTTCTTTTTCCCCACCCTAATATCTCCCTTCCCACCCATCCTTCCCAGTCCCTTTCCCTTTGGTAACTATTAGTCCATTCTTGGGTTCTGTGATTCCACTGCTGCTTTGTCCCTTCAGTTTTCCTTTGTTATTATATTCCACATATGAGTGAAATCATTTGGTATTTGTCTTTCTCTGCCTGGCTTATTTCACTGAGCATAATATCCTCTAGCTCCTTCCATGTTGTTGCAAATGGTAGGATTTGTTTTCTTCTTCTGGCTGAATAATATTCCACTGTGTATATGCACCACATCTTCTTTATCCATTCATCTACTGATGGACGCTTAGGTTGCTTCCATTTCTTGGCTATTGTAAATAGTGCTGTGATAAACATAGGGGTGCATCTGTCTTTTTCAAACTGGGCTGCTGTATTCTTAGGGTAAATTCCTAGAAGTGGAATTCCTGGGTCAAATGGTATATCTATTTTGAGCTATTTGAGGAACCTCCATTCCATATTGCTTACCACAATGGTTGAACAAATTTGCATTCCCACCAGCAGTGTGGGAGGGTTTCCCTTTCTCCACAACCTCGCCAGCATTTGTTGTTGTTTGTCTTTTGGATGGTGGCGATCCTTACTGGTGTGAGGTGATATCTCATTGTGGTTTTAATTTGCATTTCTCTGATGACTAGCGATGTGGAGCATCTTTTCATGTGTTTGTTGGCCATGTGAATTTCTTCTTTGGAGAACTGTCTGTTCAGATCCTCTGCCCATTTTTTAATTGGATTGTTCACTTTTTGTTTGTTGAGGTATGTGAGCTCTTTATATACTTTGGATGTCAACCCTTTATCAGATCTGTCATCTATGAGTATATTCTCCCATACTGTAGGATGCCTTTTTGTTCTATTGATGGTGTCCTTTGCTGTACAGAAGCTTTTCAGCTTGATGTAGTCCCACTTGTTCATTTTTGCTTTTGTTTCCCTTGCCCAGGGTAATATGTTCATGAAGAAGTCACTCATATTTATGTCCAAGAGATTTTTGCCTATGTGTTTTTCTAAGAGTTTTGTGGTTTCATGACTTATATTCAGGTCTTTGATCCTTTTCAAATTTACTTTTGTGTATGGAGTTAGTCAGTGATCCAGTTTCATTCTCTTACATGTAGCTGTCCAGTTTTGCCAGCACCATCTGTTGAAGAGACTGTCATTTCCCCATTGTATGTCCATAGCTCCTTTATCATATATTAACTGACCATATATGTTTGGGTTAACGTCTGGAGTCTCTATTCTGTTCCACTTGTCTGTGGATCTGTTCTTGGGCCAGTATCAAATTGCATTGATTACTGTGGCTTTGTACTAGAGCTTGAAGTTGGAGAGCAAGATCCCCCCACTTTGTTCTTCATTCTCAGGATTGCTTTGGCTATTTGGGGTCTTTGGTGTTTCCATATGAATTTTTGAACTATTTGTTTCAGTTCTTGGAAGAATGCTGTTGGTAATTTGATAGGGATTGCATCAAATCTGTATATTGCTTTGGGAAGCATGGCCATTTTGACAATATTAATTCTTCCTAGCCAAGAGCATGGGATGCATTTCCATTTGTTAGTGACATCTTTAATTTCTCTTAAGAGTTTCTTATAGTTTTCAGGGTATAGGTCTTTCACTTCCTTGGTTAGGTTTGTTCCTAGGTATTTTATTCTTTTTGATGCATTTGTGAATGGAATTGTTTTCCTGATTTCTCTTTCTATTAGTTCATTGTTAGTGTATAGGAGAGCCACAGATTTCTGTGTATTAATTTTGTATCCTGCAACTTTGCTGAATTCCGATATTAGTTCTAGGTGTTTTTGGAGTGGAGTCTTCAGGGTTTTTTATGTACAATATCATGTCATCTGCAAATAGTGAAAGTTTAACTTCTTCTTTACCAATCCGGATTCCTTGTATCTCTTTGTTTTGTCTAATTGCCATGGCTAGGACCTCCAGTACTATGTTAAATAACAGTGGGGAGAGTGGGCATACTGTCATGTTCCCAATCTTAAAGGAAAAGCTTTCAGCTTCTTGCTGTTTAGTATGATGTTGGCTATGGGTTTTTCATATATGTCCTTCATTATGTTGATATACTTGGCCTCTGTACTGATTTTGTTGAGATTTTTGTTAGGAATGGGTGTTGAATTTTGTTGAATGCTTTTCAGCATCTATGGAGATGATCATGTGGTTTTTGTCCTTCTTTTTTTTGTTTATGTGGTGGATGATATTGTTGGATTTTCGAATGTTGCACCATCCTTGCATCCCTGGGATGAATCCCACTTGGTCATGGTGTATGATCCTTTTGATGTATTTTTGAATTCGGTTTGCTAATATTTTGTTGAGTATTTTTGCATCTACGTTCATCAGGGTTATTGGTCTGTAGTTTTCTTTTTTGGTGGGGTCTTTGCCTGGTTTTGGTATTAGGGTGATGTTGGCTTCATAGAATGAGTTTGGGAGTATTCCCTTCTCTTCTATTTTTTGGAAAACTTTAAGGAGAATGGGTATTATGTCTTCCCTGTATGTCTGATAAAATTCCAAGGTAAATCCATCTGGCCCTGGGGTTTTGATCTTGGGTAGTTTTTTGATTACCTCTTCAATTTTGTTGCTGGTAATTGGTCTATTTAGATTTTCTGTTTCTTCCTTGGTCAGTCTTGGATGGCAGTATTTTTCTAGGAAGTTGTCCATTTCTTCTAGGTTTTCCAGCTTGTTAGCATATAGGTTTTCATAGTATTTTCTAATAATTCTTTGTATTTTTGTGGGGTCCATCATGATTTTTCCTTTCTCGTTTCTGATTCTGTTGATGTGTGTTGATTCTCTTTTTCACTTAATAAATCTGGATAGAGGCTTATCTATTTTGTTTATATTCTTGAAGAACCAGCTCTTGGTTTCATTGAGGTTTTCTGTTGTTTTATTCTTCTCAATTTTATTTATTTCTTCTCTGTTCTTTATTATGTCCCTCCTTCTGCTGACATTAGGCCTCATTTGTTCTTCTTTTTCCAATTTTGACAATTGTGACTTTAGTCTATTCATTTGGGGTTGTTCCTCCTTCTTTAAATATGCCTGGATTGTTATATACTTTCCTCTTAAGACTGCTTTTGCTGAGTCCCACAGAAGTTGGGGCTTTGTATTGTTGTTGTCATTTGTTTCCATATATTGCTTGTTCTCTATTTTAATGTGGTCTTTGATCCACTGAATATTTAGGAGCATGTTGTTAAGCCTCCATGTGTTTGTGCACCTTTTTGCTTTCTTTGTACAATTTGTTACTAGTTTTATACCTTTGTGTTCTTAAAAGTTGGTTGGTAGAATTTCAATTGTTTGAAATTTACTGAGGCTCTTTTTGTGGCCTATTATGTGGTCTATTCTGGAGTACGTTCCATGTGCACTTGAGAAGAATGTGTATCCTATTGATTTTGGATGTAGAGTTCTATAGATGTCTATTAGGTCCATCTGTTCTAGTGTGTTATTCAGTGCCTCTGTGTCCTTACTCATTTTCTGTCTGGTGGATCTATCCTTTGGAGTGGGTGGTGTGTTGAAGTCTCCTAAAATGAATGCATTGCAGTCTATTTCCTCCTTTAATTCTGTGAGTATTTGTTTCACATATCTGGTCCTCCTGTGTTGGGTACATATATATTTATGATGGTTACATCCTCTTGGTGGACTGACCCCTTTATGATTATGTAATGTCCTTCTTTATCTCTTGTTACTTTCTTTGTTTTGAAGTCTCTTTTGTCTGATACTCGTAATGCAACACCTGCTTTTTCTCCCTGTTGTTTGCATGAAATGTTTTTCCATCACTTGACTTTTAGTCTGTGCATGTGTTTGGGTTTGAGGTGAGTCTCTTGTAAGCAGCATATAGATGGGTCTTCCTTTTTTATCCAATCTATTACTCTGTGTGTTTTGATTGGTGCATTCAGTCTATTTACATTTAGGGTTATTATTGAGAGATATGCACTTATTGCCATTGCAGGCTTTAGATTCGTGGTTAATTTCCTTACTATCTAAGAGTCTAACTTAACTCACTTTATATGCTTTTACAAACACAATCTAAAGGTTCTGTTTTTTTCTCCTCCTTTTTCTTCCTCCTCCATTCTTTATATATTAGGTATCATATTTTGTGTTCTTTGTCTATCCGTTGATTGACTTTGGGGATTGTTAATTTAATTTTGCATTTTCTTAGTAATTAGCTGTTCTACTTTCTTTACTGTGATTTTGTTTCTTCTGGTGACAACTATTAAACCTTACAAACACTTCCTTCTATAGCAGTCCCTCCAAAATAGATTGTAGAGATGGTTTGTGGGAGTTAAATTCTCTCAGCTTTTGCTTATCTGGAAATTGTTTAATCCCTCCTTCAAATTTAAGTGATAATCTTGCTGGATAAAGTAATCTTGGTTCTAGGCACTTCTGCTTCATGGCATTAAATACATCATGCCACTCCCTTCTGGCCTGTAAGGTTTCTGCTGAGAAGTCTGATGATAGCCTGATGGGCTTTCCTTTGTATATGATCTTATTTCTCTGTCTGGCTGCTTTTAATAGTCTGTCCTTATCCTTGATCTTTGCCAATTTTATTATTATATGGCTTGGTGTTGTCCTCCTTGAGTCCCTTGTGTTGGGAGATTTGTGCACTCCCGTGGCCTGAGAGACTATCTCCTTTGCCATATTGGGAAAGTTTTCAGCAACTACCTCCTCCAAAACACTTTCTATCCCTTTCTCTCTCTCTTCTTCTTCTGGTATCCCTATAATGCAAATATTGTTCCGTTTGGATTGGTCACACAGTTCTCTCAATATTCTTTCATTCTTGGAGATCCTTTTTTCTCTCTGTGCCTCAGCTTCTTTGTATTCCTCTTCTCTAATTTCTATTTCCATTTACCATGTCTTCTACTATATCTACTCTGCTTTTAAATTTCTCCATTGTATGTTTCATTTCAGATGTGGAATTTCTTAATGATTGAATCTCCATCTGTAATTCATTCCTGAGTTCTTGAATATTTTTTTGTACTTCCATGAGCATGTTTATGATTTTTATTTTGAACTCTCTTTCAGGAAGATTGGTGAGTTCAGTTTCAGTTTGTCCTTTTACTAGTGTTTATGATATTTTGGTTTGAACCAGCTTCCTTTGACATTTCTTATTTGTATGTGGTACTGTCTAGTGCCCAGATGCTCTAGTCTCTATGGCTGCTCAGCCCCTGGAGTGATGTTGGGGTGCAGGGGAGTGGTGCTTGTGCCTGGTTGGAGGAAAGAGCAGTTTTCTGCTTCTTGGCTGTTGGGCATGTCTCCCCTCTCAGAACCAGTGGGCCGAGCACACAGGTGTAAGCCTTTGTGTTTTGCATTTGTAGCTTCTGTAGGTGGGGCCTCCTTCTCACTGACCTGATGCCAGGGAAGGGCCTGCTGGCTTGTGATCTGGTGCCGGCAGGCAGGAGGAATGTTCAGCAGGCTGCATATCACAGTGGTGAGTCTTGGAGCTGAGTAGCCAGCCAGGGAGATCAAGTGCCTGAAGCTCCTGTAAGTTCCTAACCTACTAGGCAGAGTGCACCCAGGCAAGCTTGTCCACCTGTCTCTTCTCCCACATAGCAAGCTCCATGCAATCTCCACTCCTTCAGCAGCTCCCTTACTGCTAGGAAGCCCCTCAGACTGCCCAGCTTTCCTTTGTTCCAGAGCAGCTGGATGTGTCTCCCTGACCTCCTTAGATGGCTGAAATCTCATTCTCTCCAGGTATCCCACCTTTCTTAGCTTTCCAACCCCACTAATCTCCAGAGCACCATGCAATGTAGATTTGTGCTCCCAAAGCAGATCTACAGGGCTGGGTATTCAGCAGTTCTAGGCTTCCACCCCTTCGTGCTCCATTTCTCTTCCTCCCGCCAGTGAGCTGGGGTGGGGGAAGGGCTTGGGTCCCACTGGATCAAGGTTTTGGTACATGACACCATTTCATGAACTCTGCTCTATTCTCCAGTTGTATGCAGTCTGGTGCAGCCTTCTTTCCTGTTGCTCTTTTAGGATTAGTTGTATTAACTATATTTTCATATTATATGTGGTTTTTGGAGGAGTTCTCTGTCTCACCTCTAATGCTGCCATCTTTTTCCATTAGGGTCCTCCTATTGCATTATTAGTTGCTTAATATACTGCTGTACTGTTCAGAAAATTAAAAGAAAAATGATAGTAGTGCCTAGAAGTTTATAGTAGAAATTAGTAAATCTCAATATATTTTTTAATCATGCTCTTTATTTCATTCTCTTAATCAATATGGTTAGATCTGGACTATAAGTATTGAAAGGAAGGAGCGACACACAGCATCAATTCACTGGAGAATTCCGCTTTATTAGGGAAAGGTGCTGGGTTATATAGAAAGGGGCATGAGGTGATTGAGGTGTTACTTCTACAGGGCTGATGGCTATTGGCTAGGTGCTGGGATTGGGAGGGGGGAGAGAGGTGATAGGGCTTCAGGTGGCACCGTCGGGAACCGAGGACCCAGAAGAGAAGCAGAAAGTTTGCCATCTTACAGGTGGGGGCCCTTCATTCCCCCCTTTATCCTCTATGGGGTTGTGCACGTTGCTTTCTCTCTGACTGCTTCCTGTTGAACAGGGGCGGAGAAGAGAGTGAGGGCTTGAGGATTGGGAGGAAAGGGTTGATAGGACTCCCCACAGTAAGGATGAGTAGATGTGGACTTCTTCAGGTTGGAAATCAATGAAGGTTCCCTGTAACCATAGGTTGAGGACTTGTTGATTCCAATGGTGCCAAGAGGATACAGGTGCCAGAATCCAGGCATCTGCGGCCAGTGTTTCCAGGAACTGTTTCCAGAGGTGAGAGGGGTCCATCTCAGCGTGTGGTGATGAGGTTACATGAGGGTGAGGGATCTTCTGTGGCTAAAAGCTGGTAGTTCCTGAGTGAAAGCTGGTTGAAAGTTTGATTAGAGATTTTACCGACTTGGGATTTGATAAACTTTACTATACAAGGCAAGAAGAGACAGGCAAGAAGAATGATTATTATGGGGCCTGCAATGGGCCAGAGCCAGGTGAGGAAGGGGTTTGTTAGTATTGAAGAGAATGGGTTGGAATTGGAAGCAGAGTGGAGGCTGGAGGCATGGTCGGTGAGTTTGGTAATGTCAGTTTCTACAATGCCGGATTTGTTGATGTAATAGCAGCACTCTTCTCGAAGGAAGACGCAGGTGCCGCCCTTTTCAGCTGTAAGCAGATCTAAGGCACACTGGTTTTGAAGGGTGACCTTAGCTAGCGAAGTGACCTGTCTTTGGAGAGAGGCCAGGGAATCGGCAGAGGATGTCAGGGCCCCCTCAAGTTTGGCGTCGAGATCTCTAATTGCCCATAGAGAGTGACCCAAGGCTCCCCCTGAAAATCCTGCCCCAATGGCTGAGGTGGCTAGAGAAATACTGACCATAATGGGAAGGAAAACAGCCCTTCTTGTGCACAAGGGCAAAGGAGGTTGAAGCTCAAGGAATTCTGCCATACTGTAAAGTGTAAACTGTGGGATTAGGGTGACGAGAATGCAGGGTGTGCTGGAGTTGGGAGGCAGTGAGTTAAAAAGACTGCCATTACACCAAAAGAAGTGTCCTGGCTGCATAAAAGTCTTAGAGCCGGAGTTAGGGGTGTGAATAGAGAGACAGTGAAGTGCGCTGGAGGGGGGAGGGGTTGGGCCTACACAGTAGTGGTGGATATTGAGATTGTTTGCGTATTCTGGTTCCCATAGGGATATGTCTGCCAGGGGGTGGAAGGGTTGTCCTTCTGCGTGAAAGGAGTAATTGGAAAATAAAGGGGCACGGCGGCTAGCAGTGGGCGCTGTAGTGATGCGCACAAGAAACAATTGGTGGTGTTAGGGGGGTGGTTGAGAAAGATGGTGGTGTCCTGAATGAGCTGTAACCAAGAGTAGGAGGAATTGGAAGAGGGGCAGGAGTGAGAAGATGAAGAGGCACCATCAAGAGTTTGGATAATGACTTTTTCGGAATGTTCGGTATCGGATGCAACTTGAGAGATCTGGGAATGACAGGGAACATACTCTCGAGAGATATGAAGGTTACCGTGGGGGGTCGAGGACCCCCCGTAGTAAACTGAGGCTGTGACTCCGGAGGCCCACTGAGAGTCCCAGGGATCTGGGATTGATAAGGAGAATGAGCTGTTGGGATATTTCATGAAATGGTTGGAGGAGTAATACTGTGGGTACTGGGAGTTACCCATGTAATGAGTGGTGCAAGACCAGTAGGGACATCCCCTGTAGGTGTCATGCCATCACCTTCAATAGGCTTGTCTTTGGTCATAGAGGAAGCAGAGGTAGGGAGAATAAAGGTAGCTGTTAGTGAACACTTTGGTGGAGGGAGGAAAGTGGAGGTATAAAGGCCCAGAGCAGCCTTTTAGAGGGCAGTCTGATGTGGCAATGAGGGAGGTAACTTTTGTTTGATGCTGTGTGTAAGTCTGTCTGACTTTGAATCGCTATACAAAGGAGGCTGGGGTGGCGGGGAAGACAATAGGAATGAGGGAAAAAAGCGAGAGAGCAGTAAAGGAGGAAAAAATCATGATTTGGGTATGGATGGCAAAGGGGGTGAATGGGAGATGCAGAGTTTCAAGGGATCAGAGGGATGAGGCGTGGTAGAGTAGACAGCGTCTTGGGCTGTATCCAAAGGACTCTGGATTATGACTGATGGGTCTTGGGTGTCCAGAGAAGGTGGGTCCTGGGTGTTTGGTTTCAACCTGGAGATATGAATCCAAGGGGTGACACAGTTATCAGGCAGTGAGAGCTTGGCGGCCAAGGGGGTGCAGAGAATAACTGGGTGTGGACCTTCCCATTTTGGGGTGAGAGGGGGCCAATCCTCTGGCAGCTTATAAAACACTACTTGGCCAGGCTGTAAGACAGGAGGATTTTGGGAGGTGGATGGATCAGGAAGGAGCCAATCCTGATATTTCCACAATTCAGTACAGAGGAGAGAGAGTAGCGGAATGGCCATATTGGGAGGAATTGGTCCTTTGTGGGAAGGGAGCCCCAGGGGTAGAATTGGGTGGCTGTACATGATCTCAAAGGACAACAAGAAGGAAGGTTTCTTTGGGAGGGCCCAAATGCGGAGTAGAGCTAAGGGAAGTAAGCGAACCCAGTCAAGGTGTAGTTCTAGAGATATTTTGGTCAGGATGTCCTTTAGAGTCCTATTGGTTCTTTCTACTTTTCCTGAAGCCTGTGGTCGATAAGGACAATGTAAATGCCAGGGGAGTGAGAGCGACTTGGAGAGGTTCTGGATAATTTGGGCAGTGAACTCAGGGCCGTTATCTGTTTGGAGGGAAGTGGGCATCCCGAACCTAGGAAAGATCTGGGTGAGAAGGATAGAGGCAACCGCGGATGCTCATTTGTTAGTGCTGGGGAAAGTTTCGACCCATCCTGAAAATGTATCTACTAACACGAGTAGGTATCTGGTATGCCGTATGGGGGGCATGTTAGTGAAGTCTATTTGCCAATCTGCGGCGGGGACATTACCCCTTGCTTGATGAGCAGGGAAGGGTCGGGCCTTGAGGAGGGTATTAGGGTTAGTGTGTTGGCAGATGGTGCACCTGTGGGTGATTTGGTCAAGTAGGGTTTTGTCTTCAGGAGAGAGAGAAAAAAAGGATTGTAAAAAATGGATCAAGGATTGGGGGCTAGGGTGGAACAGATTGTATAAGAAGCGGAAGAGAGACTCTTTGTCCTGGGATCAGCAGGTATCTTGTGATAAGGCTAAAACCACAAGGGCAGATGGATTGTTGTCTGGTGTGTCTTCTGATAGGGCAACTGACCCGGCTACTCTGTCCGCTTTGTTGTTACCTGTTGCAATGGGGGAGTCATCCTTTTGATGTGATTTGCAGTGGACTATGCCTAGTTGGTGTGGTAGTTGTGAAGCCTCTAGAAGTTTAGTAATTAAGGCTGAATTAGTTATGGAATTTCCTTTTGTGGTGATGAGGCCTCGTTCTTTCCATACTGCCGCGTGAGACAAGAGAATGTGGAATACGTATTTGGAGTCAGTGTACAGTGTGAGAGACGTGTCGCGGGCCAGAGTGCAAGCTCTGGTGGCTGCAATGAATTCGGCCTGTTAATTGGTTGTACCAGTGGGTAGGGCTCATGCCTCGATGACATCTTTGAGGGAGACTACTGTGTGTCCTGCATAGTGGCTGCCCTCATGTTTAAAGGAGGACCCATCAGTAAACCAGATGAGGTCGGAGTGTGAGAGGGCTCCTTCGGAGATCGTGGAGTGGCACGGAAGGAAGTTGTGAAGGGCTTCCAGGCAATCATGCAAGGTAGTATGAGGAGAGTAGGGTAGAGGAAGAAGAGTAGCCAGATTCAGGGAGGGGCAGGGGAGGAAAGAAATGTCTGGATTTTGGAGGAAAGAGGATAGTAAGGTCAGGAGTCTGGAGGGGGGGAGATTCTGTAAACTTTTGTAGGTTAAGAGGTCCTTTAGATGATGTGGGTACAGAATGGTAAGGGGCGCCCTGAATGTTAGTTTATGAGCTTCTTTCTGCAATAGCTGTCTAGCGGCTAATGCCCGTAGGCAGGGGCCCATCCCCAAACTGTGGGGTCCAATTGCTTGGAGAGATAAGCTACTGGGGCAAAGGATGGGCCATAATATTGGCCTAGGACTCCTAGTGCTTGACTGGACCTTTCATGGATGTATAATGAGAAGAGCTTCAACAAATCAGGAAGATGGAGAGCTGGGGCTTCCACAAGGGCTTGACAGAGCTTAATGAAGGAGTGTTGGGGTGAGGATGATAATGGTTCTTCAGGGGGGCCCTTGCTGAGGTCGTATAGGTGTCTTGCCAACAAGGAGAAGTTAGGGATCCGTGCTCTAAAATCCCCAGCTAGGCCTAGAAAGGAAAGGATTTCTGTCTTGGTTTTGGGAATGGGCAGGTCAGAGAGGAGTCATTTTCTGTCTAAGGTAATAGACTTTCTTTGTTGAGACAGAAGGAATCCGAGGTAAGTGACAGAAGGGGAAGAGATTTGAGCTTTGACGGGGGATACTGGGTAACCTCTGGAAGCTAGAAGGTTAAGTAGGGAGGCAGTGTCAAGTTGAGACTGTTCCCATGAGGGACTGCAGAGGAGAAGATCGTCCATGTATTGTAATAAGGTAGACTCAGAGTGATCATGATGAAACTGTTTGAGGTCCTGAGCTAGGATCTGTCCAAAAATATGGGGACTATCTCGGAAGCCTTGTGGCAAAACTGTCCAAGTGAGTTGTTCAGAATGACTTGTGTATGGGTCTGTCCAGGTGAAGGCAAAAAAATCTTGGGAGGAGAGGTGCAGAGGGATAGAAAAAAATGCGTCCTTGAGATCTAGGACTGAGAAGTGGGAGGCCGAGGCAGGGATTCGCGATAAAAGGGTTTATGGATTTGGAACCAAGGGATGGATAGGGATGACGGCCATGTTGATGAGGCGAAAGTCTTGGACAAGGTGGAAAGATCCGTGGGTTTTTTAAACAGCTAATATGGGGGTGTTAAATGGGGAGTGAGTGGGTCTGAGATAATTTTTCTTTAAAAGATCTTGAATGATGGGTTGAAGGCCTATGAGGGCTGAAGTGGTTAGGGGGTATTGGGCCTGGCAGATATACTGAGAGGGGTCACATAATTTGATAGAGGCAGGAGGACATAGAGCCACGGAGGGGCTTGTAATGTCCCAAACTTTGGGATTTACAGAGTGTATGAGAGCGGAACTGGAGCTTTCATTGGGTAGAGGGGGATCATCGGCTATGAGGGCCATCAGAAAGGGATTACTGGGGGCTGTGGGAGTGGATATTGTTATGGAAACGTGGAGGAGAGAAAGGATGTCCCGTCCTAGTAAAGGGATGGGACACTGGGGCATAACCAGGAAGGAGTGGGAGAAAGGTATGGGATTGTCTTGGATTGCGCATAAAGGGGGGTGGTTAATGGGAAAATCTGTTTACCTCCTACCCCGACTATAGGAGTAATGGCTGGCATGGTAGGGCCCCAGTATTCTCGCAAGACTGAGAAGGTGGCTTCTGTATCTAGGAGGAAGGAGATGGGGCGACCGTCTACTATTAAAGTAACCCTGGGCTCCTGTTTGGTGATGGAAATGGTCAGGCGAGAAGCCCCCAGTCCCCGTCAATCTTCTTATGCCAGTCCCACTATGGTGGGCTTAGGATGGGGGTTGTTCATCCAGTCTCCCCTTCGGGTGGTTGGGCAATCAGACCCCCAGTGGCCCTTTTTGTGGCATCTGGGGCATGGGGTGGTAGGAGATCTGGGGGAGGGGCACACCCTTGACCAACGTCCTTCTTTTCCACACTTGAAACAAGCTCCAGGGAGGGGCTTATTTGCAGAGGGGCGCCCAGGTTGTGGTTTTATCAGCTGGGCCAACATTTGGAAGTTGACCTGATCAGCCTTTTGTTTACAGCATTCTTTCTCCTCCTCCCGGTTATGGAAGACTTTAAAGGCCACTGTTAGGATCTCAGTCTGTGGGGTAGTGGGGCCCTGTTCTAGCTTTTTGAGTTTAGCTTTAATGTCGGGGTGGCTTTGAGCTAGGAAGTATGTCATAAGGACATGTCTTCCATCAGGCGTTTCTGGGTCCAGGCTGGTATACTGTAATAGGGCTTGAGTGAGTCTGTCTAAGAACTTGGAGGGAGTTTCCTCCCTCCTTTGAATTATGTCTTGGAGCTTTTGAAAATTGACTACTTTACGAGCTGCCTTTTTCAGACCTGCTATTAAGCAGGAAGCGAAAATATCTTGAGAGTGGAGACCCACGGCAGTGTTATAATCCCAGTGTGGGTCTTGTTTGGGGACAGCGGTGGGGCCAGGGGGGTAGGTGGGGTCAGTCCTGTGGGTTTCGGTAGCGTGCGTTTGGGTGAAGTCCCAAACTCGTCTATGCTCCTCAGGGAGGAGGGTATTGGCCAGGAGCGTGAAAATGTCATGATGTGTGAGGCTGTAAGACTGGAGGGTCCATTGAAACTCCCTGATGTATGTTGTGGGATCAGTGGAAAAGGAACCTAGGTGTTTCTCAAGTTGGGCTAAATCTCCTAGGGAGAAAGGGACATGAACGCACACGATGCCTTTGGGTCCCACCACCTCCTGGAGGGGGGCAATAATTTTGGGAGGCCCCCGGGACCAAGTCTGAGGGGGACTGAAGGTTTCTGGCTCAGTCTGTGGGGGAGAGACAGGTGATAGGGGCAAGGATGGAGGAGGCTCCTGGGACTTAGTTAGAGGGGGGCTGAAAGGCTCAGGCTCGATCTGCAGGGGGGGGAAGGTGAGGGGGACAAAGGTGGAGGGGGTGGGGGGGGGGGGGAGGTGGTGCTGGAGGAAGTAAGAGGAGCTGTTGTAGGAGAGGAGGGGAAGGGAGAGGATGGGAGGTGTCTGCGGGGGAGGAGGTGGAGGTGGCGGCGATGACAGAAGAGGGTGGAGGGGTTGTAGGAGGGGGAGGGGCTGAAGGGGGAAGCCTGTATGGTGGAGGTTCCTCGGCTGGGTCAAAGGTAATTGAAGAGGGACTGGGAGTGTGTGGAGGGGAGGGAGAAGGCTTGCAGGCTAGGAGAACTTGGGGCGGGGAACAGGTGGTGCAGAGGCTGGAATTTTGAGCTAGGAGGCGAAAAGCTTCGATATAGGGAAACTCCCTCCATGTTTTCAGGTGCTGGCAGTAGTTAAAAAGATCACGAGTGATGTTAGGATCAAGAATTCCCCCTGCGGGCCATTGGTTGTTATTGTCTAGGGGGTATGTCAGCCAATCTTGGGAGCAGTATTTATGGAGAAGTTTTGGTTTTATATCAGGTGTCAGAGAGAGGGTAGCTAGATACTTGAGCAGGCATTCAAGAGGTGAACTTTCAGGGAGGGATGAGGAGGCTCCCATGGCTCAAGGACAGAGAAGGAGACAAACGGGGGAAGACGAACGGAGATCCTTGGACTGGGAGCAGACTGCAAGGAGACAAAGGGCGTCCCCGATGATCCTTGGTGGTCTGCGGAAACTCGTATGCGAGTCGGAATTCCTTAGGAAGTGTGGGTCATCACCCAGACTTCTCTAAGAAGGCAGAATGCCGGAGTCATGAGGAACCTAGTACTAGGAATTTTTGGCGGAAGGAATGGAAGGAGGAAGAGAGGGGGAAAGGGAGCGTTCTCATCAGCAAAGGAGTCACCTCGTTTATGGCTGTTGGAGGGGGGCCTGAGGGTCTGCCGCAGCTGTGAAGGCCTGAGGCGGCGATTTATGGCTGTTGGAGGAGGGGCCTGAGGGTCCACCGCATCCGTGAAGGCCTGAGGCGGGGAGAGTTCCCTCCTCATCCCCGAGCATCAGAGCCTTGCCGGACGATCACGGTCAATGGCACTGCGATAGCTCGGGGAAGAGTGGCCCACTCTAGGGGAAAACTTACCTAAAGGCCAGAGAGGAGAGGTGAGTGTGATGAGCCAGCGCCGGAAAAAGAGGATGAGGGCAAGCTGCTGCTGGTGTCGGAGGGGAAGACGGGGCCCAGTTGGGGTGTCCCGTCTACCGGGTTTCGGCACCAATGAAAGGAAGGAGCAACACACAGCAGCAATTCACTGGAGAATTCCGCCTTATTAGGGAAAGGTGCTGGGTTATATAGGAAGGGTCATGAGGTGATTGAGGTCTTACTTCTACGGGGCTGGTGGCTGTTGGCTAGGTGCTGGGATTGGGAGCGGGGATAGAGGTGATTGGGCTTCAGGTGGCGCCAGCGGGAACTGAGGACCCCGAAGAGAAGCCGGAAGTTTGCCATCTTACGGGTGGGGGCCCTTCAAGTATTACATTGGAAACTTAATGAGAACTCAAGTGCTCTCTTGATTTATGGTCTGGTCGATTTAGTATCTTTCACCAATCCTTGATCATATATGACTTCCATTTTTTAAAATGAGGGATTCCAAAAACAGTAAACATTAAGTTTGGTCATTAAAGATGTTTTACAGAATATGTTCAGTTTCATTATCTTGTTTATTTCTCACTTTTCTCACATAAATGCTCAGTGCCTGTGAGGTATCACCAGTGTCCCACTGAAGAATTACAGGGACATGAAACAACTTACATGCAGTATGATATCACCATTAGAACATGTAACTTACAAATCCACACTGAGCTGTCTCTCTACCGAATCACAGTGTTTCAAAATTGTGTTTCAATATAGGGGCCCCTAATGCCACTATTTATCACATTGTGACTGTGAATATGATGAATGCATCACTCATATTGTAATTATCTAGGTTCAACTTGACATTCTGCACCTGTGCTCTTGTTCAGCCACATGAACACTTGTTGATTCACTACCTCAGGGATGCATTCCCTTCTTGAAGCATTTGATGAATGTCAGGCTCCATCCTAGGCACTCTGACTACTGGGATTTATAAGCACTAAGATTTTGCCTGAGAAATCTACAATCTGGTGGAGGAGTTGCAGACTTATGACTTTTAAGCAAATGTTACCCTAAATGAAGAAGACTCATTAAATAAGGTGGTAAAGCTGATTAATTGCTTGAGTTATGAATGTAACAGTGAGCGTTTGCTCTTGGCGGAATCATTTGCTGTTAGATTACTACCAGAGTGAACAACTTATTAACTATGCCATTTGATAAGTAGCTTCATCTACACGTCTGCATTCGTTTTCTAGGGCTGCCTAACAAAGTATCACAGACTGGGTGCTTAAACAATGAAATTTATTTTACCACAGTTCTGGAAACCAGAAGTTGAAATCGAAGTGTGGGTTAGTTGGTTTCTCTGAGGCCTCTTTCCCTGCCGTGTAAATGTCAGTGTTCTCTCTGTGTCTTCACATGATCTTTCTTCTGTCTGTGTGCTAATCTCCTCTTCTTAGAATGACACCATAATAATGGATTGGGTCCCACCCTAATGACCACATTTTAATATAATTACCTCATAAAAAGAGGCTTTCTCTCACTATAATTCCATCTAAGGCAAGGGGGTGAAGACATCAATGTATAAATTTTAGGGGAACATAACTCAGCCAACAACAATATCTTTCTAACAATAGGCTTAATTTTTTTAAACCCATGGAACAACTAATTGCCTGTTTTCATCTATCAATGTAATCTCTGTGAAAGTCGTGCACCAGGTAAAGAACATAGATTATATTAATGCTCTAAGTGTAGACATTAGATTTCCTACATACTGCAGATCTCACAGAATTCAGAAATGGAAGTACTATGATTTCCTCTTGAATTTATTCATATTGTAGATGAAATAAGACACAGCAGTCACATTGAAAGGCAAGCTCTAGATTTGTAGATTGTCCAAATAGTTGTTTGAGAGGTAGGTGAGTGTACACAATTAAGAAATTAATAATTGTCTCTATTTACCTGTAAAATTTAACTTTTATTATTTGATAGACTATATACTCTGGTATGAATTAGGGTTTGAAATTTCTGTTTGTAACATTTCTGAGAGTTTCCTGCATTCTCATTGTTTTGTGAATTTTATATTATTAAGGCACACATAAAATTAGATAGTCTTATCATTATTTTATTAACTTACCAGCAATTTAACCTAACCTTTCTCTGATACTACCAGTAGAAGAACCTATTTCACTTAGCTTCCAGCTCAGATTTTGATTTTATTGAGCGGTAGATGGCCTAACCTTCTACTATGACTGATTGTTTTGAAACTGCAGTTTTCTAGCTTTTCCTAAAATTGACTCTGCACCTACTTTCCTTTTTTTTCTTTGGGGGGCATGGATCAAGGACAGTTTACTATTATGATTCTAAGAGAGACTTTCTGACTTTAGTTCAGAGCTGCATAGATCAAAACTCAGGCAGATAAATCTTTCTTCTCTGCAGTGCTTTGACCTAAAATAACTGTGTTCCAATACTACCAGTGGTATATTATCCGGTAAATTGTGCTTTTTTGCCAAACTTATCTTTAAAAAGAATATCTTAATAAATTTAATTAAGTGCATTACTCAAATATGAATGATTAAAACCTGAATAAATATGCTGTGGACCAAACTATATGACTTTACTCTGTAGATCAGAATGAAATAGGTTTTGTAAAGGGTAATGAAAAAATACTTCATAGTACACAATATAATATACTGTGTCTCTCTCCTGTCACTTTTCTTTTTGCAATGTCTTACCCTAATACTTGAAATTTTACTCCTTGTTTCAACATACTTATGTCAGATGGGATTTAAAGTCTCAAGTGGTCAATGCCTCAGGTGGATACTTTGATTTTTGTCTTGCTCTAGTGTATTAACAACATCTGACTGATGATAAATCAGAGCAGAATAAAGAGAACATTATGATAGTAGAGATTAGCATTGCAGAGAAAAGAAAATTTCCTTTTTCTTTCTAAAGTAGGAAAAGTGTCAGACTATATTTGAAATTTACCCATTTAAAATCTATCAGTTATCTTTATTTTCACAAATAGAGTCAAGTATCCATTGTTTCAGTTTAAATTAAAATATCATCACCTACAGGATTTGGTTTATTGGGCACATTTATTTATTCCCAGCCAACCTAGGTTTTCTTATTAATATAATGAGATAATAATTTATAAATCAAAGTTTTTCTTGCAAAAAAAATTAGGTATTGAATATAAAAGCACTTCATATAATGCATAACAATGCTCTATAAATGTAACTTATTATAATCATGAACTTACCACTTTAGAATAGAGTGAAGGGAGATTTCCCAACATAGTATCTCAAATAATCCAGATTTCCTTTTCTCCTAACAGATAAGTCATTATTTGTATTTCAGATAAATATTTTTGGAGAATGTACTGAGTATTTCTTTGAGGCAAAATGACAATCCTTTTTTGGGAGGGGGGAACTGAAGAAAGTGGTTAATATGAATTTATAGAAAGTCTGGCTTTTAAATTAAGTCATTCCATAAGCATACAGACTAACGGGAATAGGAAATAAGAAATTAATTCTGGTATGCACGGGGATGCCAAGGGAATCAAGCAGACATTCAGTTTTCATTTTCAGCCTGTTGCAGTTGGGTTCCATGGGAAGCAGACTCTGGGAGGAGTTTCTGTACGAGAAGTTTATTGGGGATCAACACGTACACAGGAAGGGAAGAAAGCAGGGCTAGGACAAGGGAGAAGCAGGACTGTGAGGCAGGCACAAAAGGGGTTCAGCCAGAGCACAAGCTCTAGACCTGGGATGGCCCCTTAGAGACGTCCTAACTTGTCAAGGGTCCAGAATTAATATACCCATATTGACCAGTCACTGGATACAGGCTGTTCTGGAAATGGGGTCATGACCTTGGGCTAGGGGACTGTCTACCTGTGCAAAATAGCTGGAGAATTATTCTGAGGGTCAGACGGTAGCATTTCTAGAAGCTGAATGATGAAGCTGTTTAGTCCTGCAGGGGATGCCTGGGTGGCTCAACACAGAACCCACAACACAGCTACTTTCCTGTACTTAACTGTTTCCTTGCCTCCATATGTTAGTTCTATTAAGTATCTATTTGGTTAATGCCTGTCTTTCTACCAGAATGAAAACCTCATGACAGCATGGAAAAGTGTCTGTTCTGTGTAACTTCATAGCCTAAAATGGTGCTTGGGACATTGTGGCCACATAATGTCATAAAACTAATAAAAAATGTTCACTTAACAAAGGAATTTGAAGCCTTGGTATTGTGAAAATAAGGATTTATTTCAGTGTAATAAGGCAAATAACTATATAGCTCTTACTTAGTGGACAAATAGGTGCATTTATTTTTGAAGTCCAAACAAAGAAAGTTATTATTGTAAGGCACGGTGAGGAGTTGAGAACTTTGTCTTCTATATCTAGTATGATCTAGTAATGGGGTGACCTGGACAGTAAAATAATTGGGTTCATAAATGTAGTTCGTAACCATAAATTCACAAATATAAATGCAATTCATAATAAAAACAACAGTGCCATTAATCATTATTAGTAGGGTTTGTGTTTATTTATCTTATTATTATTATTATAGCTAATACCCCTTCACATAGCCTTTTGAATATCAATGTATGAGAAATATTATACCAGGACCCTGGTGATTATAAACAGATACAATAACTTGTAGAAACTTAGAGTTAATGCATATCAAAACAAAGTCCTTGAACCATCATAACTGAATCACATAGGGATCCTGTAAAAGTAGGATTTATGGGCTCAAAGCATCTCAGTGGGGATGAAAAGAAGGGAAAGAAAAACACTAAAATATTCTAGGTGTTTTATTTAGTGTTCTTAGATGCAAGCAAAAGGAACTGACTTAAGTTGGGCAAGAATTTATTAGAAAGATATTGGGTAGCTCCCAGAATCAATGAGATCACTACAGAATGAGCTGAAGGAAATAGGCAGAAACCAAGGGTGTCAGAAGACCAGAGGACATGGCCAAGGTCAGGCCATAAGTACAGTCCACAGAGTGCTGACTGGTGCTATCCCAGACCCTGTTGCCACTGGACATATCCTGCTGCTCCCAGCAGGCTTGTATATAACTAGTTAGGTGCCTTGTTCTGTCTGTCCCTTTAGTTCCAAAGTTCTGGACAGTAGTCTCTCATTAACTAAACTGAAGTGACATGTTCAACTCTAGATCCAGAGAATAAAAAGAGTGCATAGCTGGCCACTTTTAGCTTCTATGGTGAAAAATTCCCTAAAATGAGGCAGTAGATAGGACAAAATAATTGCTGGGTGGTTCTGTATTTTTTCTGTTTAGTAGAAGGTTTTAAAGATACTGATGGCTTTTTTCCTCCATCTTTATTGAGATATAATTAATAAAAATCATATATATTTAATTGATGTTTTTGAGATACATGGTGATCACCACAATCAAGCTAATTCATATATCCATCACTTCACATATTTACCATTTTCTGTTTTTTGTTGTTGTTCTAAGAACACTTAAGTTTCCACCCTTTTAGCAAATATAAATTATACAATACCTTGGCCAACATCTTGAGCTTGACCAACATCTCCTTTCCCCTTTACTCAGAAAAAGAAATAAAAGGTATCTAAATTGGAAAGGAAGAGGTAAAATTATTCCTTTTTACAAATGACACAATCATATATGTAGAAAACACTAAAGACCCAAGAAAAACAATAAATTCAGTGAAGTTGCGGGATGCAAAGTCAATGTACAAGGATCAGTCACATTTCTATACACAAATAATAAACTATCTGGAAAAGAAATTAAGAAACAATTCAATTTCCAATAGCAACAAAAGAATAAAAACACTTAGGAATAAACGTAACCAGATTGGTGAAAGACTTGTACTGATGGATTTAAAAATTTATGACATAAATTTTTTAATCTTAGAATTTAAAACTTCTGAAGGTAGAAATAAAAAATGTCAAGTCGAAATAAAGTCCAAGCTGCATGTATTTGAAGTCTTCTAGTGGTCACATTTAAAAAAAGTAAAAAAGAGATTGGAAAGTATTAATAACTGATTTAAACAAATATTTCCAAAATTTTATTATTGCAACATGTAATCAACAAAAAATTTTAAGGAGGTTAGGATTTTTTTCTTATGTCTTCAAAATCAGGTGTGTATTTTGCACTTAACAGCATAGTCATTTGGACTAGTCATTTCAAGGTCCCAATAGCTACTTGGAACTAGTTGTTGCTGTTAGATGCAGAAACTTTAGATTATTAAGTATCTTCAATTGCAATTTGGAATACTCAGGAGTTTGTTTGACAGGGGTATCCTGGACAAATTCTTTACTTACAAAAAGATTTAGAGTGTATGACTAAATTATGACCCAGGGAGGACGTATCTTAAGGGCTAGAGCATTATGTTCTATACTGTTGCTGACTGAACTTAATTCATGGAAGATAACCTTGGAAAACGTAGGAGTATCAGTGGCTACCACAACCTTTTTTCCGCGTTTTTGTTCCCATTTGTAAAAAGTCTCCAGCAGCTATCTGTTCCATGTAGGGTAAAATCTATCCTACAAGAGATCTCTTCTCCAGGTATTGCCATAAAAATTGTTCTTTCAGAAATCATGGGATATATGTGAGTTTCTGAGGGATTTGTTCAGATTGAAGGAAAGAGGGACAATTCTAGATACAGAGAGAAAAATATGGAGATTCACATTCATAAAGTTTACCAGTAAATAACTAGTAGAATTTGACTGAGATTACAGGAGATTTTAAAGCCAAAGGAAGGGCTGAGGTTTTAGCGTGAGTGACTGGTGAAATGAGATTATCATTGGTAGTAATTCATTCCATTTTTTAAATTCATTCACTAATTCAACAAAGGTTTCTTAAGTGTTTACTCTGTATTTGGCACTATTCTAGCAGTTGGGAATATTACCATAATTGAAGTGATAGCTGGAATTTGTGGAGCACTTACTTATATGTCTAATATTGACATACATGCTCTATGTGAAGTAGTGCTTTGTAGAACTATTGAGTATAAATTCATTATATAGGTGCCTAATAACCATCTTACTTTACAGCCTCTGAAGGATATGATTGTAACTCGGTATGATGTTGACTTTTGTGGCACTTACCTCTTAAAATGAATAGTAATGAGAGGAAGAAAGAAATGACACTTTGCCATCCAGATACTGAATATGTATTTTTGGTAATAGTGGCATATCCAAATGTTGCTTCATTTAGCCCAACAATTAGTTGGGATTGGCCTCTGGAGAAATCAAAGGAGGATTTGTAGGTGAGCAAACTTCTTTTGTTCTGACCCAGGTAGCAAATAAGTGGGGCTTTCTGGGCTATATGGTCCTTGTCATAACTGCTCAACTTTGTCCCTCCAGCAAAAACAGCCACAGGCCACATATTACAGATGTTTGTAACTAGGTTCCAAAGCAAGTTTACTTACAAAGCAGATGGCTGGCCAGATTTGTCCTATGGACTCTACTTTGTAGGACTCTGATATAGATCAAAGTATTATCATATCATATTAGAATTTAGAGAGAAATTAGTAATTACGGTGTTTAATCTTGTTTTTCATAGATGAGAAAACAGAAGTACAAAGAAAGTCAAAGACTCTCAAAATCATTGATTTTGTTAGAACTAGATTAAAAAACCATGTTTCATTGATTCTTATTCTAGGTCTCTAACCACCACACGTTGATGCTCTGGTTTGAACAACCTCGGTTGTCATCTTAATGATGATAGTTATCCAACATGATAGGACATGGTCTGGACTTGCCATTCACCTGATAACATGGGAAGAAATAGAATAGGAAGAGAATTATGTCATGGTGGCCTAGCAGTGAATTCCCTTGTGTTATAGTAGACACATATTAAGGCTGATAAGGCTCCTCCCTAGCCTAATGGCAAAGAAGACTCTGGATTCCTCTGTGCTGGCGGGCTCCTCACTCCCTGTGGGTGCAGTTAATCACTCCAATGGTAGTTAATTCGTGTGGATCTAGGGAGACATTAGGAAGCTGTGTCCTATCATGCCCTTGTATCTTATTTCATGTCCTTTTCACTTGTATTTTTGTTTGGGTAGAAAACAAGAAGAAAACCTACATAGGGTCTAAGTCTTCATTCATTCCAGTTTTAGAACCCAGGCCTGATCTTTCTGGTCTAATATAGTTCAAACGTTTTTGCCAAGTAGGGATTTAACAGGCATGCTTATACTTTATATTTAATTTAAGATCCATCTTTCACAAGAATATTCTTGAGACAAGCAAAACTCTGAATTTCTCCTCAAACAAGTAGTGCTCTATGGATAGTATTGAACATAGCTTACTTTTTTAAATGAAATTTTTAATTGAGTCTGTGAAATGGCTGAGTTTTATGAAGCAGAGAGGAGAATGAGGATTAGTACGTAACTGATCAATCAACTTGAGAAATGTTTACAGAAAGTAGGATACAGAAGATGGAAAGACACATGGTGTAGAGAAGCGCTCAGAGAGCTGGATGGAGAAACTGAACAGCTCAGAGAACTGGAGATTCAGAGGAAAGAGTGTTTTTTAAAAAATGGAAAGTTGAACAGCATCAAAAGCTGCAGAAACCACCATTAGACTTGGCACTTAAGAGGAGATTAGTGACATTTTTAGTGATGTTTCAATATCCTGAGGCCAGAAACCAATGTACAGTCTAAGTAGTGAGCAAATACAGCAGGTGAGCATTAGTTTCAAAAATTTGGGAGACTAAAATGATGGTGAGTAGTAGCATGGATAATCACCTTTCTCTTTTAGAGAGAGGCATTTGTTTAAATAAACACTACAAAGAAAGGGCCAGTAGAAAAGTGGACTGTTAATACCTAGCTCATTGGAGATAGTGCAGATTTTCTCCAATATACTGCATATGTAGTTCATTACATGTGTTTAAACTGTAATAGTCCCTTACGTGTAGAGATATGGTTAATTAATATTTAGGCATTTAGCATTTAGGAAAGAATATGGCACACAGTATGTATTTGATAAATATTTATTACACTGAAAAGTCTAGATGCTGTCTACAAAGAAACTGAGGGAGTGATAAGGATGACAGCCCTCTCAGTACAACCATGAAGTGTGTACACATTTATTAGGTGTGTGTATCTATATTTATCTATACACATATTTAAACATTGAAAGTGTTTTGCTAAACATTAACTTTCTTTTATATTTTATTTGTATTGCTTATAATGCATCTCAGGACAAGAAAATCTTGCTACATTCTGTGCTTTGAGAGCAGCTCTCAAAGTAGGATGGTTAAATAGTTTCAACCATTTATGTGAAACTTATTCCTGAGTCAGCATCAATTTCCATTTACTCTACATTGGTATTTCTGTAATTTTGGGGGTGATCCAGTGTGAAAGTCACACTTTTCACACCTCTTTCAATACAGTTACATGCAGTCTGTACTTATGTAAAACCTGAATTCCTAAACTACTGCAGAATTCTATATTACCAAAACTAAGATATCTTTTGTCACTTGTTTATGTCTCTCTGAATTACTAAGGTAGAAACTCATGTAGAAATCACATATTCACTCAAGTTTTTCTCAGAAAATATAAATTTCAAAGTTTTATTTGCTTTATTCACATTTTATATGGTCTGTAAAATTAAACATTCACTGAGTGGTAATTACTTCAGATAATTACTTAAAAGAGACCTGGCAGTTCTCTTTGGTATTAATAGTCACCTTTCTCCTGCCTTTTTCTTCATGTCTCTCAACTTATTAGAGAAATATTTCAACCAAATTTTAGTGAGAAATTCTATGCTTTCAACATTTTATCAGAGTCTCTGAGACAAATGATGTGTGGATGAGATACCCTGGGGCAACTTCAACTCTGTATGGGAAATACACTATGTTTTTTTCTTTGTTTAGTCAGCTTGCTGCACAAAAAGGTTATAGGAAAGTCAAAGGATCCATTCTCTTTCCTGTCCATGAGGCCATAACTAGTTGCAAAACCAGATAGTAATAGCTCTGGCCATTTCTGTGTCTTTCCTCTCACTTTGCGGATATGAAACTAATATGGTGCCATTCCTCACCAGTCCTTTTGAAATGCTATAAATCCATACAGATATAGAGGAAAAGGAAGACAGACAGCAGAGAAAACCCAAGTTTTTAAGTAGTTTCTGCTACTTAATTTTCATTCACATCAGTCTCATCTTAAAATTAATTTCTATGTCATGTCTGTCCATTTTTTGTAATCATTGAGTTAATTAGTCATTTTGGGTAGGTTGTAATATCAAACAGGCATCTTAACTATATCTGTTTTGATTAAATGTGGAACCATCCATTCTTGTAATGAATACAGCACATTAGGAAAAAAAAGGTCCAGAAAAAAATTGTTATATTTCCAAATGTTGAGGTCATTCATAAAACAGTAGAGTGATTTACAGAGTGTTATTAAATGCATAATTCTTAACGACTTTCTACTCTTTAGCAGCAGGTAAGTGAACAGGCTTTTAAAACTCGTCTTTGAATTATTATAGGTAAAGAAAGCTGCCGGCAGTGTTCATGAAAGCTGTATAAAAGATCCCCTCCCCACTAACACCAAGGTTTTTTCCTTTAGGAAAATAAAGCACTCTTTGCAAAAAGGTTTCAAGGATGTCACTCATTGCCATTATGTCTGTAATAAACCATTTTCAGCACAGGTGGCATTTCCCCTGAACATTTTGGTCCTACATATTAAAGCTTAGTGTTTCCAGATTACTAAGCCATATTTTGTCAAACTTTGGTATAAAATGTGGCTCTGTTTTTAAGACTGTTATAATAAAATAGTTTCTTTTTTATAATAAGAATATACAGAAACAATATTGGTCCAGTTTGGTATTGAATTTTACCAGTTATAAGTAGGAACATTTGATATGCAATGAAATGCTTAATGCTGTGGAAAACAGCCAGTACATGTGACAAGATAAAAATGCGTAAGTTCCTCTGTAGGTCAGCAGCTTAACTTTTGAAAATAATAACTTTAATTTCTTCAGCAAAAGTTACGTGGAGTTTGTAAATTGCCTGTCTGTAATTAAGACAAAAATGCATAGAACACACACACTAATTTAGAGTTACTGCTGAATAAGTCAGTTTCCTAAAACTATTTCTGATACAGTTGAATGGTTTTGAGTTCCAGCAAATAGAAATAAAATTAGGTTTGGTATTATGCAACTTTCAATACTATTTCAGTAATTATCCTACGAGTACAGCTCTACTATATATATTTTATTTAAAGTTCTATATTACATTACAATGAACTATATCTTTGTTTATATATTTAAAATTTCTGGATTTTATTTTATCTTTCTACTTCAAGTCAACAATTTTACCATGTCAGCCTTATTCAGTGAGAAGATTAACACATTGTCTGGTTTCTTTGGGGATGAGAATTAGTCATATTTGTATTACTTAATTTAATATAGATCAATTATTTAGTATATTTAATTTATAAATATTGATTATAACCATGCTGGATAGTTTTTTAATAGAATTGATTTATATTAGTGGACTCTGATTACTGAGTACATGTACATTTTAGAAAACTCAGGAAATTCAGAAAAGCCCAAACTAAAATGATAAACCATCCAATACCTACCATCCAGATACACTTGGTATTTTCATTTTGGCAGACAGCACAAAGGTTACCTCGTTCTAGACAAAAATATGTAAAAACGTATCCCCATTTTTATATAATACGATTTAGTATTGGTTCAAAATTTAACAATTTCAAATCTTTTTTTTAAATTTTCAAATAAATGTGTGTTTAATAGAAATCTGGAAAATAAAAGCAGAAGAAAAATCTTCCTCAGAAATAACTGGAAGATCTTTTGGCTAATTTTCTTGTGGTTTTTACTTCTACACGTATGTTTGTATATGTCAATGCACTCCACTTAAAAACCACCAGGACACACCTAGAGTTGAACAAGGTGTTATTACCCATTGCGGTGAGGAAAAATATATGGAGAGCTGTTGAGTAAAATAGTATTACAAAGGAGTTCAAAAATATACTGTAAGTACAGATTGTAGGATTTAGGCTTTGGTTAGGTGTCTTGTAGAAATATTTAAGGAAGCGAGTGTTTGCTTTGAATTGGATGCTGCCAGGAAGCAGGGCTAATTCTATGATTGGGTATCATAATGAATTTATCTAGCAGGAGGGAGACTAGATTGAGCCTAATGTTGTCATTGGCAAAGAGGTAGCCATCACTCACATTAGCCAGGATAGTGGCATGTTTGGTCATTTTGTAGTTGGATAAAGTTCATGATTTGTCTGTATTCCTATATTATAGAGTGATCTTATTTTTGTCGGGAACTCTCATGATTGTAGAGTGGCCTTATATGATGTTGATGTTCAGGAAGTTGTTTATGGTTAGTAAGAAAACGACATCTGTGAGTTCCAGGGTATCTCAAAACAGTGCTAAGGCCTAGCTCCTGAATCACAAGGGCTAGTTTACTTTCTCATATATTATGATCTTATTTTATATTCAGTGTAAAATGTAATATTCTATGAGAGCAGGAAATTTGTTCCATTCACTGTTGACATTTTCAGTGCTTAGCTATCTGCTTGGCTCACAGAAGCTACTTTATTTATTAAATTAATATAATTATCACTTAAAGAATATGTACTTATTATAGAAAGTTTCATTAATGTATAAAAATATCATGAAGAAAATGAAATGGATGAGAATTCTACTTCCCATATGGTGGAGTAGATAATTGGGATCCATCATCCAAGGACAAATATAAAACAGGGAAAAAATATGAGGACATTAAATAATAACCAAAGAATGAAAGAATTATGTAACCTGAAGAAAAAGAAAGCCAGAAGAGCAAATCAAGTACTGGGAACTCTTTTCCCAATAAGCATTTGATGATTCCAAAAAAGGAGCTAAGATGATAGGTGAACAGTTTTAAACAGAAAGACATGGTTAGGGTAACAAAAGTTAGAATTCAGGGCCCATCCAATAAGGGAAATATGGGGCATCCCAACGCTTTGATTTGAGTCCAACTAGACTCTAGAAGAAAGGGAAAATCCAAAATTGATGAGTCCCCACAAAAACTTGAGATTGGCTTTGAATTAACTTCATTCCTGATTGGACTAAGATGATCAAGAATGGCTAGTACTCTTGCCACCTGCCAGATGTAAAAGTAAAGTCTCCTTGATTAATGGTAATTCTATTAGACTTTAAATAATGGCTACAATTTTACATATCCAATATCCTGAATTCAATCTGAAAATGACAAGATATGTGAAATAACAAGACAATATGACAAAGAGCTAAGAGAAACCACAGCCAATGGCAAAATACACACAGGAATCCAGATAACGTAGTTATCACGTGCAACTTTAAAATAACTAATATTATTATGTTGAAGGACATAAAACATAATGTTGTTAATTTTGATTAAGGCAAAATCATGAAGTCCAAAAAAAACTCTAACTGATATTTATGATGTAATTAGTGACTTTCAGAGTAGTAAAATACATGGGAAAGGAGAATTAGTGAATTAGAATATTGTTTGGAAGAATGTATCCAAAACAAAGTAGAGAGAGGGAAAAGTATAAAAAAGAGAGTAAGAAACATATAGAATAAAGTAAATAGTTCTAATAAATGTGTAATCGGAGTCTTGGCAGGAAAGGTGTGATAGAATAGAGCAGAAGAATATATTTATATATATATATATGTATTTTATTAAGGTATCATTGATATATACTCTTATGAATGTTTCATATGAAAAACATTGTTGTACTACATTGACCCATATTATCAAGTCCCCCTCACACCCCACTGAAGTCACTGTGCATTAGTGTAGGAAGATGCCACAGTCACTACTTGTCTTCTCTGTGCTACACTGTCTTCCCCGTGACCACCCCCACACCATGTGTACTAATAATAATACACCTCAAATCCCTTTTCCTTCTCTCTCCACCCACCTTCTCCCATCCCTCCCCTTTGGTAACCACTAGTCCCTTCTTGGAGTCTGTGAATCTGCTTCTCTTTTGTTCCTTGAGTTTTGCTTCATTGCTACACTCCACAAATGAGGGAAATCATTTGTTACTTGTCTTTCTCCACCTGGCTTATTCCACTGAACATAATACCCTCTAGCTCCATCCATGTTGTTGCAAATGGTGGGATTTGTTTTCTTCTTATGGCTGAATAGTATTCCATTTTGTATATGTACCACATCTTCTTTATCTGTTCATCTACTGATGGACACTTAGGTTACATCCATTTCTTGGCTATTGTAAATAGTGCTGTGGTAAACATAGGGATACATATGTCTTTTTGAGTCTGAGAACATTTTTGGGGGGGTAAATTCCTAGGAGTGGAATTCCTGGGATAAATGGTATTTCTATTTTTAGTTTTTTGAGGAACCTCCATATTGCTTTCCACAATGGTTGAACTAGCTTACATTCCCACCAGCAGTGAAGGAGGGATCCCCTTTCTATGTATGTTTGCCAGCATTTGTTGTTCCTAGTCTTTTCAATGTTGTCCATTCTAACTGGTGTGAGGTGACATCACATTGTGGTTTTAATTTGCATTTCCCTGATAATTAGCAATGTGGAGCATCTTTTCATGTGCCTGTTGGTCATCTGAATTTCTTCTTTGGAGAAGTATCTGTTCAAATCCTCTGCCCATTTTTTAATAAGGTTATTTGTTTTTTGGGTGTTGATGTATGTGAGTTTTTATATATTTTGGATGTTAACCCCTTGTCAGATATGTCATTTACACATGTCTTCCCATAATGTAAGATGCCTTATTGTTTTACTGATGGTCTCCTTTGCTGTACAGCTTTTTAATTTGATATAGTCCAACTTGTTCATTTTTACTTTTGTTTCCCTTGCTCAAGGAGATGCATTCAGGAAAAAGTTGCTCATGTTTATATTCAAGAGATTTTTGCCATGTTTTCTTCTAAGAGTTTTATGGTTCCATGACTTGTATTCAGGTCTTTGATCCATTTCAAGTTTACTTTTGTGTGTGGAGTTATACAATAATCCAGTTTCATTCTCTTACATGCAACTGTCCAGTTTTGCCAACATCATTTGTTGAAGAGGCTGCCATTTGCCCATTGTGTATCCATGACTCCTTCATCGTATATTAATTGACCATATATGCTTGGGTTTATATCTGGGCTCTCTAGTCTGTTCCATTGACCTATGGGTCTGTTCTTGTGCCAGTACCAAATTGTCTTGATTACTGTGGCTTTGTAGTAGAGCTTGAAGTCAGGGAGTGTAATCCCTCCACGCTTTATTCTTTCTTCTCAGGATTGCTTTGGCTATTCAGGGTCTTTACTGGTTTTACATTAATTTTAGAACTATTTATTCTAGTTTTTTGAAGAATGCCATTGGTATTTTGATAGGGATTGCATTGAATCTATAGATTGCTTTAGGCAGGATGGCCATTTTGACGATATTAATTCTTCCTATCCATGAGCACAGGATGAATTTCCATTTTTTGATATCTTTAATTTCTGTCATGAGTGTCTTGTAGTTTTCAGTCTTCCTTGGTTAGGTTTGTTCTTAGGTACTTTATTCTGTTTGATCCAATTTTGAATGGAATTGTTTTCTTCATTTGTCTTTCTGCAAGTTCATCATTAGTTTATAGGTATGCAACAGATTTCTGTGTATTAATTTTGTATCCTGCAACTTTGCTGAATTCAGTTATTAGTTCTAGTAGTTTTGGGATGGATTCTTTAGGGTTTTTTTATGTACAATAACATGTCATCTGCAAACAGTGACAGTTTAATTTCTTCCTTACCCATCTGGAAGCCTTTTATATCGTTGTGTTGTCTGATTGCTGTGGCTAGGACCTCCAGAACTATGTTGAATAAAAGTGGGGAGAGTGGGCATTCTTGTCTTGTTCCCGATCTTAAAGGAAAACCTTTCAGCTTCTTGCTGTTAAGTATGTTGTTGGCTGTGGGTTGTCATATATGGCCTGTATTATGTTGAGGTACTTGGCCTCTACCCATTTTGTTGAGAGTTTTTATTATGAATGGTTGTTGAATTTTGTTGAGTGCTTTTTCAGCATCTATGGAGTTGATCATGTGGTTTTTGTTCTTCTTTTTGTTGATGCAGTGGATGATGTTGATGAATTTTCTAATATTGTACCATCCTTGCATCCTTGAAATAAATTCTACTTGAGCATGATGGGTGATCTTTTGATATATATTTTAATTCAGTTTGCTAATATTTTGTTGAGTACTTTTGCATCTATGTTCATCAGGAATATTAGTCTGTAATTTTCTTTCTCTTGTGGTGTCTTTGTCTGGTTTTGGTATTAGAGTCATGCTGGCCTCATAGAATGAGTTTGGAAGTATTCCCTTCTCTTCTACTTTTTGGAGAACTTTAACGAGGATGGGTATTAGGTCTACACTAAATGTTTGATAAAATTCAGCAGTGAAGCCATCTGATCCAGGCATTTTGTTCTTAGGTATTTTGTTTTTGATTACCACTTCAATTTCATTGCTGATGATTGGTCTGTTCAGATTTTCTTTTTCTCTCTGGGTCAAACTTGGAAGGTTGTATTTTTCTAGAAAGTTGTCTGTTTCTTCTAGGTCATCCAGTTTGTTAGCCTATAATTTTTCATAGTATTCTCTAATAATTCTGTGTATTTCTGTGGCATCTAATTTCACCTACTTAGTATGCTATTACAACACAATCTAAAGGATCTTTTTTTAATTTTTCTTCCTTTTCCTTCCTCTTCCATTTTTATATTTTATGTATCATCTTCTGTACTCTTTGTCTCTCCCTTGACTGACTTTGGGAGTAGTTGGTTTGATTTTGTATCTGATTAGTAATTAATTGTGCTACTTTCTTTACTGTGCTTTCATTTCCTCTGGTGACAGCTATTTAACCTTAGGAACATTTACATCTATGGAAATCCCTCCAAAATACACTGTAGAGATGGTTTGTGGGAGGTAAATTCCCTCAACTTTTGCTCATATGGAAATTGTTTAATCCCTCCTTCAATTCAAATGATAATCTTGCCTGGTAGAGTATTCTTAGTTTGAGGCCCTTCTGCTTCATTTCATTAAGTATATCATGCCAGTCCCTTCTGGTCTATAAGGTTTCTGTTGGGAAATCTTATGATAGCCTTATGGGTTTTCCTTTGTAGGTGATCTTTTTTCTCTCTCTGGCTGCTTTTAGTACTGTGTTCTTAACTTTGATCTTTGCCATTTTAATTATTATATGTCTTGGTGTTGTCCACCTTGGGTCCCTTGTATTGGGAGATCTGTGCACCTCCATGGCCTGAGAGACTATCTCCTTCCCTAGATTGGGAAAGTTTTCAGCAATTACTTCTTCAAAGATACTGTCTATCCATTTTTCTCTCTCTTCTTCTTCTGTTAGCCTTATATTGTGAATATTGTTCCATTTGGATTAGTCACACAGTTCTCTCAATATTCTTTCATTCTTAGAGTTCCTTTTTTCTCTTTTTGCCTCAGCTTTGTTGTTTTCCTTTTCCCTTATTTCTATTTCATTTAGTGACTCCTCTATTTCATCTAATCTGCTTTAAAATCCCTCCTTTGTATGTTTCATTTCAGATACAGTATTCTTTAATGATTGAATCTCATTCTTGAATTCTTCCTTGAATTCTTGAATATTTTCCTATACTTCTGTAAGCATGTTTATGATTTTTGTTTTGAACTCTCAGGAAAATTGATGAGTTCAGTTTCACTTGACTCTCTTTCTGATGTTTGTGAGATTTTGGTTAGAACCAGCTTCCATTTATACCTTCTAGTGCCCAGAAGCTCTACTCCCTGGAACTCCTCATCCCCAGGAGCAATGGCAGGGGTTGCAGGCAAATGGTGCTGTGCCTGTCATGAGGAAAGAGCTCTTTCCTGCTTCCCGGCTGCAGTGCCTGTCTCCAGTGCCAAGCCAGTGGGCCAAGGATGCAGGTAGAAGCCTCTATGCTTTTTATTTGTAGCTGCCATTGGCAGGGCAGCCCTTTGGCTGGCCTGGTGCAGTGGCGGGAGCAGACATTTTGCGAGTTGGTGCCTGCTGTGAGGAATGTGCAGCAAGCTACATATTGTAGTGGGCAGCCTCATAGCTGCATTGTCAGCCAGGGAGATGGATGCCTGAAGCACCTGCACATTCCCAACCTGCAGGGCAGAGTACTCCCAGACAATTTTGTTCACCTGTCATTTCTTTTGGGCAGCAAGCCCTGTGAAATACTTACCACTTTAGCAGTCCTCTTGCTGTAGGAAGTCTCTCAGACTTCCCAACTTTCTTCATCCCAGAGCAGCAGGATGTGGATCCCTGTTTTCCAAAAGTGGTTGGAATCTCAGTCTCTCTAAGTATTCTGCCTTCTTAGCTTTCCAGTCCAACTAATCTCCAGAGCACCAAGTAATGTAGGTTCGTGCTCCCAGAGCAGGTTTCAAGGGCTGGGTGTTCAGCAGTCCCAGGCCTCCAACCCGTCCCCGCTCCATTTCTCTTCCTCCCTCTGGTGAAGTGGGGTGGGGAAAGGGCTCAGGTCCCTCTGGATCACAGATTTGGTACTTTACCCTTTGCCTTGAGGTCTCCTGGTTTCCCCAGGTGTAGACAGTCTGCTGTAGCCTTCTTTCCTGTTGCTCTTTCAGGATTTGATGTATTTGCTATATTTTTATATTATGTGTTACTTTGGGAGGAGGTTTTTGTCTCACCTCTCATGTCGCCATATTTAATCCTCTGTCAGAAGCAATATTTGAAGAAATATTAAAAATTTTCCAAAACTTATAAAATACATTAAGCCATAGATTCAAGTAGTACTACAAACACTAACCATGAATTACAGAAAATGTCCACAGATACATATAAGCTGCTAAAACCCAAATATGGACAGAAATATGTTAAAAGCAACAAGAGTGAAATGATTATCTTTGAAGAAGCAATAAGCAACTTTAAGCTGACTTCTCAACAAAAGCAATGAAGTATGTAAACAATGGAATGTCATTTTCTAATTTCTGAAACAAAACAATTTTATACCTCAGAAAATATGTTTCAATTATTATGGTCAAATTATAATATTTTCAGACAAAGAAGTTGAGAGACTTCATCACCAGAACACCCACACTTAAAAAGTACTAGGAGGGATTTTTCAGGCCAGAGTAAAATGATACTAGGTACAGGATTATTGGAAACAAAGGATAAGTAAGTAGGAGATAAAGCAAAAGTGAACCACAATGATAGAAGTGCGGCTGAAATCAACTGACTTTAGGAAATAATAATATTCTTGGGATTTAAAATAATAACATAATTTAAAAAGATGATCTCTTGAGAGAATAAGAAGAGAAAGCACCAACTTGGAGAAAAATTTACAAAGGGTACATCCAATAAAGTACTGCATATCCCATATATACAAATAACATCTAAAACTCAACAATAAGAAAACAGACAATCTGATTAAAAAATGTACCAAAGCCCTTAACAGATACCTTACCAAAGAAGATATACAGCTGGCAAATGAGCATGTGAAAAGAATTTCCACATCATATGTTATCAGGGAAATGCCAACTAACACAATGAGATACAACTACATACTTATTAAAATTGCAAAAATTCAGAACACTAACAATATCAAATGTTGGTGAGGATATGGAGAACAGGAACTCTCAGTAATTGCTGGTGGGATGGCAAAATGATACAGCCACTTTGGAAGCACTTTAGCAATTTCTTATAAAACTAAACACACTCTTACCATATGATCCAGTAACTATGCTCCTTAGTATCTACACAAAGCAGTTGAAAACTTATGTGCACATGAAAATCCACACATGGATATTTATAGCAGCTCTATTCATAATTGCCAAAATTTGGAAGCAACCAAAGTGTCCTTCAGTAGCTAAACAAATGAATAAACTGTTCCATTTAGTAGATACCAAAGAGCACAATGATGTATATGTGTGTGTGCACATATGTATGTGGGTGCATAGATGTATATGGGGTCATCTCAGTGAATGAACACTGTGGCAGTTGTTATAAAAATGTCCCAATGAGTAAGAGTGAGAAGTATTGGAGTGAATAGAAATATAGAAAATCTAATAATAAAATGTAAAATAGGAAACAAATAGAAGACATATAAAGAGAACCAAGGAGAAAATTTTAGAACTGAAAAATCAACCAAATAAACTCTCTGGATGGGCTAAATAGAAGAATGAAAATGATGGAAGAAAAATTCAGCAAAATTAAGATGATAGATCAATAGAAATTATTGATTTCTATATAAAACAGAGAGAAAAAAGACTGAGAAAAAAAATGTACAGACCATTAGAGACCTATGTAACAATGCCAAAATGTCAAATATTTATGTCATAAAAGTACCAGGAGGAAAGGGAAGAATACAGTGAAATGTATCTTTGAAGAAATAATGATGAAAAGGTCCCCAAATTTCATGAATGGCATAAACATATGTAAGTAGCTAGGTAGAGCCCAAACAGACTAAGTCCAAAAAAATCAATGCCCACACATATATACTGTTGACAGCTTAATGACAAAGGAAAATCGTGAAAGCCACCAGAAAAGAAACCTATTAGAGGACAATGGTTTAAACTGCAGTAGATTTCTGATCAGATGTCATGGGAATCAGAATAAAATGATACAGCATTTTAACGTGTTGAAAAAAACCTGCCAACCTAGAATTCTATGTCCAACAAAAGTATCACTCAAGAATAAAGGTGAAATAACAACATTCTTGTATGAAGAAAAGTCTAAGGGACTGTTTTTTTTCCGAAGACTTTCTCTAAAAGAACTGGGAAAAGAAGTTTTTCCCACAGATGGGAAATTTACAAGAGAACTTGAAATATCAAGGGGAATAAAAGTACTGTAAATGGTAAATATCTGGATAAATATAATAGACCACTTTTTAAATTAGATATTTTAACTATGTTTCTTTAACATGCTGATTAATTTCTCAGAAACATCTAAATTTTTAGTCTGAATCATATTCTTGCACTTGCCTACAAAATTGTTATTCTCGTTTTCATTTGATAACCATTAGCTTACACATGCTGAATGAAATTCTTAGTTTTCCTTATAAATTACACTCCATCTGTAAATTTAACTACATTCTTTTTCTTTAAACTCCAATTCATTTTTTTTTGAGAGTTTAAAACAGCCTTTAATTTTTCAAACAAAAGTCTTTTCATCTGGCAATCCCGAGAATGCCTCACTGGCCGGGGTGTCATTATGACCATGACTTTCTGAGGCTTGCATCATTAAAGGGTCTGCTGATATCGCCATCCACAGGGCACACACACTATGAGAGCAGGGACGGTGTCTGGCTTGTTTTTTTTATTTTTATTTTTATTTTATTTTTGGTGTCATTAATATACAATTGTATGAGCAACATTGTGGTTACTAGATTTCCCTCCATTGTTAAGTCCCCACTATGTACTGCATTACTGTCACTGTCCATCAGCATAGTAAGATGATGTAGAATCACTACTTGTCTTCTCTGTGCTATAGTGCCTTCCCTGTGATCCCCCACTACATTTATGTGCTAATCACAATGCCCCTTATTCCCCTTATCTCTCCCTTCCCACCCACCCTGCCCAGTCCCTTTCCCTTTGGCAACTGTTAGTCCATTCTTGGGTTCTGTAAGTCTGCTGCTGTTTTGTTCCTTCAGTTTTTGCTTTGTTCTTATGCTCCACAGATGAGTGAAATCATTTGGTACTTGTCTTTCTCTGCCTTATTTCACTGAGCATAGTGCCCTCTAACTCCATCCATTTTGTTGCAAATGGTAGGATTTGTTTTCTTCTTTTGGCCGAATAATACTCCACTGTGTATATGTACCACATCTTCTTTATCCATTCATCTACTAATGGCCACTTAGGTGGCTTCCATTTCTCAGCTATAGTCAGGTCTAGTTTTTTATCCATTCAGTGACTATGTCTTTCAATTGGTGCATTCAGACCATTTACCTTTAGGGTGACTATTGATAGGTATGTATTTATTGCGTTTGCAGGCTTTAGATTTGTGGTTTCCAAGGGTTCAAGGGTAATTCCCTTACTATCTAACAGTCTAATTTAAGTCACTTACCATGCTATTACAAACACAACCTAAAGGTTCTTTTTTTCCCTCCTTTTTCTTCCTCCACCATTCTTCATATATTAGGTATCATATTCTGTACTCTTTGTCTGTCCCTTGATTGACTTTGGGGGTAGTTGATTGGATTTTGCATCTTCTTAGTAATTAATTGTTCTACTTTGCTATTGTTTGATTTCCCCTGGTGACAGCTATTAGCCTTAGGAACATTTCCATCTATACCAGTCCCTCCAAAATGCACTGTAGAGATGTTTGTAGGAGGTAAATTCTCTCAGCTTTTGCTTATTTGAAAATTGTTTAATCCCTCATTCAAATATAAATGATAATCTTTCCGGGTAGAGTATTCTTGGTTTGAGGCCCTTCTTTTTCATTGCATTAAATATATCATGCCACTCCCTTCTGGCCTGTAAGGTTTCTGCTGAGAAGTCTGATGATAGCTTGATGGGATTTTCTTTGTATGTGTTCTTTTTTCTCTCTACAGCTGCTTTTAAATGTCTTTATCCTTGATGTTTGCTGTTTTAATTATTATGTGTCTTGACAGTGTCTTCCTTGGGTCCCTTTTGTTGGAAGATCTGTGCACCTCCATGGCCTGAGAGACTATTTCCTTCCTCAGACTGGGGATGTTTTCAGCAATTACCTCCTCAAACACACTTTCTATCCGTTTTCCTCTCTCTTCTTCTTCTGTTACTCCTATAATGCGAATATTGTTCTGTTTGGATTGGCCACACAGTTCTCTCAATATTCTTCCATTCTTAGAGATCCCTTTTTCTCTCTGTGACTCGGCTTCTTTGTATTCCTCTTCTCTAATTTCTATTCCATTTACCATCTCTTCTACTACATCTACTCTGCTTTTAAATCCCTCCATTGTATGTTTCATTTCAGATATGGAATTTATTAATGATTTAATCTCTCTCTTAAATTCATTCCTGAGTTCTTGAATATTTTTCTGTACCTCCATAAATATATCTATGATTTTTATTTTGAACTCTCTTTCAGGAATATTGGTGAGTTCAGTTTCATTTGGCCCTTTTTCTGGGGTTTGTGAGATTTTGGTCTGAGCCAGGTTCCTTTGATGTTTCATATTTCTATGTGGTGCCCTCTCGTGCCCAGAAGCTCTGTCTCTGGAGCTGCTCAGACCCTAAAGTGAGGTTAGGGGTCATTTGGAAGCGGAGCTGGTGCCTGCAGGGAGGAAAGATATGTTTCCTGATTCCTGTCTGCCATGCCTGTCTCCAGTGTCAGAGCCAGTGGGACGAGCACACAGGTGTAAGCCTCTGTCCTTTGCATCTCTAGCTGTTGTAGGCAGGGCCTCCCTCTGGCTGGCCTGACACCAGTGCAGTGACTACCAGTTTGTGAGCCGATGCCAGAACACCAGGAGGAAGGTGCAGCAGGCTGCATATCACAGTGGGGGGCCTTGGAGATGAGTAGCCAGCCAGGAGGATGGAGCACCTGAAGCTCCTCAAAGTTTCCAACCAGCTGGGTGGAGCACACTCAGATGACCTTGTCCAGCTCTCCCTTCTCCCATGCACCAAGCTCCATGCAAACCCTGCTCCATCAGCAACCCTCTTGCTGCTAGGAAACCTTTCAGACTGCCTATCTTTCCTTTGTCCCAGAGTGGCTGGATGTAGATCCCTGTCCTCCACAAATGACCATAATCTCAATCTCTTAAGCATTCCACCTGTCCCAGCTCCCCAACCCCACCAACCTCCAGAGCACCACACAATGTATGTAGTTTTGTGCTCCAAAACATATCTCCAGGGCTGGGTGTTCAGCAGTCTTAGGCTTCCAGCTCCTCCCTGCTCTGTTTCTCTTCCTTCTGCCAGTGAGCTGGGGTTGGGGAAGGGCTTGGGTCCTGCCGGATGAAGGCTTTGGTATGTTACCCTGTTTTATGATGTCTGCTCTCTTCTCTAGGTGTATGCAGTTTGGTACAGCCTTCTTTCCTGTTGCTGTTTTAGGATTAGTTCTTTTAACTATATTTTCATACTATATGTGGTTTTGGGAGGAGTTCTCTGTCTCACCTCTCATGCCACCATCTTGAATCAATCTCCAATTCACTTTAAATCCTGCTTTTGCATTTTTGGTTCCCTTGTAATCCATTCTTATCTTATTACTCTTCAGTTTTTAAGTCTCATCCTGCTGTCTTTTAATATAAGCCTGTTTTCCCCCTTATTGATTTCAACTCATAATTTATAGCTGCCATGTTTTCTTTTTCCCTTGACCAATACCAAATTGTCTTTAAAATGTTTTATTTCTATAGAAATCATTTTCATAAATCATCAATGCTTATTGATTTCAACTCATAGTTTATGGCTGCCATGTCTTCTCTTCCCTTGGGCTACTACCATATCATCTTCAAAATGTTTTATTTCTACAGAAATCATTTTCATAAATTATTTGTTCATTGAACCTTCAGGCTAGTATTCTTTGTGTGTAGGTAAAAGTCTGCTCCAATATATAAGGCCATATGTGACGAACATCTTTTAGTCTCTGAGAGCTGAAATACTAGCTTTACAAATACACCTGCTATTATAGTGGTAGTTCTGAAATGGAATTTGCCTCGCATCTTGGGAACTTGGAGTCATGGGGGCAGGTATTGGGGAGCTGAGCAAAAATAATCAACATATCCTGCATTCTGGTACAACTAGGTTTTGGTGTATCTTCTCTTAGTCAAATAGGACATTAAAGATTAGAACAAGATGTGTTTTGGAAGTAGTGGACAGGTCTAATTGCCTGATGACTAGTGAAATGTTAACAACTTGATCAATTTTGCAAAGGTTGCATGGGTATTCATTGTATTATTCTTTTATATTTACTTTAAGTTCAAAAATTTTGAAACCTAAAAGTATCAAATAAATATCTAATAATTGGTATTTAGGAAATTTTGTGATGTGATAATAAATAGCACTATGAATATTAATGACAAAATTATACTTTATATGTATGTCTTAGATAATTTCATGAAACAGTAGTAGTAAGTGCTCATTAATGTATGTTTATGTGTACCTATTAAAAAATTAGCTTCTTTTTTGCTTCATTCATATTAGAGTGCATCACAAGTATTAAAGTTTCTATGATCTATTTATATTAATTGCTAAGAAACTATAAAGGTAGGTTATTAAATGGATTTTTGAGAAAAAAACTCTTGTAAGTTTATTTTGACTGCTAAGTGAGCTTTCACAGGCAGTCCTACATAGAGAGGGCTTCAGTGCCATTCACATTGCATAACTTAAGTGAACCCTTTTTTACCTAAAGCATGGCATAAACTAAAATATAATAAATAGCCAGAGATACTGATGTGCACAATAAAGAGACTGAAGTATTGTTAAGGAATACTTAATGCATTGTTAGCTCTTAAATCAACTTACAGAAAAGTTGGCACATGGAGTTTAAGCTTCAAGAAATCTCTGCAGCAAATACAAAGCAGTGATAAACACACTAAAACTAAATAAATACTATACAGAGAGGGAGCAATTATACATGTACGTGTATGTATAGAGCAAAAAACACAGTAACTAAACACAGTCATAGAATAGAAAAGAGACAGGCTTTGGGCTGATACCAGAGGCCCTCTAACCTCTGCAGCTAAATTTGAGGGTGCTTATCCATAGCTGAACCTATGGGACCAAAAGTGCAAAGTAGAGGGAGGCTTGCTCTGGAAAGCAAGGATTTGATCAGACTCTCCAATTATTTAATCAACAAATACACAAGTCCCTACTATGTGTCAGGCACTATTCTCATGTTGAGTTTACATTGGAGCCAAGAAAAATCTCTGCTTGCATAGACTGCACATTATAGTGAAAAGAAGCTCATAGGCTAGCTTCAGAACCAGGGTGAGAATTAGAGTAGGAGGAGAATCTCCTGAAGAGAGACGGAGACATTTTATCAGCTGGCCTGGTAAATTACCAAGTAGCAAAGGAGGTGCCCTAAAATACCAGTATTTGAGACTTGAATTTCACCTAGGGATCCCAGGGTTTGAGACAAGCTCAAAACTGTTATAAAGGGATAATAAGGGAGAAGACAGGCATCAACAAAAATAGGCAGCAAAAAATAAATCCCCACCTAAATGATCATGCAAATATAAATTTCAAAACAGTTGAATAATTCTGACTCAAAGGAACACAGTAAAAACAAACAAAAAATATATAAAAGAAATCCCAACAATCAGTACATCAATCTAGTCCAGATAAAATTGATTTTATGGAATAGCTTGACAAGGATTTTAAAAAAATATATCTCTTGAATGCTCAAATGGAAAAGTGTAGGCTTTATTTCCCTTGAAGATTAAAAATTAAAAAATGAAATAAAAGCAAGCAAAAACAAATGAATCAATTAGAATTTTTGTAAGTGAAACATGTAGTCATTGAAATAAAAGCTGAATAGATGAGATAAATACTAGACTAAAATTAGTTTATAGGAGAATCAGTCAGTTTTCCTCCCAGATAGATTGGGAGAAAAACTTACAAGAGTTTTTTAACCTCTGCTGACCTGTATGGTAGTTATTAGCCATAAGGAACTGGCAAGCATTTGAAATATGGCTGGTATTCAATATGCACCAGATTTCAGTGACTTGGCTCACAAAGAAAATGTAAGATAACTCATTAATAATTTTTATGTTATCACACATTGAAATGATAATATTTTGGATATATTGGGTAAAAGAATATTAAAATTAACAGAAGTTTATTTTTACTTTTTAATAAAGCTGCATAAAACTTTATGTATGTGGCTTGCATTATATTTCTGGTGGACAGTGTAGGCCTATATAATATTTACTCTTATGTGAGAGTCCCAGGAAATGACATAGATGGAATGATGGAGAAGAAATATTTGAAGATAAAATTAGTGAAATTTTCATATAACTGAATGTAAAGATATATCGCATCAAAATGGTACATTAAGTATTGTTCAGGATAAAGACATACTTAGAAACTTTACAGTCAAATTGAAGAAACTCAGGTATAAAGAGGAATTTTAAAACTGCTAAACTACACCAGCAGGTTACCTATGAAAATCAGCTGGTCTGATAGTAAACGCTGGAGGCCACAGACAAGAACTAATATATATAAACTGGTGAGCAAAAATAACTGCTAATCTAAAAATGTTGTACCAAACTAAGTGTTCAAGTATAAGGATAAAAGAATATGGGAAAATGTATTTTCAGCTAAACAACATGTAGTTAATCATCCACAAATGCTCACTAAGAGTTGCTGGGGATGTACATAGGCAGAGAGTGGCCACAGGAGGGCACGGGGTATGAGAAATAGCAGTGAGCCTAGAAAATGATAAAATATAGGCAATTTAAACTCTTTTTTTGTTAACCCCTTTTTAAACATTTCAAAGCAGGTATAGTTAAATTGAGTAAAACTAATAAAAGGGGTTGGGCAGGTAGGTATTCAATATATAGTTAGAGTATGGTCACAATAGGAGTATAGAAATACTGATTCATTTATAATCAAGAATATTAATTATGAAATGAGTGGTAACCCTTAAAAGAATGGAAATATAATATACAGTTCCCAAAACAGAAAAGAGAAAAGGATTCCGTGAAAGTGTATCAGTCCAACAGAAACATGAAGTAAAGGAGAAAAAAATATGTAGGAAAAATGGATAGTAAGCAAGAAACAGGAAACAAAATTTTTAAGAAAGAGTCCAAATAGATCAGTAATAACATTGTAAGTAGATTAAACACCCTAATTAAGAAATCAGAAGTTATCAGATAAAAAGAAATACAACATATGAGGTAGGAATTTGTAAGACCCAGGAAATATATAATAAAAAAAAGGAGGAAAATGTGTTTAGAAGAGCACTTACCACATGCTAGGAATTCAGTAAATGTTACTTATCATTTATAATTTTCCCCCAATGATATATGCTTTCATATTACAACTCTTAGGTTCTTTACACCTCAAAGTGTTGAAACAGAGAGAAAATGAAGAGAAATGTGTTAAGAAATAGCAATCTTCTTTTCTGTACAAGGTCAGCATTTACAAAGCGTAGGGGCAAAGATGATTAAGTCACATCTCCGCAGCATCACTGGACTATAATAGCTTCTTTACCCTGGCCTAGAGCTCAGTTTAAATACACACCAAGTGTTTTCCATTGGCCAAGCCAATTGTAATCTGCCACCAGACAAGCAAAATAAGAAAACATGGTACTACCTGCTCTTTGAGATCGTGGTCTGGAGAAGAAATTCTTAACTGGGGAGATGAATCTAAAAGGAGATTCATGTGAGGCTTCAGGAAATCCTTGGGCTTCCTGAAATAATACACAGAAATGTAACTGTATTCATTTTCTCCAGTGTGATGGGGCAGTGACTTTCATCACATTCTAGAGGTATTGACACCCTCCCAGATCCTGGAACCGCCACTCCAGGATCAGCCAGCTAATGTGTCCTGTGGAAGGTGCAAGAGGAAACAGGCAAGCTTTCACATTTTTTAATTTTCTCTGCGTATAATTTAACTTAGGAAATTAGATTTCTCATTTTACAGTAGTTTTCATCCGAAAGACCTCCACCCCAAACCCCAACCTCTGACTCCAGAGATAAAGCAGCCTTGACATTATTTAACTTGTAAGGTTTAACATTCCTGACAACCATTTTTCAAATTGACTTCTGTGGCCCATTCTGAATTGTACTTGTAAATTAGTAAGGGTGGTTGAGTGATAAAAAGAAACTTTCAGATAATCACCAGCTTTATTTTTGCCAAAAAATTTCCTGTACTTTTCTTGTTTTTTTCTTTTTTTTATGAGACCTTAAAATAGATTTTTAAAATAAGGTATTTGGATTTCATTTCCATCTACTGCAGTGAGGGTGCCAACGACCTGGGGAAAGAGACCTGGAACCTTGTAAATGGCTCAAGGAATGTAAACACTAAGTAATTTCCTATTTTCTAGCACTGCAGCTCCTTTTATCAACTTGCTTTCAGCCTTATGACAAATGTAAACATAGGTGTAAATAAATAACATAAAATACTTCACGTCTTTTGTTCTCATAAGCTTATTTTCTCAGGCAAAATCAGGATGAGAATTCACATAAAAACAAATATGTAATGTTTCCTTAGAATTTTACTCCATTATTTTTTATGCAATATGATATGTTGTTCCTTTTATCATAAACCAAAACCTTAATTTAAGGAGGTCCTTTGCTATTTAGTAACCAAGCCACCCTAGATACAACTATGAGATCAGCCCACCCTATTGAGTTTTACTTTAGGTAATATTTTTATGTTTTAGAGTATAATACATTTTATTGCAAGCAGAGTATCTTCTAGTGAGGACTTTTAGAATAGCCTCCTGAATTTCAAATCTCAGCTCTCCTGCTAATCATAATGAAAGTGACCATGGGCAATTTACTTAATTTTCTAAGCCTTAATTTTCTAATCTCTAAAGTGGGTGGTGACATCACCATCATTATCTCATCATCATAATATATAAGGTCATTGTGAGGACAAAATGAGGTAATGCATGTATTTGGTTTAACACAGCCACTGGTCCATTTTCAAGAAAGGAATAATTAATAAAAGAAATGTTTCCTCTTAAATATCCAAGTATCACCAGTCCTTTTTCCCATTTTAGGGTAGCAAATGTAATACTTTATCAGTTTCTTTTTCTAAAAAATTTCTGATTATTCCTGAATAATGTATTCTTGATTCTATAAAGCTGTCAGAATGAGCCATCTATCTTCAATTACATACAAACTAGGAAAGAATCTCATAAGCAAATTATTGAGTGAACAGAGCCAGACACAGAAGAAAGATTCCACACAATCTGATTCCATTTATCCCTTAGACAAGGCAGTTTGGAAGGGTCTGGAACGGAGTAGAAGAGGACCTTCTGGGTGCTGGGAATGTTTTGTTTCTTGAGCTGGGTGCTCCTTAGACACGTGTGTTTAGTTTGTGAAAATTTATCAAGCTGAACATGTATGATCAATACGCATTTATATTTAGATTTACTTGCTAAAAAATGTTGAAACAGAGCTGCTGTCTTCTAAAAACACCAACCCATTGAGGTGTTACTTGTCCCATCTCTTGACCATCCATCTGATGCCTGTGCTCATCCTTGGCTGGTTTCTTCTTACCTTCTGAACTTGCCCGTCTCCCTGTTCTACCTTGTCCTGCAGGTGGATTCAGATTTCTCCCTTTAGTCACAAAGCATAGAGGAGAATAGACTTTAGTAAAGTTTCCTCACACCATGGCAATAACAGAGAATAATTAAATCACATGCAGAAAGTTCCTTGGAGATAGGCAGGAGGTCCCTGTGGCTTCAGCCCTCTGCACAGGCTCATAGATGGCTTTCTGTGTGGCCTGTGGAGTGGCATTGTGTCGTAGAGCCCAGATGCCCTCCTTTCCTGTGATGGCAGCTGTGTGTCTGACAGTGTTCTCTCCCCTCTAGCCAGGATTCTGGGTCCCCAACCTTCTCTAGGGCTTGGAGAGAGGGTTTATTCCTCCCTCCAAAGTCAGTGTAACCCACACCAATGGAAACCCCCTCTTCTATAAGATGGGAACACAATAATAAAAGTGCAAATATTCATGGCCTTTCCCTTGTCATGTAGTGAATGGAGATAAGACCCACATCCAAATTCAAAGAGGCAGAATGAAGCCACATACTTGGGGAGCTATCTGGAGGAGAAAAGAGAAGGGAGGGAGGGAAAGAGGGAGAATTGACCTACCTTTGCAGCTGGGAGGTGGAGTCTGAGAGGAAGGGGAGCCCGTGTGTCTGGACCCCACAGGAGAAAGGGCAGATTATGGAACTACTGTGAAGTGTGGTGCTTTGGGGAAAGATCTGGATAATGATTATTATTAGGGAATTTGCCTTGTGTGGTGAATGAACTTTCCCTGCCACCTTTTAAAAACATTTTCAGTTAAGCACTACCAGACCTTGAGAGAAAAAATGTGAGTCTTTTTCATTCCTTCATGATACGAGGACTGGTATTAAGAGAGGACAAGATGGTCCAATTTTATGAGATTAGGTTACACATATCAATATATAAAGATATATAGCAGTTTTCCAGAATTTGTCATTTAGGATAGATTTTTTACTTTATTGTTGTATAACCAAACAATCAATTCAAGGGCATGTTCCTGCCTGCCCCCTCTCCCCACTATGCTAAGAACAAAGGTACAAAACCCTGAACCATATTTAAAAGCGCTAAAGATGGAGTTTTCTAACTAGTTTTTCATCCCAGACATTAAAAATCCCTGGGACAATTTTCTTATGAAATTCAAGGCCAAAACACTTGGACTTCCTTTCCTTCAGAATTTATTATGGTAATAATCATAATTGACAATTATATAGCATTCTGTGGCATGCACTGTATTAAGAACTTTACACAGTTCTTTTATTTAATATTCACGACAAGCCTATAAAGTGGATTCTCTTATAACTCATCTCTATTTTACTGAAGAAGAAATTGATGCACAGAGAAGTTAAGTGATTTACTCAAGGTCACACAGCTGGTAGGTGGTAAAACTCAGATTCCAATTCAGGCAACTGGCCTGCTCCAGGATATTTGTTTTTAATTACCATGTTGTATTATTTTTTAAAATACCATTTTGTCAATCTCTTGCCCAGGGTAGATAATGATAATAATAAGTCAAAAGGGAAGTAGAACTGAGTTTTCATGTGTGGTGTGTAGATCAAGGCATGCAGAGATAGTAAAAGATTTATCTTTCCAAAATGGTCTTGTTGTATTTTGTATTTCCTTGTCCAAGTGCACTTTAGAATTAGCTTGTCAAATTCCACAAGAAAATGCTTTCGAGATTTTGATTGGAGTTGTACTAAATGTGTATCTGATTTGGAAAGAACTGAAATCTTAGAATACTGAGACTGCTCATAGGATCATGAAATATTTTTTCATTTTATTTTCCTTTTATACTAGCCAGCAAATTTGTATGTTCTTCATCTAAGTTGTATACATTTCTGTTAGTTATTTCTAGTTTTATTTTCTGTGTGTTGCTGCTGTGAATTGACTTCTGTTATAAATCCTATTCTTCGTATACAAAAGAGTCAGTAAATTCTGTGTATTTATTTTGCAAATGGACACCTTACGGATATATCTTATTAATTCTAAACAGTTGGGGGGAAGATTCATATTCATCACTTATCACATTGCCTGACTCATTGTAAGTACATCGTAAATGTCATTTCCTGTTATTTTTATTGACAACAGATTCAACTTATTGTTTTATATGTGATTTTGCATCTGTATCCATAAATGAGATTGTTTTATAGAATTTTTGCTTTAGTTTTGCATTTTGAATATCTATTGTTAATGGTCTTTAAGAATAAAATGGTATTTTTACTATCCCCCTCCCTTGAAAGTAAGGAACTTAGTGGTCTTTACCTAAATTCCATGTCAGACTCCCCCTCTGTCCTCCCAGTTTTGTATTCTTGAGGTTTCAAGTCTAGATGGTTGTTAAAGTGAAATGTGTAAGCATTATGAGCTATCAGCTGGTGATCAGAAGTCAAGGAGGGTGGTGGGATCTTGTGACCCAGCATGCCCCCACTTCCTGCTGCATTCCCCATTCTCATCTCCTTAGTGTCTTGACCCCTGTGTGGCCTTATGAGTATCTGAGATGATGAGAAATGTTTTCTCAGTTATGAGCCAGGAATATCCCTATAAACCAGCAACAGGGAATCCTGGACTAGGCTCAGAAAGGGATGCAGCATGGAAAGAGCTTGACCCACAGAACTGGTGGGCCCTGGTGTCAAGAATGATGGACAGCAACCTGGAATATTTGCACCAGACTTCCCTGTAAGCCACCACGAGGCTGAATGAGTTCTTCCTGCCCCTCAGAGTATGGAAAGACCAAGAGCATCCTGTGTAGGGACCTCTTACACAATCCCTGGCAGGGAGGGAGAGACAGGCCACTTGCCACCATTTCCAGAACTGTGGTCCTATCGTCCTACAGGTCCCAGTGAAAGAAAACAGGATGACAGAAGTCCATTTAAGGTGCCCTAAAAATGAGAAAGAAAACAGAATGAACACAGCACCTAGCCAGCACTGCTAGCAGAGATAGATGGCAAACTGAATAAAAATAATAAAAAGTACATACGTGAAGAATATCTGGCTAGAACTTAAACTATGTTTTTTCTGAGGTTAATAATTCAGGCAAGAATTGAAAAAGAAATAAAAACATAAGTTGTAGGACAAATGGAAAAGCAAAGCATAAAGATAATACTTGCAAGAGATTTGGAGCCTATATCGAATAGATTTTATATGCAAATAATGGTAATCCAGTGGGAGAGAAGGAGCAGAGGAAGGAAAGGCAAAAATTAAATAATAAAATAAAATATTGCCTAACTGAAAAAAAAAACAGAAAGTGCTGGGTTGGTGAGAACAGGTGGCATGACTGGCAAAATTTCTGACATCCCAGGTTAAAGGAGAACCTTATGAAATTTTGCAAAGTTCAGTCAAGTTTCCCCCAAAAAACAGACTCATTGTGCTTCTTCATAGCACTGGGAGGCTGAGGAGAGTGTAATTGTGTCTAGGCTTCAGGGAGAAAAGTACTGTTTTGTACGAAATATGTTATTACTCTACCTAGTCAAGATATCCTTCCTCTGTTTAGAAGAAAGAAAACACTTTTATATAAATATAAATATATATAATATAATAAGCAATTCACATATGATATAAGATGTAAATTACTTGGGTATGAAGAATTCAAAGAATATATCTTAGGTTCCTCTGTGAAGAAAGTATTTAAGAAAAGACCATAAACAACAAACAAAAGAGAAAGCTGTGAGCTGGGAGAGGAAGCTTACTGAAGATCTCATTTCATTGGGGATGTGTGAGGAATAGAGTAAGGAAAAGAAGTGGATGGGCAGCGTGCATAGGTAGGGGAGAGAATAATCTTTTAAGCAAATTAATGGAAGTAGTAGTAAGGCACTCAAAAGCACTGTGGCTTCAGAGGAAAATGGACACATTAGAGGAATTCAAAGGCACAATAGATCTTCCTATATAGCAGGGGAAAGAGTGACAAACCACGTGAATTGTTAACAGCAGTAAATGAGAGAAAGTGAAAAAAAAGTCAGGAAACAGCACTGGAAATACTTAATGAAACAAGTTGAAAGGAGTATGATTAAGAGTATCATTCATGATAGAAAATAGCCCAAATTTTTGCATTAAAATGTAGGGACTTGTAGAAAGGTTTAAAAGCAGGATATTTCTTATTTACATGGAACACACTTAATAAGATGATAATGAAAAGTTGACAATGAAGTGCTGGACAAAATACCTGAAAATGAAAAAGTGGCCAAAAAAAAAAAAGGATCAGCAGTGTTTCTCTCAGTTAAGGTGAATTTTAGTGTTAAGAACTCCAACAGAGTGAAATGTGATATTAAATAGTTATAAAAAGTACAATTTGTGAAACAGTTCTAAAAATCAGAAGCTTATGTACCAAACCACATAACATGTTTTATTAATTATGTTGTTCCACAAATTGATTTTTCTTGCTTTAATTTCAACAAGATGTTTAATTATGTAATTAAAATCAATTTTTGTTATACTAAGAGACAGTTACAAAGTAATTACAGTGAAAGCAAACAAAATTTAAATATTTTCATCAAAAGTAGGATTACATGCAAATATTAAAAATTGAAAAATTAATATATATAAGAGCATTAAAACTTTCCTTTAAAAGTATTTAATTTTATCTATTAAAACTAAAGGACACAGTAATAACATTCTTTAAAGAAAGCTGACATCTTAAAATCAGTTTTTAAAAACTTAATTTCATTCTATTAAATATTTTAATAAAAATAAAATTTTCCATTCTAGTATATACTAGTATTCTGGGAATACCAGGGAAATTATCTTTTAGGCAAGAATAGGCAAGAATTTCTTGCATTCGTAACAACTGAAAGGAAGGGTTTAGGATAAATTAATTTTTTTCCCTTTCCTGGTGTACTAATCCCATTCAAATCCTCTTTGTGCTCTAAAGGAATGAATATTCATCTCTGCAGAACAACCCATAAGCCTTGATGACATTTAAAAAGAGTGACCTTTAGTTTGAGGGATATAGGTTAGGAGATGGGCAGAAGCATTTTCCCTGGGGTCTTCTCCATCTAAGTGACAAGAGTGGATGTTGAGGATGGGCTGTCCATCAGACCCACATGAAGCAACCATGTACTCTTTCAAAAAACATTTGTGTGCATATGTTTTGTTATGTGAAGCGGCCTCCAAATAGTGCTTAGGCTGGGGTCCCTTTTGCCCAGGTCAAAGGCAGCTCTGCTTGTGAAACATCTTGAAATAGTAAACAGTAAATAGATGTTTCATATTAAAATCTATGAAATAGCAACAGCTGTATTCAAAGAAAAATGTGTACCTAAAATGCTGTCATTTAAAAAAAATATGTTGGAAACTGAAAGATGTAAGACTGTTAGAAAAAGCATAAAACCTAAATGTGATTTATGCCCACCAGGAGGTTTAAACGTTTTAACAGTAAGGTATTAATAAAGGGCCACATGGCAAAAAACATTCCAGGAAGTTGCTCAGGCTGAGAATGGGGGTTGGTGGGGATTGATAAGGAATGGGCTGTGCCTATTTGGGAAAAGAAAGAAGTTTTAAACCTGCTGATGAAATTAAGACAAATGTAAGGGAAAGCCATATACGGACATAACTTGCTTGGGCGACATCTGGTTAAGAATGTAAACTGTAGTACTCAGCCAATGAGGAACCAGGGGAGGGGCTCGTGTGCTGGGGAATAAAATACTTGGTGCCAACGGCCTCAGCTGTGCCTGCCCACCACGATCTTGCAAGACTTCCATGAAAGCCTCGCTCCGCTGTTCTCTTTGTCTCCATGTCCACTTACTGAGTTTAGACTAGTGAGTGTATTTCTCACAAGACCAACTCCTTCATGTCCAAATCAAGGGAAGTTGTCTGCTTTGTCTGTTTTGTGCTTGTGTGGTCTTTTGGTCCCAAGTCTGCTCTTGTCCTTTTGAGTTAGTGTATTTTGTTGATTTTTTTCATAGGGCATGACCCAGTTCCCTCCTGGGAGCATAGCCTTTCACAGGAGGAGATTGTGAATCAGTGTTCAGAGATTCACAAACTAGAGCCTGCAAACTGACTCTAGGGATATCTGCGGATCCTCTGACATTGTAAGCAAAAATCTGCATTTATTTTTGATTACACTTTTCTTTTTCTGCACGGAGTATAAGACCCATGGCTTTTATCATATTCTTAAAACCTCTTTGAGGTGAAGTCCTACTGTTAGTATTTTGTATGCATTTTATTGAGATATCCCTTGTTCCAGGCATTTGAAGAACATTATTCCTAGTGTCCAGTGTGGTCATTTGATAACATTCCCCAAAGATTTTCAGTATTGCTTTCTTTTTTTCTTAAAGGTAATTTGCATTAATTTTGTCCAAATTTTGGAATTTTTAGCAAGTCCTTTTCATTGGAAAAAATTTCAATATTGCATGTTATTCTAAGGGGTTATTTGTTGTGACTGTTTTACACATGAATATCCATTCAAAAGAGCTTTTTGAATCAAAGAATACCTATGTACCTAATTTAATTAATGTCTCAGATAACTGACAAAACTTTGTAAAGGTCTTTGCTTTATATATATCAAAGATTAGGTTAAAAGTAGTTTGGCCTCCCCCTACACATTGCCTTAAAAAAAGCTATTTACCAACATTTGTTCTCCATGGTGTTTATATTAGGCAGCTGCATGATAGTTATAAATTTAGCTTTTGCTTTGTGCTAATTTTTTCCATATTTCTGAAATGGAACAATTTCTAAAAGCCTGCACTGCAGGCATGCAAAATAACCTCTTTGGGCCTTTATAAGGAAAATATTCATGCTTTTAAAAAGCAAAGTAGTCTACCTTTTGAAAAATGCATTCTAGAGAACTTAACCTCTAAATATTTCTTTTCTGATGAAAGCTCCCAAATTTCCATTTCCCTTACTTCTCATGTAATTTATCTTTATTCTCATTAAGAGCTTGAGCTTCCTAATCATTGTCTTACTTCACAGTGTATCTTTATTTCATATACAGCACTTCCCTATTTCAACAACGTTCAGTCCAGTAGGCTGATTCCTTTCTCTTAAACATTCAAGATTTCGTGATGAGATCACATATTATTTGTTTCCTTTAAGTCTTGTGCTGTTGATACTCAGTCTTGGACAATTCCTGCTGCTTAATATCTGTGTCTCCTTGCTGCTTCCAAGTATTGCTGAAAGACGTCAGGCAGTGGGCCAATTTATTTGACCACCAATTCACTTAGCGCTAACTCATGTTGGCTCCCCTCTCAATCAGAAACACTTAGGCTCAACTTTAATTTGCCTCCTAGTTTATTCTCCACATGTATAGCTCCATAATTTTCCATTTACCTCCAGCCTCTGACCTAACTCTCTTTACTCTGGAGACAAACTTCTCTGAGTCTTTATTGATTTATCAAGGTAATGTGGTGTGTGCACTCTTCATGTCTTTCCTTTCCACGTCAGATGTTCCCTGCCTCTTCATTGTTTGCTCAGTCTTGCCTCTTATACTTGATAAAGAATTTCATTTCAGCTTACTTCAAGCTTGCTTTCTACTTGGGCACTCAGTACAACCTTTGTCTGCTTCTGTCTGTGCCTTGCAATGTCTGTTATTCCCCTTGCTTAGCGTTTTCAGTATTGTAATTTCCTCAGAATTCTTCCTTGCAGCTGAAAAAAAATTGACACACACAGTGGCCACTCTCAGTGTACTGACATTCTGTGGCACAATTCACATTAATTACTGAATTTGATCATTATGATAACCCTGTGTGGCAAATAATATGATTAGTCCCATTTTCAGGTGGGCAAACTGAGTCTTAGAGAATCTGAATAAATATCAAAAATGGGACTCAAATCCAGGCCTGGAAAACTCCAAAACAAATACTCCTAAGCACCCAGGTCCTATGCTGTCACTCTCCTTTCTTTTAATCATCAAACTCCCTGGGGGAAAAAAAAAATCTACCTTTGGTTTCTTAAATGTCTCATTCTTGGCTCACTGCTTAATCACATTTGTGTGCCTGGCATGTTAACATAGACTTACTTCATTTAACACCCTGCCTTAGCCCAGACTTTTGTGGTGTTTCACATTGTTGTCAATGGGACAATGCCCATGTTGGGTTTCTCTTCTCTCTGGCTGCCTCTGATGCTGAGATCTACTGATGCCACTCCCCCAGCTCCTCTTCCCTTAGGATTTTCTTTTTCTCCTCCCAGATGGTGTGTGCCCAGGGCTCTGCGTTTGGGCTCTGTATGTTATATAATCTGTCCTCTGCATATCTCACCCTCCTCCAAGGTTTCAAATACATCTATAAATCAGCTTCTCCCTATTATAAACAATTATTTAGAGTTTCTCCCAACAGCCAGACCTGAATTTCCCAACTACTTCATGATCATCTCTAAGGACAATCAAAACATCCATAAGCAAGTCATTATTTCTCTGAAACCTTCATCTACTGACCTCCCTTCATCAAAGGCATTGCCATCTACTCACTTGGCTAAGATGGTTTCCCTTTATCCTCTATAATCAACTGGTCACCGAGTCCTATTGATTCTGTTTCAGTGCAGCTCTGCTTTCTTTTTCTCCTTTCCTTTGTCTCCTGTGCGCACCTGATTTCATCACCTGACTGTGAATATCCCCCATCACGATAACCTGAGCATTTGCCTTAGTCATTCCCTTTTCCTGTTCAGTCTTCCCCATGGTAGCTTTGCATGTACAGGCCTTTCTTTAGCACCTAGATCTGATGGACCTTTGCTTATTTATTTAACCCTTAAGTCTACCTCAGTTCACCTTCTTGATTGTAACATTGTCAATTTCCCTTTGTTGCACAATCCTTCCAACACCTGTTTTGTTTATGTGGGCTGTCTCCATCCTCGCCTGTAGGAGAGCACATGATCCAGGCCTAGCCAGTCAGCAAACAGCCATGATGACTGGTTCAGAGACGGGACATAGAGCCTCTCAGCTCTGAGGCCATTCAGACTTGAACTAGAGCATGCATTCTCAGTGTGGTGATATGGCCCCCAAGCGGGTGAAAATTGGTTCTTGGGAGGGTGAGAAAATATTAAATATTACAATGGTTTGTGACCATCTAGAGCTCAACCCAGCTGCTCAATACTACCTATAACAAGTCTTACTGCTTAAGTTTCTGGGGCAGGGGGCAATTTAAAAAAAGAAGAAAAATGTGTTAAAAATTCTCTTTAGGGAAATGATTATGAAAAAGGCTTGAGAACACTGAGCTAGAGTGACTGAGAGAGAGATGCTACTGTTTCCTACAGGACTGGGATCTGAAAAAAATCCAGGTTTGAACTTCTGCAACCCTCTAATGCCACAAAGCAGTAGGGTGTCTGAGAGCAGAGTTAAAAAGAGGGAGTAAACCCAGGGATGAGTGGGTACTAATATATATTGTGTATTACACTCTTCACCTCTGAATACAGCTATTTCTGAAGTGAGAACTAAATTTGGACTCATTAATTATGTAGGCAAATTCCCATTTTTGCTTAAGTCAATTTGGGTTTTTATTTATTTATTTTGATCATTTTCTGGGGTAACAGCCCTTAAGAATATTTTGACTCTGCCCAGCATTTATACATATTTCCCTGCTATGTATCTTTTCTTTCAGTTTTATCATAAATTATATTCATACCTCTTTGCCATAGCTTTTTTTTCATAGCAATGTTTTCTGTATTGTAAACTCCTCTTTAAAAACATGTTAAAAATGACATCCATAATACAGTCTTCAATAAATTTCTCCTATACCATAATATAATAGAACTTTATCCATGTTAATTTTAGTATTTTTCATGTTGTATTTTGTAAAAAACTAATGTGGTTATATCCTAGTGAGATTGTGTGATTTGGAAGTTTTTAAAAAATGAGCAGTTTTATTTGATTTAGTATCTTCAGCTTCTAAAAAAGTGATTTAAAAGTTGACTTACAACTTCACTAGCAGATCACTGTGCATATCTAATTTTTCCTCAGTGTTTCTGAAGATCAGAAGAAAATTGATTTTCAGAACAGTGTTCACACAGATCAAAGAACTAAAACCTAACCCAGCCCATAGGGAAGAGACTCAGAATACCATAAATGGTTAATTAACTGAGTGCCCATATACTTAGGCAGTTTTGCCACATTAAATGAGTGGAGTGTGAGTGGGGAGTGTGAGAACTTCCCGCAGTGTGATGCACAATGGTCGCCGGTACCGCAGAGTGGATAATAATGAGGTTCCAATGTCCCAAGTGATGTCCTCTTGCATAATGCATAAATCGGGCTAATTTGTGTCGGAACTAACTTCCTTCATCAGTCTAAAGGCAAGTTTGCCACTGGAAAAAACTGTATGTGTATGACAGTGCTGCTGAGGACACTGATTTCATAGTTTGATGGGGATCATAATTGTAAAGATTGGCACATTTTGCTGTAGAATCATCTGACCTTCTGAGTCCTTAAAAATACCAGAGTTTTATCATATGATGAGACAGCAAGTCATCAATATTATCTTCTTCTTCTGCAATCTTTTGCATCGCTCAACTGGATTTTTTTCAGCTTTGTTGAGTCATAATTGACATAAACCTTATATAAGTTTATGGTGTACAACATAGTGGTTTTATATATGTATACTGCAAAATGATTACCACAAAGAAGTTACTTACAGCATCTGTTACCTCATACAGTTACACTTTTCTGCATGTGCTAAGAATTAAAAATTTACTTTTCAACCAGATTTAATATTGCAAGTTTATACATGCAAACTATGTAAAAATTCTATAGAGTTTACATCTATATAATTAGGTTTTTTTTTTTGAATTTTTCTCTTTCTCTGTTTTTGCCTTGGTTTGGCTTTAAAACTAAATTTAGCTGAAAGAATGGGGTTAATTGCAGTAATATTTATAACAGTGAAAACCTGAAAATAGAATAAATATTCAAGATTAAATAATGGAGAAAACACATTATAGTATACCACAAAATATAAGCATATGTTATGATTTCAAAGATTTTAGTGATGTGATAGTAATGAGGTTTATTGTGTAAAAACCCTTTATGTGCTGGGCCTTATGCTGTGAACTTTCATGTGATACCTTGTATCATTCTCACAGCTATCCAGGAAAGACAATTTTCTGTCTTAAGAATAGTAAAGTATTAAAGTAGTAAAATGAGCTTCAGAGAAGTTAAGCTACTTGCCTTTGTTTACACAGCAAGTAATCTGTAAAGCCTGGCTATAAATCCAGGAACTTGTCTCTGGAGTTCATCTTTAACTTTCATTCTACACTGTCACCAGAATAGTGACAATGATCACAATCCAATACTGTGAAAACAATATTAATATAGTGTAAAATCCAGAGGATCAGAAGTGTTTATTGGGGTTCTTAGCTCTGCGTGGATCAACACCTATTTCTGTAAAAGTAACTCTGACCACTTCAGGGAGATAGTTTGTTCAGTGATGGGACATCAAGCCTCCATGCCTTTTGTGGAGACTGGTGGTTTTTTGCCTACTTAAATTGGGTCTTGTAATGTCTGTTCCTACTGGGGATGTAAAATTTCATCTTGTTGGCCATTGGTATCCACTTTCTCTTGAATATCCAGACTGGTCCAGAGTGATAATGTACTAAGATGGGCAGTAGAAAGAATGGAAATCTGAAATGTGAAAAGAGTGACATTTAAAAGACTAAAATAGGTTAGTCGATTACAGAGAAGAGAGGGACAATGCACTTTGCAAAAGAGTGACTAACCTTTGAGATTAACCAACAAGAGGAAGTAATTTAAAGTGAGGTTGGTCAAAATAATTGTCGGCTGTCACCATTGACCTTTTGGTTACTTTAAAATATAAGAAAGCTATCTAGGTGCATTTTAGTTTATTCTAGACCTGGTGATGATTTAGCTGGGAGCCTGTCTTTTACATTTAAACTTTACTTATATATTTCAACTTTTGAGTGAAAAATATTTTTGAACTTATATTAATACTCTCTCTATATATAGCCTAGACCAAAATCGTTTGATGTCCTTATTTTCACCTTTAAAAGTGAGAAACTGGGACAAGGTCATGCCCTCTTCAATTCAAGAAGTGTTTTATTTATACTTGCTTCTTCCCTTACTTTGAATGCTTTATTATAGGAAGGATTATCATATGAATAATTAAAGTTTTAAATGTACAGGGCAGAGATAAGTAAATAATTACAAGCAAAAACTCATTTTTATTTAAAGTAAAAGCAGCTGCAGAGGAGAATTTCAGATGGTACTTTCTTAGAGAAGGACAAAGGCCTTCCTCCTTTTCACGTTTTAGTATACTTTCTCAAAATGGTGAATAGCCTGGAGATGAAAATGAGAACTGCTTTCCCTTTTTTGTTTCAAATCCATTAGTAGAATATCTTGGCACCCTGAGAGCTGTACAGTGTGGTTTTCTGGGTTATTTCCTTTCTGGCTGTATTTTAATACAAGTACAGAAAATGGAAAAAAGTATCTTTAGAGCCTCCCATTTTATTGCAAAAGTGATGCAGGGATTACTCAATTTGCAGTTAGAAAGAAATTCCCTAAATTATTAAGCAAACTTTTAAAGTCATTAGTTTGCAATCTGCAGACGGATTTTGGCTGTATTTGTTTTCTCTGTTGCTGAAAGAAAATTGGAGCCTTACGTGAAAAATGGATTGGCCCTACGTTCATATTCTGCAGTGTAATATTTTTGTGAGCCCTTGTTAAAAATCTCTAAAATCCAACGTGGATTCTTTTTGCCACTACTTTGTTTTCTCAGAATGTAAGAAATTCTAATCTCCATCAACTCCAATCTCAGTGCCTCTTCCCTTTACTGCTTCTGTTGGGGCTCCTCACCTTTCTCTCTGTCGCATTTGAACAGTGCCCAGTGAGTGATAATCAGGATTCATTGTCAGACAACTGTTTACCATTTCCAGCACTGTTTCCTTCTTTTTTCACTAGGAATCATCTAATGAAATTCAAGACAATGGAGCCAACTTTCTAAAAAAAAAAAAAAAATCAAGTTGTAGTGTTCTTACAATTTTTTTGTTATAAGAATGTGATTTTCTTTAAATAATTTTTTAGCAAGGGTGGTAAGCTGTGCTGTTAATGTTTAGGAATTTACATGAAGAAAGTATGGAATTTATATAAGGGAAAGAAAAAATTTTTTTCTTGAATCATAAAATTCAATTCAGAGAAATAAGTAATAACCCGAAGTAAAGAAAAAAAATGCAATTTGGAGTAACGTGTTTTCTAGTATAATAACTGTTTCAACATTCTGGTCCCTAAGAGTGTATTTTGTTTGTGTTTAAATAATGTACACTCTTTTGGAAGTTGCAGTAACTCTTATGATCACCAGGGAGCTCTTTAATTACTATTTCAGTGCTTTAAACTACACCACCTCCTGGTCTTTTCTCCTGACCTAAAAGTAAATGGAATTTTCAAGAGACTTAATATATAGTATAGAGTTGGATTATACACTGAGAAAAATCTGATTAAACTAGTCCAAAAAAATTAAGGGTAAGTTTCAATTTTTTTGGCCTTAAAAAGCCTCATTTATCTTTTATAATTTTTCTCTTAGAATCATATGCTGCATTTGGTGATGTTACTAACCTTTCTTGCAAACAAACAGCATTACTTATTTGCATATGTGTCTTATGCATTTGCCTTAGAACTTGTCTGGTTTATATTACCTTAAGGAAGTAAATTCTTTTTTTGAAAAGCAGAGAATAAATTTTAGGTATGTTGAAACTATGGCTTTTAAACAAACAAATAAATCCCTTACCTCATACCTCTAGGTCAACATACACACACACATACCTATTCCACGAGAAGCTGAGAAGTCCATTTGTGTTGTATTTCCCCAAAATACCATGTGTTACATATATGTAGTTGGATGAATGGTACATGCATACAGATATACACAGTATTTAAATGTTCTCCAAGTAATCACATCCTTTCCCATGCCATCAATTCTTATCTCCAGATGGATGGATTTCAGCCTCTTCTATCGTGAAGGTTTCCAAAATCTACATCTTTAGCCCAATTGTGCTCCCAGACTTCAATTCTGTGATAAAAAATTCTTTCTTATTACTTGTTTTACTAAGTTTGATGCCATCATTGTGGCTTTGAAAGCTTTCTGCATTATGATTCCAGTCTGTCTTTACAGACTCGTTTATTCTTTTCTTTCTTCTTCTGCCTGCTTAAATTAAACCGAAACAACTCCCCACCCTGAAGGTGTATTTCTCAGGCAATTAGGTTTTGTCTTCCACTTACTTCTCTGTTCTAGTCTTCAGGGCTCAACTCTCATGTTCAGAAACCTGGAGTCTAATTCTATTGTTTAAGGTTCTAGAGTTTCAGTTTCTTTATATGACCTTCAAAGTAAATCCCCTCCATGGTGCCACCAGTGGAATATCATCTTTACCTCCTTGGAGCTCTAGTGCACATTTATACAGAACCTCTGAAATCACTTCAACAGCATTATAGTCCTTTCTGGGATTGTATTTTTCCCTTATCAAAGTGACGATTCCTTGAAGATGGGGCAGACCTTCTGAAATATAACACCTATCATTTAGCTTGTTATCTTTATGTGTAAACCTGCTCTTCTCTATTCCTGCAAATCCAGTAGTTTTGTATATGGGCGGCTGCTCCTTAATTGGTTCTGAGAGTAGTTATTTAATGGAGCCATAGTTTCCTCTCCACCATCTTAGAAATATTAATAGACAGCAATACAAAAGATGTGAAGACAGAGCAGCCTTTCCAAATAAGAATATCAACTCAATAATATGCCTCTCTCCTGGAGGAACTTTTACAAATAGAGGGTGTTCCAGGTACTGGAACAGGACACCAGGCACCAAAGAAAGAGAACAAAAGGAAAAATGCTTGCCCGGCTTTGTATCTACAGATAAGAGATTTAGAAGGTCACTCCCCAGGAAAGTGGAAAAGGAGACTTCTCTCTGCCACCCCTCTCCAATTCATATACCTGAAGGTTGCTTTATGATTTTTAGGTGCAACACCAAAGACACAATCTATGAGAGAAATAACTGATAAACTGGACTCTTCATTAAAATGGAAAACTTTTGCTCTGTGATGACACTGTTAAGAGAAAGGAAGACAAGGCTCAGTCTGGGAGAAGGTATTTGCAAAAAAAGACATCTGATCCAGGACTGTTACACAAAATATATACAGAACTCCTAAAACTCAACAGTAAGAGCACAAACATATTATTAAAAAATGGACCAAAGACCAAAATAGACAACTCACCAGAGAAGTTACACAGATGACAAGCATATGAAAAACTCTGCATAATGCATCATCCCGGAAATGCAAATTAAAACAACGATGCAATATTACTGTACATCTATAAGAATGGCCAAAATCCAGAACAACGACCCCACCAGATGCTGGTGAGGAGGTGGAACGACAGAAACTCTCATTTATTTTTGGTGGGGACACAATATGGTCCAGGCACTTGGGAAGATAGTTTGACAGTTTCTTACAAAACTAATACATGAGAAGTCAACTCTTGCTGTTTTACGCCACTAAGATTTTGAGGTTGTTTGTTACTTACTGCATGATAACCTGATGTAGTTGTTAAACCCAAGAACTGTTAAGTCGGCTATTCATGCAAAGGTGAATGAAATAAAAGAGAAAAGACAAAAAGACAAAAACTCTAGAGCCTATGAGAGACTCTGAAACAACAACAGAAAGAGCAGAATAATATTCTAGGAGCAGATAAATGATAACAGTTCAGAAAAAAAAGATATACATTTAGAAAGCATCTGCCTTGTGTTTTCAGTTAAACCTAATAAACCTGTTTTTCATGCATAAAGAGATCACAAAGTGATTAAAAAGAAGATTAAAGGAAGCTGCCTAAAATGAAAGCTGAGATTAAAAGAGAGCTGGGTGAGATAAGGAAAAAAATTTGAAGATTAAAGGTGCAAAAGTGAAATGGAAATCTTTATTGGACATAATAACGAGCTAAATTGACATTGTAGATAAAGAGAACTGATACTGTGCTAAAGAGTCGATGCTCTTATGAAAAGAAGTAAGTGAAATACATGAACTAATGATATTACTAAAACAAAGAAGGTTTAAATTTGATGACTGTTGAATTAGATATTAACTGGGAAATAAGAGTGGTGATGATAAATACAACATCTGGTTACTTAAAAATCAAACATGGTTCTTGTATGCCTAATCATATAAAGAGAGAAAATAGGGAATATTAAAAAAGCAATAAGAAAAAATATTTGAACCATAAATATGAAAAACTTTGAAAAGAGAGTATTAGCTGTAGTTGTAAATCTCTTTATAGTAACCATTGTCCAAAAAAAGATAAATTATCAAAATTGGTTATAGAAGTGATAAGCATGATTATATCACTAACCAAGAAGTATATTAAAAATCTGTTGAAGAATTATGTCCATGAGGGTCCTGGCCTCAGATGGATTTAAAGGTTGTTTCAAAATTTCTGGCACATAGAAATATCTCCAGTGCACTTTCCAATGTTCACACAGCACTGAAATTAACATCAGAAAACAAATAAAAAGTAAAAATGTGCATCACTGTCAGCCAAAATATATATATATATTCAAGAATCTTAAGTAAAATGAAGATAATTTGAATTTAACAATATAAAGCATGAATAAAAAGAATTTGACTTTTAAAATATATCTCTTAAATCACAAACTATAATGTTTTTGTTACATTCAAAACACATTTCTGATAAAAAGTCATACTTAGTAGGAAAATTCAAGATAGGGACATTCATCTGAGAAGGAGACAGAACAAGCTGCTCTCAGCATTTTTATTGAAAATTATACTGGAAGAAAGATCCATGCAACATAAAGGAGTTAGAAATCAGTGGCAAAAAATCTGGAGAGGAGGAAACACAATTATTGAGGTCTGTATGGTTTGTACATTAAATCCATCAACTTATTTGCAACATTAAAAGACAGGATCAATGCTTTTACTTTAATTACAGAAATACAGCTTCGTAGGCAAACTGTAAACTCTCCTGGGAAAGAAAACCTAAAAATAACTGTATGGACTATGTTTTAAAAATGCCTTTAAATGCAGAGATGAGCTGATAAAAGTCAAAGAAATTCATCATAAGCTAAAAAGGAGTAAGTCAAGACAAGTGAACAATCTGTAGAGCTGTTAGCTCATCCCTGGCAGATAGAATTTTTGCCTTTAATTGGTCATACGTGTATAGGAGACGAGTGGGGCAGGGAGCAAAACCCAGAGCATGTGCAAGGTCAGAAATCCCATTGGTAGTCAGAATAAGCCAGTCTGCTATGGACTGCACAGGTAGCGGCAAAGGAGTCTGGGAAAAGTGGTCTTCACCCTCAGCAACAACACAGGCCACCAACAGTCTTATTAGTACTTAGAAGGGAATGGATACTGGGGGGAAAATGGCAGTTTCTGGTGTGGGGGCAAATCCTGACAACTATCAGAGAATTAGTATGCACTAATCATGTTCTCTTATCAGAATATAATTAACGTGGTAATGTTAACAAAAAAGATTAACTGTCACCTTTCTCATTTGGAAATTAGAGAAGCAATTAAAATTTTATATCTTTTCATAATTAAAACAAAAATGTTAGGCAACTAAGAAATTGAATGAAAGGTGTAAGGCCTTTATGGAAAAATATTAAAACTATTTGGAAAGATATTAGAAAACATATAATGAATAGAAATAGATCCACATGCAAGGTACAATGTCTAAAAAAGTAAAGGCCTTAATTCCATCCAAATTAATCTACAAATTCATTGTTATCTCAAAATATCAATAAAGATATACTGTCTGAATTAAAAATTTCATTCTGAAGTTTAGTGAAAGAGCAAAGAAGAAAAAAATAGTCCAGACAGTTTGCAAATAGAGAGTGAATATTATCATAAAACTATAGTATTTTTACTGAGGGCAGACCTGAAAATGCTTATAAATTATACATATCACAACAGGGTATTTCAGATCAGTGAATATGAACAGGCTATTCACAGAAGAAGGAAATGAATGGTATATACATAGTTTTGTGTACACAGTTATATAAATAACTACTGTTAATATAAATGCAAATTAAAATCACAATGAAAAGCCAACTTATAGCAATTGGGATAAAAACATTAAAACTGGCAATATTAAGTGTTGGTGAGGATATGGAATAACAGAACCTCTCCCAGATAGCTGATGATAGTGAAAATTTATATAGGAATTTTGGGAATAAATTTGTTGAGATAATAAAATTGAAAATCTGCATCCCTACATTCTGGAAGTGTGGATCAAGTGATAATGCTTAGAAAACTCTCATGCTGTGTGCATAAGGAGGTATGTTGTTTGAAAGTGTAAACATGGAAACAACATAAATGCCAATAAATAACAGAATGAATAAATAATAAATAATATAGTTTGAACTCTGGATAATTAATAACCTATATGCAAATGAAGATGATACCATGTATTACTACAAAAAAGAAGCTCAAAAACATAGAACATAGCAAAGTAAATTGCAGAGCATCCGCGAAGTAGAATAGCCTTTGTATAAGTTTTACAATATACACAACAACAGTATATACTGCTTAATAACATAGTATATGCAGGAGCCTGAAATGATAAACCCTAAATTCATAATAATGGCATCCTCTGAAAGCAAGGGTGAGGAATGAGTTAGAGGATATGACTGTATTTTCTATATGTCACTTCTTAAGTTTGTTGGTAAGTACATAGACTTCTTTTCTTTTTCAATGTCTGAATGTTTTTATTTATTTATTTTTTTTTAGAGGGCATCTCTCATATTTAGTGATCAAATGGTTGTTAACAACAATAAAATTCTGTACAGGAGAGTCAATGCTCAATGCACAATCATTAATCCACCCCAAGCCTAATTTTCGTCAGTCTCCAATCTTCTGAAGAATAATGAACAAGTTCTTATATGGTGAACAAATTCTTACATAGTGAATAAGTTCTTACATGGTGAACAGTACAAGGGCAGTCATCACAGAAACTTTTGGTTTTGATCACGCATTATGAACTATAGACAATCAGTTCAAATATGAATATTTGTTTGACTTTTATACTTGATTTATATGTGGAAACCACATTTCTCCCTTTATTATTATTATTATTATTATTATTATTTTTAATAAAATGCTGAAGTGGTAGGTTGATGTAAGATAAAGGTAGAAACATAGTTTAGTGTTGTAAGAGAGCAAATGGAGATGATCAGGTGTGTGCCTGTAGACTATGTGTTAATCCAAGCTAGACAAGGGCAACAAAACATCCACAAATGCAGAAGATTTCTCTCAGAACAGGGGGGGGGTGAGGTTCTAAGCCTCACCTCTGTTGATCCCCAATTTCTCACCTGATGGCCCCCCTGCGACTGTGCCTGTCTGAGGTTGTTCCTCCCTTGAGGAATCTTACCCGTCTCTGGCTAACCAGTCATCTTCTGGGACCATACAGGGAAATGTAAAGTTGGTAAGTGAGAGAGAAGCCATATTGTTTGAAAAGGTTAGCTTTTTACTTCTTTGCAGATTTATGCCCTGTGGTTTCTATGCCCAGCATTTGTCTTGAGGTATCTTTACCACTTGGAGGAATTACGATACTCAGTAAATTCGAGATGAGGTATGAATTCTATTTAAGGGTTGTAATTAGGAGGGAAGAAGAAAAGTTATAGAAGTAGCAGGCTGAAGAAAACATGGGAAGATTGATTATTTCTTTGACATATCTTCTTGTAGAGTAACTTAAGCATGTATAGGTTTTAGACTACTAATTAAATTGTGCACACATTAACATAATAGGAATACAGTTACATAACCAAAGCAGATCTGTAATTACCAGCTATCTCCAGTGAAACCAAGAAAACCAGTTAGGCATCCTAGGCATTTGTGAAAATTTATCTATGATATGATGGATATTGTCCAACTGTACTTGAACAGTCTGAGAGAAATCAGACAAATTAAAACAACCCATTCCTGGGAACTGTTCACATCCCATATGTTCTTTTAACAGTAGATAGTCTATAGTTGTAAGATTTTGGAGCACTACAACTTGCACTTCTCCTAATTCTTGGTTGAGTTCCAACAGTATAGATCCAGTTAAATTTGTTGTTTTACTGTATGCACAAGCCAGCTTAGATATCTCCTTCATTCCCATAGCAAGTCCAGGAACCGGTGGGATGAATGCAGCTATAGCTGTAGCAGCACCTGGATCTTTGTCGAGGTTTTTTGATGATCATCTTCTGGTATGAGTCTTCCAGAGAGTGCTGATGTTGGAAGTTCTTCTTCATATCATATCTTAGTTCATTTTCTGGGTAGCCAAATTAGGCTTTGTTCCTCTGTATAAACAGAAACAGACCCTTTGCCTGACTTTGATACGCCCTTTATACCATTGTGTAGAACTCCTTGGAGGTCACCACACAGGACCTGCTTTTTTTTTTTTTTAAGAGAAAGGAATATTATCAGAAAAATGTACCTCCATAGCTGATCATCTGATAACCTTTAATTGATCAAAATTAAGGATAGTTAAAGCATGCATTAATCATTGATTTACAGTTAGTTTTATCCTATCAGGGAGTAATCACCCTTTCATTTCTTTTTTTTTGTTATCATTAATCTACACTTACATGAAGAATATTATGTATACTAGGCTCTCCCCTATACCAGGTCCCCCCTATAAACCCCTTTACAGTCACTGTCCATCAGTATAGGAAAATGTTGTAGAATCACTACTTGTCTTCTCTGTGTTGTAAAGCCCTCCCCTCTCTCCCGCCCCCCCATTATGCATGCTAATCTTAATACCCCCTTCTTTTTCCCCCACTTATCCCTCCCTACCCACCCATCCTCCCCAGTCCCTTTCCCTTTGGTACCTGTTTGTCCATTCTTGGGTTCTGTGATTCCACTGCTGTTTTGTTCCTTCAGTTTTTCCTTTATTCTTATACTCCACAGATGAGTGAAATCATTTGGTATTTCTCTTTCTCCACTTGGCTTATTTCACTGAGCATAATACCGTCCAGCTCCATCCATGTTGCTGCAAAAGGTAGGTATTTTCCCTCTTCTTATGGCTGAGTATTATTCCATTGTGTATATGTATCACATCTTCTTTATCCATTCATCTATTGATGGACATTTAGGTTGCTTCCAATTCTTGGCTATTGTAAATAGTGCTGCGATAAACAGAGGGGTGCATCTGTCTTTCTCAAACTTGACTCCTGCGTTCTTAGGGTAAATTCCTAGGAGTGGAATTCCTGGGTCAATTGGTAAGTCTGTTTTGAGCATTTTGATGAACCTCCATACTGCTTTCCACAAAGGTTGAACTAATTTACATTCCCACCAGCAGTGTAGGAGGGTTCCCCTTTCTCCACAGCCTTGCCAACATTTGTTGTTTGTCTTTTGGATGGCAGCCATCCTTACTGGTGTGAGGTGATACCTCATTGTAGTTTTAATTTGCATTTCTCTGATAATTAGCGATGTGGAGGATCTTTTCATGTGTCTGTTGGCCATCTGTATTTCTTTTTTGGAGAACTGTCTGTTCAGTTCCTCTGCCCATTTTTTAATTGGGTTATTTGTTTTTTGTTTGTTGAGGCGTGTGAGCTCTTTATATATTCTGGACGTCAAGCCTTTATCGGATCTGTCATTTTCAAATATATTCTCCCATACTGTAGGGTTCCTTTTTGTTCTATTGATGGTGTCTTTTTCTGTACAGAAGCTTTTCAGCTTAATGTAGTCCCACTTGCTCATTTTTGCTGTTGTTTTCCTTGCCCGGGGAGATATGTTTAAGATGAGGTCACTCATGTTTATGTCTAAGAGGTTTTTGCCTATGTTTTTTTCTAAGAGGTTAATGGTTTCATGACTTACATTCAGGTCTTTGATCCATTTTGAGTTTACTTTTGTATATGGGGTTACACAATGGTCCATTTTCATTCTCCTACATGTAGCTGTCCAGTTTTGCCAGCACCGTCTGTTGAAGAGACTGTCATTTTGCCATTGTATGTCCATGGCTCCTTTATCAAATATTAATTGACCATATATGTCTGGGTTAATGTCTGGATTCTCTACTCTATTCCACTGGTCTGTGGCTCTGTTCTTGTGCCAGTACCAAATTGTCTTGATTACTATGGCTTTGTAGTAGAGCTTGAAGTTAGGGAATGAAATCCCCCCTTCTTTATTCTCCTTTCTCAGGGTTGCTTTGGCTATTCGGGGTCTTTGGTGTTTCCATATGAATTTTTGAATTATTTGTTCCAGTTGATTGAAGAATGTTGCTGTTAGTTTCATAGGGATTGCATCAAATCTGTATATTGCTTTGGGCAGGATGGCCATTTTGACGATATTAATTCTTCCTAGCCACGAGCATGGGATGAGTTTCCATTTGTTAGTGTTCCCTTTAATTTCTCTTAAGAGTGACTTGTAGTTTTCAGAGTATAAGTCTTTCACTTCTTTGGTTAGGTTTATTCCTAGGTATTTTATTATTTTTGATGCAATTGTGAATGGACTTGTTTTTCTGATTACTCTTTCTATTGGTTCATTGGTAGTGTATAGGAAAACCAAAGATTTCTGTGTGTTAATATTGTATCCTGCAAATTTGCTCTATTCCGATATCAGTTCTAGTAGTTTTGGGGTGGAGTCTTTAGGGATTTTTATTTACAGTATCATGTCATTTGCAAATAGTGACAGTTTATCTTCTTCTTTACCAGTCTGGATTCCTTGTATTTCTTTGTTTTGTCTGATTGCCATGGCTAGGACCTCCAGTACTATGTAACAGTTCGGAGAGTGGGCATCCCTGCCTAGTTCCCGATCTCAGAGGAAAAGCTTTCAGCTTCTCGCTGTTCAGTATAATGTTGGCTGTAGGTTTATCATAAATGGCCTTTATTATGTTGAGGTACTTGCCCTCTATTCCCATTTTGCTGAGAGGTTTTATCATGAATGGATGTTGAATTTTGTCAAATGCTTTTTCAGCATCTATGGAGATGAATGTGTGGTTTTTGTGTTTCTTTTTGTTGATGTGGTGGATGATGTTGATGGACTTTCAAATGTTGTACCATCCTTGCATCCCTATGATGAATCCCACTTGGTCATGGTGTACGATCCTTTTGATGTATTTTTGAATTCAGTTTGCTAATATTTTGTTGAGTATTTTTGCATCTACGTTCATCAGGGTTATTGGTCTGTAGTTTTCTTTTTTTGTGGGATCTTTGCCTGGTTTTGGTATTAGGGTGATGTTGGCTTCATAGAATGAGTTTGGGAGTATCCCCTCCTCTTCTATTTTTTGGAAAACTTTAAGGAGAATGGGTATTATGTCTTCCCTGTATGTCTGATAAAATTCTGAGGTGAATCCATCTGGCCCGGGGGTATTGTTCTTTGGTAGTTTTTTGATTACCGCTTCAGTTTCTTTGCTGGTAATTGGTCTGTTTAGATTTTCTGTTTCTTTCTGGGTCAGTCTTGGAAGGTTGTATTTTTCTAGGAAGTTGTCCATTTCTCCTAGGTTTCCCAGCTTGTTAGCATATAGGTTTTCATAGTACTCTCTAATAATCCTTTGTATTTCTATGGGGTCCGTCGTGATTTTTCCTTTCTCATTTCTGATTCTGTTGATTTGTGTTGACTCTCTTTTCCTCTTAATAAGTCTGGCTAGATGCTTATCTATTTTGTTTATTATCTCGAAGAACCAGCTCTTGGTTTCATTGATTTTTGCTATTGTTTTATTCTTCTCAATTTTATTTATTTCTTCTCTGATCTTTATTATGTCCCTCCTTCTGCTGACCTTAGGCCTCATTTGTTCTTCTTTTTCCAATTTCGATAATTGTAACATTAGACCATTCATTTGGGATTGTTCTTCCTTCTTTAAATATGCCTGGATTGCTATATAGTTTCCTTTTAAGTCTGCTTTTGCTGTATCCCACAGTAGTTGGGGCTTTGTGTTGTTGTTTTCGTTTGTTTCCATTTATTGCTGGATCTCCATTTTGATTTGGTCATTGATTCATTGATTATTTAGGAGCATGTTGTTAAGCCTTCATGAGTTTATGAACCTTTTTGCTTTCTTTGTACAGTTTATTTCTAGTTTTATGCCTTTGTGGTCTGAAAAGTTGGTTGGTAGGATTTCAATCTTTTGGAATGTACTCTTTTTGTGGCCTAGTATGTGGTCTATTCTGGAGAATGTTCCATGTGCACTTGAGAAGAATATGTATCCTGTTGCTTTTGGATGTAGAGTTCTGTAGATGTCTATTAGGTCCATCTGTTCTAGTGTGTTGTTCAGTACCTCTGTGTCCTTACTAATTTTCTGTCTGGTGGATCTGTCCTTTGGAGTGAGTGGTGTGTTGAAGTCTCCCACAATGAATGCATTGCATTCTATTTCCTCCTTTAGTTCTGTTAGTATTTGTTTCAGATATGTTGGTGCTCCTGTATTGGGTGCATATATATTTATAATGGTTATATCCTCTTGTTGGACTGAGCCCTTTATCATTATGTAATGTCCTTCTTTATCTTTTGTTACTTTCTTTATTTTGAAGTCTGTTTTGTCTGATACTAGAATTGCAGCACCTGCTTTTTTCTCTGTTGTTTGCATGAAGTATCTTTTTCCATCCCTTGACTTTAAGTGTTTGCATATCTTTGGGTTTGAGGTGAGTCTCTTGTAAGCAGCATATGGATGGATCTTGCTTTTTTATCCATTCTATTACTCTGTGTCTTTTGATTTGTGCCTGCAGTCCATTTACATTTCAGGTAGTTTTTGAAAGTTATGTACTTATTGCCATTGCAGGCTTTATGTTTGTGGTTACCAAAGGTTCAGGGTTAGCTTCTTTACTATCTTACTGTCTAACTTAACCTGCTCGTTGAGCTATTGTAAACACAGTCTGATGATTCTTTATTTCTCTCCCTTGTTATTCCTCCTCCTACCTTCTTCATATGTTGGGTGTTTTTTCTGTGCTCTTTTTAGGAGTGCTCCCATCTAGAGAAGTCCCTGTAAGATGCCCTGTAGAGGTGGTTTGTGGGAGGCAAATTCCCTCAACTTTTGCTTTTCTGGGAATTATTTAATCCCTCCTTCATATTTAAATGATAATCATGCTGGATACAGTAGTCTTGGTTTGAGTCCTTTCTGTTTCATTGCAGTAAGTATATCATGCCATTCTCTTTTGGCCTGTAGGGTTTCTGTTGAGATGTCTGATGATAGCCTGGTGGGTTTTCCTTTGTAGGTAACCTTTTTTTTCTCTCTGGCTGCCTTTAATACTTTGTCCTTGTCTTTGATCTTTGCCATTTTAATTATTATGTGTCTTGGTGTTGCCCTCCTTGGATCCCTTGCCATGGGAGTTCTGTGTACCTCTGTGGTCTGAGAGGCCATTTCCTCCCCTAGTTTGGGGAAGTTTTCAGCAATTGTTTCTTCAAAGACACTACTTTCTATCCCTTTTTCTCTCTCTTCTTCTTCTGGTACCCCTATAATGTGGATATTGTTCTGTTTCATTTGGTCACTCAGCTCTCTCAGAATCTTTCATTCCTGGAGATCCTTTTATGTGTCTCTGCATCAGCTTCTCTGCGTTCCTGTTCTCTGTTTTCTTGTCCATTAATGATCTCTTGCATCTCGTCCATTCTGTTTTGAAGTCCTTCCAGAGCTTGTTGTATTTCTGTACTCTCCTTCCTTAATTCTTGCATATTTGTCTGCAAGTCCATCAGGATGGTTATGACTTTTGTTTTGAATTCTTTTTCAGGAAGACTGATTAAATCTATCTCCCCAGGTTCCTTCTCAGGGGAAGATGTAGCAGATGCCGAAGCTGTCTGGGTTAGTCTTGTCTGGATCATTTTTTTTTTGCCTTTTCATGTTGATAGGTGCTATTGACTGTCATCTGGGGCGGCCAAACTTTCCACTTGCTACTGACCTTTCTTTACTGGGAAAACTGCGACCCCTAGTGGCTTGTGTTGGGTAATTGCATGTGGACTGGGTCTTTGTGTCTTGCCAGGCCGGTATGGAGGAGTCTCCCTTTCTGAGGGTGTGGCCAGCCTTAGGCTGCTTCTCTGCTTTCGCCTTGCCCCGTTGGGGTAATGGACTGGGGGCTGTTTGGCTTTTTACCTCCGTGAGGGGTCTCAGAGCTGTTGCCCAGGGGCTTAGTGTGCTCAGTTTTCCCTGTAATTTCCAACTACTGTACTGTGACCTGTATTGTTTCCGTCCAGCTGTTTTGTCCCTGTCCCTTTACGACTTTCAAAAAGCACTCGCTTTTCTTTGTCACAGGGGCATCAGCTTTGGGACCCACTCACCAGTCCTGTTGCCCTGTTTCCCTAGTATGCAGGACCCCATGCATGCACTGTGTCTGCACTCTTGTGCGGATGGCTGGGGCTCCATGTTCAGCAGTCCTGGGCTCCCTCTCCCTCCCCGCTCTGGTTCCTCTCCTCCCGCAAGGAGCTGGGGGGAGGGGTACTCGGGTCCCACCAGGCCGGTCTTGTATCTTACCCCTCTCACCAGGCGCTGAGCTCTCGCATATGTGGATATAGTCTGACTGTTGTCCTGTGTCTTCTGGTCTCTCTTTTAGGATTAGTTGTATTTGTTGTATTTTAAAAAATATATATGCTTTTGGGAGGAGATTCCCACTGTCCTACTCACGCCACCATATTGGCTCCGCCTCCTGTCTGAATGTTTTTATACCTCAAATAAGTTCATTTCATTGGCGTTCTTATAAAATGCTTTATTTTTGCTGTTTTTCACGTTACAGTTTGTTTCTTGTTACTCATACATATTCATCTATTCTCTGTTCGTAGAATAGTCCTCTGGATGAGACGTACTGTTAGCATTTGAGTTTCTCAAGGCCTTCAGTAAAAAAGTGACCCAGGGTTATTTTGAGAGTGGATGTCTTCAACTTTGCTTTCTTGTTTCTTCTGTTATTGTAACTATATTATAAATTAAAATAGCCATTGAAATAATGTTCTTAAAAGAACAGATAGACATTTCTGCAGAAAACTTGTATAGATGTTCGTCATTTTATTAGCTATTAAAGTCACCATCAGGCACTTTAATTTCCACACAGCCACCTTAATTTCCCCATACCCAGTGAACCCTGAAAGCAATTTGAGAAGAGATGCCAGTTCATTATTGACAGAAGCATATTCTCCTCCTGATACAAGCTCACAACATTTGAATTATGGTGGACGCTGCTCTATGATATGTTTTAATCATAAAAGGGCCTTTTCTCTGCCTACGTCCCCTCTGCCAAACAATGTATTCCTAGAATTATTAAGTGGAATCAAAAGAATGTTGCAATTCTTGTTTTAGAACTGTCTAACATAATACAGTTGGAAGTGCATACATTTGGTAGAAAGATAAAATGAAGAGTCATCAGCCCTACCCAACTATATTTAGAGCCTTTTAAATATACTGAAACAACTTATTTACTGTTTCTCAGAGCCATTTATTGTTTTAATGCTAAGAAAATTGAATGCCCCAAGTGGAAATTTGATTTTTTATCATCTTTTGTTTTGCATTTCTTTCTATTTGAGGCACACCCATTAACACTATACACAGAATTCAGTTTGACAGGCACTAATGTAACACACGAAGGGAAGAAAGGGCTCTGGATGGTCACACCTGCTTCTTATACTCACTCTCCACTTGCTTTTTAAGTCTGTCCACCTTCCCCCCCCACTGCTTGGTGTAAATGACACATTGTCACAGTGACCTTTCAGTCATCAAATCTGATGACCTTTCCTATGTCTTTATTGTCTTTGACTACTATGTGTCTTTTTGAAATTCTTAACAACTTTTTAAAAAATTCTACTTTAATAGCTTCCATTTTCCTTACATTTAATTATTTGACTTAATTTTTAAAACACAGGAAAAAGTATATGCCTATTTTAATAAAATCAAGTGATGGAGCCCCATGAGAGAAGAAGCTCAGAAAAATCCCCCTTTTCAATCCTATCCTGTGCCCTCCACCCATCCCAAAAGTGATCAGAGTTCATAGGCTGGTAACTGTCACTACTCAATTTTCTCTGTGCTCAGAACTATCGAAACATTTATAAATGCACAGATTATTTTTTGGTTTTGTTTCACTATCTACAAATACTGGACAAAAATATACATGTTTAAACATGCTTTTGAAGTATAATCCTGTCATGTGCTTCTAGATCAACACAGTTGTGCCATTCATTTTTATATATATATACACATATTTGTAAACATTTCTGTATTATGAAGGAAAATGCATTCTCCCTTGTGTGTTTACTTTAGCTGTTATACTGTTTCAAAGAAGAGAGAGAGGGAGGGGAACGTGAGGTCACCCAGGCCCCCATTCCTCTTGACAATTACTAGTTCATAGGCCAGTATTGCCCAGATAAGGGTTTCTGCTCCTGGCTATGCCCTTTGTAGAGCTCTCCTCCAGCTGTGTCCCTACATCTTTGAGGTATGAAGTTTTCAGATCAAGAAGTTTGCCCTTTTACAGCCCACGTCTGCTCCTCTAAACTTTGCTCTGGGTAGGCAGGATTCTGGAACCCCTACAGGGTCTGTGTGAGCCTCTGCCCCAGGTTGTCCCCCAAAGGCATACTGTGCCAGAGATCTTGCCAACATAGATTTTTTTCAGATGAAGGGAAGGGTGGGGAGGTGAGTGGATGGTGGGATATGTTATCTGGAGGGCTATCTAGACATAGGTATGGTAGGTCCTACTGGAGGGAGCTGGGGCTGAGGACAAAGGTGAATGGGCCCAGTCTGGGATCCAGGGACTGGAAACCAGTTGGTTCCCTTATGCTACCATATTCTACTTTGAAGGCCTGAGAAATGCAAGAATTCTACATTTGAACCTGGCCCTTCAGTTCCTTAGGAGATTTATCAAGACAGAATACAATATGTGTCAATAGTGTACTAATTTGATATATAATAGAAATACAACCTACAACATAAATAGAGGATATGAGGGCCTCAGTGAATATTTGCTCTCAGGCCCTGCAAGGGTGAGGGTGGGACTGTCATTGCTTCTAGTGTAGAATGGTTACTTTGGACACCCTCAATGAACCATGCATCCTGGTACTTACATTGGTATACTGTCTTCTCTTCTCAAGTCTGGGCTGGCCCCCTGGCTTGCTTTCTTCAATGGAGCAGAGAAGTGGCACTTGGAAGAAGCTGGCCACCATGCGTGAGACCACTCAAGCTACTCATGTGGAGAGGCCCTGTGGAGGTGCCTGTGGCCCCCATGGAGGTGCACTCCCTCTGAGAAGGAACTTTATTTATATCAGCAGGGAATGCAGTAAGCAGAGAGCTGCTAGCAGAAGCTCCATCAGGCTCTGCTCAGAGTTCAATCTGAGGCTGTGCTTTCCTCTGTCAGCCCCCGGGCAATGAATGAACAGAGTGGGATGTCAGGGTCTGGCCATCATGACAGTCTTTGCTGCAGAGCCCCACTTTGGGCTCACTGAGGCTGGACTTGATCAGCATTGAAGTCCAAAGCTCTCCCTGCCTCCTCCCATTTTTAAGAGTCAAATCTGCATCATGGTCTGAAGCCACTCTGTGCAACTGGGCCTTCTGCTTTTATCTTTCATAGGCATTACCTCACCCTTACCCAAAAAACTGCTTGCAATCCTAACTTCATCTCAAAATCTTCCTCCCAGATGGCACAACTGACACAGAAACTGAGACACCAGCCAGCAGCAAGAACCTATGACTCAGGCCGGTGACGCTCACAGAGTCACTCCTGCCAACCCCCAGCCATTCAAACCACTCCAACTAATGCCACACAGAGCAATGACAAGCCATCTCTGTCAAGCCCTGCCCAAATGGCAGAATCCTGGATGAATAATAAACACAGTGGTTTGAGAATTGTAAGCCTCAGGAGTAGTTTGTAGCAATAGATAACTGAAACAGAAACTGCCACCCAGAGCTGGTGACATCACAACAAAAGCCTTGAACACATAGCAGTGGCTTGATTTGTTCACCTTCAGTGTTGAATAGTTGCATACATGGTATGTGGCCTCCCAATTGTACTGGTTCCCCAGGCCTGCTATCGTAGAGCTGGGCCTGACATTGTTTCCTGTGAAATTTGGCTATTTCTGTTCTTCTCCTTTGCCTTGAATATTCTTATGCACTGTTTACTGTTTCTTTTTCCATTCTAAATGAAAGTCTCCTTCAAAGACTAGCTTTTGTACCCCTTGATTAGAAACACCATGGGGAGGGCCATGGGGCAGGGATGGCAGCTTCCTCCGATCACATCTTCCAAAGCTGTGGCTTTAAGTTGCTGAGAGGGCTATGGGAGATGTCTGATGAAAAATTGTTGAATATAAGCCTGAAACATCAGAGGTCAGACTGTGTGATGAGCACAGAAAGTAATCAAAAAAGGTGGTGCATCTTTTTTTATGTTCATGTTTTTCTACTAATCAAAGGTTCAGGTCCACCCCTTCACCTGGTCCAGCCTTGGGCTTGTCCTGCTCGTGACAGAGGCTTCTTTCATTAAGTGTAAGTGCTCTCCTGACTCTTCTTACTGTGACTTTCTGGTGATTTGAGCCATACACAATTACATGTCCAATTTTACTCTGCAAATATTTATTTTATTTTATTTTACTTTATTTGGTGTATTTCTCTTAGGGAGCCTTGTCTTGCCTGAGGGGTTCAGCCCCAGGCAAGTTCACTATGGATTCAGTTAGACTGAGAAATGAAAATGGAATGTTCTTGGGGTAAAGGGCTTTATACCTGGCTTTATTCTCACAGTGGCAGACTGAGCAGTAGCATCACGTCCACATTCAGCAGTCTGCAGGTCTATAATCCAGCTGTCTCTGCCTCCATACAGAGCACTGGGCAGAGCTCTTTATATAGTGACTCAGTCAGTAATAGCTCATTGCCTAAGGGTGAGGAAGCATTAGCCTCGCAGCAGGCCAGTTACATCATCAAGTGGTTTAGGGTCAGGTAAGGATCCTGGCCATAGGAACGTCAATGTTCCCCACAGGACAGGAGCCAGATCGCAGCATTTGGGTACATGTGGGGTAGACTCATCATTTTCTCTCCCTAGTGTGTGAACTCCACTTAGTCTACTTGATATCCTATGTGTTTTGCATCTAAATTCAATCTTTTTTCTAGGGTATCAACTTTATTTTGGGCAAGAATTATACTCATAATTTTTGAGAATGTTCTAAGTACTATTTTACTATATAATTTACTCAGCCTCTTAAGGACTGCTAAGTTTAGTTTAGGAATTTGTACAGTTTATTATTCAAATGTAGAGAAAAAATTTATTATCTATGGTGTGTAATTCATAATACATGTTACTGTTATTACCAGCATGATGACTTTAACATTAATAGGGACACTGGAGTTTCCCCACTAATAATAGAAATTAATGAGCTATGAAGAAACATTTTGAGACCAATTATTATCCTATAGTGAAAAATGTATGTGACTCTGGTATAACAACATGGACAGAAATATATAGTTATTCCTCTGGTCCTGTAATTGAAACCAGGTATCTAATTTTCCTAGTCCTTAGTGGAATGCTCCTTTTAAGCACAAAGGGTATCTAATAGTGGTAATAGATTAAAGATTTACTACTTAGTAACTTTATAATTAAAGTCCAAATGCATCAAATTCCTACTAAGTCTTGACATTTTATTTACATATTTTGAATTCTTATAACAATCTAGAATTTTGCATCAATTTCTTTTTTTTTTAGGTTGAGAAAGTATAAGATTAGAGACATTAAATAGCTCATACAATACTTATTTGAACACACAGCTGTTGATTGTCAGCACCAGTGCTCAAATCCTGCTCTCTCTGACACTGAATTTTGCCAGAGTCCAGCTCCAGTGAGTCCAGGAGTCCCTGACAGAGGAACGGCATCGGCAAAAATGAATGAGGGCACAGACACTAGCAAAAGCTGAGCCTGGCCAATAATGAAAAACAGCAGCTTGATTATATATTCTTTGATTACATAAAGTACAGATATTAATCATTTAATTGACACACAGCATGGTTAGATGAGTTTGGAGAATGAGATTAAATCATTTGGCTGGTTTTAGCAGTCAACTTGTTTCTAAGTAAGCTTTGTTCTCAGTTATCGTGGCCAGAAAATCTTACAAAGGTTAGGTAGGTGCCAGACTCTTGGTTTCTTTACAGATGACTATCTGAAGTTCACTATTTTATTGTTTTTATGTGGGGCCCTCATTCTTTCATAGCTATACTCCCATTCTTCATCTCCAGTAGGAAAGAAAGAGGCTCTCTCTAAAAGGACATGATGACCTTTTGGCAGGCAAGGACAAATTTTATGGACTGTGCCTCGGACCCATTTTCAGAAAGACCTACAGTGGAGATTTTTCTGACCTGGAGTTAGGTAATGCCCCGTTTTCATTTGTTTTATAGTTTGCCAGGTTGTTCTCTGGCAGGCTAGCCACAGAATATCATTTGTTCTCTGTACCCACCTGTCATCATTAATCATTGAACATGTTATTTGGAGGCCATGTAGGGGTGGGGGAAAGAACCTCGACCCAGGTAAATTTTCCATATCTTTTTTCCCATAAACCTGGGTCCAATTCCCATGGGGTCTCACTTTCCCATCATCGGGGGTAGTCACGAGGGCAGTAGTGTTTTTTTCCAATTTCCTTTAGGGCCAGTACCTCAAATTTTCAGGGAGAATTGGATATGGCCTCTTCCCTGAAGGGGAAGCTTGAATTGAAACTGAAATAAGCAAATTTATTAGGAGGGACATGTTGAGCAGGGGGGATATTGGGGTTGCTCCTCTGGGAAGGCCGCTGTGCAGTCCCTTCCATTGACTGCCTGATGCAGGCTGGCAGTTCAGACCGGATCCTGACAGAATTTCACGTTTTCTTTTCTTTGATTTATTTTAGACTTGAAGTCTTAAATCAATGTATGCATTTAGCTAGATTTAGCTAGCCACTTAGGATCATGAAAAAAAAAGGAAATATATATATATATGGAATACATATGGAATATATATAGATATATAAATACCTGAATATATATATTTCCTAAGAGAATAAGAAATAGATCCCAGGCACAATTTTTCTATCAGGAGAGATCCTGGTGTAAAAATATGACAAAAATATCAATCCTGGAGGCTCATCAAGGACAGAAATTGTACAGAGGCACTAATTGTATAGTGTGAAGATGTAGGGAAACTAAAATCATATTCACCTGTCCTTAGAGCCACATTTCTAGGGTTTCCTGCCATAATTTTGTTTCTTATACCTACCCAATGGTACTACATAATGTAGCACCAAACTTACCTTTATGATGATCTCAAGGGATTTTGAATATATATATTTCATATTCTCCCTCCAGATACACAGAAGACATAGTAAATTAGGAGAAAATATATCAATAATAACTATTGTGTAGGGAAAGTTAAATTATCAATGTCTGAAGAAAAAAATTCACTGATCCAAAATCAACAGGTGAAGTGAACAAATATGTGAGGAACGATGTTAAACCCTTAGACCGGTGTTCATAAGCTTTAGCGCTCATCAGAATTACCTGAAGCTGATTGCTGGGCCCTACCCCCACGGACTCTGATTCAGTAGTACTGGAGTACAGTCTGGGAATTTTCATTGGCAGAAATGTCCCAGGTGAAGCTGATGTTGAAGTTGATTGTACTGGTCTGAGACCACACTCTCAGAATCACATCCAACATGGGGAAGTGAGCCTGTGAAATAACTGGGTACTATCTTCAGATGGCATTCATTTGGGAGAAGAAAATAATAATGTGTGGCATCAAGTGCATGCATACCACTGAGGTATATATTTCCAGTTTATACTGAGCCTAGATATTACGCTAGGTGTAACCACGAACACTGCCACGATTAGTTGGTAGGATCAACTACTGAGAGGACATAATGGATCAAAGAGCAATCGATTGTATTGGCTCAGGAAAAAAATATCAGGTTTAATTACAGAATGTCCAAACTTTCTAAATTAAAAGGAAGATATGTAATTTATTAAAATCTTATGGAGAGAGAGGAAGACTAAATTAGGAATTCATGGGACTGCTAATTAAGGTGCTCTGAGGGCATAGTTGGAGTTTAATCAAAGGTAGCGAAGGGCTCAATATATTTCTGATATCTGATTGTCCTAACAATGGAGCTTGCTCTCCAAAGTAATGAAATTATAATGACACATGCAATGAAGACCATAATAACCAGGATCCAACTTAAGGGATTTCTGTGGAAGCTTTTCAGAGGGAATTATAATGTACAAAAGATGATAAGAAGGTATTTGAGTTACATATAAAAGAGGAAAGTTTAAAATATGCGTTTTGGAGAGATTCTCAGTACTACTAACTTATTGCTTCTCTGTTCAAATCAATGAAGATAATAAATCATGTTGCTGCACATATACATTATTTAACTCATTGGCATCATGTTGGGGCAGCAGAGTGAAGCAAAACAGGACCTAGGATTGGGAAAATGCCAAAATGCATTCTCTGAGAAATCAGGAACTTGCAAAATTACAGCAGCTGCTACGTAGAATCATCTCTTGATTTTATGTTAGTATAGAATTTGGTCCCAGGGAGTAGTGGAAATAGAGCAGGTAGTTAACAACAATACAGTAAGACAGTGAAGAGGTATAATACTTTTAACTGCAGCAATGAATGATATAAAATTAACATTATTTGCAAATAGTATGTTTAATCGACTAAAATCTCTTGAAATAAAGTTCAGTAGGGTACTAAGTTATAAAAGCTATCTAGGGAAGCTAGATATGTTTGCCTATGGTGGGATATAAAATTATTCCATTTAATAATTTACTATTAAGTTAATAAATACATATGTAAGATTATCAAGAAATGTGTAGGACCCAAATGATTAGAAAACAAACAAAAAAACTCAAAAGGGCAGAAAATAAGTTTTGGTGATTAAATGTGTGCTTGTTTGTGTAACTTTTTTCTCCAAGTCAATGTACATTTTTATCATCATCACAATCCCACCCTTTTCCTGTTGGTACATTTCTGGAAGCAACTGAGCAATTTGTGTGTTTATTTTGATTTGATATTATTTCTCCTTTAGTAATTTATCCAAAGGACATAATTACAAGGACACACAAAAATATACATATCAGGTTAGTAGAAAATCTTGGCAAATCTTGGCAAATCCATGCTATGAAATGCTATGTAACCATTAAAAACTTTCAAAGATTTTAGGATATGAAATGCCTAGAACATATGGTGAAGAGAAGGGAAGTAGATTTCAAAAGAGTACATATGGTATATGCAACATTTTTACTTAGTGTTCTACATGTTGATATTTTCATTTAAGAAAATATCTTAGAAGAATCTTCATTAGTTGAGGTTTAACTAACTTTGCTTCTTTTTAGTTTGATACATCTTTGAAGTCTCTTCTCAAAGCCAATGTAGGTATTAATTATGTTGGAGATGTCATGATTGGTGTATAGGGCTGACCTGAAACTGCAGGAAAGCCTGCTGGTGTCTGCCTGAGGTGAGTAGAGGGACATAGAAAGTATGTGCAGGCCATGTAATTATATCATGTGTGATGGCTGCACCTTTGAAATGTGGTTAAATGAATGCATCTCTAAGGCTCCTGCTGAGTCTAAAACTCTGTAATTCTGTTGCATCCTCTTCCTTACCAGTCCTGCTTGCTCTCTCTGTAGCCTGTGAACAAGGAGAACACTGAAGTGGTACCACATTTCGCTTTACACCTGGTAGCAACTATGTCTGAGCTGGACACACTTTCCTCTCTGAGCATCTGATCAGCTTTTTGCTTCCCGTCTTTCACAATTATGTGGCTGGGATTCCTGTTTCAATTACTTTGCTGAGTATCTCTAGGTTCATAAAATTGTTTTCAAGAGTCTTAGGAAGTAGTTCTAATATTAGGGAGTCATGGTGCGTGGCATAGTTGTGGAGCTGTGGAATGTAATCTCATGGCCAAATAAACGTATCACATTCAGTATGAAAATTTTAAACCAGAGATTGAAGAGATACCTTAAAGAACCTTATTCAAATTTCCAAAAATGGAAGCAACAAATATTCACGTTTTTTTCTTTAAACTAATGAAAGGGGATATTACCACTTTTACAATTAGATGTTTTGCTGATGTGTTACAAATTGTATATTGTGTGAGAAATCATACATATGTTTTAAAAATATTTTCTTTGGATTGTTGAATAGATTGTATTGTGAGCAAAGGAAGGAAAATGAAGGGCTCTCTCTTTTTAATTCACTTTATTTAGATGTTTATCAAATCTAGATGATTATAGATGATCAAGCCACCTGAATTTATGTATAGCTTCTGTTTGCTTGAAGTATAGCTTAGAGTGAGATTCACAGCAAATTCCTTTTCAAGGACTAAGCAGTGGTCTTATAAATATGTATTTTAGGGATGCTCTATCACTTGGATGAGAACAAATTCCTATTAGAAGTTAGTCAGGTCATTTTGGTGGGCACTCAAGGTAGACAAATCTGAAAAATGGTATGTCTCTTAATTCTTCTAAGCCTTGTTGCACTCCTGAAAATTCAGTTGTGTTACTAATAAAATCCCAAATTGCTTGGAACCTCCAATTAACAAATTTTCTACCTCCCTCTATTAAGACAGAGGTAAATTATGAGAAAACTAGCATGTATTTAGGATCACATGTTCTTGTGTACACATACGTATGTGTGAAAATCAACTTTTCAGGACATGTTCTGGATAGTTAATTGGTACCAAATTTCTGTACCTATTACATCCACATTTGCAATGATTCCTGATGTTCACTTTTGTGGCACTGAAGGGGCTCAAATACTTTCAATAAACAAAACAGTCATACAAACAACAAAACTTCATTTATAGTCCACATATTCTTTTGGGGTGTGAGAATCTACCATTAATTAATGTTGATTAAGATGATTGAAACAAAGTGATTATTTCCAGAAAATTCAAGAATTCGAAGAGCTCCCCTTTCTATGACTATTTTTTAAAATCATAATTTTGTATTGCTGATCATCAATTATCTGATCTAATGCTTAAACCCAAAACATGTTTGCCAGATTTTAAATATGTTGATAAATAATGATGCTGAAAGTGCACATTATAAAAAATCATTACATTGAATCACGAGATATTAGAGTAAGCACTACCCATACACCACTGAAGTTTCTTATTTCAAACCTTCCAGTGTGTCTTTGACTGTTTACAAAGAAAGGGAATTTAAGATGAAATGTCTTGGGGGAGCTATTAAGATCTAGTTGATTTGTAGCTGACAAAGGCACCTGAATTTAGGTATAGCTTCTGTTTGCTTAGAGTATGGTTTGGTGTAAGGTTTACAGCAAATTCTTCAAGGATTAAGTAATGATCTTAATAATAAATATATATTTTAGGGGCCACCCTGTCACTGGGATGAGATCAGATTCCCATAGACTGCCAGCCGACTCTTTGCATGAAGGCAAAGCAAAATATCTCTTATCAATTAGAAAAATTCTTCCTACTTCCATCCAATCCCTCACTAGGGGAAACAATGCCATACACACACACACACACACACACACACACACACACACACACACCTATAATATATATATACATATGTATATATAAATATGTATATATATATAGGTGTATATAGATACATGCACACACATAAATATAATGTGTGTGTGTATATATATATATATATATATATATATATATATATATATATATATATAAAACTAAACTTCAACTTACACATGTGTCCAATATTTTCAACCCAATAAACGGAAAATAAATGTTATTTGTGATAGTCAAGTGTCTCTATTTGGAGTTGGATATTGAAGACAGGAATTTTGGAGGGTGAGTCGCATGAGCCTTTTATCACCAAAAACATTGTGGCTTATTCAGAAGCACTGACAAGATAGTCTCTTTGAAGAGATACCTTCCCTAAGGACACTAATCTTTATAACCAGATTGATGATTCAGTTTGTTTACCGGGGAAACACCACCTCTGATCACTGTTGGAAAATTCCTTTCTCTTATCTTTTGAGTTTGTGCAAGGCCAGTTTCCAATGGATTATTCAGCAACATTTACCTCATTATTCAATAACCCTTGAATTCATTCTGTAACTATTCCTCCTCTTTGCTTACTTTACTCTGCATCTTGTTCCTTCCATATTCACTTCATTGTCCTTTTTCTTCCCGTGTGCTCTTTTAATGTAATAAAATATTCTCTTATCTAAAATGTTTTTGGTCTGTCAAAATAGAATCTCTCAGAAAGGATTTTCTTTTTAAAAGTATAGCAGATTCATATTCTTGTCCTGTACTCTGGCATTCTTAAATTATGATTGTGAATTTCCTTGCCTTTCTTTCCACAAGAATGAATGATTCATAGAGCAAGAATGCTGAAGTGGTAAGTAGCTGTGTTTGGAAAGTGTGGTTGGTTTGCATTTGCTTTTTCTTTATTTCACATGTAATGAAGAGGTTTTTCAACTTTAGCTGTGCTTTGAAATGAAAATACGCTGTAGTTTCTAATAGCTCTAGAAGGATCACTCCTCTTTGTGGTCTGCCAAACCATGTAGAAGTGATGCATGAGATGCAAAAATCTGGGGTCATTTAAAAGAGAACATGTTCTGTATTTTCTAAGTGACTCAGTTATGCAGTGCAGAAAATGTAATTTGAGTAGGTAATTATCACAAAATCTAGTAAGTGCAGTGGTGGAGAAACACACAGTACTGGAGAACACAAAGAAGGGCACCCAGCTGAGTCAGGAGAAATCAAGAAGGCTTCCTGGAGGAAGCCTGAATTAAAATATTACACACATTTTAGAGGCACTACTTCTCATTTTCTGCACTTTATATACACTGTTCTTTGGATACATTAAGCCTTGATCTATATTAGGGCCCTCCCCCATGCTTTGAACATTCTCATTCTTCCAACATCTAATGCTAAACCATTCTTTAAGACTCAGCTGAAGTGCTGTGTTTTCAGCAAAAGGTGATCAGAAGCATAAATCTAAAATTTGCCTCCCTGTTATTTCCTCAGAGCACACTGTTTCCTTTGCATCTTCTCCTAAGTAATATCTGTGTTAACATCATTCATACCTTTATATTCCAGAAAATCCTCTATATTCCAAGCTTCATGAGCTGAGAATGCTGATTTTTTCACTGTTGTACTTCTGGCATCTTGTAGGAACATTCACTGCTTTAATTTGATGGTCATTATTTAGTAAATCATGATTACTGTGTGATTATTTTGGCTTTCAGCATGCCTCTCTTCCCCCTGCTTTCTTGATATTGATTAGTTGATTGTTCATGAGCTACTGAGGACCTGTCTGAATGTGCCTGTTGCCTTTCACTATAATTTTCTAGGTTGCAGCTCAAGTCCTAGCCTTCTGGAAAAATATTCCTTCCCTTGGATGAATTGTGTCCAGGGACTCTGCTAGGCTCATAGTCCTAGCAAAGTTAAACTAGTCTAAAAGTCTTAGCAGACTTACAGCTCTTTAACTCTTTGTGCTCAATCCTCTTTCTAGTCATTTTCTCTGCTGGTTCCTTTGGACCCACTGCCCTCCTGCTCTCATACTGCTAGTCTTCTTGCCTTCACAGGCCTTGCTTTTCCCAGCTCTGCCTTCCTTTTAGTTTTTACTTCTTTTTTTGAGAAGGTTTAAAATAGTTTTTGAGTTAAATGTGTTTGGAGTTAAAGAGTTAAATGTGTTGCTTAGAATTCAGATTTTGAGTTGTCTTATGCTTTGTAAGGATAGAAAGAAATAGTCATGAATAAATGCCACATAATGAAATATGACATTATGTTGAAATAATTAGCTGCTTATGTTTTCTATTATTATCAACTGCATCGAATATAAAGTATTAAGTGAACACAAGTGGTTGAGATAACTGATCTCTTGTGATTTCTGATAATTTTATTCATAAATTTTTTTCAGGTACAAAAATTTTAGAACAGAAAAGGAAGTTAAAGCTCACTGAAAACCTTTACTATTTGGTTTCATTCTACATTTCTTGTCCCTGATAGCCTCACAATGACAATGTTTGGTTTCCAAGAGATGGCCACCCATAATCAGCAATGGCAAGTACTCTGGCTTGATCAACAAAAAAGTGGAGATATTTTGTGGCCATTTATGTGACCCATAGTGAAATACATAATGATCAGGAAAATCGCATATTTTTTCCCCACCATTTCCAAAATCTATTTTCCCATTTAATCCATAAAGTTAGAACTATGGTATAAGCAAGGAGTGTACCCTCATCATCCATTTTCAAGTATCAAATTTGTCTTAGCATCTTTCAGTGCCTCACATGAGCTTACATGGCCAAAGCATTGATAGAACTGGCTCTCAATTGTAGGTCTTCTGACTCTTGGTCCAGACCTGTGGCTGTTAAACCCTTCCACTTCTTAATGCGATTACTATGCCAAGAGGGCATGGTTGAAGCACTTCTTGGTGAGATTACTATGCCAAGAGGGCGTGGTCAAAGCATTTACTGAGTGTATGAATAGAAAGAATGGCTATAAATTATAATGCCCAGTGGCAATTAAAGTACACAAATACCGGGGGCATGACTCTTCCTAATTTAAATTCTGATCCCAGAAGTATCAAAATGCATACTATAAATAAAACTGAATTCACTCATAATAAAGAAACAATTTTCATTTTTGTGTCAATGCCCATCATGACTGTCACCATTTAAATTCTTGTAATTCTTCAAAGAAAATGAACATGCAAATTTATTGAAAGTTGCCCACATTGAAGTTTTGCCATGAGTTTTTTGATATCATCAGATGTAAGGCTATGGATTTTATGTCCTTTTTTTTTTTCTTTTTTTAGATAATTATTTTTTATTGAAGGGTAGTTGACACACAGTATTACATTAGTTTCAGGTGTACAACACAGTGATTCAACATTTATATACATGATAATTCTAGGTACCAGCTATCACCATACAAAGTTGTTACAATATTTTGACTATATTCCTTATGCTATATATTACATCCTGGTTACTTACTTATTTTACAATTGGAAGTGTGTACTTTTTTGTGAGGCAACTCTCCTATTTATTGATCAAATGGTTGTTAACAACAATAAAATTCTGTATAGGGGACTCAATGCTCAATGTATAATCATTAATCCATACCAAGCCTAATTTTCGTCAGTCTCCAATCTTCTGAAGCATAACGAACAAGTTCTTACATGGAGAACAAATTCTTACATAGTGAATAAGTAACATGGTGAACAGTACAAGGGCAGTCATCACAGAAACTTTTGGTTTTGATCATGCATTATGAACTATAAACAGTCAGTTCAAATATGAATATTCGTTTGATTTTTATACTTGATTTATATGTGGATACCACATTTCTCTCTTTATTATTATTATTTTTAATAAAATGCTGAAGTGGTAGGTAGATGCGAGATAAAGGTAGAAAACATAGTTTAGTGTTTTAAGAGAGCAGATGTAGATGATCAGGTGTGTGCCTGTAGACTCTGTGTTAATCCAAGCTAGACAAGGGCAATAAAACATGCACTGATACAGCAGATTTCTCTCACAACAGGGGGGGAGAGGTTCTAAGCCTCACCTCTGTTGATCCCCAATTTCTCACCTGATGTCCCCCCTGCGACTGTGCCTGTCTTAGGTTGTTCCTCCCTTGAGGAATCTTACCCGTCTCTGGCTAACCAGTGATCTTCCGGGGCCATACAGGGAAATGTAAAGTTAGTAAGTGAGAGAGAAGCCTTATTATTTGAAAAGGTTAGTTTTTTACTTCTTTGGATATTTATGCCATGTGGCTTCTATGCCCAGCACTTGTCTTGAGGTATCTTTACCACTTGGAAGAGTTGTGATACATGGTAAATTCGATATGAGGCACGAATTCTATTTAGGGGTTGTAATTAGGAAGGAAAAAGAAAAGCTATAGAAGTAGCAGGCGGAAGAAAACATGGGAGGATTGATTATTTCTTTGACATATCTTCTTGTAGAGTAACTTCAGCATGTATAGGTTTTAAACTACTAGTTAAATTGTGCACACACATTAACATAATAGGAGTACAGTTACATAACCAAAGCATACCTATAATTACCAGCCATCTCCAGTGAAACCAAGAAAACCAGTTAGGCACCTTAGGCATTTGTGAAAACTTATCTATGATACGGTGGATATTGTCCAACTGAACTTGAACAGTCTGAGAGAAATCAGACAAATTAAAACAGCCCATTCCTGGGGACTCTTCACATCCCATATGTTCTTTTAACAGTAAATAGTCTGTAGTTGTAAGATTTTGGAGCACTACAATTTGCACTTCTCCTAATTCTTGGTTGAGTTCCAATAGTATAGATCCAGTCAAATTTGTTGTTTTACTGTATGCACAGGCCAGCTTAGATATCTCCTTCTTCATTCCCATGGCAAGTCCAGGAACTGGTGGGATGAGTGCATCTATACCTGTAGCAGCGCATGGATCTTTGTTGGGGTTTTTTGATGACCATCTACTGGCATGAGTCTTCCAGAGAGTGCTGATGTTGGAAGTTCTTTTTCATATCATATCTTAGTTCATTTTCAGGGTAGCCAAATTAGGCTTTGATCCTCTGTATAAACACAGAAAAACCCTTTGCCTACACTTTAATATGCCCTTCATACCATTGTGTAGAACTCATTGGAGGTCACCACACAGGAACTGCTTTTTTTTTTTTATCATTAATCTACATTTACATGATGAATATTATGTTTACTAGGCTCTCCCCTATAACAGGTCCCCCCTATAAACCCCTTTACAGTCACTGTCCATGAGCATAGCAAAGTGTTGTAGAACCACTACTTGTCTTTTCTTGTGTTGTACAGCCCTCCCCTTTCTCCCACCCCCCCATGCATGCTAATCTTAATAGCCCCCTTCTTCTTCTCCCCCCTTATCCGTACCTACACACCCATCCTCCCCAGTCCCTTTCCCTTTGGTACCTGTTAGTCCATTCTTGAGTTCTATGATTCTGCTGCTGTTTTGTTCCCTCAGTTTTTCCTTTGTTCTTATACTCCACAGATGAGTGAAATCATTTGGTATTTCTCTTTCTCTGCTTGGCTTATTTTGTTGAGCATAATACCCTCCAGCTCCATCCATGTTGTTGCAAAAGGTAGGATTTGCCCTTTTCTTATGGCTGAGTAGTATTCCATTCTGTATATGTACCACATCTTCTTTATCCATTCATCAATCAATGGACATTTAGGTTGCTTCCAATTCTTGGCTATTGTAAATAGTGCTGCGATAAACAGAGGGGTGCATCTGTCTTTTTCAAACTGGGCTGCTGCATTCTCAGGGTAAATTCCTAGAAGTGGAATTCCTGGGTCAAATGGTGTGTCTATTTTGAGCATTTTGAGGAACCTCCATACTGCTTTCCACAGTGGTTGAACTAATTTACATTCCCACCAGCAGTGTAGGAGGGTTCCACTTTCTCCACAGCCTCGCCAACATTTGTTATTGTTTGTCTTTTGGATGGCAGCCATCCTTACTGGTGTGAGGTGATACCTCATTGTAGTTTTAATTTGCATTTCTCTGATAATTAGCGATGTGGAGCATCTTTTCATGTGTCTGTTGGCCATCTGTATTTCTTTTTTGGAGAACTGTCTGTTCAATTCCTCTGCCCATTTTTTAATTGGGTTATTTGTTTTTTGTTTGTTGAGTCATGTGAGCTCTTTATATATTCTGCACATCAAGCCTTTATCGCATCTGTCATTATCAAATATATTCTCCCATACTGTAGAGTTCCTTTTTGTTCTATTGATGGTGTCTTTTGCTGTACAGAAGCTTTTCAGCTTAATATAGTCCTACTTGTTCATTTTTGCTGTTGTTTTCCTTGCCCGGGGAGATATGTTCAAGAAGAGGTCACTCATGTTTGTCTAAGAGGTTATTGCCTATGTTTTTTTCTAAGTGTTTTATGGTTTCATGACTTACATTCAGGTCTTTGATCCATTTTGAATTTACTTTTGTGTATGGGGTTAGAAAATGGTCCAGTTTCATTCTCTTACATGTAGCTGTCCAATTTTGCGAGCACCGTCTGTTGAAGAGACTGTCATTTCCCCATTTTAGGTCCATGGCTCCTTTATCAAATATTAATTGACCATGTATGTTTGGGTTAATTTCTGGAGTCCCTAATCTGTTCCACTGGTCTGTGTCTCTGTTCTTGTGCCAGTACCAAATTGTCTTGATTACTATGGCTTTGTAGTAGAGCTTGAAGTTGGGGAGTGAGATCCCCCCTACTTTATTCTTCTTTTTCAGGATTGCTTGGCTATTCAGGGTCTTTGGTGTTTACATATGAATTTTTAAATTATTTGCTCCAGTTCATTGAAGAATGTTGCTGGTAATTTGAGAGGGAATTCATCAAATCTGGATATTGCTTTGGGCAGGATGGCCATTTTGATGATATTAATTCTTCCTAGTCATGAGCATGGGATGAGTTTCCATTTGTTAGTGTCCCCTTTAATTTCTCTTAAGAGGGACTTGTAGTTTTCAGGATGTAGGTCTTTCACTTCTTTGGTTAGGTCAATTCCTAGGTATTTTATTCTTTTGATGCAATTGTGAATGGAATTGTTTTCCTGATTTCTCTTTCTATTGGTTCATTGTTAGTGTATAGGAAAGCCAAAGATTTCTGTGTGTTAATTTTGTATTCCACAACTTTGCTGTATTCCGATATCAGTTCTAGTAGTTTTGGAGTGGAGTCTTTAGGGTTTTTTATGTACAATATGATATCATCTGCAAATAGTGACAGTTTAACTTCTTTTTTACCAATCTGGATTCCTTGTATTTCTTTGTTTTGTCTGATGGCCATGGCTAGGACCTCTAGTACTACGTTAAATAACAGTTGGAAGAGTGGGCGTCCCTGTCTAGTTCCCGATCTCAGAGGAAATGCTTTCAGCTTCTTGCTGTTCAGTATAATGTTGGCTGTGGGTTTATCATATATGGCCTTTATTATGTTGAGGTACTTGCCCTCTATTCCCATTTTGCTGAGAGTTTTTATCATGAATGGATGTTGAATTTTGTCAAACGCTTTTTCAGCATCTATGGAGATGATCATGCGGTTTTTATCTTTCTTTTTGTTGAAGTGGTGGATGATGTTGATGAATTTTCGAATGTTGTACCATCCTTGCATCCCTGGGATGAATCCCACTTGGTCATGGTGTATGATCCTTTTGATATACTGTTGAATTCTCTTTGCTAATATTTTATTGAGTATTTTTGTATCTACATTCATCAGGGATATTGGTCTGTAATTTTCTTTTTTGGTGGGATCTTTGACTGGTTTTGGTATTAGGGTGATGTTGGCTTCATAGAATGAGTTTAGGAGTATTCCCTCCTCTTCTGTTTTTTGGAACACTTAAAGGAGAATAGGTATTATGTCCTCTCTGTGTGTCTGATAAAATTCTGAGGTAAATCTGTCTGGCCCCAGGGTTTTTTTTCTTGGGTAGTTTTTTGATTACCGTTTCAATTTCTTTGCTCGTAATTGGTTTGTTTAACTTTTGTGTTTCTTCCTTGGTCAGTCTGGGAAGGTTGTATTTTTCTAGGAAGTTGTCCATTTCTTCTAGGTTTTCCAGCTTGTTGGCATATAGGTTTTCATAGTAGTCTTTAATAATTCTTTGTATTTCTGTGGAGTCTGTCGTGATTTTTCCATTCTCATTTCTGATGCTGTTGATTTGTGTTGATTCTCTTTTCCTCTTAATAAGTTGGGCTAGAGGCTTATCTATTTTGTTTATTTTCTCAAAGAACCAGCTCTTGGTTTCGTTGATTTTTGCTATTGTTTTATTCTTCTCAATTTTGTTTATTTCTTCTCTGATCTTTATTATGTCCCTCCTTCTGCTGACTTTAGGCCTCATTTGTTCTTCTTTTTCCAGTTTCGATAATTGTGATGTTAGACTATTCTTTTGGGATTGTTCTTCCTTCTTCAAGTGTGCCTGGATTGCTATATACTTTCCTCTTAAGACTGCTTTTGCTGCGTCCCACAGAAGTTGGGGCTTTGTGTTGTTGTTGTCATTTGTTTCTATATATTCCTTGATCTCTATTTTGATTTGTTCATTGATCCATTGATTATTTAGTAGCATGTTGTTAAGCCTCCATGTGTTTGTGAGCCTTTTTGTTTTCTTTGTAGAATTTATTTCTTGTTTTATACCTTTGTGGTCTGAAAAATTGGTTGGTAGAATTTCAATATTTTGGAATTTACTGAGGCTCTTTTTGTGAGCTAGTATGTGGTCTATTCTGGAGAATGTTCCATGTGCACTTGAGAAGAATGTATATCCTGTTGCTTTTGATGTAGAGTTCTATAGATGTCTAATAGGTCCATCTGTTCTAGTGTGTTGTTCAGTGCCTGTGTGTCCTTACTTATTTTCTGCCCGGTGGATCTATCTTTTGGGATGAGTGGTGTGTTGAAGTCTCCTAAAATGAGTGCATTGCAGTCTATTTCCCTCTTTAGTTCTGTTAGTATTTGTTTCCCATATGCTGGTGCTCCTGTGTTGGGTGCATATATATTTAGAATGGTTATATCCTCTTGTTGGACTGAGCCCTTTATCATTATGTAGTGTTCTTCTTTATCTCTTGTTACTTTCTTTGTTTTGAAGTCTATTTTGTCTCATACTAGTACTGCAACCCCTGCTTTCTTCTCGCTGTTGTTTGCCTGAAATATGTTTTTCCATCCCTTGACTTTTAGTCTGTGCATGTCTTTGGGTTTGAGGTGAGTTTCTTGTAAACAGCATATCGATCGGTTTTGCTTTTTTATCCATTCTATTACTCTGTGTCTTTTGATTGGTGCATTAAGTCCATTTACATTTAGGGTGACTATTGAGAGATATGTACTTATTGCCATTTCAGGCTTTAGATTCGTGGTTACCAAAGGTTCAAGGTTAGCCTCTTTAGTATCTTACTGCCTAACTTAGCTCACGTATTGAGCTGTTATATACACTGTCTGTAGATTCTTTTCTTCTCTCCATTCTTACTCCTCCTCCTCCATTCTTCATATGTTGTGTATTTTGTTCTGTGCTCTTTTTAGGAGTGCTCCCATCTAGAGCAGTCCCTGTAAGATGCCCTTTAGAGGTGGTTTGTGGGAAGCAAATTCCCTCAGCTTTTGCTTGTCTGGGAATTGTTTAATCCCACCATCATATTTCAATGATAGTCGTGCTGGATACAGTATCCTTGGTTCAAGGCCCTTCTGTGTTATTGCATTAAATATATCATGCCATTCTCTTCTGGCCTGTAGGGTTTCTGTCGAGAAGTCTGATGTTAGCCTGATGGGTTTTCCTTTATAGGTGACCTTTTTCTCTCTAGCTGCCTTTAAAACTCTTTCCTTGTCCTTGATCCTTGCCATTTTATTTATTATATGTCTTGGTGTTGTCCTCCTTGGATCCTTACTGTTGGGGGTTCTGTGTATTTCTGTGTTCTGTTCAATTATTTCCTCCCCCAGTTTTTGGAAGTTTTCAGCAATTATTTCTTCAAAGAGACTTTCTATCCCTATTCCTCTCTCTTCTTCTTCTGGTACCCCTATAATACAGATATTGTTCCTTTTGGATTGGTCACATAGTTCTCTTAGTGTTGTTTCATTTCTGGAGATCCTTTTATCTCTCTCTATGTCAGCTTCTATACGTTCCTGTTCTCTGGTTTCTATTCCTTCAATGGCCTCTTGCATCTTATCCATTCTGCTTATAAATCCTTCCAGGGTTTGTTTCACTTCTGTGATCTCCTTCCTGACATCTGTGATCTCCCTCTGGACTTCATCCCATTGCTCTTGCATTTTTCTCTGCATCTCATCCCATTGCTCTTGCATTTTTCTCTTCATCTCTGTCAGCATTTTCATGATTTTTATTTTGTATTCTTTTTCAGGAAGACTGGTTAGGTCTGTCTCCTTCTCAGGTGTTGTCTCTGTGATCTTTGTCTGCCTGTAGTTTTGCCTTTTCATGGTGATAGAGATAGTTTGCAGAGCTGGTACGAGTGACAGCTGGAAGAGCTTTCCTTCTTGTTGGTTTGTGGTCTTCCTCTCCTGGGAGAATAGTGACCTCTAGTAGCGTGTGCTGGCCAGCTGTGCACAGACAGGGCTTCTGCTTCCTGCCCGGCTGCTATGTAGTTTATCTCTGCTGTTGCTGTGGGCGTGACCTGGCTCAGGCTGCTGCTCCAAGATGGTAGAGCCCTGTTGGAGGGGGAGCGGCCGGGAAGCTATTTATATCCATAAGGGGCCTCTGTGCTCCCTGCTGCTCAGGGGGTTAGAGGGACCAGAGATCCCCAGATTCCCTGCCTCTGGTCTAAGTGTCCTGCCCTGCCCCTTTAAGACTTCCAAAGAGCACTCTCCAAACCAAAACAACAACAGCAACAACAAAAAATTAAATAAATAATTAAAAAAAAAAAAAGAAACATGCACGATTTTCTTTGTCCTCAGGCGCCAGTCTCAGGCACCTGCTCACTGGTCTTGCTTCCCTGTTTCCCTAGTATTGGGATCCCTGTCCCTTTAAGACTTCCAGAAAGCACTCACCAAAAAAAAAAAAAGAAAGAAAGCCACTCCTGTTTCTTTGTTTTCTGGCGTCAGCCTCAGGCACCCGCTCACCAGTACTGCTGCCCTGTTTCCCTAGTATCCAGGACCCCACGCATGCACTGTGTCTGCGCTCTGGTCCGGATGGCTGGGGCTGGGTGTTCAACAGTCCTGGGCTCTCTCTCCCTCCCTGCTGACTCTTCTCCACCCGCCAGGAGCTTGGGGGAGGCGTGCTCGGGTCCCGCCAGGCCGGGGCTTGTATCTTACCCCCTTTGCGAGGCGCTGGTTTCTTGCAGGTGTGGATGTGGTCTGGATGTTTCCCTGTGTCCTCTGGTCTCTATTTTAGGAAGAGTTGTCTTTGTTATATTTTCATAGATAAATGTGGTTTTGGGAGGAGATTTCTGCTGCTCTACTCATGCCGCCATCTTGGCTCCTCCCCCTTTATGTCCTTTTTTAAAGTTGATAAAAATATCACTATTGCCTTTTCCCAATTCAAAATATTCATGGCTATTAAAGGTGAAATATGATACTTTCTTAGATAAGAATATTAATTTGGCTTTTAATGTTTTGCATTGGAAAGCGAAGTCTATAACCCTACATCTGGTAGAAAGATATTGTGTCTTTCAAACTCAACATAAGTAACTGTATCTTAAAAACACCTCAGTCTTACCTTGTTAAATACAGTGTAAGCCTCAGAAGAACCATTGTACTCTGTAATTACCTTGATTAAAGAAGAATAAAAAAGATTTCATAGCAATCAGAGGGCTCTCAAGCTCTCATGTGTTAACAGCCATTGTCTCCCTGCTTCCAGCAAGCAGGTGGTGGCTGAGTAGGAGACCAGTTATGCCCTACTGGCAGTCGTTGATTAATATCTGTTTCTTTTTAATTCTGCAAAGAACTGATCAAAATTTAATTTGCTAATCAAGTTGCCTTTTGAATAATGCCACAGTAATTATTTAGGAAATTAGAATACAGTGTAAAATGTCCCTCACTGAAAGTATGCTCTCACTAGTATAGAAGCATTTATGTTTACTCTGTGTTCTGCTAGGTATTTAATATAATATTTTCAAGTAATAATATTTCAAGATGTAATATTTTCAAGCAATTGAGAAATGACAGTAGAGTGATAAACAACACAATTGACATACATGGCATATTTGATTTCTAATTTTCAAATTAGTGATAACCATGGCTTAATGGGATTCAGGCTCAGTAAAAGAACCTTTCAATTAGTATGACACATGTTAACTGGGTTTGCTGTATCCCCTGATTTATTTATGTTGTACATACTCCTCTTGTTTCTTTACCCAATAAAATTCAGATATAATTTGTTTCATTGATCTTGGTTTCTATACAATTAAATATTTTCAATTTTCATTATATTTTTAGTAGTTTTGTCATTCTGAAGTCTACTTAAAAAATATTCTTGAAGATTTCAAGTGCATTATCATGGTTTGACTCCCAGCCAGACTTTTCGTTTGTACTCAGTGATTAAATAGAAAAATTATTTTAAATGCATAAAGTTTCATTCATACATATTTTGTTTTCATTTTTTTTTCAAATTTAGTGAAATGAACACATTCGGTGATGTTATTTTCACGTTCAATCAGCCAAACTGTTAGAAAGCCAAAAGAATGTAGCATCTTGATGGCAGTGCACTCTCAGCCAACCTTAGAGAAACAGTTCACACATAAATGAAGTTCAGATAGTGAGCTATTAACAATCATAAGTGGTTTATATGAAGTTGAATTATCCATGCTTCCTTAGGGGCCTATACTGGACATTCTAAAGAGTCTCTATTAAACTTACTGTCTCAATCATTTTTCCAGGCCTGTGGTTTTCTATGAATCATTAATTTGTCCTCCATATAGATTATTATGAGATATTATACTGTTCTCATGGTTATCTGAAAATGAAAAGTTATATCTTGTTCCATAAGGTCCTTTAAGAAGGTGGGAATAAAGTTGTCATGTTTCTGGCAACATAAGCCTGGAGTGTGGCTGGGGTTGGTTGACTTAAGGGTGTGGGGAGAAAGTGGTGGTGGATTTGGGGATTTAGGCTGGGGTCAAATGAAGAGGGGACTAGTAGACCATGATAAGAAATCTGTGGTTTGTTCTAAGGGTAATTTATTTTTCTGTAAGCAATCAAGTTCATTTTTCTTTTTTTTTCCTTAAAATTATTTGCCTGAGTATCTCTTTGAAAAGTTGGAAGGAAAATATTTGCATTAGGAAAGAACTTATAAAAAAGCATGTTTGCATAGAAAGATTGTGTGCAAAATGAATCCAAATTAGTCTTCTCCAAAGTCTTTTTTTTTCTTACCTCTTCCTCTTCTTTCCTTTTCTCTTCTTCCTAGCTTACCCTCCTGTAAAGTAAGTCTGTTATTGCTATCTTCTGACTGTAATAGCCCCCAAGACAATGCCCAGTATATTACAAGTGGCTTTCTAACACTTAATATCAATGAATATGAAGGAATGAATGAACAGATGGCAGCATAGATGGATAGATGGCAGGATCTCTGATTCAAGACAAGGAGTGTCCCAGAAAGTTTTCAGAGTTGGAAGCCAAGGGGAGGTATTTGGCTAAAGATACCAAAGAGTGTTACATTGACAGCACCAAGAATAGAAACTGTCAAGAAGCAGAACAGTAAAGGTTACACCTGGAATTTAACTAATTTAACTAAGGAATGGGTCCAAGGTGAATACAATAAGATGTTTGTGTGATATGGATTCTTGACTTCAGAATCCCAAAGAGCATTTCAAGTTAGAGAAAGAAGAAAAAATATATATATAAGTACATTCAATAAATTTATTTAAAAAGCATTCATTTAAGGTAATTGAAATCTGAGTGAGATTCAATATATACCATATTCAAGAGGTATAACATACTATTTATACAACTCTATCAGTAAAAAACCCCCACAAACAATATAAGTTATTATCACAAATAATGCAGTAATAACCAACAATTTCATGTCATATAGCTTTATAGTGTCCATATACTTCCTTACTATAGCAGTAGATTATTTAAATTTTATTATATCTAGATTGGTATTTATATTATACTGTCATTCACTCTCCATATATAATAATAAAATTTTAAATGAGGACTAGGCACTGTTTTTAATTTAAATGTAGATATATCCAACAGGGAATGAGTTCTCATAAACATTTTCAAGTGTGTTAAGAGGAAGAAAAATTGAGAAAAAAAATTTGTGGTAGATTTGAGCAAAGGAGGATTGAAACAGATAGGCTTCTCAAGATCAAAATGAGGATTGAAATCTATATACAAAAGCCCTGTTGGATAGTTTCAGTTTTTTTTTAAACCCTAAGATACTGTCCTAAAATCCATATCTGTACAAATCCATTTAGGGGATTGAGGAAAACTGTGGATCTGTTCACAAAGTGAAGGTAGAAGGAGTAAGCAACCATTTACATTCTATTTGAGCTGTGAGCCAGTGAGGAGTCCTTTTCCAGTGAAAAGAACAGAATGGTATTAGGCACAAAATAAAAATTAAATATTCTCTCTGTTTTTGCACCTCGTGGATCAGCAGCTTAGTAGAGATGCAGATTCTTAGACTGCACCCCAGACCTTCTGAGCCAGAATCTGCACCTGACCAGGTGCCTGAATGTACCGCGTGCACAGCATGTCTGAGGAGCCCTGCCTCACGCCCTTGCCAAGCGCTAGAACAAGTTGAGGGTGAGTTGTCAGCAAAAAAAAACAGAAGAAGAGACCTGATTTGAGGAAGTGATACAAGTGAGAGCAAGCCAAGATTTGCCACTTAAGGTCCATTTGGATTTGGGGTTAGCATTGAGATTTAGACCAGAAACAGACTTCAAGAATGTGGAAAGATGATTCTACCGCCAAGAGTTTGGAGGTCATATTGATAAGTTCTGGAAGTACAAAAACAGACAAAAAAGTTTGAGTGCCTTTTTTCTTTGAGAACTTGCAGAAGCTGGAAAAATCTCTCCCCTGACATTGTCATTTAATCCCAGTTTCATCTTGCCGTCTAAATCTGCACCTTTTCTTGGAATATCTTTTGTCTCAAATGACCAGCACTCTCCCATCACGCAAAGTGTTCTTGACCTTCCGTGCCCTCTAGAAAGTCATTCCGAAGTCATCAGAGGGAGTCTGAACTTCCTTGGCTAATCCTTGTGCTGACATGGAATTCCTTACAAGACAGGTATTTGTCCCAGGACAGCCCTAATTGCTCAAATTTCTACGACTCTGTCTGCCGTTAGCACCTTACTGCCTTTGCTTCTGTCTCGGGGGGCCTGGTTATCTCCATAGTCGTTAGCCACCAGGGATGTCTCTGATAGTTCACAGGTCGTTCAGACTCTTCATCCTTTGCTCATTTCACATTTCCCTCCTCTGAGTTAGGTAGTAGCTCAGTGCCGAGGACACAGGGCTAAGTGAGCCTCCAGCACAGCTCTTCGGGAGCTGAGAATGATTTAAGCAGACAGATCTCTTATATACTGGCAGTGTATACACATGCATTCCTTTGTTTATTTACTTATATTTATTTTATGATGATAAGGAAATGCTAGGAAAGATGAACTGGCCTTTTTTTTTTCTTGAAAGGCTATAGAGTATGAGAATGAATTTTTATGATAATATATAATATTACTTAGTTCTTGCTTTTTACCAGGCATAATTCTGAGTGATTACCTGCATTAACTGACTTAATCCTCACAACCACTCCAATTCCCCCATTTTCCAGGTGAAGAAAGTGAGGAGACAGAGTTAAGGAGCTGACATAGGCCACAGAGGGGGCAAGTCAAGGAGCTCAGATCGAAGGGAGGGGGTCTGGCTCCAGAGTCCTAAGCTACTAAGATTCATGTTGAAGCACATTGACACCTATAATATAAAGGGCTTCTCAACATCCTTTTGATAGATGACTGTCATATCACTGAATGTAACATTTGCAAGGAAACTTAACAGAAAAAAATAAAGAAACTACATTTATTTCAGTTGCATGATTTTCAAATAGTCTTAGTAAGACTCAGAGGATGAATAGTTCTTTCAGGGAGCTTGGCTGGTTTATGTCATTGCTTAGCTCCTCCAATGGTAACATCAGTGGTACTAATTTTGGAAAACTGGTGTTGCCATTCATGAAGTAGCCACAGTCACCATTTCCTTTACTGTCGTTTCATGTCCCCAAGCTAAATAGTGAAGTTTTGTTAGCTATTATTTAGCACAACCCAAAACTGCAAAATAAATCTACATAACAATTTGTCTCTTGTAGAGTATACTTACACTGTAATTGGAAGAGGAGAAAGGCTATTTGCCTTATTTTGGTTATTGGAATGCCAAGACTTGAGAAAAACAAAATATTAACAAGTCAGGTTTGTTTTTATTTTTTTCCCACTCTACACGGGAATACATTCAGTATTTATACTGTTCCATCAATCCTTTATATTGTCTTTTGTTTCACATAAAATATGAAAAGTATGCTTTGAGTATTTTTTTTACTACTTTAATTACATAGAGCTTAATTGATTTTTAATAATTTAATAGATGAAATCAAAATAGAGCATTTGATTGTATATGCATCATTCTACTCTGGAAGTCATCTAGTGAAAGCAATTAATCATTTACAGAAAATCTTTTTACATGACAAATAAATTAAGGAAAGTGTAATTAAAATTAAAATTATAGTGTTTTAATAAAGTTAAAAGGATTTTTCTTCTTGATCACTCTGTTAATGCTCATCTGGGATTGAGTCCGTATTTTTTGCTAAGAAATATTCATTTAACTATTGCTTCTATTTTCACTGAAACTGTAATGTTTGAAAGTAGAATATTCAAACCTTTTCAAGATAAGAAAATTATAGTTACTGTTACATACACAAGTTACTCTTTACCTTCTTAAAAGCGGGTATCTGAATATGCTATCTTTTAAAATCATGTTCTTTGATAAAATGTGAATAACAATTTGGTTGGAATTAGGAATTAAGAAATCGATTATTTAAATTATGACAAGGAAGAATCTGTGAATTTAAATATACATACATTTCACTTAGAATGGGTTAGACTGTGTGCTGTTTTTCCTAGTTTAATTAATTTGGACATATAGTGGTTACTTCCCATATACTTTTTCCCACAGACGTTTGATGCAAATTCAACCTCCTTTTCCAGTTCTTCCCTAAAGAAAGCCGTAACTTAGCTTAGCTCACTTATATAAGTGTTTGAATAAATAAGTTGACTTCTTTTATGTTCTACAAATTAAAATTCACAAGAGAGTAACCTAAATTTTTTGTGTGTTTTGCTTTATGCAGTGCATGTAAGCTCTAGATGTTTAGAATATTGTGTCAAGGCACTGGGTACTATATTGACTGTCATTATCTATGCTTGGTAGGAAAGTTGGTTTGTTTTGTTTTGCTTATTTTGTGAATGAAATGAAAATGATGGATGACACTGCCTTTCCCAGGAAAGAGAACCTGACTCTAGTTGAGTGTCTGTGCATTATCATATACTCAGGAACATACTTCCTGATAATATTTGAGCAGCCTTATCAAATAATGATAAAGTTGAAAGCAGTGGCCAAGAGGAGGGTTGCTTTGAGACATGAAATATAAATATACATCAAATTGTAGAAGTAATATTTTATAGCCAGAACAGAAAATTTCCATTGCATACTGCTTTCTTGTCCTAATTCTTCAATTTCATCCTTGATTGGCAAGCTTTCCTAAGACAGGGGCTCTTAAAATGACCTGTCTCCTTTCTAATTGTGCTCTCTCAGACTTCTCAGGTACTATTATTAATTAGAAGTATCCTAATAAAGCCTTCAGGCTAATGTAAGATGCCAGTCTGCCAGCCAGTACATGTGAGCAAGAATTCTAACACACATGCTTCTGCTTCTACATGCGGGTTTTGTTTAAGCTCTAGTTTTCTGGGAGTAAAGGAGTTAATTTTACTTCTACATACTAATGAAGAGTAGTGCATGAAGAAGTATTGTGAGCCTGAGTGGAGATGAATATCTTGCTTTTGTTTTTGTTTTCTGCAATGGACACCACTTTGGAGAAGAGAGAATGGTAAGCAAGCAGCATGACTGCTGTGTTTCCAGACCCAGCCCTCTTCCACATAAAAAGAGGCATTGAAATTCATTAAGGACAAGTGCACAAGTATTTTCCCTTAACTGTAGAATTATGAGGGTATCAAATGAATTCAGGGAAACCTCAGCCAGTGTCAGAGACCAGAGCTGTAAGAGTTACTTGAGTGAATCTAAGCTAGCTCACTCATTTTACAGATGGAAAAGTGGAGGCCAAGATGGGTTGCAGTTCCTCTTCTGGATCAGAAGAGACAGCATCTTAAAATCAAAAGAAACAAGCTTTGGAGTTATATAGCATTCAGTTCAAACAATATTGGTTACCTATTACTTATATGATGTCTGGACAAACGGCTTACCCTCTTTGTCACCATATTTCTCCACCTGTAGAAATGGTACCTACTACACACAGGCCTAAACTGAGAAGACGAATGTTAAAACATGTAGTGAAGTGTCTAACGAACAGTAGGCACTGAATCAGTGATGCTCTCCCTTCTCGAAGAGACTGAAGAATGTTGATATTCAAGCCAGTTCTTTTTTTATTGCTCCTTTCATTCATGTCCATAATTCTACCACTCTGTGAGTTTAGACTGCTGACTCACATGCCTGTGTCATAATCCTTCAGTGACAAAAATTGATTTGACAGTGTGTATTGGGTTGATGGCGTCAAGCTCAGCTGAGTTCGTTTTGCTTGCCTCTCTAGGTAACCCACTTTATTCTTCCAGTATGTGGTCACCTTAAAAAGGCCTGGAGAGTTTGAAATGTTTCTACTCTACAAATATTTCTTATTTAGATACAAAAGAGTTCATTTAATCTCATTTGTCAGTAATGTTCATAAAAAGATTTTGTAATTTCATGATGAAAGCTGAAATGTTTTATTCAATGAAAAGTGATTCCAGCACTGGCTTTTTTTTTAATCCTTACATTTTCTTAGCTTAAATATCACCTCTCCAGAGAGGTCTTTGCTAATCATATCTGAGTAGGTTGCCTGGTAATTATCTTTGGCTATAGCTTTGGTGTCATTTCATGGCACCTACACAATTTGTGATTCCCTTTGTCAGGTTTGCTACTTTCACTAGTTAGAGAACTCCATGAGACCTGGGAACAGGTCTGTTTGGCTTATCATTCTATCCCAAGAACCTCGTTCCAATCATGACACATGGAAGGTGTTTAATAAAATAAATGTTGAAAGAAAAAATATTGTCCATTATCTGAGGAGTTTGGAGTAGAAGGTGTCAAGGAAATCCTGTTGCTACTATAGAAAATCCTGATATACTGTAGACTTGGAAGTCTGCTTGCCTTGAAGGAGCTCAGTGTAATTATTTGAATCCTATACACTTACACAGGGATGGAGAGCGGAATTTTAAACACCTGAACATTCATTTTTGATAATGAAACGTTTTGTTTTTTAATTCTAGTGCAATTCATTGGTGGGTACACCTTTATTCATTAGGCCATTCAGCAAATATTCATCAAGCTGACTCTGTGTGCCAAGCACAACATAGATAAGTCTCCGCCAATAGATTTAGAATGCAATGGGGACACCTACATTAACCGAGTAGGCACTTACACAAACTACACATGTTGGTAAGTATAATGAGAAATCAAGTGGAAAACTTAATTTAAATTGTGAGGAGAAGATTCTCTCTAAGGAAGAGGCATTAGGGTCTTCAGTCCGAACAATGTCATCAGCAATTAGCACTCTGCTTTGACTCTGATGGTCATGGGACTCTCACACCCATGCCTTCCTGGGTTTAGATGATCCTTAATCCTTCCCATGTGGATACACATCTGTCACTGACCCACTGTCTTGGGTCCTAGTAAGCATTTAACTCTCCCAGTGGGATTGGTGCCCTGCTGTGAGATCTTCCCTTTAGCCTGGGACCCTGCCAAATTTCCCTTGGCCAATTCTTTATAGAATTGTTTCCTGTGTAGTAGCTGCTGGGTCCATTCCTGTTCTGGATTAATCAATGAGTGCTTTTACTCTACCAGCCTCATGTCACACACTTTCTGGATTTCTGTTGGGACTTAGGCCAAAGTTACCTTACACATGACTTGGATTTTGATCAAAGTCAAATTATTCCAGTGTGTCGTCCTTGTTCTCCATCATGCCCCTCTGGGTTCCATATTTATATATTCACCTAGCTGCTGCTGATGAAATACAACAGCTGAACCAATGTGTATTTCTTAACCATTTTGATCAATTTCTCATCCTCAGTGCTATTGATATTTTATGTCAGATAATCCCTTTTTGTGGGAGCTGTCATGTAGTTATAGGACATTAAGCAGCACCCCTGGCCTATACCCACTAGGTGCCAGTAGCTCCCCCCCTCCAGTTGCAACAACTAAAATTGTGTCCAGACATTGCCAAATGTTCCCTTGGGTTAAAATTTCCCCCATTGAGAAGCAAGTATGCCTTCCAGTAACCAAAGTACTTTTCACATGCTTCTTTTCATGCACTTGTTCAACAAATATTTATTGAGCACCTACTTGGTGTCTAAGTTATTGAAGATACTGAGAATACAACTGTATTCCATCAATACAGACAAATCTTTGCTTTAGAGAGCTCATATTTTCTAGAGGGAAAATATGAAAAAACAAAAAAAGGAATATAATATCAGTCATGAAAAGTACAATAAGTTAAAAGAACAAAGCAAGGAGGCGGAGTACTATTTTAGAGAGAGTTCAAAATAGGCTCTCTGAGGAGCTACCTTTTGAGCAGACACTTGCAGAAGGAAAATTGAGGATTTGGGGAAGATCTTGGGCAAAGTTGTAAAAAGAAGGAAACAAAAAGTGAAAAGCCTCTGAATGGGAACAACCTTGTTGTGGTTGAGAAACATCAAGATGACCAGCACAGCTGAAGTAGAGAGAACAACAACTGGACCGGAGTGGTGGATCCTGGGGGTTCTGAGAAGTCACTGGAGAGCTGTGAGCTGGGGAGTAATGGAATTGGATGTTTCCAATAGGAGATTAGGAAGGGGCATTCTGATTGTTTGGACAGATGGACAATAGTAAGGGAGCCATGAAAGGGACTGAAGAGAAGTATTAGGAAGTTAACCTTCAAGAGGCTACAGGGAGAGAAGGTGGTGGCTGGAACTGGTCTGACAGTGCTGAAGGGGCTGAGATGTTGAATTAAGAGCTGTCAAATGAGGGAAGGCCCAGCTGTGCCCACTGATGGTTGGTATATTGGATATAAGTAAAACAAAGACCCAAGAGTGACTCATAGGCATGAGAACTTAGGTGACAGTTGATGCCATTTTCTGAGATGGGCAACACTGAGAAAGAGCAGACAGGGGTATGGATAAGAGCGCAGTTTTAGATATTTTAAATATGAAATGGCAAAAAATGGGAATGTTGAGTAAGAGCAGTCCATTTTACTTCAATTATCTGTTTTTGTCCTGAAGACAAAATGTATAGGGGTAGTTGGCACAATCATTATTTTGAAATGAGGAAATAAAAACTCAGAAATTTTGAGTGAACCAAGATTTCTACTAAAAAATTCAGACCCCTAAATTGAGACCATGAAGTAGTAACCTGAGTAACAGCTGCCAGATAATTTTGTGATGTTTTTATGTTAAAACTGGAAAACAGAAAGCACTTGCTATTACACTTTGCAGCAAGAAGAAGTACAAGTCAAACTAAAAATGCATGTCTCTAAAGCACTTAACCTTTTTTCCTCTCAATCTCTAGTACTGTTAATATGCAGGATGAAATCATGTAGATAATACCTGAATGACTGGATTTACCACAACATAATTGGGTCACCTTCTTCAATAGACCATTTTTGGGTCCTAGCCTTTTTCTTCCCCAAAGTGAGTTAACTCTGTGCATCACTGGAAGATTTTCCTAAATGTTCCCTTCACAGTTAATTCCTACAGGCCCCAACCTCAAACAATGCAATGATTATTCAAAGAATAGCAGAGGTCTTCTTCAAAACACCTTATTGTATTGCTTCTAAAATGCCAGATTTTCTACTCTGCCTTTACTGGGTATCTAGGGGAAAAAAAGAATAAGAAAGATGAAATATATAATTGAAAAATAATGTATAGAAGATTTTTAACACTAAATAAACCACTATTTGGGAAATGCTTTCAGAATATTTTTTAAATACTTTATATAAAAACACATTAGAATTTTTAAAATTAAATTTATTTAAATTAAAAGCAAAACCTAAAACAAACTTCACCCCATTTTTCCCACATCTTACCCCTTGCCTCTTGCAACCACCAGGCTGTTCTCTATATCTATAAACTTTTTTTCCTATTTATGCTTCAGATTCCACATATAAGTGATCATATGGCATTTGTCTTTGATCTATTACACCTAATATAATGTCCTCAAGATCCTTTCATGTTGTTGCAAATGGCAAGATTTCATTTATTTTTGGCTAAGAAATATGCCATTGTACATATACTATAGTTTCTTTATCCTTTCATTTCTCAGTGGACTGTTAGGTTGTTCCATTATCTTGGCTATTATAAATAATGCTGCAGTGAACATGGGTATGCACTTTATATATCTTTTTGAATTAGTTTTTTTCATTTTCTTCAAATACCCAGAAGTAGAAGTTCTATTAGAACTTAGTAGAAGTAGGTAGTTCTATTTTAAATTTTTTGAGGAACCTCCATACTGTTTTCCATAATGGTTACACTAATTTACATTCCCTCCAACGGTTACCTTTTCTCTTGTATCTTCGTGCTAACATTTGTTATTTCAAGTATCATTGATAACAGCCATTCTAACAGGTGTGAAGTGACAACTCATTTTATTTTTGATTTGAATTTCCCTAATTAATGATGCTGAGCACCTTTCCCTGTGTCTGTTGCCCATCTGCATGTCTTCTTTGGAAAAATGTCTATTCAGGTCCTTTGCCCATTGTTTAATCATATTATTTGTTTTTTGTTTTTTTTTTTTGCTATTAAGTTGTATAGGCTCGTTATATACTTTGGATACTAACCACTTACCAGATAAATGCTTTGCAAATACCTTCTCCCATTCAATAGGTTGTCTTTTAATTCTGTTGATGGCTTTCTTTGCTGTGAAAAAGCTTTTTAGTTTGATGTCATCCCATTTGTTTATTTTTTGCTTTTGTTGCTTTTGCTTTCAGTGGCAGATTAAAAATTCATCACTAAAACCAATATCAAGGAGCTGATCACTTATGTTTTCTTTTAGGAGTTTCTTAGTTTCAGGTATTATGTTCAAGTCTGTAATCCATTTAGAGATAATTTTTCTGTGTAGTATAATATAGTGGTCCAGTCTCATTCGCTTATTCATTTGCATGTGACTATCCAGTTTTGCCAGCACCGCTTATTTAAGAGACTGTATTTTCTCCATTGTATATTCTTTCCTCCTGTTGGAGATTAATTGGCCATATATGTGAGGGTATATTTCTGGGTTTTCTGTTTTGTTTCATTTATCTAGTGTCTTTTTATGAGTCAGTACCATACCATTTGAATTACTATACATTTGTAGTATAGTTTGAAATTAGGAAGTGTGATGATTCCAGCTTTTTCTTTCTCAAGATTGATTTGGCAATTCAGGGTCTTTTGTGGTTCCATACATATTTGGGGATTGTTTGTTCTATTTCTGTGAAAAATGCTATTCAAACTTTGATAGGGATTGCATTGAATCTGTGTATTGCTTTGGGTATTATGGACTTTTTAACATTGTTCTTCCAATCCATGAGTATGAAATATTTTTCTACTTGTATCTTTTTCAATTTCTTTGATTAATGTCTTCTGGTTTTCAATATAGAAATCTTCCACCTCCTTGGTTAAATTTAGTTCTAAGTACTTTATTCTTTATAATACAGTTGTAAATGGGATGTTTCCTTTATTTCTCTCTGTGAAAGTTCATTATTCTGCTAAAGTGTCAATTTACTTATTCTTTTCCAATTTGGAGGTCTTTTATTTCTTTTTCTTATCTGATTGCTGTGGCTAGGAATTCCAGTACTATGTTGAATAAAAGTAGTGAGAGTAGGCATTCTTGTCTGGTTACTGATCTTACGCAAAAAGTTTTCATGTTTTTCCACATTGAGTATGATTTTAGTTGTGGGCTTCATATATCGCCTTTATTATGTTGAGGTATTGATCCCTCTGTACTTTCTTTGTTGAAAATTTTTATCATAAATGGATACCAAATTTTCTCAAATGCTTTTCTGTCTTTATTGACATGATTATGCAATTTTTATCCTTCTTTCTGTTAATGTTCTGTATTTCACATTGACTGATTTGTGCAAATTGAACCATCCTTGCATCCCTAGAAAAATCCCACTTAATCATGTTGTAAAATCCTTTAAATATATTGTTGAATTCAGTTTGCCATTTTTTAAATTAAAGCATCATTTATATACAATCTTATGAAGGTTTCACATGAACAACATTGTGGTTTCAACATTCACCCATATTATCAAGTACTTACCAGCCTGTTGCAGTCACTGTCTATTAGTGTAGTAAGATGCTGTAGAGTCATTACTTGTCTTCTTTGTGCTGTACTGCCTTCCTTGTGAGCTACCTATATTGTAAATGTGAATTATAGTGCCCCTTAATCCTCTTCTCCCTCCCCATGCACCCTTCCCAACACTTCCCCCTTGGTAATCACCAGTCCTTTCTTGGAGTCTGTGAGTCTGGTGCTATTTTTTTCCTTGAGTGCTGCTTTGTTTTTATACTTCACAAATGAATGAAGTCATTTAGTACTTGTCTTTCTCTGCCTGGCTCATTTCACTAAGCATAATACCCTCTAGCTCCATAGAAGATGCTGTAAATGGCAGGATTTCTTTTCTTTTTATGGATGAATAATATTCCATTGTTTTTTATCCATTCATCTGCTGATGGACACTTAGGTTGCTTCCATATCTTGGCTATTATAAATAGTGCTGCAATAAACATAGGGGTACATATGTCTTTTTGAATCAGAGATCTTGTTTTCTTTGAGCAAATTCCTAGGGATGAAATTACTGGATCAAATGGTATTTCTACTTTTTGTTTTATGAGGAACCTCCATATTTCTTTCCATAACCATTGAGCCAATATACATTTCCACCAACAGTGGAGGAGCATTCCCCTTTATTTGCATCCTCATCAGAATTTTTTGTTTCTTGTCTTTTGTATGTTGGCTATCCTAATGGTGTGAGGTGGTATCTCATTGTGGTTTTAATTTGCATTTCTGTGATGATTACGGATGTGGAGCATCTTTTCATGTGCCTATTGGCCATATGAATTTCACCTTTGGAGAAGTGTCTGTTCAGATACTCCACCAATTTTTTAATTGGGTTATTTGTTTTTTGAGTGTTGAGGTGTGTGAGTTCTTTATTTATTTTGGATGTTAACCCCTTATTGGATAGGTTGTTTACAAATATATTCTTCCATACTGAGGATGTGTTTTTGTTCTGCTGATGATTTCCTTTTCCTTTGCTGTACAGAAGCTTTTTAGATTGATGTAATCCCACTTGTTCATTTTTTATTTTGTTTTCCTTGACCGAGGAGATATGTTCGGGAAAAAGTTGCTCATGTTTATATTTACGAGATTTTTGCCCATGTTTTCTTCTATGAGCTTTATGGTTTCATTACTTGCATTCAGGTCTTTGATCCATTTCAAGTTTACTTTTGTGTATGGAATTCGATAATAATCCAGTTTCATTCTCTTACATGTAGCTGTCCAGTTTTAGTTTGGCAATATTTTGTTACGGATTTTTGCATCTATGTTCAACAGGGATATTGGCCTGTACTTTCCTTTTCTTGTGGTGTCCTTTTATGGTTTTTGTATCAGGCTAATGCTGGCCTCAATAAATTAGTTTAGAAGAAGTCATTCCTCTTCAATTTTTGAAAGATTTGAAAAGGGTGGGTATTAAATGTTTCTGGAATGTTTGGTAGAATTCACCTGTGAGGTTGTCTTGTCCTAGACTTTTGTTTGTTGGGAGGTTTCTGATTACTGATTCAGTCACCTTACTAGGAATTGGTCTATTCTGATTTTCTATTTCATTATGATTCAGTCACAGTAGATTGTGTGTTTCTAGGATTTTATCCATTTCTTCTAAGTTGTCCATTTTGTTGGCAGGTAATTGTTCATAGTAGTCTCTATGATCCTTTTCATTTCTGTAGTATCAGTTGTAACAACTCTTTCTCTTTTGAGTTTATTTGAGTCCTCTATCTTTTTCTTGGTTAATCTAGCTAAAGGCTTGTCAATTTTGTTTCTTTTCAAAGAAACAGCTTGTAGTTTCATTGATCTTTTCTATTTTGTTTCTGACTATTTTCCATCTCTTTCTGCTCTGTTCTTTGTTATTTCCATCCTTCTACTAAGTTTGGCCTTCATTTATCCTTCTTTTTCTAGTTCCTTGAGATGTAAAGTTAGGTTGTTTGAGATTTTTCTTGTTTATTGAGATAGGCATTTATCACTATGAAATGCTTTTCTTGGAAATGCTTTTTTTTGTAGCCAATCAGTTTTAGTGTTGTTTATTTTTATTGCCTCAAGGTATTCCTAAATGTCTCCTTTCATTTCTCCTTTTCCCATTGGTTAAAGAATGTTATTTAATCTCCAAATTTGTGAATTTTCCAGTTTTCTTTATTTAAATTATCACTAGTTTCATGCCATTGTGGAAAATATTCTTGATATGATTTTAATTCTCTTAAATTTATTAAGACTTGTTTTGTTGTCTAATATATGATATCTCTTGGAAAATATTCCCACATGCACCTGAGAAGAATGCATTCTTTCACTTTTGAAAAGAATGTTCTGTAAATATTAGTGTCCATTTGGTCTAAAATGTTTTTTCAAGGCCCATGTTTCCTTATTGATTTACTGTCTGGATGACCTATCTGTTGATGGAGATGGGTATTAAAGTGTCCTTGTATTGCTGTCTTTTTCTTCTTTAGATCTCTTAATATTTATTTGCTTTATGTATTCAAGTGCTCCTTTATAATGTGTATAGATATTAACAAATGTATCTTCTTGCTGGAATCCCCCCTTTATCCTTATGTTACACCCTCTGTCTCTTCCTACAATCTTTGTTTTAAAGTTTGTTTTGCCCTATATACGTATATTCACTTCAACTTTCTTTTGTTTTCCATTTGCATGAAATATCTTTTTTCTTCCCTTCACTTTCAGCCTTTATGTGTTCTTTTATCCAAAGTGAGCCTTTTGTAGGCAGCATATAGATAAGTCTTACTTTTTTTATTCATTCAGCCTCTCTGTGTCTTTAGATTAGAGAATTTAGTCAATTTACACTTATAGTAATTATTGATAGGTATGTATTTATTGCTATTTTGTTGTTTTCTGGTTGTTTTGAGTTTCCTTTCTTCTCTTCATTTCTTTCTTTGTGCTGATGACTTTCTTCAATGTTATGTTTATATTCATTTCTGTTTATCTTTTATGTGTTTACTATAGGTTTTTGCTTTGTGGTTTCTATGAGGTTTACTTATGACAACTTATATTTATAATGGTCTATTTGAAGTTGATAACAGCCTAAGTTTGATTCCATTGTAAAGCACACCATTATTACTCTCTACACCCCCAATATTTTATTTTTGATGTCACATTTTATATTTTTTATCTTGTATATTCCTTAACTAATTACTATAATCATAGTTATTTTTAAAACGTTATCTTTTAACTTTCATACTTACTTCTGAATAATAACTTTGGTGATTAGAACATCTGTGGTTGAACATCACTAACTTGTCTTCGAGTAGACTGATCCTAGGTACTGCTTCATTCATCTAGTCTGTTTTTGGACCCTTTTGGTATATTTACCAATTTAGTTATTGTATTCTTCAAATCTGTGTATTCTATTTGGTACTTTCTTAAGTTTCCCATCTCTTTGTTGAAGTTCTCACTGTATTCATGCATTCTGCTTCTCAGTTTGGTAAGCATTTTTATGACCATTACTTTGAACTCTTTATCAGGTAAATTACTTATATCCATTTAATGAAGGTTTTTTTCCCTTAGGTTTTCCCTTGTTATTTCATTTGGAACATAGTGTTCTGTTTATTTTGCTTAACTCTCTGTGTTGGTTTTCACACATAGATGAAACAGCCACCTCTCCCAGCTTTGAAGTAGTGGCTTCATTTAGGAGATGAAATTTGTCATTCAACCCTGCCTCAGCTTTTGGTTGTCTCTTAAACCTTTGTGCTTGTACAAGCAGACTATTGTATTTTTAATAGCTCCCACTAGTTAAGGATATGCCTAGACATGTTAGTGTACCAGGGGAGGATCTCACCCTCTAGTATCAAGCTCATTGGACACTAGACCTCTAACCAACAGCTTTTTAAATTATGCAAATATGTACAGTCCTGCTAGGCTGCAAGCATAGTTTCTACTGGCTACCAGAGCCAGGAGATCTACAGGTGTCCTGTGGGTTGCAGTCATACAAATAAGGGCTCCCAACCAGCATATAAACTGTTTTTCTAGATGATGTGGAGGTAGGCAGAGGGGAATGCCAAGATGACATTCACAGCCTTGTTCCTTGAGAATGGCACTGTTGGCACTAAATGTGTGTCCAACATGAAACCTTTCCTCAAGATGAAGCTCCAGGACAAGCAAAGAACCTCCTTTACAGAAGATGGGGAAGGGGGACCTCAGTCCACTGTCTCTGCAGTGCCTGGAGGGTAGTAATCTGCCAAGAATTGTCACTCTGATTGCCACAGTTTTCTAGGGCCCAGGAATACAAGACTCCTGGCCACCAGAGCTGGATGATCAAGGGATATTCTCTGAGTTGCAGCCTTGAAAATCAGATCTCCAGGCATAAAAACGAAGCACCCAATTCATGTAAAACTCCCCTTCAGGAGACACTGGCACCCTGGAATGCAGCAGAGGGTAAGTGTGAAGACAGCACCCACTTTCGGAGGTGAAAAGGGTCTCTGGAAAGGATCACAGTAAGGTCTTAGATCCATGTTTAATTAGAAGCCTTCCCTTGAGGTTGCAGTGATGATGATTAACTAATAGCCTCCTTCAGAGAAAGACCAAGCTCCTAAGTCTTTTGTCTCTTGCTTTGCTCTGGCGGGTAGTAGCTGTTTAAGAACTCTTCCTCTTTTGTTTATAATCTAATGGCACCTATGAATGTAAGCCCAACTGGCCACAAAAGCCAGGGGATATAGAGGTGTCTTCTGGCTACAGTTGTAAAAATTGGGGTGGCAGGAAGGAATATGTGCCCTTTCTGGAAGGCAGTGGTTATTATAAATCATGTGCTTGGGAAAGTGAGCTCCTCTGGCTTCCAGAGACAGGTGATCAAGAGGCACCCCCTAGTTGGAGCTGTAAAAATTGTGGCACCAGACCAGGTATAAGTTCCCTTATAGGAGATACTGGTGCTCTGGCGCATGGCAAAATGAGAGCAAAGAAGTAGTGACCTCTGGTCTTTATCCCCAGAGAGGCTTCCAGAAGGCTTCCAAGTATGTGTTTTAAATTAGATGCCTGCCTTTCAAGCTGATGCAGGTGAGCTCCTGCATGGTGTGCTGCCTCTGAGCCAGGCATTCGGATAGATAAGTCTGAGTATGTGGGCCCTTTAAGAATGGTTTCTCAGATCACTTTAGTCCTGTGGGTCTGGAATGTGAGCTTCATTGGTTTTCAAAGTTAGATGACTTAAGGATTCATTTCTCAAGTGTATATCTTAAAAGTTGGGGTGCTCAATGTGGGATTCAAACCCTTTCCTCCTCAGGGAGAAGCTACATTTTGAGTTCCCTCCCGGTTGTGAGATGCCATGCCAGGGTGGGTTTTATGACAGGATTGTGTCCCAGCCTCTCCTACCTCCTTTGATATTGTTTTCTTCACATTTGCCTAATGTGTAGTTGTCACTCAGCCAGTCTTTAGGTTTTTTAAAGAGGAAATTATTCCATGTGTAGCTGAAGACTCAGTGTGTCCATAGGAGAAGATGAGTTCAGGATCTTCCCACATCACCATTTGACCTTGTCCAAAATATTATCTGTAAATGCCTTATGAGATAATACACTGGAATTTTAAAAAATGAAATATGTTTATGGATCAGTCTGTTCCATCAGTTAGGGTCCTTCTAGATGGCATGCTCAAATAGGGTAGTTGATGAGCATTTAATGAAAAGAGCAAGGTTAAGATAAATCAACAGGGAATGGTAGGCACCAAAAATCTACAAGCACATTGCTTCCACTAAGGGGGAAATGGAGGGATGTGTTACAGAAACTCAGAGAGAACCTCTAATGGAAGAGGCTGACAGATGGGCACTGTGGCCTTCGGTAGATGAACACAGCAAACTTGAGGCAATTCAAATTCTCAACCTCAGTTTCCCCCACCATCAAGTCTCCTTAACACCCACTACAGGCACATTTGCTCAGTCCAATCAGGAAACAAGAGGCTGATCATAAAGATCAGGCTCCTGGGCAGAGAACAGGTGGGGAAGGGTGAAAAGTGGTTCTGGAATGGCAAATGCAGCACATTCATTAGCACTACTTTTTTTTTATTATATTATCTCCTAGAACACTTTGAACAGACATCCTCATTGTTCCTCTGTAAGTATTTTTAATGCTTACTACACAGTCTTTACCAAGCTAATTCAACCACCTCTTCTTAAATCAAATGCCACTCAATCCATTTGCTTCTTGCTTTGCATTGTGAAGCTATGTTCTGAATTGTTTTCTTGTTATTATGCTGTACCATTTTTCACATACTCTTTAGTATAATGCTGTCTCTCTGGTTGGTTCTTTGTCTCTTCTCCAGCTACTTAACTATATCTCAAGGACTGTTTTTACTCCTTTACTATAGTTTACTGTTGGGCAGGGTGTGTGGAAGCGCAGAGAGTGGGGTGTAATATAAATATATAGGTAGAAAGCCTTGTAGGTAGATACATAGATAATTCCAGGAGAAACACCGTAGGTTAAGTTAATTTCAGTTTATTTCTTGTACCTATCAGTCAAGTAATTATCCTCATTTAAAGCATATTACAATGATACTTTTAAATTTTTTTTAAGTTTCTGAAGGATTCCATAATATATATGTTTTCATGTAATTTTGAAATAATAGCATAATAGCTAGGCTTATTAAACATATTGCTTCACTAAAAATTATTTCCATAGAAAAACTGGTAAAAACACATTTCTTTAGAATTGGAAATCTAGCTATAATTTTTGAGTTTGATAAATAGTAAGGATATCACATTCAGTGTTTAAAATTAAAACTGTAACCAAAAATTTATCATTGAATTAGCATTTTTATGTAGGGTAAAATGAGAATATAGTTATGTTAAGTAAAAGTGCTTCCTTTCTGAGATCAGGCAGATTTATCACCATTTTACTAATGAAGCCTTGTTCAGTATTTAATAGAAATCCTGAAATATTTAACTATCAAATTCCTATCCATTTTATTCTTCGTATAAGAGATTACAAAGTGATTTGCAACCTTTTGAGATCAATTCTAATGTAATTTTCAGTATAATAATCACAACTTTTAATTTAATTTTCCTTGAAAGTCTATAATTAGCACAGTAAGCCTGGATGAAATGTGTTTGAATAACTTACTACCTAAAGTGGAGCACATTGCAAATAACATGATTAGTTGTGTCTTTACATTATTAATCATATATACTAGGTGTGTATGTCTCTCACATATTGAATTGCTCTTGTTTTCTTTATTACCTTTCTTATGTCCTAAAATCCTTTTATCTTTTATGGGGATTTTGAGGTCCTTGAAGTAGAAAAGTACAAGGTTGATAATTTTCTTTCTGAGATTCTGAGAGAGGAAAATTATTTTCATAATAAATCCATGATTTTTGTTTGATTTTTTCAATATGTTGACATTTCTACTGGTGGCACGCAAGGCAGTGGTGGTGAAATGCTGGCACTTAGCAAACACATTAAAGCAGGAACACCAACTGTGTTACAGGTGATTGAGTTTTTCTTGTATTTCAAGATCGAAATCCTATCTTAATATTAACAAGCATCTTCCCTAGAATAAGATTCTGTCCTTAGACCCGTGACCAGGATCTGATTTCTCCTTATGGATGATCTTCTCTTCTATAAACTTCCAAGGATCCCCTATCTTGGATTCTCTGTATTGGCAATTCATCCCTTAAAACATCTAATTTCTTATTGGATCTCTTATTTGCTGCACTGTGTATCAGTAAATCTAAAGTCCTTGTCAAGAACTCTGAAGGGTCTGATATTTTGCCCTCTTTGAAAGCTACCAAATTAGCTTGCCTTTATTTTTATTGAAGTTTATTTTAAGACAGTATTATATTAGCTTCAAGTGGATAGCATAGTGATTTGACATTGTATATACATTATAAAATGCTCACCGTGATAAATGCATTGACTAACATCATCATATAGATATTACATTACTGTTGACTATATTCCCTATGCTGTACTTTACATCTCATGACTTATTTATTTTAAAACTGTAAATCTGTACCTCTTTAGTCCCTTCACCTATTTTTCCTCTCCTCCACTCTGGCCCCTCTGGCAGTCACCAGTTTGCTCTCTGTATTTATGAGTCTGTTTCTGGTTTTTGTTTACTTATTCATTTGATTTGTTTTTTAGATTCCACATGTGAATAAAATCATATGGTATTTGTCTTTTTCTGTTTGACTTGTTTCACTTAGCATAACACCCTCTAGGTCCATCTATATTATCACAAATGGCAAGATTTCATTCTTTTTTATGGCTGAGTAATATTCCAGTGTGTGTGTGTGTGTGTGTGTGTGTGTGTGTGTGTGTGTGTGTGTGTATGTGTATACACATATATATACATAATAGTTTATCCATTCATCTACTGATGGGAACATATGGAAATATGCTTCTATATTTTGGCTTTTGTATATAATTCAGCAATAAACAGGGATGCATACATTTTTCCAAATCAGTGTTTTCATTTTTTTCAGATAAATATCAGAAGTGAAATTGCTGATTACATGGTAGCTCTGTTTTTAATTTCTTGAGGAAACTCTCTACTGTTTTCCATGGTGGCTGATTCAATTTACATTCCCACAAATAGTACACACATTCCCTTTGCTCCACATTCTTGCTAACACTTGTTGGTTCTTGTATTTTTTGATACTAGCCATTCTGACATATGTGAGGTGATATCTCATTGTAGTTTTAATTTCTGTTTCCCTGGTGATTAGTGAGGTTGAGAATCTTTTCATATGCATTGTAATGTCTATTCAGGTCACCTGTCCATTTTTAAACCAGATTGTTTTATTGATGTTGAGTTGTATGAGTTCTTTATGTTTTGTGTATTAACCCTTTATGAGATATATCATTTGCAAATATTTTCTCTCACTCAGCAGGTTGTCTATTCATTTTGTTATTGTTTTCTTCACTATGCAAAAGCTTTTTGGCTTGATGTAGTCCTGATTGTTTATTTTTGCTTTTGTTGCCCTTGCTTGAAGAGACAAATCAAAGAAAAATATTGCTAAGACCCATGTCTAAGAGTTTACTGCCTATGTATTTTTTAGTTTTATGGTTTCAGATGTTCATTTAGATCTTTAGTCCATTTTTATTTTTGTATATGGTATAAAAAAGTGGCCTAGTTTCATTTTTTTGCATAGAACTGTCTAGTTTTCCCAACATCATGTATGGAAGAGACTGTCTTTTTCCCACTGTCTATTCTTGATTCCTTTCTTGTACATTGATTGATCATATAATAATGGTTTTATTTCTGGGCTCTCTATTCTGTCCCGCTGATCTATGTGTCTGTTTTATAATCAATACCATACTGTTTTGGTTACTATAGGTTTATAATATACTTTGAAATTAGGGGACATGATACCTCCAGCTTTGTGCTTCTTTCTCAAGATTACTTTGGCTATTTGGTGTCTTTTATGGTTACATACAAATTTTAGTATAATTTTTTCTAGTTCTTTGAAAAATACTGTTGGATTTTGTAGGCATTGCATTGACTCTGTAGGTTGTTTTGAGTAGTATTTAACAATATTAATTCTCCCAATCCTTGAGCATGGTGTATCTTTCCATTTATTTGTCTCATCTTCAATTTATTTCATTAATGTTTTGTAGTGCTCAGAATACAGGTCTTTCACTTCCTTGGTTAATTTATTCCTGGGTATTGTATTCTTTTTGATGCAATGGCAAATGGGATTGTTTTCTTAATTTCTCTTTCTGCTAGTTCATTATTAGCACATAGAAACAGGAGATTTGTGTGTATTAATTTTGTATTCTGTAACTTTACTGAATTAATTTATTAGTTCTAATAGCTTTTTGGTGTAATCTTTAGGGTTTTCTATATGTAATGTCATCATATCATCTTCAGATATTGACAGTTTTTCTAGTCTTAACCAATTTGGATACCTTTTATTTCTTTTTCTTGTCTGATTGCCATGGCTAGGACTTGCTCAATAAAAACAGTGAGAGGACATCCCTATCTTATATATGATCTTAAAAGAAAAGCTTTCAGTTTTTCACCATCAAGTATGATGTTAACTGCAGGCTTGTCATATATGACCTTTATCATGTTGAGGTATGTTCCCTTTATACCCTCTTTGTTGAGAATCTTTAGTCATAAATTGATGCTGAGTTTTTCAAATTATTTTTTTGCATATTGAGATGTTTATGTGATTCTCATCCTTCATTTTATTAATGTGGTGTATCATTTTGATTGTTTTACAGATATTGAACCATCCTTTCATCCCTAGAATAAATCCCAATTGATCATGGTGATCCTTTTTATGTATTATTGAATTCAGTTTGCTAATATTTTGTTAAGGATTTTTGTACTTATGTTCATCAGGGATATTGGCCTGTAATTCTTTTTAGGAAAAGATTATATTTTAAAGAGTAGTTTTAGGTTCACAGCAAAATCAAGAGGAAAGGGAGATTTCCCCTATACCTCCTGCTCACCCCATATATACATGCATAGTATGATATAATGAGTTGTAAGAAATACATATTTGGTCATTCAGGTGACCAAGTATATATTTTCCAGGTGTGTTTGCTCTTCATCCACAGTTATTGAAAACACTTTGGAGCCTTAAAGGTGGAATGGGTGTCCTGTCGTGTTAGAGACTTTTTGAACCCACCCAAGGGCAGGGGCTGGAGGTTAAATCAGGCATTGGCCGGTGACTTAGTCAATTATGACTATGCAATGAAGCCCTCACAAAATCCCATGAGAAATGCATCTCTCTCTCTCTCTTGCATCACGGTTCTCTGTTGGAAAGAGCTTCTGTGCTTGGGGAACCAGAATGCTTCCACGTGCCACTGAGCCAGTCCCCAAGCTCCATGAGGACAGAAGCTCCTTTATTTGGGACCCTGCCCCATGTATCTCTTCATTGGCTGTTAACTTATATCCTTTATGGTTTATTTTATTAAACTTGTAAATGTAAATGTTTTCATAAGTTCTATAAATTGTTCTAGCAAATGAATGGAACCTAAACTGGGAGATTGTTGGAACCTCCAATGTGTATCTGGTTGGTCAGAAGCACAGGGAAGAGCCTGGGGCTTGGGAACAGCATCTGGAGTGGGGGTGAGGGGGGCAGTCTTGTAGGATGGAGCTCTTAACCTGAGAAATTTGGTGCTGTCTCCAAGCAAATAGCATCAGAATTGAGTTGAGTTCTTGGACACCCTGCAGTGTTTGAGAATTGTTTGGTGTTGTATGTGGAAAGACCCCCCACGCCCCAGCCCACCCACATACACTGGAATTGGGTCCAGGAACCTGGAAGGAGTTTCTGTGTGTAAAACATATAAATTTCCCTGTTATCAACCTCCTCAACCAGAATAGTATATTTGTTGTAATTGGTGAAGTCACATTGACACATCCTAATTAATCAAAGTGCTTACTTTATATTATGGTTCATTCTTGGTATTGTACAAGCTATGGGTTTGGATAAATGTATAAAGGCATGTATCCATCATTATGGTATCATAACAAATTATTTTTATTGCCCTAAAAATATCCTATGGCTTTATTGAAGAATTCCTCCTATGAAGCAGTAAATGTGTGATTTTTAATAAATTTCAAACCTTACATTATATATTTTCTTAATATTCGAGTGAGAAAAATGGGAAGTACACATAAAGTACTTCTACTGCATAAAAAAATATGATAGTGTCCTCCAGGAAAAGCACTGGGATGACTGTATTACAGCACAAACTAGCAGCTTTTATCATGGAATGTCAATTGTACTTGAAAGAGCAACTGAAAAACTATGGTTATTTATACATTGGTAATTGGCAGAATGAAGTGAGCTTATCATTTCAAGGAACTCAACTCAGTGTTTTCTGCCAATAATAAAATTAAATTGTTAGAACAAAATTAGAATTTTGGAAAATTTGCATCTGCCCTCATGAGTTAGACAGCTTCCCAATTTTAGTGCCTTTTCCAATGAGCCCAGTGGTAATTAAGAAATCATATTAACAAATCAAACAGATATAGATACGCATTATATGATGAAATGCACCAACATTTATAAAATCAGTACAACTCACTTAAACAATATCTTCTAAATGACTTATGCATGATACAAAAATCATATATGAGAAAAAGATTTACTCAAAGTTCAAGAGAGACCAACTTAGAAGTTTACTGATAATATTTCAGAATCCATATAGCAACTCAACTTTACAAAACTATCTCATGTTGGGTTTTGTTGTAGTATCAAAGAATTCCTATGATTATCTGGAAGACAACTTTAAAGGCTCCTTCCTTATCCAACTATACACCTTCAGAAGATGGCTTTTCTTTATATACTTCAAGCAAAGCAATATAGTGTAACATATTAAGTACCAAAGCAAAGTGATTTGCATAATTGTGAAACAGTGCCATTCTTCTTTCTACTTTGTTTTGGGTATTAGAGGTATTTTTCATAAAACATGTTATATATGTTAACATGCAATAGGATTATAGTTGTTATTTTAAAATGAATTAATAAATATTTAAACTGTTTCTATCAGTATTCATTTCTAATATGTCAAGGACAATTGACATAGGCCATATAAATGGGATTTTCTATAATTTTTAAGAGTATAAAGGCATCCTGAGACCACAAAGTTTGAGAACTTCTGTAGTAGGTCAAAATAAGTCAATTCTGTTAGATACATTTTGGAGGGACGTATTATGTGTTCTTATATTCAGAGAGGTGTTTTCTTGTCATTCTTTAAGAATGAATTTGATTCTAAGAGCAAAATACAATTCATAGTATAAAGCATACATAGGGAATCCTTTCCACAATAACAAGAAATGTATTTGTTTCATAATTTACTTTTGAATTAAGTTCCATTTAAATATTCACAAATCTTTACTTGAGAATACTGTATAGTGCTCTTTCCTATCTTACTCTTCTTAATTCAATGTTGCTTAAATGTGGCTACAGAGGCAATATCTTTTATTTTAATGCCCTCTTCGTTTTTAGAGCAAATGTCTCTAACACTGCTTGTTCACTTTAGTAGCCCCAGTCCTTGCAAAACAAATTACTCTAACTAACTTTGGCAAAGTTTTTCCTAGACAGACTAAAAGTGTAATCTGCTTTAGGTATAGAGAGTAAACCTTTCCCTTACCCCAAATTGCAAACTCACAAGTTTACTTCATATCAATCGTACCTTTATAGGAAATATTTAGCTCTGAGTCTGTCTTTATAACACTTCTCTTGCATAACAGCTATTTGCAAAAAACATTACTATTTTACTATTAAAAGTGCTTCATAACCTCACTAATTAAAAATATTAAATATAATGTGAGGTATTTTGTAGCATTTGCTGATCTGGTTTTCCTTTTGCAAACATCAGTAGAAAATCATCTGGTATCAAAGAGTGTGATCTTGAATAGTAACTGGGAATTTTATATTTCTTTAGCATTCCAATCACCTAGTAAGAATCAGAGTTAGTGTAACAGTTTTACTCTCCACTTATTTAATTTACTCAGGTATACATTATATGTTTCAGTCTTTACAGGATTTACTGTCTTGTATAGATACGTGGTTACAAACATGTATGTACATAGTGATTAATGCAATATATAAAACTGTGTACAAAATTCAAAATACAAGACCAAGGAAAATTTGATTTATTCATTTGGGGATTGGAGAGCTATTTGGAATGCCTTCACTGAATATGGTATTATCTTAGCATGTTTTGGAAAGATGAATAGAAATTTGGGGGGGGATATATATAATATGGATATTTGAGTCAGAAACATAACACCTGCAGTTATCTTAGATTTATGAGTCAATATCTTTACAAATTGATTCACAGTGTCCTTTGTACTGATGGTATATCTATTATTGAGTACAGCTTGGAAGAGAAAGGAGGCCAAGAAATAGGATGAAACCAGATTAAGGAAGAGTTTGTCTTTATCCTGTAAGTACATGTAAGTCCTAGAAAGGTTTAAAGAGAGGAGTGATTGAATGAGACATTTGAAGCTGGCATTACAAAAGAGATGTGTGGTGGTAGTGGTGGTGGGGTTGGAGGGGGATTGCTGCAGTAGTCTTTAGCGAAGAAGACAATCTGAAAGGAGAGATGGCAGTATGGGTGAAAACAATGGAAAAGAGTGAAAAGGTGTTTGGGAGGAAAGATTGACAGGATTCCATCTTCACATCCTTCACTCAGGTGTGGGGCAATGTGGAAATGTTCTTAATTTTTTTCCTTCATCTCCCAAAGATATGAGTCTCTTAAAATACATAGATGACACACAGATGAGAACTACATCTGAAATCCTAGAGAAAACCTACATTCAAAATGAGAACATAATAGAAGGATGCAGAGTAGAGCAGACAGAGGAGGAATCACGAGAGAAACAGAAGAGGGCATGGTACACTTGCAGTGAAGGGGCAAGAAAGTTTCAAAAACTATTGGGTAGCAGGACAAAATATTGAAAGGTCTACTATGATGACAGAAAAGGTTGGTATCTTTATAGAATTTCTGGGAGTGGTAATGCCTGATGGTGGCTTCTTTAATTTGAAATATGTAACGGAATAGAAGAAGTGCATAGTTTGAATGTAGAATTGAAAGATCCTATTGAAGGATAAGTGACTTGAGCACAGATCCAGGCTCATAGGAGTTTATCAAGGAGGTTGAAAATACAGAGGCAGGTTTTCCTCTAGTGGGACTAAGAAGCCCATAGACTATCATCTGGAAATTGCCTTGGGAAACTGGGAGAAAGCCTAGTGAGATCTTGACAAGAAATATCATATGCCTCTTGTGTCCTCTTGAAATATATTGCCATTTCTGCCTCTCCAGGATTTTATTCTTCCTTCTGAAAGGAAAACGTCTGTTAATCTATGAGGTTTCAGGTCATGGGTAACTTTTTCTAAGGAAGTCTTCTCTGATCTGAAAAAAATATTCTCTATCCTTTTGAACTCATTCTTTAACTTTACAGGTTTACAAAATGTGCCATACACATTTGCTGTGTTAAATCTACCTCCCCTAAGGAAATGCAAACTCCAGAAAGATGGTAGTGTTTTTGGTTCATCACATATATCCAAGAGTGGTGAAGGGAATTGTCACACAGAAGACAATCATTAAAATATTATCACAATGCGTAAGTATATAATAAATATGGTACCTGAAATTTTTGATTATAGAAATATGGTCTTAAAAGACAATAGATTAAAAACTTTTCAAGGCAACAACTGCTACAGTGTACACAGTAACAGCAGCAAAGGTAATATGACAGAAACTATACTTTATCACCAACTCCTCTGTAGGAAGAAGGAAATCATATTGGTACCTTATGACTTATATCCACATAAATTCCAGATCAAAGAAATACAGAACTATATGCCCAAACTGGGAAAGAATTCTCTGAGGTGTGACCCTTGTAGGCAGAAACTCAAAAGAAAAAAGATTGATAGATTCAAATTTTATAGATCTTAATCATTATATGTGGTGATAATCAGAAGTCTGCCCCATTAACAAAGTTCAAATGTAATTTGACAAGGCATAAAAAGTAGTAGTGATGTTTGGGAAAAGCAAAGCTTTCCTTTCATAATATAAGCATTCTTATAGATCAATAAGGAAAATATGAATCCCACTTTTTGAAAAAACTGAGTTAAGGATATGAAATTTAAACTCTCAAGAAAATAAATAAAAACTATTAGTAAGCATGCATATAAACCCTCACTATTTCTCAAGGAGAAATGCACATGAATGGATAAGGAAATACCGAATTTTCTTATGAAAATGTGTTTTTGTAAGTGTGATGCTATGGTATGAGAGGCTGAGGAATAGTCACATAGAAGCATAAAGTGATACCACAGTTTTGGCATAGAACTGACATTATGCATCAAAAACCTTTGGTAATACACTTCTACTGCTAAAATTTTTTTCTTAAAAACATAATTGGAAAGTTTACAAAGAGAATAGCAGAAAGAAAAATGTCACAAATGCTGAATCAAAGGAAGTGTTTAGATAAATTATTTTATATCTATAGGATGAAATACACCCAGTAGTGAAACAGTGATATACGTGTCTGTTTATTGATGTCCACATTACATAAAGAGAAGACAAAGTACAGGTTTTACAAAATAGCATAATATCCCATATGTGGGGGAAAATTTTACATGATTTGTATCAGCGAAAAATGGTGTTAGGGTTATTGGTGATTACATATTTCATTTCTGCTTATCAATATTTTAAAAAGTCTATATAATAAATAAAATTCACTTCTGGGTTTAGGAAATTATGCATATGTTATGATGAAATGGAGAAATAAATAACCTAGATATAAACACATAAGAGACCTGCTAGGTCAAAGAAAAGGCACAGATTAAATCCTGCTGATAGAGATGATCAAACACTTTAGTAGGCTTCTGTCAGTAGAGGGGACAAGTATCATATATATATCTTCTGCCTATGCTGAGAAATAAACTTAAACATGTACATCCACACTGGCTAGTTTAATAAGCAAATTATCCATTAGTTATTTAATTTGCATAATTATGATTGCAAGTGAGACTCAAGAGTTTTGAAATATTTATTACTCATTTTCTTTCCTTCTATAAATTGTTTAGTTAAGTCTTTTGCCGCATTTGCTTCTATGAGAGATTCCCTCTACGTGATCATAAGGGAGTTGTATACATTAAGGTCATCAATGCTTTGTAAATTATGCATATAGTAAATACATTCCCCAATTAATTTTATGCTTTTAAAATTTGTTTATGGTGTTTTCTTTGGTAGTCATAACTACCAAAATTCCTCTCTTTTCTTTTTGCTTAAGAAAGGAATTATTTTAATTTGGTATGTTGGATGAGGGGGGTTTAACTTTACTTTAACTTCCTAATAGTGAAACCAGCACAAATTGAGTATTTTACTCTCCTACTAGTTTCAAATACTTCTCTTACCATGTTTCTGCTTGTTTCTGCTTTTTCTCTCTTGTTTTAGCAATCTGTTCAGCCATTCTTGTGCCAGTGCTGTATTGTTTCAGAAATTATATTTTCTAATGTGTTCTGTTGTACAATTGAGATTTCAAATTAAATTGCATATAATATTTAATACAAGAAAATTGGAATCTTATCATTGGTGAATCTCCCCATGTCATGGAAATGTGTTATGTCTTACCGTTAAGCAGATTTTTGTTTATCAGGCTCATCATTATTAAAAGGAAACCAGTTATTATTGTATTGGTTGAAAACTCTCCAGTCTTATAGCTTATAACTCTTCAGGTATGACTGGTTAATAAGTAAATCCTTTTATAATTTATAATTGCTAAGCTGTTGAAGTTGAAATTCAAAACCTGTGAACTAGTCAACCTAATTACTCTCTTGATTACACCTAATCTTATGGTTTCAATTACAACCAATTCTATAAGACTTTTTACATCCTTATCATGGTCCTGACTTCTTTCTACCCTGCCACCAAGATTCCACAATTATTTCCAACAACCTAATGGACAGCCTTTCATAGAGTACACCAAAACAACATTTCTACCCTCAGATGTGATTTTTAATGTGTGTGTTCTGTATCTTGATTTTTGCCTATCCATTCCCCCAGGGTAGAAGATGGATATTTGTCCAGGAAACTTCCTTATTTGTCCTAACATCCTGTCAATCATGTGAACCTCAGTCATTGCTCTGATTCAGATTCATACTCTGCCACCACAACCATCTTCTTAAGAACAGATTTTACCTTGTCATGCTGGGACTTAGAGCAATCACTTGTTACTTCCTCAGGGCAGTAGAATAAGAAATAAACTCTTTAGTCTGGAGCAAGGGACTTGTCTGCTGTCCTAGCCAATGTGCCTCTTGGTTCACATTTCTGTCTCTTCAACTCAGAAATACACTATGCCTTCAACCACACTGAACTTGTTGAACTTCAATATGCCACACATTTCAGTGCCTATGTGCAAATGCTATTTCTTTCTTCTGTAATTCTCTTCTCCATTTCTCCATCTCTCCTGGATGTACATGAATCATCCTTCAGTATCCAGAGCCAGTTTCTGTTGCCTTCCTCAGCTCCCTACACAGTGTTTGTTAAATGAGATGCTATGTTAAGTACTTAGCACAATGCTCAACAGCTAATAATTTCTAAACACAAAGTAATTACTTTTAATAACAGTAGTTTTCTCATCTTTGCTCCTTTGGATTCTGTTTATACCTTTATCATATCATTTTGTGATATAATGATACATTTATATACCTCAAGATTAGGATTTATAAGAAGGCATGATATGCATCTTTAGCTTCTTTCTGTTGGGTTTATTTCCCCCACAGCACAGTGACTAAATTCTGATTAAATAAATCAATATCCAAAAATTTTTAAATTGATGAAAATTCAGTATATTAGCTGAACTCCAGTTACTAGTATTTTCCCCTCTAATTTACATTTATGGGGATGGACTAACATGTGCTAAGAAAACATACAATTGCTTGCTTAAAGCTTTCTAAATTGATTTTTTGAAGTCCTGAGTCAAATAATACAGTATCACAATCCTAAATTCACATCCAAATGGAGGAAAGTAAGAGTCTTTAGTTTTAGAAATGAATCACTTTCTCTCCCTTCCTTGAGTTCTTTATTCTCATTTTATTGATTTGAATTAGGCTGCATTTCAATCGTTGCTTTTAAATAACATTTATTGAAAGTTTAAGATGTGCCAGGTACTAAGCTAGGCAGTTTATAAGCCTTATCCATTCAGTCTTGACCGCAGTATTAGGAGAGAAATCTCACAAACTCTATTTTACAAAGGAGGAAATTGAGTTTTAAAGAGGCTACGTGAATTTTCTAGGTACATGCTATGTCTGAGTGACAGACATGGAACTAGAAATAGAGTCTATAGGACCCCAGGCCCAGACTCTGAACCATTGTACTAGTCACTTCCTTGATGGTAGAGACAGGTCTAAGGCAATGGTTCTCAGTGGAGATGAGTGGTGATTTTCCCTCTCAGGAGGCATTTGATGATGTCTGGACACACTTTTGGTTCTTACATTGGGAAGGGGTATATACAACTAGCCTCCAGTTTGTAAAGGCCAGAGATCCTGGCTTAGGACAAAGCCCAGAACAGCCCTCCACACAAAAAAAGTATTACCTGGTCCAAAATGTCAGTAGTGCTGAGGGAGAGAAACCCCGGTATAAGATAAACAGAGAAACTTCTTAAATTATGGAGACTCACTCAAGAGATTCCCAAATAAAGTAATGGGTGGGGAAAGGGTTGAACACAATCAAGCCTTGTAATACATGGTGCTTGCTCAGTTTCTTTCTTTGTGGAAGACAACAATTATCATGGAAATACTGATGGTGGAGTACTTTTTTCTCTTAGAACTTAAAATAAGAAAATCTCTTCTTAAATTGTTCAATGAAGAGAGAGTATAGTAGACACTCATATAAAGGTAGTTAAGCAGGAATACTTATTTTTACATATTTGCTTTAATATTACAGGTTTTTGGGGTTTATTAATTGTGGTCTTGATTATTTGAGCAAATAGATATCAGCTTACTCTTTTGAATTTGATGCAGAATTTTTCTTACCTGAATTTATATTGGAATTGCAAGTGGCATCAGTAGTCGAATGTATTTTTAGGCTTCATGTTTTAATTTTATTGAGGCAAGAGTGATTACTTTGCCAGGCCGTAATCCCACAATTTATGCACTGAGGGTCTCTAAATGGGCAAATGAGCATGGAAACCCATTTTGCTCAAGGGTTTGGTAGATTCACAAACCTTAATTAGTAAAGTTCTTAATGAGGTTGGCTTCCATGGATTAAGGATTTCTTGGCAAACTGGATTCAATTTTAAAACCATTGAGCTATGCACAGATTCAGACTGGAACTCTCCGTTGACACAATGCCTTTTCATCACTGGGTTCCTTCTCTGTTTACACAATATTCTTTAAATATTTTGCATCTAGGGCTAGCTTCAAGCTGTATGACCTGAACAGTGGCCCAGGGCTCTGTGCTTATCAGACACCATGACTTTTTAAATGTTCTTCTCTCATTACCTTGAAATTCTTAAACTTTTGAACCAGAGGCCCAATTTCATTTTGTCATGGGTTCTTAAGTTATGTAGCTGATTTATCTGCAGCAAGTACATTTTCTTACAAATTTTCAGGTCGAGCATGCAGTATGAAGTGGGGGCGGGGAATATTCCTATGCATTCCTAATGGATCAGTTACAGGCAAAGTCTTTCCAATCTGAATAAATGACACTGTTCTCCAGGCAGCAAGGAGAGAGAGGTAGCTTAAGGAAGTCAATAACCAGGAAGATACCTCTCTGCAAAAATATCACCATGCTCCTTAAAATCTAAATTGATTAACCTATTTTTTCATTCCTATTAAATTAATAAAAAAAGTAAAAGGCTTTCCACAATTAAAAAATAAACATGATAACAGACCACTCAAGGAACACTACAAATTTCCCCCTATTTTCATTTTTTTCATTCTTATGATTGTATAGCACTGTGTTTGCTATAAGTAAATAATATATGGGGAAAATACTCTTAAGCTTATTATACCTTTGTCTTGTTCTTTCCCAAATTACAATCTTGAGAGTGAATAACGGTAATCACTCAGAGGTAGCCTTCATTTAACTGTGCTGTGTGAAGGTTGAGATTTGCTTTTTGGCAGAAGTAGGTTTCCATTCTATGCACTTGCTTTGGGTAATTTGGATAGCATCCCCTGACAAGATGCAGTGCCCATTTAGCTGGGAAGGGGTGATCAATATGCTTGTAGGCCGTATGATGGAGAGCTTCTCTGCAGAAGGGAAGGGCTGACGTGGCATATGCACCCCTCTCTTGCTTCAGGTGGGCTCTCATGGGCCTACGTATAAATAGAGGCAATGCTATTTTAGTTTCCAACATGTAGAAGTTTGAAGCTCAGCGTAATTTCAAATAATGCACATTTGCACATTTCTCAGGGTTTTGAAAAGATTTGTCAAAAACTATTGCTATTGCTTTTCAGTTACTTATGGATTTATCTGTAGTGTATCAATCTCTCTCCTTAGTAATTCCCAGCATAACACATCAGCCTGCTGACCTCATCCCTACCTAAAGAATGAGGTGTGGTAAGATGTGCACTGCATTTTTCTATTTACTCATGTTTTAAAAAATAATCTGTCATTTTATTATATTCCTTACATGCAGAATGGAATAGCCTGAAGGTTATAAAATGTTAGTTCAGTGCTTAGGAGACTTGCTGTCATGTAGATGGCATTTCTTTTGAGTTTCTGATAAGCCATATAAGAAAAATGTTTCCCTTGAACATAGAGCCTACTATGTTCAAGATATCATACTGCTTGCTTTCCACTGATTGTCACAGTTGCTACAGTGGAAGATGGGATTTTGATTATCGATTGCCACATAACAAGCCAACCCAAAATTTAGTGGCAGAAAAGAGTAGCCATTGTATTATGCTTATAGATTTTAAGTTGAGGGATTCGAGGTGTTCAGAATGGACGTGGCTTCTCTGTTCCACAAGTCAGGCTCACCTGTGAGACTTGGATGGCTGGGGGGTGAGTGGAACACCTGGGGTGAAGCTGTCAAGGCTGTGATTTCAAGCAAGAAGGACAAAACTGGAGGCACCACACTTCCTGATTTCAAATTGTATTACAAAGCAGTAAACAAAAAAGTATGATACTGGCATAAAGATAGATACATAGACCAATGGAACAACACAGCCCCAAATAAGCCTATGCATCTTTGGTCAACTGATCTTTGACAAGGGCAGTAAGAATACATGGTGAGGAAATGATAGTCTCCTAATGACAAATGATGCTGGGAAAACTGGATATCCATATGCAAAAGGATGAAATTAGACCCTTATTGTTCACCAGAAATAAAAATTAACTTGAAGTGAATTAAAGAGTTAAATATAAGTCATGAAACCATCGAACTTGAAGAAAATAAGGAAAAAGCTTCCTAGCAATGACTTTTTTGGATATGACACCAGAAGTATAGGCAACAAAAGTAAAAATGAACAAGCAAGATTCCATCAAACTCAAAGCCTGGAGTTTCTACTTCTAAACAGGAGGGTGGCTAGGTTGGAACATCTATAGAGAGATTACAGACAAAGTCCCTGTGGCTTGAGCTTCGCAGTCCAACAGCTACCTTCTGAGAGGGAGCATCCAAGGGATACAGGGGCAGCCTCCTGACCTTGTTGACCCCACCTGTGGAGCAGAGCATCCCTTTGGCGCTGTGTGGGTCACAAGAGTCACTGCCTGGCTTCAAGCGACAAGACATAACTGCTTTTTCATGGGAGGTATGGAAAAGCTATTGCAGGTTCCCTTTACAACCTCCACAGATAGCAATTAATTCCCATTATAGACATGAGGAAGAGCAGACTAAAGGTGGTTGAATAATTTGCCCATGTTCACTGAGCAAATGAATAAAAAAACCAGAATCCAAATCCAAAAGCCTGTGCCTCCTGAAAAGTCATGTCAAATGAGAAAGGCTCAAATTCTACTTCCTCACCATAACCTTGATTTTATTTGTGTGTGTAGAATTACTGTGTGATTTTCTTTAATGTTCTGCCTCCCCCGTAGCACTTTATGAAAGGTAAAGAGCATGTCTGTCTTCCCTCCATCCCCAAGCAAAATGAAGAGCCCAGTAAATATTGAACGGATGAAGGAATGAAAGCTCCTTTTCATCAAGCTTGAAGAAAGCTTAGTTTATCTTCCCATACAACCGTATGGTCCTGTACAGACTGTGTGGTCATATATCCCTGGCATATGATTGGTGATTGGTGGGTGTTGCATCTCTGTCCCGTTAGCAAAGTGAATGACTGACTAGAGTAAACTTGATTACATTGGAGTGGTGTTATGGTTGAGATTTGCCTGATTCCAGGAAGCGGAATCTTCAGAGAGCAGGTTTGTGCAGTGAATGAGCCATTCCATTAGCAGGACAGCCAAACAATTCTGTCCCTTTGTGTAGACTTAAAAGTCTACTATATGCTTTTTGTGAACTTATTTTTATAGAGTACACAGAAAATTCCTGTTTTTAATCATATACTCCTGAATCCATAGGAACTCTGCCTTGTAAATAGTCATATAAGAAATTATGAAAATTTTGGTATGTAAATGGCAATCTGGTAGATATTAAAAAACAAATCAAGGTAAGTTTAATTTGCGTGATTTTCAAGAATAACACTGGTTCCTAAGATATCTCTAACAGCTCTTCATCAGAATGGGCATTTTCAAGATCTCAGACTTTTTCACTGACATATTGTTGGTATATGAGGCTTAGTCATCAGCAACAATTTTTCATGCAATTTAAGAACCTGGTTTAACATTTGCTATATTTACATGCTAAGTATGCACACTTTCTCCTCTTTACCACTTTCACATAAGTTTTTAGACTTAGTTTAAGGAAAACTGTTTCTAGGTTTACAATTAGCTGAAAATTATTATTTTTTCCCACTAATCAGTCAGCTTAATATATTAAATAATGAGCACTCTAAAAGGCATTATTAACAACAAAAACTATAGGAAATAAAGGTGCATTTTTATGGTCCAAGAACTCAATGTAATACCCAGTATAGTTCTACTACCTGATACCCAGAAATTTAAAATCTAAAGGAGTAGAAAGGATAAAAGAAACTTTGTTTATGAGTATAAATGAAATTGTGTGTGTTGTGTGTTTGTGTTGATAAATTGAACTGGATTATGTATAATTGAAGTGTGAGTGCTGTGTAATGCTTATAGTTGACAAAAAGGTATAATTTGTAAAAAGGCTTCAAGTATATTTAAACAGAAAAGGTTAGTTCTGAAACATTTTTGAGAACTTGAATCTAATAATTAGTATCACCAGATTTTTAAGGAAACACAGACTTGTTTATCAGTAAAAGTGAAAGAAAGCTGGAGAATAGGAACGTTTGAAACACTGAGCAGTATACTTTCCTTGGAAAGCAGAAATCACAGCTGGACCAGCTCCAGGGCACTTGTGTCATGTGGTAGGAATGATGAGGACAGAATGGTGGTTAAAAAAATAAAAAATCAGGATATAAATCCCATCTCTCTTTTTACTGTGACACCTCTTCACTAAAAATTTTTATATTAACAGTGATCTGAAAGCATAGAAAAAGTAATGAAGTCCCTGAAATTATTCTCTTTATTATTTGGACTTCCTCCTCAAACTCTGAAACTTCAGTTTCCTTGGATACAGTATACTGTACGCATTAGTCAGGTTAGGTGGCTATAATAGAATACCACAGAACAAGAGGGTTGAACAATAAATGGTCATTTCTCATAGTTCTGGAGGCTGTGAAGTCCAAGATCATGGTGCTGGCATATCCGGTGTTCTGTGAATCTGCTTCCTGGTTGCAGACAGCCAGTTTCTTGTATCCTACATGCAAAGGGCAGAGAGTAAGAGCGTCTCTTCTTAATCCCATCCTGAGAGCTCCAGCTCAGCGCTCCATCACTTCCCAAAGGCCTCCTGTCCTCATAACATCACACTGGGGGGTAAGTTTTCAACATGAGAGTTTGGGGGAAGGAAGGCACAAACATTTAGTTCATCACCCAGTATTTCTAGTTCATCCTTGATTTAGAACTTCTTGAGCATAGATCTGTTCACTTGGAAGTCATTCCCTCATTTCTTTGGCAATTTTGATGCCAAGTACAGACAATTTAAAAAGAGTTAGGGAGGACGTTTTGGATCTGGCATATGCCTAGGTCGCTGTTCCTCAGGCATACATTTTGGAAGTTATAGCTGGTATTGAGACCTTGGAAGACTCAGTGATCTGATGTTTATTCATCTGGGTACATGCCAGGCTGAGTAGTACAGTAGATGAGCTAAAAATGTATCCAACAAGAATTACCTAAAAAAATAATAGCTGGACCTAGAGTGTTTTTAGCATGTGCAATTACTTTTTGAATGTACCTCTGAGGCATGAAATGCCTGCATTTGGAAAGTTCCATAAAATAGTAAATTCAGTGTGGAGTTCCAGACTGTGAAGTCATTTGTATACAAGGGCTATTAAACCACTTTGAAACCCATCCTATTTCAGACTTACCAGTTATACCTGGGTAGCTGATGTGCCTGAAGGGCACATTAAATATTAATCATCTAAGCATGTCATGTTAGATTTTGATGATCCTGATTTAAAGTAGTTAAGGGTTTCACTTTAATTGGAGTATTGGTTAAGAAGCAAAGCAAAAAGTAAAGAAGGAATTTCACTTCGTGGACTGATAAGAATATACCTAGTATTCACTATGCTTTACTTTTCCAATTTTGATATTTTCATTTTTTTTCATTTTCGGTTGTCTGGTATCACTTTGTTTCAATGCTAAGTAAGGAATATCTCTTGAAACTCTCCAAAGACTGACACAATTTCAAGATAAATCACTTCACAAGTCATAGGCAGTTAAAACAAAGCAATTCATTGTGGCATACCTCAGGTTTATAAGCCTGGAGCAAGAGTTTAATAGTGGCTAATTTATTTTTTCCCGTAGGAAGATTCTTGCACAGAGTACTAACACATTGGAACTGTAAATTTTGTAGAGGATCATTGGCTTCAAGAGGAAATAAAAAAATATCTCAAGAGGCTTTTCAGTGACTTTCTTTGTTCTGGTGGAGGAATGCTAAATCAATGAAGAGATTTGCTAAGTTAAAGATCCACCTTTGTCATGAACTGTAAATTTCTAGTCATTATTATGAGAAATAGATGATGAAAAACTTTCAGAGGTACTCTTGCCTGTCTCCTGAGCTTAAGTCCCACATTTGCAACTGTTGATTGAATGCCGCACTTGACAAAGTGCTGAACCCCAAGCTTGCCAAATCCAACGTTCTGAACATGTCCTCTTATAACCAAACCCAGTTCTTCACACTGCTTGCCCATTCCTGGTAACAGTGCCATCGTTTTGCCAGGCTTGAGACCTGAGAGTTGCCTTTCCTCCTTCCCTTTCAAACAATCCGTTTAACTACTGTGCTTCATCTAGTTGCCTTCAAGTACTCTGCAAACTTTTGACTTTCATTTCGTTGCCCCAGATTGATTGGGGCAGTGATTCATGGCATTTCTGCTGGCATAATAATAGGTTAATTTTTCTCCCTGTTTTCTAACTCAACCCACCTTTCAGTACATACCTTTTAACATCTTACTCTCTTATTCAGAAATCTCAGTGACTCCCATTGGCAGGCAATAACCTTATATTTTAAAATTGGAATCCAGGACCAGATTGCTTATTCAGCCTAGTATTAAAATATACAAATCTAAGCCTTGACAACTCCCTGTTCTTTCCTTCAAAATATTTATCCTCAATGATTCAGCTCATGCCATTTTGCTAATTGACAGAGTGGCCATAAGATCTAGATCCATAGACAATGTTTGGCATATTTGACTGTGGTTAAGTGACTACATAATGCTACTCTTTGATGGTCTAGAAAAGGCCACACTGAGTGACTTGAACAGGTTGTATACCCTCCAGTATTTCCAACAATAAGGGGCTCTTTGGATGATAATTTCCAGAGCTGGCCTGGATGATGTGGCCATGCAGACTGAACTGTTGGCTTGCCTGACCTGAAGGAAGCCTCTTGATTACTTCCACACAGTAATGCTATGGGTCCTTTATTTGGTGAAGAGATACGTACCACAGATGCACATGCAGGGGTTGATGGAAATGCACTAACACACCACATTATTGTAGTTTTCCACAGCAGAGCAGTGACCTGTGCACATTGCTAATAAGGGATGAAATACTGAACATAGCATGTAATGTCATTGAATTTATGGTATGTTATCATGCAATATAGATAAATTGTTTATATAATTTTTCCTAGTTTCCCCATACATTTTGGCCACCCTGGAGAATGTTCTTTCTCTTATTACACAGTCATCAAGTTTCTTCAATTTTTTCTTTATATTTAAATTGGTTTCTTCCATGAACTCTTTCCTGGTAACAGCTTGGAATAATTTGCTGAACTCCCAAAGTAATTATTGTTTGTTTGTGGTGGGATATTTTCAAGTATTAAAATTAGTGAATGCTATGTCCCTCCTGCCAGTATCAGTTCTTCTCTTAATTTGTACCCTCAACTATCCCTCACTTTCCTGCACCCTGCTTAGAGAATTAGACATAAATCTCCAAGTCCTTGTCCAGATGATAGTTTTACAGAAAACACTGAAGTATGTTCCTAGCACTTAAGCATAAATACTAATGTCTTGGGTATAAGAGAGAAAGAAACGTGTGGACATTTGAAACATGAGTTTTCCTTTTCCCAGACTGGATAATATTCCACGGACTGGAGAAGGGAAAGAGACAGATCATGGGGACAAAGAGAGCAATTAGAAGCTCCACTGAAGTTTTGTCTTGCTATTATCCTCCTTTGGGAGGGCTTTCCTTTGAAAACAGCTGGCTTGTTACCTATTGATCACCAGGAGGCATGAGGCCAATTTTTATTTTGAAATTTTTCTCAGCATCCTGTCTGAGCACAACCTGCTTTCTAATGGCCAAGGGGGACTCTCTAGAAGGATGCTTCTCAAACCATCTGTAGTAAAGGACCAATTATTTATACATATTTTTATTTCCAGTTGACTGCAAACTGATATTTTATAAAACATGAATAATAAAATGAATAGCTAAAAAGATGGAGTGAAAAAACAAAGATACTCAAAAAAATCAAGTCTAAATATCTTGTAAGTATAGCCATTAACATTATGTTGTGATAGAAGTTTTTAAGATAACTTGCAGTATCTAAATTTATTTCAGTTTGGGCTGGTCAGAGTGCCCAGACCCGTGACCATCTGTGGACCACACTTGGAGTAGCCCTGTTCTGATTAGTCTGAAGTCAGGGGTGGAGGTAGGGCAACCGCAGGTGGGAGAGGACTGAGAAAGCTACCACTCAGCACCCATCAATGCCTGTATGTCTGGGAGGGCCAGGCAGCTGACCAGTTCAGACAACTTGGGCTGTCTCTTGCTGCCATGGGCCAGTCTTCCTCCCCATCCTCTCCTCGTCACCAGAGACAGTCTATTTAATACTTAATCATGAATTAATCTCTTCATAGGAAATCTATCATATTGTGGTCTTAAAAAATTGTTTTTAAACATATCAATAGTTAGTCTTAGAAGTTTTTTCTTTATTTCCCCAAAGATCTTAAGATTCTTGGGGTTAGACAGTTGATTTTATGTCTTTGCATTTCCCACATTCTCTAGTACAATGCCTTTTATGATTGCCTATAATCATTTATTCGTTTTGATAAAGCAAAAATGCCAATCAATTCTAAAGAAAACACAGCAAACATTAAATTGTGTAGATAAGCTATAATAGCCCTTAAGGTTATTTTTGGTAGTCTGGATTGTTTCATGTATACTCAGGTGAAGAATATTTATTTAGGCTAATAAAAAGATGTGGAGTCAAGAGGGACCTTGACTTTATCAAACGTTAGTTTCCTCATCTGTAAGTAGACATAAAAACAGCTTTTATTCTAGGTTATTTTGAAGGTTAAATAAAATACTACTTAGAAAGCATCTAAAATACACTTTGTACACAGTATTTACCCAAGAGGTATTAGTCGTCCTCTTCTTATTCGTAATATTTTGAATGTTTTGCTCATTGCAATCAGTATGTAATATAGGACTGTTGGTAAAATGGCATTTTTTCATTATATATTGATTGTATGCACACAATTATATCGACTTAGTGGAAGAAAATAGTTCTTAGAATCTTAATTCTAGCTTTAAGGAAGAGATACAACTACTTAATGAAAATGGTAATATACATTTCCACCCTTTGTTTTTAGCTTCAGGTTTATGATAATTTCTTACATTTATATTCCCATAGAACTCTGATTATATCTGAGAAAATCATGTTAGAAAGACACAAATATAAATTTTACCTTTGGGGACAACAGGAATGTGGACCAACATTGTCCCTGGAGGGCCATGTCAACAAGTTGCTAATGTTGACTTACATCATTAACTTACCCAAGATCTCTGTATCTTAGGGTGTATTTCCCATTTCTTACCTGTTTTTAATAAATAACTGAAATTGTGTCTTCCCTTTCACCATTTATCTCATGGATTCACAATTCTAATCTAAGGCTATAGTAGTAGGACGCAAAATGGATGAATTTGTGTTTATTTTTTAGTTTTAAATTCGCTCTTAGGAGCAAATAATGTAGAACACAAAATCTAGGCAGTAAACTTCTATTGTGTCCTTTGTTTATTAACAAAAAAGTCCTCAAAGTTCTTTTTGTTTCAATGTCACTTTTGAATTAGCCAATTTATAGGTGTTATTTCTAAGGCTAGAACACATATATGAATGGGGCTTCTTAAATAGCACGTAATGATATACACTTCTAGGTGAGGTCTGCGGTATTGTTCACTCTTAAATTGTTTAGTCCCACTATAAGTTTCCCTGTATTCATACTCTAACTGGACTCTAAATATCAACATTCTAAATACTTATAGTTCTTTATTCCTCCATTGGCATCAAACTCAAGTCAATTTCTTTCAACTTTACAACTTTTATGACTCCTCTTTTGTTTTCAAACTCTAATTCAGAGCCTTTGAGTTTTTCAAAGATTGTCTTATACTGTAAATTATGTTTTCTTTTGCTAGTTACCTATTATTTATTCTTTTGGATAAGGAAGCAGCTCATTTTTATAGGAGATAGCAAAGCTAGAGGTTGGGAAAATTAGACATTAATTGTTCATGTATATTCATGTCATGAAACAGAAGATGTTTCTTTCCCAAGTTGGAGAGAGGCATGTTCCTCGCTCAATGGAAGGGACTAGCCTGTGGGACTGATTACTTGTTCTGCACTGCATGATCAATCACCTTATAAACTATATTTTAAAATGTATTTACACATTTTACAACTAAACTTTAAATCAACTATAGGAAGTAATTTGCTGGTACTTTTGTTAACAGATAATACTTTTAGTAGAAATCTTAAACTAGTTTCTCTTGTAAAAATTATTTTGAAATCATTTTAGATTTGCAGAAGAGTTGTGCAGTCAGAACAGAAAGTTCCTGTGTGCCCTCCATCATACTTGCCATATGTGAACATCTCACACAATAACCATGATACCTTTGTAAAACTAAGATATTCAAATTGTATAGTATTATTAACTAAATCATGAATTTTATTCAGGTTTCACTGGCACACCCCTATCCTGCTGTGAGTTGTTCATTGAAGCAGTTCATTTAAGAGTATGTCCTTTTTATGTTCCAGGATCTAGTCTAGGACACCATGGATTGAGTTGTGATGTCTTTTAGTCACTTCCAGTCTGTAACGGTTCCTCATTCTTTCCTGATTTTATGATGTTGATATTTCTCAGGAGTCCTGATCAGGTATTTTGTAGACTGTCCCTTGTTTTGAGTTGGATATTTTGTCATAATTACCCTGGAGATACTGATTTTGGGGAAGACTACCACAGAAGCCAAGGGGCCTTTTCATCACTTCATATGAGGATTTCCATAACATCATCAACATGACTTTTTACTGGTGAAGTAATCTTGATAATTTGGTTAAGGTGATAATTGTCCAATTCTCCCCATGCCCTGTCTCACTTCTATATGCTATTCATTAGAAACAAATCACTAAGAACAGTCTACACTCAAGGGCAGGAAAACTAACCTCTGCCTTCTGGAGGGAAATAGATCAAAGAATTTATGGGCATATATTAAAAATACTACAGCAGTTAATAAATATTTTGAAGAGATAACTTAGGAATAAGCTGTTTTTCCTTAGAGTTTTGCCCCCTATTTTTATCATTCATGTATGGATTTTGCCTGTGGCAATTATTCCTATGGTACTCCGGTGGTAATTTTCTGTTTTTCTTTTTCCTTTTATATTCATTACTTGGAATTCTTCTTTAAGGAAGACCCATTTCTTATGCATTTACTTATGAATTCAATTATTTATTAAGTATGAACAGATGGATATTTACCTTATTCTTTGGGTTTTCGACCATGCTGGCATAATTAGTTTGTTGCTCCAATTACTCCAGTTCTGGCCATTGAGAGTTTTTTCAGGTTAGCCTCTGTCCCATTTTGGCACACCCCTATCCTGCTGTGAGTTGTTCATTTAAGCAGTTCCTCACTTTCTCACAATGTAAGATGTTCCATGCTATCTTGTCTTTCCCCTGCCCCATTTTTCTAAGGGGACAGAAAAGGCCTGAATGTTTTTAGCCCCCAACCCCCAACCAAATTCATATGTTGAACTCTAATCCTCAGTGTGATGGTATTTGGAGGTGAGGCTTTTGGAAGGTAATTAGGTCTTGAGAGTGGAACCCTCATGAATGGGATTCATGTCTTTATAAAACCAGGCCATAGAGCTAGCTTGCTGTCTTTCTGCCATATGAGGATATAATTCAAAATGGGCATCAAAACATGAAGAGATTCTCGATTCTCACCACAGGTACCATGCTGGCACCCTGATTTCAGTTTTCCAGTCTCCAACGCTGTGAGAAAAATATTTCTGCTATTATTGGGTCTATGGCACTTTATTACAGCAGCCTAAGCTCAGTAAGACACAGCCCCAGAACCTTTTACTGGAGCATGGTGGTTAGAAGCTAAGATCTAGGCATGGGGTGTGCCTGTAGTGTCATTGCTTTTCATTCTGCTCAATGGACCGAGTTCAGTTTCCTGAGCTAGAAAATACATTTATGTATACAAATGCACCTTTATGTGTGTAACATCACTCTCTGGTGAACTACACATGATTTCATGTTTATATATCTGAGTCTAATTCAGCACCACAGAGTTGATTCTAAATTTCCCCCTTTGCTTTTTGGAAACTTCTTTCTCTGACAGTGTGAAATATGCCTCCCATTAACTACAATTTATATACTTATTTGTTCAGCCCTAAACTACATGAAAAGTAGTTTCAGAATTACTCACCCATACAGTGTTTAAATTCAATTTATCTTAAGCTTAGCTTTACAGTATTCAGTCAGAACAACACTACCCAGAATTACTTAGATCTGTTCCTTTATACCTACCCCCTTAAGTGAGGTTATGAACATTTGCAATACAGTTAGATTCATTTGTAAACATCTGCCTTCCATCCTGGGAGCCCCTTCCATTGATTAATTTTGTTTTTTAAAAATTGCACAAGGCAAAATTCACTCTTTGTGGTGCACAGTTCTGTGGAGTTTGAGAAATTTGTAGTCAAGTATCCACCATTACAAGAATATACAGCATATTTCCATCACCCTAAAGAGTCCTTTGTGCCAACAAAGAGTGTTTTGTAGCCAACACTCCTCTCCCAACTGCAGACAACTACTGATCTGTCTTCACTATGAATCTGCCTTTTTTAGAATGCCATATAAATGATTGCATGCAGCACACTTTTAGATCTGGCTTCTTTCACTCAACAAAATTCATTGAAGATACATCCATGTTTTTACATGACTTAATAAAAATAGAATTGGTAGGTCACCTGATAAATGTGTAACTTTATAAGAAGAAAATATCAAACTACTTTTGGAGCTGTTGTAACATTTTGCATTCCCATCAAAAATAAATGAGAGGACCAGTTGTTCTGCAATATCACCAACCTTTCATATTGACAGTTTTTGCTTGTTTTTAATCATTCTAATGGGTAGTCAGTTGTGTCTCATGGTGGTGTTAAGTTACATGTTCCTAATAACTAATGATACTGAGCAACTTTCCCGCTTGCCAGTAATTTATCATCTTTGGCAAAGTGTCCGTTCAGATCATTTGCATGTTTGTTTTTTTGTTTGAGTCATCTGTCTTCTTTTGGTGAATTTTAGGCATTTGTTATATACACTGGATATAAGTCCTTTACCTGTATATAATTTGCAAATATTTTCTTGTAGTCTGTAGCTTTTTGTTTTCCATTCCTTCTTTTATTTATTAACTAATTTGTTAATTTTATTAGGGTATTATTGACATGCACTCTTATGAAGTTTTCACATAAAAAACAATGTGGTTACTACATTCACCCATGTTATCATGACCACCATATCCCATTGCAACCACTGCCCCACAGTATAGTAAGATACCACAGAGTCACCATTAGCCTTCTCTGTGCTACACTGTTTTCTCCTTAATCCCTCCAACACCATGTGTGCCAATAATACCCCTAAATCCCCTTCTCCCTCCCCAACAGCCCACCCTCACCCCTCCCCTTTGGTAACCAGTAGTCCCTTCTTGGAGTCTGTGAGTCTGTTGCTGTTCTGTTCCTTCAGTTTTGCTTTGTTGTTATACTCCACAAATGAGGGAAATCATTTGGCACTTGTCTTTTTCTGCCTGGCTTATTTCACGGAGCATAATATCCTCCAGCTCCATCCATGTTGTTGCAAATGGTAGGATTTGTTTTCTTCTTATGGCTGAATAATATTCCATTCCATTGTGTCTATGTACCACATCTTCTGTATCCATTCATCTACTGATGGACACTTAGGTTGCTTCCATATCTTGGCTATTGTAAATAGTGCTGCAAAAAACATAGGGGTGCGTATGTCTTTTTGAATCTGAGAAATGATATTCTTTGGATAAATTCCTAGGAGTGGAATTCATGGGTCAAATGGTATTTCTATTTTTAGTTTTTTGAGGAGCCTCCATATAGCTTTTCACAATGATTGAATTAGGTTACATTCCCACCAGCAGTGTAGGAGGGTTCCCCTTGTTCTGCATCCTCTCCAGCATTTGTTGTTCTCAGTCTTTTTGATACTGGCCATCCTAACTGGTGTGAGGTGGTATTTCATTGTGGTTTTTATTTGCATTTCCCTGATAATTAGTGATGTGGAACATCTTTTCATGTGCTTGTTGACCATCTGAATTTCTTCTTTGGAGAATTGTCTGTTCATATCCTCCGGGTTATTTGCTTTTTGGGTGTTGAGGTGTGTGAGTTCTTTATATATTTTCATTGTTAACCCCTTGTCAGATATGTCATTTACAAATATATTCTCCCATACTCTAGGATGCCTTTTTGTTCTGTTGATGGTGTCCTTTGCCATAGAAAAGCTTCTCTTTAGTTTGATGTAGTCCCATGTGTTTATTTTTGCTTTTGTTTGCCTTGCTCAAGGGTATGCATTCAGAAAAAAGTTGCTCATGTTTATATTCAGAAGATTTTTGCCTATGTTGTCTTCTAAGAGTTTTATGGTTTCATGACTTACATACAGGTCTTTGATCCATTTTGAGTTTACTTTTGTGTATGGGGTTAAACAATAATCCAGTTTCATTCTCTTGGATGTAGCTTTCCAGGTTTGCCAACACCAACTGTTGAAGAGGCTGTCATTTCCCCATTGTATGTCTGTGGCTCCTTTATCATATATTAATTGACCATATATGTTGGGTTTATATCTGGGCTCTCTAGTCTGTTCCATTGGTCTGTGGCTCTGTTCTTGTGCCAGTACCAAATTGTCTTGATTACTGTGGCTTTGTAGTAGAGTTTGAAGTCGGGGAGCATAATTTCCCCAGCTTTATTCTTCCTTCTCAGGATTGCTTTGGTTCTTCAGGGTCTTTTGTGGTTCCATATGAATTTCAGAACTGTTATCTCTAGTTTGTTGAAGAATGCTGTTGGTATTTTGATAGGGATTGCATTGAATATGTAGATTGCTTTAGGCAGGATGGCCATTTTGACAATATTAATTCTTCCTATCCAGGAGCACGGGATGTGTTTCCATTTATTGGTGTCTTGTTTAATTTCTCTCATGAGTGTCTTGTAGTTTTCAGAGTATAGGTCTTTCACTACCATTAGGTTTATTCCTAGGTATTTTGTTCTTTTTTGATGCAATTGTGAATGGAATTGTTTTCCTGATTTCTCTTTCTGTTAGTTCATTGTTTGTATATAGGAATGCCACAGATTTCTGTGTATTTTGTATCCTGCAACTTTGCTGAATTCAGATATTAGATCTAGTAGTTTCAGAGTGGATTCTTTAGGGTTTTTTTATGTACAATATCATGTCATCTGCAAACAGTGACAGTTTAACTTCTTCTTTAACTATCTGGATGCCTTTTATTTCTTCATGTTGTCTGATTGCTGTGGCAAGGGCCTCCAGAACTATGTTGAATAAAAGTGGGGAGAGTGGGCATCCTTGTGTTGTTCCTGATTTTAAAGGAAAGGCTTTCAGTTTCTCGCTGTTAAGTATAATGTTGGCTGTGGGTTTGTCATATATGGCCTTTATTATGCTGAGGTACTTATCCTCTATACCCATTTTCTTTAGTATTTTTATCATGAATGGATGTTCAATTTTGTTGAATGCTTTTCTAGTATCTATGGAGATGATCATGTGGTTTTGTGGTTCTTTTTGTTGATGTGGTGAATGATGTTGATGGATTTTTGAATGTTGTACCATCTTTGCATCTGGGGAATAAGTCCTACTTGATCATGGTGGATGATATTTTTCATGTATTTTGAAATTTAGTTTGCTAATATTTTGTTAAGTATTTTTGCATCTATGTTCATCAGGAATATTGGTATATAATTTTCTTTTTTTTGTGATGTCTTTGTCTGGTTTTGGTATTAGGGTGATGCTGGCCTCATAGAATGAGTTTGGAAGTATTCCCTCCTCTTCTACTTTTTGGAAAACTTTAAGGATAATGGGTTTTAGGTCTTCACTAAATGTTTGATAAAATTCCGCAGTGAAGCCATCTGTCCAGGAGTTTTATTCTTAGGTAGGTTTTTGATTACTATTTCTTTTGCTAGTAATTGGTCTGTTCAGATTTCCTGTTTCTTTCTGGGTCAGCCTTGGAATGTTGTATTTTTCTAGAGAGTTGTCCATTTCTTCTAAGTTATCCAGGTTGTTAGTATAATTTTTCATAGTGTTCTCTAATAATTCTTTGTAATTCTGTGGTGTCCATCATGATTTTTCCTTTCTCATTTTTTTTTATCAATTTTATTTTGGTATCATTAATCTACAATTACATGAAGGACATTATGTTTACTAGGCTCCCCCCTTCACCAAGTCCCCCCCACATACTCCTTCACAGTCACTGTCCATCAGCGTATTAAGATGCTGTAGAATCACTACTTGTCTTCTCTGTGTTGCACAGCCCTCCCCGTATACCCCCCACACACACTATACATGCTAATCGCAATGCTCCCTTTCTTTTTTCCCACTTTCCTTTCTCATTTTTGATTCTGTTTACATGTGTAGATTCTCAGTTTTTCTTATTGAATATGACTAGGGGTTTACCTATTTTGTTTATTTTCTTGAAGAACCAGCTCCCGCTTTCATTGATTCTTTCTATTGTTTTATTCTTCTCGATTTTACTCATTTATGCTCCAATCTTTATTATGTCCCTACTTCTACTGACTTTGGGCCTTATTGTTCCTCTTTTTCTGGTTTTGTTAATTAATTGTGAGTTTAGACTGTTCATTTGGGATTGTTCTTCTTTCTTGAGGTAGGCCTGTATTGCAATATACTTCCCTCTTAGCACAGCCTTGTTGCGTCCTACAGATTTTTGCGGTGTTGAATTATTGTTGTCATTTGTCTCCGTATATTGCTTGATCTCTGTTTTTATTTGGTCACTGATCCATTGGTTATTTAGGAGCATGTTGTTAAGCTTTCATGTGTTTGTGGGCTTTTTTGTTTTCCTTGCATAATTTCTAGTTTCACACCTTTGTGGTCTGAAAAGTTGGTTGGTACAATTGCAATTTTTTTGACTTTACTGAGGCTCTTTTTTGGCCTCATATATAATCTATGCTTGAAAATTTTCCATGTGCACTTGAGAAGAATGTGTATCCTGCTGCTTTTGGGTGGAGAGTTCTGCAGATGTCTGCTAGGTCCATCTGTTCTTATAGGTTGTTCAGTGCCTCTGTCTCTATACTTATTTTCTCTCTTGTTGATCTGTCCTTTTGAGTGAGTGGAGTGTTGAAGTCTCCTAGAATGAATGCTTTGCATTCTATTTCCCCTTTTAATTCTGGTAGTGTTTGTCTCACATTTGTAAGTGCTCCTGTGCTGGGTGCATATTTATTTATAATGGTTTATCTTCTTTATCATTATGTAATGTCCTTCTTTGTCTCTTGTGACTTTCTTTGTTTTAAAGTCTGTTTTGACTGGTATAAGTAATGCAACACCTGCTTTTCTCCCCCATTTAGTTGCATAAAATATCTTTTTCCCTCCCTTCCCTTTTATTCTATGTATGTCTTTGAGTTTGAAGTGTGTATCTTGTAGGCAGCATATAGTTGGGTCTTGTTTTCCATCCATTCAGTAACTCTCTGTCTTTTGAAGGGTGCATTCAGACCATTTACATTTAGGGTGATTATCGATAGGCATGTATTTTTTGCCATTGTAGGCTTTAGATTTGTGGTTACCAAAGGTTCAAGGGTAACTTCCTTACTATCTAAGAGTCTTACTTAACTCACTGAGTATGCTATTACAAACACAACCTAAAGGTTCTTCTTCTTTTCCCTCCTTTTCTTCCCCCACCATTCTTTATATATTAGGTGTCATATTCTGAACTCTTTGTCTATCCATTTTTATTACCTCTGGTGATAGCTATTTAGCCTTAGGAACACTTTCATCTATAGCAGTCCCTCTAAAATACTATAGAGATGGTTTTGGGGAGGTAAATTCTCTCAGTTTTTGCTTATCTGGAAATTGTTTAATCCCTCCTTCAAATTTAAATGATAATCTTGCCAGATAGAGTATTTCTGGTTTGTGGCTCTTCTGTTTCTTTGCATTAAATATATCATGCCACTCCATTCTGGCCTGTAAGGTTTCTGCTAAGAAGTCTGATGATAGCCTGATGGGTTTTCCTTTGTATGTGATCTTTTTTCTCCCTCTGGCTGCTTAAAATAGTGTGTCCTTATCCTTGTTCTTTGCCATTTTAATTATTATATGTCTTGGTTTTGTCTTTCTTGGTTCCCTTGTGTTGGGAGATCTGTGCACCTCCATGGCCTGGGAGACTATCTCCTTCCCCAGATTGGGGCAGTTTTCAGCAATTACTTTGTCAAAGATGCTTTCTATCCCTATTTTCTCTCTCTTCTTCTTCTGGTACCCCTATAATACGAATATTGTTCCATTTGGATTGGTCACACAGTTCTCTCAGTATTCTTTCATTTCTAGAGATTCTTTTTTCTCTCTGTGCCTCAGCTGTTTTGTATTTCTCTTTTCTAATTTCTATTTCATTTATTGTCTCTTCCACCATATTTAATCTGCTTTTAATAACCTCCATTGTTTTCCTCAATGATTGGATCTCCATCCTAAATTCATTCCTGATTTCTTGAATATTTTTCTTTACCTCCAGGAGCATGTTTATGATTTTTATTTTAAAATCTCTTTTAGGAGGATTTATTAATTCAGTGTCACTGGAAACTTTTTCTTGGTTTTGAGGTTTTGCTTTGAACCAGGCTCCTTTGACGTTTCATATTTGTATGTGGCGCCCTCTAGTGCCCAGAAGCTCTACTCTCTGGATCTGCTCAGCCCCTAGAGCGATGTACGGGGTGGCAGGGGAGTGGTGCTGGTGCCTGGTGGGGGGAAAGAGCTGTTTCCTGCTTCCCAGTTGCTATGCCTGTCTCCACTGCCAGAACCAGTGGGCCAAGCACACAGGTATAAGCCTCTATGCTTTACGTTTGTAGCTGTTTTAGGTGGGGCTTCCCTCTGGCTGACCTTATGCTAGGGCAGGATTTGCTGGTTTGCGAGCCAGGTGCAGGCTGGCTGGGAGGAAGGCACAGCAGGCTGGGTATCATGGTGGGGGACTTTGGAGTTGAGTAGCCAGCCAGGGGGATGGAGGGCCTGAAGGTTGTGAAAGTTCCTAATTCTGTTCCGTGAGGTCTGTTTTTTCCTCCAGGTGTATGCAGTCTGGCGCAGCCTTCTTTCCTGTTGCTCTTTCTGGATTAGTTATATTAATTATATTTTCATATTATATGTGGTTTTAGGAGGAGGTCTCTGTCTCACCTCTCGTGTCATCATCTTTATTTTCCATTCTCTTAACATTATCTTTAGTAGAGCTGCTATAGAAAACGTTTAATTTGGACAAAGTCCAATTTATCAATTGTTTTTTCTCTTATGGATCAGACTTTTGGTGTCTTACATAAAAACTTAAGCTTACAAAGATGTTCTATTTCCTTCTCACAGTTTTGAGTTTTTATTTCATACTTATATCTTTAATTTTCAGTTAATTTTTCTTTAAAATGTAAGGAATGTATTAGGGCTCATTTTCTTACCTGTAGATATCCAATTGTTCTAGGACTATTTATGAAAAACACTGCCCTTTCTCCATTGAATTCCTAGCCATGTTTTGATAACTGAGAAGCAGTCCCTTAACTACAGAGTAAATGATTGTGGTTTCTACCCTCAATATAAACTCCCTACTTATTGTGCCATAAACAATATTCTACTTCACAGCACGTGAATATTTAGAATAGTCCTGTTTAAAGAACCTCTTTCACACTATGATAAAATATAGGAATAAGTTTATAACTTATTCTGCATGAGCTCTATATAGAATATGCAAGTTATATGTACATTGTGGCTGGGATTGCAAATAATGGGCATTGCTTTATGGAGTATGTATTACCCACTATGTAGCTCCTTTTTTATGAAAAAAAAAACTGTTTACTTAAGTAAACTTTCGCCTTGACCAAATTAAAACAGTATGAAAGCATTCTTGACTCCCTTCCAGACAAGAATGGATGCGGAAGTTCACATCCTTTCCCAAGCCAAAAAGCCAGGTGAATTCATTAAAGGCCAAAGGACTGCAGGCTTAGAAATAGTAACTCTAAAACCTGAAGCAGGCAAAACTAAAATGTTTACAATTGTGTGAACAGAGCATGCCACATAAACCTTGTCCATGATTTAGAAAACTGAGTCCGGGCTGAGATAATACCCAATCATCCAGACAATAGATAAATCCAGGGAAGTGTGGCCAGAGAGACTGCAGATGCAGAGTAGGCTGAGATCAATGCCAAAAGAGAATTTACAAGGAGATGTGATACGAGAAATAGGTTCAGGAGTAAAGCAGGTTGGGTGCATGGGAACAGAGCTCTCTAGAAGTTGGTTTATTTATGAACAATGCCCTGCCAACTTTCCTACCATATACTAAGTTTTCTTTCACTTTCAGTACTGTGGTTGGTATATTGAGAACATTACTTAGCAGTTAACTTTGGAGAAAGGAGGAAAAAGTCTCAGAGCAGTTAGACTAGTTGAGTTTTTTAGAATACAACAAGGAGAGTTTCTTCAGTTAACCATCCATCAACCATATATTAAATATCTGCTACTTATGATCTCCTTATTGGCTGTCCAGGATGCATAAATTTACATAATTGAACAGACATTTACAGATGACCCTTAGCCAGAAGTACAGGGTTGTAGAAAGATTCAGAGTCTAATAGAAACAAATTATGTGGATGTAAACTAAGTATAATTCACTTTGATGTAAAGCAGTAGAAGCATGCACTTATTTTGGGGGGTACAGTAGACAAGGAAATGAATACATCTGTGGAGGTAAAGTTAGGGGAAATCAGTCAAGGAAAGATTCTGGGAGGAGATGGTGTAGGTGGTGATTGTCTGAATCCCGTCTTTGCAAACTCATGGCCTGGGGACAGATAACCTAGCAATCCACTGGTTAAATGTGTGCAGTGGGGATCCTCAGAAGGTAAATGGAAGTTCAGAAGGAAAAGGGAAACAAGGGAGAGGGGGAAGAGGGAGGAAGGATGGAGGGATGGAGAGAGAAGAGCAAAGAAAATAAAGAGACTGAAAGGAGATACACCACAGTTTGAAAATTATTACTCTGGGTTACTGGGTTGTGGGTTTTAAATCTCTTATTTATACTTTTCCATTTTTCTGCTTATGTACATATTACTTTTTGAGTTGGGAAAATATTAGAAGTCATTTCTTTAAAGTTTTGACAAAAATTGTAAGAAAAGGAAGCAGAAGCCTTTTAAGATAGCAGAGCAAAAGACAATTCTTACTTTTAGGATGGGGATTATGGAGAATTTCTGGAGGCTAACAGCATGAAGGCATTTGACATTTTAATATGTCCTTAAAAAAACTGTAGGCCCTCAGGCATGAACTCTATTGCAATGCGATCCTGCAAACTCATTTTCATGGTGAAGGAGATTGTAGAAGATTGTTTTTTAATCTATTGGATGCTAGCTGGGTTAGAGAGTATAACTTTAGAGAGTTAAAGAAATAGATATGGTGAAATCTGATTTAAATAGCTATTGAAATTCTTCAGAGGAGTAGGGTTGACTGAGGAAATTAAAAATTAGTAAATGTTTCCACTTTAGAGTTTGGGAGTATGAAACTGGACAAAGTAGGTGGTATTCTGCAAATCACTTTGTACATTTCAAAATTCAAAGTTTTTCAAATCATTTATGTTGTGTCCTTTGCACCAGAGATCATTGTTTACGGTCATTTTTTTTCTTGGATCAGTCTTTCTTATGCCTATTGCTGATGTATATGCTTTTCTTTTCCTTTATTATCTTTTTTTTTCCTTTTTGGATACACAGTCTACTAGTTTGGTGGGAACAAAATTATCTAGCGAGCAACCCTTCAAGTATTCTTCAACTATATTAGCAATTTGCAAATCTGGAAGGAGAATGAATTTTACTACTTTGGCTATTTTCTCTTGTTTTAACACATTCTCCTTTATTTTATTCCCTTGTATTTATTTTTCTTTTCACTGTGTGGAAAGTAATCGTAGTAGTTTTTCTAACTCAGAAAAACTCAAGGCTTATGAGATGTAAGTAAAATTGAATATAGTAACCTGTGAAGCTTCAGGCAGAAGACATGATTATAAGAGGAAAATAAACTCATTCAAATAGTATAACCAAATATGTTTACTAAATGCCTTAAAGACATTAGAAATAACTAGTTCTGAGCTGTTGCTCTCTTTTGGGTCTGAGTGATTTATCATTTGAAATTCAATGTCATCAATGAAATATAGATTTGTTATATTATGAATATCTAGGTAATAACATTTTTAAAGAATGGAAAAATACAGAAATGAGAAGAATGGAAAAATCTGCCATCATTCTAGTACTGTAAGTAGTAGCACCTTTATTGAGTCCTTATGCACCAGGCACTGTTTCACATACTCTCCATACATTATCTCATTTAATTCTGCCAATAACCTTCTAAGTATATAAGTACTATTATGAACCTTGTTAGTAGTTAGGAAACTGAAGCTCAGAAAAGAAACCATTGGCTCAAGATTGCTCAACTAAATTGGTTAAGGGAATTCAAACCCTAGAGAACTGAATTTCAGAGCCTCAGTAATTAACTGTCACAGTGTATCTTGTTTTTCAGTCCTACCCTCCCTTCACATTTTTGTATAATCCCTTCCAGGTTTCTCTGTGCTTATGTACATGTACTTAAGTAGCACTGTAGTATATATATATATGGAACACTTTGGTTTTGTTTTTAGTTTAATATTTATCCTGGTATCCTTTCCATATTATTAAATAATCTTTGAAAATATAATTTTTAGAATCAATGTTCTAAAATTTGGCTAAAGTACAGCTTATGCAATTATTCTTACTTAGGTAGGCATTTAGGAACTTTGTGCTTTTGTTAATGTACGTAATCCTGAATTTACAATCCTTATAAATAAACCTTTCCTCACTTCTTTTATCTTTTATGTAATTTCTCAGTTAGGAATAAACACATTTTTCAATTGTAAAAGAACGTGTCAGATTGTCTTTTGGAAGAAGTATGCCTCCCCATGGTAGTGTGTAAGAGTGTTTACCCTGCAAATTCTTGTCACCATTTCCACATACTTAACTCTTTTCAACTCACATCATAGAACTGATTTACAACTCAGATTTAAATATCTTTGATGCTAATGGGATATTATAGATTTATTGGTTAAAGTACCTTCTATTTTGCCTTTTAATGTACTCTTCTTTTTTCCCATTTTTTATGCATTGTTCAGTCTTTCTCTTTTACATATGAGAACACATTGTATATTAAGTATGTTCCAAATGTTTTCTTCCCAGTTGTTATCAGACTTTTAATTTTTTAATGGAGTTTTAATTTTAAAAAGATTAAGTTACATGAGACTTTGTTATCTATTCTTGAAAAATTCAATTGTGTTGGAATATTAAATGCACAGAGCTAGCCCAAGTTTAAGCTCTGTCTTAAGGATTTTAAACTTCCTCTTATAGTTCCCTGCTACTTCTTTGATAACCTATTTCCTGTGTTACTCTGAAGAACCCTGATTCTAAAACTTCTTGCACGGCAAGCTGTAATGATAATGTATAAATGGAAGTGTTAAACAGTTTTTCTTTTCAATGATGTTTGACTTGTACCAGTAAATGTATGTCTATTGTGTCACTAAATGTTTAGCAGGAGTTACTAAAGAGACATTTTGTGTTACCGAAACCATAGAGTTATGTCTTCATAGTACTAACTGTTTTGCATCATGACTGAAAGCTGATCTTCTTGAGGTCTGTTTTACTGTAAGCTATTTAGTGTACACCTACATAAAGAAACCCTTCAAAACTGAGGGTTTTTAAAAATCATTAATGACTTTTATCCAGTGCTTGCATTTCATACTACCCAAGTTTACTAGCTTCCATGAGACCTCCTTCCTGTTTTTAACATCTGCACACACTTCTATCTCCTTAGATATTTAGATACTCATACTTTCTTGAAGACATACCTTACATTGAGACAGTTTCCTTGTCCATGAAAAGAACCATTCTCTTTTGAAAACCCATCACCTGCATTTGAGAAAACAAAAGATTATACAGGTCTGTATAGAAGTGAACAGCACAGATCCAATCCCAAGTTTGCAGGAGTTCAGTATTTGTAACTTTTCTCTATTTTTCCAAGCCAAGTAAAATTTACATGTTCATGCATTCAACAAATGTTTAAATAAGTTAAAAAAATAATGAGGTAAAGAAGTAACACCCAAAACAGCACAAGTATGATTAATCTTAAATGGAACTATATGTTTAGATAAGCACATAAGAAGGAACAATGAATCATCCTGGGAAAGGTGCTGTTCAGGTTTCTATTGTTGCATAATAAAACATAACTTAACCTTGTATTGGAATAATCATTTTATTTTTTTGTCTCACAACTTTTGTGTTGGAAATTGGAGAATGACTTGGCTGGGCAATTCTTTTGTGGTTTTTGTATGAAGTTGTAGTCAGAAGTTTATCTGGGATATAGTCCTCTGAAGCAGGTCAGCTAGGTAATATGTTGAGCCCAGAGTAGAATGAAATGGTGGGTGCCCTATTCAAAAAGTAGTAAAGAAGAGTGTCATGTTAAAGGTAATTAAAATAAAACTTTCTTTTCATACACAGTCTCTCTCAAATTGCTTGGGGATATATTTTATTCGCTATTTAATTCTTTCCTAAATAAAGACAAATTAAATTTTCAGTTATCATCATGAGTTGTGCCATTCATCTCTATATTATTCAGTACAATTTTAATACAAATATAAGACTAACTCATATGTGGAATTACTGAAATTAAACCATTAATATTTCATGGTATGTACCTAAACATATATATTTCAGTCTTACCAGAACAATAGGATTCCTGCACAAAAGCAACAATGTTGTTTTTGTTTCAATTTTTGATGTGCATACATTCTACCACTTCTCTTTACTTTTGCCTTACTGACTAAGGAAGGTTTCGAAGGCTGTTCCATTTTTCCTTTGCCTTCTCTGTCTTCGTTTTCATGGTAAGTGTTTGGGAAATGGAGGGAGGTAACACAGTGAGAAAGGATATGGCAGTCTTCCTTGGTCATTTGTGTTCCTCTGAGTGTGGTTGCCTTCCTTTTGAATTGAAAGCAAGTTACTGTTTGAATGCAAAGCATTCAAACATGGGAGCAGGTCAGCTCCCATGATTATTTTGCTGTAGGTATAACTCATATACGTTGTACTCAGCTTGAGTTCCTGAATTCCCATGCACTGTGGGTCCAGCAGACTTGCTCCTGGGGCATAGTGAGTGCTCTGTGTGAGTAGAGCCACAGAGAACAAGAGATGCATATGTTTCATGTATCTCCTTTACTCATGCATATGCTCTACTGTTCCATTTGGAATCTACGCACAAAACACAAGCTCAAAGATAAAGCCATTAAGTTTTAAGATGGTGACAGAAGCATTACACTAAGGATAGGGCCCTTTAGTGCATGGGACCCTTGGGTAGCTGTGCAGGTCAGATGCCCACGGGCCAGAAAGGTTTGGCTAAATAGGGCATCCAAGGTGGCTCACTCACACAGCTGGCAGTTGATGCTGGCTGATTGATGGGTGCTCAGCCATGGCTGTTGACCAGAGTATTTACAAGTAGCCTGCCTTTCAGTCATGGTGGTCTCAGGATAATTAAACTTAGGTGAGGTCTGGTTTCCCCTAGAGCAAGCATCCCCAATGAACCAGGCACAAGTTGCATGGCCTTTTAAGACCCAGCTCCAAGAGTTATGTGGTGTAACTTCCACCTTACTCTATTGATCAAAGCAGTCACAATGCCATCCAGACTCAAGGCAAGGAAATAAAGACTCTGACCTCTTAACAGATGATTTGCAGCCATTTTTGAAATGCTGTTATAGCAGGTGATCTGGCAAACTCTTGGATGTAATAGTAAGTACAGTATTAGTCATAAAGCCTCATGAACTACCATTTTAATTAAAAATATCCTTTCTTTCTTGTTCAACTTTTTAGTGATAACAGTTATCAACAGTTTGAAATACTTTTGTATACATATGTGTGTGTACATATATAAATATATACATATATCATAACATTTTATTTCCCAGGTGATATTATTGCTTAAATGATTTTTGCAACTTGCTTTATTTGAACTTTAAAATTTGTTTTATTCTTTGTGCAGGCTATATGTTTTTCTAGAAATACTCTGATGCCTTTGAGTCTTTTCCAATTTTCTTGCTGTTAAAATCAGTGTTGCAATGATTTTTGATGTTATATTTTGTGAGCATCTCTCTGTAGAAAATTTGTAGCAGTGGAATTGTTGGATCAAAAATCAGGTACAGTTTTGCATTTTAATTCACCAATAAATATTTTCCACTTCTTATTGGCCAGGCATTAACCTAGGTGCTTATTTCAATGGATATTTTCATATTACCTTTCAAAGAGATTGTACCAGTTTATACTCTCATCAGGTTATATGTGAAATTCTGTTTCTTGCTCTTGCTAGCACAGTGTTATTAAGAATATTAATCTTTGGTAAGTGGATAATTACAAATTATTTTGATTTCTAATTTATGACTGAGTGTGATTGAGCATATTTTTATGTTTATTTGTTATTTGTTTCACTTTTTAAAAGGAATTGCCTACACACATCAATTGGCCATTTTTCTATTGACTTAACTGTCTTACTTTTCAAGACTCTTTAAATGTTAAGAAAATTCACTGTTTAGCCTAAGAGTTGTGTATTTTTGTCCTAGTTGTCATTTCTAAATTTTTTTTGGGGGGGGCAGGTATTTTGGCCACACAAAGCTTGTAAGATATTGGTTTTATCCATCTTCTATTTTGTGGCTCAGAGTCTTTGCCATGTTAGAATGAATGTCACTTTTCCCCTTTTCTCTCTAGCAATCAGCTTTGTTTAACCTTCCTTCAAGATAACAAATTCACACTTAGTTTCTTTCAGGATGATTTTTCACATTTAAATCTTCATTCCAGCTTAAAAGGAATAAAATCAAAGTATTCACTCCTTTTAAGAATACATAGTACATGAATATGAAAATATGTGAAAGGTTCAGATTTAGGTCTAACTGAAGGTAAAATTCTCAATTATAGAAGAAAAATTGTATTTTTAAGTTTCGTTTAGATACACACAAACTGTTTTACACACACACACACACACACACACACACACACACACACACACACACACATTCTATCCCTCCCATGCACACATAGGTATTGTCCTTTATCAACCTATCAACCTATTGGGAGTTATTATACCGAAAGTTGACCCATGCCATGGTGTCTCCAGCCCGTCTTGAAAAAAAAAATGTCTATACCATTTAAAATCTTCCTATTAGGTGGTTGAGATTTGGCATCCATAATGAACAAATGGAGAAAATTTACTTATTTGGTACTGTAAACAAGTTTACTTGAAGATATTTTGCTTATCTAGACATCAAAAGTAGTCCTAAACACATTATTTGAGAATTAATAGGATTATTTTGCACAATGGTTGGTGATATACTATTGACTTGCCATTTTTTTTATTAGAGTGATATATTTTTTTTAGTAAGGTATTACTGATATACACTCTTGTGAAGGTTTCACATGAAAAAACAATGTGGTTACTACGTTCACCCATGTTATCATGTACCCCGCATTGCAGTCACTGCCCAAAAGTAGTAAGATGCCACAGAGTCACTATTTGCCTTCTCTGTGCTACAATGTCTTCCCCATGATCTACCCCACACCGTGTGTCCCAATCATAATACCATTCAGTCTCTTTCTCCCTCCCTTCACACCTGCCCACCCAAATTCCTCACCTTTGATAACCACTAGTTCATTCTTGGAGTCTGTGAGTCTGCTGCTGTTTTGTTTCTTCAGTTTTGCTTCATTGTTATACTCCACAAATGAGGGAAATCATTTGGCACTTATCTTTCTCTGCCTGGCTTATTTCACTGAGCATAATATCCTCCAGCTCCATCCACGCTGATGGAAATGGTAGGATTTGTTTCTTTTTATGGCTGAATAGTATTCCATTGTGTATATGTACCACCTCTTCTTATCCTTTCATCTACTGATGGACACTTAGGTTGCTTCCATATCTTGGCTATTGTAAATAGTGCTTCAGTAAACATAGGGATGCATATGTCTTTTTGAATCTAGAAATTGTATTCTTTGAATAAATTCATAGGAGTGGAATTCCTGGGACAAATGGTACTTCCATTTTTAGTTTTTTGAGGAGCCTCCATATTGCTTTAGACAATGGTTGAACTAGCTTACATTCCCACCAGCACTGTAGGAGGGTTCCCCTTTCTCCACAGCCTTGCCAGCATTTGTTGTTCTCAGTCTTTTCGATACTGGCCATCCTAACTGGTGTAAGGCGATATCTCACTATGGTTTTTATTTGCATTTCCCTGATAATTAGGGATTTGGAACATATTTTTATGTGGCTGTTGGCCATCTGAATTTCTTCTTTGAAGAATTGTCTGTTCATATCCTCTGCCCATTTTTTAATCAGGTTATTTGCTTTTTGGATGTTGAGGTGTGTGAGTTCTTTATATATTTTGGATGCTAACCCCTTGTCAAATATGGCACTTACAAATATATTCTCCCATACTGTAGGATGCATTTTTGTTCTGTTGATGGTGTCCCTTGCCATACAGAAGCTTTTTAGTTTGATGTAGTCCCATGTGTTTATTTTTGCTTTTGTTTCCCTTTCTCAAGGAGATGTGTTCAAGAAAAAGTTGCTCATGTTTATATTCAGGAGAATTTTGCCTATTCTGTCTTCTAAGAGTTTTATGATTTCATGGTTTACATTCAGATCTTTGATCCATTCCAAGTTTACTTTTGTGTATGGGGTTAAACAATAACCAGTTTCATTCTCTTGCATGTAACTATCCCGTTTTGCCAACACCAGTTGTTGAAGAGGTTGTCATTTCCCCATTGTATTCCATTGCTCCTTTGTCATATATTAATTGATCATATATGGTCGGGTTTATATATGGGCTCTCTAGTCAGTTCCATTGGTCTATTGTGCTGTTCTTGTGCCAGTACCAAATTATCTTGACTGCTGTGGCTTTGTAGTAGAGCTTGAAGTTGGGGAGCAAAATTCCCGCAGGTTCTTGCTTCCTTCTCATGACTGCTTTTGCTATTCGGGGTCTTTTGTGGTTCCATATGAATTTTAGAATGATTAGCTCTAGTTCATTGAAGAATGCTGTTGGTATTCTGATAGGAATTGCATTGAATCTGTAGGTTTCTTTAGGCAGGATGGCCATTTTAACAATATGAATTCTCCCTATCCATGAGCACAGATGTGTTCCCATTTATTGGTATCTTATTTAATTTCTTTCATGAGTGTCTTGTAGTTTTCAGAGTATAGGTCTTTCACTTCCTTGGTTAGGAATTGCATTCTTTTTCATGTAATTGTGAATGGAATTAATTTTCTGAGTTCTCACTCTGCTAGTTCATTGTTAGTGTATAGGAATGCAACAGATTTCTGTGTATTGATTTTGTATCCTGAAACTTTGCTGAATTCAGATACTAGATCTTGTAGCTTTGGAGTGGATTTTTAAGGGTGTTTTTATGTCCAATATCATGTCATCTGCAAACAGTGAAAGTTTAACTTCTTCATTACCAATCTGGATGTCTTTTATTTCTTTGTATTGTCTGATTGCTGTGCAAGGGCCTCCGGAACTATGTTGAATAAAAGTGGGTAGAATGGGCTTTCTTGTCTTGTTCCCAATCTTAAAGGAAAGGCTTTCAGCTTCTTGCTGTCAAGTATAATGTTGGCTGTGGGTTTATCATATATGGCCTTTATTATGTTGAGGTACTTGCCCTCTATACCCATTCTGTTGAGAGTTTTTATCATGAATGGATGTTGAGTTTTATCAAATGCTTTTTCAGCATCTATGGAGATGATCATGAGGTTTTTGTTGTTTTTTGGATGTTGTGGATGATATTAATGGATTTTCTAATATTGTGCCATCCTTACATCCCTGGAATAAATCCTATTTAATCATGGTGGGTGATATTTTTGATATATTTTTTAATCCATTTTGCTAATATTTTGTTGAGTATTTTTACATCTATGTTCTTCAGGGATATTAGTCTGTAATTTTCTTTTTTTGTGGTTTCTTTGCCTGGTTTTGTTATTAGAGTGATGCTGGCCTTGTAGAATGAGTTTGGAAGTATTCCCTCCTCTTCTACTTTTTGGAAAACTTTAAGGAGGCTGGGTATTAGGTCTTCACTAAATGTTTGATATAATTCAGTGGTGAAGCCATCTTATTCAGGTGTTTTGTTCTTAGGTAGTTTTTTGATTACCTATTCAATTTCATTGCTTGTAATTGGTCTGTTCAGATTTTCTGTTTCTTTCTGGGTCATCCTTAGAAGATTGTATTTTTGTAGAAAGCTGTCCATTTCTTCTAGTTTATCCAGTTTGTTAGCATATAATTTTTCATAGTATTCTCTAATAATTCTTTGTAATTCTGTGGTGACCATACTGATTTTTCCTTTCTCATTTTTGATTCTGTTTATGTGTGTAGACTCTCTTTTATTCTTGACAAATCTGGCTAGGGGTTTATCTATTTTGTTTATTTTCTCAAAACAACAGCTCTTGCTTTCATTGTCTCTATTGTTTTATTTTTCTCTCTTTTATTTATTTCTGCTCTAATCATTATTATGTTCCTACTTGTATGACTCTGGGCATCATTTGTTCTTCTTTTTCTAGTTTCGTTAATTGTGAATTTGGACTGTTCATTTGGGATTGTTCTTCTTTCCTCAGGTACACCTGTATTGCAAAATACTTTCATCGAAGCACGGACTTCGCTGCATCCCCCAGATTTTGCAGTGTTGGATTATTATTGTCATTTGTCTCCATATATTGCTTTATCTCTTTTAGTATTTGGTCATTCAATCCATTGGTTATTTAAGGGCATGTTGTGAGAAGCCACCATGTGTTTGTGGGATTTTTCATTTTCTTTGTGTAATTTATTTCTAGTTTCATACCTTTGTGGTCTGAGATCCTGGTTGGTACAATTTCAATCTTATTAAATTTACTGAGGCTCTTGTTGTGGCCTAGTATATGATCTATTCTTGAAAATGTTCCATGTGCACTTGAGAAGAATGTGTATCCTGCTGCTTTTGAGTGTAGAGTTCTGTAGATGTCTATTAGGTCCATCTGTTCTAATGTGTTGTTCAGTGCCTCTGTCACCTTACTAATTTTCTGTGTGGTTGATCTGTCCTTTTGAGTGAGTGGAGTGTTGAAGTCTCCTAGAATGAATGCATTACATTCTATTTCCCCTTTAATTCTGTTAGTATTTGTTTCACATAGGTAGGTGCTCATGTGTTGGGTGCATAGATATTTATAATGGTTATATCTTCTTGTTGGATTAACCCCTTATCATTATGTAATGTTCTTCTTCGTCTCTAATGACTTCTTTGTTTTGAAGTCTATTTTGCCTGATACAAGTACTGCAACTTCTACTTTTTTCTCTCTATTAGTGGCATGAAATAAATTATCTTTTTGTGTATGTCTTTGAGTTTAAATTGAGTCTCTTGTAGGCAGCTTATAGATGGTCTTGTTTTTTTATCCATTCAGTGACTCTATGTCTTTTGATTGGTGCATTCAGACCATTTACATTTAGGGTGATTATCGATAGTTATGTACTTATTGCCATTGCAGGCTTTAGATTTGTGGTTACCAAAAGTTCAAGGTTAACTTCCTTACTGTCTAAGAGACTAACTTAACTCACTTAGTATGCTATTACAAACACAATCTAAAGGTTCTTTTTTTTTTCTCCTTCTTTTTCTTCCTCCTTCATTCTTTATACATTAGGTATCATATTCTGTACTCTTTGTCTATCCCTTGATTGACTTTGGGTGTAGTTAATTTAATTTTGCATTTTCTTAGTGATTAACTCTTCTACTTTCTTTATTGTGGTTTTATTACCTCTGGTGACAGCTACTGAACCTTAGGAGCACTTCCATCTATAGCAGTCCCTCCAAAATACACTCTAGAGACTGTTTGTGGGAGGTACATTCTCTCAACTTTTGTTTCTCTGGAAATTCTCTAATTCCTCCTTCAAATTTAAATTATAATCTTGCCAGATAGAGTATTCTTGGTTTGAGGCTCTTCTGCTTCATTGCATTAACTATGTCATGCCCCTCCCTTCTGGCCTGTAAGGTTTCTGTTGAGAAGTCTGATGATAGCCTGATGGGCTTTCTTTTGTATGTGATCTTATTTCTTTCTCCGGCTGCTTTTAGTAGTCTGTCCTAATCATTGATCTTTACCATTTTAATTATTATATGTCTTGGTATTGTCTTCCTTGGGTCCCTTGTGTATGGAGATATGTGTACTTCCATGGCCTGAGAGACTATCTCCTTCCCCATATTGGGGAAGTTTTCAGGAATTACCTCCTCAAAGACACTTTCTATCCCTTTTTCTCTCTTCTCCTTCTTATGGTACCCCATAATATGAATATTGTTCCATTTGGATTGGTCATATAGTTCTCTCAATATTCTTTCATTCTTAGAGATCCTTTTTTCTCTCTGTGCCTCAGCTTCTTTGTATGCCTCTTCTCTAATTTCTATTTCAGTTATCGTCTCCTCCACCACATCTAATCGCTTTTAAAAACTTCCATTGTATGTTTCATTTCTGATACTGTGTTCTGTAATGTTTGTTTTTCCAACTGAAATTCATTTTTGAGTTCTTGAATATTTTTCTGTACCTCCATGAGCATGTTTATGATTTTTATGTTGAAGTCTCTTTCAGGAAGATTCATGAGGTTGATTTTATTTGACTCTTTCTCTGGTGTATTTATAATTTTGCTTTGAACCAGGTTCTTTTGATATTTCATATTTGTATGTGGTGCCCTCTAGTTCCCAGAAGCTCTACTCTGTTGAGCTGCTCAGCCACTGGAGCAATGTCAGGGGTCACAGGGGAGTTAAATTGGTGCCTTGGGGGAAGAGAGAACTGTTTCCTGCTTCCCGGCTGCTATGCCTGTCTCCACTGCCAGAACCAGTGGGCCGAGCATACATGTATAAGCCTCTATGCTTTGCATTTGTAGCTGCTGTAGGTGGGACTTCTCTCTGGCTGGTCTAATGCCTGGGTAGGGTTTGCCAGTTTGGGAGCCAGGTATAGGCTGTCTGGGAGGAAGGTGCAGCAGGCTACATATCATGGAGGGGGGCCTTGGAGCTACATAGCCTGCAAGGGAGCTGGAGCACCTGAAGATCATGAAAGTTCCCAATCTGCTGGGCAGAGTGCACCTGGACAATTTTGTCTACATATCCTTTCCCTTGTGCAGTAAGCTCTGTGCAGTGCTTGCCCTTTTAGCAGCCTTCTCACTGTTAGGAAGTCTCTCAGTCTGCCCGCCTTTCTTTTGTCCCAGAGTAGCTGGATATGCATCCCTGTTTTCCACAATTGGCTGGAATCTCAGTCTCTCCAGGTTTTCTGCCTGTCTTAGCTTTCCAACTCCCCTAATCATAAGAGCACCATGTAATGTAAGTTTGTGCTCCCAGAGCACATCTCCAGAGCTAGGTGTTCAGCAGTCCCAGGCCTCCATTCCCTCCCTGCTCTGTTTCTCTTCTTCCTGCCAGTGAGCTGGGTTAAGGAAAGGGCTTGGGTCCTGCCTGGTCACAGCTTTGGTGCATTACCCTGTTCCATAAGGTTTATTCTTTTCTCCAGGTGTATGCAGTCTGGTGCAGCCCTCTTTCCTGTGGGTCTTTCAGGATTAGTTGTATTTTATTTTTGTATTATATGTGGTTTTAGGAGGAAGGCTCTGTCTCACCACTCATGCCACCATCTTTCAAACATTGGTTTTTAAACTTGGGCAAGTTGTTTAGACTCTCCACCTTAGTTTCTTCATTTATGAAATGGGTTGTCCTTGGCGTCCGGGTTGCTCAGAAGGAATTCTTTCCAAAGGAACCCCTGTTTGAGTCAGGCTAGACCTCCCCTGCTCGCTCTTTCATTAAAATTCTCGAGACTATTTTCAGTACTCCAAAAAGTCCTCTCATGACCCTTTTGAATGGAGTCCCCTAACTTGTTGTCCCAGGGAACTACTAATCTGCTTTCCTTCACTACAAATTGCATTTGTGTTTTCTCGATTTTCTTGTAAGAATAGCCATATAGTAAGTCTTTGTGTCTGGCCTTTCACACTCAGCATGCTTTTGAGATTCATTCATGTTGTATGTATCAGTATCTGTTCTCTTTTATAGCTTAGTATGCAGAATGTGTTTTTGAGCAATTTTATTAGTGGGGTAAACTATGTATAGGCCATAAGATACAAATACAGATAAATTTCTTACTTTTTTGATATAGCAAAAATCTGAAAGTATTTATAAGCAGATAAAAGGACTCAGAGAAACCAGACAGAGAATACTAAAATGTAAATGATTTATTTAAAGTATCCCCAGTACAGCATGGGTTTATAAGAGGAAAAAGACAATGAAATAATAGTACAAGTAGGGAATTTAGCCTTTGAATTAAAACAAACAGCAAAACAACAACAACAAAAATAGGAAAAATGGGTTTCTTTAACTAGAGTAAAGGTGATGAGGTGAATACAGAGAGAGTCTAGTTTCAATGGCAACTTCAGGATGTAAAGAAGATGTCAGGAATTATGGCAGAGAGAAGATTGTGGAGAAGATATATGTGAAATAGCCTAGATTTTCCTTGTAAGAAGTGCAAGCATCCTCTGAGTTGAGGGAAAGGGTCATGACATTTTATTGATGGGGTACATGGAGTCAACTGATGACTTTGTGGTGTACTCAGCACACTTCCAGCAACATTTGAAAAGTAGCGGGATAATCAGCCTAGATGGTCTTGTGTCAGGGAACTTCACAATGAGCAGGGTGTGAAGTCAGGAAAGTGAAGGATTTTGGTATGCTAGGACTTCGTGAAACACTGCCATTTACAACACTACCTCTGAGGTGTAGATTGGGAGGGAAGAGGGGTCCAGGAAATTGAAGGATGAGGAGAATAAGGAGGGGAATGGCAAAACGGAAGAGGAGCAACAGTGGAGAATCTGCAAGCATCCAGCTGGGTGAATGTATTGATCTGTAAGTTAGACACTAGGTTGTCCTCTCTTTAACCTAGGTCTTTGGTGACTGATGCTTTCCTAGGTGGGGTTAGAATGCTCTGAAGGCCCTTTGGACTAAGTAAATGGACCCACATATACCCCTCAGAAAAACTCAATGCTGCCTTGCATATAGCCCCGCTTTTTCCCCTTAATTTGTAGTTTATTGAATGCCCTTTAGCCAGTGCTTCTCATTTCTTCTCTGTAAAGTCCTTTCAGTTCCTTTTCTATGAATTGTACCTGATCCAGTAATAAATACCCTTAGGATGAAAAGGTAAAACAGTTATAAATTCAATTTATTACCATCTATTTAACTTGCACCAAAGCTTCTCAAGATTTAATGTATATAAGAATAACGTGGTCTTTATTAAATATAGGTTCTGATCCACTAGGTTTGGGCAGGGGTCTGAGACTCTGCATTTCTAGCAAGCTATGCAATACACCGATGTGCCTGAATACACTGAGGAGCAAGGTTCTAGCCCTACACTTTCCCATCTTGGCCTTTGCAAACAGAAATATGTCAAGGAAGAATGAGCTCACAGAGATGCTTAAATATTTGGAAAGACTGAATGGAGGGAATATTAAGGTCATTGGAGTTATCAGCATTGCACAATCAGTTAGGAAAATCACCATCGATGCTAACTCATGCCACAGAATAAGGAGACAGTTTATGAGGTAGAGAGAAAAGCAAGACAAGTGAAGAGGGTAAAGGAATGCAATGAGAAGGAAACCATGACTGGCTAGTGTATTGAGAGGATGCTTATAAATGGATGACCCAGACTTCAAAAGAGGCAACTGTTGAAAGCTTGCCTGGGGAAAGGAAGTCATAGCAAAACACATCACAAACAAATGAAATTCCTCTTCTGCTTGGTAACTTTAATCACAAATCCCTAAACAAACAAAACATGTGCTTATTACACATGTGTTGCCACGGTTACTGTTTTCACAGTTTTAAAGTGATTTCTCACCTATAGATAGGAGAACAAAACAGCTGAGCTATGGAAGATAACTACCGAAGGCTGTAGAGAACAATAATCTTCCAGGGATCAGGAAATTCTTAGCTATTTTCTGCCAAGCTTTCTTTGCCTGTTGTATTTCTTTCTCAAAAGACAGACCTACCCATTGTCTGTTTATGATTCTAAGATTTCACTGACCTGTCATGCTAAGGCCCATGCTTCTAAGTGCCTTTATTCTGCTGACAACTTGCTTATCGTTTTTATGTCCTGCTGTGGTAAAAGTGAATGCCCTTTAGAAAGGAAATAAGGGATTTTCTTTCTGTAGGATCCAACCTGGAAAAGGGGACACCAGTATAAAATGGTCAGTACTTAGAGAACTTTCTTTTTTCCCTTCCATTTACTCTGGGAGAGACAGGATTCTTTTCCGCTTATAGTTTCTTTTCACACTGAACGTGCAGTTAAGGTGCAATATCTGTGCATGTGGAAGTAGTCAGCGGAGTTAATTTCAAACAGGACTCAGACGTAGGGTAAGGTAGAGGGAGTGGTTTAGAGAACCTTTCTCATGTTCTTTCAGATACAATATAAACTACCGTAAAGAGGTGTGTGTGCAGAAGTCATTTCAGCTAAACTGAAGACACAGAATGTGTTCGTATTACAGGCAAAGGTAATTTGATAAATAGAAACAAGGTCATATTTGTAAATTCTGGCAAATAAATGCCTTCTACGTTTGAGATGAGTGCAAAAAATTTTATATTACTCTTAGTTTGGTTTTCCTCAAACTAAGGGGGATTCCTTGTCCCTAGACCTGGGACAAGGATTTGATATTAATTACTTTCATTGGGTGTTGAACCAAAAACCCTTCCAAAGAAATGCACATGCTGGCATTGGACATCCAGCTAGTACATAGTGGAGTGGTGAGGGTGAAAGTTTCTGAATGGGGCACCAGCAGTGTCTCCTACTCATTATGACACTGAATTCCAGTTTACATGTGCAGTCTTTTCCCTACAAGCATATGCTGTTCAGTCGGAATTATTTTGACTGTAAGAGAGAAAGTAAAGGGAGTAAATGATACTATATGAAGTCAGGAATTAAGAGATGTGAAAATGTGATAAAAAGCTTTCAAAATATAATATTTGCTGGATCATAAATATGCACCCATTGTTATCTAATTATCTAATTAGAAATCCATCAGCCTTTTCTTCTTGAGAACGAGGTCTTCTAGGAGTATGTTGATATGTTTTCAGGGATCAGAATTCTAATATTTTTTTCTTGGAAAAAAGAAAGACAGAAGTGTGTACTTCTGTTCAGTGATGAGCAGTTTATAGACAAACTGTAGTGAGCAGAGGTCCACCCATGGCTCTGGGGGTGGGTCCCTGTGCCCTACAGCAGAACCAGTGCTCAGTCAGTTGGGCCGGGATGGTGACTTGGTGGATCTTTAACTTCCTGAGTTAACCAGAGGGTTCCAAGCTTACTTGTCTGTGGGTGGTGATGAGATCACTTTGCTAGGACTAGCTCAACTTTGATTGGATCTTACCATGACATCTGACAAGAGTCTTCTGCATCATTTTGCCTTCCCTACACTGCTTTCTTGGGCTCCCAGCTTGCTCATCACTGCGTGCCAGCTGTGTTTCCCAGGAGCCTGCTATTTAATAATCCTTTGCCAGTCACTGCCAAGCTTTGTTTAATAGGCATAGTGGATTGTCTACCATGCCTTCAGCGTCAGAATGGTAGTAAAATCACTTGAAATGTTCTGAAGAAGTGATAGTATAGAGAGTAGAGTTTGAGGTAAAATGGAGAATTCATGCAACTAAGCATATTTAAATTCAGATATTTTAAACTCTCAACCAAATAAAATATATACCCAGGTTCTACTAAGCTGATTTGTGACTATTATTTCAAAGAAGATTAAAAATATAAATTAACAAAAAATCCTTTCAGCTTAATTATCTCTTTGATGGTTGAAATAATATTTCCCTCCTCTGAAATTTACCTGTGTTGAATTTATTTGTATTATTTATTTATATTTTACAGTCTCATTGGGAATGTCTCCTCATTCGTCCATTGAGGGTCAAATTCCTATCTTTGATTGCTTCAAAATATTGAGGCTAGTCCCTTGCAGATACCTGGAATAGACACTATTTTATTCATTTTTAAAAAATGCATTTATCCTGTGTACGATTATTCTATGAAGCAAGCATCAAGTCCTGGAGGTAGACAGGGTATAATGGTGAATGAAATATGCCTCATCTCTGCATTTACATGACTTCATTCTAGTGAAGCTGGCATATGGTAAAGAATCAATTGATCAGTCAGTAAAATTATTAGGATACTTTAGGTTATATTAAAATATATAGCATCTCTTACAATTTTACAAATAATAGTCCAAGATCATTAATACTCAGACATACACTTAAGTTAACATTTGAAGTTTGCAAGCACCTTATTTCTGTTGACAGATTCTTGGACATCTTTGTGTCTTTGTCTTAGACATTTGACTTATTTAAAATTATTAAATATATCAGCACAGTGGCTGGCATATAAACTTTCCATGATACTGTTTATTAATGTTACATATGTTATATTCTGTTAATGATTAGAAATTCCACCACTTATTTTCCAGTCATCCCTATTTAATTTCACAACAATTCTCTGATACAATTACTATTATTATCCCCAATTTATAGATAAGGTATCTGAGGCTGGAAAAATTAAATAATGTATCCAATGCCATACCATTCAACAAATAAGGGTACTTTCAGAAATAAAAAGATTTATTTCGTTTCAGAACCTATATTCTTAAACAGTATGCCTGGCAGCTCATGGTAGCTTAGTTTTCCAGAAGCCATAACTACAACTATGAAAATTACCAATTTCTACAACAAATAATCCAGATGTAGACAACACAAAGGAAAAAATATAAGCATGATATATTGAATTTCTCATTACTTGTCTTATCTGATTTTCATTGTCCCACCTTGATTTAAGATGGGCTGAGATCATTTATAATTAAAGCCTAAATATTTGCTTTTAAAAATTGGAGGAGGGCTAATGGAAATCAGAGAGAGAACTGAAAACTAATTATCATAGTTCTTATATTCAAAATACTAAATGATATTATTCTAGAAATTATGGATTGGTAAAACTAAAATCTTAATGTCTTTTAAAAAATGGAAATTCTATCATCCCTTACATAACTGAATTTGGGAAAAGGATGGTAGCATGACAAAAGACTTCAGGTATAATTACCAGATGATTAAAACAAATGTGCACAAAAAGGACAAAAATGTGTCATGTCATGTTAACTGAGTTACATAACATCAGTACCGTGTATTTAGATGAGCAGTATCAGTTAACAAGGCTTTTAACTGTCTCAAGATTTTCATTATCATTTAAAAAGTCTTGTTTTGTAATTCTCATTTTGGCTACAATATAGAGCATCCTCTAATCCCTCTACATTGCTGAATACTCTAAGTTGCCTGTAATAAACAAAAGCTCACATTTTACTTAGAGCTTTATAATCTGCAAATGCACTTTTATATCCATTCTTTCCTTGGGTCTTTACAACAGCCATGGAAAGTGGGTTGTTATTATTACCATTTTATATATGCAGATACTAAGGGTGAGAGCAGTAAGTGGCTAATCCATTGTCCAGCTCTGCAGACCTATTCCAATTCCAGGGATACTAAAGCAAGTTCAGAATGAAGTTGACTGTCTCACTGCTTCCTGTTGTGGTCCTTACAGAGATATATGAAGAAATGACCTTTACTGTACAGGGCCCTTAATTTGAGTATGTTTGACCTCAGACATTACTGTATTTTTATGATGGCTTTAAAGAAATAGGTACAAATTTCATTTATTCACTAGGCTGTCATCCCAGGTTTTGTTTTCTTTTTAAAATTTGGGGCTGACTGGTGAAGACTGTGGCTTTTACGGTCTGCAGAATTGAGGATAGTTAATGAAATGTTCTGTATAGTTTTGAAAAAGATCGTAGAAAACCTATGGTTTCTCTGGGCATTCACTGAGGGCATTCCCTTTGGCACCTCCATCATGGAGAGATATTTCTTTTATGCATATCATGCTGGCTCTGGTGAGTAAAGATGACAAAGCTTCAATTAAATCAATCACACAAAGATGAATTTAACTTATATCCAAATTAAATTCATATTTTTTTCTAATCTTTGCACTAGGTTTTTGTACATACACTCTGTAATTTGGTTACTGTCAGCCATGCAGACCATACACAATTAGAATGTCTATATTAACAAGTTAAAAAGAACAAATGAATTGTCTTTTTTAATAAAAAGATCAAAACCACACAGGTACAAAGAAATCTATTTTCTCATAAGCCCTGAAGTGATTAGAAATCGCTATAAAATAAAACAAAATGAAATTAAACCATCATTTATCAAAATTACCTCTGTGAATTTGAAAATTAGTGAAGATTTTCAGTCTTAAGAACATTCTAAATGCTTGTTAGACTTTAATGTGCATACAGATTATCCTATCTCTGAGTGAAATGTTATATCTGGGATTTGCTTCAAAATAAATGAGGTTGGGGTGAAGAATTGCACAGGGGTATAGATGCAATATTACTGGCAATAAATTGATCATTGAAGCTGGGCAATGAATACATGAATACATGAAGGTCATCACTATAATTTTTCTACTTTTATGAAAAAAGCAAAAATAAAAAAGTTTATCATTCTAACATTCTATATATTCATTAGATGCATATACCCATATTTTGTTCCTATGTATGTATGTATGCATGCATCTATGTGTGGATATGTATAAATGTATGTTTCTGTGTTTGTGTCTATGTATATATACTTACACACACATATGTGCTTCCTGTTAGAGAACATGGTACATAAACATTTTGGATCTCAAAAGATTCTATTGCTTCAGTGTGGTGAAGAAATTAAGCTATTTCTTAATTGATAAAGTACAGATGAAAGGAAACTTATTTTTCTACTCTCTTGAGATATCTATATGATATCCATTCTATGTCTATTTGAGAACTAGTGCTTTCCTAAGGAAAAATGGAATATAATGTATTTTCCTGGTAAAGTCTCTATGGAATATAAATAAACCATACTTATGGTGGGAGAATGAAAATTGTTAAAAATTAAATTGTGTAAGAAAATACAAACCTCCTAATAGCTATTGTAGCATAGTAGAAAATAATACTTAGTGTAAGTGATGACAGTGGTGGTGTCTTGGGGAAGGGATGGTTAAAGCCTTCAGGGATTTAACTTTGAATGAGTCTGTAAGAATTTCTGTGAATGATAGGTAACATGGAATTCCATACAGAAGCAATCAAATGTGTGAAGACTCAGAAGTATGAAAAAGTATGGTTATATGGCAAATTATAAGATTAATGTGACTTGAGAATAGTATGTGTATTTTTATAAAACATTAAAAATATCTAGAAAAAGAGAGAAATTCAGATGATCAAGGAATTTTTACTATGGGAGATGTTTCTATTGATGGTTTTAAATTGAAAGGCAATATTGAAGTTTTAAATTGAGTTTTAGGTGATCACTTTTGTAATTATTGCTGTGAAATTCTCATTGAAATTGGGGAGACTGCAGTCAGAGATAATTACTAGGAAGTAATCATAACTGTCCAAGTCAAAGACACAAAGGTCTAAATTAAGGACGTGAAAAACAGAAGACATTGAAAGACAATTAGAAAATGAAATTAACCCATTGTGTTGAAAATAGTGAGAAAATTTGAAGAAGGTATTAAAAATAACCTCTCAGATTTCTATTTTGGGAAAATGGCCATAGAGTACAAGTCTATAATTGCTTGTCCACAATTCTAAAATCTACAAGTTTCTGAAATTTTTCCAAGAGTTACCAAAATTCATTTAATGGTACACCTTTTCTTGAAGTGATCAAAGACTATTTAAAAATCTCTAGTTATTCTACTTAGTATAAGTATTAGTACATCTGACACAGAAATAGTAATGTGTTTCATTATGAGTCATTGCCTTAGAAAGAGCTAAAATGGTTTCTTAATACAGGTGTGTACCTCATTATCTTTATAAAATAAAAAATATTCTGGATACTAAAATGGTTTAGTGCTAAGGGTTTCTGGTAGAGATTATGGATTTATAGTACTGTCAATAATATGTATGTATTTACAGTACTATTTAACACTATTATTTATTAATGAGATTATACCTAGTATTTAAAGGTAAAATAACTCTATAAAATTCAAGCATGACCTTTCTGGGCATTACCTGGAGGATAGGTTTTACAATGATTGGTGTCAGGGCAATAAATTCAATGATTGACCCTCATGGACAGGGAAGAATATACTTTGAATTTTCCTATTTCTATACTTCTAATTCTTGGCGTATTTATAGTCCCTGACTAGATTACACATGAAATCATGGAAGCAGGTGGTGACTGTGTGTGTGTGGGTTCGGGTGGTGCTCTGAAGTGGAAATAGAACCAAACACCAAACATATCAGTGGTTTTGCCAGGGGAACATTGAAAAAGGAGTTCTCTGGTGAGTAGTGCTTCTGATACACCTTTATAGAAAATGTTTACCAAATCTATTAGAAATTACCAAAGAATAAATTTCTTCATGTTCAGTTCCAGGATATATGAAACCTAAGAAAAAGGGAAAAAAAATCTGTCTCACCCAAAAAATGAGCTGCAGTAAGTACCCAGTTCACCAACATGTATTTTGACTGACTTTTCAATTGATTTGACTTGCTTGTAGCTTAAGCTTTGAGAATGTTCATCTGAAATGCCCATGAAAGGAGGAACTACTAAATTATGATACACTTATACCACGTAATTCTCTGTAGTGAGAGTTGATTTTTATGTACTAATATGTGTCAAGGAATAATTGAACCATGCAGAATTAAACAGGCAAGATTTTATTCAAGTCAAGACTACTACAATGGGAGAGAGAGAGAGGGAACTCAATTCCATTGAAACAAAAGCTACTGGAAATACTGGAGAACACTGGAGACTGGGGGTGGGGGTTGGTCAGTAGTATGAGGCCATATGTTTTTGCCAGTTGACTCTCATCTAAATTAGATTCCAACCATGAAATGGAGACTTGGAGATAAAGGTGGTGTTTTTCTTGATGATTACATTTAAAAGAACTGCTCTCAGGTCCTTGAAAAGGTCGTCCCTGGGTTGTAAAGCTGGCAAGTGACTGGGAGATTTGCATTTCAAAGGGAACATGCTTTAAGAAAAGTGAGGTGTCAGGGGCCTATAGTCAGGAAGAAACTTATCTACAGCTCAGTCAAACTGAGGGTAATATAAGCCTTCTTGGTTACAGGAAATTATCTCCGAAATGTATTTTCTAGCAGAGAAAGTGAGGCCTGTAGTTAGGACTGACTAGATAATTCAGATGAGCCTTATGCTATGTACAAATAGAAATCCTGGACAAAAATCTTTATTTAAAAAGTCTTCAATGAGACTTACTCTAAGGACAAATAGAAATTCTGGGCAAAAATCTATATTTAAAAAATCTTAAGGCCATAAAGAAGTATCAATTTAATAAAAACTTAAGATTCTGATAGTCAGCAACTAATATAGAAATATAAATATCTGATCATCTGAAGTTAGGAGTGAAAAGGGGAAAAATGGGATTAAAAACTAGGAGAAAATATGGGCAAATATTAAATTTTCAGGTTGAGAGGAACTTTTAATTTAAGAGGAATTCAAGAAAATACAATAATTCAGCCATGTGAGGGTTGACTACCTAAATATAACAATTTTCTGTACTATAAAAATAAAAAAGAGGCAAATGGTGACTATGAGAAACACACTTACTGGTCCAAACTCAGTAAGTGTACACAGAGACAAAGAGAACAGCAGAGTGAGGCTTTAATGACGGTCTTGCAAGATCAGGTGTCTGGTGAGCGGGCACACCTGTGGCCGTTAGTGCCAAGTAATTGATTCCTTCGTACATGAGTCCCTCCCCTGGCTCCTCATTGGCTGAATACTACAGGGTTCACACTATTTCCTGGATGTCGCCTAAGCCAATTATATCCACATTGGGTCTTCTCTTACATTTGTCTTAATTTCATTGGTAGGTTTGAAAAATCTCAAACAGGTATAGCCAGGCCCTTACCAATTCCCCCCTCTCACCCCTACTCTCAGCCTTAGCAGCTTCCTGGCATATTTTCTACCATGTGGCCCTTTGTTAATACCTTACTGTTAAAATGTTTAAACCTCCTGGTGGGAATAAATCACATTTAGGTTTTATGGTTTTTCTAACAGTGATTCTGGAGACATATTTAAACAAAGAAGTTAGATGACAATATTGCTGTTATCTGAAGAGGTCTTGGAAATATCTATGAATAAAACATTTCAGTCAAAAAGTAGGCAAGTAATGTAAATGGGTAATTCACAAAATAGCCACAAATGACAGTGAAACAAGAAATAAAAATCAGCTTCCTTTGGAATCAAATCATTGGAATGAAAGTAAGATACCATTTATCAAATTGGACCCCAAATACTACATACTGAAGAAATATTGGTGATAGTTCACATTTATGCAGTACTTCAGTACTGTAAATTGGTACATGCTATTGGAAAATGGTTTGGCAAGAATGTTTCAGTCCTTGAACTACTATTTCTCCTAAGACTCTTGGGAAATAACAGCAGTGGATGTATGAACTTTTGAAATAACCTAAACACCTAATGGTTGAGGAATTTTAAAATCAATCATGGAACATATTTGTTGCTTGGAAATTAAATGCTCAAAATATGAAATTACGTTGGAACTGATATAACACTGCCTACTCAGTGTAAATCTATGTATGGATAAAAAGACAAGCCAAACTATTTATTTAAATTTTCTTCCTTACATAATTTTTTAATTAGAAATTTTTCTTCAATACACGTGCTACTTTTAGAGAAAGAAATACATAAAGATGGCAACTTCTTCCTCTTCTTCATGGAGCTTTCTACAGTCATTCATCCCCCACCATTTTCTTCTTTCTCTGAAAACTGCTATAAATAAATACATATGAATATAATAGAATGAATAAAGATATACATTATACATAGTGCATTATGTGTAATCATGTGTATGTATGTATATGTTTATATAATGTATACACATACACATACCTTATATTTATACACATGTGTGTGTGTGTATATATATATACCTACTGTGTATATAACATACATACAGACATATATAGACATTCACAGACATACTTATTTATTTATACCTGTATTGACTGGATTAAATTGCTTTTTGAATTAAGTCATATTATGGTATAAATATAAGTAGACATTAACATTTATATAACTGATTACTTTTTTTGCATTTCAACTTAGAATCAAGTCTCAGTAAATAGTTGTTAATTTGTTAGTAGGAATTTGGGCTAGACTTTTTGCATTTTAACTTAGAATCAAGTCTCAGTAAATACTTGTTAATTTGTTAGTAGGAATTTGGGCTAGTTGTTTCAATCATATTCCAAAGATCTTTTCTCATATGATGAAACTCCATTTCCCCCAGAAAAGCCAAGTTAATTATTCATTTTACATAAAAAAGATACTTTCTCTATATAGGTAGACACCTGAAAAGAGATGTGTATCTAGATATCTCTAGAAAGACAGAGGTATATAAATATTATGTACATGTTTTCTAAAAAGCAGAAAAGAATTATGGGATGTCAGTTTCATGGCACCAAAGCAGGACACGATTCTTCTGTCTATTGCATCATGTACTTTAACATGTCAAAATTGCATCTCTTGGAAGCTAACGATAGTCACCCATGGGTTGCAGTGGGAAATTGTTTGGCATCCCATGGCAAAAAGAATATACAAAAAGGAAGGACAGACAGGTCTCTGGGGAACACAAAGCACTTTCAAATAGCTTGGACTATGGTTATATGGTACATCAGAGCATCTTCAGTGCTATCAGAGCACTGATCATGTCTATTTTATTTACCGCTTCACCTCAATGCCTAGGAAAGAGTCTGGCAAACAATATTCTTCAGTAAATATTGTTTTTCAGTGAATGAAACCGTCTGTCTGTATAAAATGGGATAAAAGTTGACATCATGTAAGTTTACCTGGAATTCCTGGTGGTGAGGATACTGTCTCCACATTTTTAGGTTCTGGAGGCAGCTTTCCTCAGTTGCTGCTAAAGCCACAGTTTGATCAAGATCACTGAACAGCCGCACTGGGTCACTGCTGATTACCTTGACTACTACTTAAGCAGTTCTCCAAGGAAGGACCTCAAAAGTCTACTTTTTTGTTCAAGTTTCTGGAGTTACAGTTGCAACCACAGTGAGAAAAGAAATGAAACTCAGTCCTCTACTGTGTGTGTGCACACATGTGTGAGGGGGTTTTGTGCTGTTCAAAGAAATTTCCTTTTTGCAACCATGTCATACACAGATTATGTTTGTTTAATTGATCCAGCATGACTGATATGCAGAAAGGAAACCCCACCTGCATTGATTCTAAAATATTTCAAATGTGACTTAAATGAGGATTTTTTACTATTTTAATAGTTCCATACATGGTTGAGAATTTGTTATGGACTAAGTACCATTCTAACCCTGTTACATATCTTTACCTCATTTTATCATTCTAGCAATGCTGGGCCCTGGGCTTAACTATTTTTTATCCATAATATACGGAAGTCTTAGAGCAATCTCAGAGTTTGCTCAAAGCCACTAGACTAGAACATGGTCAAGTCAGGACCAAGTGCCTTTTGGTTTCATTCCACACTTGGCTGCATGGCAGATTTATGCCCCAGTGGGCACTTGCCCATCTGCTGCCAGCAGGGACTGTTAGCTTCACAAATTTTGCCATACACAGTGGTTCCTTTGGTACATTTTCTTAAGATTTGAAATATCAGCTCTAGGAATCATAGAAAAATCAGGAAAATAAATCAGTCATTCAAGTCTAATTACAATTACTCAGTACTTAATAAAATATATAACCATGACATAGGCATTCTTAAGAAATAAAGGTCCAAAGGTTTCTAACATATATTTAATTTAAAATTAGGTGTTTTATAAAAATACACTATGGTATAACCACAATATTTTTAAACAAAGCTTCTAGAATCAACAGTTCAGAAAACAAGTATCATATTTTGGTAGAGAATGGCCTATCGGAAGCTGGAAAAACAATGCCTAATGTATTCTGGGAGTTCTCTAGACTTCAGAGCACTGTGATCTGGTTTCCCCGACTATACTGAGACCGGGACATGAGCAACCTCCTGATTGTGGGGAAGGGGAGAGTTGATCCTCAAACATGTGTGTTTACTTCCCAGAAGTCACAGCGACTTGCTGCTTCAGGCTTTGAAATGTGCTCATCTTACCTAGGGTTCCCTTCATTGTACTAATTCTATGGGCATTCTAAAAACAAATTTTTGAAGTGAATATTTTGAAATTGTTACCTGAAGTTTCTAAAAAAAAAAAAACAGAAACAATTTTTAATTGTACCTCACTTTGAACCAAAATAGTTATGTATCTGATTTGGCCACCACCTTTAATAGAGAAAAGTCCTGTGGCATTGTGTTTGCCTTCTGAAAGAGATTCTGGGATGGTACCCTTCCTCTCTCCCCTTCCAGCTGTAAGCTCTACTAGGGCAGGGACCCTGTGACCCTTTTATTTCACCTACAACACCTTATACAATGTCTCCTTTAAATGGAGTAGTAGTAAATAAATGTTTCCTGGGTAGCAACTTAACGTGTAGACATTAGAGGTTGTATTTGTTTGCTAGGGTTGCCGTAACAATCACAGGTTGTTTGGTTAAACAACAGAAATTGATTGTGTCATGTCTGTGGAAGCTTCAAGTCCAAGATCGTGGTTTTAGCCACGTTGGTTCCTTCTGAGAGCTCTGAGAAAGGATCTGTCCCATGCCTCTTACCCAGCCCCCAGTGGCCTTCCTTGGCTGGTAGATGCACTGACCTGACCTCTGCCTTCAGAGTCACACTGGCCTCCCTGTATGTGTGCCTGTCTAAAGTTCTCTGTTTTAAGGACACCAGTCATATTAGATTATAGGCTGTCATAACTATGTTTTCTTCTTTTCTGTGTTTTATGATGATTTGACATGTTGGGACATTGTTAATAGTAGAGAGACTGCCCCTCCCAGGGCTAGATAATTGCTGGAGATAGTCAATGACTTGCCTGCCAGCACATGTTCAATATGCACACAGTCAATCCAGAGTCCATACTCTTAACCACCTTCTCCCTCTGGGTTTTTAAATACAGGAAGCAATATTCCCCTGTCTTAATTATTCCAGGGGCAGATATCAGACTAGGGACATTAAATACTCAAGAGCCCACTAAATATTCAAACTAGCCAATTCCAAACCTGGTTAGCCTATTCCCCCTGCCTTGCCCATTTATTTCCCATGAAACCACAGTGAAGGCTTTCTCCATGCTTTCTCCTCATTTTTTCTGCTTCTTGGATGACCCAGGTGCTTCTCCATGTGGCCCAAAATGATGTGCCATACCTCCTGGTTCTGCGGAACTGAGAGGAACTTCTTCCTTCATGGCAGTAGTCTCCTGATCTGTCGGCCTTACCATACCTAATTAAAACAAATCCCAGCTACATTAATACAGAGAGCCATTCTGGACCAGTGTGGTCTCACCTTAACTAATTACCTCTGCAGTGAACCTATTCCAAGTAAGGTCACATTCTGTGGTGCTGAGATTTAGGATTTCAACGTACAGACTTTTGTGGGACACAATTTAACTCAGAGGTCAATTGCACTTACATATTTGTGTACTTTTTGTGTGAAAAAATCTAAAAACTTCATAACATATAACATTCTGTAGTATATTATGTTATGGAAAATATATTGCACACACACACACACACACACACACACACACACACACACACACACACTGGGGAGAATGGTAGGGTTGAAAAGAAGGAGTATAGAGCAACCTAAGCAGAGAGCAGAGAGCTGGAGATGAGGCAAAGCTACTTTTTATGTGGATATTGAATTTCTAGTGCTATTACCTATGCAGAATTTGGCAAATTTTCTCTACCTCTCTAATTTCATGATCTCTATTCTAATTTCAGAGAGTGGAGTGTACTCTCTTGGAGAGTATTGCAAGGCTCTCTCACTGGTCTTCCCTTCTCTTTCAAATGCATTGTCTTTTAATGTTTTCCTTTTATCGCCTTGAGGTTAACACCCAAAGGTTAAGGAAACACTAACTGCTCCAACAGATACACAGCAAAATCTAAGTGGTTAAACACAATAGAAATTTAATTCTTATATATGAAAATTCAAGATAGGTGCTTCTACTTGACAGGTGCTTTTTTTCTCCAGTGGTGATTTGACGGCTCACCCATCTTCAGTCCATGGCTTCCAAACTGGCCACAGAAGGCTAAACAAATTAAGCATCAGGCATGGAGACTTTTGTGAGCCAAGCCTGAGGGCACCATGGATCACTTCCAACCACTTTTCACTGACTGGATCTTAATCACACAGCCACATCCAACTGCAAGGGGCATGGGGAAGTGTCTTCTGTCTCTCGTCTCAGAGGAAGAAGGAATGGGTTGGTGAGCTGCAGGCCGTGTTTACCACTTGTTATTCAATCTTTCCCATGATACAGTCCAATCTACCTTCCCAGCTCATACTGTATACTCATCCCATTTATAAGCTTTGCTTAAGCCAAAATGAAACATTGTTCATTCTCCACATACTTTCCTTGTATTTTCACATCTGGGTCAAGGCTCAAGATTTCTTCTGACTACAACCCCTATTTCCTTGCTCCTAGCTCTCCATGACGAAGGCTACTTACTTTAGAGATGTACTTCCAGCACCACTGCCATCATGATAGCCTTCCCTGTTCACAGCAATTTATCCCCAGAGGTGGTGTTGTGGACACAACAGCCATGAAAGCCTGAGACATAAATTCTAAATGGAAGGCATGTTCATATTTGTGAAACTATGAAACATTTTTATTAATGACTTCTATCAAATTATGAAATTTGATATATGTATATATATATAAAATGTTTAACATAAGAAACAATTATTCTAGCAATAAGAATGGGAGTGATTCTACTTAAAGTTGGATTCTACTTAAATTTAAATCTGAGTAGTTTCAGAGGAAATGATCTAGATGTTAAGGGCTAAAGGGAGTGAGTCAGAGGGGAGAAGAGTGAGTCAGAAGAAATATATTTTGCCTGCAACACAGAATATGATATCATAGAAGCAGAACTGGTGGTAACTCCTCAGTGCTGTCAGCAAGAAAGTTGCACTGATCTACAGACCTGTGCAGTCTTTACGTATTACAGGTGTACCCCATGTTTGCTGGACTGGTTCTTTATTGAAAAGTCTGACTCAGAAAACTAATTCCTCTTGCTCTAACTCCATAATAACCAAGCAACCTTTCCTTCATAAACTGTCTTCCCGTGTAATTCTGAGTAAGAATAAGAGAATACACAGGCCCCAAAGGTGTACACCTTTTTTACATTCGGGACTATAATCAGTCACTTACGATTTTACTTAATGTTAATGTCCCTGAGACATCTCACTTCTCGTATGCTGGTGAGATGATACTAAGTACCAGAATCTGGTAATTTTGGAGTTATAGTGACCTAAGGAACAATATGTGCACAGTTTCAATGGCCTGAGGCTTTCTTCTGAGATTCATCACTTGCTATCTTGTCTTATAATTTGGTGGGGATGGTTAATAAATTTGCTGTATCAACTTTGAATACTGGATCTAAGACTGAATTGCTCCATATCTATAGCACCTACCTAGTGCTTTATTAGCCATAAATTAATATTTTTTTAATTAAAAGCCAACATGAATGTAAGATACATATACTCTTCTACTTCCAGAGGGAACTTATATCTGTGTATGTGACTATCCAGACACTCTGCTTTAGCATTACAGCCCATGAGGCAATATGTCAGTGGCTTACTTTTGTACTTCCAGTGAGCTAAGGATGGCTTTAGCTTTTTTTAAAGCTAGTGAGCACAAATAACAAAAGAGAGAGAATATGCAATAGAGACTGTATGTGGTTCACAAAGCTTGAAATATTCACTACCTGGCCTTTTTCAGAAAATAATTGTCAACCCTGCTTTAGATTATCAAGCCAAACTATGACATTGTTATAATTTACAAATTATATTGTTGTGTGATGTATTTCCTTTACTTACATCTATTCCTTGAGAAATATCCTTTCCACCTGAAATGAATTTTCTGAAAAGAATGTGATTTATAAACTTATACAGATTAACTTGCATTTTATTTAGCAGAGGTTAACAAAAAAACCCAGATTTTAGTTAGCATCTTACTACCTCCAAATAAATGACAACTAACCATTGTTTAAACAATCTTCCTTTGATTACAAATTAACGTATTTTATGGCTTGTCACCTTAGTTAATTTGCATGTACATCCTAGCCCAGTATTTTACAATTAAGAATTATTTAGTGAAGTCTCATCAGAGGGCTATAAGAGAACAAGAGAATGATTTTAGTTTGAATAGTTCTGTATTAGTTATGCCATTCTATTAGCTTTGCCCTCATTTTACTTTCCTAATTATAAAAAGAAAACAAGCATTATATGCATTATATGCGTTACTTAACCCTAAGATGACTTTTTATTTGCCTTTACATTTTCTCACCTAAATCTCTTTATATTGACATTAGGAATGGCCTTTTTGACTTAAAATAGTCACTTGAAAGGAGAAACATTTTAAGGCTGATTTGTTTAATGATGAGGGAATAAAGCCTGACATTTTAGAGATGTATTAATTCCAAAAAAAGAGACTCTCTTAAGTGAAACCTCACTAATGTGTTTCCAAAAGGTCAACAGTTTATTACTTTATAACAGGTGGATCAGAGCCACTTGATCTGGGCTAATCAATTTCTTTTCTCCTCCAATCTTCTTGATGTAAAAATCATTACAGGAAGACATATACATATGGAAATGGAGCACAATGGCATGAATTGGTTGGTGGAAGCATAGACATTTTATTGCTGTTTTTGTCCTTTTGTGGAGCAGGGTTGATGGTTAGAGCAGAGACAGCTGTGCGCAGTAGGTAGGAAGCTACAGTATTTGCTGGTCCATCTCTATTTTCTCCCCATCTTATCTTCCTCTTCCTCTGTCTTTTGCAGTCTCCTGGGAATAACTGAACAAAAGATTCTCAGGCCTTTCTTATATTTACTGCAGAAAAAAGCAGTTTGTAGAGAAGAAAACTGGATATAGCAATGCTGCAAAAATACTTCTCTGTTGCCACAACATCTTAGAAAAATTACTATTTGTGCAACTTTATACACCTCATATCTAAAGGCTATTTGCAAAGCAGAGAAAATTGGAGAAGAATTCTGAATCTAACACATTGCTTAGGTATGTGCTGCCACAGCCAAGGATCATTTGGTTGAATTAAAAACATAGTCAAAGTAGATTTAGAAAAGAAAAGGGAGATGAAGGCATTTACTGAAGTATATAGGGTGTTCTTACAGACTCTAGTAAGGAGGTTCAGTAGAGTCCATGTAAGAGTGTGTCCAGGAAATAGAAGACACTCAGGAGCCACCAGCACCCTCCTTGTCCTCTCCCTCTCTTTGCCTCACTGTATTCCATTGTCCTATTTTCCTACCCTCTCTCCTGGTCTTCACTGCTCTTTCTTTCTGCCCGAGGCAGCATTCTACTTTGTTTTTCTCTGGATGTGATTTCATGTGTCATACAGGAAGGATACACAGAGTTGCTCTTCCTATTCTGTATCCCCTCCTAGGTTAACTACCCAAATGAAACACCAAGTCTAGTCTCTGAATCTAAATTTCTAATGCTGACATGAATCACATTGTCCTTGTTTGGGCCAGCTGCCCGCTTGTGAAAAGAACGGACTGCAGTCTCTGGGATGAAGTTCTGTGATCCACTGACTGTGCAAGAGGGCTCAGGGAACCCAATTATCCGAAGAGATGGGAGCCCAGGTGAGAAAAGGGACCATTGACATTGATATATTCAGGACATTTGCTAGCTTTTAGTCATTGTATGAACATTGAGGAATTTTTGTTCATTCACCAAATGCTTTATTGAGCATCCAGTATATGCTAGAGATACAATGATAAATAAGACACAGTCCTTTATTTTAAGGAATTTATAATCCACTGATATTGACAAATACCTTGGCAAACACATTCCTTCTCCTGGAATCCGTTCCTCAGCTGGGTAAGCATGGGGTGCCCATGCAAGGGATTTGGGGGACCCAACAATGTCCCAGAAAAGCAAGTGAGAGACAAACCATCTACTAAAAGATGAATAGATGTTAGTCAATGGGAGAAGTTGCAGAAAACCATATAGAGAGTGATGATGTTCAGGATCTGAGCCCATTTGATTAAGGTCAGTTGTCAAAAAGAACAATTTGTCAAAAGCTAATTCACTAAAGGATTAATTTGCCAAACTTGCCCATCATCAAAACTTGTTTTAAGGACTATCACCCTCCTAAAAGGAATGCATTCTATATATATTCAATGTGAATACATTATGTTTATGGATACAGAGTAAGTTTTCTAATTGTATTGAACTGATCATTTTAGGAAGTTGATGGCTAGTAAATTTGTAGTTCAGTGCACTGACTGGGTGTATTGGTCTGCTTTCCAGTGCGTAGATCCAGAGGTGTGAGGCAGCAAGTTCTTGTTGCTCATGGCTGAACTGCAAGTGAACTGGACAGAGGAAGATTGTTTGAGAGGGGAAGAGCGAGGGAAATGAATGACTTCTCAGTAGGCTTTTGTGTATTAACAAGAGTTAATTTCTGAAAAGATGTATAATAAAAAAATACAATTCCAGATACATTATTTATATTCATTTTATATTTATCCATATCTATTTCATTCCCATGGACTGTAGGCTTTTTGAGATCAAGAGCCATATTTTTCTTAACCTAAATCTTCTCTTTCTTCGTATGGTATTTTAGACTACACACATTTTCCTCTCTTAGAGCTTGATGGGTTCTTTGGGTGATCAGTAAATATATTTTAACTGACTAAGCCCTTATGCTCATTAACATGAAGTATATTAGACTTTTCTGATCTCCAGTTCATATGAGAATGTCTCTGTTGCTTCAGAGATAGGTGTATAGGACTCTTACACAAAATTCAGTATTTTTTTTCATGCCTTCTGAAATAGGAAAAAATTATCCCTGTTACAACATTAGCTACTTAAGATATTAATCATTGTAAAAGCATAATATGTATCTGACACTTGGAATACATCTTACTGATTATTAGTACTGGCCTCTAAATGAGTATTGAAAAGCACAACAGTGCAATTACTACTCAATGATTCCATGCCTTCTTAGGAATCTTTTCCTAGGGCTTGATGGATACAGAGTTTGAAAAAGCTCTTTAGCTTCCTCTAGATTTCTTTCAGACAAACATTTTAGTACATAGCAAAATATGATCCTGAATATAATACTCTTAATTGACTATAACTGAATATGACTAAGGATAAAGGGGTATTCATGCTGTTTAGAAATTAAAATCAACTATTACCTATGTCCCATTACCATGGTAAACAATTGGCTTTCAAAAATGAATGTATTTATATGGTTAAGATGAGATCAAATATATAATTGCCTTATAATTTCCACATATATCCTGAGCTGACTTTTTATGTGTGTGTTTGTACTGTTGTTTAGTTAAATGAAAAAAAAAAGAAATGATTGTTCCACTGAAGATTAAATTGCATATGAATGATCACATATGAATGCCAAATAAGTGAGTGTGGTTAGGAGAATGGTGGTAGAGTCCACAGTAACTTGATTTTTTTTCTGGTGAATAAAAGTATTTCAGGAATACTTATGATGAATAATCTTGGAAAAACACACAAAAAAAATTACCAGTGCACAGAAATATAAATAAATAAGCAGTCTGCTTAGAGTTCATGTTTATATTTTTCTTCCCCAGACCACCTTTATTTTTAAAATATACTAATATGAAAAGCATGCAGATATAAAACAGGAATTTTAAAGCATTAGTAATGAAATAGACACAGTTTTCACTAAACATGAGTGCCTTCAAAGTGTCAGTATGCTCTATAGCTAATCAATGTCTATTGTGTTCACCAGTCTCTAGTTTTAAGTTTAACAGCTTATTTAATTTGTATTTATAAGACTAAACATGAATGGTAGCATTTGTGACATGACTAGAAGAAGCTTTCTGTTTTGTAGCTTTACACCCTTTAGGACTGTGTCATAACTTCTCATGACTCTCCCAGTGTGTACAGCGCTGTTTGTTCACAGTGCGCTTTGAGTCAGTGCTTTGGGCTAAATGAATGAATCTGAGAAGCAGGATGCTTTCAGGGCCTGCAGGTCACTGCTATAATCCCACTGTCAATGACTCCAGGTGGTCATATCAAAGACTGAGCCACTTAACATTTACAGCCTCATAAAGCGTAATCACCATAGAATCTGCAGGTGGCAGTGTGAACTGGCAACAACTATTACAAAACGGACAACAGAGATTCCCCGATGCCTTATTACAAGGCCATCACCCGATTCTGCAGGGGCTTTTCAGCTTTAAGGACCAAGATCCAAATCCACTTTTCCTTGGTTTTGCCAGCTTGTAAATCTTGGAAACTGCTGACCACTCCTCATCTGAGGGCTGACACCACCTATCAGGAAGCCCATCACTCACAATGTGGAATTACAAAGCCCTACGGCCCTTGCTCACCTCACTGAGGCACTGTTTCCTGCCACATCCGGAGAGCATGCTACCATTTTCTGTCATCATTTTGAAAAAATCCTTCCGCTTGCTTCTGATATGAAGGAGACATGGCTGAATCTGAACTCTTCCCAGGAGATAAGAGTTGCAATTTTTTCCAAAGACCTTTTACAAGATCAGTATCAGAATCCAGAAGAAATGGTTCCAATAATATTTATTGGTAGGCTCTACCATGGGATTCATTATATGCCATATTTAACTCAGGTAATCCTTACGTCACTCCAGCGAAGTGGCAGAAGTTAACTGTTGTTGTGGAGATTAAAACAATAAAATAAAGTAAAACTCAGAGAGAAGGTACATAATCAGTCTTTTGGTGCCCAGTTTGCTGGTCTCAAATAGGAAAAAAAGAGTTTCGGTGCAAAACCCGCAATAGAACATTTACACACATTTCATAAGGCCTCACTTAATATCTCAATTTGTCTAACACACCCACTTTTGTTGTTTGTTTATTTGTTTGTATGTGTCTTGTTCTACAGTTAGGAACTGCTTTTCTTTATACTTAAGTTCAAGGGGAACTGCAAACATAATTATACTTTGTCAAAATTATCATATTAAAAAATCATGTTTAGGTTTGTTTCACCTCCACCTTGTCCTTTTTCATACATGAGTAAAAAATTTTTTATATGGCTAGAAGAGTAGGAAAATGGTGTTAGGATATTATTTAAGCTTCAAGAATTAGAAGAATGAAGCAACATGTGTATTTTAATCATCTTCTCTCAGTTGACTGTCATCTTGCCATGATTAAAGCTGAATAAAAAATGAATTAGCCTCTTTTGCTTATTTTCCTAGTCAAACTTACCATAGATAAATTATCTTCAAACTGTGTGGTGTAATGGTCAGGGCATGGATTCTGGAGGTGCCTCTGTGACAGCTTCTAGTTGTATGATTTTGACCTCTCTGTGACCTCTTGGAATACAGTACCTATTCCACAGCATTTCTTTGATGATTAAATACATCAGGCAAGTAAAGTCTTAAAAGAGTTTCTAGCATATAAAGAATATCCATCATTTAACTATTAATTGCTATTGGTACTATGTGAGTCTTTTTCCATAAAACTCCATATTTTATCTTGTTTCCTATTTAAAGTATAATTCATAAAGTCTGCTCACACATGTCTGTTTAACTACATATTCTCTTCAATTCTTGGCCTTACACTGAATCATACCTTCCTTGTGCTTTAAAAAGCTGTCTTGCTTCAGAAAATTTGTGGCTTCAGCTTTCCCATCTGAACAATGAGGCTAGCAATAAGATGTGTCTTCCAGCATCAATCCCGAGATAGTAAAAATGTGTATATGCTGGTTCCCCACTTCTTCCCCCTCTTTAGTGTACATTATACACTTTTAGGAATGCTCAGCCTGAAGTTAGCAAGTCTAATTTCTTGACTATATGGGGGCTGCCAAGTGAAACTTCAAACTTTGAAGATTTCCAAGGCCTGTCATCTTATTACTTGTAATTCAGGGACAAACACCCGTTTTGGAGCGCTCTCACATTCAGCCTTATTGTCAATCATCGTTGTTAATGATGTTGCCTATTTAAGTATGCATTGAATAAAACATTCAAATCATGTTATTTATAACTTCTGCATTTCCTTCCACACATTCCCCTGATTTGAGATATAAAATGTAATCTGCATTGGGCAGGCAATCATAGCTTGGTGGAAACAAAGGGACAGAAAAGCAGTGCGAGAAGCACATCAGACCATAAAGTGGCAAAAAGAATGTGGAGACGGGTTTGTGGGATTGTGCTTCTTGTTTAGTTTTTTGTTTTTTCATATCTTGGAACTGAGAAATTCTGGGATTTGAGAAAATTTGAGAAACAGAGCAAGGCATGTGAGAGCAAGTCAATGAGGAGTGATACGAGTAGTGATCAATAATCATGAGTTGTGTTGAAGAGCAGTAGCTGGTGAAAATTTATGTTTTTGCACATGTTAAAGAAGACAGACATTGAAATGCACAGCTATGAGGAAGCTGCTACACTCTCTTTCCTACACTTAGTATGTTGCAATACGGTAGGTTTAGAAACCACCATTTTCTATTTAAAAAATAGTGAAATCTAGCTTAAGAAAACAAAGTTAATGATGTCATAGGCTCATAAATGAGGACTGAAGAAAGGTTATTTGTTGTGTTGTTTCTTTTTATATGAAATGTATACCTACTGTCATGCTTGCCTGCCATGTGCATATCTTAGTAATAGTAATACAAGTGTGTGGTCATTTGTTTAAATTTTGTGTTAGCATGAAATATAAGAGAGAAAACAATATAAAAAGTCTAAAAGGGGATTTTAAGCATACCAAAGAAGGCTTTTGTTGAGAGAACCATTTTCTTTTTTTATTCCTTTGCTTTACGAACACTTGCAATTTAGAAATACAAAAAACTTTTCTCTCATTTTCCTTTTCTATTCCCTGAAAGCTTATTTATACAAACAAGGGCTCATCAATTATCTCCTGTGTACAAAAGACTTAGTGCTCTCTTTCACAATATGCTTGGTACAGATCATTAATTATCCTGAAGCTCACTGAATGTCCTTTCACAAATCAAGCTTAATACATATTTGCTGCAAATATCAGTGTTTGCCTTAATGCCATAAATTAATAGTATTGTTGTCTTCCTTCTAACTGTGAAATCAGTAGACTCCTAAGAAACTTAATCTTACATTTTAAACTTACTAGGTAAACTTGTCAGATCCTAGAATTAGGAGTTCTTTGTACATTTTGGTTCTCTTTTCTAAGCCATCACTTCTATAGTCTTTTATCTTTAGGAATCTGTATTCAATTTTGTGTCTGTTCCCAGCCTTTTAATCTGGGTTACAAGAATGTTTTACTTTCCTTTACAAACTGTGTAAAAGAAATTCATGAATACAGTATTGTTAGATAGCAGCACATAAATATATAGGGTAGACAGTAAAAGTGGATATCCATTTCTCACTGTGATAGAGTGGTTTGTAACAAACCAATCTTCCCTTCAAGTACAACTAGAAAGGCAACATAAAAATAGCAACAGAAGGCTGTTTGAAATCAGAACACAACAAAGAAAGGCAGGTGTCAGAGAAAAGTAGACCAAAAAAAGTGAGGTAGACCCTTTAGGCAGCTTCTGTTTGCCAAGGCATATATCTAATGCTGAATGGTGGGGTGTCATGGATCCCAGAGGCTGAACCAAATGAACGTGTGGAGGCTGAAATTCTAAGTAGGGCTTCTGGGAGATTCACAGAGCTGAAGAAACTCACATGGGAATTCATGGTCTGGAGGAAAAGCTGGGGCAGATGCCTTGACTTTCATCTGAGACTCCTGAAGACTTACCCCAGGAGTAAAGGTTAAAGCCCAGGCGCTCAATATTTCATTCCCTGATTGAATCAAGAGGATCCGCCCCAATTCTAGTTGAAGGTGAGAAGAAGTAATCCTCTCTGGAAGAGAAAAACATCTTCTGGAGCAACAATAAAATTGTATACACTTTTGATATACTTTTTTAAGGTTGTCAAAAGCCAAGAAAAAGAGTTGAGCCCTAGACCACAGATTGTTCAGATGCTAGAGATATAAAATATAACTGAGATTAATTATGTTGGCAAAAATAAGTGCTATGATGTAGAATTTCACCAGTCAAACTCAGATTTTAGAATTGAAATACCTAATCTTTAGTTAGGAGCTCAATACATGGGTTGGCCATTTAGTCAAAGCTGAAGAGAGGTTGTTTGAACTATCATACAGCTCAGGAGAAACATCTGGAATGAAGCACTGGTAAGAAATAAAATTGTGAAAATGCAGAGGAAAAAAAATTGGAGATATATGGTTCACTAAGAAAAGTTCTCATGTTTGTGTTAAGTATAGTCTCAGAAGAAGAGAGTCTTGAGTAGAAATATACATGAAAAACCTAAGTTGTTCATAATGTGAGGATCATAGGCCTGTAAATATAAAATGTAAAACTATAAAACTTCCTGTAGAAAATATAGAAAATCTCTTATGAACTGAGTCAGGATAAGTGTTCATATACAAGCCACCAGAAGCACAGCCCATTTTATGGAAAAAAAAATGATGAATTCCACTTCATCAAAATTTAAAGTCTTTGCTCTGCAAAAGACCCTGTTAATAGAAGGAAAAGACATACTAGGGCCTGGGAAGAAATATTTGCAAAGCATATATCCAACAAACAGTTCTGGCTACATGATATATGTGCCTAGTGCAAAAGGAAAATGTAGGTCTTTTGTTCAAAGAGCAGGAAAGAAATGTCATCAAGTGTACTAAAATATAAAACTTTTTCTTCTCTTTCAAGCTTTCTCTTAATCTACATAATATTTTTTAAAAGACCTTTTTTAGAGTAGTTTTAGTCATAGCAAAATTAAGAAGAGGGTACAGAGATTTCCCATACAGTCCCTGACTTCACATGTGCATAGCCTCCCGCATCATCAGCCAGCGCGGTACATCTGTTATCACTGATGACCCTATGTGGACGCATACGCACTCAGTCCTCAGTTTACTTTAAGGCTCACTCTTGCTGTTGGCCATCCTATGGGTTTGGACAAATATATGATGATGTATTTCCATCATCATAGTATCATACAGATACTATGTTCAGTGCCCTTAAAGTGCCTCATGCTCTGCCTAGTCATCCCTCCACTCTTCAGTTCCTAGAACCACTGACCTTTTTCCTGTCTCCATAGTTTTGCCTTTTTCAGAAAGTGATATAGTTGGAAACACAGTAGGAGGCCTTCTGTGTTTTCTTTCATTTACTAACATGCATTGAAGGTTTTCATGGCTTGATAGCTTGTGTTCCTTTAGCACTAAATAATATTCTCTTGTCTGGATATACCAAGTTTTTTATTACTCCATTCACCCACTGAAGGACATTTTGGTTATGTCAAAGTTTAAGCAGTTATGAATACACCTGCCCTAGACATCCATGTGCAGGTTTCTGAGTAGACATAAGTTTTCAACTCCTCTCGGTAGATACTAAGGAACTTGAGAGATGTGTCATATGGTAAGACAATGTTTAGTCTTGTAAGAAACTGACTGTCTTCCCAAGTAGCCGGGCCATTTTACATTCCCCGCAGCAATGGGTAAGAGTTCTTGTTACCCCACATCCTCACCAGAATTTGCTGTTGTCAGTGTTCTGGATTTGAGCCACTCTAATATGCACATGATGATATTTGTTTAAATTTGCATTTTCTCAATGATATATGATGTAGAGATTCTTTTCAAAAGCTTATTTGTCATCTGTTCATCTTATTTAATGAGATATCTACTAAGACCTTTCGCCCATTCTTCAAATTGTTTGTGTTCTTGTTTTTGAGTTTTAAGAGTCCTTTGTGGGGGTGTGTATGTGTACTCTTTCATGACTTTTATTTATTTAAGCAATAATTGGATGATTAGCATGTAAACAGTGGGGGTAGTGACAATTGTCAGACTAAGCAGTCAGACTTATCATTCAGAAAAGGATTTTATGTTTCTGTATATTTTGTATAACCGTCCTTTCCCAGAAGTATCTCTTGCTGATATTTTTTCCCACTTTGTGGCTTATCTTCTCATTATCTTAACATTGTCTTTCACAGAGCAGTAGTTTTTAATTTTAATAGAGCATAGCTTATCAATTATTTCTTTCATAATTGTGTCTTTGTTGTTGTATCTAAAAATCATAAGGCAGCATTCATGCATATGAATTTGACAGAGGTGACAGAGAGAAATGTTCTCTTCCAGTTTACTGGCAAGTGACATTTCTAAATCTCTTATCTATGGATATGAAGTTTCTCCTTTTCTCATTGTCAGATCCTGCTCTTCTGTTCCAGCACCTGGAGCACAGTCTTTTCATAAAAGTTCCTCCAGGAGAAGGGCATGTTATTAAGTTGATATTTTAGAAGGCTGATTTATCTTCACAATTCTTGCATTGTCTGTTTATTAAATCTAAGATGTGGAGAGAAAACTCTGGCTCCATTAACTAGCTGTCCTCAGAACCAAGCAAGAAGCTCCTGCTCATTATATGGAGGGAACTGGGTGGTGGGGGGCATGGTGGGGCTGATTAGGAGGAAACTGCAGTAGCAGGAAGGAACTGCAGTGGGAAGCTGCGGCAGTTTAACTTGAGGGGGACCTTTCCTACATTCCTTAGTCTGGTATGGTGGCAGTGTGAGGTCAGTGGATATGAAAATGGGGTAAACCCTCTGTCCTGCTGCCCCAGGGACTGATGTGCTATAATCTGGCTGAGGGCAGGGATGTCAATCTCCACTTTTAATAGGCCTACCTCCCCAACCTATGACGGGGCCCCACCCCACACAGTGCCACCTCTGCTGGGTCTGTAGATCAAGGATAAGGGTCCCCCCTGTGCTGGGACACCCAGTGTGCTGTGGCACTGTGAGTTGAGAGTAGGGATGGCCACCAACCCTCCCAGCCCCAGGTACAATAGGGTGTGTGCCTAAGCCTGACCCTGGCCCCTCCAAGGGTGGAGGGGATGATACAGCCCCTCCCTGGCCAACACAATCCTGTCACTCATCTCAGCAGTGGGTGATGGCAGCTTCAGTTTGGGGTCAGGGAGAGGAAGTCCCACAGGGTCTGGGACCCCAGAGTGGGGAGTGGACAGCCAAGGACCCACCCTGGGGAGGCACCAACATAGCGTCCAAGTTGAAGGCCTAAGCTTTCTTTCCGTGCCCTATGCTTCATTGTCCCATTCACATTCACTTTCAAAACACAGCTTCAAAGAGAGAATTATTAAGAATTTCATGGCAATGCTCACAGAACATTAAAATCCGAAAATAGGGCCCTTCTTACCGTGAGGCCCATGCAGCTACACAAGTCAAATGCCATTGAAGCTGGACCTGCCTGCCACCAAGACTTGTTTTCAGAAGAAGAATATATATATATATATATAAAATAAGTTTGCATATATTTACATTTTATCCTCTAAAATTCTCTTCTACAGTATCTCTGTTGTGAATATGAGAGAAAAGCACCATTTGGATTAGGAAACAATTTTTTAAGTAGATTTAAGAGAACTGATGATTTTGTGAGTCTTGGGCTGTTTTTTTTTTTTCTGCCACCACTGTGGACTTACTTCATTTTCATGCGTAGAAATAAAATATGTTGATTCATTTGTAAGTTGTGCATTATTTGACATACTTATTATGTAGTCCAGTATTCCATTTAGGACTGGTATTAAATCTATAGGATTTATAGCCAATGTATTATATACCTCATTGAGTTTAATATTTTTTTTTAGTAGCCTGCAAATAAGATGGGATCTGCTAGACTTACATATACATATTAATACTCAAAACTCCAGTCAATAGGAACACTTAACCAAAGAGGATATAAGGATGATAAAATGACAAACACAGGAAAATATGCTCAATATCATTAGCCATTAGTAAAATTTAAATTAAAATGAAGATGTGATTCTACTAAACACCTATTAAAGTGGTTAAAAAATTACTGACCAAATCAAATGCTGATTTGGAGCAGTTAGAAACTCTCATAAATTGCTGTTTCTTTGGAGAATGGTCTGTGGTTTCTTACAAAGTTAAGCATGCCCATGCTGTAGTCCTGCACCTGGGTATTTATTCCAGAGAAATGAAGACTTAGGTTCACGCAAAACTCTGCGCATGCATGTTCCTCGAAGCTCTGTTTATGTCTACTCAAACTTGGAGAAACCTAAATGTCCTTCACCAGGCAAATTGATAAGCAAACTGTGGTACATTCATACCATGGAATACTTCTCATTAGTAAAAAGGAACATATTATTGATACATGCAGCAATTTAGGAGTCTCAAAAGTATTATTCTCAGTTAAAAAATCAGTCTCAAAAGAGTACATACCTTTTTATGTCTTTATGTTACATTCTTGAAAAGACAAAAACTACTGACAAGAACAGATCAGGGGCTTCCAGGAGGGTAACACAGGGAGTTTTGTGGGTGATGACTATTTTTTGTGTTGCTGATGTAGTTGGTTACAGAAATTCACATAGGTGTTAAAGTTAATGAAGCTTTGCTCACATTAAATTCATATTTTACTATATATTAATGAAAAGCTAGAAGATACCCATGGTTTCAGAACTAAAGATATAAATGGAAAAGTAGGATTCTTTAAGAATAAATCTTTCTAGGATAATTGGCTTGCTATTTGGGGAAAAACATTGCCAACTTAAGTTCTAAGTCTATACGATGCACCAAAAATACATTTCAGATGCAATCACATTATAACTCAAAAAAAAGGTGAAAATATAGTTGCTTATGATCTAAAATCTGGAGGGAATCATAAAAAAAGCACCTACACATAAAGACTACACTAAAATAACACTTTAACTTTTTCAAAAATACCTCAAGCAAAATTAAAATTAAATTTTAAAATGATCAATAACTATAACCCAGTACTTAATATTCATTAAGCAAGAGATTATAAAGCTTTTTTATTTTTTAATTTAAGGCTTCCAAACTACCATGCAATATGGGTAAAGTGTAGGAATATGTATTTATCTCACAAAGAGGGAATTCTACTACTAAAAATATACAAAGTGTCCTACTTCCTAAAAAAAGTGAAAATATTCATAGTTATGTGTTATCTTTTTCCACTCATTTCACTAGCAAAATTAAGGAAAAGAAAATAATATTTAACACTGACAAGAGTTCAATGAAATATTCTCACATGTTAGTGTTAGTATAAAAATGAGTATATTACATTTTGAAAGCCATTTAACACTGTAGATGAAAAACTTCAATTGCTCATAATCTTTCAAACAATACTTAAAACTCTGAGATTCTAACTTAAGGAAGTTATCCAAAATATATGGAAAATAATGTAAATGTACCGGTTTTTATTCTAGACTTATTTATAAAAGTAAAAGAAAGTTGAAAAGAGCCTAAATATGTACTAGAATATTGTACTCATTCCCAAAATTCTATGAAACACCAGTCTAAAAGCTCTATTACAAAGGGTTTACTAGTAAAACAAATTAGGAAAATCCTACATTAGTCTTCATTTGTAAAGTCACAATAAAAATCTATGCATTAAAGTTTCTCAGATGTCTATCCTGCAGGGATGAATTCTGCCTAACTTTGTTTAACCCAGATTTTTCCAAATGATTGTCAGTAAATCTCATGTATGTCATGCAGTAATGGTTAAAATCTTGTATAATAAATTTTGGGAAAAGCAGTGAAGGCCCAGAGACCTGTTCTGTTGAAGGCCTGACTGGAGCTGGAGGATACGCCTACGAGGTGGTACCCACCCGTGGCTGGTGAGCTGGGGCTCGAGCTCTTGGCAGGGGCCCTCAGTTCCTTGCCACAAGTCCTTCTTCAAAGGGTCCTGACAGCATGGCAGCTGACTTCCTTCTGAACAGTTGATCCAAGAGGGTGCAAGACAGAAGCTTTATGACCCAGCCTCAGGAGCCGTACAACGTTATTTTTGCAACACATTTTTTTGGTTAATCTACTAGCATTATTCATTGTGGAAGGGCTTGAGTACCAAGAGGTGAGGATCACTGGGAACCTTCCTGGCATCGGGCTAGCCCAGCTTTGCTTTGCCAGGATTCAACAGGATTTCTTCCTTGGGGAAGCAATAGCTCTGACAGCTAATACTGGCACGTCAATGTGCATGCAGCCTGAGCGTCTGAACATCAAGATCTCACAGTCTCTAGTTCAATGTCAGGTCCTCCTTTGGAACGTCTCACCGCAGTTTGCTGGTTCTGGTTAAGCTCCTAACCCTGGGGTCAGGGGCAGGGGATTATGGCGGTTGACTGACTTGAACCAAAATGATGTGAAGAAGGAGGACAATGAAGACAGGCAGTTTAGGGCAGCTGGGCAGAAGAAAATCACATCTTCTTTCCCATCACATCATGCCAGGGTCTGTGTGGTGTTCTATATGGAAAGAATCTTGCTTTGTAAAATAGATCTGGCAATTACTGCTGAATTTTTTTAGAGATTGGTTCTTTGGGGTGATTCTGTAAGCATTGGTAGCAAGATGTTGGTACATTTTTATTATTTTTCTCATAAAGTATAATTTTTAAAAGGCTTAAATGATTAATGTTTGGGTCATTTTGTTCTTTCACTGAACTATTTTGAAGTATAGTCTTTATTTTATTTCTTTAGACTAAGCATCAAAAACATTTATCAGTTAATTACCATTTTGAAGTACATGCATTTCATTAATGTCTCTTGATTTTTTGAAAAATGAATTTATCATCTTAAAAACCTAAAAGCAATAGGGAGCTGTTTAGAAACAAAATGCTTATATTCTATCATAATATCCTCTGACTAGACTTAATTCTAAATGAAGAATAAGCTCTAGGGATACTGTAAATGATCACATTAAGCAAAATAGTTCTGAAAAGTCAGTATAATACACTATTTAAAAATATATTTAACTAGACCAATAGTAATTACCTAGCCCAATTAATAATATAGAAAGCAATTTCTCTTTTTCACTCCCTATGTTTATTAAAAAAAGATAAACACATTTAATTCACTATACTAAATCAACCATTGAAATAATAATTACTGTGAATTTCATTAAAAATTGGGTATATTTCTTATTCTTATAGATGAATAACAAAAGTGAGGCAACCTGAGGGAAAAATTTGAATGTGAATTTCAGGTATTTTTCAAGCATTTTTTGTGAATTTTGGAATTTCACAGTATATTCTTTGTAAATAGTTATACAAAGCAGTAGTTATTTACACTGTTATTTTAAATTAACTTAAGCATATCCTGTGAAAAAGGACTATTTACTGGTCCTGGAGCCCAACCTGAGCAGTGGGCTTCTGGATTATCACACAGCTAGAGGCTGAAGAACTGCCCTCAGGGAACACCAGCCATGGGGCTCCATCTTTTCATTACAGTGTAGCCTTGCTACAACTCACTGGTACCTCTCAGAAAGGAGCTCAGTCTCTCATCTGTGGACCAGGGGACACCTCTAGGTCACCTAGACTGGAGGCCACCAGGGTTCATAACTGTAATCCCACAGGACTGTCTATAGTTGTTATCCTGAAAAGCTGCTGCCAGAGGGTTGTACCTAATCAGCCTGAAAGTAGGGTCTGACTGAGATCCCTCCCTCTGGACTATTCCCGCGATTCAGCACTCCCTCAACAACTGGGACCTATCAAGAATACATCAGGCTGCTTAGGCAATACCAAAGGTTCAACAGGCAAAGGATAGCCAGGGCAAGGTTAAATGACAGGGTTTATCTCCTACACAAGACAACCCTTCAAAACTGGGAGAGACAGGTATTTCACTGAATGCATAGAAACAAACAGGCAAAATGAAGAGACAGAGAAAAACACCAATCCCAAGAGCTACTGCTTTTGCATGTTTACTACAGCACTGTTTACAGTAACCAAGATATGAAGCATCCTAAGTATCTTGATGGATGAATGGATAAGGACAATGTGGTACTTACCGGCAATGAAACATTATTCAGCCATACAAAAGAAGGAAATCTTGACATTTGCAACAACGTAGGTGACCCCTGAAGGTATTATGCTGAATGAAATTAAGTCAAAGAAAGACAAATACCATTTGATTTCACTTATATGTGGAATCTAAAACACAAAACTAATGAGCATACAAAACCAAGCCAAACAAACTCATAGATACATAGATAAGTGGTTGCCAAAGGGGAAGGGGGTAAACAGTGGGTGAAAGGAGTGAAGGGATTAAGAGGCACAAACTTCCAGTTATAAAATAAATAAATCATGGGGAGGTAATGTACAACATGGGGATGCTAGTCAATATTTCATTGCAAATTTTAAGGATGCTAAGAAAGTACATCTTAAAAGTACGTCTTAAAAATGTACTACATGGTGATGCTAGTCAATATTTCATTGCAAATTTTAAGGATGCTTAGAAAGTACATCTTAAAAGTTCCTGTCTTAAGAAAAGAAATGGAACTATGTGTGGTGACAGATGGTAACTTGACTTACTGTGGTGATCATTTCACAATCCATACAAATGTCAAATCATTATATTGTACACCTGAGATGTGTGTGTCCGTTATACTTCAGTAAAAAAGAATTAGCTTTAATTACACCCAAAATTATATGAAAGGAAATCTATATATGCAGAGAAAAGAAGGGTAAATGCTGATGTCACATTACTTACCACTTCCTGTGCATGGATGTGTTGAAAGGATTGTAACAAATACTAGAGGTAATTTATAGAGATCAGTTTTATATGTATCAACATTTAATTTTACCTCAACACCAAGTTACTCTAGATAGTTCTGATGACAGGGTTCTTGTTTGCAGAGTCGAAGAATGAACTTTGCAAACACTCAAGGTAGGAAAGCAAGGGAGAGGCTTTTATTGAGAGATATAGTGAGAGGACAGAGCTCCTGGCTCATGCTGGGAGGGGACAAGAAAGCCTGGAGTGGTGTGTTGTCTAGAGGATTTATAGGCAGTTGAGGAATTTTGGGAACTGATAAAGGGCTTAAGGGTGTGGACTTGTTAAAAATGGTCTTAGAATTTTCGTCCTTGATGAGACATTAAGTCCCTTTTAGCATGCTAAAGTGAATCTTATACATTGTTACAAGTGGTTAGCATAAGAAAAACATGGGCTATGCTGAGGTATTTTCCTTTATTTGGTGAATATTAACTGATCTCCTTGAAGAATTACTCTAGAGCTTAATGTTAAACACGGAGTTTTGGTAGGGGGTTTCCTTGCATGTTGTTATACTGCTCTGACTGTAATTATCTTGCCTTGCTTTTCCTGGAGGCCCTCACCCTACTCTGACTACACTCATGGTCCCTGTCTCAGTTCTAATGAGGTTGCTCCATATGGCTATGTTACTATGTATGTTTACCCTGACCCTGAAGAACTCATGACATTAGTAATTGCTTTATGAACTTGTGGCTACTGAACATTATTCTCGGTGACCCCCACAAAACCTTTAACATAAATATTTGGTGACATTACCTTGGGACACTTCAAAAGAACTTTCTCCTCATTTAAAATGAAATCAAGGTTACCAACATATGAATGAAAAAAGAAATTAACAGAAAACAACTGCCCTCAAAAAAATCTATTTGCTGTGCATCATAAATGCAGCTTCCTTCACAGAAGGTACAAGTCAGAATAAAAGTAATATATACTGGGCATCTGAGCCCAGGGGACTTGTCATAGTGTACACTGACAGAATGTCAGTCTGAACTTCCGATTTCCTATCTTGCAGATTTGCTTTTCAACTTTGACTGTATTTGAATATTATTATTTGCCCACAAGTAATTGTTTTAGAAATTACTCCTCAGCAGCAATATAAAATCTCAAACTGTGATGGCAACACTTACCAAGAATACTGTTTTTATTGCTTCATTACACCCACTGGGACATTTTTATTGTTGAATTTAATTGGTAAGTGTTCCTTTTTCCAAACAATGCAAACACATCAGGGCAAAAGTGTGTTAGGATTAATAAAGAATAACAGATGGCATATGAGGGTTAGCGCATACATGACTGTAAGTAGAGCTCACTTTCTAGGATATTCTAATGCCATTTGGAAGGTGATATTTGTGCTTAATGAATAGTGGGACACTTTCAGCAGGACACAAGGCAATGTAGAATTGTCAGCTTAAGTCCCTTGTTTGTCTGTTAGCTGCTGTCTTTGTAAATGACAAGCAAAACAACTTCAACTATTTAAGTTTGGCTCATTGTCGTTACTTAAGGAGAGACACACAAGACAAATCTAAAATTGTAATATTGCTTGTGAATGCCTTCTCTAGATAGTATGATTCAATTTCTTAAGCTTAAAGTCTACAGATCTACAAACCCATCCTCATTTTCTCAATATCACAATCCGCTCCGTCCATCATTCCTTTCCTCTTGCCAGTCCTCCTTTTCTGATTCAAATCTGCCCTCAGTTATCACTTCCCCCTTTAAACAGAAGTTTGAATACTATGAATTGGTTCAGGTCTGTGAAATTAAATGTTATTTAGAATAACTAAATATCCTTCATGGGAGGAAATTTGTTCCCTTTTGATTACATTACTAAGTCCATTCCGCCTACAAAATGATGTAAATGAAATATTGATAGTGTTTCAAAATTATGCATATATGTGTGTGTGAGTGAGTGAGTGTGTGTGTGTGTGTGTGTGTGTGTGTGTGTGTGTGCATGTGCATGTGGAGAGAGATAATAGTCACTACAGGGGAGCCTTTCTATTTTAAAAGTTCATTTTTTGTACATTAATCATGGTCTTAAATAGTTCTAAACTACCCAAAGTGCCCATTATTTAGCATAGGCTGGAGACAGAGATGTGTCTTACTAATTAATTGAAAAACATATATTGTTGATTATTACTTAGCCACCTTATTGTAATAGATCTCAACTAAGTCAGTGGCTGCAGTGTGCCCAGACTACATGACGCTGGTTAAAAGTTGCTCCTAGAAAAGGTATTGAAACAAGAAATGAAGAAATTCCAGTAAAAAATGGCCATCTACTTTAGGAATTTCACCTCTTGTATATGTGAGGGGATTTTAAGGATGTAGGATCTCCTCATTTGTTACAATCTAGATTGACGATATCATTAGGCTCAGACTCCAGACCCTAAGTGCAGAATGCAGCTCTGCCACTTGTTGGCTGTACCTCAGTTTTCTCATCTATAAATCAGGGATAATTAAGGATCTGTCTCATTGTCCATGTTTTGAGAATTAAGTTAATTAATATTTGTAAATTGTTTCAAATACATATGACTCCTCATAAATACTATATGCTTCTAAATAATCAGTTTTTTTTAAACAAACACTAAATACCTCTGATATTTTCCTTAGTGTTATTCATAAAATACCAATTAATTGTGAACACATTACAGATATGGTATTGATGCTAATGACCCTGGACACTTGTTTTAAACAAGACTATCTTATGAATGCTGGAGAGGAAAGTACTGCCATGGGACCAAAAAAAAAAAAAAAATAGCAAATTCCTATGATAAGCTCATTCTTCCCTTGTGTACCCTTAAACAAAGCCCTATCAAAATCAACAGGTTGCTTGGTGGTCATGTAATCAGGACAGGGAGAGTTAAATGAAGCAGGAGTTCTACAATGTCAGGCCATTGATGCCTAGAACAACTCTCCCAGCACATATGGTCACACCAAAGGCCAGTTCTGTCCTACAGGGATGGTTTCTTGCCACCAGTGCATAATAGATCCAGGTGACACTTGTCTCTGACTACTTCACAGTCTGGTTGATCAAACTCTTGAAGTCAGTATTTCCTCATTTATCTGGATCCCTTTGTTCAAATTACTTCAGATGTCCTCTGAACTTGTGCTGGCCTCAGGGCATTCTTTCATGATACAGTAATTTTACAGATCTCTTTTCTGACCTATTGTGTATTTATTTCAAAGGGTCATTCTTCAGATACTTATTTTCACGTTTCTAAAAAAGGCTCAATTTCTAACTGTAAGGTACATGGAGTAAACTTGCTTAATTAAACAGTAGAAATATAACAATTGAATTTTGAAATACTTAAAAGTATGAACTTCTGATCAGGAATATATCAATTTATGACTGTTTCCAACTTTGCAAAGTTTTTTTAATTAAAAGTTGCATTGAAATAAGCTAGCAGGAGTTTACTGTAAATATCCTCTTCCACATCAGCTTCTACAATGCCTTGTCTTTATGCAATAAAGAGTTCTCAGGTTAACACGTGGTTATATCTTTCTCTTCTGGACAGATTTCAGACTCAATATAACTAACATCTCCCTTACCATGGTGCTTTTCCAGATGGGACAGGAATCCTTTTCTTAAAATATGGACATGAATCCTAAATGGTTTCCATCATATTTATAAACTTGTGGAATATTTTGAGGAAAAAGATTGTCACTGTGCATGCTTTTTGCACATGAAATTGTAGTCTAGCTCGCAGTAAGGTAGCAATAACAGTTGTTTTACTGATAAGCATCACTGAGTTTGGAATGAGTATGATGCTGAGAATAGTGTAAGTATTTATCTAGTATGCTGATTCATTTGGCTTAAATGTTCTCTTGGTGTTCTGTTTCTTTCCTAGTCCATTATTATTTTGCACATTTATCCTCTAAAATTCACAATTTTAAAGTTGCCACAGCCTTTCCCATTTTCTGTTACTTTGGATCAGATAAAGTAGATCATTCTCTCATATGATAAATTATATTTATCCTGAACTGCAATTGATAATACATAATATTCATTGTACAGCAACATATCTGCTGATTTCAGCATTTCTGAAGGAAAAGCCATGTTTATTTAAAACATTTTAGTTTAAACATACCTCAGAAATTAATATTAGAATATGATTTTCTTTTTTCTTTCAATAGCCACACAGCACTACCATACAGTTAAATATTAGAAGTGTCTGAAATAACAAAGTTATACAATCTTGGTTGTATATATGTAGGGCCTTCATGGCCATCTGGTGCACTGGCCCATTCTGACTCTTGAACCATCAAAGACTTTCCCTAAGCAGTTTAGTTCCAGAATTTAATTCTGGGAGGCATCAATCAAAAACAACAATGTCTCAATTAACACACACATTGCTGAAGATTTGAAATCTGTCTCAATTACAGGAAAATTAAGTGAGAAAATGTATGTGAAAACAGTCTGTCAATCCTTGAAATCCAAATAGATATCAGATTTAAAAAAATTATTCTAAAGGCAAAACACCATGTTCTCCCAAGGTCAATAATGAAAGCATAAGCATGAGTGTAAAGAGCCACCCTCCCAAACCGGGCTACATCTTGCATCATTAGAAGGCACAGAGCTCATTTGCCCACCTCCTTCATTTGACAATTGTGGAAACAGAGCCACTGGGGTGAAGGGCTGTCACACACCTGGAAAATACTAGCACTGGCACACTTTGCTGAGCTTTGCTCTTTATACATCTATAGTAAATTCATGATCAGAACTCCTTTAAAGTGTCTTTGAATTCAAAAGAGGAGTTGATATTTGTATAAAATCCAAGTATTGCGAAAGTGAAACTTGTGGTTTTGTACACATATCTTAAATAAAACCTTAGCTTACATGAAAACTGGAACTTCATTTTTTTTATTAATATTTCTTTGGATTATAGAAGTGAAATAACAAAATCATGAAATATATATGTGTATTGTTGAAAGCTAAATTAAGGAAAAAACAAGCTACAAAGATGAAAAAAATCACTAATAGTATGAAGAGCAGATATTTTGCTAAATTCCTTTTCAGATAAGAAGCAACATTCAAAGGGAGAATTATAGTTTGCTGACTGGAATTATTTTTTAAATGAAAATTTATCAGTGGTGAAATATGAATATATTTTATAAGGAACTTTTCATTCCACTAAAGAATCCTTGTTAGTGAAATATTTTATTCTCTGGAGATCAAAGCACTTGAAAAGAGCAGAATCTGTACTTTTAAAAGGATTTAATTTTAAGTACACTTGATGGGTGGAAATCCATAAACAAACAAAAAGAAAAGAAGAACATTAAACCAAGTTACTTCATTTCTTAATGATAGTATTATATGTAGACTAAATTATCCATGATGTAGTTTAAACTCATGTACTATTTTTATTTCATTAACAGAAATGAACAGAAGCTGAAAACCATCTTGACTTTAATAATATTCCTTTATATATTTTAAGATGGTTATTAAGGTTCTTCTTACTTTTCCTGTAAGTCTAAGAAACCTAATTTCTTATAATTTAAATTTATAAATCTACTGTCTAACATTTAATGGCTTGTTACATCTCTTCTTAAACTTATATTCATATCTATCATATCTCTGTTTGGAGCTTCACTCTGAATATAATGCATTTGAGAAATATTAGTATAATGAAGTCTTTACTGGTCTTCTATGTATCAAAAAAAACCAATTTTGGTATACCTCAGTTGTATTTGTATAGTTATTTTCTGTCTTAAAAATACCATCCTGGGTTACTTTTGAAAATTTATAGTAACTACTGTAATTTAACAGTCATTTTCAATTTTAATTCTTTTTAAAGAATCTGTAATTATTGAGTTCTACAAACTTAATTAACAATCTTCAAGCTTGTCTTTCAGAAAAAGGAAAAATATGTTCAATGGTACTATAGTGAAAAATTACTGCAGTTTCCTTTTATTTTGACTGGGTTTCTACTTCTTTCTAAGTCAAATTTGATAGTGCTGTATTAGTCAATGTGTCTAGCATAGCAAATAAATTTTCATCTTATATGGAAAATCTGAACAATTCTTTTGTCTCTGCACTGATGTGTTGAATAGGTGAAACTAAATCCAGGTTCTGTAGGAAAGGGTGTTATAACTGATTAGTGATGTCTGCTGTGGAGGTTCATGATTAATTAGTGATGTCTGCCATGGAGGTATATCAGATGATTTGGATCTTCCTGAAGGAGATTATTTATTTTTCTATGCATTTTCCTCAAATATGCTTCATATGTAGGCATTCAGCTGGGACATTTTAAAGCATTTAAGGAAGAAATGGCTTAAGTCATTTTTAAAAAGGTGGGGTATAAGTAGTTGTGGGACTTTCTTGTGGCAACCAAATACATTGCTTTGGAAATTCGGTTTAACTTTTGATTTCACTATTAATAAGGAAGACTTAGTTGGTGTATTAATTATCTATTGCTGCATAACATTATCACATCAAACTTAATGGCTTAAAAAGCACACAGATTTATTATCTCATAGCTTCTGGACATCAGGAATCTGGTCATTGCTTAACTGGGTCCTCTGGGTCCCCTGCCAACTTGCAGCTGATGGGCAAAAAGAAAAAAGTTAAAGTATCCACTTGACTGGTTACAGTGCTCTGACTCAGAGTCAAACTACTGAGTGATATGCCAATTACTCTGGGTGGGCTTAAGAGTTTTGGAGCAAAGTGGCTCTAAAAAAAATGTATCATCTGAAAGCACAGAGCAAATGGGTATGTGAGAAACTGAACAGGGAAGCTGGTACAGGGAGGTCGCAGTGGACTTTTTGATTCTTTTTGGTTTCTAGAAGTGGGTTACAAAGATACCAGCCAGGGCTGTGGTCTCCTCTACAGTTTGGGGAGCAAACTACTTCCTCACTCTTGTGGCTGTGGGCAGCTTTCTGCTGCTTATAAATGGCCTCTGTTTCTTCCTGGCTGCTTGCCGGACTACCCCAGGTTCCTTGGCAGGTGGAACCCCCCACTGGGCAGCTCTTCACACAGCAGCTTGTGCACTTCTCACAGGAAAATTTCTCTTGGTGAGAGAAAATATTTTCAAGCAGCCAGGGATATCCTGCATCACCAGTGGTATCTCCTCTACTCCTCTGGTAAGGATGTGGGGGTACGGAACTAAGGATGATGACGTCACTCATAAGAATGGTGATGATAAACCTGGGTGCAAACTATGTTGAGAAAGTCTATGGATATGGACAACAGCTGAAATCACCAAAATATCAAAATGTATTTTAAGAAGATGGAGCCTATGGGAAAGAAGAGAAAAGAAAAAGCCCTGGGACTTTCAAAACTATGAATGAGAGAGAAAGCAAAGCTGTTTCTTAAGATAAATAAACAACTCAGGTATCCAACTGCTGAATTTGCAAGCCCAGCTCTTAATCACAAGAAATAATACAATTTTGCTCTTCCTTAGCATGTGACACATTATCAAAAGGCATCCTAAAGTCAGTATCACCTGCATTTTCATCCTCTTCTCAAACTCCACGGAGAATAAGGATATTTGTGTTTGTGGTGTGCTAATATCTCCATTGTCTAAAAATGTGCTGGCACAGGAGATGCTTAAAATATACTTATTGAGGGAGGGGATCCAAGATGGCGGCATGAGTAGAGCAGCGGAAATCTCCTCCCAAAACCACATATATTTATGAAAATATAACAAAGACAACTCTTCCTAGAATAGAGACCAGAGGACACAGGACAACATCCAGACCACATCCACACCTGCGAGTACCCAGCGCCTCCTGAACTGGGTAGGATACAAGCCCCAGCCCCATGGAACCTGAGCACCCCTCCCCCAGCTCTGGGCAGGAAGAGAGGAGTCAGAGTAGGGAGGGAGAGGGAGCCCAGGACTGCTGAACACCCAGCCACAGCCATCCAGACCAGAGCGCAGAGTGCATGCGTGGGGTGCTGGAAACTAGGGAAACAGGGCAGCAAGACTGGTGAGCGGGATCCTGAGGCCGGCGCCTGAGGACAAAGAAAAGCGAGCAGCTTTTTAATTTTTTTTAGTTATTTATTTAATTTTTTTTGTTAGTTTTTTGTTTTGTTTTGTTTTGTTTTGGTGAGTGCTTTTTGGAAGTCTTAAAGGGACAGGGTGGGACACTTAGTCCAGAGGCAGGGAATCTGGGAAACTCTGGGCACTCTAACCCCCTGGGCAGCAGGGAACACGGAGGGCCCTCAAGGAGATAAATAGCTTCCCGGCCACTCCCACTCCAAAGTGGCTCCACCATTTTGGAGCAGCAGCCTGAGAAAGGCCACGCCCACAGCAACAGCAGAGATAAACTCCATACCAGCTGGGCAGGAATCAGAAGCCCTGTCTGCACGCAGCTGCCCAGCAAAAGCCACTAGAGGTCGCTGTTCTCCCAGGAGAGGCAAACCAAGACTACAGGCAAACCAAGATCATGGGGACAACACCAGAGAAGGAGACAGACCTAATCAGTCTTCCTGAAAAAGAATTCAAAATAAAAATCATAAACATGCTGACAGAGATGCAGAGAAATATGCAAAAGTTAAGGGATGAAGTCTGGAGGGAGGGCACAGATGCCAGGAAGGAGATTACAGAAGTGAAACAAACTCTGGAAGGATTTATAAGCAGAATGGATAATATGCAAGAGGCAATTGATAGAATAGAAACCAGAGAACAGGAACTCATAGAAGCGGACATAGAGAGAGATAAAAGGATCTCCAGGAATGAAACAATATTAAGAGAACTGTGTGACCAATCAAAAAGGAACAATATCCATATTATAGGGGAACCAGAAGAAGAAGAGAGAGAGAAAAATGGATAGAAAGTGTCTTTGAAGAAATAATTGCTGAAAAGTTCCCGAAACTGGGGAGGAAATAATTGAACAGACCACAGAAATACACAGAACTCAGAACAGAAAGGACCCAAGGAGGACAACACCAAGACACATAATAATTAAAATGGCAAAGATCAAGGACAAGGAAAGAGTTTTAAAGGCAGCTAGAGAGAAAAAGGTCAACTATAAAGGAAAACCCATCAGGTTATCATCAGACATCTTGACAGAAACCCTACAGGCCAGAAGAGAATGGCATGATATATTTAATGCAATGAAAGCGAAGGGCCTTGAACCAAGGATACTGTATCCAGCAAGACTCTCATTTAAATATGATGGCGGGATTAAACAATTTCCAGACAAGCAAAAGCTGAGGGAATTTGCTTCCCACAAACCACCTCTACAGGGCATCCTACAGGGACTGCTCTACATGGGAGCACTCCTAAAAAGAGCACAGAACAAAACACCCAACATATGAAGAATGGAGGAGGAGGAATAAGAAGGGAGAGAAGAAAAGAATCTCTAGACAGTGTATATAACAGCTCAATAAGTGACCTAAGTCAGGCAGTAAGATACTTAAGAGGCCAACCTTGAACCTTTGGTAACCAAGAATCTAAAGCCTGCAATGGCAATAAGTACATATCTCTCAATAGTCACCCTAAATGTAAACGGACTTAATGCATCAATCAAAAGACACAGAGTAATAGAATGGATAAAAAAGCAAGACCCATCTATATGCTGCTTAAAAGAAACTCACCTCAAACCCAAAGACATGCACAGACTAAAAGTCAAGGAATGGAAAAACATATTTCAGGCAAACAACAGTGAGAAGAAAGCAGGGGTTGCAGTACTAATATCAGACAAAATAGACTTCAAAACAAAAAAGTAACAAGAGATAATGAAGGACACTACATAATGATAAAGGGCTCAGTCCAACAAGAGGATATAATCATTCTAAATATATATGCACCCAACACAGGAGCACCAGCATATGTGAAACAAATACTAACAGACCTAAAGGGGTAAATAGACTGCAATGCATTCATTTTAGGAGACTTCAACACACCACTCACCCCAAAGGATAGATCCACCAGGCAGAAAATAAGTAAGGACACAGAGGCACTGAACAACACAGTAGAACAGATGGACCTAATAGACATCTATAGAACTCTACATCCAAAAGCAACAGGAAATACATTCTTCTCAAGTTCACGTGGAACATTCTCGAGAATAGGCCACATACTAGCCCACAAAAAGAGCCTCAGCAAAATCCAAAATAGTGAAATTCTACCAACCAATTTTTCAGACCACAAAGGTATAAAAGTAGAAATAAATTCTACAAAGAAAACAAAAAGACTCACAAACACATGGGCTTAACAACATGCTCCTAAATAATCAATGGATCAATGAACAAATGAAAATAGAGATCAAGGAATATATAGAAACAAATGACAACAACAACACAAAGCCCCAACTTCTGTGGGATGCAGCGAAAGCAATCTTAAGAAAGTATATAGTGATGCAGGCACACTTGAAGAAGGAAGAACAATCCCAAATGAATAGTCTAACATCACAAATATCAAAACTGGAAAAAGAGGAACAAATGAGGCCTAAAGAGAACAGAAGGAGGGACATAATAAAGATCAGAGAAGAAATAAACAAAATTGAGAAGAATAAAACAATAGCAAAAATCAATGAAACCAAGAGCTCGTTCTTTGAGAAAATAAACAAAATAGATAAGCCTCTAGCCAAACTTACTAAGAGAAAAATAGAATCAACACAAATCAACAGCATCAGAAATGAGAATGGAATAATCACGACAGACTCAACAGAAATACAAAGAATTATTAAAGACTACTATGAAACCTATATGCCAAAAAGCTGTAAAACCTAGAAGAAGTGAACAACTTCCTAGAAAAATACAACCTTCCAAAACTGACCAAGGAAGAAACAAAAAAGTTAAACAAACCAATTACGAGCAAAGAAATTGAAATGGTAATCAAAAAACTACCCAAGAACAAAACCCCCAGGCCGGACAGATTTACCTCAGAATTTTATCAGACACACAGAGAAGACATAATACCCATTCTCCTTAAAGTTTTCCAAAATATAGAAGAGGAAGGAATACTCCCAAACTCATTCTAAGAAGCCAATATCACCCTAATACCAAAACCAGGCAAAGACCCCACCAAAAAAGAAAATTACAGACCAATATCCCTGATGAATGTAGATGCAAAAATACTCAAAAAATTATTAGCAACCCGAATTCAAAAATATATCAAAAGGATCATACACCATGACCAAGTGAGATTCATCCCAGGGATGCAAGAATGGTACAACATTCGAAAATCCATCAACATCATCCACCACATCAACAAAAAGAAAGACAAAAACCACATGATCATCTCCATAGATGCTGAAAAGTATTGGACAAAATTCAACATCCATTCATGATAAAAACTCTCAGCAAAATGGGAATAGAGGGCAATTACCTCAACATAAGAAAGGCCATATATGATAAACCCACAGCCAGCATTATACTGAAGCTAAAAGCTTTTCCTCTGAGATCGGGAACAAGACAGTGGTGCTCACTCTCCCCACTGTTATTTAACATAATACTGGAGGTCCTAGCCACGGCAATCAGAACAAAGAAATACAAGGAATCCAGATTGGTAAAGAAGAAGTTAAACTGTCACTATTTGCAGATGACATGATATTGTACATTAAAAACCCTAAAGACTCCACTCCAAAACTACTAGAACTGATATTGGAATACAGCAAAGTTGCAGGATACAAAATTAACACACAAAAATCTGAGGCTTTCCTATACACTAACAATGAACCAATAGAAAGAGAAATCAGGAAAGCAATTCTATTCACAATTGCATCAAAAAGAATAAAATACCTAGGAATAAACCTAACCAAAGAAGTGAAAGACCTATACCCTGAAAACTACAAGTCACTCTTAAGAGAAATTAAAGGGGACAGTAAAAAATGGAAGCTTATCCCATGCTCATGGCTAGGAAGAATTAATATTGTCAAAATGGCCATCCTTCCCAGAGCAATATACAGATTTTATGCAATCCCTATGAAGTTACCAGCAACACTTTTCAATAATCGGGAAAAAATAATTCAAAAATTCATATAGAAACACCAAAGACCCCAAATAGCCAAAGCAATCCTGAGAAAGAAGAATACAGTAGGGGGGATCTCACTCCCCAACTTCAAGCTCTACTACAAAGCCATAGTAATCAAGACAATTTGGTACAGGCACAAGAACAGAACCACAGACCAGTGGAACAGATTAGAGACTCCAGACATTAACCCAAACATATATGGTCAATTAATATTTGATAAAGGAGCCATGGACCTATAATGGGGAAATGACAGTCTCTTCAACAGATGGTGCTGGCAAAACTGGACAGCTACATGTAGGAGAATGAAACTGTACCATTGTCTAACCCCATACAGAAAAGTAAATTCAAAATGGATCAAAGACCTGAATGTAATTCAGGAAACTATAAAACTCTTAGAAAAATACATAGGCAAAAACCTCTTAGACATAAACATGAGTGATCTCTTCTTGAACATATCTCCCCGGGTAAGGAAAACAACAGGAAAAATGAACAAGTGGGACTATATTAAGCTGAAAAGCTTCTGTACAGCAAAGGACACCATCAATAGAACAAAAATGTACCTTACAGTATGGGAGAATATATTTGTAAATGACAAATCTGATAAAAGCTTGACGTCCAAAATACATAAAGAGCTCACCCACTTCAACAAACAAAAAACAAATAATCCCATTAAAAAATGGCCAGACAAAGTGAACAGGCAGTTCTCCAAAAAGAAATACAGATGGCCAACAGATACATGAAAAGATGCTCCACATCGCTAATTATCAGAGAAATGCAAATTAAAACCACAATGAGGTATCACCTCACACCAGTAAGGATGGCTGCCATCCAAAAGATAAACAACACAACAAATGTTGGCGAGGTTGTGGAGAAAGGGGAACACTCCTACACTGCTGGTGGGAATGTAAATTACTTCAACCATTGTGGAAAGCAGTATGGAGGTTCCTCAAAATGCTCAAAATAGACTTACCATTTGACCCAGGAATTCCACTTCTAGGAATTTATCCTAAGAACGCAGCACTCAAGTTTGAAAAAGATAGGCACAACCCTATATTTATCGCAACAGTATTTACAATAGCCAAGAATTGGATGCAACCTAAGTGTCCATCAGTAGATGAATGGATAAAGAAGATGTGGTACATATACACAATGGAATATTATTCAGCCATAAGAAGAAAACAAATCCTACCATTTGCAACTACATGGATGGAGCTAGAGGGTATTATGCTCAGTGAAATAAGCCAAGCAGAGAAAGTGAAATACCAAATGATTTCACTCATCTGTGGAGTATAAGAACAAAGGAAAAACTGAAGGAACAAAACAGCAGCAGAATCACAGAACCCAAGAATGGACTAACAGGTACCAAAGGGAAAGGGATTGGGGAGGAATGGTAGGTAGGAAGGATAACGAGGGGGAAGAAGACAGGGGGTATTATGATTAGCATGCATAATGGGGGGGTGGGAGAAAGGGGAGGGCTGTACAGCACAGAGAAGACAAGTAGTGATTCTACAACATTTGCTATGCTGATGGACAGTGACTGTAAAGGGGTTTGTGGGGGGGGACCTGCTATAGGGGAGAGCCTAGTAAACATAATATTCTTCATGTAATTGTGAATTAATGATAACAAAAAAAAAAGAAAGAAAAGGGGGATTACTCCCTGATAGGAAAAAACTAACTGTAAATCACCAGTTAATGCATGTTTTAAATCTCCTTAATTTTGATCATTTAAAGAGTATCAGATGATCAGCTATGGAAGTACATTTTTCTGATGATATTCCTTTCTCTTAAAAAAAAAAAAGCAGTTCCTGTGTGGTGATCTCCAATAAGTTCTTCACAATGATATGAAGGGCATGTCAAAGTGTGGGCAAAGGGTTTGTTTGTGTTTATACAGAGGATCAAAGCCTAATTTGGGTACCCATAAAACGAATTAAGATACGATGTGAAGAAGAACTTCAAACATCAACATTCTCTGGAAGAGTCATTCCAGAAGATGATAATCAAAAAAACCCAACAAAGATCCACACACTGCTACAGCTGTAGATGCACTCATCCCACCGGTTCCTGGACTTGCCATGGGAAGGAAGAAGGAGATATCTAAGCTGGCCTGTGCATACAGTAAAACAACAAATTTGACTGGATCTATACTGTCAGAACTCAACCCAGAATTAGGAGAAGTGCAAGTTGCAGCACTCCAAAATCTTGTGACTACAGACTATCTACTGTTAAAAGAACATATGGGATGTGAACAGTTCCCAGGAATGTGTTGTTTTAATTTGTCTGATTTTTCTCAAACTATTCAAATTCAGTTAGACAATATCCATCGTATCATTGATAAGTTCTCACAAATGCCTAGGGTGCCTAACTGGTTTTCTTGGTTTCACTGGAGATGGCTGGTAATTGTAGGTCTGCTTTGGTTATGTAACTATATTCCTATTATGTTAATGTGTGTGTGCAAATTAATTAGTAGTTTAAAACCTATACATGCTTAAGCTACTCTACAAGAAGATATGTCAAAGAAATAACCAATATTCCCATGTTTTCTTCCATCTGTTACTTCTATAGCTTTTCTTCTTCCTTCCTAATTACAACCCTTAAATAGAATTCGTGCCTCATATCGAATTTACCAAGTATCATAATATCATAATTCTTCCAACTGCTAAAGATACCTCAAGACAAATGCTGGGCATAAAAGCCACAGGGCATAAATCTACAAATAAGTAAAAAGCTAACCTTTTCAAACAATATGGCCTCTCTCTCACTTACCAACTTTACATTTCCCTGTATGGCCCCAGAAGATGACTGGTTAGCCAGAGATGGTTAAGATTCCTCAAGGGAGGAACAACCTAAGACAGGCACAGTCACAGTCACAGGAGGGCCATCAGGTGAGAAATTGGGGATCAACAGAGGTGAGGCTCAGAACCTCACCCCCCCCTCCTTGTTTTGAGAGAAATCTTATGCATCCGTGGATGTTTTGTTGCCCTTGTCTTGCTTGGATTAATACTTAGTATATAGGAACACACCTGTTCATCTACATTTGCCCTCTTACAGCACTAAACTATGTTTTCTACCTTTATCTTGCATCTACCTACCACTTCAGCATTTTATTTAAAAAAATAATACTAGTAATAATAAGGGAGAAATGTGGGATTCACATATAAATCAAGTATAAAAATCAAACGAATATTCATATTTGACCTGATTGTTTATAGTTCATAATGCGTGATCAAAACCGAAAGTTTCTGTGATGACTGCCCTTGCACTGTTCACCATGTATGAACTTATTCACTATGTAAGAGTTTGTTCACCATGTAAGAACTTGTTCGTTATGCTTCAGAAGATTGGAGACTGTTGAGAATTAGGCTTGGGGTTGATTAATGATTGAGCATTGACCCCCCCTATACAGAATTTTATTGTTGTTAACAGCCATTTGATCAATAAATATGAGAGATGCCCTCTCAAAAAAAAAAAGTAAAAAATAAATAAACAAATAAAAATAAAAATAGATATACTATTTGACCCATGTATTCCACTCCTAGGAATTTACCCTAAGAAAACAGGATCACAGATTCAAAAAGACATATGTACCCCTACATTTATCACAGCACTATTAACAATAGCCAAGAAATGGAAGCAACCTAAGTGTCCATCAGTAGATGAGTGGATAAAGAAGATGTGGTACATATACACAATGGAATATTATTCAGCCATAGGAAGAAAACAAATCCTGTCATTTGCAACAACACTGATGGACTAGAATGTATTATGCTCAGTGAAATAAGCCAGGTGGAGAAAGACAAGTATCAAATGATTTCACTTATCTGTGGAGTATAGCAGTAAAGTAAAACTCAAGGAACAAAATAGCAGCAGACTCACAGAACCCCAGAATGGACTAACAGTTTCCAAAGAGAAAGGGACTGGGGAGGATGGGTGGAAAGAGAGGGATAAGGGGATTAAAGGGCATTATGATTAGCACACATAATGTAGGGGACCCGCATGGGGAAGGCAGTACAGCACAGAGAAGACAAGTAGTGACTCTATAGCATCTTCCTATGCTGATGGACAGTGATTGTAATGGAGTATGTGGTAGGTACTTGATAATAGGGGGAATGTAGTATCCACAATGTTGCTCATGTGAAACCTGAGTATAAGATTGTATATCAATGATACCTTAGTTAAAAAATAAATAAATGTTAGACAGCAAATATCCAAAAAAATATATATACTTATTGAACCGTTTTTCAATGATCTTGAGGGTTCCTTGGCATAACTTTTCACCACCTATAAGCCAAAGCAAGATGTCTCTAATTTGGGTCTCCAGACATTTTTCTGGGGCAAAACACTCTTAAGGTTTGTATAAGCGGTTTTGATGCAATATAGGGTACAGATGAAAGCACAAAGATATTTGGTGTACATTCTCAGAGGAACAGTGTTACTATCTAAAGTAGCCTCATAAAAAAAAATTATGGTCTGAGAACTCAAGAACATGTTTCATAATCCAGTCTCAGGATCCCTGGTACGGTGGCAGGGACACTGGACGGTGTAAACCCAGGGGTTGTGTTTGGCCAAGGGGGCCCCAGGGACATGACTGATTCAAAATGACATTCCTAAAAAGAAAACAAACAGGTCAGAATACAGGAAAATAATTGCACCTTGCTCACACACAAAAAACAATAATTCAGTTTTTTTCATAGGACTTTGAATTTTGAGAGGTAACATTAATTACATTGAAATTTTAGATATGTCTGACCTATTATTGACTATAGCTTCTAATTGCAGAATGCCTTTTAAAAAATAAAAATTGTCTTTGTTTCTATTTTTTAGGTTAAAACTACGAGCACTTTTTTGGTCTTAGAGATATTCTAGCCATGATTTCATGATGAATCATTTGAAGAATTAAGGTAGCATTTTCTTTAGCTAAAGCCTCAAAATAGAAATTCTGATTCTTAGTTTACAATACTTAAAAGTTTCATTCTGTATCTCATCCTGCCACTTAGCTTTTGTATGTGAATCCTTGAAAATTCAGTCAAGACTTCCTTCACCTTGTGGAAAACGTAAACTTACAAAGCCTGACAAATTTTGTTTTATGCCATGATGTAGTAAAATCTCTAATTAAAGTAACAATTCCTGAACATTGATTTGTCTCATGGAATCTCCTATAAATCATTTTCTATCATAAAAGTAAGATATTCCTAATTAAAACGTCCTCATTTTTAAAGTTCCAAAGTGATATTTAAGTCAGGAGACTATGTAAAACAATTGCTGCTTTATTAATAAAGAATTTATGGTAGCATATGATGACTGATTCAGATTGTCGTTTTTTTGTGACTTTCCTCCGATTTATCTTTAATGTCTGATTTTTACAGCTACATTTGGTGTATTTGTGTAGAACTCACTAGGTGTACTATAATTATGCATGCCACTAAGATGGAATATTGTATATATATATGTGTAGAGGTATATGTATTATATATTTACAAAATTACAATAATGCTATTTGTATGCTTAGCATTGTAGGAATCTCCAGATACTGTAGTTTTAATTTTAAATTTATACTGCACTCTAGTGGGGATTGAGATCAATGCAAAATTGTTCTTATGTTGTTATTTTACAGCACTAATTATGGACTATTTACAATTTGGAAAGTGAAATATAGAAGAATACTGTTATCTGAAATTTTCTCAAGGGTAAAATGATATAAATATATTTATATCTAATGTATATAACATATATTTAATTTTTGACTGCTACAGTAAAATGTTTTTTTTTCTCAATTGGTTTTGAAATAGAGGAAAACTCACTCTTGAAATAGTGTATTTGATTTCTTGCAGGATATTTGGGATGCATATATAAAAAAGTATTTATAGATGTAACTTACACCACATAAATCCTAATTTAAGCAAATGTTGAATAGAAGCTAATTGCTCATGTTTTCTACCAAGAGGACAAAAAATGGCTAATTTTCTTTAAAAAAATATAAGAATGAGGATTAAATATTAAAATGTTTGCTTCTCATGTTTTATGATCTTAACTTCACGAAGCAACTTATTTAACCTTTGACAATGATGTCTTTGTCATCACTAGAACCTCCTTTCAATACCTAATTTTTTTCAATTTTTCCAGTTTTTCTATTCAAATTGAGTGAGTGCTTTTAAAATTCATTTATGATGTCTCTGGAAATTTTAATCCAAGTAACCAATATCCAATCACACAACAGTAGTACAGTATTTTTTTCTAACCATTTTACTCTATAACTGCTTATGCATGATCTCCACAACTTTTTACTAATTTTTAACATGACCCTGGAAAGGTTTCTCCAAATGACATCTTACAGTTGCAGTAGTGAGATCCCACCCTCACAAATAATGACTAAATTGTGTTGTATTTTAACCTTCTTTTATATTTATCCAGTCAAGAAAAGTTGAATAAACAGTACAAACTCTATAAGAATGTGTGCAGTGAACAAAATCCAGCTTCCCTTTGGTGAAATGGCCTAGACTGATGTGTCCTCCCCAAACAGAACCTTTGTTTCTTACAGCAATTAAGAAATCTCCTTATAAAATAATAAATTCTAGGAATTCTAAGAAATCCAGTATCAATGGAATCCTCCTCTCACAGAGATAATTTTTTAGAACAAACTCTGGCTTACATTTGGGTAATATTTAGACCTTTACTTTCATTTTCTCAAAGAAATTAATTTTGAAAGAAATAGCCAAAATTTATTGTCTGTTGTCCTCTTTATAAAAACTGTTAAGACCCAAAGAATTGAAGCTGCTTATCCAATAAACTTGTAATTTTTTTTATTAAATAGCGGGTTGTCATCTACCTTAACTAGTCATTTTTCAGCTGTATCACCAAAAAATATGTGTAGATCAAATTTTTATTTTATTTTCATCTGGATGAAAAATGATTGCTAGATATACACTCAGACCAAGATTTCTAGAGGTACTGTTAGTGTTTTAGTAGTGGTTCTGCCACAATTAATGGAAGCAAGTCTGTACTAAGTGTTTTCTACATTTGTAAATCCCTGTCTACCTGATTTTAAGAAATTGAATGGCAGGAGAAGCCACTGCAAAAACAAGAATATTTTAGTTCAGTTTACACACCATTTATAGCTGTATGACTTTATGGGTTTACTATAAAACCCTTTTAGAGATATGGTTTATTATCCTCTAATCCCCTGTTGGAAGATGTCATATACTGTTATTTCATTGTCATTTCAAATTATTACAGAATCTTAAGATTCTTGAAGATTTTAGAGGCTTGCCCTTTTGACAAGGTAGCAGATCCAAGAACAAGGGATAAAACCAATCATGGGCAAAACAAAGAAACCCAGCTGGGTAGCTTTTGATACAACACTGAAATTATTTGTAGGAAAAGTTGGTCACTCAATAAAATTAGGTTTAGTGTCAGCTAATATACACCCCTTTATATACATTTCATTTTGTATTAATAGCTGCTGATTGTTCTGAGTGGATTAAAATGCCTAAACAAAAATGAGGTTTATGAATTCTTAATTACATGGAGAGATTGGTTGGATAACACTGTGTGTATTTGTGTGTAAATAACTCATCCTTTATCTCCATTGGAACCAATTGTAAGTGGACACAAGGGCTCAGCTGAGGTGTGTCAGATCCTTTGTTCGTGGGTTGGGAGATTAGTTACTCAGGCAAAGCTGACTAGAGAATATGGCTTGGAGCGTGGTCCATGCTGGTGCTCCCACCCTTTCCTCTCTGAATTAACTCCCCTCCCTAGTCACGTGCAGGGAAGCTGGAGAATTCTGGGCCTTCTTTATGTAATGTGAAGCCTTTATACTTCAAGTTCATAAATGAAGACAGAAGAATGTAATTTCAGGCTAAGTTGAAATACCAAATCCAGATGGTGGGCTGCACATGAGGCATGATCCTTCCTGTCACCCTCCCAGTCACACAAGTTAGTTTTCCATGAATGAGTGGAGGATGAAGAAAGGAAAAGAAACTTCTTAGCGCTTTCCCATATTACATGATTTCTAAGTAAATTCCTGTTTCATGAGTCAAGGGGAGAGAGAGAGTGGTGGTTCCTGTTGTGTTCCCTGATTTAAAAAATAAAAATATAAATAAAACATTTTATTTTAAAATAGTTTTAGATTTGAAGGAACGTTGCCAAGTTAGTAGAGTCCATACTCCCTACCCACTCAGTTTCCTCGGTGAAGGGTGAGTGGGACAATTGTCACAACTAATGGGCCAATAGTAATACATTGATATTAGTGAAACTCTATTATTTATTTGGATTTCCTTAGTTTTTCACCCAGGGTTCTTGTTTTCTTCCCGAATCCCATCCAAGATACCACATTTCAACTAGTCTGTATATTTCCTGAGGGTGTGATAATTTCTCAGCCTGTCTTTGCTTTTGGTGACCTTGTCAGTTTTCAGAAGTAACAGTCAGGTATTTTGTAGATCGTCCCTCATGTTGGGTTCCTCTGATTTTTTTTCATGGTTTGATTTGGGTTATGTGTCTTTGTGAGGAAGACCACAGAGGTGATACACCATTCTCAACAGATCCAATCAAGGAGACATGCTGTCAATGTGACTTCTCACTGTCGTTGGCCTTGAGTACATGGCTGAGGTAGCATTTGTCAGGTTTCTCCTCTGAAGAGTCGCTTTTTCCTCCCCTCTCCATACTATCCTATTTGGAACCAAGTCGCCAAGCATAACCCACAGTTAAAGGGCAAAGGAGTTCTGCTCCATGCCTCCTTGAGGGGGTAGTTATCTATTTAAATCATTCAGAATACTTCTGTATGGGAGGTCTGTATCTTCTCCTTTTATTTTTTGTATCAGCATATACTCATTGATATGTATTTTATACTTTGGACTACAGTCCAATAAAATATTGTTTAGGTGGCTGTTCCAGCTTTGGTCATTGTGAGCTCCTTCAGTTGATGTATTTGTTTCCCAACTATTGATTAAAATCATGGGTTACCCTCAACTTAGGGTCCACTAGGGTGCAGCCTGTTACCTTGAAGGGCATTTTCAGGGCAGTCTTCATACCAAAAGCTGGTGCTTTGGTACAAGTGGTGACATTTCAGCTGTTATTTCAGAAGGCTTCAAGTAGATTAATGCCTTATAAATCAACTTCAAAAGTCATGTTGCCTCCCAAGAAAAATAGTTTCCAGTTTCATTTTTCTCAAATTAAGCTCAGATACATTGTTTAATATAGCTTACCAAAGATAAGTGCTCTTATTTTGCCAGTTTTAATTTTTTCTATGAATTGGTAGGATTAATTTGAGCTCTCCATACTACAAAATTAAAAACACACATATGAGTAAACACCTAATTGTTACAATAATCATCCCCAGGCTAATTTAGTCCTTGAATCCTACATGGTCCAGCCTAAATCCACATTATTGTCTTAAGTCACAGATTTTCATGGTATCTCAGTGGTGTCTTCTGGGAGATGGAGATTAGGATATAGGAGATTAGGAGGAGGATAGAATGGGAAGGGGAGGAAAAAGTAACTATACAGAGGAGAAACCTGACAAATGGATATGCTGATAAAATATTTTTGGTTCCAGGTCAATTGCCTAAAACCCTTGTATGACCAGTGAGTTTGTTCTCAGTGGAACTCAAATGAGCAAAATTTCCCTTTGGGAATTTGAATGTGATACTTTTACCATAATGGGAATAAAAATTACTCATGCATATTGCCTCCTATGTCAGAGAGTGCCCTTTGAAACACTGCAATTTTCCTGCAAAATCTGTTTTGTGATCGTACCCTGGTCACAAGAACTTACTTGAAATTCCCTTTTCCCCCTGATGTGTTCATGCCACATAGCTAACATACCTTATTTTCTATGGCCTTTGAGATTTGTTGTCTTTCCCCCTCCTGCTTTCAGGGCAAAATTAATTGCTGACTCTGGTGGCAAAGTCTGCCCTATCTCCTGTGATCGGGGAACCCCTCATGTGTAAGCAAATAAATTTCATAGCCTTGGAAGAACATTCCTCCTCCAGTATTTCCCCCTACTAAATTGTTGGCATACATTTTTATTTTATAGGTCAAGGTGGAAATGTGAATCAAGAAAGAAAATGTTTCCTTTCAAGCATAAGCATGTATTTATTAAAAATGATGTGTCACAAGGGTTCACATACTAGAATTGTTTATGTAGTTTGACCTAGTTCTGACAAACCTAAACCATTCATTCACAAGGATACAGGCTTCTTTTTTGGCTTATTTCTCTCAAATACATTGATTTATTTTTTCATAAAGCCAACTCTAAATTTTCCTATTCAGAGTCAACTACTGCTAATATTTTTCCCAAGTCTTACTTGTGTTCTACATAGTTGTAAACATACTATATGCAAATTTACATCTTGTATTTGTTTTTCTCTTACTATATAGAATTTCCCATGTTATAAAATTTTCCCAGTCTGCATTATTGGCTATGCAATAATGTGGTGGTTAAATACACCATCATTTTCTTAATCTTTTTCATTCATTACTTAATGATATTTGAAATAAAAGACTTAAGAAATATGAATCAACTCTAGGAAAAATGTTTTGAAGCATTCTGAGTACAACCTGGAATAAATGTTAAGTTGCTTTATTTATATAAAATGAGAAAAGTGAATATGTGCATGTATGTTCCTTTAACTAAAATTGTCATCATTTTACAAAGCCTATTAAATGTGATAATAAATCTTTTAAATGTGTTTACTTAAGTTGCATATTTAATATTATCTAATAGGGGCTATGTAAGGAAGATGAACTTTCCTTTTTAAAAAGAGTAACATATTCTAAGTGAATCAGTCCCCCAACAAACATGAATTACTTAAACGCTTTAAAATCTTTTACTTTTGGAAATTGGATACTTCAATTAAGAGATTCAAATATTCCATGTTTAGCTTGAGTTTGGTAACTAGATTTTCTTTAAAATTTTATGCCAAACGAGTTCTTCCTTAATGGTGAAGTTATTTTGGCATTCATTATCGCATCGTCTGGTGCCAATACGCATGCCCTCCCCATCATGACCAGTAAGGACCATCCTTGGCTTGCCCATCACTTCATCTCCAGCACCTAAGAGAGTGCCTGCCACACAGTGGGGAATTAATAAATGCAGGTTAAAATAGTGATTGCTTTTCTCTGACAATATTCCCAAAGGCTAAACAATTAATCCCTGAAGAATCTGGATAATTAGCACGGAGAAATCCTATCTGGACCACAAGAATTCTTCAGAGTCCTGTGCAGCAAAAGCACAGAAACGTTTTAAGAAGGAGCCATTATTATTTTTAGTGATTTGTAAATGACTAGTAATTATGTTTTGCAATAGTTTAATGAGTACCATGGTAAGGCCAGACATGCTAGAACTGTCAGTTGATTTGAATATACAAACCATATACTTATCCAGAAATAACATATTCCAATATAATCTGTAGATCAGTCATACTTTTTACATACTCTGATTATGAAGGTATCTTGGGTATTCAGACCTCTTTTGTGCTTCAGGTATAAATATAAAATTTTATCCATTGAAACAGTGTTAGCATTTTTGTATATGTTGATGTGGCCACAAGTTATAAGCATTTTACTTAGGTGCTAAGCAATATAAAAATTAGAGAATTTTATTTAGTTGAATCAAAAGGGTAATAATTAATTCATTAATACATGCTAGGGAACAAGATGATTAAGAATGTGGGTTTATATGAATAAAACTGAAAGCTTACCCCAACTATATTATTTATTAGCTGTGTGACCCTAGACAAATTACTTAACACTCTAAACTTCAGTTTTCAGAGCTGTGAAACAGGGAGAACTATAGTGCCTACTGTATCATTATGGTGATTAAATGAGATGGATGTGTGCTTAAACACTGTATATTCGACACAGCATTCAATGTAGAAAAAAACAAAGGAAAATATTTGGCATTTATATTCCATTAAGAGATTGCCCACTTTTGGACAGTATGAAGGCAACTGACTAACATGGGAGGGAGTGGAAATTTTGAATTCTAAGTGTCTAGAAGAATCCTTATCTGCTACCCAACTAAAAAATATAGAAGATCCCAGAAGTCTTGATAAGCTTGTTTGTAAATTTCTTTGCACCCCCTAGATTTCACGTGTGTACAAGATGGAGAGAGTGAGGCTGAATTTTTGCCTGACCACTTGGAAGAAAAGCCAGAAAGAGAAAAGAAGCGTGCCAATTTCACTTTGTGCAACGTGTGTAACATTCAGCTGAATTCGGCTGCTCAAGCACAAATTCACTACAATGGCAAATCACATCAAAAGAGATTAAAACAACTCAGCAATGGGATATTGAAAAACGACAATGGTAAAGTTTTTCTAAAAATATCTTCTCAATTTTACATCATCTACTTAAGTTTGTGTACCTGCAGGTGTGAAGATAAGTGAATGGGCCAATCTCTATTTTTAAAACCAGGACAAAACATTCAATAAGAGCTTTATCAGCATAGTACATTAAAATAAATAATCTTCCACAGCTTTTTGGATGAAAAGGGTTTTGTTTATTGCATGTACTTCACTGTATCAGGTTGCGATCATGACCCACTAAGATATTTGCTATAACTGGAAGAAGTTGACATCTTGACATTTTCCTTTAATACAGTTTTTTGGAAATGGACATCCTTTTACATTTTATATAAAACAAAAAGGTTTTTCATTTGTTTTTGCATGTTAGGGGCTTTAGTTGGTTAGTAAGATTGCAGTTGATTTGAGAAAAATAGATATATTTTCAAGTAGGTGTTTTAGCTGATGAAATATAATCTGTCAGTATGTGCAGATTGTTTTAATGTGCTAGTAAAAATTGCTGGTTTGTTTAATCACTTTGGACTACTTTTTAAAGTACATGTTAAATTTAGGAGTAAACAGATGTTTTTAAATTGCACAAAAATACTTTTGGAAACACGCTGAAGGTTATTAGGAAAAGCTCTGAGAGGTGAGGGAGGGGAGGGGAAGGGACCTGCAGAGGGGACTTCGAAGAGCAAAAACAATAGCAAAACAGAGTTACACTGTTGTAATCTGGTCAGAGGTTTCATGTTTGATAAATAAGATATATTTGACTTAAATTTTAATGACATTTAAAAATGAGACTGAGTTTTGATCTGTTCTAATATTTGATATCAGGAAGATTATTTAATGTAATTTTGTAGTTTGCTGCAAAGTACCAAATAATGAGAAGAAAAATGCAGTACTTATTTTTTAATAATGGGAATTATCTCTACCTTGCTTTGTGTTTTTTAATATGAATAACTGGGACTATTCTAATAGAAAGGACTCTGTATTTCTCTTCCTGGTGTATGGCAGTTAAGCACAGATGTTACTGATCAAAGAGCTGTTAAAAGTAAAAATAGTTATCTAGAAGAATAGTCACCTGAGAACCACTAAATTCTATAGGCATAAGATGAACTAGTAAGGCAAATGTACTTAAGTGATGTTTTAAATATATATATTTGAGAGACTCCATTTTGAACTTCTTGAAAGAAATCTTTTCCTTCTCATTCATATTTAGATAAAATCGTCTTAAGCACATGATTTGATTTCAAGTTGTTTTTAAGTTTATGTTGTTGGTGGTAATGGTGTCAGCACTGATGTTTTATTTTTCCTCCTTTGATATTTACAAACCTCTTTTGGAAAACTAATAAATGATATTATAGAAAGAAACTAGGAAAACAGACATGCCTTGCTCAGAGCTAGTCCCAGGCAAGATTTGGAATGGTCAGAGACTTTCAAACCACAACACTAGTAATGAATTTCCTCAAGTTAAATATTTTTAAATAACTTATGTGGAATGCCATTGTACTAATGGCTTTTTGTACATTTCCTTATATATTTGTTCCTTGCAACCATAGAGATGTTGCCATTATCTCCCTCTTATAAATGTAGAAATTGAGGATAAATTGAATAGTGCACTGAAGGTCACACAGCTATTAAATAGTCAGACTCAGTTCTTATTCATGTAAATACCTGAACCTCTAAAGTCTACTGTCTCTCCAAAGTGACATCCTGTAGAAACTGCAAGAAATTATTTTATTCAAGGCAATAAATTATTCTAAGAGAACATAAAAAAATTAAATTCTATCATATAGCCAACAATGTATTCACAGCCAATATGGTGCTTAACAAAATTTTATTGCTGCATTTTCTGTTCATATTTTTTCTCAAAGCTCTTTTAGTAAAAGCCATTAAAAACAACCATGAACTAATGTGAACACTTGGTTTGGGGCATATTAGTTTGACTTGAAGTTATGTTTCAGAGGAGACCTTACTTTTAAGTATTGGTAGATCTAACTACAGGCAACCAACCTCAAAAATGAATTAATACTTTGCATGAATATAAAAACATATTATATTTTTATGTGCCCCCCATTTCCCCACTCTACAAATGTTACCATTTCCAGCCTGTTTGAAACAAGAAAGGAGCCAGTTTCAACTCTTACGTGTCCGTCAATCGTTATTCCTTTACCTACACAGAGGCCAAGCTAAAAATGGGAATTCTCAAGAATAAAGGATCCTATACATTCTTAGACAAGAACATTATCATTTTTAGTTTATTTAGGAAAAAATATGGGAGTAATTTTATTCTCCTTTTATACGTACACTTGCAAAATTGACTGCTGTGAACTTCTATCTTCAGAAAATCTTCAGCTGAGACTTCAAAAGGGAAATAATTAAATATGCCAGTGTCAAGAAAGTAATATGGGATAGAGATGAGTATCTGAATTCTTCCAACCTTGTATATAATTTATTTTTAAGTATGCAGAGGAAATAAATAATAGACACAGAACTAATTTTTATTATTCAGGATTGTCTAAATAGGAAAAAAACAGTATCATTTCTGTCTTGAGTTAATGTAGAACATTGTATGATTAATTACATGCCTAGAAGCATATCCTAATATACCCTACAAAGAACAAGAATGAATGAAAGAGGCAATCACCATATCTAAAATACAGTTTCTGTATTTCTGATCAAAATATGTCATTTCTCATGACATCTCACTTAATAAAGAAAATGATCATGTGAAGATCACAGTTAAAAATATATATATCATGTATACTAATTAATTAGGAGGCCGTCATCCCTCCAGTTTCTGACGGTGCTGCATTCTTTGCAGATGGTTACGGGGATGCGTGCCCACCCCCAGGTGCTGTCCTGAGCTGCTGAGGTCCCTCCTGCTGAGTTGCTTCCTAAGCATGCTCACAGCCAAAGGGAGTCACCTCTGATTTTGCTCCCTCCCTGGGGGCAGCCTGAAAAAATTCCCAGCTCATCATCTCAAAAGTGTGCGGGCAGCTCTCTACAAGTCCATTCCAGCTTCAGATTTTCGGAAGCCATAGCAACCATTCTGTCACAGTCCAACCACCCTCTCCCGGGTCCTGTTTCCCTCATGCGTCACAAGTATCCCTAGTCCACCACCTGCCCACAAAATCATCTCAGTGTCTGCTCCTGGGAATCTGCTAAAATACCACCAGTGGTTACCATATCTTAATAAATAATATGCACAGTATGCTTCATTTTCCAACAGCAACAAAATTTAATACTTTCTCCATATCTATTTCACATTTGTTGGCTGTATATAAGCTTTATCACCAAAAATGCAAAAGGAATGAAGAGTGAGCTAGGTTTATTTCCAGATATTTTATGAACACCATCTATTGAACTCCAATCAACAATTCTGCAAAGCAAGTGTTATTACTTCTATTTTACAAATAAGATAGCCAATAACCAAAGGAACTAAGAGATTTGCCAAATAACCCAGTTTGTCCATAAAATTGCTCATGTCTACATTATCAGCAACATAGTGATCTCCCTGGTAAACTTATATTCTACTGTCAACAAAATTATGCCTTACGTTTGGGTGTTTTCTTGTGTTATTGAGTTTATGACATTTGTTAAAGCACTAACACATTACTGCAACAAAGTTGGTGTTTATTTAAATTTTCTTCACAAAATCTAATGGCTAAAAATATTTTGTGTAGAACAAAGTCATAGAGACATATTGTAATTTATCACTATATATTCTCTATTATTCTAGAAATACTTTTATTTTTATGTTAGCACACTTTTCAAAGATGAGGTGAGGTACAGAACTGGCAGAAGAGTATTCTATAATTAAAACCTTGCTTAAACATGCAGACTTTGTCATATTCTAGAAAGTCCATGCTTTACCCTCTCATGAAAAATGTAAGCCAAAGAAATTCCAATACAAACTGCATGGGTTACTAACTTTCTCTTTAGAAAGGTATTTGATTTGTATTTATGAAGAAGGTAAGTTTTCAAATAACACTTATTTTCTAGTGATAAAAATATTATTGCATCTGGGCTGTACATATATGTACAAAAGTAAAAATCACCAGGAATCCTACAAAGACAATTATTTCTAAATTGTTGCAATTCTACCAGGTTTGCAAATAAATATGAGTAAGTAGTGGTATATATACAGTAGTATATGCATTATAGCATAATAGTGTTTGCATATCACCACCCTTTATAAATGTAGATTTTCAGTTACCCTAGAGAAATGAATAATCGAATTGAGATTTCTGGCTAAAAGTTAAAACTTCGCTTGCATTTGCCATCTTGTGTTCCAATTGTGTGATATACTGTATAATGGAAAAACCTTATCATAATAATGAAGCAAACAGTGAAGTATTAAAATGAAGCATCCTAAGTGATTTTATCCACAAACAGGAAACTGAAGACTAGAAAAAAATACTGCTTGATTTATAAGGACATTTTGGAATATATGTTACAAAGGGTGCAACTTTCAGGATGGTTAAAGCTTCTATGTCCAGCTAATTAAATTCAATTTCATGTGTTCACCGTAGTTAAACTGTTGAAGGGTTGAGTAACAAGTTGACCTATCTTTTAGTGCTCACTCTTTTGTAGCACATAAATCTAGAATATTGTTGCCATTATCTATCCTCTTAGCATTAAATTTTCTCTTACCTAACAGAAAAGCTAAGTAAAATTTTACTTTCTACTTCTCATCTAATCTAGTGTTCTGTCCCTTTCCATTGATCCTCCCGGATGAGGTTAAGTGTCAGTAGATTTTCAATTTATGAGAAGTGTCTTCTCCTGCAACGTTGGTAGTTAATAAAAACAAAATAGCTTTGTAGAATTTTCTGGTACTTCAGGCCTTGATTTTATTTATAATTTGCTCATTTGTATATCAATTTGTTTCACGTTTGATCTCCAAGGACTATTTGTGCTTTCGCAGAATGTCAGTAGACTAATTAGAACTTGACAGTACAATTGTGGATTCAGGGTGATCCTTTTGGGATAATTTTATTTAATAATGATAACTACTTTCTTAATAATATCTTACTTATATTAGTAGATGACATATAGCAATATGAAAATAAGGAATATTGCTCTTCTCACATTTCTCTGTTATCAACCGCATCCTTTAGAAGATTCAGCCAAGGGAAAGCAAAGAAAAATGCTGATATTAAATTGCCCACCATTATGTAGTAAGACATTTTGTTCTTGTTTGACTAATCTAAGTTTCTTCTTTATTATTAAAGAATAAGAATATGGGAGAAAGTAACAAATGCTAATTTTACCATGTGCAAATTTTGAGTGTTTTTCTGGTTTGGAATACTGGTGCTTTTCTGCTTAAAGAGAAAATGCATTGATCATTTCAAAAAGGATAGAATTTTAGCCACTCTAGCTACTTGCTCAATTTTAATTCCATCTTTTTCAACACAGAGATTTCTTTATTGAAACCCCACTTCACTGGGATAATGGTGAGATTTTACAATCTGAGACCAATAATCCAGTCTGAGCCGTGTTAGGAAACTACCCCAGGGGTCTATGTGCTCAAGAATTGTACTCTAGTTCTTCAATGAGCATTCTTATCCATGAAAAATTCAAGCAAATGACCATTAAAGGAAGCTTTAGGAGAAAAAAAATGAATTAAATGCATGCATTTAGTTTGAGATTAGAATTTATTGGGGGTGGAAGAGATTTCCATTTGTGATTCTATGTATTTGTGCGTGTACGTTTGGAGAAGCTGGAATAATTGGAGGAATTGGGAGCTCAGAGCTGAGTATAAAATGAGTATGTATGAGTATGAAATGAGTATGCATGAGTATAAAATGAGTATGCATGAGAATATAAAATGAGTATGCAGAGTAATTTTTTCATGCATCTGAACTTTAAATCTGTTCAGCGCAGTGTGGAACTTACCTCTTGTTACCTCACCTTTTGTTTCTTTTAGCTACTAACCATTTCCAGCAGCAATGTTTTCCAGCCCTAGTGTTTCTCTACCCTCCAATCTTGGGAAAATAATCATATTTCCTTCTGTAGGTTTGAAAGTATAAGGGTCCCATCCCCCATTTTTTGCCAGTATTATATTTCCTATGAAAGTAATTTGCCTGTGGTAACAGAGCTAGTAGGTAATAGAGGTGGGATTCTTTTATGTATAACTTTCTTTTTCCTGAACAAGTTATTTTGCATTTAGAGACCTATCATATTTGAACTGGCTTCCCAGTTTCTCTGGCTTCACCTCAGGCCTGGCACAGATCACTGTTTTTTGTGTGTTTCACAAAAACACTAAGCAGTGGTAGGGGCAGGTGTGAGAGTGTTTTCTTTATTCTTTTTTTAAAAAATTTATTTTTATTTTTTTTATTTGTTTATTTTTTTATTTTGGTATCATTAATCTACAATTACATGAAGGACATTATGTTTACTAGGCTCCCCCCTTCACTAAGTCCCCCCAACATCCCCGTTGCCAGTCACTGTCCTTCAACATAGTAAGACGCTGTAAAATCACTACTTGTCTTCTCTGTGTTGCACAGCCCTCCTGTGCCCCCCCAACACTATACATGCTAATCGTAATGCCCCCTTTCTTTTCTTCCCTCCCTTATCCCTCCCTTCCCACCCATCCTCCCCAGTCCCTTTCCCTTTGGTAACAATTAGTCCATTCTTGGGTTCTGTGCTTCTGCTGCTGTTTTTTTCCTTCAGTTTTCTTTTGTTCTTATACTCCACATATGAGTGAAATCATTTGGTACTTGTCTTTCTCTGCCTGACTTATTTCACTGAGCATAATACCCTCTAGCTCCATCCATGTTGTTGCGAATGGTAGGAATTTTTTTTTCTTATGGCTGAGTAATATTCCATTCTGTATATGTACCACATCTTCTTTATCCATTCATTTACTGATGGACATTTAGGTTGCTTCCATATCTTGGCTATTGTAAATAGTGCAGTGATAAACATAGGGGTGCATCTGTCTTTTTCAAACTGGAGTGCTGCATTCTTAGGGTAAATTCCTAGAAGTGGAATTCCTGGGTCAAATGGTATTTCAATTTTGAGCATCCTGAGGAAACTCCATACTGCTTTCCATAATGGTTGAACTAATTTACATTCCCACCAGAAGTGTAGGAGGGTTCCCCTTTCTCCACAACCTTGCCAACATTTGTTGTTTGTCTTTTGGATGGTAGCCATCCTTACTGGTGTGAGATGATATCTCATTGTGGTTTTAATTTGCATTTCTCTGATGACAAGCAATGTGGAGCATCTTTTCATGTGTCTGTTGGCCATCTGAATTTCTTCTTTAGAGAACTGGCTATTCAGCTCCTCTGCCCATTTTTTAATTGGTTTATTTGCTTTTTGTTTGTTGAGGTGTGTGAGCTCTTTATATATTTTGGATGTCAACCCTTTATCGGATCTGTCATTTTCGAATATATTCTCCCATACTCTAGGATATCTTTTTGTTCTATTGATGGCGTCCTTTGCTGTACAGAAGCTTTTCAGCTTGATATAGTCCCATTTGTTCATTTTTGCTTTTGTTTTCCTTGCCCAGGGAGATAATGTTCAAGAAGAGGTCACTCATGTTTATGTCTAAGAGATTTTTGCCTATGTTTTTTCTAAGAGTCTTATGGTTTCATGACTTACATTCAGGTCTTTGATCCATTTCGAATTTACTTTTGTGTATGTGGTTAGACAGTGATCCAGTTTCATTCTCTTACATGTAGCTGTCCAGTTTTGCAGTACCATATGTTGAAGAGACTGTCATTTCCCCATTGTATGTCCATGGCCCCTTTATTGAATATTAGTTGACCATATATGTTTGGGTTAATGTTTGGAGTCTCTATTCTGTTCCATTGGTCTGTGGCTCTGTTCTTGTGCCAGTACCAAATTGTCTTGATTATTGTGGCTTTGTAGTAGAGCTTGAAGTTGGGGAGTGAGATTCCCCCACTTTATTCTTCCTTCTCAGGATTGCTTTAGCTATTCGGGGTCTTTGGTGTATCCATATGAATTTTTGAACTATTTGTTCCAGTTCATTGAAGAAAGCTGTTGGTAATTTGATAGGGATTGCATCGAATCTGTATATTGCTTTGGGCTGGATGGCCATTTTGACAATATTAATTCTTCCTAGCCAAGAGCATGGGATGAGTTTCCATTTGTTAGTGACCTCTTTAATTTCTCTTAGGAGTGTCTTATAGTTTTCGGGGTATAGGTCTTTCATTTCCTTGGTTAGGTTTATTGCTAGGTATTTTATTCTTTTTGATGCTATTGTGAATGGAATTGTCTTCCTGATTTCTCTTTCTATCAGTTTATTGTTAGTGTATAGGAAAGCCAAAGATTTCCGTGTGTTAATTTTGTATCCTGCAACTTTGCTGAATTCCGATATTAGCTCTAGTAGTTTCGGAGTGGAATCTTAGGGTTTTTTATGTACAATATCATGTCATCTGCAAATAGTGACAGTTTAACTTCTTTACCAATCTGGATTCCTTGGATTTCTTTGTTTTGTCTAACTGCCATGGCTAGGACCTCCAGTACTATGTTGAATAACAGGGCATCCCTGTCTTGTTCCTGATCACAGAGGAAAAGTTTTCAGCTTCTCACTGTCCAGTATGATGTTGGCTGTGGGTTTATCATATATGCCCTTTATTATGTTTAGGTACTTGCCCTCTATACCCATTTTGTTGACAGTTTTTATCATGAATGGATGTTGAATTTTATCTAATGCCTTTTCAGCATCTATGGAGATGATCATGTGGTTTTTGTCCTTCTTTTTGTTGATGTGGTGTATGATGTTGATAGATTTTCGAATGTTGTACCATCCTTGCATCTCTGGGATGAATCCTACTTGGTCATGGTGTACGATCCTTTTGATGTATTTTTGAATTCGGTTTGCTAATATTTTGTTGAGTATTTTTGCATCTACGTTCATCAGAGATATTGGTCTGTAGTTTTCTTTTTTGGTGGGGCCTTTGCCTCGTTTTGGTATTGAGGTGATGTTGGCTTCATAGAACGAGTTTGGGAATATTCCCTCCTCTTCCATTTTTTGGAAAACTTAAGGAAAATGGGTATTATGTCTTCTCTGTATGTCTGATAAAATTCCAAGGTAAATCCATCTGGCCCGGGGTTTTTGTTCTTTGGTAGTTTTTGATTACCGCTTCAATTTCGTTGCTGGTAGTTGGTCTGTTTAGATTTTCTGTTTCTCTCGGGGTCAGTCTTGGAAGGTTGTATTTTTCTAGGAAGTTGTCCATTTCTCCTAGGTTTCCCAGATTGTTAGAATATAGGTTTTCATAGTACTCTCTAATAATTCTTTGTATTTCTGTGGGGTCCATCGTGATTTTTCCTTTCTCGTTTCTGATTCTGTTAATTTGTATTGACTCTCTTTTCCCCTTAATAAGTCTGGCTAGAGGCTTATCTATTTTGTTTATTTTCTTGAAGAACCAGCTCTTTGTTTCATTGATTTTTGCTATTGTTTTATTCTTCTCAATTTTATTTCTTTTCTGATCTTTATTATGTCCCTCCTTCTCCTGACCTTAGGCCTCATTTATTATTCTTTTTCCAATTTCGATAATTGTGACATTAGAGCATTCATTTGGGATTGTTCTTCCTTCTTTAAATATTCCTGGATTGCTATATACTTTCCTCTTTAGACTGCTTTTGCTGTATCCCACAGTAGTTGGGGCTTTGTGTTGTTTTCATTTGTTTCCATATATTGCTGGATCTCCATTTTGATTTGGTCGTTGATCCATTGATTGTTTAGGAGCGTGTTGTTAAGCCTCCATGTGTTTATGAGCCTTTTTGCTTTCTTTGTACAGTTTATTTCTAGTTTTATGCCTTTGTGGTCTGAAAAGTTGGTTGGTAGGATTTCAATCTTTTGGAATTTACTCTTTTTGTGGCCTAGTATGTGGTCTATTCTGGAGAATGTTCCATGTGCACTTGAGAAGAATGTGTATTCTGTTGTTTTTGGATGTAAAGTTCTATAGATGTCTATTAGGTCCATCTGTTCCAGTGTGTTGTTCAGTGCCTCTGTGTCCTTACTTATTTTCTGTCTGGTGGATCTGTCCTTTGGAGTGAGTGGTGTGTTGAAGTCTCCTAGAATGAATGCATTGCATTCTATTTCCTCCTTTAGTTCTGTTAGTATTTGTTTCACACATGTTGGTGCTCCTGTATTGGGTGCATATATATTTATAATGGTTATATCCTCTTGTTGGACTGGGCCCTTTATCATTATGTAATGTCCTTGTTTATCTTTTATTACTTTCTTTATTTTGAAGTCTATTTTGTCTGATACCAGTATTTCCACACCTGCTTTTTTCTCTCTGTTGTTTGCATTAAATATCTTTTTCCTTCCCTTGACTTTAAGTCTGTTTAGGTCTTTGGGTTTGAGGTGTGTCTCTTGTAAGCAGCATATGGATGGGTCTTACTTTTTTATCCATTCTATTACTCTGTGTCTTTTGATTGGTGCATTCAGTCCATTTACATTTAGGGTAATTATTGAAAGGTGTGTACTTATTGCCATTTCAGGTTTTAAGTTTTTGGTTACGAAAGGTTCAGGGTTAGCTTCTTTACTATCTTAATGTCTAACTTAACTCGCTTGTGGAGCTATTATAAACACCGTCTGATGATTCTTTATTTATCTCCCTTCTTATTCCTCCTCCACCATTCTTCATATGTTGGGTGTTTTGTTCTGTGCTCTTTTTAGGAGTGCTCCCATCTAGAGCAGTCCCTGTAAGATGCCCTGTAGAGGTGGTTTGTGGGAGGTAAATTCCCTCAACTTTTGCTTGTCTGGGAATTGTTTAATCCCTCCTTCATATTTAAATGATAATCGTGCTGGATACGGTATTCTTAGTTCAAAGCCCTTCTGTTTCATTGCATTAAGTTTATCATGCCATTCTCTTCTGGCCTGTAGGGTTTCTGTTGAGATGTCTGATGATAGCCTGATGGGCTTTCCTTTGTAGGTGACCTTTTTTTTCTCTCTGACTGCCTTTAATACTTTCTCCTTGTCTTTGATCTTTGCCATTTTAATTATTATGTGTCTTGGTGTTGCCCTCCTTGGATCCCTTGTCATGGGAGTTCTGTGTACCTCTGTGGTCTGAGAGGCCATTTCCTCCCCTAGTTTGGGGAGGTTTTCAGCATTTATTTCTTCAAAGACACTTTCTATCTCTTTTTCTCTCTCTTCTTCTGGTACCCCTATATTCTTCTGGTACCCCTATAATGCGGATATTGTTCCATTTCAATTGGTCACTCAGTTCTCTTAAAATTCTTTCATTCCTGGAGATCCTTTTATGTCTCTCTGTATCAGCTTCTCTGCGTTCCTGTTCTCTTTTTTCTAGTCCATTAATGATCTCTTGCATCTCGTCCATTCTGTTTTGAAGTCCTTCCAGAGCTTGCTTTATTTCTGTATTCTCCTTCCTTAGTTCTCGCATATTTCTCTGCAAGCCCACAAGTATGGTTATCACTTTTGTTTTGAATTTTTTTTCAGGACGACTGGTTAAATTTATCTCTCTGGGTTCCTTTTCAGGGGAAGATGTAGCAGATGTCGAAGCTGTCTGGGTTCGTCTTGTCTGAATCAAATTTTTTGCCTTTTCATGTTGATAGGTGCAGTGTTGAGCTATTGGCTTTCTGTCCGCTGGGAGATCTAAGGCTTTCCCCTTGCTCCTGGCCTTTGTTTACTGGGACAACTGCGACCCCTAGTGGCTCGTGTTGGGCAATCGCGTGTATACTAGGTCTCTGTATCTTGCCCGGCTGGTATGGAGGAAGCTCCCTTGCTGTGGGTATAGCCAGCCTCAGGCTTCTGCTGTGCTATGGCAGGGCCCCAGAGGAGTAATGGATGGGGGACTATTTCTCCGTGAGGGGTCTCAGAGCTGTTGCCTATGGGGTTAGTGTGCCTGGAGTTCCCTGGAATTTCCAGCTGCTGGACTGTGTCCCAGAATGCTTCTGTCCAGCTGTGGCATCCCTGTCCCTTTGAGACTTTCAAAAAGCAGTCGCTTTTCTTTGTCACAGGGGTGCCGACTTCAGACCTGCTCAGAGATCTTGCTGCCCTGTTTCCCTAGTTTCCAGCACCCCACGCATGCACTGTGTCTGTGCTCTGGTGTGGATGGCTAGGGCTGGGTGTTTAGCAGTCCTGGGTTCCCTCTCCCTCCCTGATCCGACTCCTCTTCTCCTGCTGGGAGCTGGGGTGAGGGGCGCTCGGGTCCCACCTGGCCGGGGCTTGTATCTTACCCCTTTCACCAGGCGCTGGGTTCTTGCAAGTGTGAATGTAGTCTGGCTGTTGTTCTGTGTCTTCTGGTCTCTCTTTTAGGATTAGTTGTATTTGTTGTTATTTTCAAAAATATATATGTTTTTGGGAGGAGATTTCCACAGTCCTACTCATGCCGCGATCTTGGCTCCCTCTGAGAGTATTTTTAAGATGTGTTTTAGTTAATTAATTAAGTGATTTTAGATTAATTCATGAAATAGACTTGTAAAATATTAACTTTAGGTCTTTAGGAGATAAGAAAGTAATTTTCAAAAATAACAGCCTAGAAACATATATTTTCTCTATTTGTTTCCAAAATTGCAGTGATGTGACACAAGGAATTTGAGAACAAAGTCAATAAATCTACTACAGCATTGTACCCTTGAGAGAGTAAAATCATAAGGAATCCCCAGAAGGTATAAAGGAAATAGGGTGAAAATGAGGTAAAACACTGAGTCTAAACACAGCTAAGGAAACCCACAGAGATAGAAAAAAGGGGAGCAATAATTTAAAGTTTTCCAAAAAATGTTCAAAATATCTCTAAATTTAATCTGAAATAGCCTTAAAGGTGGGGCTCACTATTTGATGAACATCATGATGGACTTATGTTGGTCTGCAGTTAGAAGTAGGACGACACTGACCTGCCAGCCACGTCATAGAAAGGTGAAAAGTACACAAGTCCGGGCACTAGAAGCCAGAAAAGCCAGAAAGTGAAAAGTCTTGCTAGGGTCAAGGATAAGAAAGATTATAGGGATCACACATGTCTAATATGAAATTCTAATTTGTTACGTTGGTAGTGTTTGCTGTGATTCTCTCTTACATCTCACCTGTGCAAGCTTCAGGTGTAAAGCAAAGACAACTTTGCTTACTCACATTTTATGTGAGATTATATTTCTTCTTGGGGAACTGAAATGGGTGCCAAGACTGCATCCAGTCTTGAGGTCAACACTATGCACACAGGTAGGGAAACAAAGGATGGGTTACCTGTGCATTTTCCATTTGCAATACCTGTACCAGATACAGTGTTTAATTGAGAACACGAACATACATTTCAATTCAAGGTTTTGCTTATGAGAAAAATGTGACTGAAAGACACACATGATTGTACTTCAAAACTTTATTTTAGTGACAGAGAATTATGTGAACTAATCAGTGAGTAAGAGGTAAAAAGACTGTGTTTTCAAAAGGAGAATAAAAGCAGAATTAATATAAGAATATTTAATTTCCTTAATGTATTAAACAAACATTCCTATATGCTTTAGTAATTCTGATGAACAATTCGTATTTCCCATTTCCCAAGAAGAATACCTTCTAACAAAGACAATTGGTGCAAAATACATAACTGCAGGAGGAATAAAGTAGTGAATACAGCCTGAATGAGGAATTAACAAGATTCTAATTATTACCCTTTTTATATGCTATGTGGCTACTATTGCATTAGTCTAGAGTCGTGTGGTTGATGTTCAGAAATTGAGCACAGGAAGAGATGATTGTAGGGTGAATAACAAAGATGATAACTTGACCTGTGTACTTACTCAGTTTGTATTAGTAAGACATGGGTTTACCCTAACCGATAGAATAGCTACAGTTTAGGGAGTTACAAAATAGCAGAAGAAAGAAGAAAAGGGGAAGCAACCTTAAAACTAATTCTTGTCATGTAGAAGGAAGACAAAGTATACACTAAGGATGTAAGGAGGTAATGAAGTTGTCAGAAATAAAGGGATAAATAAATTTGTTGTGCATTTACTTTGTTCTAGGTATTATTCTAATAACTTTATATGTATTGACTCAGTCATATTTTTAGTGAGTTAGTGTGGCTATTAGTATCCATTATGAGGAGTTAGTAAACCAATTTGAAAGGTAAGGGAATTTGAGAGAAGTGGAGCTAAACCCTGAACCCTGGCAAGCTGGCTCTAGCATCCAAGCCCTCAGTCATAGCATTTGTTACATCACCTCTCAAGCCTGAAGAACAAATAGGATTGCTCTGAGGTCCAGAAACCAAAGAAGGAAAGTTTCAGAAAAAGGAAGCAATTAACCAGTGGGTACTGCAGGCTATCATCAGAGAGATCAAGAAACACAACCTATACTGGAGATCTGGAAAGTGTAAAATGGCAGGTTATCTTGAAGAAATTACTTCGGTGAAGTGGGGAAAGTAGAATCAGATTTTGAGAGGTTAATACAGTGTTTCTCTACATGTTGGTTTTAGATGGCTTGATTCAGAATCACGCCTGAGTGCTTTTTATAAAATTCATATTCCCTGGATATACATTCCACCGTCCTTTAATTAGGATTCCCCCATAATATTTAGTGAGAAGAAATAGAAAGTCAAAAAGGGGTAGAGGAAGAAGAGGAATGAGATGCCCATGGCCTAATGTGCATACTGTGTCAGCAATAAAATCTCTGATATCAGGGCCCTTAAATGAACATCTGTTTTTATTCTAATATTTGCTGGGGAGAGGCTAATTGCAAGCCCAAGATACTAATCAAAGTGTTTTCTTCCTGTTGTATTTTCAGTGATGTTTTAGGTACCCTCAAATATCTACAAGTCATGAAACCAAATGGCTACTTCCCTCTAAATCTAGTTCTTGTGGTTTAAGTAGGCCTGAGACTTAGAGGTAATTGGAGGATCAGATAACCCATCTGTGCAGGAGCACAAGGCTTACTTACACCACAGTTTGCATCTGGTCTTGCTCTTTTGCTTGGCATTTTGACCATAAAATTTTACAACTTCATCATTAAAGAGTGTCCAAGTGTGTATACTTAACCCTGCTTCCTTTAGCATTTTTCAATATTTCCAAAAATATTCCTTCAATATTTTCTATAGTTTTGTTTTATCTTTTTATATCTTCATGTGTTGAGGATGTTGTCTTCATATGGTGGTAAGTCATTTTTTCCCCCAGAACTACATTTATATGTTTCACTTGATTCATACTCATTGCACCATTACCACTGCATATTGATACCAAGTATTCTGTCATTTCTTTTACACTTTTCCTGTAGCAGTCACATATGTGCTGGAGTCCCTACAGCCAGGATATCTTGAGCCTGAGGGAGTTACTGGGACAAGGGGTCTTTAGTGTTTTTCTTTTAATTTCATTGACTTTCTGAAATTCAAGCTCTGTACTTGATGAACTGATTTTTACCCTGGAGTATCTGAATACTTTTTTGAATCCTGTTACCTTTACTTACGTTTAATTCATTCATTATTAAATGTAAAGGGGACCCAAATTGAAAAAATGTTAACAATAAAGTATATTACTCTTATTTTATTTCAACAAAAAATTGAGGAATCACTGCTGCCATCACTTTTTATCAAGACAATAAGAGGTTTAGAATTATATTTAGTTGTTCTAGTTTTAAAATCCATTTTTTAAACACACAAAAGTCACAATTTTATGAAAGTAGGAACATTTTCTCTTCATTACTTAAATCTTTATGTCAGAAGTGACTAAGTTTGAGGCACTGTATTAGACTAATGTCAGAAAACCTAACATATCTTATAGGTACTCAATAAAAAGTAAATTATGATGATAATCTTGTCAGGCACATTTTATTTACTCAGCCAGTCAAGGACCCCATTTGCCAACATAACTAATGAAAATGTCTCAATGTTTGTGATCCCTGCTATCAGGATTTTTTTATATCCCTGCTTCTATAAAATATTTTTCCTTACTTCTTAAGTAGAACTTCCTTAATAATATTTTTATTTCAGACTATCTTAATAATGTAGAATATTCTCACTAATATGAGCATTGGGCCTCTTTTGATTCTATTATATTTCTGAAATGTAAACAAAGAATCAATGTGGAGACTCCTACATCCTATGTGCCTGATTCTGAAATGATTTCTTTAACATATTATCGACAATATTGTCGTGGTCCATCACACACTAAGATTGATTTATTCAGTGATGCTTAATACCCTGCTTTTTCCCTGTTATACTATTTAATAACTGTCTTTATTAACTTAGGATAAAAGCTCACCAACAAATATTGTATGCTTTCATATTAATTTCTTTGAGGTTTAACTGTGATCAAATTTTATAAACCAAAACCGTATTTCTTTTAACACCTGTGGGAGAGGAATGCTCTTTGTTTCCTATGGAGATAGGGTGTTAGGCATCTAACAGTTGGAGAATTTCAAATTTAAAGCAGAGTAATGTTATCAAAAATATTCCTGAGTTATTTGCTATAATGATCAATTGCAGATATTTGTTTATCCTATGTGATTTGGGGAGGAGTTAAAGCTAAAAAGGGAGCAAATATAGGAGAAAACAGGAAGTAAGAAAACTCAGAAAGCTTTAATATATTAGCGGGATTTATAGAAACACCAGGGTCTAAAGGAGCTTCTTGGTTCATATTCCATTTAGGACCCCAGAATAATTCTACTTTAGAGAGATTCTGCCAAGTAAAGAGATCAGAAAAGGAAAGCGTAGGTTGCACACTAGAGCTTTGCTCAGTTCCCTTCTGGTGGAGAAGCGAGACTCATGCATTCCCGTTTTCTGACCTGGTGAAGCCCTATGTAGTTAAGTTGAGTTGCTGTGGGGCCTGGCATGATAAGGGGCAAGGAAAGCCGACATCCTGGATGGGGGATTGATTTGTTGATATAGAAGTAACTAAAAGTGGTTTGCAGCATTCACAGAAATCAATATAAGGTTGGCTCAGCAAGGCAGATATCCTGGTTCTAGTCTAGATGGAAATGAAAGGAGCTTCAGGAATACAAACAGGACTTGAGCAGTTTACACTACAGAATACGTGGGACAGGCACCCAACCGACCATACGCTGGTAAATGTCAGCTGGCGTGTTCACAAGGACCAGCATTATGAGATCAGAATTATCTTTCTCCATATTTGTTCAAATAAAACTTGCTCCAATACCAAAAACCTTCCTGGAAGGGAGCAGAGGAAACAGAGATTAAGCTGAGAAACTGAATATTTAAACTAAAGAGACAGAATTGTCCAAATGGGAACATTTGAATCAACAGAGAGAGTGATACCATGATTAGCACATTTAGATGGCCATTAACACTGGTATGTCTCCCACATGGTGTGGAGGTAAATGCATCCAGAAGTTCTTGTGAATATACAGCTGAAGATGCTGATTATGAGCAGGGCCAGCCACATAATTTGTAGGGCCCAGTCAAAATGAAAATGCATGGTCAGTTGTTCAAAATCTATTAAACTTATGATATGACAGTAGAGCATTAAACCAGATCTATCACCATATTGAGTGTGGGGCTCTGTATGAATGTACAGGTCACAGGGTCATGAAGCTGGCCTTGGCTGTGAGGTTGCCTGATGCGGTTATGGCCTCAAAGAACAACTGGCCCTGTGGGCAATGGCTACAGGTTGGGTCCAGCAAGTAAAGGGAGCCCCAACTGGACTCAAAGGGGACCATGGTACCAAAGAGAAGAGAACCAGGGCTCAGTCAGTAGAGGGGATGTAGCTCATTCTCTATGGGAGCATTCCCCAAGCACTAAAGAAACATGAATTCACCAGCCAGTTTTGTACATTGAACATCAGCAGGGAGCCCGACAACCATGTAGAAAATGGTTGAATGCAGTAGTCTTGTTAGTGAATATTTAAATCTGGCTCTTCAGAAAATAAAAGCCATGATATGTAACATTTACATCTTTCCCACCATGGCTGGTTTCAAGTTACTAACCTGACATCACAACACAGGATAGGGAAGAACTGCATACATTTGGTTCTAATGAGCCAATGCAAGGCTCCATCACATCCCTGGTTATATGTATGACGAATGGATTCAGAAGATAGTACAAGGACCTGCCTATGTAGAATGATGCAGTTGGCTAAATACTTTCCCCCCAAATCCCTCAGAACTGTGTCACCTTACATGGCAAAAGGAACTTTGAAGATGATAATGAATTAAGGATCTTAAAAAGGGGAGATTATCCAAGATTATCAGGATAGAACAAATACAATCACAAGACCCTTCTGAGAGGGGAGCAGGAGGATTACAGTCAGAGAAAGAGATGTGGTGGCAGAACCAGACCTCTGGCTGGAATGATGCACTTTGAAGTTGGTGGGAGGGTCCAAGAAGTGCTGGGAAAGGCAAGCAAATGGATTTTCTCCTTAGAGCTGCCAGAAGGAAAGTGACCAGCTGACACCTTGATTTTGGCTAGTAAGACCCATTTCACTTCTGACCTCCAGAACTTTACATTTATTTTGTTCTAAGCCACCAAATTTCTGTTATTTTGAGAAGGAAGTGACCGGCTGACACCTTGGTTTTGGCTTGTAGGGACCATCTCAGACTTCTGATCTCCAGTACTTTGAGATAAATGTATTTTGTTTTAAACCACCAATTTTGTGGTAGTTTGTTAGAGCAGCAATAAAAGCAAATACAGATGCCATTCTCTTCCTTAGTGTGATGAGTTCAAACAAGCACTCTTGTGCTGTTGTAGCAGAGAGCAGAGAATAGGAAATATTAAACACTTTTGTCAAAGAATTACCCATTTTTTAAATAAAATGAGCCAAATTGAATATCTTTCTAGCTTCTTTAGTTAAAAGGCTCATGAGAAAAATATCTTTAATAGGAGTTCAGAGGCATATATTTCAACAGTGTGAAGATTATTTTATTTGTCAACTTAGTTGGGTCAGGGCATCCAGATATTTGGTGAAACATTATTTAGGATATTTCTGGGAAGGTGTGTTTTGGATGGGATTGACATTTAAATCTGTGGACTTGGAGTAAAGCAGATTACCCTCCATAATATGGGTGGGCCTCATATAATCAGTTGCAGGCCTTAATGGAACAAAGACTGGCCTCCCAAGCACGAGCAAGGATGAATTTGGCTAGCATATGGCCTTTGGACTAGAACTACAAATTACAACTATTCCCTGAGCCTCCTGGATGCTTGCTTACCCTACCATATTATGGATTCACCAAGTCAATTCCTTAAAATCTGTCTACCTATATACATCCTATTAGTTCTGTTTTTCTAGAGAACTCTGGCTAATTCACACACCTAAATTTACCTTGAGTAAACTTATAACCACAGTATGCATGTAATCCACCAACTGTAGGAACTGCAATTCCTATTCAAACCCTAATTATTCACCTCTTCAACCCAAGTTGTCTAAAAAAGTCCAAGAACCATCTTTCGTGTATTTAAGAACAAAATACTGTTTGGTTTCCACCTGATATTAGATATTTTCCTTCTCTCTTCCTCTGGTTCATTACTGAAAAGTCTGCTTCCCTGTTCAGACAGCACAACCACTGTTAGTCAACTTGCCCAGACGTATGTGTGATATTCTAGCCCTACCTCTAGTGCACTCTAAAGGTGCCCCAGCCCAGTGAAATTTATCATGTACTCTTCAACATTTTCCATGCCATAGGGGAAAACAGATCTAGAGTTGAAACATCATGTACATGTTGACATAGCCAAGAAATAAAAATTTATGATGTTTAATTTTATTCTTTAAGTCATAGCTTCTCTCCCTAGAAAGAAGTCCACCTGGGCTGGGGCTTAGGCTAATCTGAGAATTACTCTTTGTGTCTTTTTTAAGACAACTTAATTGAGATATATTTGACATATAGAAATTTTATGTATTAAAGTGTACAATTTCATGTTGTTATATATAGGTGTATAATATGAAAAGATCACCAAAATCAAGCCAAATAACTCAACACGCCTACATAGTTATCCTTTAACATATATGTGTGTGGTGAGAAAATTTCTAACTAGATTGAAACTTAATTAGAAAATTTCAAGTATGTAATACAGTATTATTAACTGTTGTCATCTTGCTGTATATTAGATATACAGAATTTATTCATCCTGCATAACTAAAGCTTTGTACTGTTTGATCAACATCTCCCCATTTAGCTCATCCTGTAGCCCCTGGAAAACACAATTCTATTCTCTGCCTTTATAAATTATACATTTTTAGGTTCCACCTATAAGTGAGATATGCACTATTTGTCTTTGTGTCTGGATGATCTCACTTAGCATAATATTCTTTAAGTTCTTCCATGTTGTCTCAAATATTCAAGATTTCCTTTTCTAAAGAAAAAAAGAAATCCATTCATCTGTCAACAGACACTTAGGTTGTTTCCATATCTCAGCTATTGTGAACAAATGCTTCAGTAAACATGGGAATGTAGATATCTCTTTGCAATACTGATTTCATTTCCTTTGGTATATACCCAGAAGTGAGATTGCTGGATGAATCCATATGGAAGATGAATCCAGATAGAACCACATGGAGACATAATATAACCAAATGTCTAAAAGTTCAAGAGTTTTGGAAACAGTAAAGGAAAAGTGACTGGTTACATATAAGGGGGCTCCCATATGCCTATCAGTGGATATTTCAGCAGAAACTTGGAAGACTAAAATGGAATGGGATGATTACACAAAGTGCTGAAAGAAAAAAACCTGCCAACCAAGTTATGATACCTGGCAAATCTGTCCTTCCAAAATGAACAGGAGATAAAGACTTTCTCAGACAAGTAAAAGATGAGGGAGTTCATTGCCAGTAAACCTGCCTTACAAGAAATGCTAAACAGAGCTTGTCAAGTTGAATCACATGGATGCTAATCAGCAGCATGAGAGCACAAGAAGAATGAAACTCATTGGTGACAGTAATACAAAAACAATACTGTATTACTATAACAGTGGTGGGTGAGCACTTTAATTCTAGTATAAGAGTTAAAAGATGAAAGTGTTTAAATAACTATAAGTTATGTTAGTGGATACATAATATAAATAGTGGGAATTAAGAGTCACTCTTTCTCTTCAATACTCCCAGAATAGTGATAAAGAGATTAAAAATGGCAGCATGAGAGGTGAGACAGAGGATTCCTCCTAAATCCACATATAATATGAAAATGTAATTAATACAACTAATCCTGAAAGAGCAACAAGAAAGAAGACTGTGCCAAACTGCATACACTTGGAGAAAAGAATAAACCTCATGGAACAGGGTAACGTACCAAAGCCATGGCCCAGCGGGACCCAAGCCCTGCCCCCATCCCTGCTTACTAGTGGAAGGAAGAGAAATGGAGCAGGGAGGGAGTGGAGGCCTGGGACTGCTGAATACCTAACTCCAGAGATCTGCTCTGGGAGCACAAACATACATTTCATGTTGCTTTCATGGTACTCTTGTGATTAGGGAGTTGGAAAGCTTAAGCAGGTATAATACCTGGAGAGACTGAGATTCCAGCTGCTTCTGGAGAGCAGTGATCCATATCCAAATATTCTGGGACAAAAGAAAGGTGGGCAGTCTGAGAAACTTCCTAACATTGAGAGGGCTGCTAAAGGGGCAAGGATTGCACAGAGCTTATTGCTCAGGAGAAAGGACAGATAGACAAAATTTTCTAGGTACACTCTGCCCAGCAGGTTGGGAACTTTCACAATCTTCAGGCGCTTTAGCTCCCTGACTGGCTACACAGCTCCAAGGGCCTCCTCCCTGATACGCAGCCTACTGCAGCTTTCTCCCGGCTAGCCCCACCTGGCTCATAAACGGGCAAATGCTACCCTGATGTTAGGCCAACCAGATGGAAGCCCCATCTACAGAAACTACAAATGCCAAGCATAGAGGCTTATACCTGTGTGCTTGGTCTACTGGTTCTGTCAGTGGAGACAGGCATAGCAAATTGGAAGCAGGAAACAGCTCTTTCCCCCCACCTAGGCACCAATACCACTCCCCTGTGACCCCTGACATTGCATTAGAGGCTGAGAAGCTCCAGAGAGTAGAGCTTCTGGGCACTAGAGGGCACCATATACTAATATGAAACATCAAAGGAAACCAGTTCAAAGTAAAATTGTGAATACAACACCTGAGAAAGATTCAAATGAAATTCAGCTCATGAATCTCCTGAAAGGGAGTTCAAAATAAAAATCATTACATGCTTATGGAGGTACAGAAAAATATTCAAGAATCAGGAATGAATTCTGGTCAGAGATCCAATCACTGAAGAGCACAACGGAGGGTATTAAAAGCAGATTAGATATGGTGGAGGAGATGATAAATGGAATAGAAATTAGAGAGGAGGAATATAAAGAAGCTGTGGCACAGAGCAAAAGTAGGATCTCTAAGAATGAAAGAATATTGAGAGAACTGTGTGACCAATCCAAACGGAATAATATTCACATTATAGGGTACCAAAGAAGAAGAGAGAGAGAAAGGTATAGAAAGTGTATTTGAGGAGGTAATTCATGAAAACTTCATCAATCTGGGGAAGGAGATAGTCCCTCAGACCATGGAGGTGCACACATCTTTGAACACAAGGAACCCAAGCAAGACAACACCAAGACATATAATAATTAAAATGGTAAAGATCAATGATTAGGACATACTACTAAAAGCAGCCAGAGAAAGAAATAAGATCACATACAAAAGAAAGCCCATCAGGCTATCATCAGACTTCTCAGCAGAAACCTTACAAGCCAAAAGGAAGTGGCATGATGTATTTAATGCAATGAAGCAGAAGGGCCTCAAACCAAGAATACTTTATCTGGCAAGATTATCATTTAAATTTGAAGGATGGATTAAACAATTTCCAGATAAGCAAAAGCTGAAAGAATTTACCTCACACAAACCATCTCTGAAATCTATTTTGTAGGGACTGCTATAAATGGAAGTGTTCCTTAGGTTTAATAGCTGCCATCAGAGGTAATAAAACCACAGTAAAGAAAGTAGAACAGTTAATTACTAAGCAACTGCAAAATTAAATCAACTATCTGCAAAGTCAATCAAGGGATAGACAAAGAGTACAGAATATGATACCTAATATATAAAGAATGGAGGAGGAAGAAAACAGAGGACAGAAAAAGAACCTTTAGATTGGGTTTATAATAGATATTAAGTGAGTTAAGTTAGACTCTTAGGTAGTAAGGAAGTTAACCTTGAACATTTGGTAACCATGAATCTAAAGCCTGCAATGGCAAGTACATACCTATTGATAATCACCTTAAATATAAATGGACTGAATACACCAATCAAAAGACATAGAGTCACTAAATGGATAAAAAAGCAAGACCCATCTATATACTGCCTACACGAGACTCATTTTTAATCCAAAGACATACACAGACTAAATGTGAAGGGATGGAAAAATATATTTCATGCAACTAAAAGGGAAAAAAATCAGGAGTTGCAGTACTTGTATCTGAAAAAATTAGACTTGAAAACAAAGATATCACAAGAGACAAAGAAGGACATTACATAATGATAAAGGGGTCAATCCAACAAGAAGATATAACTATTATAAATATCTATGTACCCAACACAGGAGCACCTACATGTGTGAAATAAATACTAAAAAAATTAAAAGGGGAAATAGAATGCAAAGCATTCATTCTAGGAGACTTCAACACTCCACTCACTCCAAAGGACTTATCAACCAGACAGAAAGTAAGTCATGACACAGAGGCACTGAACAACACATTAGAACAGATATCTAAAGGACTCTACACTCAAAAGCAGAAGAATACAAATTCTTCTCAAGTGCGCATGGAACATTTTCAAGAATAGATCATATACTAGGCCACAAATAGAGCCTCAGTAAATTTAAGAAGATTGAAATTGTACCAACCAGTTTCTCAGACCACAGAGGTATGAAACTAGAAATAAATTATGCAAAGTAAATGAAAAAATCCCACAAACACATGGAGGCTTCACACCATGCCACTAAATAACCAATGGATCAATGAACAAATACAAACAGAGATCAAGCAATATATGGAGACAAATGACAACAATAATTCAGCACCACAAAATCTTTGGGATGCAGTGAAGGCTGTGCTAAGAGGAAAGTATATTGCAATACAGGCCTACCCCAGGAAAGAACAACAATCCCATATGAACAGTTTAAACTCACAAATAACAAAACTAGAACATGAAGAACAAATGAGATGCAAAGTCAGTATAAGGAGGGATATAATAAAGTTTAGAGCAGAAATAAATAATATTGAAAAGAATAAAACAATAGAGAGAATCAATGAAAGCAAGAGCTGGTTATTTGACAAAAGGAACAAAATAGCTAATCCCCAAGCCAGACTTATCAAGAAAAAAAGAGAGTCTACACACATAAACAGAATCAGAAATGACAAAAGGAAAAATCACTACAGACACCACAGAAATACAAACAATTATTAGAGAATAGTATGAAAAATTAAATGGTAACAAACTGGATAACCTATAAGAAATGGACAACTTTCTAGAAAAATACAACCTTCCAAGGCTGACTCAGAAGGAAACAGAATATCTGAACAGACCAATTATGAGCAATGAAATTGAATCGGTAATAAAAAAACTACTTAAGAACAAAACACCTGTACCAGATGGCTTCACCACTGGATTTTATCAAACATTTAATGAAGACCTAATACCCACCCTCCTAAAAGTTTTCCAAAGAGTAGAAGAAGAGGGAATACTTCCAAACTCATTCTATGAGGCCAGTAGCACCCTAATACCAAAACCGGGCAAAGACACCACAAAAAAAGAAAATTAAAGACCTCTATGTTCCCTGATGAACATAGATGCAAAAATACTCAACAAAATATTAGCAAACTGAATTAAAAAATACATCAAAAGATCATCCATCATCATCAATTAGGATTTATTCCACAGGTGCAAGGATGGTACAATATCAACCACCACATCAACAAAAAGAAGGACAAAAACCACATGATCATCTCCGTAGATGCTGGAAAAGCATTTGACAAAATTCATTCATGATAGAAACTCTCAACAAAATGAGTATAGAGGGCAAGTACCTCAATATAATAAAGGCCATGTATGACAAACCCACAGCCAACATTATACTTAACTGTGAGAAGCTGAAACCTTTTCCATTAAGATCAGGAACAAGACCAGGATGCCCATTCTCCCCACTTCTATTCAATATAGTACTGGAGGTTGTAGCTAGGGCAATCAGACAACACCAAGAAATAAAAGGCATCCAGATTGGCAAGAAAGAAGTTAAACTGCCCATTTGCACATGACATGATATTGCACATAAAACCCCTAAAGAATCCACTCCAAAACTACTTGATCTAATATCTGACTTCAGTAAAGTTGCATGATACAAAATTAATATACAGAAATCTGTGACATTCCTATATACTAACAAAGAACTAGCAGAAAGAGAAATCAGGAAAACAATTCCATTCACAATTGTATCGAAAAGAATACGATATCTAGGAATAAACCTAACCACGGAAATGAAAGATCTATACTCTGAAAACTACAAGACACTCATGAGAGAAATTAAAGAAGATACCAGTAAATTGAAATACATCCCATGCTCATGGATAGGAAGAATTAATAAGTCAAAATGGCCATTCTCCCTAAAGCATTTTATAGATTCAATGCAATTTCTATCAAAATACCAACAACATTCTTCAATGAACTAGAGCAAATCATTCTAAAATTCATATTGAACCACAAAAGTCCCCAAATAGACAATGCAATCCTGAGAAGGAAGAATAAAGCTGGAGGTTATGCTCCTCAACTTCAAGCTCTACTACAAAGCCACAGTAATGAAGACAATTTCATACTGGCACAAGAACAGACCCATAGACCGATGGAACACCCTAGAGAGCCCTGATATAAGCCCAACCATATATGGTCAATTAATATACGATAAAGGAGCCATGGACATACAGTAGGGAAACGACAGCCTCTTCAACCACTGGTGTTGGCTAAACTGGACAGCTACATGTAAGAGAATGAAACTGTATTATTGTTTAACTCCATATACAAAAGTAAACTCAAAATGGATTGAAGACCTGAATGTAAGTCATGAAACCATAAAACTCTTCGAAGACAACAGAGGCAAAAATCTCCTGAATATAAGCATGAGCAACTTCTTCCTGAAGGCATCTCCTTGAGCAAGGGAAACAAAAGCAAAAATGAACACATGGGACTACATCGAACTAAAAAGTTTCTGTACGGCAAAGGACATCATCAACAGAACAAAAGGCATCCAACAGTATAGGAGAATGTATTTGTAAATGACATATCTGACAAGGGGTTAACATTGAAAATATATTAAGAACTCACATCCTCAACACCCAAAAAGCAAATAACCTGATTAAAAAATGGGCAGAGGATATGAAGAGACAATTCTCTGAGGAGAAATTCAGATAGCCAACAGACACATGAAAAGATGCTCCACACCACTAATCATTAGGGAAATGCAAATTAAAACCACAATGTGATATCACCTCACACCAGTAAGGATAGCCAGCATCAAAAAGACTATGAACAACAAATGCTGATGAGGATATGGAGAAAGGGGAACTCTCCTACACTGCTGGTGGAAATGTAAGCTAGTTCAACCATTGTGGAAAGCAATATGGAGGTTCCTCAAAAAACTAAAAATAGAAATACCATTTGACCCAGGAATCCCACACCTTGGAATTTATCCAAAGAATACAACTTCTTAGATTCAAAAAGACACATGCACCCCTGTGTTTATCACAGCACTATGTACAATAGCCAAGATATGGAAGTAACCTAAGTGTCCATCAGTAGATGAATGGGTAAAGATGAAATGGTACATATACACAATGGAATACTATTCAGCCATAAGAAAGAAACAAATCCTACTATTTGCAACAATATGGATGGAGCTGGAGGATATTATACTCAGTGAAATAAGTCAAATGATTTCCCTAATTTGTGGAGTGTAACAACAAAGCAAAACTGAAGGAACAAAATAGCAGCAGACTCAGAGACTCCAAGAAGGGACTGATGGTTTCCAAAGGGGAGAGGTGTGGGAGGGTGGGTGTGGAGGGAGGGAGAACGGGATTGAGGGGTATTATGTTTAGTAGACATGGTGTGAGGTGTCACGGGGACAACAGTGTAGCACAGAGAAGGCAAACAGTGACTCTGTGGCATCTTACTACACCGATGGACAGTGACTTCATTGGGGTATGGGGGGACTTGATAATATGTGTAAATGTCATAACTACATTGTTTTTTCATGTGAAACATTCATAAGAGTGTATATCAATAATACCTTAATAAAAAATTTTAAAAAATACTTTGAGAATGGCTGACTTTTAGTCCCCTTTGAGAAAAGTCTTTCTGGGATGTCAGTGTTCAGTCAGATTGTTTCCTTTGGGACATAATCCATGTGTACTTTACATGTGATCAGACAGGTCTATATTTTCACATGAGTATAGCTCATATTAGGCTAAAATCTCCACTATTTATATTTATTTAAATTTTATTCTGATGCTCCACTTAGAATATTAAATGGATGTTAAAAACTAATATGTGGGTTTACTGCAAGGTTGTTGAATCATATTTTAACCACTGTCTCTCTCCTTCTGAAATTTAATGTGTTAGCACACTAATTGAGTTAGTGGCCTGAGGGAAGAAACTGAAAATATTTATCTCCAACTTATTGCCATGGGCATGACTTCTGTGTAAAGAATTCTAATTCAGAACTTTGGGAAGAAGAAAAGTACGCATGAGTTCTCACTGTTACTTATTGATCTAAGAAAAACTTTTTGCCTATTTGTGTATTTCTGGGATATTTTTTCAAGCATCTAACACTTGATTTCTTTAGGTAAAATCTAGTATGAACACAACTCTTTCCTACTGAGGATTGTTTATGTAAATAAAGCAATAAAACTAAGTGTTTGTTTATGATACACACACACGTATATGTGTATAACTAGCAGTTACCACAAAGCTTTAGATATGTATAAGGCCCAGTTTGAACATGAGGAAAAGATGGAGATACGGCTATTCTGCATTGAGAATCTTGCTAAACTAAGACATTTTTCTGTTGCTACTTTGTTTCTGGTTCCTTCTAATTGTCTGTCACATGATGTTACTTACCATGACTAATAAGATTCTCAAAGGAAGCTAATGAGGTAATGTAGGTGGGAGTCTTTCAACAGTCTTTTTTTCCTATAAAGATGTGAATTTTAACTACTTATTTTCTCTAAAGCAACACAGTTATTTGAACATACACGGCTTCAAGAATCTAACAGGAATTTATTCCATATTACAACATGAATTCAAAGTCAAGGGAATAAACTCCGGATCTGTAAGATTTCTGGAGTGTTTCTGACACACAGAAATTACTTATCAATTAGTATTTGGCACTGATAGCATCAAAGCCAAAATATTTGAGACTTAGGGACAGTAACGAGGAGAGGTGGGGAAAGTGCATTGTCTGTTACCTATTTTCTCAGGTGGCCTGAGAAAAGAGGGGACAGTGAGCAGTGATGACTGCAGGAGGGATAGGTGCACAAATAGAACCCTGGGGACCAGCCAGAACCTTTTTTATTGAAAGAGTGTGAAGAACAAATAGTCTGCATCTGAGATGCAAGCCCAGGTTGCTGATTTGACAGACGCTTGTATTTGCATATGTTTTAATGGCTCAAATCAGCCTCCCCTGAGTACTTGGCAAACCCAGCCCTTGAGTGCCTACCCTAAATGTACTGAATCAGAAACTCTGGGAGCACTCAAGCAATCTGTATCTTAAACAGTCCTTCATGGGCTTCTGTTGCAGATTCAAGTTTGAGAATCACCGCCCCATATAATAAATACCATCGCAAAGCAATTATTTGAATATCAAATTACGTGCAAGCATGCAATAAACCTTCAATAAAATAAGTGTTAACTGTAATTATGATTGGTTCTTGGTAGATGCTGGGAAAAAAGTCAAGTTGAAAAACTGTTTAGGACTATAGTGTCCTGAGGAAAATGGTACAGGTACCGTCTCACACTTTAACCAGCATGCAAATCACCTGGGAATTGAAAATGCAATCTGACTCAAACAGGTCTGGGGCAGGGCCTGAGACCCAACATTTCTAACCAGATTGCAGGTGATACTCTTCCTGCTGGTCCTGGGACTCCCTTTGAGATGCAAGGAACCTGGCGCATGGACCCTTTCACTTCCACTTGACAGCTCTTTGCAGCCCCCAAAGCAATCCAGAACAGAAGTTTGAGTATTCATAGGAAAGCCACAGGATAGAAGGAAGGTAGTAAGTTGCAATTCTCTGGAGTTCATGTGATCTATTCCCTTGAGCTCTTTCTAGCATTTCTTCTTCTTTCTTTAGAAAGCAATTGAAAGCATCTCAGAAAAGAAAGTTTGGAAAGCAGCCATAAATTCCTGAGGTTGTATGGCTATTCCCCATTAATTACATAATGGACAGAGACAAATAATACTAGTGAACTAAATACAAGGTGAGACAGATGCATGAGACAGGCCATCTATAACTACCACCACGTAGATCTTACTTTGCAAAACCATCTGGAAGAGTCCATGCTCCCTCTTTGCTTAGTAAACCTCTCATGTTCAAATTTCAATAGCAGCTCACTGTCTGAAGCTAAACTTAATTTTCATTGTTGATTCCTATGCATAAATTATTGGTGTGCAGCCACAAGGAGGCCACCAAGGAGATTTTTTTTTATTAAAGTATTATTGATATACAATCTTATGATTGTTTCTGATACACAACACAGTGGTTCAACTTTCAAGGGAAATTTTTAATAAATTATCTTTAATTGTGGTCAGGCGATCATTTATAGTTTCAAGGGTTTTCTGAGAAATCATTGAAAATATGCCCTATAGGTTAATAGAAGAAGCTGGGTGGTGTTCAGCAAGTGTTTCTGTCCTTTAACCAATGCAGTAAATGTTAAAAACTGTGGTATGACAGACTAGAAATAACACAACTTATTAAGTATAACCCATTTAAGTGTAAGTTCACTGCCTCTCAATGCTGCTCTTTTAGGTCTGGTAAATTTGTACTTAATTGGAGTTGATCACTCCATCATGCATGGCTGAAGACAAATTTATGAAGCATGAATTCTAACTAAGTTGAGTTTCCTTGAATTGTATGCTTCATATTAAGTTTGTTACACAAATTCTACATGGCTGGAATTCTATTATGAAGCTCTTAGTCTTTTAAACTGTTACTGAATAAGAATAAACTGTAATAAAACTACATTTTTATAATAAACAGTCATAAAACAATTACCACAGAAATGCAATATTTACTCAATGTCAGTCTGAGAAATATTGGTTTTTAAATCATCATTCCTTGGATTAACCTTCTGTGTCAAAGCCCTCATTGCCAGCAGCCCCAAGATCCATTTTCCCAACTCCAAGCTCAGGAAAAGAAGGTATCTCTTTCCTGGTTCTTAGAGCAAAAGCCTCATTTATAACTGAATTCTATGGCAAATGCAGGGCAAAGAAAAATCATTAGTAGGTTCTAGAATCAACCCTGACTCATTGTGGAAGAAAATTTCTGGAAGGGAGGTACTTGGAAAATTGCAATTTTAAAGCTCATCTATGGAAGGATAAACATTAATCAAGCTGTTATGTGGACCGACAATAAAATCTGTCTTGCCAAAAATGTCTATGGGAAAAATCACATAATCTGCAAACTCAAAAAGGGCACTTTGGCCTGTAATAGATTTTCAAAGTGCATCTTAAAACATCGGGTTGGAGCCTCAGCTTTACATACCTTGTAGTCAGAATTTGGCTGATTATTTGGATTTTAAAATAGTTGAACCTTGACATGAAAACATTTTATTGCCTGCTGTCCTTTCATTAGAAGTTTAGAGTTTAATATTTAGTTCTTTTTTCATCATAAATGCATACTCTATTAGTAGGTAGCCTGAGTTTTGAATTTCCTATTATTCCCAAAAAAGGAAAAGACCTTTTCTATTAGGATTTATCACATCCTGACCCCTTCAAATATTCCATCCAAGGCTCTTAGTAGTACTTAACTAACTAGTTTGTTTGCTAATAATGTAAATATTAGTTTGTTCTCAATAACAGCCTGTCTTAGAGAGTTTCATTGTCATCAGTCTAAGTTTATCTTAGAAGGGGAAATTTTTAAAACAATATATTATCTGAAAGTGAAGTTTATATCACAAGATATCCTAACAATGGAACTGTAGCATTTTAAAGAGTGATCATATATTAGTGATTACTCTTCTTAAAGACTTGATAGAAAATGTGGATTCCAACTAAAATTACATTCCCCAGGAGAATAATAGTTTTGAATAACTCTTCTTTTTATTAAAACACAAACACACACACAGAGTCGATCTTCTGTTAACTTTTTTGTTTGGGGGCACGAATTATATAGTAGACATTTCTGTTATCTCAGTATGCTTATTACTGCTCTTAGCATGATCCCTATTATTCAAAACTTTTAGTTTCAGATGTCAAAAAATCAACTTAAAAGGCATGTTTATTGACTTATTTAATGGAAAGTCAGAGATTTGAGTACTGGATTTAAGCACAACCACATTTTGTAGCATGGCCTCAATTGCCAGACTCTCCTGCCCTTAGTACTCACTCTGGTATCACACACATTACTTAAAGTCCTTCAACCTGTTTCCTCAACTGGGTAATGTGTAACAGTGTCATCTTTTTCAGAGTGCTGTATATGAGGTGCTTAGAATGAGACCTAATACACAGGAAGCCTATGGTGTTGCCATAAACATCCTAGCGCCCCACTCTGCAGGGGAGGCTTTCCCTCTGTACGGACAGCATCCCGACCAGCAGCCCCAGGCTTCCATTTTCCCAACACTGCGGTCAGCAGAAGGGAGTATCTCTTTCCTAGTCATTAAAGCAAAAGCTGCAGGATAATATTCACTAATCGGCTTGGGTTATTTTCAGTCCCTGTGACCAGGAAGCATATGTGCTGCTCTGATAAACCAGATGTTGGTCACAGGCACAGCCCTGGCACTGACATCACCACAGTCTTAGTGAGGAGGAGTAGTCTCCAAGGGAAATTGAGTCCTTTTCTCTCAGGATCTTTCAGAGAAGGAAGTAGATTCAGACAGGCAAAGTAACAGTTATTTATTTGTAAAGTTCTTTGAACAGCGAGTCTAATACTTTGGCTGCATTCGGAGTTGTTTGGCAGTTTGTAACACAAGCATTTATAGAGCGGCAATAGGAATACTGAGTACTACAACTCTTGTTCACTAATCCTAAATGCAACAGCAGATTCACGAACAGCTATCATGCAGCTTTTCGTCACAAAAACTCTTCAATTGAAGAATTTTCTTCAGTATTTTCCTGTTTTATCTCCTATTTTAATGAAAAACACAATGGTCTTCTACAAACAAACAAGCCAAAAAAATAAAACCACAACAAAACAAAGATCTTCGCATAATATGCTTCACAATTTGGAAGAAACTCCAGACATGCTGGCTTATAGATCCTCTAATTTTATAAGATTACCATTGAAGTGTATGATTTTGGTCTGCTCTGCAATTTAGCATTTTATCCATCTAAATTATTCCACAAAGATCATTTCAAAGGTGGACAGATTTTTAGGTTTATTGTCTCAGAAAAACCAGAATGTTAGAATCAACATGATCCAAATGTAATCATAAAATGTTTTATGTAATGTACTTATTTATAATAACAGATATTACAGAGAACCTCTTATTGCCTGGCAAAGAGCCTCGTCTTCATGGAGTTTATAAATTTAACAAGTAGAGACAGACAATAAAAATGGACACCACAAAAGAATAAATTCTATTGCAATTAATGTGGTGCTACTATGGCATAATATAGTATGGGAACTATGTAGATTTTGTTTTAGGTACTCAGGGGGATTTATTTCAGTCTCAAGCTTTAAGGTACAGGTGACAGGCACATAAAAAAACTCTATTCTGCCCAACCCATTGCTGTAGCCTTTTGGTTTATAACAGTTAATGATGCTAGTGGAGAACACCTGTGGGGTGCTTGCAGTTTCCACATGCCTAATTAACTAATAGCAAAGAAAGTGACTCTGAGCTATTTATCAAAAATTATTGTATATTTCTAGTAAATGAAACATTGTAGATAGACATGGCAGGTCAAATCATATGAATACAAATGAATCTTTCCTACTCTTTTAGTTGACCAGATGATTTTCTCTCAGGCTGATTAACTCTATCTTTGAACATCACCAAACTCCTTCAGCCCCTCTCATTGTTCTGGTTGCAGCCCACAGTTGGCTCAGTTTCAGTCGTGTGTGTGCCACAGTGCAGGTCACTATTCTATCTTCTCCTCACTGAATAGCTACTCTTCAGGCACAGGCCTTTATCCCTGCATTCCTTTTGCTCTAAGAGCCACAGTAAATCTGTCTGTTTTGTATCCTGGCTGGGATGGGGAAAACCACCATCTTACTGCTTTATAGGAGAAGAACTTCCCTTCTCTCCCATCTCTAGCTTCCTGGAGGTTTATTCCCCTCCAGCTCCCATATTGACTTGGACTAGTGGCTGGTATGGTCAGTGGCTAAGACACAGGGCTTCTTGCTGGGGAACCACTTGGCCTCTAAATTCCACTTTTAGGCTAACATCCTGGATCATTGTTACCTGGTCTAAATGCAGAAGGACTGAATCTCCATTGTTATAAATATGCTCTGTATGTCCGGTTTTTCTCTGCTGATTCTATCCCCACCCAATCAAGGATAGTTTTTGAAATCCCAAACCCAGAAATTACATTTATTCATTCTTTTTCTCTCATTGGATGATCCCTTCCTTTAGACATAAATTTGAGGATGATACAAAGATACCCAGAAAAGAAGCCTAAAATAATATTTCAAAAGCAGTGTTCTGCTATGCCCATCTTCTTTACTAGAGACTGAGTTTGATTTAGAGATGGAGAGTCTGTCCAGTGAGGAGCCAGAGAATTCAGAGCAGGGATTTGAAGACAGGGAGGTTTGCATTCGAATAAAGATCTCCTTGCAAGCTGTGTAGGCTTGGGCATTTTAATTTCTCAGCCTCTGTATCTTCCACATTAGATTCATAAAACTATAGATCCATTTCATGGTGATTGTGAGGAATAGAGAAAAATATATGATGTAATATATTCACTCAATTTAAATAGTCCCTCAATTTAAAAATTAGGTTATAGTTGCTAGTGTTCAAAGAAAATTCTCAAGTAATAGTTCAGATTTCATATATATATTCACATTTATATATAACACCAATCCTGAATTTTTAGGGTTAGCTGTCTTGATTATGGTTAATTTTTTAAATAAATATTTATACTTATAAAGATCGTATATTTTTATCAAGCCTAATTCAATGAAAATTTCATGAACCAAAGTTATAATAAAGTCATAAAAGATTTTTAATTAAGACTTTAATTTTTAAAGTAAGACTAATAATACCTATATTTTATTAATTTTCAGATTCTCTTGTGAATATTTAGTTATCCACTCTTACACTTGAATGATATACATATAATAAAAACACAAAGTATTTTGAGTACTGTACACTGCATTAGTCATATCAACTAGGTAATACTATCTTAAATTCACCACCATAGTCACTAAAATATAAATAAGGGTTTGAAAGGTACTCTTGAAAAGTATGAAATTGCTATCCCTTTAAATGATTTAAATATATCATATATTTATCTCATAACATGCTATTTCTGAAATCCTGGTTCCATAGTTATTCTTTGTGAAATTATAACTGCTCAATTTTAACTAAAAATTGAATCTTGTATAATTGTCAAGGACTGTGCAGAAATTTTTTTATCAAACATTCTCACACACTTAAAAAAAGTCATATAAAGATGATCTTCCAAGTAATATTTCATTTATTCTTTATTCAACTTTGCTATAAAATGTTAATGTTAGAAAAACAAAGAAGGATAAAATAACATTAAATGTAGGTGATAATATAATTTGGAACCCCTAGTATTTTTTTAAAAAAAAACTTTAGAAAATTTCCTAGCATATTGCTAATATTTAAAATGAAAAACATATTACTGATTATGATGCTATTTATAGAAAAGTATGAGTTTAGTAGTTTAAATATTATGTGAACTTAAGGTCAGAAACTTTATTGATGTGGAAGATAAACTCCAGATGAAATTCAGTTATTAGATCATAACTAATAAAATTGTTTAATGAAGAAGAGCATGATCTTGAGTAAGAATATTTTGAGGATGTAATTTATTAATCTCACATATGGATTTTCATTACATTTTTCTTGGTGACAGTATAAAAGCTTAATAAATCTAAGTGGCCATCATTAGAGAAATAATTCAATACAAGTAGTAAAATATGTACCATGTGATCCAGCATACCAAAGAGAACAAGGTATCTTCACTGTGTGCAAAAATGGACAGAAACAGATATGGTGCATACACAGGAAAGATTTATGGTTGCTACCTCAAGGGAACACAGAGGTTTGGGGCATGAAAAATGTCTTTCACTTCACTTTGTCTTTATGGTTTTAAAATTAATGCATAAAACACAGGCATGATTTAATAGAATCTGTCAAATGATCTCTCTCTCTCCCCTTATATAGTTCATTATCATTCCCAGAGAGAGTAACTGATGCACTCAAATGGGTGGACAGTGAGAAAGGAATCCTGACTGTGATGTGATTAGTGAAGGTTCTGTCCCTGAAGGAGTGAGGGCAGAGAGCTTTTCAGAAGCCAGGGCAGGGAAATTCCTGTGGAGAAGGCTATTCTGAGAGCTGTGTCCTTAGGCCTGGAGAAACAGTTAGACCCATGTGACCCCCAGGAAGGAACTGGGAAATAAAACACCACAGCGCCATTGACCTTGCTGACCTCATTCATCTTCTTCCCTGCTCCCCTTTCCTGCTGGGATCTCCACTGGTAGAGGCTGCCAGGAAGCAGGGACACCCACTGATATAGCCTACAGAGATGAGTTTCTCAGATGGGGGGCCCCAGGTAGAGAAGGATGGAAAGAATCAGTATAGGATCAAGAAAATGCTATAAACATTTAAATAAATACATAAATGTGTAGGTAACACCCAGAATTAAATGTATAGGTGCATTTTGTTCAAAACTTGCACAGAACTGCCTCATTATGTGGCTTGATTTGGTTTTCCACACTGAACTTTATTATACATCACCAATTTAAATTTGGCCTTTTTCAGACTTTAAGGAAACTAGCTATGGAGATAAAAACAAATAAAGGAAAAAACAACATTGAATTTGAAATGAAACCCAAAGAACCAAATTCATTACAATATAAACTCCCAATAAAAGCCAGTAAAAATACAAGTAGTTAAAACTCCTAAGAAAAAACATAAACTAGTTATATTTAGTAAAAAACAAAAACAAAAACAAAAAAGCATAGTATGAAAACAAAACACATGTCAAAAAAATAAAAAACAATAATACTCTGGGCTAGACATCTTACCAAGAATAGAGACATATCCCAGTGTAGGCCTGGGAGATTTCCAACATTCTTTCAAGCGCTGAGTCTTTTTGTGCCTTAGAACTGTGTTCTTATGTTTCAGTTACTCTGAAAAAGCTGTCAGTGTGATGATGCTGTTGAAGTACAGGTAAAATCGACTATCATTTAACGATGAGTTACATAGAGAAATATGCAGATGCACTCAGTCATTTTTAATAGATAATCAAATACCACAAGGCAAAGCTACCAGCTTGGGGGAGAGAGAGACCTGAATCTGACCTGGATAATTGTGTGTCCTTGGTCCAGCTATTTACTAGTATCTCTAAGCCTCAGTTTACTCAATTGTAAAACTGAGAAATGAAAAACAATTCATTGGGCCGCTGTAATTCACCTAGGTAACACGTAGCGAGTAGTAGGACATAATGTTGGTTCAGCACAAGTAAACTTCTCCCATGATGTGCTGACCCTCTCCTGCACCCCAGGACCAGTGCTTTCCATTCTTAATACGATTCTTGCCCCCAAAAGCTGAGCAACAGTCCAGTGAACTACTGCTAGTTTGATCCACATGGAGGGTGAGGATTCACTGGAGAGAGAGTTATGAGCATTTTCTGCTTTGCATGACAATGCTTTCCTCCACCAGTGCAGATAATTGAGAATTGTTCTCCTTATTGTCAGAAAGTTTAGAAAACTGGGGAAATAAAGGAGCTAGGATGCCTGCTTTGTCTTTGTCCAAGAAGTAAACAAACCAATATTTACAGCAAGGTTGATGGGGAGCAAATTCATATACTTTCAAAGTGTCTCTTTTTAAATAATGAACTTATTCTTATTTTGGTGTCTTTTCACTCTATTTTAGTGAGCTGATTTCCAGAAAAAGAAAATGTATTCTCTGAGAACTAGTCTTGACAGTGGTTTTTTTTTAATAGCAAGATATTACTTTGGGACTACTCATGAAGATCTGGTGACTCTACATTTGTATATAAAGCAACCTAGGAAATTATTTATTTTCTTGTGAAGTGTTTTTTAATTTCTTCAGGAGCTGTATAAACCTCTCGTATTTTTAAATAATGAAATATGCTGCTCTTTAAATATTTGGCTTCCAAATGGGTTTCAGTAAATCTTTTAATCTCTGAGTATTTAATGTGCTCTTGCTCAGGACTTGCATCCCGGTGGCCTTGTTGTGCAATTTGTATTTAAATTCAGCAATTATATGAGCTTCAGTGTATCTTATTTCATGTAAACCAAGGGTCAGCAACCCTAAAATAAGAATCTAGGGTATTGCCCCATTTGTGCTCTGATCAAAATGTAAACAACTCTAGCCCAACCTTCTGCCCTTAGCCTTCAAGAAAATAATTTTAGAAATGGAAACAACCTGAGAGTGTATATTGGATCAAATTTCCTACAAATTTATCAACTTTTTTTTTCCATATGCATTATAATTTTCTTTTGTTTTGAAATAATATAAGACTTACATGATGTTGCAAAAATAGTAGAGAGTTTCATGTACCTTTTATCCTTCTTTCTAAACAACATCTTATACAACCATAATACTTTATCAAACCAGGAAATTTGCATTGGTATACTATTAAACTACGGACTTAGTCCCACTTACTGGTTTTTACATTCACTCTTTTCCTTCATTTTGCTTTGCATAGTTTGGTGAAATTTGATCACATAGATAGATTCATATGACTACCATCCCAAACAGGATACAGAATTGTTCTGTCCCACAAAGAAACTTCCAACTACCTCAGAATGCCAATTCCTAATTCCCTTTTCCCAATCCCTGATCTGTTTCCCCAATACCATGATTTTGTCATTTTGAGAATGTTTTATACATGGAATAATACAGCATGTAACCTTTCCAGATGGCCTTTTTTTTTTTTCATGCAGCATAATAAATTCGAGATCTATCCAAGATATGTGTTTCTATAACCCATTCTTTCTATTGCTGAATAGTATTCTGTTGTCTAGGGGTATTGCAGTTTTTGTCAGCAATTAAAATATATTTGGCTATTACAAATAAAGCTGCTATGAACATTCAATTACAGGGTTTTGTGTTGGCATAGTTTACATTTCTATAGGGTAAATACCCAGTAGTGCAATTGCTGAGTTTAACGGTAATAATGTTTAACTTTATAAGGAATTGCCACATTGATTTCCAGAATGGTTATACTGTTACACATTCCAACTAACAACATAGGAGAGATACAGTTTCACCAACATCTTCATCAGTACTTGATTTAACCTGTTAGTAATTTTTTAAATGTCCATTTTAATAGGAGTATAGAATTATTTCATTTTGGCTTTAATTTGCATTTCCCAAATAACAAATGATATTCAACATCTTTTTGTGTACTTGTTATCCATGTAACCACTTCCATCAAATGTTTGCTCAAGTCTTCTGCCCATTTTATTTTGTGTGTTTTCCCTTATTGGCTATTTTCCCTTGTTATTGATTTCAGGATGTTCTTTATATATTCTAACAACAGGTCTCTTATTGGATATGTCATTTGGAAATATTTTCTCCTGATCTGTGACTTATACTTTCACTATCTTAACAATGTCTTTCATTGAGAAAGTTTTAAATTCTGATGATGTCCAGGTTATTGATACGTTTCTTTTATGGATTGTGCCCTTGGTGCCATGCCTAAGAAGTCCTCACTAACCTAAGTAACAAGGATTTTTTTCCTATTTTTTTCTTTTACCAGTTTTGAAGTGTTATAATTGTCATTAGGAGTTTTGACCCATTTTTATTTAATTTTTATATAAGATTTTAGGTTTAGGTTAAGGTTATTATTGTTATCATTTTACCTATTGATGCCCAATTTTCCCAATACCATTTGTTGAAAAGATAACCTTTCTTTGTCTAATTGTGTTTGCATCTCTGTCAAACATCAGTTGGCTGCACTTGGGTGGGTTTAATTCTGGACTCTCTATTTTGTTTGCTGACTTTGTTTGCTGATTTTTGCCAATACTGTAGTGTCTCAAATAATACAGCTCTACTGTATGTCTTAGTATTGGGTAAGATAGTGACTTAAATTTTATTCTTTTTCAAAATAATTTTGGTGATTATAGCTCCTTACTTCTTTTTTCCTTTAAGTGGTAGAGTCAGTTTATCTCTATCTCCAAAAATCTTACTGGGATTTTGATTGGAATGCATTAAACCTATAGATCAATTTGGAGAGATTTGATATCTTTACTATGTTGTTTTCCACTCCATAAACATGGTATGTGTCTTAATTTATCTAGATCTTTGTAGTTTCAGCATACCAATTCTGTATATGTTTTGTTAGATTTATGCTTAAGTATGATAATGTTCAATAATGTATAAAGTATTATAAACTGCATTTTTTAAATTGTTTTCGACTTTTCCTTGCTGCAATATAGAAATAAGATTGGTGTGCATATGTGTTGATCTTGCTGAACTCTTGTTATTAGTTGTAGTAGTTTTCTTGTATATTACTTGCAAATTTCTAATCAGCTATGTCATCAGCAAAGAGGCAAGGTTTTATTTCTTCCTTTTGACCCTATATGTCTTTTGTTTGTTTTTCTTGCTTTATTGCACTAAGGTTTGTGGTATAGTGTTGAATAGGAGTGAGAAAAGTGACCAAATATTTGGAAATTTTCTCATTTTCTTTCTGTTTAAGATTTTTTAATATGATACACTTATGATCAAAGAATACACCTTACATAATTTTGATTATTCAGTTGGTTGAGGTTTGTTTTATGGTTCAAGGTGTGGGCTTTTTTGATGAATGTCTCACATGTACTTACAAAAAAAACATGTATTCTGCTGTTTGGTGGAGTATTTTATAATTTTCAATTAGATTTTATGGGCTGATGGTGTTGTTTACATCATCTCTATTCTTGATAATTTTCTGTCTTATAGTTTTAGTGATAACTGAAAGATTTTGAAGTCCCTAACACCCTTTATTCTTTAAGTTCTGTTTCTTTTGCTTCATGTGTTTTGAAGCTTTATTGGTGGATGCATATCCATTTAACATTGTTATATCTTCTCGGTGAATTGACCCTTGGTGATTTTCTTTGTTCTGAATCCTACTTTGTTTAATAACATAGCACTCCAGCCTTCTTTGATCACTGTTTATATGAAATTTCTTTTCCTATCTTTTGCTTTTTAAAAATTTTCCAACTTTTCTGCTATATAATAAACATAAAACATTGTGTACATTTAAGGTATACAATGCAGTGATTTGGTACATGTATGTATTGCAAAATGATTGCCACAGTAAAGACGTCCATCACCTCATATAATTACTTTTTTTATGCTGAGATAATTGAAAACCTGCCCTCTTAGCAACTGACAAGTGTGTATTGTTAACTATGGTGACCATTCTGTTCATTTTGTAATGGAAGTCTGACCCCTTTGGCCAAAACCTCTCCATTTCCCCCCATCCCACAGCAGTTCGCAATCACCATTCTGCTCTCTTTCTCTGAGTCTGTATTTTTTACACTCCATATATATATGTGAGATTATGCAGAATTTGTCTTTGTCTGACTCATTTCATTTAGCAGAATGTCTTCAACTTCCATCCATGTTATCACAAACGTGAAGATTTCATTCTTTTTTGTATAGCTGAGTAATATTCCATTGTGTATATGTGTGTGCATGTGTGTGTGTATCCCACATTTTCCTGATCCATTAATCCTTTTAACCTACCTGTATCATTATATGTAAGGTGCATTTATTGTTCATTGCATCCAGTTGAATCATTTTTTAATCTATTCATGCAAGCTGTATTGGGCTGTTAAAACCATTTATATTCAATGAAATTACTGAAACAGTAGGATTTAACTCTGTCATTTGGTTATGTGTTTTGTTTTTTCTCTTCCACCTTTTCTTATTTCTTGTAAGTTACTGAACATTCTCATATGGGCCACTCATGAATCTGCTTGGAAATTCACAACTTAAATTGACATACCTTAAAGCATCCCTTTCATCAGCAACATTTTCTCCCATAATCCGCACTTCATTCTATAGTTGGGAGGGGGAGTTGGTGAGGATGATCCATCAGGGTGCTCTCCACAGTCTCTGCAACGGAGGTATCTGCAGAGAAGGGGAAGGCTCTGCCTTTCTGGTGTTAGTGCAGGTGAGAGGGCTGAAAGGGTCAGTCCCTGAGTACTGAAGTCTCTATCCCGTTTGCCCTCTTTCCTCCCTCTTTAAGTCTTCTGATGGTTGATTTATGTATTTTGTCCAGGATTTTTCATTGTATTTAGCAGGCAGAACAGGGTAGAATGTGTTTACCTTATCCTGTCTCAAACCAGAAATGTGATATGTATCAACTTTCTTCATCATTTTTATTACTGTATTATGGGCATTGTACTATGCTCTAGTATAGCATAAAATAAAATAACAGGTTTTTCTAATTGTCTGTTTTGTACATAGCCTTCCTCTCTCTCTCTTGTTGCCTCTCTCTCCCTCTCTCACACACACACATCCATGACCCCACATAGAGAGTCCACGTTCAGTATTCCACTGCATACTCTGAATTGCTTTTTTAAACCTCAGAGTCTTCATGTTATTGAGGGGGATATTAAGGAAACCTTATTTGTGAGGATGAAGAAAAAAAGGCTGTTGAAGCCAAGAAATATTTAATTTAATAATTCAAATCCTTTGTTTATCTCTTCAGAGAGGGATAAAAAGGGAGTATTTGAAGGTATTTTTTTAAAGAGATCATATATATAAACTGCTGTTTTATTAAAAGAGATAAACTAGCTGCACTTCCAGCTAATAAGCTGTTTAAGAGGTTTCATAAATATCAAGAATTTTAGTCCTTGGAGGCATTGTATTTTCTAGTTTAACATTTTCATTTTAAAAAGGAAGAATTTCAGGCAATTTCACAATATTTACAAAGTTTGAATCCACTGTATTATACTTTCTTAACAATTTTCAGTGACTAAGTTGAACTAGTTAATCTCTTCTTTAATTGTTGAAATATGTTTATTTTTTATACTACATTTTCTGTAATTTCAGAATAAGAAGAGATCACTACTAATGTACCATAAATACACTTTGAGTGCTTTTGATGTTACTATTGAAGACATATGGGAAAATCATTACATTTTTAAAGTATTAATATTTCCTATGCAGTAAATCATTAGTCAAGTTTCTGCAGTATTAATAAAGATTATTAATTATTACTATTCAGTAATGCTTCTACATTTTATATATAGGAAAGTTTTTATAAAATGTATATAGTGGAACACTGGTTGTAAAGATACATTGAGGTGTATATTGAAATAAATTTGGCTTAAACAATACCTTGTGTCAATCTTACTATCTATCCACTGAAACTTATCATCAACTTGTCCTTAGTTCTCTGCTTATCTGGGTTAAAGAACACATTTACCATCACAATCACTTCTTTGCACACACCCTAATCTTCTTTCCTCCTTTCTCCCTTGGTGGACAGAATACCAGCTCTAGTTAAATCACACAACTTTCTTACTCTTTGGGCCTATACCCATGGTGACCATGGTATATGGTCTTTCTCTCTCAAACACACACACACAAACTCATGCTGAATTATTTCCTTCTATGTTCATGATTATTGACTTTCATGGGCTTTTAATGCCACTGGGAATATCACACCACATTTCCCTGATTTTTGCCCCCTCCCCATTCACTAATTGGCTCTTTCATACTTTTCCTCACTCCTCAAAACTCCATAGCCTTCTCCCCATCTTTGTTTTTGGCTCATGCATTTGCTTCTTAATTCCCTATGGAAATGGAAGTCATCAGCAAAGAACTTCCAAGACCTCCCTGGACAGCATCTTCTTCCTGCATGTAACTTCAACCCCACTCACTTCTTTCCTTTTATAGAAAAACTCCTTGAGAGAGTTGTATGTGCTAGCTAGTTCCAGTTTCTCTGCTGATATTTCCTTGAATTCACCCCAAACAAGCACTGCCTCTGTCACCTGAGTGCTCACTGCGACTGTTGATTCAATGTCACCACTGGCTTCACTGATAAAGCTGAAGGTCAACTCTCAGCCTTCCTTTTACTTGACTCAGTAGAAGCAGATCACTCCCTTCTCATTGAAAGACGATCTTCTCTGGACCTCTAATCATTCTCTGGTTTTTCTCCTACCTTCCTGACTGTATCTTCCTGTCTGTTTGCTGGTCCCTCACCTTCCTGGACTCTAAATGGTTGACTGCCACAGAGCCTAGCCCTTGGAATGCCACTTTGTTCTATCCATTTTGTTTCTTTGGTGACTTTATCCACTGTCGTGCCTTCAAGTGCTCCATGAGCACTGGTGATTCCTGAATTGTATTTCCACCTGTATTCTTCCCTGAACTTATGTAGCCATATGAGACCCTTAGAGCTGATTGCTGCTTGATGACTGTATTGATATGTAATAAATAAATCTCTCAAATGTAGCATGTATAAAACTGAGCTCCTAATCTTCCCCCTTTGAGATTTGCTCCTCTTACCTGCTTGACAACTTGGTATTCTATTTTATTTCAGTCCTTTCCATCCATTTTACACTATTCTAATAACTCCCAACAATCTATCCTCAATTCATCAGCTGGTGTTCTTTACAAAACAGAAGTCAGATTGCTCAAAATCCTCTAGTGGCTTTCCACTGCGTTTGGAATAAAAGCCAAGTCCTTATGGAGGTCTCTGAAGCCCCATGTAATCTGATTCCCTAATGCCTGTCTTACTTCATTTCTTACTCCTTTCCACTTCTCTTATAGCATACCAGCCATACCAGCCTACTTGCTCTTTCTCTGATGCCAACTAAGCTTGATGCCACCTCAGGCCCTTTACTCTTGCTTCTGTTTAGGTATTTTTACCCAGAAAACTGCATGACTCATTTTCTTGCCACCTTAGCTCTTTACTGAGATGTCATCATCTCAGTTAACTTTCCTTGGCACTTCCTGTATCCAGCTTGTGACTCCCTCCATATGCATACTTCCTTTTCCCCTTCCCTCAGTAGAACTTATTATCATTAAACAAACCATACACTGTGCTTCTTTAATTATTTTCTCTGTCCCACTTGAAGCTAAGCTCCATGAAGGCAAAGGTTTTGCCGGTTTTATTGCTGAATCTGCATACCTAGAAAAGATCCTGGCATTTATTGTATGCTAATTCATATTCATAAAGTGATTAGAGAGACTGTTCCAATTCTTCATGCAAGAAAAGAATCTATTTGATGTAAATCATTATGAATTTATTTGACAGAACACTATTGGAAAATGACATATACGACTAGTTACTCAAAAATCCAGAATCAATTATAGTGGGAAAAACAGAATTTTCTAGGGTAAAAATATAATCTTTTTGAAGTCTTCAGGGGTTATGTTTTGTAGATTATCTTATTTTGCACTAAAAATAAAGGCACACCATTCAACAACACTTCCTTTAAGTTTTTCAAGTCCATGAACATGACAACCCATCGGTATTTCCACCGCTTGTTTTGCATCTGTGTGTTGGAAATCTTTTGTGGATTGTTCACACGGTTCATCTTGCCACGCAGCCTCACTAATTCAAAGCATTTTCCTTTCTCATCCTACAGGTTACCATTTTAAGATTCTTTAATCAATACCTTTTTCCGTTTGTATCATATTAAGAGGCAATTTAAGAGTTTAATCAAAGACTTCAGCAACTGTTTTTGATTATGCATGCTGAATTAAATCTGGGGGCTGCAAACCGTGAATGGATTCACATATGAGGGCCTCTCTGGTAGGAAATGAAGGGAAGCAGGATTTCTCTCTGTGCTGGAAGTGCTTGCTGTGAGAGTATTGATCTATTTGCCTTTGTGCTCCAGTGCTTGCCTAGTCAATTATTTACAGATCACTGAGACAGTATTCAGAAGCCAGCGAAAGGAGGAGGTTGAATTTCCTGTGCTTAGAGTTTCAGCATTAATGATGAGGTTGATAAGTGAAAACACATTGTTTAAAAAAATCACATATGTTTCAGTGGGTAACAGCCACGTGGCTTAATCAGGGTCTCTTTAAATAAAAATAATTTTGATATAAAGCAATCTTACATTTCTGTGTTATTCTCAGTGGGCTTCTAGTTAGTGGATATGAGTCAGTCAGAAGGAAAACACAAACTTGGTGATTCATTTTGGTTTTTGGATGTAAAAATAGATGGTCTCAAAGCAACCTTCCACCTTTAAGAGCCCCTGCTTCTAACATGGTACTCACTTTGTAACACATATCTTACAAGCGCCTGTTTGTTTCAAGTCCTCTGTAATGTCGTAGGAATATAAAAGGAGACTAAGCAAGCATTTTTAAACTTCTTTCTCTTTAGGAACTACCTCATAGGCTTGTTAGGAGAATTAAATGAGATAAACAATCATACCATGAGCTAGGTTAGTGATTATTCACAAAATATAGATGAAGTAAGATGGTGAGTTTTCCTTCACATTATTTGTGTAATAGCACAAAGCTAGTGAAAGAGTTGGAATTCAAACTATGGTGGCCTGAATCCAAAACTGGAACATCATTGCTCTTTGCTGAATGGTGTGGACAGAACGGTGTCTCCTGACAAATTAATATGTTGAAACTCAAACTCCCAGCAAAACGTTTTTGGAGTTAGGGCCGTCAAAGAGGTACTGAAGGTTAAGTGAGATCATTAGGGTTGGTCCCTAACCTAACGTGACTGGCGCATTTAAAAGAGGAGGAAGAGATCCCAGGGAGGCAACCCCCTGAGAAAAGGTCTAGTGAGGACACGGTGAGAAGGTGGCCGTCAGCAAGACAAGTCCAGCTGCAGCTGCGGACTTCCAGCCCCCAGGGCTGTGGGAAATATTTCTGTTGTTACAGCCACACAGTCTGTGCTGATTCGTCACAGCAGCCTGAACAAACTAAGACACAATACCTTTCCCAAGTGTCTGAAGGCCCTTCACACATCTTTTCCTTTGCTTTGCCCCAGTACTTCGCATGCAATAGATATAGAATAAATATTCACTAAAAGAGGCTCATCAAACACCTCACAAAACAATGCAGCAGAGAGATCCCAGCCAAGCCTGTGACAGCAAATCGACGGGACAAGTAATGATCAGCCTGTGTTCCCGTACACCATTGCGGGAGGGGACCCGGCATCCTGAATCCCGACCTGCTTGGCGGCTGAAGGAGCAGTAAGACCCCGGAGCAGAGCAAATGATCAGAAGCTATTGAGGGAGAGGGAGAGAGAGTGATCCCGAGGTGAGCAGCAACTCTTAAAATTGAAGTAGATGAGGGGCTTACTGTGGAAGCAGAACCGATGAAAGGAACAGAAACCAGAACAACAGAATGTGATCAAAATTACTAATAAAAATGGGTTTGAGCATGCGCATGCACAAGCATATTCCCATCCAAAATAATTTCCAAATGAAACATGTTCTCAGATTAAAATGAGAATCAATTACTCTAGAATGCAGTCTAGTTCATATGCCAAAGAAACATCATTTTAGAGTGGATCTGTTACAATTTGACATACGTCGGTACCTTTTTTGTGTGTTTGTTTAATGTTCTTTTTATGTTGCAGCAATGAAGATGTTGACTTGTATGCTTAATCCATGTTGAGTAGCTGACTGGTATTTATCTTATATTAAGTTCCAAGCAAATCCCTTCTGAAGGCAGGGCCAATGTCAGAGGTCATCTGACAGGTGGCCTTCTTGGCAGCCCCACCTGATGTCTGATTGGCAGGCCCCAAGGCTCCTCTAGAACAGTTAATCTGTACTTGGCTCATAGGTATAGAAAATAATTAATGTTCTTTTCTTCTAGAGTTAGATAATCACTGGAGAAACAGTACAAATAACAGGTGACAGCTTCCCATCTTGGATCATATTACATGTTAACCAACTGAAAGGATTTTCAATTTGGTTCACAATGTTGTAAGACTTGAAACTATTTCAAAAAACTCTTCTCCAAAAAAAAAGTAATAGAAAGTAGAAATGGAATGCTCATATTTCTGCATTTGAAATGAACCACACAACAGTGTTAAAATAGTGCTTACATCATGTTCCTAAGACCTGTGAAATTCTAAACCCAGAACTGCTACTGTTAGCTGAAGATGTGCTAAGTCACATCAAAGATATTATGCTTCAGTGATACTGTATCTACCAGCTCTTTGCTTATCTTACCAGTATATAGGCTGCACTTCCATACCAGTGCCAATGAATTTTTTAAAAAACTCTCAATATCATTGCAAAAAAAAAATGTGTAATTCCTTAATTCAAAATACTAGAAGTCCCAAAGGTATAATTTGTTGTTATTTAAAAATATCTTATGTGTACAACACCCTTTGGGGATGTACAGTCTACAACCTGTACAACTGTATGCAGCCACCGTAGTTTCACTCCCTCTCTCCACTCCCATAATCACAGCCTCTCACTCTGAGCAGCATGCTTGTATTTCAACTTACACTGCAATTTCCTAAGATTTCTTAACTCTTGTTCCATGAAGGGATTTATCAATTATGGAAGAACTGTTTGTCACTGGGAGGGATTACTAATCTGAAATCATTTGCTCTCTACCAGCCATCTGAGATTAACAAACTCAGGGAAATCATAGCATACTTTAGAATCATAGCGTTTTGGAAGTGAAAAAACATCAGTAGTTCCAAAGTTCATAATACCATAAGTAAAGTGTACTGCATTTATTTTGCTTTACAATTATTTACAGTGTCTAAGAATTTTGTGATATTTATTGTAAATCTAATATTCTTCATGAAAGAAGCAACACTTTTAAAACTTTGTGGTAGTTCTGTCAACAGGCTTCATTTAATGTTATCGATCCTTCTTAAGGTGATGAATTTCTTCTTCATGCTATTTATGTAATATCCATGAGAGGGCGGTAGAGTACCTGGTTCAGATGCTAAGAAACAGTGCCTCCTGAAATTCTTTTTTATAAAATAGCACCCTTTGAGTGACGATTACCATGGTATTAGATTAAAGAAAATGCTACTTTTGCCAGCTAAATGCTGTAATATGTCAAGGTGAATATTTTTTCTTAATTTCTTCTTTTTTGGCATTAATAAACATTCTGTACTGTAAACACTTTTTGTTCAATGATAATATTACCAGTAATATTGATCAAGCTAAAGGCTTATGACCATTAAGGTTATTAAAAGTAAATAGCTAACATACACAGTTTGGTTCTATTTTTTTAATTGAGAAAATATCAAATGTTGGTTTAAAAAAAATACAGTGGGATGAGTCAGTGTGAATTCAGATACCTTTTCTGTTTAACCTGTTATTTAATCATTTAATACCAGTTTTGGTTGAGCATGATGCCTGTGCCTCATCCCTTCCTCTTGAAGCCAGGGAGATAAGTATTTTCTTATTTTCAAATTGGTTTTTTATGTAATTGTCCCCCATAATTAAGTTGGCTTATAGCTGAAATTCCCACATAGCAAGTAAACTCAGTTACAAGGAACCCATTCTACAACCTGCTTATTGTGAACAGAAATTTAAGTAACTGTATGGTTCAAAGGATGGCTTATGAGTGGCATACTTATGAGTTCCTATTTACTATAATCGCCTGGAGAACACAAATCTCACAATGTCAAAAACATACTTCTATCTGTGATGATGGAAGATATTTCCATAAGCGCCAAATTGCTGTATGTTTCTGTTTCAAACTAGATATCATGATACTGGACCCACTGACAGTGGGAACACCTAAAGCTTAGGTTCTTAGATCTTGAGTTTGAAGACATTCATCTGAATCCTGTTCATGCCCCTGATAGGTAAGTGATCCTGGACAATTTGTATGATTTTCCTCAGCCATTTCCCTGATCTGTTGAAAGAGGATAATAATTTTACCAATCACAGAGGTTGATTATGATGGGCAAATGGCCAAACACTTAATAAAGTGACTAGCACATAGTAACAACTCAATAAATGTTTTTATTAGTTTTAGTGTATCATATAGTTTGAATAACAGGCTATTAGAAATAGCCTTATAAAATTCATTGTCCTATTTATAGAAATATTTTTTAGAACAGTGTCGCTACATTACTAGTCCACATGGAAGAAAAGTGTTTCTAATTTTAGCACTGTCATGCTTTAAATTATGGTGGCAATTTATTTGGCTTTATCTGATGATCACTTTGAATCAACTATCTGTCATTGTTCTGTCTTTGCATTAGTTGCTAGAAAGCTTACATTCAAACTTTTGCCTTATTTCTGGCAAATTTTATATAATTTAATCTTCCACATTTCTTAATATCTTCTCCTTTGTATGCACTCTCCCTCTTTTTCTATTTTCTTCATCCAGTTCTGTAAAATTTCGTTATGTAAATTTTTGCAAGAGGCCTTAAATTCCTTCTTGGACTAGTTTTGAAGTGAATTCATCCATGCAGGCAAATTAACAAAATGAATTTGAGTGGTTCCTGAGGAACAAATTTTCTAACTGACTGAAAAGGAAGATGGTATATATATTAACCACTGAAGATTTCACCCTGTGGGGTCTAGTGATCAAGACCTCAACAAAAAGTTTGTCTTATTAAATACCAAATGTAAGTGTGCAGGAAGCATATATGTAACAGATTTAGGAGATAAAGCAAAGGAAATGTTATGATTCAGGAGACTGATTCTCCCATCTCTCTCACTCTGAATGCTTATTATAAAAATTCACCGGTTCTTAAGAATTGCCATTCTCCTCTGATATGGCTGAAATCTATTCATGTGTAAATGCTGATAATTGCTAATGGTGGCATTCTTTATATAGACACAGGAACATACAGGGATACTTCCAAGATGTGAAAGTTTATCCCAAACAGGCCATTGTTAACCCTCCAGTTTTAATCTGGAAGTAGTTAAGGCTGCAGTTACTGACAGCGATTGGCACAAGCATCAGCTTACTTTATAGTACTAACAAGATCGTATGTTGCAAAGATCATTTTATTCTGAAAAAGCAAAAGCCACTGTCTTTATGAGGTTGTAACTCTACCTCTAGAGTTCTTTCCTGATAATTACTCGAAAGACCCAAGTGTTTTAGAGGTCATATGACTAAAACTGCACGTTTTCTTTCTTACATTAGGAAACTTACTACCAGATTACATTTTGGGCTTTGCAACAAAGCTGATTAGGCACCCGAAGTTCTCATTATGGTTCACTGGGAATTTATGGGATTCAGTCCTGGCAATGTCTTAACTTTCTTTGATGTTACTGGCAGCATTAAACCAGTTCTCTTTGTCATTGTTAGTGATGGTCTCCGTGTAGTATTATTGTCTCATCATTTGAAGTATGTTGCGAACTACTATTCTCTTTCTACTCATGACAGCATTAAAGATGAGAGGCAGAAGCCAGGAAACAAAATAATCTGGGTACCAGACTGAATTCTTTAGGAAAATCTGAAGGATGCCTAACTTCCCTTTCTATTTTCTGTATAAACTTCATTTTTTTTTCATTTTTTTATTGAATTGAAATAATTGATTTCTAAGGTTGACCATTCTACTGGACTCCATGAAGACAGAATCCATGTTTCCCTTTTATATCAGCAGGGTCTAGCATTCTCCCTGACTGTTGCAAATATTGCTGATGCCCTGACCTAATCCACTGGGTTCTCACCTTTTACCAGTGACTTCTTGGCTGCCAGCCTCTTACAACTGGTTGCCTGATGGATTCTTCTGGCCATGGAGAACACACCCTAGGCACTCTAGAAGTACCAGAGAGTTAATGTGCAGGGTAAGTCCTCAACAATTAATGGAGGTTGGTAGGAAAAAACTTCAGTTTTCTCACCCCTTAGCTGAGAGAACTCTGAGTTGTGTTCTACATCTTATCTTGCAATGGCTGCCTGTGGGATTGAGCCCAGCTTGCTCACAGCAGTGAACCATGCATTAATGTAACTTCTGTTGACTTTCTTTCATTTCCCATTTCCCTTCTCCAATCCCCTCATGCTTCCTGGAATTACCTTCCATATCAACTACTTGCAGTCTTTATCTCAGGATCTACTTCTGGGGAAACACAAAGTGAAATATTGTGCATACCAGGATCATAATACATAATTGTTGAAGGATGGTTACATGGATAGGTAGTTGAATGAGTGAGTGGATGGGTAGATGTGGATAAATAATGCCTTTATTTAGGTTATCAAGTATGCCTTTTTTGAAAGAAAACTTTATGTAGTATTTAATTAAGGTATCAATCTAAACATTTTATGTCTATTTCATCTGTTATGCCTAGCTTCATATAATTTCAACATTAAGAAAATTAACAGCTAGATAAAATGTTTGTCACAGTAACTGAGAGGAGCAGAAATATAAATTGTCCTTCATATGTAGAAAGACCAGGATAGCTATTTTGCACAGATATTTATTGAGAGCTGATACTGAACTTTGAGTTTAATTCAGTGCACGAGGACAATCTGTCAAGGTATTGTCACTTTAAACTATAAGAGTAGTAAATCCATTGGAATTGCTATAGTGAGAGGAGAATCAGGTACAGATAAAGGAAAACAGGTGCCTCTGTTATTTCCACACATGCTGCATTTTATTAAGGCAAATTTTGAATGGTGTTATTTCTGAAAGTTTTCTCATTAAAAGGCATGAACTATGATTTTGCAATTTATAGTCATAGACTCCATGATCTATAGATCATGGAAAACATTACTATTATTCAATCAATAGCCTTAGAAAATCCTATCACAATCATTTCATATGAAAAATCTCCAACTGTTGTATGTTCACTGTGAGTAAAAATAAAAAGAACATTTAATATAAAATAAATAATATCCTGATATGCTTTAACCATTTAGCATTAAATTCTCAATCATCATAGCTGCTGAATAGTCTTGAACTTCAAGAACAACATAAAATTGAAAATCTAAATGCTGCATTTCCCAGTGTTATAACAATAATAGCTTATATTTCCAGAAACCCTAATGGCAGTGCTATGCCTTTGGCAGACATCAATAATCAATCAGAGCATTAATTCCCACTTGAGAGCACATTTTTCAAGTCCCTCTCTGTATATAGCTTCTGGAAGCTCTTCCAATGAAACCAAGTTTACGAAAGAGATTAGTTCAATTTTCCACTTCAACTATAGAAATAACTGAATGTAATTTGTTAAAACTGTATATTTATGTGAATATATATGTAAAATGTATATCCACACGTGTATATGCACACACATGCAGCCTATGTATCACATACAACTTCACACATTTTAAATATGTAAATGTATTTATGCACTAAAAAATATTTATATTTCTGCCAATTTAATGTTTATAATCCCTTATCTTTAGATAGTGTTTTATAGAGAAATCAACATACAACAGAAATAATTATTTTCACTTAGCCTCTAGCAGTGATCTGAAATTTAGACATTTTTGTGTATTCATCCAATTATTATAAACATTTCATTTTAAATGTTTCTAAAGAATATGATTTATGTTTTCTCATTTCCTTTGTTAAATATTTATTAATGCATTTGTAATGCTGTTTAGTAATCATAACATTTATGTAATCAGATTTATCACCGTTCTCAATTTGATTATATTAATGGTAAATGAAAACCACTAACCACTGCCATGGCCGGGATTAGTAGTTCTAGATGTGATGAATGGATACTAGTATTACCATTTAATTCTTTTGTTTTAAAATTTGATCAAAAGATTAGCCAAGTAGAACCATGTACTTTAATCCTGGGTAGAATATGACCCCATGTCCATTCTTGAAAAAGAGCCAAATTTTCTTAATTCCTTTAGCAGAGCAGGTCCCAAGTAACACTGTAGAAACAGATGAGCTTTCTTTTGTATCTGTGTATCCTTTATTCGATCTTCCACCATCCATATATGTGACTTATGGACACATTTCTAGTATTTGGCAATAAGACAAGTTCTGTGATTTCCTGATTCCCCAGCTGCCCCGTCTATTTCAGTCTGCGCTAACCTTACTAACAGTAATGTCCCATAGTAAGATTTATCTCCTGTTTACTTATACAAACATATTTATCATAAACCTTATCTTTCCCAAGGTCCTCTATCATAGGTTAGCTTTACAGAACAATTAATGTGAACCAAGGTGTTAATGAATATTAACTGATGATAGCTGCCTTTAGCTGTTATGATAGTTAACCAAAGGGATGAACAAATAGAGAAATATAAACACTGTGTGAAGCAATGCAATTAAGATGGTATTTTTAAGTACCTTTTCTAAAGCCTGTCAAAAAATTGTCTACTTTCCCCTGTGTGTTTCAGCATTACCTATTACCTTCAGGTTAAATTATAGAGCCAGAGAGATTGACAACTAGAAATTACCCAGGGATAAACCCATTCAGGAGCAGCAAATACACAGGACTTGAAATGCCAAAGTCCTTACCTCATCTCCTTTGCTGTGACACAAGCTCACAATCTAATTTAACACAGAGCACCCAGCAGCTTCTTCCAATCCACCGTTATTAGCACTTGATGTGAAAGAAATTTGTTACTCTGGGATTAATCTACTCCCTCATTTTCACACATGAGATAAAGATTAGTGCAGTGATAAAGGCCACACAGCTAGTTAGTTGAAAACAAGGTAAAATTCCACACTTCCTAGGCATGGCCACTTTCACTCTAACATACAGCTCACTGTCACCCCATGTAGAGTGAATCACTCTGTCATTTCTTCACTTTTGGATTCTCTAAAGGTAAACATGAACTTGGTAGAAAATTGCTTCTACATTCCCCACCACCACCAAGGGAAATGTGACAGTTCTGCCCCTGAGTAAAGCAGAGGCTCAACCAAGAATGGAGCATGTATTTCTTAATACTGCTCTCAAAGTTTTTCCCCTTTCCTGTGAATGAAACTCATGCCTCTCGATTCTCTGTGCAAAGCTTCCTCCCTGCACCACCAAGGCCCACTGTTACAAATTGCATTGCATATCCTGTCCTCATTTATAAAAATAAAGCTAAATCTGAAAGTATTCATGCTAAGTCCCAATACTTATGTAAATGGTATAAATTTATAAAATTTAATTATAAAATATAATCATGGATGATGCATATAAACTAAAACACTGGTAAATATAATTGTTTATCAGCAAGAAATAAAAAATTGCTAGTGTTATTGGTATAGTCATTACCCATTGTTGTCATTCTTTTTATGTCCTCTAAAAAGTCTATGCTATGTAATACCTTTGTGCATTATTTCTGGTTCCTGGTGTCTAAAGGCAAATGATTGGTCTAAAGTTGTTAATTACTGAAAAGATTTTTTAATGGTTATCCATTAGCTATTTTAATTTCCCAGACTATGAAATTCAGATGATATTCTACTTATAATTTCTGCAAAAACAAGATAATTTTGCAGGTAAAGCTGATCAGATATAGGGGTAATAGATAACACCCTAATAAACAATAACCTTAACAATTACTAGATTCAGGAAACTGCCACTTTGGCTGCACAGACATATTAATTCACAATATACTTATTGGTTCTTGCTGCCGCATCTTGATTTCTCTTTATTAGTATTCAAGCCAACTAAATTTGAATGCAAGTTTTTGAGATTAGGATGGGTGTCTGAGTAATTGAACTGTATGTTTGTAGCCAGCTTTTCTACTTTTTTCATGACTGTGGTGCATTTAATGGAAAAAGAGAAACGAGCACTAAAACTAAATGTAGCATCCCTATGCTTTTCACTGGTCAGGAGTGAGTTCTCTGTCCTATAAATCCAGCCCATGTCTCTACAACCAGCAACACAGTGAGTTAACTCAATGTTTCACTGTTCAGATTTCCTAAGAGTGCTAAGCAAAAGCATTCAGAAAACTGTCAGAAGTAAAAGAGGAAATAAATAGAAGTTTGATTGGATGCCTTCTACTTTTTATGGGCTTAATCCTGTCATCTACCAACACCGTATACGTCTAACAACAAAACTATTTGTTCAATTCACGGAGTCAGTAAATAGGAAATACAAAGGGAATCAGCAATGGTTGAAAAAATGCCAACATGGTAAGTTGGGAAAAGCACCAAATAGTGCCTGATCCAAGCATTTTTCAGTCACTCCAATGTGGCTTTTTCACGGTGTTGGAATCAGGACCTTTGGTAATGGCGTCCTCATGCGGGGTCCCGGAAGTTTGCTGGTCCCTGTAGGGCGTTCGCCGCCGCAGGGAACCCGCGTGTCCTCAGCCTGATCACCGCTCTGCTGGCATCTGTTTGCGCCTATTACGCTGAAGCTCTCATACGTATTTAGTAAATTTGCATTCACTGTGTTCATATTCAGGATGGATTTCTACCTTTCAGGCATTCCTCATCTTTTTTTGAATTATCCCTAAGTGATTTTTCAACTCCTTTTCCCACGGAGAAAGTATAGAAGTCTCCTTAGAGTACAGAGAGCTGCCACAAAGCCCCAGTGTGTCACTGCCTTAGTTTGAATTCTCATCTATTTTAGGCTGAATTCTTCCAACAGTCTTAGTCTCAGCCTTTGCATTTACACCATTTTCATCTGCCTTTAAAAATAATACCAGAGTGGCCTTTCTCAAACACCCTGATTGAAACTACAAATCACAGCCCCAAAGTCTTCAACACAGAACTTTTCAAATCATCTAAAAATCCCTTCCAAAATATTTCGTGTCCTCACAAACTGTGCTCTCAGGTAAGGCTAGACTCCCTTGATAGCTGTATCTCTGCTCTGATCCCCTCACTGGTACCTCAGACCCTTTGCTGAACCTGTACTTCCCTTGGTATTATTTCCTATTCCCATCACCTTTGCTTCTCTCATTGAGAAAAACCGTGTTATTCTGCTTCCAGCCCCATCTATCTGGTAAATACCTATTCATTTCCAAATTTTGGTTCAAAAATCACTCATTCTAAAATGCTTTCTCTCCACTACCCCGCCAGAAACGGCAATGCCTTCCTCAGATTCCTCAAGCTTTACTGTGTGTGTGCTTCTGTATGGTAACTATGACATGTTAGGGACTTATATTACATGTCTGTACACAGAGCAATATCTTATATTTATTCTTATATGTCTATATCTCTGTAATGTGTGGCCCATACTAGGAGATCAATAAATCATTATTGGGTGAATGAATATATTAGCTGAATGAATGAATGGGCCTCCATACTATTTTCCATAGTGGCCGCATCAATTTACATTCAGTGCACAAGGATTCCCTTTTCTCCACATTCCCACCAACACTTGTTATTTTTTTTCTTCTTGATACCAGTCACTATGATATGACTATATCACTATAGTGTGAGGTGGTATCTCATTGTGGTTTTGATCTGCATTTCCCTGATGATTAGTGATGTTGAGTATCTTCATGTGTCTATTGGTCATCCATATGTTTTCTTTGGGAAAATGTCTCTTCAGGTCCTCTGCAGTCTTTTAATCAGATTATTTGGGGTTTTCGTTGGTGTTGAGTTACATGAGTTTCTTATATGTTTTGGATAATAGCCCCTTGTTGAAAGTATCATTTGCAAATATATTTTCCCATTCAGTAGTTTGTCTTTTTGTTTTGTTGATAGTTTCCTTTCCTGTTCAGAAACTTTTTAGTTTGATGTCCACTTATTTTTGCTTTTATTTTCCTTATCTGAGAGACATATCCAGAAAAACATCACCAAGGCCAATGTTCAAGGGTTTACTGTATGTTTTCTCTAGGAACTTTATTTTTTCAAGTCTTACATTTAAGTCTTTCTTCCATTTTAAGTTTATTTTCTTGTATGGTGTAAGAGAGTTGTACATTTTCATCTTTTGCATATAAACTGCCCAGTTTTTCCAATACCATCTGTTGGAGAGATTATCCTACACCTATTGTAAATTCTTGCCTTCTTTATTGTAGATTATTTGACTATATAAGCATGGGTTTAATTCTGGGCTCTCTATACTGTTTCATTGATCTATGTATATATTTTTGTGCCACTACATATTGTTGATTTTTAATACAGCTTTGTAGTATAATTAGAAATCAGAAAGCTTGATGCCTCCAGGTTTGTTCTTTCTCAACATGGCTTGGCTATTTGGGGTCTTTTGTGGTTCCATACAAATTTCAAGATTATTTGCTCTAATACTGTGAAAAATTCCTTTTGCATTTTTATAAGGTTTGTATTGAATCTTTAGGTTGTTTAGGGTAGTATAGCTATTTTGACTATCTTAATTCTCCCAATCCATGAGCATGGAATAACTTTCCATTATTTATATCATCTTCAGTTTCTTTCTTTACTGTCTTAATTTTCAGAGTATAGATCTTTCATCTCTTTTGTTAAATTTATTCCTAGTTATCTTATTCTTTTTAATGCAATTGTAATGGAATTGTTTTCTTAATTTTACTTTTTGCTATTTTATCATTAGTATATGGAAATATACTATTGAAATATGTATATTGATTCTGTATCCTGAGACTTTACTGAATTATCAGTTCTAATAGTTTTCTGGTGGTATCTTTAGAGGTTTATATATATCTATAGATATAGATAGATGATATAGATATAGATATAGATATAGATATAGATATAGATATATAGATATAGATATAGATATAGATATAGATATAGATATAGATATAGATATAGATATAGATATAGATATAGATATAGATATATTACCATGTCATCTGCATTTTATTTCTTCCTTACCAATTTCTTTTTCTTGTCGGATGGCTGTGGCTAGGACTTCAAGTACAGTTTTGAATAAAATTGGTGGGAGTGGGCATCATGTCCTGTTACTGATCTTAGAAGAAAAGCTTTCAGCTTTTTCCTCATTGAGTATGATGTTAGATGTGCGTTTGCCATATATGGTATATAGTCTTTATCAGGTTGAGGTATGTTCCTTCTACACCTACTTTGTTGAGAGATTTTATCATGAATGGATGTTGAAATTTGTCAAATGCTTTTTCTGAATCTATTCAGATGATAAAATAGTTTTGATACTTCCTTTTGTTATTGTGGTATAGCAGCTTGATTGTGTGCAGATATTAAACCATCCTTGCATCCCTAGAATAAATCTCTTTTGACCCAGGTAAATGATTTTTTTAATGTATTTTTGAATTAGGTTTGATAATATTTTGTTGAAGATTTTTGCATCTAAATTCACCAGGTATATTGGTTGTAATAGTCTGTTTTTGTGCTATGTCTGGTATTGGTATCAGAGTAATAATGGTCTTGAAGAATGAATTTGGAAGCATTCCTTTTTAATTTTTTGAAATAATTTGAGGAGGATAGGTGTTAATTCTTTCAATGTTTAGTAGACTTCACCTGTGAAGTCACCTGGTCCTGGAACTTTGTTTGTAAGGATGTTCTTTGGCTATTGATTCATTCCATTATTAGTAACTAATCTGTTCAGTTTTTGTTTCTTTCTGGTTTAATCTTAAAAGATTACATGTTCTAGGAATTCCTCCATCTCTTTTAAGTTGTCTAAGTTGGTGGCATATAATTTTTCATAGTAATCTCCTATAACCCTTTGTATATCTGTGGTATTGGTTGTAATTTCTCCTCTTTCATTTCTGATTATATTTATTTGGGTCCTCTCTTTTTTGCTTGGTGAGCCAGGCTAAAGATTTATCAATTTTGTTTATATTTTCAAAGAAACATCTGTTAGTTCCATGGGTTTTTTGTATTTTTTTGTCTCTGTTTATTTCCACTCTGATCTTTATTATTTCCTTCCTTCTACTGACACTGAATTTATTCTTCTTTTTTTAGTTTCTGTATGTATAAGACTGGATTGCTTATTTGAGATTTTTCTTGGTTTTTGAGGTAGGCCTGTATCGCTATAAACTTAACTCTTACAACCGCTTTTGCTGTGCTCCAAGTATTTTGAACTGTTGTGTTTCTATTTTACTTTGTCTTCAGGTATTTTTTGACTTCCTTTTTGGTTTCTGCCTTGACCCATTGATTGTTTAGTAGTATGTTGTTTAGCATCCACATGTTTTATTTTTCCTAGCTTTTTTCTGGTAACTGATTTTTAATTTCATACCATTGTGGCTGAAAGAAATAATTGATATGATTTCAGTCCTCTTAAATTTAGTAAGACTTGTTTTGTAGCCTAATGTGATCTCTCCAGGAGTTTCATGTGCATTTGAAAAATAATGTGTATTCTGCTGTTTGGGGGATGAAATGTTCTGTATTTACCTATTAAGTATATCTGGTCTAGTTTGTTCATGGCCACTGTTCCTTTGTTAATTTTCTGTCTGGAATATCCATTCATAGATTATTATCTAGCACTATTGTTGTAGTACTGTCAATTTCTCCCTTTAGGTCTGTTAATATGTACTTTATATATTTTGGCACTCTTATGTTGGGTTAATAGACATTTATTACTGTTTATCTTGTTGGATTGAACTATTTATCATTATGTAATACCCTTTACCTCTTACAGTCTTTGTCTTAAAGTCTATTTTGTCCAGCATAAGAAATGCCACCACAGCTGTTCTTCCACTTCCATTTTTATGGAATATCATTTTCCATCCCTTCACTTTCAGTCTGTGTGTGTCTTTAGGTCTGAAGTTGTCTTTTGTAGGCAGCTTATAGAGAGTTTTTTGTTTTAATCCATCCAGTTACCATATGTCTTTTAACTGGAATATTTGATCCATTTACATTTAGAGTAATTATTGATAGATATGGTCTTATTGCCATTTTGTTAAATGTTTTCTGGTTGTTTTTGTCATTCTTCTCTGTTCCTTCTTCTCTTGTTCTTTTCCCTTGTTCATTATAACCTCCCTTAGTGTTATAATTAGATTTATTTCTCTCTAATCTTTAGTATCTATTATAAATTTTTGGTTTACTGTTACCATATGACATCCTGCTTATATAGCAGTCTATGTTAAGTTGATAGTCACTTAAGTTTAAATGCATTCTAACAACTCTACATTTTTACTCCTCTTCATCCACATTTTATTTTTATTATGTGTTATTTTATAGCTTTTTATTTAGTAATTTCCTTAAGTAATATTTTAGTTATAATTTATTTTACTGCTTTTGTCTTTTAACCTTTATACTAAGTTTCATATGATTGATCTACTATCTTTACTATATGTTTTCATTTATCAGTGAATTTTTTTTCCCTTCATATTTGTCTTGCTTCTAATTATGGCCTTTTCTTTTCCTGTTAAAGAAATGCCTTCAACATTTCTTGTAAGTCTGGTTTAGTGGTAGTGAACTCCTTTAACTTATATTTATCTGGAAAATTCTTTATATCTCTTTAAATTTGAATGATAACCTTACCAGGTAGAGTGTTCTCAGTTAGTGTTCCCTACCCCACCCTCTAGCACCTTGAAGATGCCATGTCACTCTCTTCTGGTCTGTAAAGTTTTTGTTGAAGAGCCAACTGCTAGTCTGTGAGGTTTCCATTGTATATGACTAGTTGCTTTTCTTTTGCTCCTTTTAAGGTTCTCTTTTTTAAGCTTTACCATTTTAATTATTATGTGTCTTGGTGTGGAACTCCTTGAGTTCATCCTGTTTGGGATGCTCTGTGCTTCTTGGACCTCAATGTCTGTTTTCTTCCCTTGTTAGAGAAGTTTCAGCTATTATTTCTTCAAATACATTTTCCACTCCTTTCTTTCCCTCTTCTCATTCTGGGACTCCTATAAAGTGAATGTTAGTACATTTGATGTTGTTGCAGATCCCTTAACCTCTCCTCATTATGTTTTACTCTTTTTCCTTTTTGCTATTCATCTTGAGTGCTTTCCATTACTCTGCTTTCCAGATGGCTGATATATTATTCTACATCCTCTGACCTTTTTTAGGTTTCCTTTCATTATTCAGTTATTGTATTCTTCAATTCCAACTGGTTCTTTTTTATACTTCTATCTCTTTGTTGATGTCCTCACTGAGATCATCCACTCTTCTCTCAAGTCCTGTGAGAATCTTTGTAACAATTACTTTGAAATCATTACCAGGTAGATTACTTATCTCTGTTTCATTTAGTACTTTTTTTTAAGTTTTGTCTTATTCTATTATTTCCATCATATTCCTGTCTCCTCATTTTGTTAGACTTTCTGTATTTGTTTCTTTGAGTTAGAAGAAACAGCTACCTCTCCAAGTTTTGAAGAGTGGCCTTGTATGACACCAGCCTCCCAATAGACTGCATGTGCTTGGCTTTAGTTGGCTGACTGGAGATCAGTTGAGCATGGGCAGGATGGGAGCATCCTGCATGCAGCACACCAAGGACACCTTGGCAATAGGACCAGGGCTCAGTGGGCATGAGCTAAGGGAATTTAAAGCAGCAGATCTTTATATGCTGCCCATTCAGGCTCTCTCTGTGAGACTGAGTCTGCAAGATGCAGACTTTTACTCCTTATGGCTGGATCTAGAAGGACAGTCACTAATTGACTGATCATATTTCAGTTTCCTCATCTTTCAGGTGGGAGCAATAATTGTCCCTACCTACAAATGTTGTATAGAATAACTAATGTGTATTAAATCTTAGGTTTGTTATTGGGAAATAATATTTTCATGACCCATCCCCTTCTAACATAATATTTATACAAGTGGGTGTTCAACTTTGGTAGCAAGTGAGGATAGCCCAGTGAGCTTCTTGTAACTACAAATACTTAGTTTCCAGTCCTGTTGAATTAGAATTTCTCAGTCTGATCTCTAAGGATCTCTATTTTCAGAGAATTCCATGGGTGGTTTATCCTGTAAAGAATGACTAAGCATGTGGTAGTGACACTGTTTCATTTACTAAATACTATTTTTTTATTTAAAGTAACACAGAAATATTATTTATGATTACTTAAAGTAACATGATAGTAACAGATGTAGAATATTCAACTAGATAAGCTCATAGATTTAGAACTAAAATAACTAGTAAACTGGTCTCTGAAGGAATAAAAAGTTGATATGTAATAACCACTGAGTTTGAGGTGTATTAAAATGCAATATTTGGTACTTGTATTCATAATAGAAGAAAATGTAATTCTAATGATACTGTTTAATGATTCTGATACATTGCTTACCTCCTACATACCCCTCACATGTAAGTGAATGAGTGAACAAATGAGCAGTGTCTAAGAATAGACTGCAAAAGTGATTACTATTTATAGTTCTCAAATCTCTTTATGAAGGGATTCCATTTCTTTTTATTGTTGAAACAGAGTTCCGTTTCAAAGATATCAACAATTCTAATATTCAATGTAAAAATGTTATGGCAAGTAGCAACAGACGTGAGTAAAACATCGACCATACTTCAGAACTCTCTTCAGTTACACAGCAGCCACTGTGCTCCCTGAAGAAAATCTCCTTTTAGTTAATTCACTCAAGTTCATAGACTCTCTCTCTTTCTTTTTATTTCAGACAGTCTACTTTCAGGCAGTGTTCCTGTGGCAGGAAATATGATTCATACTTGCTAGATGGTGTAGTTTATCGCCCATAACAATTCTTTATTTCCTAGTGCTTTCTATTGGAAAAATTTTTTTTCCTAGTGTATGTAGAAAGAGACTAACACCTTTAGGCACATTTTTATACCACTGTCTTATTTTGTAGTTTCTAAGTAGAATGCAATAGAAATTCATAATTCTAGACAATGAAGAAATGGAAATATGTCTAAGAAGTACACATCCCAACAGGAACTGCTTGCCAAATTCAGGGGGTTGTAAAGTATTGAATGAAACATTTGTAGTCAGTGAAATAGAAGAAATTGCTGTGTTAAAAAAAATGAGTCCAAGCATCATAATACTACCTGAAGAATAATGTCATTATTCTTCTTCTAAAGCAGGGCAATGATAAGAGTCAACAAAGTAGATCATAGTGAACAAGTAATAAAACATCCTCTTTCTTCAAGCAGTCTTTGATATCAGGAGGCACACTCAGTGAATTTTAGTGCATATGAAATCTGAGAGTGATAGCACTCTACAGAAGATGTCATATGTAGGAAGAGAGAAGCTTCCACAGATGCATCTGCTGGAATCTATCATGGAAGTGTTGGCAATTGCATTAGCAGAAATGCATTTTTCCATAAAATCTGAATCTGTTTTTTCCAATTTGAGTAAGATGGACACCTTTTAAAGAGAAAAAAAGAAAGGCTTTCACAAACCTCATTCTATCCTCAAGGTAGACAAATTGTTTTTAATATGATTTATATTATATATAATGTATATGTATATGTCATATGTAATATACATATATGTCCATTAATTATAAACAAAGAACAAATTCCTGATGCTTCTAGCTTTTATATAAGTACATTCAAAACTGGTTTACCTATTAAATTTAAATAAAACTTAAAAGTCATACAATTCCAGTTAATTATGTTAATTTAATGGGATAGATGTCAGTGTTTTCTCAACATGTGAAATCTCCCTTTCAGTGTGACCCCTCACAACTATCATAAGGTACAGTTTGCTATTCTTCTGGCATGGGACTTCATTTTCCTACCACTTGTTTCTGGTTGTATTGTTGTAAGATTTTTATTTCACCAGTGAAGTTGTTTAACCTTCCTATGGTACAATTGTGACCATAAGTACCAATCCAAACATGGCCACTGAAGTTGCAAGACTCCTAGGATTCAGTTTTAACTTTGTGGATCAATGTGCAAACAAGCCATTGAAAAATAAATTACTGAAGAGAATTTCTCTACCCTGAGATCATGTGCTCAGACTCATTTTGAAAACAAAGAGGTAGACTAAGAGCACAAATTTATCAAAATCTCAAAATTATGTATATTGCCCCTACAGCAGTCCTGGGTAGCAAGTGGGACAAATACTTACTTTGCATTCATATGATTCCATTCTGAGTTTTTCCCCAAAATATTTACTGAACACTTATCATTCAACACAAAATGGTGAGATAGTGATAATTTATATATGACTCTTGCCCTCAAGAAACTCATGGGTTTCTCAGGAAAGACAAATGTGTATATTTTGAAAAATGGCTCCCATGCAGGTAGTAAGTCCCACCACGATGACCAATGGACGTATGTACATAGTGCTGTGAGCAAACGGAAAGACACGTGATTTTTCTTTAATCTTAGTGGGGATTTGGAGATTAGTCAGAATATCTCTCAGTTTAAAGATGAATTAAAGCCTTTGTTCTTTTTCCTATCTCTCTATCCCAGTTTTCCTCTTGTCAATGTAGGTTTTTCTCATCTCTTTCTGTACCTTGTTGGACCAATGGCACCAAGAAGTTGCTAACTTTTGTAGGGGGTTGTCAGTGCTCAAGGGCCAGCCTCCTGTGGTTTTAAAATATATTTTGAGTAAATAGTGCACACTGATGCTCGATAATGTGGAAGATAGGGAATCGGTTTAGCATGACGGTAAAGTATCTGGACTCTTGACTCAAACTGCAGGGACTCACATTCCAGCTTTTATTATCTGAGCAACCTTGGACTCTGCTTCCCTCTGTTCTTCATATATTCAGTTCACATACTTCATATGGTAAATAGAAGGATGCAATGATATCATGAATGTAAAGTACTTAGCACAGTGTCTGGCAAGTATCAAGAAGTGTTTCAGTGTATATTGACCAATGTTAGATGTACTAAGCCCTCAGTGACACGATGGATAAAAGGTATCCCTATGGGGAAAAAACACAGACATTGCAGGTGTCTTGATATCAATTCTGGGCACTTTGAGTTCTAAAGGAGAATGTACCTTGGGTGATGCTTTTCTTCCAGAGCAGGACTACACTTTTCCATGGGGACACTTCTTAATTTTTATTCTGTGAAGAAAGATCTTGATGTTGTACAATAGAAAGGTAGCAGGATTCCAAATTCCATAAAACTTGATCTCTATAGAAGCCCAATTCATCCACTAGCTCATTTCTTTACTTGGAGTAAATCATTTTGCCTCTCTGGGCTCTAGCTTACCCATTTATAAAATGAAGTATATAGTCACCAGGTGATTTAAAATGTGTCATTAGATTCATCCTAAGATTTCCAACAAGTGTACAATTTTTGGTAATTGATGTCATCTGCTTCTGAATGAACAATTTATGGATGCAAGGACACTGCTGACTTGTTTTATCTGTTTTTTTTTTTTGGCCAGAGAAGCCTTCCTGTGGTTTGTAGCTGAAATGACACTTTGAAAAACTTAAACACCCCTATTGTTTTTTATTAGAAACTATAGTTGGTTAAATTAAATGTGTCAGTCTATATTCTGGTGTTGCCAGTCTTAGCACTGTATAAATAGAACTTAGAGGGAAATGATTCAGTGTGGGAGTAATAATATGCTATATGCTATTTTTCTGTCATTTAAATTGATGTTTGAACTTCGTATCTGCTGTTTACTACCACAATTCCAGTAGACACATTATTTCACTTCTTTGAGGACAGACTGGCACATGGTACCTGCTCAATAAACTTATATCCCTTTTTTTCTTCTTTGCTTACATCTTATATACACACTCATTGATGTCTAGATACATAATCTCTTTGTACTTATTATTTTGTACTTAGCTATAAATTAAGCATTTTTACTCATTACTTCATGGTAAATATTGGTGCTTTTTAACTCCCAAATGCATGTTGACTACTAATAAAAAAGACAGTAAGTTACTGATTTTTGTAAAAATTTTAGTCCAAATAGGACCTCATTACTTATGAGCATTGGGATTAAACAAAAATCTCATTTGTTCTAACCTTCTATTAACTTCAAGCTAATGTACCTCAGAAACCATAGCATTAAAAAAGTTTTTTGGGGGAGCTCATTTATTATGCACCCCATGTATTACATTGTAGACCTGAGTACTTGTATTCAATAAAAGGTCTGATTTCGTATTTATTCCTATTTTTCAAATTTATTTATTTCTAAATTCTCTAATACAACCTCAGTCTTATCATTTCTGAAAATGCCTTAAAACTGACATTTGAAATAGGAAATTTTTGATAAGGAGGACTTACCAGAATCTCTGTTCTTTGATCTAGCATTTTAGAGATTCTATAACCAGACCCTGATCTGTTTATTCTTATAGGAGTAGCTCGCATTTATTGCCAGTGTGAACACTGGGCTGTTGGCCTTTCTATGGATTCCAGTCAGGACACACCCACCTTTGGGTCAGGTCCCCTTACATTCCATCCATCTCTTGGTAGCCTTCCTATGCTTCAAGGTTCATTTTAAGTCTAATGTCTTCCATAAAGCCCAGAAGACTGCTTACCTTAATATTTATTCTTTGTGGCCACATGAAGGATTTTTTCAATTTCCACTCAATTAGGTTTATCATTTAAATCACTTTGTCAGTCTTTTTAAGCATGTTTTATCCACTCTCACTTTTCTTATAAATCCCAGTCTTTCTGGATAAATCCAATCATCCCCATTATCAATTCTTATATCAAGACTTTGAGATAAGCAGAAGAATGTTGCTTATTCTGATTAACTGCTATCATTATAATATTTTGATTATTAATCACAGCATTATTTTTATGTATATCAAGAAATCCTTCACATTATTTATATCTGGTCTACTTCCTCTTTCATGCACCACATGTCCAATCCAAACGGTCAGCACTTTCCTCAATTCCTCTATTTCACCTTCACAGAATGTTTATATAGCTGTATTTATGTATGTATGTTCACATGACAATAGTATAACACAGTGCATTCTATTTTGCAGTTTGCTATTTCACTTAAAAAGTTATCATGAACATTTTCCCATATCAGGACTCAGTAGCACACATATTCGTATTGGCTGCTTAACATTCTGTTGTTTAGAAATACCATACTTTATTTGAGCGGCCCCCTCAACTTCGAACAGATATTTTTTTCTTTTCTTTCTACTGTTCTCAATTACCAATAATAATACTGTGATAAACATCTGTGAAGAAGTTTGTACAACTCTGATTGTGTCTTTAGCAAAGTATTATAATGGCAGTTGCTGGCTTCAATAGTATGCAAGTGTTAAAACCTTTGATAACTAGGGCCAAATTTTCTTTCAGGGATTTTTGCCTAACTGAATTCTCAATAGTCTCCTATTTTTCCACTCTATCACTAACACTATATGTGATTCTTTTATTTTTGGTTATTTGCTAGTCAAAAATTAGAATCTTCTTTATTTTGAGTATATTTTTTGATTCCTAAGGAAATTGAACAGTTTTTCATATGCTTATTCAACATGTGACATTCTTCTCTGTGAAGAGACTCTTCATGTCATTTGCACCCATGACTACATAGCAAATCCCTGCTTCTGAGGACTATGTAATTAAAATGAGGGCTATCTAATTAAAAAACAGAAGCCATGAAACCTTCTATTTGGTGTTGGTAAGATGACCATTCTCAGAGGACATCTGGAATGTGGTTAATATACAACACGTAAATCAATTTCCTTTGGTTCTTATACATTTAGCATGTTTTCTTCCAAAAAAATTGGAGGAAAATCTTCCCCTGTCCCAAATGCATCGTTCCCTTAAACACTAAGTTAATTAAGTATATGAAAATCCAGTCTCTGTTCCTTAAATGACCATGCACTTAAAGTTCTCGAATTTTCTAGAAGTGTTTTGACTTGTTCTCACCTCTCCCAGAACAATGAGTCAACTTGAATGGTCACTTCCTCTTGAACCAATGTTTTCTGGGAGTCGTTGTGGACACACATGGTTGTCCATTATGGTGGGCTGCAACATACCACATTTTAATGCTGTAACACATCCAGGGTACCTTGAACTCATATTCCCTGCTTAGCTAGGAGGAAATTCTATTTCAGTTGTGTTTGATGGATCTTTTCATCCCAACATTAATCATCGCCTGTGCACACATACCCTGGTCTAGCCTCAGTGTTGCAGCAGTTCAGAACATTCTGGGAAAAGTTCTTTGGTTTCCAAGACCATTTGTCAACATTGGCATGCTCCCTGTCCAAGCCCACATGAGCTAAAGGAGGGCAACCCCCCTATCTCTCTGTTATTGTAGGTAAAGGGTATTACTGCTCTTCCTTTTAAGGCCATAATATCTCTAAGGCACTCTATCAAAGCCTCAACTTTCTAGGAGATTCTGGATGGAATTGAGGTACCAGGAGGTGTCCAGATCTCTTTCTCTGTCACAAAGGATACTATGCAAATTATTTAAAGTCTATCAACTTCTTCTTTCACTTCTCCAAGCATACATTTCCTATTGGCCAGTCGCTTGCAAAGCCCAAATGCAAGGGAGTAAGGATATAGATCCTACCTCCCAATGAGGGGAACAGTGAAGAATTCTGAACCCGATTTTAAAACCCCACAGATATTAATGTCAGGTGTTTTTCTTTTTCTAGTTAAGTCGTCCCATTCCATAGAAGGTAGAGGAGGATAGAAACATCCTAAATGCTTCAAAAAGAATAGGTTGTGCAATATAGGAATGTCTTTTCAATTTAATTGTAGGTGAAAAGCTAGTGGATTTAATCTCAAGCAGGGCATAGAGGAGGAACAAAATTTCTTCTCAACACTTCTTGAGTAGTAAGTTCATTGTATTTTTAGAGCATCTGTTAGTATTATTCTCTTACAAGAAAGGGTCATATTAGAGATTTCTAGGTTTCTATTTTTTAATCAAATTTTGGCTGTAATTTTTCAATTATTTTTTTATATTTTTCTAAGAAAATTCATGATAATTTTCAAGAAGCCTATATTTCTTCAATAGTAAATCATAAACATACCTTGAATGTGTATTTTTTGTCCATATATCAGCTACCAGTCCTCAATTTATTCTTCATCTCATGGTTGAAATTTTGCAATAATTTCCTATTATTTACTCTATTTCCACTGTTCTATTTTCAAAACTAACTTCAAATTTTAAGCTTTTGTTATTAAACATTTACAATCTTTAGTCACTTGCAGAAGCATTCCTCAAAGTATTCCAGGCAAAAGTCCAATGTGGCATTAGTAGGTGTAATATGGTGAATACTGTCTCCCTGATTCAAGAATTTTAAAAAACAGTAGATGCCATGCATTAAATAAAAAAGTTCCTATTCCTTTCATAGTTAATTAGTTTCATAGTTTAGATTTATAGTGAACAGTAAAGATATTAACTGATGCCAGATAAAGGTATCCTTTTTTTCAAAACCAAATAAAATAAAGAATAGTTTGATTTTTAAAGCAGTTATTTACCAAAAACAACAAAATCAACCGAAAACCAAAAATTGAAAAAGTTCAATTTCATGCCATAAGTTTTCACATGCTGCAATCTGAAGAAGTTGGAGAAAAACTCATGGGAAAGAAGATTCTAGGTATCAGAGCAGCATTTTTAGAGGAAGAATTTCATCCAAAGCTCATAACATCCAGAGTTCCATACTGAATTAGGAAGTAGAACAACAGTTTGAGAGTTAGAAATACAGTGTGCTGTGAAATATATTCTCCAGTATGAAACTTAAGAACATTTCCCCAATGAAAGGTCAGTACCTGTGTCATCTGACCAAGTAGAGAGAGAGGGAGAAAAATGATGGCATACAAAAAATAATTCTGTGAATAAAGAAAGAAATAGATCTGAGGAATTAAAAAACAGAGTGGTCCAGAAAAAAATAAAATAACGATGCAAAACTACTTATACTGGCGTTATTTGATTTCAAGAATAAGGAAGAATTTCCAGGGGTCCAGAAGAGAAAGTGATAATGCCTTGGCAGCCATGGGGATGTGCCTTCAGGAAAGAATCTGCCCAAAGTCGGCTGTGAGGCATGTAGTTACCTGAGAACCAACAGTTACACTGTCTTCAGATCACACATCTTCAGGGACGGCCACTTCAGTAAACTACTAAGAACAGTGGGAATGCTCAGTTCTAGCCATTGACTCCCAGCCCAGAACTCCTCAATGGGCAATTTTTTGGGCCAGAGTTCCTCTTTCAGGTGACTGAGATATTCTCAGAACCGGTCTTCAGTCTGAGGCCCTGTGATACCAGTGGGGGGGCATGGGTTGGGGAATGTGTTCCCAGCCTGGGGCAAATAAACCTTTGAAGCCGAAATCTGTCAAAATCTGTCAAAGGGAGAAAAAAAGTGGGAGAAACTTGTCAAGCAGTCGTCTGCTCATGCTTGTCTGTGTCTCTCTCGACCCCGCTGCATGGGACCACCAAACCTCTCTGTTCCAGGTGTGCACTCACTCCCAAGCCCCCTTTGTAATCACCTATTGATATGGAGATGGACTAAGGCCAGGCGAGAGATACTGAAAATATTGCAATTTTACCCACAGGCTCTTCTACCCAATCTTCCTTCTTTCCTTCATTCCTTTCTCAAGTGCCATATGTCCTACTTCTCCTGTTTCTCCTTCATAGGAGTTACTCCCCATAAATGTTTTGCATTTCCAAGTCTGTCTTGGTGACACTTTTTTGGAGAATTCATCTGATACAAGTACTTTTACATTTCTACTAAGCAAAATTAAAATACAGAAGACTTTAGTGTAATACCTACACATTTCTGAGTGAAAAATAATGTGAAACAAGAAAAAAAAATACCCAGCCAAGTTGTCATTCAAGTATAAAGGCAAGATGCATGCATCCTCAAATATTCAAGAATTCAAAGAACCATGAGATTTTTTGAAGAAAAAAGAAACTACTGTATGACTTTAAAATATAAACAACCCAAAGGCAAATGAGATATTTGTTAAAAAGAAAAATGGCCAGTAGAGTATTTTATGTCAGAAGACATTAGAACAATTTTTCCATGTGTAAAGGACACAGATATAACAGGAAACACTTTTAAAAATAAGGGAACTTAGGGAATTTCATAGCAACAAGCCTTTTATTTCTAAAAAAAAAGAAAGAGTAAAAATCCAGTCAACTCATTTATTAAAAAGTGAAAGCATTTAACTGATACTGGTATAGAAATCTAGGTAGTAGTTTCCTTGGGGTAGGTATGACTAGTAAGTAGAAGGAAACAAATTAGTTTGGAGGTATTTGAATGAGAGTAATATTCTGTTACTTGATCTGGTTGTGGCTTTATGGGTTTCCTTGGTTTATAAAAAGTTACAGAGCTTAATATTACATACATGTACTTTCGTGTGTGTATATATATCATACCTTAATACATATAATGCCTTGCTTCTCTCAGTACCCACAGTCCTTCTCATCTAACTTGACATTGCCCTCCCACAGGTAGGGGAGCTATGACCTGCCTACCTCTGGACACTGGACTCAACTACATGGCACGCTTTGGGCAATAAAATGTTAACCCCTGTGATCCAGGCAGACACATGATAGCAGCTTGTGCATTAGCATGGCCACTGACTAGCAGAGCTGCCAAATCCTCAGCTGACTCTACATAAAGGAACAGTAAATGTTTGTGTTTTATACCATTGAATATCTTGTCTGCTATGCAGCAGCACTGTTGTGGCAATAATATTTGGTACATGATGCTAGTATGTGCTATGTACTTATCAACTGTATATAAACATCTGACTTCTAGTTGGGGTGAATCTAGTGTCCCTTAATATATCAGATTAGAAAATGCTGGCCTATGGGCTAAAGTCCAACATCCTTGGCAAATTATACAAGCCCATTGATGCCCATGCCCTTCCAAGTTTTCCATTTCTTGCATGGGTACTCTCACTTGTGTATTCCAAATACGGCACATCTGAAACTTCAAACATTTCTTCCACTATCATTTCTTCATTATCGACTGGAATCCTATTTGCTCTTCCAGGTGTAGCTCAAATGTGGTATCTTTTCTTCTGAATTTCCAACCATATTTAGCATTTCATTTGGAACACTTACAATTACACATTAGTGTTTCTTTTTGTTTTAATTTGAAGAATTTTCTCATTAAAATGTCAGAACAGTGAATACATACAGGATTCTAAGATCATCATGTCAACCCTGAGCCTTGAATAGAATGGGCTCTAATAATTCATACATGAATGAATACATGAGTGAATGAATGTTGGAATGGATAAAACCTTATTGGGCACTGCTTTTATTCACTGTATTAACACATTTTTAATTATAGAAACAAGTGAAGACACACCTTATGATTAAATAGATAAAAATAAGTAATACATTACTAAAATTAAAGTTGTTAACTATTTCTGTCCTGGTTTTTCCTTCTGTTTTGAAACTTTGAAAAAGTCACCTGTACTGAATATCAGATACAATGAATGATATTTGGAGAAATAGGCAAATAACGAAGTGCTTTGATTCCATGCTTCCCTAGCGCAGGTATAGTCAAAAGAGCAAACAGTACTCATGTATGCTTTAATTCATATTGTTATGAGCCCATGGATTTTCTCTATGAGTTTCTAATGTCTGGCTTCTACAAAACAATTACAAATTTCCTTTAAAATCTATAATCAGGAGTTTTCTTTATTTGTTAGGCTAATAGTAAGGAAGATCATAACTAACGGAATTTTGCAATATTCCTTATTTCCTTACCATTCAATGTAAAGTAAAAATAAATATGAAGAGATGTCTTACAGAATAGTCTTTATAATTTTAACATGTTCTTTATCCTTGATGAAAGCATTTTATTTAAGGGACAGAGAATGTGAATATAACTGTAAAAAAACAGAAAACATGGAGTACTTAAATCTCTTAATTTAAGAAAATGTGGATTTTCTTTGTTCTCTCTCTTTCGTGAACATACCTGAACTTGGTATAAATAATTTATTTTAGTGACAACAATAAGCATTATAATTGCAAACATTTAATTAAATAATCATGCAATTGTTTTAAATGTTAATTTATTTGGAAGATAGAAGAGAAGCATGTAAAAGTCAAAATGGTTTTGAATTTAGAAGCAGAAATTATACAAGGGAATTACAAAGATGTAATTTGGTGAAATGTTATCCAAGTCCTGAGTTTTAAATTTACTTTTAGCATGCTTATCTGTGGAGACTTTGAGAGCGTACTGAATTAGGCATTTGATAAGACAATAAAAATAATAAAACAATAAAAAATCTCTTCAGAGATTAGAGTGATTTTTCAGAAGAAAAAACAAGAAGTATTTAAGAAGTCCTTCCTAATTGTCTTATAAAAACATTGAAACTTTCAATAATTTGAAATTTCTTTTCAAATGAACTCATATTATTAATCAGAATGTTATATTTTAATAAAATAGTAAATATATATGTAAAAAACATATATGTATGTGCATATATATATAAAATATTAAATTTAACATTTCAACCAAGGCACCAAAATGCAGCAAGATGCATATATAAAAATGAGATGTCAGATCAAAATATTAAGTTATCAAATTATGTATAGTTTCACTACTCTTGCACCCCTCCTCAGGTAATTCTAAGCCATGCAAAAGAAGTAAGAACGTCACAAGAATGACCAAAAACAGAAAAAGAAAATTTTATGAGAATGACTTTTGGATAAGTTTTGATAGTTTTACTAATTTTAACTTTATTTAACATTTAAACCATGATTTTTATTACATCTATTCACTTTAGATAATTCTCAGAATAGACTATTTATAAATGATAAAATGATTCCTGAGAGATTATGATTAAGTCAGGTCTTAATTTTAGTACTTTCTTTTCTCCCCCAACTAAAATATTGAAATTTTAAGAGGTATTATCTGTCAGGATTCAGGAGAAGATGAACAGATATGGGAATCTGAACATCAAAAATTATTAGCTATAACAAGGAACTGGCTAGTAATCAATAAACAGAACTTTAAATATTCCAGTAATAGCAGATAGAGGAATAGGACCACTACCCCTAAGGCTTAAGTACTGTGCGATGTATGGAACAGGATCTGGAAGAAACCCAATACCACATACTGAAATCCAGACTTCTGGATGGCAGAATTTTCTGAAGCTGCAAAGCTGCCCATGGAGAAGCCAGTGGAAGCCATCCACAAGGAAATGTCATGCCCATAGGATGCTGCCATGAGCCACCTGAGAGTACGCCAGAGTAAGTTCTCCCCCATGGCTGGATTTGTGGGCATGGAGCCTTTTCAGAAATCACGCACTTCAGGAAACTGCCTCAAGGAGTATTCCAGAATCCAGAAGAGAAACCCGTTCCTGCCCCGATTTCCCTTTAGTATGCTTTACTAATAAAACTTAATATTGCACCAACTGGCAAAGGAGAGATGTTAACAGAATCCAGCTCCGTTGTCACAGAAAAGGCAGTGAGTTGTGATTTACACCTGTTGCTGTCATTGAGCAACACACACAATTACGTACTGTGTTTCATTTTCAGCAGGATGAGCCCTGTGGCTACAGTAAAAAAAAATATTTTTGTGTGATTCTCATGGTAGCTCTCTGCTCCACGGGCTGTGACTTGAGCTGAAGGCTTGTCATTTTTTCTCTCTTGGAGTTCAAGTGCCCTCAGAACAATCCATCCTACACCACAGTCCTTGTAGACATCGTCACCACCATAATGGTCAAGGGCAGCGGCCACCTGAGCTAAGACACTTGCTTCAGTTGGCACTTTATCACAATACACCACAGGTGATAGTTTGATTGACTGAGATGCCACTGGATGCCACGGATTCCTAGAAACCCATTTGCCATTAGCAAGGAGCTCAGCATTGCGATCAAACCCAAGGGTACAACCAAACCTCTCCCTGAATCCAGTCTTTGTAGATCTATCACCTCCTGAGGTCTGTATGTCTGTAATTTGCTGAGATCAAGAGCCACCTGGGGGTGTGCCAATGGAAGCTGCCACCAGGGAACTACTGTATGCTCTAGCCACCAGCCTCCAGCAGCTTCTAGAAGTCTGCCTGCAAAGGCCATGCACACTGGGGGAGCAGGTGCTGCAGCAACTGCTCATATTACAAAAGCCTGTCTGCAGAGCACACCAGAACCCAGGGAAGAAACCTGTTCCTCTTCCAGTGTCCCTTTAACACCCTCTACTGACAAAGCTTAACATCATGCCAGCTGACAAAGGAGAAATATTTACTGACCCATCAACATTACTAATAGTCGATGTAGTGTGGTTTTAAGCTGACAATACAGAAATTAATGGCAATCACAGAACACTGTCAGATCAGGATTATATTTGTAGATAATTTTAAGTAGCAGATATAAACATATGCTCTAACATAATGTGGAGAATGTTGGAAAATGAGACTTTTTTTCTGATGGTAAATGGGTAAAAAAAATTATATAATGGTATTGTAGCCATGTCGCATCAATATAATAATAACAACAATAGACACTGAAGAGAAACTTTGGGGAAAACTGAGCCCTTTCAATGCCTTGGTGGCTTACCCAACCTGACATTTTAACAGATGTTTATAAGAATAAAAAAAGAAAGACATAGATAATCTGAATTTGAAATAAATCAATAGAATTTTCTCTGAAGTTACCTGGAGGAAGTTTCCAATAATTTATCCAATTTCATGTTGGTATAGGTGTGTTGGTTCACTCTTTTTTACATCTCAGAAATAATGAAATACACACATAAATCATTTGAATCTTTTAAGAAAAGAGTCTGTTCTAATATATTTTATAAAGAAAATATTCTAAAGCTCTTTTGTGCAATTAAAAAAAAAAACAAAGCAGGGTCTGGCTTGCCTTCTCTTTCTGGACAAAACCTTCCCCTGCGGTTCCCGCACATCCTGGTCACTGCTCCGCCTCTGTGCTGTGCACTCCACCCGATGTCTCATCACTGGTGTCAGTACTCAGACACAAGAGCAATTTTAGGTCGGTCACTTACATAACAATTTCGACCAGAGGAAACTAGAAGTCTGGTCCAGCATCGTCCAGATGCACCTGTGCTCTCACGCCACGTTGGGTGGTGCTGAGCAGAAGCCAAACCTGAAAGTCGTCCAGGGCCGAAGCAAAGGAAGAGGCTCAGCGGACTCGGTGTTGCCAGACCGCTCTGCATGTGCCGCAGTGTTGCTAATGCTGTCACCTACGCAGAGCAGGTTGGGAAGGAAACTATTTGGAGCCCCTCATGTGTGATCCCCTATGTTATACTGCTTCCTCTTTGCAGTGTGTTGGGCCAGTGTGTTGACTTGGGATTTTCTCCTTTTCTGCAGCGTACGTACAGTGCACCTATGTTTATGTGCCTTGTGGCTGAGCATTGTGGGCAGGAGGGTACCTCTAATTGCATAGGAGAAATCTATGATTTCTGGTTTCCCTTCCATGCTTGGTTCTTGTTAAATTAATTTTCTAAAATCCTCTTGTTCTAGACAAAGCCCTGCTTCATTCAACAGTAGCTGCAGGATCTCTTTTGGGTGTCAGAAGCTGATTATTAACATTTTTTCTCTTTGCATTCCTGCTATAACAACTCTAAATTTTTGCAAGTCCTATTCCTACTGGCAGAATAGCAAAAATGTTGATAAAAGGAAGTATGAGCAACAAGGGCCATTAATAAAGTTCAAAAAATATTATCCCTCTTACACAGGCTTTTGGATAATCACTCTTATACTCTAATGTTTGTTTCTTATTGTTTTTGAATTATTCTCACTGCTCTGTTTCCTTTTTCTCGTGAGTAATTCACTAATTTCTAATTCACTGATCTGTTCTATCACTGGGATTAAATTTGGCCTCAAGGGACAGAACACAAGAACAGTTTTACAAGTTGATGTGTGTTTCTGTCTCATGAGAAATAGGCAGTCCTAACATGATGTAAAAGCTCAGAAATCACCTGGGATTTAGTTTTTTTCTCTTGTTGAAGCATCATCCTCAAAAGTTAAATTCCACCTCAAGGTCCGACAAAAAGTCCCTAGCTTCAGCCACCATGTTACATTTCAACAAATAGGACAGACGCAAAGGAAGGAGAAAGCACTCTCCTTCCACTCCTGAATTTGTATACCTCATTTTCACTTACTTCTTTGCCAGAACTTTGTCACAGAACATCACAGTTTGCAAGGGAGACTGGGTAATACAATCTTTATTGTCTCTTCTAGGCATCCATGTATTTATCCATATAAAAAAAATGAAGGGCCCAGAGGACATAGATAGTGGCAGGCAATTGGTAGTCTCTGTCACATGTATATTTATAGATGGTGGCCAGAGTAAGTGAGAAAATAGCATATTGCTTAATTCTACCATCTTGACGGAAGTACAACACTGCTATTTTCAGGAATAATTTGTGATATTCAAATGATCCGTGCTGTTCAAAGAATACCTCACAATCACACACTCCACTGATTAACATCCTCCAGTCAGAAAATTCCTAACACTGTAGTTCCAAATTTTGGTGGATTGATTAAAAATATGAAAAGAAAAAAAAACCCTGTTTTTACAGTTACAGAACAAGTAATAACTGCCTTTGGGACTATTAGGAGAAGAAACAGTTACCTTAAGAGACAGTAAGATCCTTGTGTTAGCTGTGGTAATACTCTGTGCTGTGACAAGCACATCAAACAATTTCAGTGGACTACAGAATAACCATTTACTTTATGCATATGTAGAGGGCAACGTCTATTCTGTAAAAAGCAAGATAATAAATATGTTAGGGTTTTCTGGCTATATAGTCTCTGTCAGAACTCCTCAGCTCTGCTATCTTAGCACAAAAGCAGCCATAGATAATAAGTGCATGAATGGGTATGTTTATGTTCAAGAACGTATTTAATTACAAAAACAGGTACCTGTCAGGATTTGGGCCTGGCTAACTATAGATATTTCTGGCCAACAGGTGGCTAAAAAGTTCAGTCTTCTAGAACACCGATCTCCTAGGAAAGCTTAGGCTCCCTGTGTACTCAGGAGGAAGAGAGAATTGCCTTGGAGAATGGCCAGCTGAACTGTGCCTCAGCCATTATTGGAATAATCCCTGAATTTTCATATTATTTCACAGTTTTAAAAGCATGGTTACATGTATCTATGTTTCACTCTAAATCTGTGAATTATTTGACTTGGACATTAATACAATACTTTGCAGGAGATGGGAGTTAAGTAGCTTTCTCAAAGGAAAAGAGCTCTTAAACGTGAGAACAGGGATTTAAACTCATGTTCCCAAACCAGTTCTATAGCATATTAATCCCAATATTTTACATGAGGACCCACTGATGGATGGAATATAGAAAGAGAGTAGGAAGAATTTTGTGCAAATAAATTAATAACCTATCCTACATTAACAATAAGCATTTAAAAATCATTAATTGAGTATCTACTACATTTTAATTGGTAGTATAGTAGGTATAAAGAGAATGTGATATGCTGTTGACCTTCAAGGATTCATAATTTAGTTGGAGATACATAATATATATATGTAATATTTTACATGCATATATATGTAAATTATATACACCTGTACTCTATACTTCCTTACTGATGTATTTATGTATATATATAATCTATACTATTATAGCCATATAGATATATGCATAAAATATATAAGAATAACAGCTGTGATAAATACATTTGAGTGGTAAATAACTGTTACAGCTTTTAATTACATGAATGAATTATAGTTTTCTTTAAAGTTTATGAGTTTCTATCAAAATATGGGATGAAAGCAGTTTATATCTTTGTTATTTATTGATCCTGGATATTGGCTTCTCTAAAATAAAAGTGGAGTGTGTGCCCTCAGGATGTGAGTTGAAAGCAAAGGTATCAGCTCATACAGATAACTGTGTCAACTGTCTGTGCATTAAAGTTTTCTGGGGTCATTGACACAAGATCAGTACAACGTTTGAGTTTTACCATGTCAGTTACACTCTAATTTGTATGATAAAACTGGATTTTCAGAAGCTATTAACTGTAAAGAGGTGGACAAGGAACATGATATAACTTACTAAGTAATTACATGACAAGCTATTATGGCAAAATCATCTCAGGGAACGATCTCTGAATATTTCAGATCTTCATTAACATAGGTATGGGCAGGCTGTCTGCCAGGCAAGTATTTTAGCTTTGATCTTCTACCCCTGAGGGTGTATTTAAAATGATTGCACTGTTTCTTTTAGATACTATATATATATGCATATATATATATATATGCATGAATTTTTAGGGACCTATATTTAAATATATATAAAGGTCAGAATCAAATTTATGCATTTCATTCATATGTCTTTTTAAAGCCCATTTTAACCCTCTATTTTTATTTTCTCAGCAGAAGTACTGTTTGCTGAAATGTTAAAAATCAAAGACAAAAACATACCACAAAGAACACAAAGGCACACAGGAATCTGATTTTCCATATCCTGTGCTACCAGTGAAGACTGAAATCATCTGCCTTAGGGCAATATCTCCCTTTTAGAGTAGGATGCGGGCACTTCTGAATAATACAAAACTTTTTACCCACCCTGCAGAACTGGAAGACTCACTTTGTTGTGGTCTTGTCAATCAATTGGTAATTACCATTAATTCACCCAGAAATCTTGCCCCATTCCAGTTCCCAAGTGCAGCTTTTACTGAAGTCTCCCATTCAGAAATATAGGGAAGACTTGCAAAAGAATGTTTCCTCATTAAATATCATTGTTAGTTTTTGCTAAGTAGTTTTGTTAAAATGTTTAATCCTATAATTCGTTTATTAGATTCTGGCAATGTTTTGTAGTTAAATGTTTCACTCTGAAGACTTATTTATAAAATCAGATCTATAGTCCAGTCAAATTTTTGATTTGTTGTATTAGCTCATTTCATTTCAATGACAGAGTAAATGTCACAGCTAAGTGTGCAGTGTGGAACTCAAGTTTAGGGATGGCTACAATACCTTAATTTGCACACATTTTTGGACAAAGTGCACTTTTTTTGTTATCATTAATCTACAATTACATGCGTAACATTATGCCTACTAGGCTCCCCCCTTCACCAAGTCCCCCCACAATCCCCATTACAGTCACTGTCCATTAGCGTAGTAAGATGCTGTAGAATCACTACTTACATTCTCGGTGCTGTACAGCCCTCCCTATGCACCCCCCCAACATTATACATGCTAATCATAAGGACCCTTTCTTTTTCCCTGCCCTTATTCCTCCCTTCCCACCCATCCTCCCCCATCCCTTTCCCTTTGGTAACAGTTAATCCATTCTTGGGTCCTGTGATTCTGCTGCTCTTTTGTTCCTTCACTTTTTCTTTATTCTTATACTCCATGCATGAGTGAAATCATTTGGTACTTGTCTTTCTCTGCCTGGCTTATTTCACTGAACATAATACCTTCTAGCTCCATCCATGTTGTTGCAAATAGTAGGATTTGTTTTCTTCCTATGGCTGAATAACATTCCATTGTGTATATGTACCACATCTTCTTTATCCATCCATCTACTCATGAACTCTTAGATTGCTTCCATTTCTTGGCTATTGTACATAGTGCTGCTATAAACATAGGGGTGCATCTGTCTTTTTCAAACTGGGCTCCTGCATTCTTAGGGTAAATTCCTAGAAGTGGAATTTCTGGTCAAATGGTATTTCTATTTTGGGCTTCTTGAGGAACCTCCATACTGCTTTCCACAATGGTTGATCTAATTTACATTCCCACCAGCAGTGTAGGAGAGTTCCCCTTTCTCCACAACCTCGCCAACATTTGATGTTGTTTAGCTTTTGGATGGTGGCGATCCTTACTGGTGTGAGATGATATCTCATTGTGGTTTTAATTTGCATTTCTCTGATAACTAGCAATGTGGAGCATCTTTTCATGTGTCTGTTGGTCATCTGAATTTCTTCTTTGGAGAACTGTCTGTTCAGCTCCTCTGCCCATTTTTTAATTGGATTATTTACTTTTTGTTTGTTGAGGTGCATGAGCTCTTTATATATTTTGGATGTCAACCCTTTATCGGATCTGTCATTTATGAATATATTCTCCCATACTATAGGGTACCTCTTTGTTCTATTGATGGTGTCCTTTGCTGTACAGAAGCTTTTCAGGTTGATATAGTCCCACTTTTTCATTTTTGCTTTTGTTTCCCTTGCCTGGGGAGATATGTTCATGAAGAAGTTGCTCATGTTTATGTCCAAGAGATTTTTGCCTATGTTTTTTCTAAGAGTTTTATGGTTTCATGACTTACATTCAGTCTTTGATCCATTTTGAATTTACTTTTTTGTATGGCGTTAGACAGTGATCCAGTTTCATTCTCTTACATGTAGCTGTCCAGTTTTGCCAATACCATATGTTGAAGAGACTTGTCATTTCCCCATTGTATGTCCATGCCTCCTTTATCATATATTAATTGACCATATATGTTTGGGTTAATATCTGGAGTCTCTATTCTGTTCCACTGGTCTGTGGCTCTGTTCTTGTGCCAGTACCAAATTGTCTTGATTACTGTGGCTTTGTAGTAGAGCTTGAAGTTGGGGAGCAAGAAGATATCCTCCCCCCACTTTATTCTTCCTTCTCAGGATTGCTTTGGCTATTTGGGGTCTTTGGTAGTTTCATATGAATTTTTGAACTATTTGTTCCAGTTTGTCGAAGAATGTTGTTGGTAATTTGATAGGGATTGCATCAAATCTGCATATTGCTTTGGGCAGCATGGCCATTTTGACGATATTAATTCTTCCTAGCCAAGAGCATGGGATGAGTTTCCATTTGTTAGTATCTTCTTTAGTTTCTCTTAAGAGTGTCTTACAGTTTTCAGGGTACAGGCCTTTCACTTCCTTGGTTAGGTTTATTCCTAGGTATTTTATTCTTTTTGATGCAATTGTGAATGGAATTGTTTTCCTGATTTCTCTTTCTATTAGGAAAGTCACAGATATCTGTGTGCTTATTTTTTATCCTGCAACTTTGCTGAATTCCGATATTAGTTCTACTACTTTTGGAGTGGAGTCTTTAGGATTTTTTATGTACAATATCATGTCATCTGCAAATAGTGACAGTTTAACTTCTTCTTTACCAATCTGGATTCCTTGTATTTCTTTGTTTTGTCTAATTGCCATGGCAGGACCTCCAGTACTATGTTGAATAACAGTGCGGAGAGTGGGCATCCCTGTCTTTTACCTGATCTCAGAGGAAAAGCTTTCAGCTTCTCGCTGTTCGGTATGATGTTGGCAGTCGGTTTATCATATATGGCCTTTATTATGTTGAGGTACTTGCCCTCTATGCTCATTTTGTTGAGAGTTTTTATCATGAATGGATGTTGAATTTGTCGAATGCTTTTTCAGCATCTATGGAGACGATCATGTGTTTTTTGTCTTTCTTTTTGTTTATGTGGTGGATGATGTTGATGGATTTTCGAATGTTGTACCATCCTTGCATCCCTGGGATGAATCCCACTTGGTCATGGTGTACGATCCTTTGGATATATTTTTGAATTCGGTTAGCTAATATTTTGTTAAGTATTTTTGCATCTATGTTCATCAGGGATATTGGTCTATAATTTTCTTTTTGGTGGGGTCTTTGCCTGGTTTTGGTATTAGGGTGATGTTGGCTTCATAGAATGAGTTTGGGAGTATTCCCTCCTCTTATATTTTTTAGAAAACTTTAAGGAGAATGGGTATTATATCTTCACTGCATGTCTGATAAAATTCCGAGGTAAATCCATCTGGCTCAGTGATTTTGTTCTTGGTTAGTTTTTTGATTACTGATTCAATTTCTTTGCTGGTAATTGGTTTGTTTAGATTTTCGATTTCTTCCTTGGTCAGTGTTGGAGGGTTGAAATTTTCTAGGAAGTTGTCCATTTCTTCTAGGTTTTCCAGCTTCTTAGCATATAGTTTTTCATAGTATTCTCTAATAATTCTATGTATTCCTGTGGGGTCCATCATGATTTTTCCTTTCTCATTTCTGATTCTGTTGATGTGTGTTGATTCTCTTTTTATCTTAATAAATATGGGTAGAGGCTTATCTATTTTGTTTATTTTCTCAAAGAACCAGCTCTTGGTTTCATTGATTTTTTTCTTTTGTTTTATTGTTCTCAATTTTATTTATTTCTTCCCTTATCTTTATTATGTCCCTCCTTCTGCTGACTTTAGGCCTCGTTTGTTCTTCTTTTTTCAATTTCAATAATTGTGACTTTAGACTATTCATTTGGGATTGTTCTTCCTTTTTTAAATATGCCTGAATTGCTATATTCTTTCCTTTTAAGACTGCTGTCACTGCATCCCAAAGAAGTTGGAGCTTTGTATTGTTGTTGTCATTTGCTTCCATATATTGCTGGATCTCTATTTTGATTTGGTTATAGATCCATTGATTATTTAGGAGCATGTTGTTAAGCCTCCATGTGTTTGTGGGGCTTTTTACTTTCTTTGTACCATTTAATTCTAGTTTCATACCTTTGTGTTCTGAAAAGTTGGTTTATAGAATTTCAATGTTTTTGAATTTACTGAGTCTCTTTTTGTGGCCCAGTATGTGGTTTATTCTGGAGAATGTTCCATGTGCACTTGAGAAGAATGTGTATCCTGTTGCTTTTGAATGTAGAGTTCTATAGATGTCTATTAGGTCCATCTGTTCTAGTGTGTTGTTCAGTGCCTCTGTGTCCTTACTTATTTTCTGTCTGGTGGTTCTATCATTTGGTGTGAGTGGTGTGTTGAAGTCTCCTAAAATGAGTGCATTGCATTCTATTTCCTCCTTTAGTTCTGTTAGTATTTGTTTCACATATGCTGGTGCTACTGTGTTGGGTGCACTGAGACCTTTATCATTATGTAATGTCCTTCTTTATCTCTTGTTACTTTCTTTGTTTTGAAGTCTATTTTGTCTGATACTAGTACTGCAATACCTGCTTTTTTCTCCTTGTTATTTGCATGAAATATCTTTTCCATTCCTTGACTTTTACTCTGTGCATGTCTTTGGGTTTGTGGTGAGTCTCTTGTAAGCAGCATATGGATGGATCTTGCTTTTTTATCCATTCTATTACTCTGTGTCTTTTGATTGGTGCATTCAGTCCATTTACACTTAGGGTGATTATTGAAAGATATGTACTTATTGCCATTGCAGGCTTTAGATTCATGGTTACCAAAGGTTCAAGGTTAGCTTCTTTAGTATCTTTCTGTCTAAGTTAACTCGCTTATTGAGCTATTATAAACACTGTCTGATGATTCTTTATTTCTATCCCTTCTTATTCCTCCTCCCCTAATCTTTATATGTTGGGTGTTTTATTCTGTGCTTTTTTGTGTTTCCTTTAACTGCTTTTGTGGGTAATTGATTTTGTTTTTTGCCTTTAGTTAGTATTTGTTTGGTCTGCTTTCTTTGTTGTGATTTTATTTTCTCTGGTGACATCTATTTAGCCTTAGAAGTGCTCCCATCTAGAGCAGTCCTTCTAAAATACCCTGTAGAGGTGGTTTGTGGGATGCAAAGCCCCTCAACTTTTGCCTTTGTGGGAATTGTTTAATCCCTCCTTCATATCTAAATGTTAATCATGCTGGATACAGTGTCCTTGGTTCAAGGCCCTTCTGTTTCATTGCATTAAATATATCATGCCATTCTCTTCTGGCCTGTAAGGTTTCTGTTGAGAAGTCTGATGATAGCCTGATGGGTTTTCCTTTTACTTCTCTCTAGCTGCCTATAAAACTCTGTCTTTGTCCTTGAGCTTTGCCATTTTTTTTATGTGTCTTGGTGTTGTCCACTTTGGGTCCCTTCTATTGGGAGTTCTGTGTATTTCTGTGGTCTGAGCTACTATTTCCTCCCTCAGTTTGGGGAAGTTTTCAGCAATTATTTCTTCAAATACACTTTCTATCCCTTTTTCTCTGTCTTCTTCTCCAGGTACCCCTATAATTCAGATATTGTTCCTTTTGGATTGGTCACACAGTTCTCTTAATATTATTCATTCCTAGAGGTCCTTTTATCTCTCTCTGCATCAGCTTCTGTGAGTCCCTATTCTCCAGTTTCTAATTCGTCAATGTCCTCTTGTATCTCATCCATTCTGCTTTTAAATCATTACAGAGATTGTTTTATTTCTGTATTCTCCCTCCTTAGCTCTTGCATATTTCTCTGTAAGTCCATCAGCATGGTTATGACCTTAATTTTAAATTCTTTTTCAGGAAGATTGGTTAGGTCTATCTCCCCAGATTCCTTTTCAGGTGAGACTGTCTGGGTTAATCTGGTCTGTATCAAATTCTTCTGCCTTTTCATGGCAGTAGAGATAGTCGTGGGTAGTTGGCATGTGGCAGCTGGGAGAAGGTGCCTTCTTACTAGTTTGTGGCCTTCCTCTCCTTGGAGAACAGCGACGTTTAGCAGCTTGTGCTGGGCAGTTGTGCACAGACAGGGTCTCTGAATCTTGCCCGGCCATTGTGAAGGAAGCTCTGCGTGTGTGGTTGCTGTGGGCGTGGCTGCTCTCAGGCTGCTGCTCCGCTATGGTGGGGCCACACTGCAGAGGAAATGGGTGGGAGGCTGTTTATCGCCATGAAGGGCCTCGGAGCTACACTGCCGCCCAAATGGTTAGGGTGCCTGGAGTTCCCTGGGATTCCCAGCTGCTGGGCTAAGTGTCCCGGGATGCCTCTGTCCAGCTGTGGGGTCTCTGTCACTTTAAGACTTCCAAAAAGCACTCGCTTTTCTTTGTCCCAGGGGTGCCAGCTGCAGGGACCCACTCACAGGTTTTACTGTGCCGTTTCCCTAGTATCCATCACCCCATGCACTGTGTGTTTGCACTCCCTGTGTGGGTGGCTAGGGCTGGGTGTTTAGCAGTCCTGGGCTCCCTCTCCCTCCCTGCTCCGACTCCTTTCCTCCTGCTGGGAGCTGGGGTGAGGGATCCTCAGGTCCCACTGGGCTGCAGCTTGTATCTTACCCCCTTCATTAAGCACTGGGTTCTCGCAGGTGTTGAAGTGGTCTGGCTGTTGTCCTGTGTCTTCTGGTCTCTCTTGTCAGAATAGTTGTATTTGTTGTATTTTCCAAAAATATATATGTTTTTGGGTGGAGATTTCCACTGCTCTACTCATGCCGCCATCTTGGCTCCTTCCTGCAAAGTACACTGTTTTAGAAACATGATTTATATCCCCATTTTTAGGCATAAGGCTCTGCATATTCGTCTTTATGGAATTCATCCTTGCCTGTCTATCCCTGTTATTTTGAAACAGTATTATATATATCATATGTAGAGAAGTTATTTCCTAAATACCTCTTCACATTTATGACATTTACTTCCACAACCTGCCACCATTGTGATACAGGATTCTGACAGCCATGCCTGAAAAGTAGCTGAAAAGACACTGATTGCCATCCCCTGCTACTACGAGAGATTTTTGTTTGAAAAATAATGTCAACAAGGTGACCAGGCATATTGTTTTTGGTGCTGAACTTTCTTGCCTTGCTAAACATTGTGCCTTTCCTGATTTTATTTATCAAGTGCTGCATGATCCTCTCATTGGTGAACTTGGAGACAAAATATCTCAGTACCATATTCTTATCCACTCATCGTTTGGCAGGAAGAAAAGTAATAAATGAATAAGAAGGACACATATTCCCTTTATGATAGGACTTCAAGTTGGATTTTTTTCTCTGCTTTTAAGCCTGGTCAGCATCATCTATTATGACTAACAGATGGTGATCACTCATGATCATATTGCAAAATTGTGCGATCATTAAGGCTCAAGATGTGTCAACATTTTCCTAAAAATATAGACATTCAGCAAGTGTAAATTGTTCCTACAACATAAAATCCATATCATTTATATGTTCTGAAAGAGGTCTATGGCATTTTTTTTTAAAGGGTATTTGCTAAATATTCTGAATATTGCCATATCCTGCTGGGCATTTCAGATAATGGTCCTAGAAAATTCTCCCATATTTGAAGCATTCATGAAAAGGAAAACAGAGAAACTAAAATGGTGCTCCTATATTTTAGGGGTATTTAAGATAAACCATCTTCAGTTTTGAAATCTAATGAAAATACACGATCATATTTCGCCAAGCCTATTTTTTTCTTTTGTCATAGGCTTTTCAGCTGTCAGCTTCTCCAGTCAGATGTGATGTGTCACAGACAGGATTCAGGTATCAGAAATAGAGTTAGTGTGTATTTCCTGTGAATAATAGCATCTTACTTTGAAAATGAATAAGTAATAAGCTATCACTAATGTATCTGTTAACTGAGAGGATGTTTTGGATGACATTCTGTTACCCTTATTACTTTTTTCTTTTTATTCTTTTGGTATCATTAATATACAGTCACTTGAGCAACGTTGTGGTAACTAGGTTCCCTCCATTATCAAGTCCCCACCATAAACCCCATTACAGTCACTGTCCATCAGTGTAGTAAGATGCTATAGAGTCACTATTTGTCTTCTCTGTGCTATACTGCCTTCCCCATGCCCCCCACTATATCATGTGTGCTAATCATAATGCTCTTTTTTCCCTTCTCCCTCCCTTCCCACCCACCCTCCCCAGTCCCTTTCCCTTTGGCAACTTTTAGTCTATTCTTGGGTTCTGTGAGTCTGCTATTTTGTTCCTTCAGTTTTTATTTTGTTGTTATGCTCCACAGATGTGTGAAATAATTTGGTACTTGTCTTCCTCCACCTGGATTATTTCACTGACTATAATACCCTCTAGCTCCATCCATGTTGTTGGAAATGATAGGATAAGTTTTCTTCTTATGGCTGAATAATATTCCATCGTGTTTATGTACCACATCTTCTTTATCCATTCATCTACTGATGGACACTTAGGTTGTTTCCATTTCTTGGCTATTGTAAATAGTGCTTCAATAAACATAGGGGTGCATATGTATTTTTGAAACTGGGATCCTGCATTCTTATGGTAAATTCCAAGGAGTGGAATTCCTGGATCAAATGGTATTTCTATTTTTAGTTTTTTAGAGAACCTCCATATTGCTTTCTGCAATGTTGAACTAGTTTACATTCCCAACAGCTGTGTAGGAGGGTTCCCCTTTGTCCACATCCTCGCCAGCATTTTTTTGTTCCTAGTCTTTTCAATGTTGGCCATCCTAACTGGTATGAGATGATATCTCATTGTGGTGTTTATTTGCATTTCCCTGATAATTAGCAATATGGAGCATCTTTTCATGTGTCTGTTGGCCATCTGAATTTCTTCTTTGGAGAATTGTCTGTTCATAGCCTGTACCCATTTTTTAATAGGGTTATTTGCTTTTTGGGTGTAGAGGCATGTAAGTTATTTATATATTTCATATGTTAACCCCTTGTCCTATATGTCATTTACAAATATATTATCCAATACTGTAGGATGACTTTTTGTTCTGCTGATTATGCCCTTTGCTGTACCAAAGCTTTTTAGCATGATGTAGTCCCATTTGTTCATTTTTTAATTTTGTTTCTTTTGCCCAAGGAGATGCATTCAGGAAATGTTTATATTGCTCATGTTTATATTTAAGAGATTTTTGCCTGTTTACTTCTAAGAGTTTTATGGCTTAATGACTTACATTCAGGTCTTTGATCCATTTCGAGTTTACTTTTGTGTATGGGGTTAAACAATAATCTGATTTCATTCTCTTACATATAGCTGTCCAGTTTTGCCAACACCAGCTGTTGAAGAGGCTATCATTTTCCCATTATATATATCCATGGCTCCTTTATCATATATTAATTGACCATATGTGCTTGAGTTTATATCTGGACTCTCTAGTCTGTTCCATTGGTCTATGGGTCTTGTTTCCCTTATTTCTTTTTTTTTTTTTTTTTTTTTTGTAAGAGCCCCTAAGTTTTCTAAGTATCTAGGATTGGATTTTGAAACATCTGCTGAGAATTACAAAATAATGGGATCAGTAAATACTAACCAAAACAATAGTAAATGTATGCCAGAAAACATAAAATAGTCATCTCCTTCTTTGGATCCAGGGATACGTTAAATAGGAAATCTGCTTTGTATTTAGGTTTAGGACCTCACTCTCAGTGGGCCTTTGCTAAGACAAAAGACAACCAATTTCTGGAGTAGTCTGTTGACTAGGAACCTCACCTATTTTACACATGTCTGAACTGGACAAAAATCACATTCAACATAGATGATATATTCATCTGATTAACAGTATTGCACAACTTCAATTTTATCTTCTCTGTTGACTCCAGGATTGTTTTAAAATTATTCTACTTCTAATGCCAAAGGTTCTTTTTGTAGTAGTAGAAATAGACAGAGAAAAGGAGCCTATAAGTAACATTCTTGATGGGACTGGAATCTACTCCAAGTGGATTCATGCTCAGTGCAGCCTAGCATGGTGAAGTAAAGAAAATGCTGATACAATCTTCACAAAATGCAGACACTAATGCCAAGCTATCACGTGGATAGATGGAGAGGTCCTTGAGACTTGTAAGAGAAAAGGGGAAAATCAGTTAGATATTTGAGGGTAAAGCCCAGATAAAAACCTGTTATAGACTTTCATTTTTTACTTAGGTAATATACAAAGGAACGGATCCTAACCTTCATGGGAAGAGTATACAAGAAAGATAAGAGAACCCAGGAATAAGCCCCAAGGATGGTCAGGCCTCCTCTGTTGGGCAGTCACCAAAGAGGTGTTGTTTTGCAGGAGGACATCCACAGGCATGAGGTGTTCTGGCTTGTTAGAGCGAGAGGAAAAGTGAAGGGGAATGAGGAGGGCAGAGGAGCGACATTTGTACCTGGCAACGTGGTGTTTATTGGCAACTTTCGTAAAAGCATTTCAGTGGAGTGTTGAGAAGAGAATTCGGATTGGAGTGCATTGGAGAGTGTGTGGAGGTAGAGGAAGTGGAGGCGATCGTGTATGGTTTCAATTGCACAGTATTTGGAGGAAGATTTGAGGGAATTGAGGTAGAAAATGTTAAAGTTAAGTGGTTAGGGTGTGCATGTATGTCTGTGGGAATGACCCAGTGGTTTTAATGAGATTAAGAGTTAGGAGAGAGAAAGGCTACTGGCAATGCTGGTGTCATGATAGATGCACTTAGGACATTTAAAAAAACATTAATGGTTAGGCCAATCCCAAACCAGTTAGCCAGAATCTCTGGGAGTGGGGCCCTGGAATTGGTTGTTTTTTTTTTAATCCCTACATGACTCAAATATGTAGTGTTGAGGCCACTGAACTAACTCAGTGGTTTCTCAAATTTTAAAATACCTCACCCTTCAGACTTCTGATTCAGGTTCCAAAGTGATGCTGATGTTTCTAGTCTGAGGGTCACATTTTGAGAACCACTGAACAGAATGAATGTACCTCATACAAAGGTGTGAAACAGAAGGGGTCCAGAGGACCAGTGGAAGGAAGGGTGCACCCTAGACGGACTGAGGCTAAGTTCCTTCATCATTACATGAGGGAAATGGTGGTGGGAAATGAAAGACGGATCTGTAGTGGGATGCTCATCTCAGTGGTGACCCTTGAACAACATGGATTTGAACTGCATGGAACTCACTAGTACATGGATTTTTTTCAATAAATTTATTGGAAATATTGGGGGATATTTTCAACAATTTGAAAAAAACATTTTATTTTCTCTAACTTACTTTAAGAATACAGTGTATGATATATATAAAATACAAAATGTATGTTGATCAACAGTTTGCATTATCTCTAAGGCTATTACTAGTTCCATTTTCGGGGAGTCAACATTGTATGTGGATTTTTTTTCCCACCTATGGAAATTTCTTTTTTATTAAGGTATGATTGATATACACTCTTATGAAGGTTTCACAAGAAAAACAGTGTGGTTACTACATTCACCCTTAATTGTCAAGCCACCCCCCATGTCCCATTGCAGTCACTTGTATGTGGATTTTTGACTGTGCAGGGGTCAGCACCCCGATCCCCACATTATTCAAGGGCCAACTGTACATATGAGGTAATCAAATGAGAGTTGGGTGTGCAATGGGAGCATGAAAGTTTTAAGAAAGGGGGAGGTTATTTTCTTATATTATAAAACTATAGAATTTTAGTAGGAATACTAGGCAGTATCCACTTAAGGTTTGAATCAGAAATGTAAAAAGTAGAAACAGTCTGCTTCTGTAATTTTCACTCTGAAGTGACCAATATATAAAATTCCTGTTCAACTCCTCTTTGCTCGTAACCTCCTAGGATGAGGCAATGGACTAGATATGAAAAATTGAGAGTTGGCTTCTCTGCCAAGAGCTATATGATAGCAATGGATGGAATTATAGCTATTGAAACACTTCAAAGGCTGTTTATGGTGACTCCATATCTAATTATTCTTTCATTGGCATAATCAATGCCTTCACTCCAGCTGATCATAGTGAGATCAGCTTGTCTTTGCCTTTTCAGAGCAAACGAGTTGGCACAGACAAGCAAATCACACAGCTGTTGACACTGTTTCTGTAAAACCCTTTGGGCACTTCGCTCTAGATGTCTTCATCTTGCAGGAACACAGCAACAGAAAAAAATATCCTAGGAAAATATTAACACCTACAGAGAGTTACTTAGGGTACCAGAATTCTCAGGAATAAAATTTGAAAATCCTTGGAAATTTGCAGGAAAATCAATGCACATTAATTCAAGCAGAAAAAAATTTAAAGTAACAGTTTTAATAATGATGTTCCTTTTAGTGCACGAGGATAATCTGCCCTTTTAAAGGATGCAAAACCATTCATAAATTATACAAAACAATCCTGTTTGTAGAAGGTTACACTATAAAGGAGAAATGTTTCTATTGGTATAAATAAGTATATTGCCTTGGAGAAGTGCATGAGGTTGGCAGTTAACTACTTTCCACATGATTGTTTTTTGTGGTACTAAAAATAGGCTGCTTTTACCTTTTCAGTTTCCAAATGTATTCTTCAATTCAGCTAACATTTCTTAATTCCTATTGTGCTCCATCCTTTAATTCACACTTTGAACTTGTATAAAGTAGGAAAGCTAATATTATGTGCCTTTTACAGGTGAAGATAAATAAAGAGCCTAAATTATTAGCATACTCTTGTAATTGGAGCCAGAAATGAGACCAGGACACATAATTTTTGATTTCCTGCCCATGCTTTTATTCCCAAGAAAGCTTGCTGAGTGTGGTTATATATACCATTTAAAAGTAAACAGTTATTAAATTTCAGTAGTGGTTGAATTTCTGGAACTTTTAACCACATTTACTCTAAGAAATAAAGCATTAACAATGGAGAAATTATGGCACTTACCATTCTTGCCTCAACCTCCTTCAGAGGAAATTACTCACATTTCCCCTTCTCTCACCACCAATCTCTTCTTTACATAAAATTAATTTTAACTTAAAGCAATTGAGAAAATGAAAATCAGGGACTCGAAAGTGAAATATTGGATTTATCTCCAAATTATTATTTTAATTAGTAATTTGGGACCTAACAATAATGAAGGTCTGGATTTTGACAAGAACCTAACTGTTTCCAGCAGGTGTATTCTGAGATTACCCTCAACCCGCCCAAGAAGGTTTGTCTCTCTCTGAGGAGAGCTGCTTCCTCGTGACCTAGGAGCTTTCTAGGTTCAAGAATGATTTGAGCTGCTCAGATCTGGAATTCTGATCTTCTGAAATGATTGGAGGTGCCTGGAAACCACCCACGAGGCCAGACAGTAGCAGCTTCTCTGTGTACTTCGAGAGCAGGGGCTTTTCCTTGCCCCCAGTCTTCCAGGGAACCTCTGTTAAGAATCAAACAGCACAGCCTCAGGGAAGAATATGTATTCAAGGGCACTAGGCAACGTGTGTCTTTTCTTCTTAGTGTCCTTAGTTCCTCTCTTCCACTTCACCCTTCCTCCAACCTTTAATATTTCCTCTTTATTTTTCTCCTTGTCTGACTTCTCTTGTCTCCCTCCCTCCCTTCCTTCTTCCTTCCTTTGGATATAACTTCTATTACTTAACTTCTTTTGTTCAATTTTGCTTCCTTTGTATAGGAATACATCATAGGTTTTTAAAATTATTTTGCTTGTAAAAAAATTTAACCCTGTAACCAAATCCATAGAAGTATAATATTTCTTTAGGTACAATTCTTCAGCAAGTAGTTACAATTCTGGAATTCTAGTGGTGCTTAATATGCATGATTCTGCTGGTGAACACAGAGACTTTTATATGTACAAAATCTTGAGTAGTTTAATAAAACAATCATACTCTTATTTTTCAATCCACAAGTAACTTCCAGGGACTGTATAGTGCCAAAATACAGTCATGGTAGTCTGTTGCACATAGATTTGCCCATGTATAGTTAAGAAATTTCTATGTTCAATTGAGAAATTCTACTCTTTTTCAGATATTCTTACCATAAGATAGCTAGCTTCAGTTAGTATCTGTAGCATAATTTGGAATAAAAGAGTCTAATTTACAATCCTATGATTCAGTGTCCTTAATGTTTAAAATCATAATTGTCACTGAGATGTGGAAATGAAAATAATAATATTACAATTTACCTACCATGGGCATTCCAGGTATAAATGATTGCCCTTCTCAAGAAAATAATTTTCATCATATGTTTTTCTGACTTTGATAGCTTCCATTAGATACCTTGATGCACAGAATCAGTTACCAAAGGAAGTCACTGAGGGGCCAATACATTAAAATGGTCTTTGACTTCACTTCAAAGGAGTCTGTGATGAGGCCATCATTAAACACACCTGTTAAAAATGACAGAGTGAAAATAGCATGTACATGTGTATTAGGCATTTAACTGCACATCTAGAAAGAGAAACTGAGAGTTTTTACTGACTCTATTTGGGTCCTCGGATAAAAGTTATCCTATGTACTTCGGCTTTGTCATCTGCCAGCCCAAGAGAATGTGAACTAAATAATAGACATATTTTCTAAGTACACTGAAATATTGAACTAATGCTTATTCTCCAGGAATGAGAGACATATAGAGGAATCAGTACAATTAACTTCAAAGGTGGCTCCAGAAGAGTCGAGGAAAGACCAATGAGTACAAATTTGCAGTGGGTTTAATAATCAAAGGTATGGTTGGGAAGCAAATGCCAGCAATTTCTCTTCAGTCACCCAGTGACCTCTAGTATGAACATGAGTGATATCATTCAGGTTTGTATGTAAACTACTGTTTCATACATTGAGAGGAATGTTAGACTGCCCACTGTTTACATACATTACCATCTGCTTGAAAAGTATTCAGATTTCCACATTGGATACAAGGTAAATTAAGATGATCAAGAGATACTGAAATAGGATGGAAACTTTGGAATATTATCTATCTTTTGAACACTATAAATATAGCTTTTATAATAAGAGAGGAAGGTAAGTTGAAATGCAGAAATATGCATCCTTAGCCTTGTGCAAAGCCAATGCATGGTTGTTTCTTTCAGTGTCCACATTGAATTACTTCATGAATATCGAGTTACCTTTCTCTTTCAAGGTGATCTGTCCACAGATATTTTGTATTTTACTCATAGATTTGGTAATTAAGGTCAAAAGTTTTAAATTTTGGCAGTCTATGGAGAATGGTGGATTCAATTTTGTCTCTTACTATAGGTTAATACCTACACTATTCATGCAACCTTTTTATTTTATTGAGGTATCATTGATTAACAATCTTATCAAGATGACTTCACATGAACAACATTGTGGTTTCAACACTCACCCATATTATGAAGTCCTTACCCTGCCCCCACTAAGTCACTGTCCATCATCATAGTAAGACGCTATAGAGTCATTACTTCTCTGTGCTATACTGCCTTCCCATTTCCTACCTATATTTTGACAGAATTATAGTGCCCCTTAATCCCCTTCTCCTTCGCTCCCCACCCACCCTCCCCAACACCTTCACTTTAGTAGCAACTGATCCCTTCCCAGAGTCTGTGGGATGTTGCTCTTTTGTTCCTTCTGTTTTATTTTCTTGTTATACTCCACAAATGAGTGAAGTCATTTGGTACTTCTCTTTCTCTGCCTGGCTTATTTCACTGAGCATAATACCCTCTAGACCTATCCATGTTGCTGAAAAATGGTAGGATTTCTTTTCCATTTATGGCTTAATAATATTCCATTATGTATATGTACCACATCTTCTTTTTCCATTCATTTACTGATAGACACTTAGGTTGCTTTATATCTTGGCTATTGTAAATAGTGCTGCAATAAACATAGGGGTGCATACGTCTTTTTGAATCAGGGATCTTGTTTTCTTCAGTTAAATACCTAGGAGTGGAATTCCTAGGTCAAATTGTATTTCTATTTTTAGCTTTTTGAGGAACCTCCATATTGCTTTCCAAAATGGTTGAACTAATTTACATTCCCACCAGCAGGTAGGAGGGTTTCCCTTTCTCCACATCCTCACCAACGTTTGTTGTTTCTTGTCTTTTGGATGTTGGCCATCCTAATTGATGTAATGTGATATCTCACTGTGGTTTTGATTTGCATTTCCCTGATGATTAGTGATGTGGAACATCTTTTCATGTGCCTGTTGGCCATCTGGATTTCATTGGAGCAGTGTCTGTTTAGAGCCTCTACACATTTTTTTCATTGGGTTATTTGCCTCTTGGGTGTTGAGGCATGTGAGCTGTTTACATATTTTGGATGTTAACCCCTTACCAGATATTTCATTTATGAATATATTCTCCCATATTGTATGGTGCTTTTTTGTTCTACTGATGGTGTCCTTTACTGTACAGAAGCTTTTTAGTTTGATGTAGTCCCATTTTTTCATTTTTGCTTTTGTTTCCCCTGCCTGAGTAGATGTGTTCAGGAAAAAGTTGCTCATGTTGATATTCAAGAGATTTTTGGCTATATTTTTTCTATGAATTTTATGGTTTCATAACTTACATTCAGGTCTTTGATCCATTTTGGGTTTACTTTTGTGTATGGGGTCAGACAATAATCCAGTTTCATTCTCTTATATGTAGCTATCCAGGTTTGCCAACACCAGCTGTTGAATAGGATGTCATTTCCCGATTTTATATCCACGGCTCCATTATCATATATTAATTGACCATGTATGTGAAGGTTTATATCTGCACTCAGTATTCTGTTCCATTGATGTATGGGTCTGTTCTTGTGCCAGCACCAACTTGCTTTGATTACTGTGGCTTTGGAGTAAAGCTTGAAATCAGGGAGCGTAATCCCCCCAGATTTGTTCTTCCCTTCTCAGGATTGCTTTGGTTATTCAGGGTCTTTTGCAGTTCCATATGAATTTTAGAACTATTTGTTGTAGTTCATTGAAGAATGCTGTTGGTATTTTGATAAATTTGTATTAAAAGTGTAGATTGCTTTAATCAAGATGGCCATATCGACAATATTAATTCTCCCTACCCATGAGCATAGGATGTATTTCCATATATTGGTGTGTTCTTAAATTTCTCTAAGGAGCATCTTGTAGTTTTCAGAGTATAGATCTTTCACCTTCTAGGTAGGTTTATTCCTAGGTATTTTATTCTTTTCGATGGATTTGGAAATGAACTTGTTTTCCTGATTTCTATTTCTGCTAGTTCATTGTTAGTATATAGGAATGCAACAGATTTCTGTGTATTAACTTTGTATCCTGCAACTCTGCTGAATTATTTGTTCTAGTAGTATTTTGGTGAATTCTTTAGGAATTTCTACATACAATATCATGTCATCTGCAAACAGTGACAGTTTAACTTCTTCCTTACCAATCTGGATGACTTTTATTTCTGCATGTTGTCTGATTACCATGGCTATGACCTCCAGTAGTATGTTGAATTAGAGTGGTGAGAGGGGGTATCCTTTTCTTGTTACCGATCTTAAAGGAAAAGCTTTCAGCATTTTGCTGTTAAATATGATGTTGGCTGTGGGTTTGTCGTATATGGCCTTTATTGTGTTGAGGTATTTGCCCTCTGTACCCATTTTCTTAAGAGTTTTTATCATGAATGGGTGTTGAATTTTTTCAAATGATTTCTGAGCATCTATTGAGATGATCATGTGATAAATGATCATGTGACTTTTTGTCCTTTTTGTTGATGTGGTGGGTGATGTTTATTGGTTTTTGAATAGTGTATAATCCTTTCATCCCTGGAATAAATCCCACTTGGTCATGATAGATGATCTTTTTGATGTATTTTTGAACCAAGTTTGCTAATATTTGTTGAGGATTTTTGCATCTATGTTCATCAGGGATATTGGTCTGTAATTTTGTTTTTTTATGCTGTCTTTGCCTGGTTTGGGTATTACAGTGATGCTGGCCTCATAGAATGAGTTTGGGAGTATTCCCTCATCTTCTACTTTTTGGAAAACTTTAAGGAGGATGGGTATTAGGTCTTCATGAAATGTTTGATAAAATTCAATGGTGAAGCCATCTGGTCCAGGAGTTGTTCTTAGGTAGCTTTTTGATTATCAATTCAATTTCCTTGCTGGTAATTGGTCTGTTTCTTCCTGGGTTAGCCTTGGAAGGTTGCATTTCTCTACATAGTTGTCCATTTCTTCTAGGTTATCCAATTTGCTGGCATTTAATTTTTCATAATATTCTCTAATAATTTTTTGTATTTCTGTGATGTCCATAGTGATTTTTCCTTTCTCTTTTGTGAATATGTTTATGTGTGTACACCCTTTTTTTTTCTTGGTAAGTCTGGCTATGGGTTTATCTATTTTGTTTATTTTCTCAAAGAATCAGCTTCTGGTGTCATTGATTTCTCTGTTGTTTTATTCTTCTCAATTTTATTTATTTCTGCTGTGATTTTCATTACATTCCTCCTTCTACTGACTTTGGCCCTCTTTTGTTCTTTTTCTAATTTCATTAATTGTGATTTTAGTTTGTTCATTTCAGGTTGTTCTCTTTCATAAAATAAGGCTTTATCACAATATACTTTCCTCTTAGAACTGCCTTTGCTGCATCCCACAGGTTTTGGACTGTTGAGTCATTGTTTTCATTTGTCTCCATATATTGTTTGATCTCTGTTTTTATTTCATCATTGGTCCATTGATTATTTAGGAGCACGTTGTTAAGCCTCTTTGTGTTTGTGGACTTCTTTGTTTTTGTTTCATATTTTGTTTCATATTTCTTGTGATCTGAGAAGCTGGTTGGCACAATTTTAATCTTTTTTAGTTTAGTGATGCTATTTTTGTGGCCTATTATGTGGCCTATTCTAGAAAATGTTTCATATACACTTGAGAAGAATGTGTATCCTACTGCTTTTGGTTGGTATCTTCTGTAGAGGTCTGTTAGGTCCATCTGTTCTAATGCATTGTTCAGTGCCTCTGTCTCCTTACTTATTTTCTGTCTGGTTGACCAGTCTTTTGGTGTGAGTGGTGTGTTGAAGTCTCCTAAAATAAATGCATTGTATTCTATTTCCTCATTTAGTTCTGTTAATATTTGTTTCACATATTTAGGTGCTCCTATATTTGGTGCATAGATATGTATAATGCTTATATACTCTTGTTGGACTGACCCCTTTATCATTATATAATGTCCTTCTTTGTATCTTGTTACTTTCTTTGTTTTGAAATCTGTTTTTTCTGATATAAGCACTGCTACTCCTGCTTTTTTTCTCCCTATTATTTGCCTGAAATATCTTTTCCATGCCTTCACTTTTAGTCTGTGTATGTCTTTGGGTTTGAAGTTAGTCTCTTGTAGGCAGCATATAGATAGATGAGTCTTGGTTTCTTATCCATCTGTTACTCTATGTCTTTTGATTGGTGCATTCAATCCACTTACAGTTAGGTTATGTACTTATTACCTTTAGAAGAGATATTTACTTATTGCCTTTGTTGGCTTTAGATTTTTGGTTCAAGGGCAGCTTCTTTACTATCTAACAGTCTGTCTTAACTCTCTTATTATGCTATTTCAAACACAATTTAAAGGCTCATTTTTTTTCTCCCTTTCTTTTCCATCCTCCTCCTCCACTCTTTACATGCTAGGTGTCATATTCTGTACTCTTTGTGTATCCCTTGTCTGACTTTGTGACTAGTTGATTTTTTATTTATTTAATAATTCATTGGTCTGCTTCCTTTACTGTGGTTTTGTTATATAAGAATATAACAGCTATTTAGCCTTAGGAGCACTTTTATCTATAGCAGTTCCTATAGGATACCATGTAGAGATGGTTTGGTGGTGGTGAAATCCCTTATCTTTTTCTTATCTGGATATTATTTAATCCCTATTTCAAATTTAAATGTTAATCTTGCCAGGTAGAGTATTCTTGGATGGAGGTCCTTCTGTGTTATTGCATTAGATATATCATGCCACTCCCTTCTGGCCTGTAAGGTTTCTGCTAAGAAGCCTGCTGATAGCCTGATAGGGGTTTCCTTTATAAGTGATCTTTTACTTTCTCTGGCTGCTTTTAATACTCTCTCTTTGTCCTTGATCTTTGCTGTTTTAATTATTATATATCTTGGTGTTGTCTTCCTTGGGTTCCTTTTGTTGGGAGATCTCTGTCCTTCCATGACCCGAGTGACTATTTCCTTCCCCAGATTGGGGAAGTTTTCAGCAATCATTTCCTCAAAGAGACTTTCTATACATTTTTTGTCTCATCTTCTTCCCCTAGTACCCATATAATGTGAATGGTATTCATATAAAGCAGATCTGTTTGGATTGGTCACACAATTCTCTTATTATTCTTTCATTCCCAGAGATCCTTTTTACTCTCTGCCCCTCAGCTTATTTTTCCTGTTCTCTGACTTCTATTTCATTTACCATCTCCTCTACCTCATCTCATTTACTTTTAAATTCCTCCATTGTATGTATCATTTCAGATCCTATATCTCAAAATTTCTGTCTCTTTATTGAAGCCCTCCCTGAGATTTTGAATATTTTTCTTGAGCTCCATGAGCATATTTATGACTTTTATTTTGAAATCTATATTATGAAGATTAGTGATTTCCATTTCACTAAACCCTCTTTTGGTGTTTTTTCTCATAATTTTTTTTATACCAAAATCGTTTGCTGCTTCATTTTTTAGTGTTTCCTATGAAATAATAGCTTTGTGTAAGTGGCACCTTCTGGTGTCCAGAAGCTCAATTTCTTGTGCAGGAAGGAGTCCCAGCTGTCAACAACAGTGGGTGTATGACTTTTTTTGCTTTGTTTTTAGTGAGCTCTGTGGGCCATCAGCTGATTGCATGATCAGGGAAAATGCTCTCTGGAGCTGCCGTGCACCTGCAGCAATGGCAGGGATTGCAGGCAAGCAGAACTGGCACCTGCCAGGAGGAAAGAGCTCGGCTGTGAGGGTTTTTTGCCTTCTTGGCTGTAACATCTTCCCCCAGGCCAGGTAAAGTGGACCAAACGCACATGGAGGAGCCACCCCCTGGCTGACCTTGTGAGATGGTAGGGCTGCAGCTGAGCAGGACCAGCACCTGCTGGGAAGAAAGAGTGGCAGGCTGCATACTGGAGTTGGGGGTCTTGGGGCTGCATTGTTGGCCAAGGGATGGAGCATCTGAAGCACCTGAGAGTTCCCAGCCTGCTGGGATGAGCAGGCCAGGAAGGTTTTTATCTATCTTACCTTCCTACTGAGCAGAGAGCTCTGTGTAATCTTTGCCCTTCTACCGCCCCTCTCGCTGCTGGGAAGTCTTTCAAACTGCCTGCCTTTCTTTTGTCCCAGGGGGGCCAGTTATGCATACCTGTTCTTTACAATTGGCTGGAATCTCAGTCTCTCCAAGTGTTCCACCCATCTTTGCTTTCCAACCCCACTAATCTCCACAGCACCATGTGATGTGGGTTCGTGCTCCCCAAGCAGATGTCTAGGGCTGGGTGTTCAGTGGTCTTGGCCTTCTACACCCTCCCTGCTCTGTTCCTCTTCCTCCTGCCTGTGGGCTGGGGTTGGGAGAGGGCTTGGGTCTCGCCAAATCATGACTTTGCTACTTTATCCTTTTCTGTGAGGTTTTCTTTTCTTCCCAAGATGTTGGCAGTCTGTTCTGCTGTCTTTAGGTTGCTTTTTTAGGATTCGTTGTATTTGCTGTATATTCATGTTTTATGTGATTTTTAGAGGAGGTTTCTGCCTCAGTTCTCACACTACCATCTTTTTCTCCTCTCATTTCCTGCCCTCATGAAATTTCTTAAATGATTTAATGTACTAAGTGCTTTCTGAAGACACATGAGAAGATAGCTTAATAAAAGTGATTGAATTGAAACTAGTTAAAATTTTAGGTCCTTACAAATAATTAATTGGAAGTGACCTTGTTCATTAGTTCTAATGCTGTCTGTAATTTCATAACTTACCTGTAAACCTGGAGATGTTGCACAGGTTTGCTTTGGCAATTTATCTAGGTTCCTCTGACCCTCAACAAAGATTCAACATTATAAATATTCTTATTTTATTAAGAAGTTTTGTTTATTTGTTCAACATCTTAAGTGTTTCCTCAAGATTTGTATCCTTGAGTGGCAAAGACTTCTTGTGACTACAACAGCTGTTTGTTTGAAAAGAGGTTTGTTCTTTTATGGTTCCTCATCAAAATGTGTCCAAGAATGGGAGGAATTCTCATAGAACCCATCTCATTTTTCTAAATATAAACTTGAGATAATGAGCAGAGTACACAGCTCCCTCTGTAACAAAAACAATTTAGCAGCATGTGTGCCACTCAATACCATGTTTAGTAAGCTTTAAAATTTAGGAATAGTGTATCTGGAAAGCAGTTGCTTCACACACACCAATTTCTTTGGGGCATAATTTAAAAAAGAATTCAGGTGTGTCATTTAAAAATAAGTGGACCTATTTTCGTTTTTTAATCCAGCACCCAAAATGTGCTTTTAATGGATAAGGCCACTGACTTAACAAAAAAACTATGTACTGATAATGGTTATAAAAACAAGCTTACTTATCTTTAAAGTTTTAAGAGAAACATTTGTAGAAAATTATTAAATTGAAAAGGAAATAAGTGTATTTACAGTTCTAGGGAAGCACTATTAGCAGTGTGAGGACACAATACAGAGCTCAGCCAATAAAGAATAGTATAGCAACAAAAGGCTTATTTTTCCTAGCTTGCTCTTTTCTGTAAGTATAGCTGAGAGCTTAGCACCCCCAAATCCATCCCATAAAAGATAGCAGAAAAGCAACAGGGAACAAGGAGGGAGCAGAAGAAGGTGTCCACTTCAGTTGGGGCCACCTGTACTGTTGGTGTAGTCTTGGCTGTTTCATGGAACAAAGACGGGGAAGAGGGCCATGTGGAGGAGCCCCTTTATGCACCCTAAGGTTCATCTACTACCTCTACACCTAGAAAAGGGGTCCAGAATGCAGAAGTTTCTTTTTTTTTTTTTTTACTCTTCCATAGGGAAGATTATAGGAAGAGGGAGTCATCTTGCAGGTATTTTATTTCTCCTTTGAGACTAAAATATTCTTTTAAATATCATTCTAAGCCAATGATGTTTGCACCATTCTTTTGTTTCAAGCTCTTCTAGTAATTTCAGTTTTCTAAAAAGCCAAATCCAGAAATTTTAGTATGCCATTTTTATTGCTTCTTTTCACTTTATATCACCTCTGTACTATACATTCTAGCCCCTTTGGGGTCTTGCCATTTCCTGAATATATCCTGTTTCTCCTCTTCCTTCCCCAAGGCTAACACTGTTGGATAGCCTATTCAGAAAGCATTCTGCTTTCCCCTCATGTATTCCTTTCCTGCCATCAGAACCTTGATTTTGGCCAGTGGTAAGAGATCCTTTGTTATAAGGGTATGTAGACCCTTCTTCTAGTTCCAGGAGATCATCCATATTAGCCTGAAGTACTCACTGTAAAATTATTTTTCATTTGGCTTAATACTGGCTAATGAGATATAAGGAGAGGTCATTTGGAGAATTTGTTAAAACAGATTTTCCAACATAAGGGAATACCTGTAGCTAATCCTGCACTTTATACCTTCTTACTGGTTGAACACAGATGTAATTTCTAGACACATGGCAGCCGTCATGTGGCAATGAAGCATAAAGCATAAAAACAAAAGATTAAAGCTGGGAGTGATGGAAATTAAAGATAAAACCTGCGTATGTAATGTCTAAACTTGAAGCATCTTTACCAATTCTGAGATTCTGAGATTCCATATTTATTTTTAATTACCCCTGTGATTTAAGGTACTATTATTATACTTTCTGTTCCTCACAGTCAGATGCATTTCTTCAAGGTTGTGCTCTCAGATTACTGCATGTGGATATAGGCTGTAAGGATGGCATCTTGAGTTTCAATGCCCAGGAAGGGACAGAAATTGTACTGCTTCTTGAAGTGTTGAGCTGAAACTAATGTGCCACTCAGTACCCATTCCTATGAAGAGACAGCATTATTTGATGAAACAAAGAGTGGAATTAGCACCACAATATCTAGAAATAATATAACTATCAAAGAGCCATTAAAACATCTATGTTTAAACTAATAAAGTACATAGAAGGGAGATAACCATAATAAAATAATACGGCCTTGTTAATGTCACTGATTTTATTTAATTTGAATTGATTTCAATAGCCACAGGTAGCCAGTGGCTACTGTATTGGACAGAGATGTTTTAGATATTTTTGTCTTTCTAGATAGTTGTAGAATAAATGCTTCTTCGCCTCTTTCACTTACATAATTTGAAATTCTGGGAGAATGACATCCTTTTCCATTAAAAAGTTGATTTGTTTGCATGATAATATGCATCAAATTTTGAAAATTGAAATGCACCATCTCTGAGGTTAACTGTAGTGTTATGAATCATTAGGAAGAGAAAATGGAAAATGCCCTTCTGTTTTGTTATAGCTCAAAAGATTTCGAAGGTTTTTCTAAAGTTGTTGCCAACTCAGAAACTATGTTATACAAATCTATAGTGACTTCATTATCTTTTACGTGTTATTGCCCTGTTGAACTAAAATAAACTGTTGTATTATGTGATCTATAAAATGGTATTAGACATTTTATTACTTTCTTGCTGTCAAGTTGAATATAAGACAGTTATTAAATATTATACTGGGAAGATTCAGAGTCCTACAAATGTTATTTTACAGAACTGACAGCTTGCCCTTAATGTCTCCAGTCATAAAAGAAAAGAAACTGGATAAATCTGAAGCCAGCAATATAAATTCAACAGGCAGTGTGATGAATAAAACACAGACATGAACAATCTTCCCTTCCATATTCCCTCGATTTTTCTAATGCCTATGCCATTACTTTAACAGCTTCTAACTGATGTAAATTGGAAAGCAAGGACATTAAAAGAGTAATTTCACTGAAGGAAGAATGCTTTTTTATAGTCATGTAGGTGCCTGAGTGTGATCTAGATTTTCATAATCAATTGGTGAATTTATGAATGTTACGAAGTAGGGAGGCTAAACACAAAAGGGTCACTTCTGATTGTAGGCATCATTGATTTTGATGAAGCATCCAGTGTAGGTGAAACTTATTTAGCAACCTGGGTTATGTTTCCAAAGAAAGGCATTTTCAATTTCCTTTTCACATGGCTTGCCTTCTTCCTAAAGTAGGCGCATCTCAAGTCATGAACAAGCAAGCGGGGAGCATCAGTTAAACCTAAATAGCTGAGTACACAGGACTGACCTTAGCAGTCACCACCCTCCCGCCCCACCCGCAACTCCAGTTTCCTCCTGTAAATTAGTTTCTGCTTGCAACAAAGCTGCTGTGGTTTTACAGCGCCCCCTGGTGCACAGACAGGGAACCATCTCACCTGACGTCTTTTTACCTCCCTTCCCCTCCAACTTCATAGCAACAAGGAGTAGAGCAATTTTTCTTTTCCTAATCTTTGATCTTTCAAAACTATGCTTATTATTTCATAAGCAGTCACTTTTTTTTTCTGCCTGAAAATGGTTTTTAATTAAACCAACATATTGAATGAGCTGAACATTGCACATCACAGGAAAAGACTATTTTTTCCTCCCACAGCTCCTTTCAACATTGCTCTGCTGGCCTCCTTTCCCTGCTCACTGAAGACACCTCTGAAATATGCAGTAGCTCCCTTGTCACTTTCAAGTATCAGAACTGTCTTACTTTCTGAAAATTCTCACTTTGGTGAATAAACACTTCTTAAGTGATCCAGTTTCAAAACTGAACCTGAGATACTGTTCAGGGATTCCTCCACTCCACTCAGCTTGGTGATTTTAGATGGCATTGTGCTGTGTTTTCATTCTCTCTATCCCTCTACCCTTTTCCTTTATCAATGTGGGGAGAGCAGGGCTTATAAGGAAAAGGACAAACTATCTTTTAGGGCTGGGACAGTTTGGGGTTACTGGTGCCCTTCAATAATTATAGGCATTTATGTGCTGGTTCTCTCATGCAGTGCATTTTACATTCTTTGGGAACACCCTCCTTCCCCCAAACATACCCAGACTTCTGGTCCCATGTATTTGCTTAATTAGAGCAATATATTCTCTAACTTACCACATCTTTATACTCACACCCATTCCTTCCCTCAACAAACTGAACTTTCTGCCATGCCCAAGCAAGCAGCCCTCTTGAGTTGGGGTCGCATGAAGTTGCCTCACATCTAGATGATATTGCACATCCACCTGGCATAGGGGAGACTCACTTATCACTGTTACACCTATGTGGGAGTGAAGGCCATGAAATCCTGTTGCCCCTGCTTTATTCTGCGATTGCACAATGTTCCAGCTTCCTTCCACCTCCAGAATTTTCTGGAAGCAGGCACAAGTCATTATAGTTAGAAAGACAAGCTCTCCTGAACACCGTCTGTGGATATCTGACTTCTGGGGTATGTCTGACTGATAGTGCAGCTTTGTAGGCATCTACCTGGGGGGTGGAATGATCATTTGAATCTCTTAAAGGTCTTCATTCTCTTTGGTTCTCCTGGTACATCTCTCATAGTCCTGTGAGGAGGGCAAGAGAAGAGCCGAGCAATTTCCTCTTTGATTCTAAGACTTTCTAACTCCAGAACGCTAAGTAAGTTCCTCTTTTGTTTTTTTTTTCTATTTGCTTATTCTTGCTTTATATTTATAATTATTTATCTTTATTATATTTTTATTTATTGAATGAAGGTAGGATAAAGGCAGAAAGGCCAGATCAGTCACCTCTTAGAGTATCTTGTAAGAGTTTATCGAGTATGGAGTTGTTCGTATCTCATGTTGGGGGGACAGCCACATTTCTGAAGTAAAGGGAAAGGCCTAAACATTCAGCATTATGTTATATTTCTTCTTTGTCCCTGCCTTTTCAGATGAGTCCATGAAAATATCAGAAAATCTCTTTCAATATTTTTGTTTTCTACATTTATAATAAAAACAAAAGCAATAAAGTATTGAGGTTTTAAGATGTGGGGCCCACAGCTAAATGCTCTACAAATATTATCCCATTTAGTGATCACATAATTTTAATATCGATATGAAAATAAAAGCTGGGAAAGGTCAATTAATTTGTTCAAGGATTAACAGACAGTAAGAAGCTTAATTTGGATTTGAAGTCACATTTCTTGGATTCTAAAGGCCATGATGTTAGTTACAACACCATAATGTCAAAATACACATTTGTACACACCGAAGTGAATCATGCTATTGATACATCAGTATCCTGGAAACATAACATTATCAAAGAAATACATATAATAAGCAGCAAATGCTCTACTTTTTAATAAATTCTTGAAATTGTCCTCAGGTTACCATAAAAATTTTCAAAAAAATGCCTGCCTCTCTGTGCTCTTCTGATTAAATTTCCTATACCTTAAACAAAAGCACTTAGGTTAGAGAACAATCTCTTTCTACTCCCCACTTGGGGGATTAATTCTGCATTGCCTGAGGAATCTGACGTGGCCTCCCTTAAGACAGTTGCCGAACAAGACAGTGCTGAGCCTGCTCAGGACCCACCCCCACCTCCCTACCATTCTTCTAGCCCTATAACTAGACTCAAATCCCAGCAGGCCTGAAAGGTGAGGTAAAAGTGAGGCCCGTGAGGAGGTTTGTTGTGTTTCAAAACATCACCATCTGAGTTCGTCAGGAAGCAGATTCTGAGATGGAGATGTGCTTGCAGGAAGTTTATGGGGGCCTCCTTTCAGGATTAATAACTGTTGGTTATAGAAAAGGAAGAAAAATTAGGTAGCAGGAAAAGTTGGGCTGCCATGCAGTCAGAAAAAAGGCCCCAGCCACGGACGGGGGAGCTCTGGAGCTGGATGCCTCTCTAAGTTACACTGATTTGGAGTGAGGGAGCTGGACACTTATAGCGCCACCTAAGTAAGTCATGGGATGCTGGCTGCCCTAGTAAAGTCGGTGTGACAGGGGTAAGGCAGCCATCTTCCGCTGAGTATAATTCCTGCAAAAGGCTGAGCTGAAGGCTACCAGTAGGCAACATGCCCACCAGTTGTTGGACATAAATCTTTCCGTCCTGACGGGGAATCTGAGCACAGAGTCCTCTGCAAATATATTACCATTGTATTGTTATTTTCCATTTAACTACTTTGGGGGACTGTATATATTTTAATAGGCTTTAATGGGCTTTTCAAGTTACATAGTATTACTTAACTTTTTGTTTTTCCCCAAGTGTTATACCATTTCTACTTAGAACATTTCATGAGAAAACTCACTTCAAATAAATAGTTTATGCACTAAATTTTATATTAAGATGCAATTAGGAATTAGGCTTCACTCCATTTCTATCAATCTTTTAAGATGAGAGTAAACAAAATGATACAATATGTTTGCTGGCTCCTCACTGAAGAAAAATCACATAAATCAAAATTAATCAGACAATGTTATAGTCATTGTGCATGTGTACTAAACTGTTTAATCTTCAAAGTAAGGCAGTGTGATAGATGATCTCATTCCCATTATTCAGATGAAGAAACTGAAGTTCAGAGAGGTTAAATAAATTCATCAAAATTACCTATGAAAATTACTGGCTTCAGAAATTCCCTCTGTTAGTGAAAAAGATACATTATATGTCTGGATTACTTATGCATTGCTCCATAATAAACTGCCTCTAAATTAATGGTTAAACAATAAATATTTATTATCTCATGTAATGTCTATGCATGGTAGGAGTGGCTAAGCTGGGTGATTCTGGCTCCAGGTTTCTCATTAGGTTAGAGTTAAAAGGGCAGCCCAGGCTGCAGTCACTGAAAGGCTTGACAAGGGCTGGAGGATCCTCTTCCATGCTGGCTCATTCAAGGCTTTTGGTAGGAGGCTTCACTGACTTGCCACATGGACATTGCCATATGGCCATTTGTGTGTCCTCACGTGGCAGTGGGTGACCCAGAGATAGAACAAGGAGTAAGATGCAACATCTTCAATAACTAAGCCTCACAAGTCACACACTGTCAATTCTGCCACATTCTGTTCCTGCAATGCAAGTCATGAAGTCTGGCCATCAGTTGTGGGGGATAGACCTGGGCTATACTTTTGGGGTAGGGAGGCAGGGGAGTAATCCAGGAATTTGTAGACAGATTTAAAACCAGCACAATGTTAAAATGGATTAAAGTAGCATGCAGGCTTAATTTTCAACATTTTCATCACAAATGAGGCCCATTGTAACTGAACTGACTTTTTTTGATTGCTGCAAGAAGCAGGTCCTTTATATGGTACTGTTTACTGGTTATGAATGTAGATTTGCTCATGTAAACCGTTATGTAGTGGAATGAATGTTAATTCTTTGTGGCAGTTTTGAATATATTCTAAATCAAAGATTGTTTTGATGCAGCAATATATATTTTCATGTTTAAAATGACTTTATTTATGAATTTCTCCAGTGAATATTTATTGAGTGCATGCCATTCACCATTACCTTTCTAAGTGCTGGAGATAAAGCAATAGACAAAACAGGGATCATGATATACCTTTATGAGACAAACAATAAACAAGTAACTAGATGATTTAAAAAAGTAACATAGATTGTGATGTGAGCTGTAACTCAGGATAAGGTAATAGCTGGTGAAGAGTATGTGTGAAGGGGCAGTGGTGGAGGGCGAGGAGAGACGAAGGAGGCGTACGTTGGTCATGGAAGACCTCTCTGACAAGGTGACACTTGATACACTCAACAAACAGTATGGGGGCTGAGATGTTAGAACGGAATGGTAAGAAAGGAGTTTGGAAATGTAGCCAGGGACCAGATTCTGAGAGTCTTGGAGGCTATAGGAATTAAAGACTTTCAGTTTTACTTTGTTACATAAGCCAAGGGAGGCTTGAGAACAGATGAGAGACATGATCTGATATACATGTAAAACCAAGATTCTAGGTTCTCTCTGGAGAGTAAATTCAAGTGGGGTAAAAGTTCAAGCAGGACTCCCAGTTGGGAGCAATGTAGAGATGACAGTGACTTAGAATAGGTGGGAGCAGGAAAGGGGAACGAAATGGTTAGACTTAAGATACAATTGAACTGGAGAGAAATAAAAGAGTAGGAGGTAACTCAAGGTGTTGACCTTGTGACCCTATTCTGTTGTGACACAAACAACCACTTTCCTTTGTAGTGCATGCTCACTGCTGGAATGCTTTCAGGCTTTGTTTTTCTCCTTGAAGGAATTTCAGAAACAAAACCTATTTTGAAAAACTAGTTCTTTATGACTATCAAGTGATTAAATTAACGTTTTCCCTATTACCCAAGCTCCAGCCACATGAACATTGCCCTCAGAGAAAGAGCAAACCAATAAAGCTTTTAAATATCTAGTATTTTCAGTTCATTATATATTTATGTAAAAGTATTTGATAAAAATGTCATTACTTAATTTTAATTTTTATATGAAATTAACTTTATTGTCAATTTATGGTTTCTTTTGGTAATACTTTTTATACATTACTATAAGAGCCAAAATAGTCTTCATATGGCAATTGAATAATGAAGCAATTAGAATTGGAGCTCAAAACTTTCTTCTTTAATTAATAGTCACTGTTTTTGTAAAAACATTCATGTAGATGGCTTTCCTAATAAGATTTCCCTTATTTTCTAATTGAGCAGTGCTAACCTAATGATAATCACTATGTTTTGTTATGTATCTATCTTTAATTTGAATAATCCAAACTTTATTTCTTCATGCTCTATGATCACTAGTTTCCATGGACATTAATATGATTTAAATGAGAATTAAAATGGATTCATTGTTCAAATAAGTTTTGGAAATATGAGCAAAGTTCGAAAGGAAAATTCCTCAGAATTCTCTAGATCATTTAGTATGTTAATGAATATTTTCTCTTTCCAAAGAGGAAATATCATTTACAAAATTAAAATTTATTAACCAAGTAATGGATTAATTTTCCCTTTAGGAAAAGGTTTGCCTAACCCTATTCTCTTCCTTTATAGTACTCTGTTCACTTAATTATGGAAAATACAGCATACATTGATAATTGATAGTTGAAATGCAATTTGAATTTAGTCACTCTAATTAGCTTTTCAATAAGTATATATTGAGTATCTATTATAGGTGCTTAGGCCCAGAGATATGCCAGTGAACAAAATTGGCATAATTCCTGTGCTTTGGAACTTTCACATGTTCTTCAAAATGGATACACGTACTCGCTGGGGGATCCAAAGAGAGTCCAAGGTGCTGATGACCCATCTTAAGGGGATGTATTTCCAGATTCTTGACTCGGTGCATACTCTTTCCTAAAATGCATATACCCGAGAAAGCCCAAGGCAAATGATTCCTGCCCCCCCACTGCCCACCAACCCTATCACAGAACTGCCCCTTCTCCAGTTTGTTAGGTAGTCCTTGCAAAATGTAAACCAAATTACAATCTGGTTTAGAAAACTACCTGTTGTTAACGCTTGGAGTGTGCTCCAAAAGACCTCTTACCTTAGGTAGCTTACTTCCATGCATTGTTTACAGAGGAAAGTCTTCCCAGAGCCAACTGGAAAATTGGTTGTTGATGTCAAGAAACCACATGACCCTAAATCCATTGGTTCTTGCTCAAACCCCCACCTCTGCACTCACACACACAGTCTTTGTTGTTGTCTCCCTTTCCCTTTCCCTCTCTCTCTACATTTCCCCCAGCGCCCCCATACACACACCTCTATTAAATAAAAGTGATTTTGTTTTTGTCTTATTAACACTCAGTGCTAATATTTAAAATAACAATATTCAAAATATAAAGAAATCACATGGTGAGGTCCTGTTTTTTAGTGTCACTGACATATTTAAGTAGGAAATCTCTCAAATGAGCTCAGAGTCCTGAACTATTCTGTGGCAGTGCTCCTTTCCCACCCTGGCCACCAGTCCCGCCCATCCCCCCGACCCATTTGGGCCGGGAGCTGCAGCCTCCATCTAAGGCATGTCCACTGTCCAGTTCTCTGCAGAGGCTGTAGTCCTATGAGAAGGAAAGAGCAGGAATGGGAACCTTTTCAGTAGTGAATCTCGGGACAGCTGCTACCCTGGCTTCAATCCTGGAGGTTGGGTCCCAGGCAGCTGTTGATAATGGGAGGCAGCTTGTTGGAGAGGGCTCATATCAAATTCTCTTCCCAATTTTTTATTCTTCAATTAAGCTACATTGAGCTGAGTCTTTCTCATTCAAAAGGAAAATTGTTCTGATTAACACTGTTTTGTCCAACAAGAAATTGAATTATACAGCTCCATAAAGGCCTGAAATCTGCTATGTAATGTATTAATAGAATTTTAGAATTTTTATATAGATATACAGTATAATATTTAATGGATTAATAGAATTTTAAAATTAGATAAAGCCTGAGAAATTAACTCATGAAAATTGCTTAGTTTTCACAGAAAAATTATGTGACTTTTATTCAGTGATTTAATCAAAGTCAGAAGGCTTCACTATTGGTATAGAATAATCAGGAGAACTGTTTGTTTATATTCCAGTTCCGAGTATAATTTACCCTCTAAATTCTTCAATGGTGGTCACCTGAATAGCAATATAAATCTTAGTAAATGTTCTTTATTCAAAGCAGATGTAAACTAAAATGGTTGCATGTTTCCCAGTTCCCTGTTGGAGCTCATGCAGTATAATCTATTTTTAAAGTTTTTCTGATCTCAGCTTCTCCTTTGTTCTTTTGAGAAAAGCCTTAAAAATTATTCCATAAAATAAATTACAATTTGATTTAGAAAAGTATGTGTTGTTAACTCTTGCAGTGGGCTCCAAATTAAATACTAACCTGAGGACAGCTCTACCCATCATAGCTAGAATGCAGCTTGTCTGGAATGAGTTAATGAACAGATGATGAATTTCATAGGTACTGAAAGCAGTTCATTCACTAAATCTCAAGGCATTTGTAATTGCCTATGAGATTGAAAATGAAAGGAAATGAAAGAAGAAAGCATCAATGGAAGAAGAAAAGTATATTGCTTTCCTTCAATGGCAGTTCTCTAAGCATTCCAGATAGCAAACATGGGGCAGAATGGGTAGTGCACAGAACAGAGAGTGGATTCTCCATTTTGGTTAAATGTCAACAATCCACCATAAGAGGAGTTTTAGTCAATCTACAATGTCTTTTTTATATGAGCATAGGATTCATAGGATGCAGTGTCAAGTTTTTGTCTTTTTTAGAGAATGTCTCTGTCGAGTATTCTCCAACAGGGAGAGAAAAGTGAGGAATAATAGGTCTGAAAACATATGGCTAATGAACTTGCAGCAAAAGTGAGCAGTCTTAGAAAAGTTTATCTGGTCTGCAAGAATATGTATTAGTGCTTTGAACTGAAACCCTAAGTGAATATTTTGCTTTGACATTTTCCTCTTAGTGGCCATTTGTTTACTCCACTTAGCGGATCCCCCGCTGCCCACTCTGCTGTCATTTTGGTTGGAACAGTTGTGCTGAGCCGCTATCATCAATTTTCCTCCCAGTCGAATCTGCCAAAGCTGACAATTACTATACTAACAAGTACTTGTTCAGTAATGTTCAGTCATTCAGATTGCCTCCCTCATTATTTTTCTTCCCTGGAGGCAATTGATATGAACAGTCCCTAGCACTTCACCTGGGACTTAGAGGTAGAGAAATTTGTTTAGATATCAGTTATAACTCTACCTCTTATTAATGGCAAGGAGTGTTGAGTCTCATTTCTCAGAAGCAGTTGGGGTCCAGGCCTGCTTATGACCCACTGTCTTCAAGCTTCATTGGTTTAAGGGAAAATACTGGCAATCAGAATCTAAAGGGAAAAAACCATAGAAGCAAGATATCCTCAATAATCCTCAAAGGTGATGACAGCATTTTATACACAAAAAGTATTTTTAAATAACACTGACCTCAGCATTAGAAACAAAAGTGAAACCTGTAGAGCAGGTCCCATAATGTGGGTGGTGTCAGAACAAAAAATTGCACATGAATAACTCATCCCTTTGAATCTATAAATCACTTGGCAGCAGCTGGAAATGGAGTGGAAACTGACAGAGATGTAAGAGCATGTAGCATTGTCTTCACAGCCTGACAGTGGAAGAAAAGTTCCAAATGTTATAGAAGATGAAAGGTTTGTGTTTTGGATTGCATCCTAGTTGTGAGAATTCAAATTTTAAGTTAGTCCCTTGATTTGGTGATTCCTAAGCTCACACCTCTTGTGAATAACAGGATAAAACAAAGAGAGATCAAAGAGTAATAGACATAAGTCTGTGATCTTCCAAAGATAAACAAATCAAGTCTCAGACATGGGAGTTTTTGTTTTTGTTTTTAATTATGAGACTATATAAAATCTAGATGTTCTTTCTTAAATTGGGTCCCCACAATAACTCCCAAGGACATATTTATTGACTTCTGGTCAGTGTCCTTTTTTAGGGAGTAGATTTAGACTTTTGATTCTTTTTTTTTTTTCTTTCTTTCTTTCTTTTTAATTTTGGTATGATTAATCTACAATTACATGACAAACATTATGTTTACTAGACTCCCTCCATCACCAAGTCCCCCCCACATACTCCATTATAGTCTCTGTCCATCAACATAGTAAGATGCTATAGAGTCACTACTTGTCTACTCTGTGCTGTACAGCCCTCCCAGTACCCCCCTCATTATACATGCTAATCATAATGCCCCTTTCTTTTTTCCCTCCCCTTATCCCTCCCTTCCCACCCATCCTCCCCAGTCCCTTTCCCTTTGGTAACTTTTAGTCCATTCTTGGATTCTGTGAGTCTGCTGCTCTTTTGTTCTTTCAGTTTTTTCTTTGTTCTTATACTCCACGTATGAGTGAAATTATTTGGTACTTGTCTTTCTCTGCCTGGCTTATTTCACTGAGCATAATACCCTCTAGCTCTATCCATTTCATTGCAAAAGGTAGGATTTGTTTTCTTCTTATGGCTGAATAATATTCCATTGTATAAATGTACCACATCTTCTTTATCCAATCATCTACTGATGGACACTTAGGTTGCTTCCATTTCTTGGCTATTGTAAATAGTGCTGTGATAAACATAGGGGTGCATCTGTCTTTTTCAAACTGGGCTCCTGCATTCTTACGGTAAATTCCTAGGAGTGGAATTCCTGGGTCAAATGGTATTTCTATTATGAGCTTTTTGAGGAACCTCCATACTGCTTCCCACATAGACTTTTGAATCTTAAGGGGAGTGAAATGCTGGAAGACAGACTGTGGTTCTTCTGTGGATCTTCCAGTGGAGAAATGCATCAACAGGACTTCATAGCATTGCCAAGAACTGGACTGGAATGACTACAAGCTCAGGGAAATAGCATGTTGCAAAAGAATTAGATAAATATACTATAGTCACTTTTGATGTAGAACAGTAATTAAAGACCTTCAACTAACCATATGTTCACTAAAACTTTTTTAAAAAACTCTAATACAAGTAGGTATAACAATCCAACTATATAGCAAAGAAAGTTAGCTATCCATGATCAGCTACGTAGTACTATGGCTAGTGTTGAACACCTGACCATGCGCTATTCTAAGTATCCCATGGGCATTAATAATTTAGTACAGCAGATCTAAAAGGGATAGACCATTATCCTCATTTTACAGATGGAGAAGTGAGGTTTGTAGAGAATAAGTGAATTGCCCACTGTCTCATTACTATTCAACAATGGAAGATGAAGTTGGGTCCAACTAGTAGGATTTCTTCTAGAATGCCAAAGCAGGAAATAATGAAGGCCAGTTCCAATGTTTTAGCCCAATCGAGTGATTCTTTTGATAGCACATCCAAGTGGTGGTCACCCAACCCCCACTTAACACCAGCAAAGGTGGGGGGGTGCTAGCTTCCATGTTTACCATATTTAAATACACTACTGTCTTCTATAAAGCATAAACATAGAGCTCAAAGTTTCTATTTTCTAGTCTTAACTCTGTTACCAAAATTTACTTTGTGTGAATCAGCTTTGTATTCCACATGGATGTTCTTCTATATTGGAGGACAGATATTATGACTTCACAAATGTTCATTCTCCCATCTGAACATCCCTATTTCTTTAACAACTCTTCAAAGATTAAGGTTTTAAGTGCCATTCATGATCTCAGTTCAGTGACACCAGCTCTTCAGTATCCCTTATAAAATGTATTTAGCACCTAAAGTTATATTCCAGGTGTAGTCTGATATATGCAGATGGATATAAATATTGCCTCTATTACTGTGAACAATTGATCATTTCACATACATTCATTGATTAATTCACTCTGAACTGGGTTGAGTATCCATATCACCCTGTTGTTTCACATTGAGTTTCATGTTATCTAAAAAACCCAAAGCCTTTTAAACTGTCATAATACTGTAGTTAAGCTATGTTTTCCACATTCTGTATTTTTGAAATTATTTCAAATTTTGTCACCATTGCCAGTTTTCATGGTATTTGCTTGCTATAACCCTCACTCACTCTTCCTTTAATAACATCTTCCTGATTGTCTTTGGTGTATCACACTTCTCCAACTGGCATTTATGTTGCTGTGTGAAGCTCTGTCCCTCTCTGGGGTGTGCATGGTAATCGTGCCTGGCCAATCCAAGCACCACAGTCCTCTGGCTGTAGACCAGTGACAGAGAATTGATTTATTTCAGAGTCAATTATGTACAATTCTGGGTTATTTGTAGAGATGTTTCAAGGACAAGTATTTTCTTCTACTGGGTCTGAACCTGAGAGGCAAAATATCCACCCTCATAATGATAGGAACTATCTCAGGAGCCAGCAGAGAATTTTTTACAGAAGGGAGAACTCATCTGGATGACATCTTTTGAGACTCTTCATTCATTTCTACTTCATGTCCTCCTCTAGAATCTTCAGTTACCTCAGCCAGTACATGCTTTCCTCTGCTTAAGCCTATTTGAGTTGGATTTCTGCCTCTAGCAAGACAATCAGCTAATACAAACATAGCACAACACAATATTTATTGACATTCGATTTCATTGTATTTACCTTCTCTAGTTCTTCCAGACGGTCAACATTTTTAAATCCTGCTTCTAATAGACTTCTATTCCAGCTTTGCTTCATTAGCAAATGTAATGTCTGTCTTCTCTGTTTCCTTAAGTTACATTAAATGGCATATCTCCTAAAGTCTAAATAAGATCTTGCTCCCATAATTCTTTATGATGCCCCAAAATTATACCATATGGGATAGTCTATACATTTAATAATCCACCCTAAAAACTTCTGATCAGAATTCTTTCTTTCTAGTTAGCATATGATTTCTGAAATTTATTTTTTCCCCACTTTAGAGAATTAATTTAGCAAATTCTAATCACCCATCAAAACCATAGCCTTTGGTCTGATTGCTAGAACCCCATCACTAGATCTGAAACAGATTATTTGATTTAATAGAGACCATTTACAAAGGTACAGGCAGTGTGTAGGGGATCCCACCAGAGACCTAGGCAGTGAGAGGAGGGAACAGTTGCAGGAGCTCAGAAGCAGAGTCAGGTAGACATAGAAACCTTGAGAAGAACAGTGACTATTAGGGGGGACTAGTAGCCAGCCTCAGGCAACCCCGCGTGAGGGAACAGGAGACCAAATACCCAGCTTCTGCTCCTCCCACTGCCTAATCTCTTGCCAAGGCTCCCCAATGACTAAATCCAATTAAAAGCCAGAGGATGTACTGAATGTAGATTAGTCTTCCCATCACAGAAAAAGGTGGAAAATAATAGAGAGTGATGCTAAAGGAACAAATGGAGTATACCCAAGCAAAACTCAGTTCTAAAACAAGTACACTCTAATAAAAGTTATCTATTTATTTAAACAAAATAACTTAGTCAACTATTCAGGTTCCTTAACAATCCTGGGATGCAATTTTCCTAAATTTACAGAAAATTTAACAGAAGCTGTGAGTACCTTTTAAAAAATTTTTCGTATTATATTGAACCACATGAGATTGTCATTTTGTAGGTCAAAATAGCTTGCCATCCATGCTTTCATATGATTCAAAGTAATGTACTAAGTCTGAATCCCCTCTAGTCCAATGGGGCTAAGATTAGGATATACTTTGAATTAAAGGAGAACTACAGCAAATTTGGCTATAGTGGCAGACTGAAGACAGGTAGATAAGAACATTGGATGCCATGCTAAGAAGTTTTCAACTTGACATGTACTAGTTAAGCCACTGGAGATACTAAAATAGGTCTGATGCTATCAGTCCCACTAAAAGGAAGGTAACATTTTCTAAGAATAGCATGTCATTTCCCCCCAACAATGAACTTGCTTATACATATTCTTTCCTTTGCTTGAATCATAGCCAAATAGAATGTTTTTGTTATTGTTAATATTTTTAAAAATCTCCATTCATTATTTGCATCAGTCACATTGACATCCTTAGAGGTTTTAGACTTTTTGCAATGGCTTTGCAGGGTACTCCCACTTTTGGCTCATTTACATGTTCCCTATAGAGATCTTTTGTAATTACTTTGCCAGTATTTCCTTGTGTGAGATGATAACCTCTCCAGACTCCTACATAAATGCTAAAGCATTGTTGAAATGAAAGATAAAATTATATTATTATAATTTAGAGATTTTATCCATGAGATCATGCCTAATCATATCTATTACAGCATTCTTTGATATGATAAACCCAATAATGACCTTATCTATCACTGCCATGTACATTTAAAAAATATGCTTAACTAGAGAGCCTTGGGTATCTATTTCTATCCTTAGTATGTCTTAAATCTATGATGATGATCATTCATTATCAAAATCCAATGTTCTTGATACCAATATTTTAACTTTTTCTCTTATGGCTACATCCAAAAGAATTAGAATTGAAGCCAAATATAATGCTAGTTTCCTGAGACTTTTGATTGATTAAGCTGTCAGGAAAGTAAATGAAGAATGTGTTTAGAACTCTGCTTTAGTAGAATAAAAAGTACTTCCATCTGTAGATTACGAAGGATGATCATAATGACACTAACAATGTTTGTCAATGTTAATTCTGCTCTAGGCTCCATTCTGACTACTCTGCACATGGATTATCTCACTAGTTGCCTTCAACAAATCTGTGAAACAGATGCTACTATTATCCTGTTTTACTGATGAAGGGACTGAGGCCAAGAAAAATTAGATAACAAGTCCAGGGCATTAAGATTGGTGGGACAGCCAGTATTCTCAGCTAGACCATCTGATTCCAGAGATCATGAATTTAAACACTAATGTATAAAGTCTCCCCAGATAATTTAGAGAGCACATCATTACACATTTGTTCTTGACTATTTTGTTATTTCAGTCAAGAAATCTCCCTTCACATACATTATTCATCTTGTTATTCTTACACATCCCACTCCAGCACTTTGCTTTTGGTTAGTGTCCAAAAAGTAGAGATGAAATTCAATTTCATATACCATATGTCCTGATGTTCATATCATATCATTGCCTCTTTTCCCTTCTTTCTTTCCCGTTGGAGTATTTCCCGCTATTCCTTTTGTCCTTGGGTGTGTGAATTTCTCTGTGGGTCAGTATTCTTGTCAACTGGTGTTACTCCCTTGCTTTTCCTGCTGGATATTTTAATATGTAGATGATATATTCTAACTGTTACTCTTGTTGGACCCAAACTTGGTGATATCTGTGCTCTTCCAGTTACAGCATGTTTTAAAATACAATGATTGGGTTGATTAGCTACCTGCTCTGGGCAAAAGTGATCACTATCTCTATTCTTCCCTGCTATTTACCCCTGAGAACAATGGAGAACCTTCTGCCCCCTGAACCCCTTCCCTTTTACCTGTGGCCCTCATTTGATGTTCCTACTGTAATCTGAATCCTTTTCTCTAGCTCCCGAATGTCATTGAATTTCATGCATATTATTTTAAATACTCATGATGGAGGTGAGACATTGGCCAGTGCGTCCTTGTCTTCATGATGGGCACCCTACCACTGCCAGCAAATACAATTTTAATCCCAGATATCAAAAGGCCTAGAAAAACAAATGCATTTCACTTTGACTCTTCACTTTCTATTTCTGCTTTTCTCTTTTAACTATTTCTTTTCACTTGGACTGTTCACTTTTATTATATCCCTGATCACAGTACAGGATCCATTAAATTCTCACTTTTCTGCAGAGTGGTCGTGTGATCTCCATTAAAAAGCAATCAGGTTCAAGACAACAAGTGGAGTAAGAGTAAATATTAGAACAGACGAAACTTTCCAACCCTGTGATCATATGTCCAAACAATGCCATTTTAGTTATGAGACACACAGCTGGATAGACTTATTCCCAGTGCTAATCTATCAAAATTGACCTCCTCCCCCTTTTTAAAAGGTGCTTTCAATGTTAAGCAAAATGCTGCACTATACCTAAGAATCATACCCCTTCAATTAAAAAGAAAAACACTTTGCTTATCATTTAAACCCAAAGCAGTCAGCTTTATGTATTTGAGAGTGAACCACAACCTCTTGTTCCACCCAGCAATGCCCTTTGGAAATAACCATGATTCATTGCTTGTTTTATAGGAGCCTATGATTAGGTGGATGTTTGGAGGAATGCTGCTTTTAGGCTTGTCTGGAAACTTCTCTCTCTGTTTCTGCCACATTTCTAGCATTAGCACAACTAATCAAAGACAGTTACTGGAAGTTTGTACCTCTATTCTCTTTCACCTATTTCATCCATCTTCCCACCCCTTCCTCGATGGTAACTACCAGTCTGTTTTCTGTGTTTATTAATCTATTTCTGTTTTGTTTGTTTGTTCCTTTGCTTTGTTTTTTTTTTTTTATATTTCACATATAAGTGAAGTCATATGGTACTGGTCTTTCTTTGATTGATTTCACTTAGCCTCCAGATCCACCCATGTTGTCACAAATGACAAGATTTAATTCTATTTTATAGCTGAGAAATATTCCACTGTATATATGTGCCACATCTTTATCCACTCATCTATTGCTGGACACTTAGGTTGCTTCTGTATCTTGGCTATTGTAAGTAATGCTGCAATAAATATAGGGGTGCATGTAGTTTTTTAAATTAATGTTTTGTTTTCTTTATGTAAATACCCAAAAGTGAGAAGTACAATAGGGAACATAGTCAATAATATTGTAGTCACAGTGTGCGGTGACAGAGGGTAAGTACGCTACCATGGTGGTGGGCATTTTGCAATGTATGTAATTGTCCAATCTCTGTGTTGTACATCTGAGACTAACATAATATTTTATATTAACTATATTTCAATAAAAATATTTTAAAAAGAGACTTGTTCAAAAATCCTCATGCCTTAGGTCACAATATTTCAAAACAAAGAAAACTGTTTGAAAACTAAGTTTGAAGTATTCTCAAAAATCATGTTTTCTGTGTATGTTCTGTCCTGCTTGGTTTTAAACGATAAGCAAAGTGTTTTCTTTTTAATTGAAGGGATATTTAGGTATAGTGCGGCATTTTGCTTAACATTCAAAATACGTTTTAAAGAGGGGGAGGGGGTCAATTTTGCTAGATGAGCAGTGTAATGTGTCTGTCCAGCTGTGTGTATCACAACTAAACGGCATTGTTTGGACATATGATGACAGAGTTGGAAAGTTTTGTCTGTTCTAGTATTTACTCTTACTCCACTTGTTGAACCTGATTGCTTTTTAATGGAGATCAAACTAAATGATTTAATTGATTTAACACACTTCATCCAGAACATCTTAATGTTCGCTGTTCAGTTCACTGATACCCAGATGTAGGCTAATGCTAGACTAGTCAATATTCAGTGATTTTCTTACACAGACAGCATTATAAAAGTCTTCAGTATTCATTTTATGTGCAACTCTTTTGGGTAACCTAAAACCAATGTAAAATGATTAAGTGGTACCATCTTGTTAATTTCCTCTGAACGTATGTTTCCTATGAGCATACATATAAAATAGTGGACATTTAAATCTTTAAGTACAGTTAAACTACTAGATAAATTCAACACATCTTTGGGCTGATTTTAGATATTTTTATTCAATTATCCTATGAATTTTCTTTGCCAGGACTATGAAGGACATCTTTAAAATGTACAATATTTTATTTTATTGCTTTTACCACATTTAATGCTACTTATTTCAATATTTACTGAGTTATTAATGAACTAAAACATTTGTGATAATGACAATTTTCTTGAAAATAGCGCATAAGTAAGAAAACTGGTATGAATTAGCATTCATAATACCATTTTTGAGATTATTTGATAGCTCCAACATCTTTTTATTTTTATTGCACAGTGTTTTAAGTATATGATAACTATTTTTACACTTTACTGTATTCAAGTTGACTTTTTTCTTCCTCTTTTTAAATGACTTTCTGTTGATAACTTTTAATTATGTAACTTTACCCTTTTAAAATCCACTTCATGATAATTATTATGGCATGTTAACATAATGTAGTGTCCTGATAAGATGACAGACCATCTGGTTTGCCCAGAACTAAAAGTGTTCTTTGAAAACAACACTTTCAGCTATAAAACTGGGACTATCCTGGGAAAACCATCGAAGTTTGCCAGGCAGCAGAGGGGTATCTTGAGATGCAGGATTTTCCATGTTAAAATGAAGAGTTCTAGGTGAATCAGGATGATTGATGACCCTACATCCTGATTATTATATAGTTTTTAATCTAGAGCATTAGTCATGGTGCTTGGTACTGAACCAAATATTAAAAATAATATAGTGTAACCTAATAGAGTCAGTCTGCTCAAGTACGATTTTCTTGGAAAATTGTGTGTTTTTTTTGTTTTTAATTTCTTACTGTTCACAAGGAAGTGTTGTGGACATTTTTCTTGATTTCTGTGGATGAGAGCTCCTGGAGTGAGTTCAATTTGCTGTTTGCTCTCAGAATGCATTCTTCCTGGTGGAGTTACACTCTGAACACACAGACCATCTCATTCTGCTGTGTATGCATGCTTCAGTGAAACCTGAAGTCTTTAAAATATGTTCTATTCCTTTTCTCTGAGGATTTCGCTGCTTACATCAAGTCCCATCTTCCATCTGTTCACCCTCTCTTCTTGGACCCTTACGCCATGCAGTGTGAATGTTTTGGATAAGAACTCAATCTCTGAATTTCAGCTCAGTCTTCTTGTTGGTCTGTGGTATACGGTGTGGTAATAAAAGCCTGAACTTCAGAATTAGATGGTGTAGCTCAGGCATTAGCTGTGATATTTGACATCCACAAGACCTTTGTCAAGTTACCTCACCTCTCTGTGTCTCTGTCCTCTCAACTGCTTAATTAGGGCAATAATAGGATCTCTACCTCTTAGGGGATATAGTGAAGATTAAAATTAATGCATCTAATACACCTAAGTGAGTCCATAGCATATAGTATGGGTCTGGTAATCATTAATATTATTAAACTTAATTATTGTTTATCTGACCATTGTTGTAAATTACCACTACCGTCATGCTCTGATTCTACTAAATTGCTTAGTGTTTGTGAGTAAGTTAATTTGGCAGATCTCTGTTCAAATCTAAGCATCCAGAACTAAGAAAGTCATCTCTGCTATCAATTCTCATCAGTGCTTGGACCGTACATATACTGAGTCCCTTAATGAACGCCAAATCACTGGCCTCCTCCTACAGCTACGGGACACTCTTTGAAGTCTTACTTGTGGCCTTTGTCTATGAGTTGTACCTCTTAGCAATATGGAATTCATACGACTCTACCTGCAGTTTTAGAATCCATGATTGCATAAAGTAATTTTTCTTGAAATGCACTGAATCATCAGTTGGATGCATTTCTTTGCTTTCAAACTACATTTAGAATGTCTTTTTGTTTGTTTTTATCAATTCCTCTTCATTTGCCCTCAGCCCAAATCAGTTTTGTAATTTATCTAAAAGTGCAAAGAGAAGAAACATTGTGAAAATGACTCCATTTTATTTGCGGTGAAGATGGGTTTTGATGTAAAACTTTAATTTGAAAGGAGAAATCAGATTTCATTTCTGTCTGATCCTTTTTAGTGTTCTAAGCCACTGGGTTTCTAATGTTAATATAAAAGTGATATGTGCATGATAATAACATTAGGAGTACATCTGGGGCTTTGAGGTTAAAGCATACAGTCTCTACATGGACTGAGCTCACTGGTGGCATTAAGTGTAAATGAGAGTTGAAGTCCTTCCTGACAGGTTCAGTTGCCACCCTGCTGTCTCTGTTCTCACGTTTCCTTGATCCCTCACATTCTCTTTCTGCTACTCCTCTGCCATCATCATTTCAATGGAACCATGTGAATCAAAAGATTCATGATGCCATGCCTAGACAAGGTATGGGTAGGCATCCTTACAGTGTGAGCTTTCATGCTAAATAAATAAAAAATAAATAAACAAATCCATATTGGTCTTGACTTTTCAAAAATATTCACTTTCCTGATGACTATTGTGCATGTTTCTTGAAAGGATAGATGCTATTTCTGAATTGTATTTAAAACGAAACTTTTAAATGTTCCCCTTGTTATTTTTATTCTCCACTTTCTGCTTTCTATTCCTTTTTCTTTCTTAAAAAATAAATCTACTGCACAATGTAAAGCATGTTGAGTTTGCTTAAAACAAATATTATTTCCTTTCTAGTACTGCAGATTTCTGCTAAGATCCCAGGCATTGTACAGTATGCTCACAGTCTGCATGATGTTTATTTGCTGATCTTAGGGGGAATTTTTGGTGTGACATTTCTTTTTTATTTATTTCCATTGGGGTGTGTTTGTTTCTAGGTACAAATTGCTGAACTGGGATCATAGAATAGTGTGTTATTTCTTGATTCTGTCCATTTTCTCTGAAGTTTTGAGGAGTCAAGAGTAGAAAGTTGAAAGAATAACCCCAAGTTGAGAAGATCTGAGTCCAAGGAGATTCTTTTTTAATAAGAACTAGTGACTGTAGTTTATGCACTTTATATGGGTTATCTCATTTTGTTTTTATAATTACCCCCTGAGGTTTATAGTTCTACATGCCTTATTTATAGATGAGAAAACAGGTACAGAGGAATTCAGTTGCTGCAATTGCAGAGCTAGTCGGTGATTAAAATCTTATTCATACTCAGTTCTGATTTCCAAACCAAACACATCCTATTCTATACCCCCTCGGCCCCTGCATGTCAGAGACCGGGACACTGAGGCTAAGTGAGAGTTCATGAGCTATATCACATCCCAACACAAGTGAGAGCAGGGTTCCCAGACTTGTCTGTGCATTAGAACCAGCTGAGGATTCTCTTAAATATTCCAAATAGAGTCTACACCCTAGACAAATTAAATCACCATCTCAGGGCCAATGACACAGAGGTCAGTAATTTTTGAAGCTCTCCACAGGATCCCAATATGAAGACAAGTTTGGAGAATGCTAAATTCAAGGATATGCTTGTAAAGAGACAAACTGTCCTCAATGCTAAGCCATTTTTCAATATATTATGCATACCCAATCGGTTGGGGACTCCCCAAAGAATCCTTCTGCTTCAACTCATACTGAGTGCTTGTTATGGGCCTGACTTTGAACTAAGAATGTTACCTGGGTTATCTCACTCAATCCTCCCATAAAGTGTATAAGAATACTGAGGTTGAGAGAATTAAAGCAAGTTGCTCAAAGTCATAGACCTAGATAGCGATGGAGCCGGGGTTCAAAACTCAAGTCAGCCTGACAGAATCCAAGATGCTGGGATTCTGGGGATTATATTGATTGTCTCTATTTTGAGGTCACTTTTCTTTGTTTCTTTTCTTGTAATGCCTGGAGCCCATTTGTGCTGTGGGTTTCTGACACTGTTCACTGACCCTGACTCCTCCCAAAACTCTGAGGTTTGAAACATCCACATTTAGCATAACTTTGGTAGCTTCCCATGTTGACAGTCTTAATCACACTAACTGCTGTGTTTAGAGTCATCTCTATATTTAGGCTCCAGCTGTTCTTGCTGATGAAACTGCTGCGGCACACAAACTATCTCTGCCTTGTGTGCCCTAGGGGTTTCAACCAAAGGGAAAAAAATAGGAAAATAAAAAGAGCTTCCATTCCCAGCATCACCTCTGCTGCATGGGTTTCCCTTTAGGGGCGGTTTTGTGCTGGCTGGCCCTCTTCTGTTATGTTCTAACTCCCAGTCTTAGCTCCGTAACTCCGTGCCCCTTGAAGCATCCCTTATCATGCATTATATGAAAATTCATGGTATCGCTACATGGAACCTAGAATTTCCTACACATCCATTAATGAAAGGTTCTTCTTCAACAACATAAATTAAATATTTACATTGCCTTTTTGAAATCTTATGAATTTGGGTTTTAAAAGCAACAAAGAGTTGCTAATTATAATTTAATTAGCAGACAGCTATGAAATATTTATGCAGTCATTTGATTACAGATGTTATTTTCTTTTGTGTGTTTCTATCACAGCAGTTGGGAGACAGAAAATTAATAAAAACACATTGAATAAATGAATTCATTCGGTTTATTGAATCTTGGAAGTTGGGTATATAGAAGAAAGCCTGCTCTGTGAATCTGTGACCTGTGCAGTCACCGGGGCTCCAAGCTGAGAGATACCTTATGCTCAGCTTACTGTTCTGCTGTTCCTGTTTTAAAATTCTTAAACCTTTGTGAAAAAGGGCTCCGATTTTCATTTTTCACCAATTCCAACAAGTTATATGGAGGATCCCAGGCTTGTGTAGCTTGTCCTGCATAGAGGGCATATATCTAAGGATAAATTTAAAGTTTCCAAAATGGTTCATCAGGACTTTGTGGGGGTACTTAGCCTCCTCCAGGCATTGAACATATTGGCTCTAGACACCTACAAAACCTTTTGGTTGTTGAAATGAGTGTAATAGAAATTACTATGTAAATTAAAATATTTCCTTAGAATTTAGCCGAATTAGAATAATCATGTTTCATATATACATGTTCCTAGTTTCTGTGTATATAGCTGTGATTAACAAAGTAACTAATTTAGTATCTTTACTGAATTCAAAATGTTAAAAGTTTAGCTAGTACTATGTGGGGGTGGGGACATATGCTTTGACATTAAGGATGCCCTTGACATAACAGGTGTCCTGTTCTGAATCTGTCTGAATGAATTTAAATGAGTTTTACCATCTCAGCCCTTAAAGATAAAATATATATGAAAATGTAACAATAATGTTTAAAGAATACATATATGAGCTTAAAAGAAATCCTCAAGTTCCAGAAATAAGGTAGGGATAACTTGCTCTGGAAGATTTCAGATCAGATACTGGGCCTGTGTCCTAGGGCCTTTAATACCCACCTCTGTATACGAGACAGGAGACTGGGACAGTGGTGCTTAAGTGAAGCCAGGACCCATAGGGATAACCCCTCATAGGAGGGGATTTAAATAACTACCCAGGAACCTGGCAGGTGACAAGGATGTTCAGTATCTATCAAAGATGTAAGTGTGTGTACTTAGAGAAGGAAGGCAAGTGCAAATTGTACTTCCAAACCCTGTGCATTCTAGGTGTAGAGACCAAATTTACCTAGCCTTTATATGTATATTGTTTATTGTATATTGTAATCTCAAAAATGAACACCTAAACTCTGCCAAATTCTGTGAAATGACAGATGGCCATGAAAAAACAAAGGTCAAATGTCTTTATAGGGACACTTCCACAACTCAGTGCACACAGGATTCTTTAAGTACAGTGCATTCCAAACTAAAGATAAGCAGATGATTGACAAATGTGAACAAATCACAGGGAGGGAGACAGAGCAAACCTGAGAAATGGATTAATACTTGAAAGTTGTAAAAAAGGAACTACTCTCAAAGAAACTCTAAATAATAATTTCTAAAATTGTTAAAGTGATAGAGAACTAGAGTAAATAATGGAAGAAGAAATGAAAAACAGAGAATTAGAAACTAATCAAATAGAATTATAGCTGAAAAATACAGTAGAGATATTTAAAAGTCAATAGGTAAATTAATAGGTAGATTTGACAGTTTTGAAGGAGGAATTATTAGTGTGTTGGAAGGCACACCAGAGAAAATTACCAGAAAAACTTACAAAGCTATGAAAACAAGACAATTATGAAAGGAAAGATAATAGAAATGGAGTCTAGAATGATAAGGCACAATCTATGTATGTTGAGAGACTATTAAGAGTGAAATAGAATGAAGTGAACATAGTAAAAAAGGAAACCAGTGATTTTTGATGTTGTTTAAAGACAGATGTACAACCTCCACAGACAATAATTACACAGAGGTCTGAGTAATTGATACTGTAAAACATTCAAAAAATTTTTAATTAAAAAAGATAGTATTTTTATGGAAATCAGAAAAAGGGATTACTTACAAATAAATGTTGGACTGTTTAATTCATATCAAGTAGAAGTTATTGGAGTATTATCTTCAGAATACTAATGGAAATATTATAAAATTTATACCCAGCTAAATATTATTCAATGTAAGTGTGAAATGAAGACAAGATAAAGTCTGAGTTTTCCACTTGTAAAACTGTACTGAAAGAAATACCAAAGTTATAATTCATTAAGAAGTAAATTAAATCCATAGCAAACAAGTTAGATACAAGGAGAAATTTGGTTCAAATACATAGGTAAACATAATAATAAATCCACATAATTATAGGCATTTAACAATAATAACATTAATTTGGGCAAGGTGTTAATAAAAAATGCTGAAATACTAGAAAATCATAAAAATGAAAATGGAAGGAAAAATATGTTTAGGCTTTGTTGCCTAGTTTAATACTTAACAATTTCATTGATAAAAGCATAAAAAATAGTGAATTCATTAATTGCAAATGAGTTGGGGGTAGATTAATTAAAAATCTATAAATCTAATAGATTATCAGAAAAGGAATATGGAAAGAAGCAATGATAATACAAAAATATATTACAGAAATGAATCTAAACACAGTAAATATAAACATATTAATTTTCTAGTTATAAGCCAGAAGGATTTTGAAATTAAAAGTAATAGAACTTTGATTTCTTTTTAAGAGCTATGGATAAAAGATAACATAGAAAAAAGTTGAAAGCAGAGCTGAGAAGAGATACTACTAACTAAAAGAATACTTATATAGCAATACTAACATGACAAAATGGACTTAAAAAATATTACCCAGAAGGAGGGTGAATCATTTCTTTCTGAAGAGAAATAATTAAATATATCTTCATGTAATCCCAAGGAGATATGCACTTAACAACAGAGCCTAAAATATATAGGAGGCAAAAATTGAGAGAGAAAGAATAAGCTTTGGTTTTACCTGTAATATGTTATTTCTGAAGATAATAACTGTAAAATATACAAAAAAATTGTTAACCTCTGTTAAATGTGAGTGACAGATACACTGGAGTCTTTTATATTATTTTTGTACTCTTTAAAGTTTGAAAAATTTACTAATAACAAAAATTTTAGTGGCTTTTTTTGCACCTTAAAAATTGGGTAACTATGGTTCCTATTAAGTCATTTGAACTAAGCCAGAGTTTTGTTTTGTGTACATATGTATGTGTGTGTGCATACATATATATATTCATCATTTCAAGTAACATTATTAAGTGCCTACAGTTTCCATCCATAAAGGCAGGAATGTAAAAATGCCTTTCAAGTAACATTATTCAAGTAACATTATTCATCATTTCAAGTAACATTATTAAGTGCCTACAGTTTCCATCCAAAAAAGCTTTGGATGTAAAAATGAAAATCAGGATGATGGGCAAAAAAATCTCAAAACATAAGTAGTTTAACAGAACCATTTTGAACCTTTGTGAAGTCCATTGCAAGTTCAAGTGACTCTCTGGAGCTATTCTTCTCAACCTGATGTGAATGGGGACAGCGTTTAAATTTTTGGGACACCAACTTTCAGTCTTTGCAGAGAGGAAAAGGAGAAGGTGAAGAATCACACACCAGTTTTTAAATGTTCTTGCTCCTGAATGTTTTCCCTCTCCCTGTATTTCATTGACAAAAGAAATTCAGATGGTCATGCCTAGCCCCAAATAGGCAGTGGAGTAACAGGAAGGAAAGAGGAACTAGAAAATTCATTTAGCTTTGTGTACAGGAACACAGTTTTACTGCCATCATGGAACTTGCAGTTGAATGGAGTCTAGATCAAGAATTTTTTGGCATCAACACTATTAGTCTTTTGGACTAGATAATTATTTGTCTAGAAGGACAGTCGCATACCTTGTAGAATGTTTAGAGGCAGCCCTGGCCTCTACCCTCTAAATGTCAATGGTATCTCTCAGTTGTGGTAACTCCAAATATCTCCAGACATTTCCATGCCCCCTAGGCAAAAAATTGCTTCTGGCTCAGAAATGCTTGTCTAAAAGAAATAAAATAATTTTTTTATAGAGTATGTTGTAAATCTATGAGATTTCATAACAAGAAGTAGCAAGTACTGAAAATACAAATAAGTTGATTTCCAAATGTATATCAATTCACTCCTGACCTTCACAAAATCCTTCTTAACAATGTGAGAAACTCTCCCTTATCTTTCTGATTTGCTCTAAAAATAATGGCAATCATATGTTCCTTGGAATGTTCATTGTCTGCTGTGTCAGTAGAAAAGATGCCTTTTTGACAGGATTGTGGGCACGTCCATCAAGGCGCTGGCCAGAAAATGCAGCCTCCGGATGTGTCTCTAGAGCTCTGGAATGGCGGTTCAAACATCAAAAACATGGGAGTGAATTCAAGCCAGTCCTAACAGGGAAGCCAGGAAATGGAGATAAACTCCCAGGGGTAATGCTCAAAGAGCACACCAGGACAGTGAAAACAAGAAAAGGCCCAAGAACCAGGAGCCAAGTGGTGTCTGTAATGAAGCACTTGTGCTGGAAATAAATGAGAAGCATTGGTGTTTGTGTTCTCTCACAGATGAATGTTCAGATTTCCAGGCGAGAGAAGTTAAGGACAAGGGTTCCTGACTGGAATGGGACTGAGAGTCACCAAGCACCAAGGAGATCAACCAAAAGACTGGAAATGAATTCCAGTGAACAGAGAGGCTGCCAGAGGAGGATGGAGACCTAGTTCCTCAGCATTATTGCTATGGAGAGAGGAAAGAGACAACCACTTGAAAATTGTAACAAGCCTAGATTTTTTTTTCAAGTTGCTATATGTATATGAAAGGGTTTGTATCCATGTACCATGCATTATGGAACACAGGGAAGAAAAAAATTACAGGGTGATGTATGTGTTTGAAACCTATTTAGCATCATCAATATTTATATGCTACTCCATGGTATAATAAATTAATAAAGTAATGCTATACAATGGACCTACTGGTATCTTATTTAATGCTTAATGCTAAACCTATTTGCTTTAAATTGAATCCTGTAACTGGCAAGGAAATAATTCTTTGGTATCTTACTCTATAAATTATTTGCTTAGGTAAGTAGCAAATAGACCAATCCTATGACCACAGCTATATTTAATTTTTTTAAATGAATGATATATACTCATTATAAGCAATTCAATCAATAAAGATATATATAAAGAATGGGAAATCTCTCTTATTCTGCCTCTAATCCACTCCCCAAACCTTCTTAAGAGCAACTTTAAACTGTGAACAGTTTTCAAATTAATGTGCCGTCTTTACTTTTAGTGTATGTTTTTAATTTGTGTGAAGTTTGCTTCCAAAGAATTACTTTTGTCAACCATTTATTTCTATTTTTATTTCATTATGCATTTCTGTTTTGTGAATATTTACACAGAAATTCCATTATTAACAGTATGCAAAATTTATCACTATTCTTAGCAGTTCTGTTTGCTCATTCTTATTTCTTGCATGTCATGTCTTCATTTTCCCCTCAATTCACTTTTCAATTTGCATACATATATCATCGTATTTCTTTTCAAGTCCCATAGGTAGGGATTTTCTGAATATTTGTGTATATATAGAAGCTTCACTATTTTGAATATTTTGGAGGGTGAAAGTTTAAAACTTTCCTAGTACGGTTTGCATATTGCTATACTGGTATTTTGTCATTTGTTTTGTTTTTGTTTTATTAGTATCCTTGTTACAAATAAAATTGGTTCATACCTTTTCAGAGGTATAGTCTTCTCTCTGGCTTCTTGTAAAAAATTTTTTTTATTTGCCTTGGAGATTTCACGGTCTAGGAGTGAGGGGTGTGAGGATGGATTGATGCCTCTGTTTTCTGTGTTCTGGAAGAATCACTTCCCTTACTTTAAATTTCTAATACACTGATTTACTATTTTGCCATTGGGCAATTCTTTACTACTGTTAAGTTCCCTTTCTTTCTTTCTTTTCTTTCTTTCTTTCTTTCTTTCTTTCTTTCTTTCTTTCTTTCTTTCTTTCTTTCTTTCTTTCTTTCTTTCTTTCTTTCTTTCTTTCTTTCTTTCTTCCTTCCCTCCCTCCCTTCCTTCCTTCCTCCCTCCCTCCCTCCCTCCCTCCCTCCCTCCCTCCCTCCCTCCTTCTCTCTCTCTCTCTCTCTCTCTCTCTCTCTTTCTTTCTTTCTTTCTTTCTTTTCTTTCTTTTCTTTTTCCCCCTTTTTAAGATTTCAGCAGCCATGCTTTTAATTTCTCAGACCCTTAGGTTTTGGGGTTTTGTTCTGTAAATAGCAGGACCTTCTATTATTTGTTATGATAACACCTTGAAAGTTCGTGAAGATACAAATTGCACATTTATTTTCTGCAAAGATTTCTTCTCTTTCCCTATTTAGCTCTGTTGCTAGGGGTCATTCTTTGCTTTTGCAGTCTTCCTTGCCAGTGATTTGCTCTAACACTTGGTGATTTGAGCAGTTTGTTGAGGTATGTAAATGAGGGTCTTGACTGTCCTAAACTGTCAACAGAGGGTCTTAACTGAGTACTCTTGAAGATCTGTCTGATTGATTAGATGGCACAGCTGGGAACCTTTGGTCCTAGCTTAGTTTTCTGGGACTGTGGAACACTTGTGTTCCAAGAATGAGGTTTCCTCTGCCAGCATGGACCCCAAACTCTCCTTCAATACCACCTAGCTTCACTCTCCAGCCCTGCTGTCCATTCTGTGTCACTGTGGGGTCTGCCCACTTTACTTAGCAAGATGTACTTAAAGCTTTAGTCTGGCTTATCTTCACAGTCAATTAGCTCTTTAATTACGTTTTTTACCTGTCAACCCATTGCTGAGTTCTGGAAGCTTTCTCAAAGCTCCACTGAGAAATTCACATTTTTCAATATTTTGGGGTGGCCCCAACCCAAATATCAAACACGTTAAAGTACTCTCACATCAACCATAATTCAAATATTTTGCAGTACAAAAAATACATGATTTTAAAAATGTAATTTGGCCTAAAGTAACTAAATACAGTTGGCACCAGTTTCTCCATAATCATCAATATACTGGGAATTTTTGCCAAGTGAAAATATCTAATTTCATTAACAAATAGAATAGACTTTTTATATATACTATGTATAGCAAAACAATTATTAGAATTTCAAGTTCTAAGAACATTTAAATGAATGTTTTTCTTCATTTGAGGTTTGTACTTACTGTATTTTAAAGCCAATGTATTTTTCTCAATAGTCAGACATATTTGTAGGTATGAAACACTGACCCTATTTTAAACCTGGACTGATTGCACATTTCTTAACTCTTTGGGGTTTTACCTTTCTTCTGATCTTATCTACTTTAAATCTTCAATAAATTCCTCAAATTTTTGTCATGCTAATGCTGGTCTTATACTTTCCAGTGGTGATATTGATTTATTTTTAACTTTACATTTCTTCTATCATTCTAATGGGATCTGGAGAGAGAAAAACTAAATGCTGTTTTTGAGGTATCTGTCTTTGACCAGAAGCTACATTCAACAACTTGGTTGAGAAATCATCACTTTTACCATATATGTTTTTAACAAATATAATCTACTGCCACTACTAAATGTAGATAGTAACTGATTCCCAGTCCCTAAGAATTCTGTATTTCAGCAGCTTAGGGAGAAGGTTCTTAACCCTATACTGTAAAACAGTGGGGTGGACACCCTTGGAGGAGTCAGAATGTATCCAAAGACCTAAATATGTCATCGTACTTTTACACTGACAGCGTAAGTGAAGCCAGCTCAGGAATGTGTATATGAAGCTGCTCTGTTACCTAAATAGTCCTGTCTTATGGTAACTCTTTTAAATACTTGTTTGGATATAAACGGTCTCCTCATTAGACTACAATCTAGGGATCATCATTTATTCATCTTTGTAATTACCAATATGAGACATTTTCTGGAGCACATGATTTTTCTGGAAGAGAGAGGGAGAGGAGGTGGAGATATGGGAGGGAGGGAGCAACAGAGGCAGAGAGACAGACAGAAAAAGTTCATGAGCAATGCTTTTCAACCGCAAATGCAGATAAGGTACTTTGGTTTTTAGTTAAGACACGTTTGTGGAATATATTTAGTACATTGTTTCCTTAAGATTGACCATTTGATAATTGTTAATGGCAACAATACTTTGGATAAAGTCCATAAATTGCTGTGCATTTCAATCTTGGTTTCTAATATAAAGACTTAGGACCATACTTCTTAAAATGTTAAGAAGGAGGTGTCTCATATACCCTTTCAAGAATCTGGTGTTGAAAATAAGGCACGTCTTCCCTCTTCAAAAAAAATGAAATCCAAATTGTGTCAATGATTCCAGAAGGCTGGTTAGTGGGCTCTCTGGCATCCACCTATGGATCCCAAGTTAGGAATTCTTGTTGTAGAAAGTCGATAGAATTCCCTCCTTGAGAATATCATGCGTATGTACTGACTATTTTATGTGCATCTTAAGCCGCTGTTTTGCAAAGAAATAAAAAAGAAAGGAAGGGAGGAAAGAGGAAGTAAGCTGCTACTTGCTTTTTAAAAAATGTTTAATTTGTGTTGCTAAATACAAGGTACATTGCAGTGGGAAAATCAGTCTTTAAAGTTGGAATTTCAGTTCTGCAACCCACCTGAAGTGAGGTCTTAGGTAAATTACTGTGTCATTATGTGTCTCAGTAACTCTCTTCTCAAAATGGAATAATAATAATTTCTTAACTTCTTCAAAGGATTGATGTAAATACAAAATGATTGTTTTATATACTATAGATTTTATTAATATGCCATTAGATATTTATAGCCATACTTATAAATACAACCCCTTTGTAATTTACTATTACTTAGATTCTAAAATTTTTCTCTGATCATCCACACATTTATTTTATGCATCACAATAGAAAAGTTCCTAAGGAATATCAAACTGTACTATTATATGTTTCTCTTTTCTCTGTGTCCATTAAATCTCTTGATAGCGAGAGTAGTTTTCTTCTTGCCTTAAATTGAATCTGCCAAACTTATCAGTGTGAAGAAAGGAAGTCAGGTGGATAATAACCAGTGTTGTGTTCATTCTTGGACAGATTGCTTCTATTTTAATGATAGATATATTCAGAAACAAATAATAATACTCTGATGACATATAGACATGAATGCTTTTCCTAAGAATAAGTATGCCAATCTTCAATATTTTAGAGGCTTTGAAATAACCATCGAGCCATGCTTTGTATTTATTTCCACAAAAAGCTTTCTTACTGGGGCCTTTTTTTTTTTTTTTTTGCTTACATATACTTATTTTAGAAACAAACACAGTGGAATTTACTCATAAATTACTGCAGTTATATGCAAAAATAAATCAAGCTCTAAGTAGTTATTTATTATGCTTCTGGAAACAATTTAGGGATGATTCATTAACAAAGCTTGTAGTAATCCATGTATCATGTCTTCAATGAGTCATATCAGTTATGAAACCTTTTCAGTTATGATCTGTTGAAATATTTTGTCCAGGTTTCTATCATGTACATTTAGTCCTGAATTGATATTTTCATTGGGGGTGGGTTACAAGAAAACAGGAGAAAGAGGGAAAAGAAAAAAAAATCAGAAGAGCTACTGAAATAGCTCTCTCTTTACACCATTTTCCCTGTTCAAAATATAAACAACCCTAACAACATCTGTCAAGATAATGATTCATACAGAAGTGCAGAAACTGTTAAGTTCTTAGGAGGAGACAGTGGTATACCTGGAAAAGGGTCAGCTGGTTTCCTTCTGCCTGTTGGGTGAGGTGCCTTTGTGGAATCCAGTTTGGCTTTGAAATATTTTTGTAGTGCCGGGGTATGGGCACCTTGTGTCCATCTAGAGCAAATCAGAATCTTAGATTGTGGAGTCTAGGCTTGAAATGCAGCCACTCTCGCTACCTTATAATGAACTCCCAGTCTGTAGACCAGGTAGGATGCAAGTCTGAGCCTAAACAGGGCAAACTCGGTAGGTGGTTCCTCTTTTCCCCTCAACACACCCAAGGGCTGGTTTAGAGGGGAAATGGTACTAGGAGTAAATCATTGTTCCTGGAGCTACCATTTCTTTGCTTGCCAAGGTGGAAAGGATGCTGTTGGCAAATTATGTGTGCAGAAATCTTGTAAATTTTTCTCTGCTCCAAAGTTAATTTCCTAAATGTTCTAAGTCTTGTGATGCAGACTGATAAGGAATTTATGGCAACAACTGCTAAAATGAATCCTGATTTTTTTCCAACTATTATTTTGCCTTCCTTGCTCACCGTTTTTTCATACAAGCTGCTTTTGCTTCATATCTTATTAATTGTAATCTTCTAGTCTTGATATCTCTTGGGGTTGTTTTTGTTGGTTTCTTGCAATTGGCTGATAAGGCAAATGTAGTCCGGTAGATGCTTAGCATAATTGTAGGGCTTTGCTAACACTTCAGAAGGGAATATCTTCCTCTGATTTCCTCCTTTTCCTTTTTTTCTTTTTTACCTCCATTCTATTGTTTTCCATTCCAATTGTTATCTCTACTTCTCTCTTCTTCCTTTTGCATTCTTTTTATTTTGTTTATTGTGTAATTTTTTGGTACTACATTATTTATAAAGTTATAGACTCAGTATAATAAAACCCTATAGACCCAACACCAGCCTTAAGAAATAAAATGTGACAACGCATTTGAAGACCCCTGAATATCATTTTTAAACTCTCTGACTCTTCTTCAGCCAGATTTTAGCATTTAAAAATTTCCATGTTTTGGTATTTAATTTGTATGTTTTAAACTTCATAAAAATTGCATAATTTGACACAAGCTTCTAAACTTATCTTTGAATTTGTTTTTTAAAAATTCATTTACATTGATCCATAGCATGGATATTTATTTGTTCATTCTCCTGTTTAATACTACTTACAGTTTTTCCCTATTCCAAACTTTACTGGAATCAACGTTTTCAAATATGTCTTAGTGGGCTATAGACCTAAGAATATGAGTACCAGAGATTGCGTGTTCAGGCATTATCTGTAATGTTTAATGAACCAGATGCTACAAAGTGCTCTGCAAAGTGGTTTGACTAAGTTGCCTTCCTAGTCTTAGTGCCTGGGAATCCCATTCCTCTACATCTTTCCTAATATCATCAGGATTTGGCAACTTTGTGATGTTTTGGTTTCTTTAATTCCTGTTGCTTTCTGTTTACTTTCTTCTTTTGAATTTCTTTTACATTATTATGTGGTTTGAATTCTGTCTTCCTAGGGTAGCCGTGCCTCATTAATTTTCAGATTTTCTTCTTTTCTAATATAAAAAGCTTAATTTACAGCGTTTATTATGTACACCAATTTAGCAAATTACTACACTACTTGCCTTGATTTTCAGTAGTTTTATAATTATTTGATTTTAAGCATTTCCTGATTTTAATTCTTGGCTATACCAGTGTGTGTACCAGTTTTGACACACCTTTCAATTATGTCTTTTTGCATTTTTAGTTGTGTTTTTTTTTATTATAGTTGACATACAATATTATACTGGTTTCAAGTATACAACAGTGATTCTACAGTTATTTACATTATTAAATGCTTGTCGCAACTAGTGTAGAATGATGTTAAAAAGTTATTGACTATATTCTCTAGGCTGTACTTGTATCTCTGTTACTAATTTGTATTATGATTGAGATTTTGTGCCTCTTTATCCCCTTCACCTATTTCACGCCCCCTATCCCAGCCCTTCCCCATGGTAGCCACCAGTTGCGTTTTGTTACTGTTTTCCAACTCAATTGTATTGAGGTTAGAAAAACAGAAGTCTGTATGAAAGTGATTACATCTATTGAGCTTTGCCTTATGTTGTAGAAAGTATTTTCCACAAAACCCAGGACAAAGAAAAACAAGTTTCCTTGTCATCTCCCTTAGCTTCCAAGCAGATATTTTTCAGTCTACCTTATTTTGAAAGTATAGCACTTTAAAGGTCAGAATTTTCACCAAACACCAGAAGAAAGTCCAAATGCATTGAAGGGCCAAATGTTAAGAGAGAAACTATACAAGGATTAGAAGGGGAGGTGGCTCATCTGGATGTGGGAAAGCCTATTCAATACTCAAAATTCAAGTGAGACAAAGAAAAGATTGATAAATTCAATCCTATAAAAATTATAAAATGAAATATTTTGTATGAACAATGATAAAATTCCATTAACAAATAATAAATGACAAACTAGGAGAAAATATCATATATTTTATCACATTGCAATGTATGTATATGTTTATTGCAATTTATAGATTTTTTGAGTATCCCTAATATATAAACTCCTAAAAATCAGGGAAACTTACTGAAACCCAATAGAAACATAGGCAAAATACATGGGCAGTTAAGATTAAAAATATGCAGAGGACCTTTATACAAACAATGATTACTAAATTTTACGCATAAGTTTAAAAGTGAAAACGAAAACTACACTGAACTATTATGTCTCACCTTTCAGGCTGGCAGAATTCCAAAGCTAGGAAGTATACTCTGTTGATGAAACTGTGAAGAAATACTTACTCTTATGCATTGCGGACAGGAATACACCAGTCCTCTGGGAGAGCTTGCAATATTTATCAAAACCACAGAAGCATTTCCCATTGGGTCTGCAATGAATGTCATTTATACTCCGAGGATGAACCTCTATGCGTACCAAGCGCCTCATACTCAAGGCGGTCCATGCAGTGTTATTAGTAACAGCAAAATTTCAGAAAAAAGCTAAATTAATATCCACAAAAGCCTAACCTGACTTAACTATGGTAGACCTACACAAAAGATTATTATTCAGTTGTTGAAAAGAATGAAGATCTCTATGAACTTCTATTGAATGATTTGTAGAATACATTGATGGGTGAAAACAAATCATGTTGGGCCATTGCTACCTTGCATAAATAAGTTTGGGAAACAGCTATGGTTCTTAATGGAAATGGGTAAAATTAAGGGTATAAAGAAGAATGAGTAATCATACGATAGGATTCTCTGACTACAGCTTTTGACAGTGTTTTTCTTAAACCATGCAAACAATTTACCTTTTCAAAAACATTAATAAATTAGATTTTTTAAAAACTAATATTGAGAAAAATTCTGTGTCAAACTAACCGCATAAGCGGCCCCATATTTCACAAAGGGTTTGACGTCTTCCTTTGCATAACTTTTAAAACTCAGTCCTCTTTGTTTCAACCATCTCTGCCATAGCTTGCATCAATTTCTACTCACTACTCTTTTTTCCCCTGGAGTTTCCTCTTTGTTTTGGTATTGTTAACTTAAAAGGTCAATTATATATTTGAAGGTATTTTATTATATTTTATCAAAATTTATTTGTTTTATTTTATAGTATTTCTTTATTTCCCTTTACTATCCATAGGACCTATAGTAATGTCCCAATAGGTACAATTTTTTTTTTGAGAGGGCATCTCTCATATTTATTAATCAAATGGTTGTAAACAACAATAAAATTCTGTACAGGGGAGTCAATGCTCAATGCACAATCATTAATCCACCCCAAGCCAAATTTTCATCAGTCTCCAATCTTCTGAAGCATAACGAACAAGTTCTTACATGGTGAACAAATTCTTACATAGTGATTAAGTTCTTACATGGTGAACAGTACAAGGGCAGTTATCACAGAAACTTTCAGTTTTGATCACGCATAATGAACTATAAACAGTCAGGTCAAATATGAATATTCATTTGATTTTTATACTTGATTTATATGTGGATCCCACATTTCTCCCTTTATTATTATAATTATTATTATTATTATTTTTAATAAAATGCTGAAGTGGTAGGTAGATGCAAGATAAAGGTAGAAAACATAGTTTAGTGTTGTAAGAGAGCAAATGTAGATGATCAGGTGTGTGCCTGTAGACTATGTGTTAATCCAAGCTAGACACGGGCAATAAAACATCCACAGATGCAGAAGATTTCTCTCAAAACAGGGGGTGTGAGGTTCTAAGCCTCACATCTGTTGATCCCCAAATTCTCACCTGATGGCCTCCCTGCGACTGTGCCTGTCTGAGGTTGTTCCTCCCTTGAGGAATCTTACCCGTCTCTGGCTAACCAGTCATCTTCCGGGGCCATACAGGGAAATGTAAAGTTGGTAAATGAGAGAGAAGCCTTATTGTTTGAAAAGGTTAGCTTTTTACTTCTTTGCATATTTATGCCCTGTGGCTTCTATGCCCAGCATTTGTCTTGAGGTATCTTTACCACTTGGAGGAATTATGATACTCGGTAAATTAGATATGAGGCACGAATTCTATTTAAGGGTTGTAATTAGGAAGGAAGAAGAAAGGCTATAGAAGTAGCTGGTGGAAGAAAACATGGGAAGATTGGTTATTTCTTTGACATATCTTCTTGTAGAGTAACATAAGCATATATAGGTTTGAAACTACTAATTAAATTGTGCACACACATTAACATACTAGGAATACAGTTACATGACCAAAGCAGATCTATAATTACCAGCCATCTCCTGTGAAACCAAGAAAACCAGTTAGGCATCCTAGGCATTTATGAAAATTTATCTATGATATGATGGATATTGTCCAACTGTACTTGAACAGTCTGAGAGAAATCAGATAAATTACAACAACCCATTCCTGGGAACTGTTCACATCCCATATGTTCTTTTAACAGTAGATAGTCTGTAGTTGTAAGATTTTAGAGCGCTACAATTTGCACTTCTCCTAATTCTTGGTTGAGTTCCAACAGTATAGATCCAGTCAAATTTGTTGTTTTACTGAAAGCACAGGCCAGCTTAGATATCTCCTTCTTCATTCGCATGGCAAGTCCAGGAACTGGTGGGATGAATGCAGCTACAGCTGTAGCAGCACCTGGATCTTTGTTGAGGTTTTTTGATGATCATCTTCTGGTATGAGTCTTCCAGAGAGTGCTGATTTTGGAAGTTCTTCATATCGTATCTTAGTTCATTTTCTGGGTAGTCAAATTAGGCTTTGATCCTCTGTATAAACACAAACAGACCCTTTGCCAACACTTTGATATGCCCTTTATACCATTGTGTAGAATTCATTAGAGGTGACCACACAGGAACTGCTTTTTTTTTTTTTGAGAGACAGGAATAATTTCAAAAAAATGTACCTCCAAAGCCAATCATATGACACCCTTTAAGTGATCAAAATTAAGGATATTTAAAGCATGCATTAATCGTTAATTTACAGTTAGTTTTATCCTATCAGGGAGTAATCTCCCTTTTCTTTCTTTTTTTTTTTCACTAATCTACACTTACATGAAGAATATTATGTTTACTATGCTCTCCCCTATTCCAGGTCCCCCTTTAAACCCCTTTACCATCACTGTCCATCAGCATCTTAAAATGTTGTAGAATCACTACTTGTCTTCTCTGTGTTGTACAGCCCTCCCCTTTCTCCCCCCCATTATGCATGCTAATCTTAATGCCCCCCTTTTTCTTCCCCCACCCCTTATCCCTCCCTACCCACCCATCCTGCCCAGTACCTTTCCCTTTGGTACCTGTTAGTCCATTCTTGGGTTCTGTGATTCCGCTGCTGTGTTGTTCCTTCAGTTTTTCCTTTGTTCTTATACTCCACAGATGAGTGAAATCATTTGGTATTTCTCTTTCTCCACTTGCCTTATTTCACTGAGCATAATACCCTCCAGCTCCATCCATGTTGCTGCAAATGGTAGGATATGCCCTCTTCTTATGGCTGAGTAGTATTCCATTGTGTATACATACCACATCTTCTTTATCCATTCATCTATCGATGGACATTTAGGTTGCTTCCAATTCTTGGCTATTGTAAATAGTGCTGCAATAAACATAGGAGTGCATCTGTCTTTCTCAAACTTCATTGCTGCGTTCATAGGGTAAATTCCTAGGAGTGCAATTCCTGGGTCAAATGGTAAGTCTGTTTTGAGCATTTTGAGGAACCTCCATTCTGCTTTCCACAATGGTTGAACTAATTTACATTCCCACCAGCAATGTATGAGGGTTCCCCTTTCTCCACAGCCTCACCAACATTTGTTGCTGTTTGTCTTTTGGATGGCAGCCATCCTTACTGGTGTGAGGTGATACCTCATTGTGGTTTTAATTTGCATTTCTATGATAATTAGTGATGTGGAGCATCTTTTCATGTGTCTGTTGGCCATCTGTATTTCCTTTTTGGAGAACTGTCTGTTCAGTTCCTCTGCCCATTTTTTAATTGGGTTATTTGTTTTTTGTTTGTTGAGGCATGTGAGCTCTTTATATATTCTGGACGTCAAGCCTTTAGCAGATGTCATTTTCAAATATATTCTCCCATACTGTAGGGTTCCTTTTTGTTCTATTGATGGTGTCTTTTGCTGTACAGAAGCTTTTCAGCTTAATATAGTCCCACTTGTTTATTTTTGCTATTGTTTTCCTTGCCCAGGGAGATTTGTTCAAGAAGAGGTCACTCATGTTTATGTCTAAGAGGTTGTTGCCTATGTTTTTTTCCAAGAGTTTAATGGTTTCATGACTTACATTCAGGTCTTTGATCCATTTTGAATTTACTTTTGCATATGGGGTTAGACCATGGTCCAGTTTCATTCTCCTACATGTAGCTGTCCAGTTTTGCCAGCACCATCTGTTGAAGAGACTGACATTTCGCCATTGTATGTCCTTGGCTCCTTTATCAAATATTAATTGACCATATATGTTTGGGTTAATGTCTGGAGTCTCTAGTCTGTTCCACTGGTCTGTGGCTCTGTTCTTGTGCCAGTACCAACTTGTCTTGATTACTATGGCTTTATAGTAGAGCTTGAAGTTGGGGAGTGAGATCCGCCCTACTTTATTCTTCTTTCTCAGGATTGCTTTGGCTATTCGGTGTCTTTGGTGTTTCCATATGAATTTTTGAATTATTTGTTCCAGTTCATTGAAGAATGTTGCTGGTAGTTTCATAGGGATTGCATCAAATCTGTATATTGCTTTGGGCAGGATGGCCATTTTGATGATATTAATTCTTCCTAGCCACGAGCATGGAATCAGTTTCCATCTGTTAGTGTCCCCTTTAATTTCTCTTAAGAGTGACCTGTAGTTTTCAGAGTATAAGTCTTTCACTTCTTTGCTTAGGTTTATTCCTAGGTATTTTATTTTTTTTGATGCAATTTTGAATGGAGTTGTTTTCCTTATTTCTCTGTCTGTTGGTTCATTGTTAGTGTATAGGAAAGCCACAGATTTCTGTGTGTTCATTTTGTATCCTGCAACTTTGCTCTATTCTGATATCAGTTCTAGTAGTTTTGGAGTGGAGTCTTTAGGGTTTTTTATGTACAATATCATGTCATCTGCAAATAGTGACAGTTTAACTTCTTCTTTACCAATCTGGATTCCTTGTATTTCTTTGTTTTGTCTGATTGCCATGGCTAGGACCTTCAGTACTATGTTAAATAACAGTGGGGAGAGTGGGCATCCCTGTCTAGTTCCCGAAATCAGAGGAAAAGCTTTCAGCTTCTCGCTGTTCAGTATGATGTTGGCTGTGGGTTTATCATAAATGGCCCTTATTATGTTGAGGTACTTGCCCTCTATTCCCATTTTGCTGAGAGTTTTTATCATGAATGGATGTTGAATCTTGTCAAATGCTTTTTCTGTGTCTCGGAGATGATCATGTGGTTTTTGTCTTTCTTTTTGTTGATGTGGTGGATGATGTTGATGGATTTTGGAATGTTGTACCATCCTTGCATCCCTGGGATGAATCCCACTTGTTCATGGTGTAAGATCCTTTTGATGTATTTTTAAATTCGGTTTGCTAATATTTTGTTGAGTATTTTTCCATCTACGTTCATCAGGGATATTGGTCTGTAGTTTTCTTTTTTGGTGGGGTCTTTGCCTGGTTTTGTTATTAGGGTGATGTTGGCTTCATAAAATGAGTTTGGGAGTATTCCCTCCTCTTCTATTTTCTGGTAAACTTAAGGAAAATGGGTATTATGTCTTCTCTGTATGTCTGATAAAATTCCAAGGTAAATCCATCTGGCCCGGGGTTTTTGTTCTTTGGTAGTTTTTTGATTACTGCTTCAATTTCGTTGCTGGTAGTTGGTCTGTTTAAGAAAAATGTTCCAGGTGCACTTGAGAAGAATGTGTATCCTGTTGCTTTTGGATGTAGAGTTCTGTATATGTCTATTAGGTCCATCTGTTCTAGTGTTTTGTTCAGTGCCTCTGTGTCCTTACTTATTTTCTGTCTGTTGGATCTGTTCTTTGGAGTGAGTGGTGTGTTGAAGTCTCCCAGAATGAATGCATTGCATTCTAATTCCTCCTTTAGCTCTGTTAGTATTTGTTTCAGATATGTTGTTGATCCTGTGTTGGGTACATATATATTTATAATGGTTATATCCTCTTGTTGGACTTAGGCCTTTATCATTATGTAATGTCCTTCTTTATCTTTTGTTACTTTCTTTATTTTGAAGTCTGTTTTGTCTGATACTAGAATTGCAACAGCTGCTTTTTTCTCTCTTTTGTTTGCATGAAATATCTTTTTCCATCCCTTGACTTTAAGTCTGTACATGTCTTTGGGTTTAAGGTGAGTCTCTTGTAAGCAGCATATGGATGGATCTTGATTTTTTATCCATTCTATTACTCTGTGTCTTTTGATTGGTGCATTCAGTCCATTTACATTTTGGGTGATTATTGAAAGGTATGTACTTATTGCTATTTCAGGCTTTAAGTTTGTGGTTACCAAAGTTTCAGGGTTAGCTTCTTTACTATCTTAATGTCTAACTTAACTTGTTTGTTGAGCTATTATAAACATGATCTGATGATTCTTTGTTTCTCTCCCTTCTTATTCCTCCTCCTACCTTCTTCATATGTTGGGTGTTTTTTTTCTGTGCTCTTTTTAGGAGTGCTCCCATCTAGAGCAGTCCTTGTAGGATGCCCTGTAGACGTGGTTTGTGGGAGGCAAATTCCCTCAACTTTTGCTTGTCTGGGAATTGTTTAATCCCTCCTTCATATTTAAATGATAATCGTGCTGGATACAGTAATCTTCGTTTGAGGCCGTTCTGTTTCATTGCATTAAGTATATCATGCCATTCTCTTCTCGTCTGTAGGGTTTCTGTTGAGAAGTCTGATGATAGCCTGATGGGTTTTCCTTTGTAGGTGACCTTTTTTTCTCTCTGGCTGCCTTTAATACTTTGTCCTTGTCTTTGATCTTTGCCATTTTAATTATTATGTGTCTTGGTGTTGCCCTCCTTGGATCCCTTGTCATGGGAGTTCTGTGCACCTCTGTGGTCTGAGAGGCCATTTACTCCCCTAGTTTGGGGAAGTTTTCAGCAATTCTTTCTTCAAAGACACTTTCTATCCCTTTTTTTCTCTCTTCTTCTTCTGGTACCCCTATTATGCGTATATTGTTCCATTTTGATTGGTCACTCAGTTCTCTTAAAATTCTTTCATTCCTGGAGATCCTTTTATCTCTCTCTGCATCAGCTTCTCTGCATTCCTGTTCTCTGTTTTCTAGTCCATTAATGGTCTCTTGCATCTCATCCATTCTGTTTTGAAGTCCTTTCAGAGCTTGTTTTATTTCTGTATTCTCCCTCCTTAGTTCTTCCATATTTGTCTGCAAGCCCATCAGTATGGTTATGACTTTTGTTTTGAATTCTTTTTCAGGGCGACTGGTTAAATCTATCTCCCCAGGTTCCTTCTCAGGGGAAGATGTAGCAGATGCCGAAGCTGTCTGGGTTAGTCTTGTCTGGATCATATTTTTTTGCCTTTTCATGTTGACAGTTGCTATTGACTGTCAGCTGGGAGGGCCAAACTTTTCACTTGCTACTGGCCTTTCTTTACTGGGACAACTGCGACCCCTAGTGGCTTGTGTTGGGTAATTGCGTGTAGACTGGGTCTTTGTGTCTTGCCAGGCCGGTTTGGAGGGAATCTCCCTTTCTAAGGGCATGGTCTGCCTTAGGCTGCTTCTCTGCTTTCACAGCACCTGGAAGGGTAATGGACGTGGGGGCTGTTTGGCTGTTTACCTCCGTGAGGGGTCTCAGAGCTGTTGCCTACAGGGTTAGTGCACCCTGTTTTCCCTGTAATTTCCAGCCACTGTGCTATGACCTGTGTTGTTCCCGTCCAGGTGTTGCATCCCTGTCCCTTTAAGACTTTCAAAAAGCACTCGCTTTTCTTTGTCACAGGGCATCAGGTTCGGGACCCGCTCACTGGTCCTGCTGCCCTGTTTCCCTAGTATCCAGGACCCCATGCATGCACTGTGTCTGCACTCTGGTCTGGATGGCTGGGGCTGGGTGTTTAGCAGTCCTGGGCTCCCTCTCCCTCCCCACTCTGACTCCTCTCCTCCCACTGGGAACTGGGGGGAGGTGTGCTTGTGTCCCGCCGGGCCAGGACTTGTATCTTACCCCTTTCACCAGGTGCTGGGCTTTCGCACGTGTGGATGTAGTCTGGCTGTTGTCCTGTGTCTTCTGGTCTCTCTTTTAGGATTAGTTGTATTTGTTGTATTTTCAAAAATATATATGTTTTTGGGAGGAGATTCCCACTGTCCTACTCATGCCGCCATGATGGCTGCGCCCCCCTATTTATGTTTTTACTAAAGAGAACTTTACATCAAACCTAGTTTGCCATGTTGCCAAAAGTAGAGGCATTTTTTTCTTCATGTCTTTTCTATTTTCCTTTTCTTGCACTTTCTTCCCACTTTTCTCTCCACTCTTCAATTACCTTTTTAATCCTATGGATACTTTATTTCTCTTTTTCTACCTGTCGTTCTACTTCCTTCTCTCAAGTGGATTCTTATTCTCCATGTGTTACAATAGACAAAAAGAGCTAGCTATCCAAAGTTATTTTTATGTAATCATGAAAGATCACAAAAAAATCAACTCTATATTTTCCTGTAGTTATGTCTGAGATAGTATGTCACAAACACGTCTAACTTTACAAGCATTTCATTAAGTAAAAATATGTAGAAACACGGCCAAGATTATCTTGCAACTAAGAAACTCAAAAACCATTTGCAACTGATCTTTTGTAATGGATTACAGCAAGGATAATACTTTGTTAGTTAAGTTCCTTTCCCCCTTCTTCTCAAAAAGTCGAGCCAGATATAAGTATATCTAAAATACAGTTCATTTTGTGTTCATAGTGTTTATTTTGCCTCTGCTTTTTAAAAATCAGTATCTAAAGATTGAGGAATGATCCAAGTCTAGAGTATCATGTGGAATTAGACCTCAAAGGTTTTATTAAATACATAAAGTGCTAGTCCTTCCCTTACATTTGCAGTCAAAGCTCAAAAAGGCACATTTACAAGTGGAAAAAATCTTTTAAAACTTTAAATACCTATAATAGTTAGTTGTCAGAGATAGAAATACACCCCAAAATAATGGCCTTTCTGTTTTCTGTGTACTTCTGTTTCTGCTTTTAAATTCTGTAAAGTTCATTCCCATTTCTACAAATGCCTGTTGGAATGAAGACATGGGCATTTTCAGTAAAATAGAGGCACTTTGGTATTTTACACTTAGTGTTCTAAAAATTGTCTAATGTGTCCTTCCTTTATTATATTGAACTTTTAGAGAAGCTTCTAGAGGACTATGCTTTAAGTGAGTAGAGGGCAGGGGAGGGTAGAAGGGGGAGAATGTTGAATATTGAGTCACAGTTGCTGAAACTCACATTTTATGACAATACCTATCATTTTCAAAGCTTAAGCAATTAGTTTAATCAATGAGCTTTCTCCGACACACATTTTTTCCCAAGGAAGTTTTTAACTCATAGTCGCCTAGCCTTGCACTTCCATCAATTTATCAGAATTAATCTTAGGTAAAATTTTAAAAAGCCACTTCTCATTCAAAAGTATTCCTTTTATCTTAGAAGATATCATTTTCTTTGCTAAGGGCAGAAAACCCCCTAAAAATTTTAATGTCATCTTAACCTTGGTTATAAGGGTGTCTATTCCATTTAAGAGTAAGGAACCAATCCACATTTATTCGTATTTCTATTTGAAAAAAACTGATAGATTTGCTGGTTCTCTGTCTTGTGTATTTCTTTTTGAAAAAGAAACGAGATGAAGTCATTGCTTCTCTGGGTCAGTAACTAACCAAGACTTTTAATTCTGGCATCACTGTGCATCAATAGCAATAGAGGTTGCTGCCAAACCACACATCTAAATTTCAATTTCTTGAGAAATTAAATTGGTGTTATTTAAAATTCATTCCTTAATAAGAACATCAAAAGAGTAACATCTTTAAAACTTTGATTATTGTTAATCCAAAGATTTTCTTTAAATGTAGGAGTCCCTGCAGAAGAAAGAGCATAAAAAGGAAAGGGAGTAGGAGGAGAAAGAATATGACTGTAGCAGGGAAAATGAAGAAAAAACAATGAAAATAATATGATATTCTTGGCAACATGCTATAAAACTTAAAACATTGTGATGAAATACTACTAGTTTCTTTGGACTTACAGTAGACCATAAAACTCAAAAAATGACTGATCTACTTGATGTATTAACTATGTTCCTTCCAAACGTATTGTTCATTTAGTTTCCATATATACAAGCATGTTTCATCTGTTGTGTTTTTTCTTTCCATTTTAATGAGCTGTGATTGACAGCACTATGTCAGTTTAAGGTGTATAGCATTATGATTTGACTTACATATATCATGAAATGACTACCACAATATGTTTAGTGAACATCCATTATCTTACATAGATATAAAAATAGAAAAAACCTTTTTTTCCTTTTGATGATGTACTTGCATTTCATAGTTAACTCCACTCTCAGCTTTACTCTCTTTCAATTGATCAGAGTTTTGTTTCCTTGAAACTCCCAGCAGAATAATTTAATTTGCTTAACCTTTCAAGAAAGTGGCAAATTGTATTTTAAAGTAGAAACACATTAATAGAGGAGTTCTTAACTTGGGGTCTCTGGATAGACACAAGTAATTTTTTCTTTATGTTATTGCTGTTGTTTGGGGTATGTGTGTAATTAGAATTTTTTAAATTACATCTTTATTTTTAGTGCCTCTCGAGAAATAGAGCATTTCTTTCAATCATGAGTATAGATGACAACCGTGGTACCACTGGCAATTCCTGTGACCTTGTCACCAGTAGACTTAATAGAAATCTGCAGGTATCTTGACCTATGTTTACACTTACCACTACCTTGGAAATAACAACCATTATTAAACTTGCCAATAAATCTATTATTTAATATTATTAATAAACAAGAACATTTATGACCATACCATATCTTTAAAATATTTTGATAATATTTTGATAATGGTATTTTAATGGTACTGGCTCTGCCACTTCTCATTCAATTGCTAAAATACAACTTGAAATGAGTAATTACTTGTAATTTAGTAATATTGCTTGTAGTTTAATATTTTACGTACTTAAAACGTAAATGCTTAGGCTTAAGCAGACTGCCAAAGGGGTCCACTGCTCGCACTGTCACACACGCACTCTGAAGAGTGCTTGCATTAATTCAGATAATTTTATTAGAGCAAAAGTGTCTTTCACAATGCATGCTTCCTGAAAAGTTTATTTATTTTATTTTTGCAATGCATGCCCCTTGAAAAAGAATGATACAGACTTGGTTCCTTGGATTCCTTGGGTTTAGCTTTTGAAAAGTCATTGCCAGACTTCTCCTCTAAGTCCTGTCTGCTATTGACAAAACTACTCATTTCAAGTTTTATTTTAGCAATGTAGAAATCTGGCCATGAACATGAGTCAGGTTCACTGGGCTGCAGGATTGCCTTTGAGATTTTGTGACTGTTTTTATCAATAAAAAGCCAAATATGCTGCATTAAAATGCCATAGAGCAAAAGTACTTTCTAAGGGTTTTACTGACAAATAATTTCTATGAAGTTGGTCTGATGTTTTAACTATTGTTGCTTCCATCTGAAAGGACACCTAAGACAAAACAAAGTTTTTTCTTCTTTCTGCCATATCCGAAGTTAACATGGACAAATTCTAATACAATCCAAGCAGATGAGATGAAATATTTAATATTACTAGTTTGATTTCAGTATTGTATAAGTACAGATCTTCAAAATGAAGAAAAAATTGTCCATAATCAATAGCCTTGAACTACCTGTATTCTATCAATATTCTCATTGAATTCTTGAATTCCATTGTTTAACTGGAAATCAGAAGCAGAATCTGTGGAATCAGCATGACTAATATTCAAATATAGTTCTATCATACTTTTTGACCATAAACCTGTTAACTAATATCTCTAACACAGTGTTCCGGTTTAAAACAGTTATATCACATGCTGTTTAGGGATTAAATGCGATTTTATATATGTATATAACATGTATATGCATAGATAGATGATAGTCTTGCAAAGAGACTGTCACACATAGTAAATGTACACGGTAAGTACCATGTAAAGAGCAGACATTACTATTATGATTTCTAAATCCTGGACTTCAGCCCAGATCTCCCTCAGGAACTAGAGTTCTACATTTCCAACCACCCACTGAACTGAAGAACGAGGTCTTAGTAGCACTCAAACAAAATTGTCAAACACTGAATATTTTTCTTTCAAAACCAGTTCTCGTACTTCCCATAAATGACAAGGACATGAGCCTTTTGACAAGGTTTTCAGGCTTAAAATTTAAGAAAATTTTCGACATATCAATTTCCCTTCACCAGGTATATAATCAGTTGGTGAATGCTGTTGAAGTAAAAACAATGGGTGGGTCTATATGTATGCAGTGACCTAGCGGATGCCAAGGCTTGCCAGCTGAAGATAACCTACAGCCACCTCCAGTCAAAACTGGGCTTATTTAGCTTGCTAGAGCCAATGAAACCACGCCCTAGGAAGAGGAGTCTCAGTGAGAGAGAGTGTGAAGGGGCTTTATGAAGGGCTGGGATTGTGCTGAGTGATTCTTAGGAGGGTCTGGAAAGAGCAACCAGCTCCAGATTGGGGTACTGTCAAGGGATGGGGTAGCTGTTTGCACCTTACTAATGGGTAACTTCACAGAGGAGACAAGATGAATAAAATGGCTTCATTAGGCTTTATCAAAGGAAGAAATTACCCCCAAAAGAGCTCTTGTTAGTCATCTTGCAGCTGTGATATGATCTTGGGTGAAACACTGAATGTTGTGCATGTGGCTTTATCAGTGTACCATTGAAAACATAGCTTTTGTTTTGATAGGAACATCACGTGCTGATTACTAGCCAGGCTTGGTTTTATTTTCCCACAGCATAGCTCTTTTAGAATAAGGTAATTCCATTTACATGACTTCATTCTGTTTTTAAAATGCTCCATAGTATTTAATCAAGTTCACTTTTGATTAGTGATGGCTAAATCCATAATTTAATCAAATAATAAAAATAGATTGAAATTGAGTCAGTGTGTTTTGTGGGAAGTGCTAGTTACATTTGTTTATGAGACTTTTCACTATCTGTTGGGTCTCCTTGTGATCCAAAACATCCTAAGATAACGTATTCTTAAGTGGCTTCTAATCTAGAAGTGACAGAGAATTAAACAATAATTTCACCACAATGGAATAAATGATAGCATAAGGCATGTGCACAGATAAGAGGAGGTAACAACTTTGTGTAGACAAGTTGGGAAAAATTCCCAAACATTATGACAATTAAATTGAGACTTGAGGTTTTATAAACTTTTGTTCAGGGAAAAGCAAAGATTAAATTCAAGGAGAAGGCTGAAGGATAGAGATAGATATGAATGTTAAAGTATAATCCACATGTTCCATTTTCAGCAGGTGCTGTCTTTCTCCTTAAGCAGCCCAATGGAAACAAAAATACAAATTAAGCTAATAGGAGACCTTTTTAAAAAATCTGGCACAGTGATAGGAAACTTTAAGAAGATCTGAATTGGTAGTATTCAGGATTGGCAAGGATGCAGTGAAATGAGCAAACTTGAAAAATGCAGAAGGAAGAGCCAATTGCTATAACATTCCTGGTGGGTGAACTGGCAGTATACATTAAGAGTTTTAAGAATATTCAAATCCTTGGTCCTGGTGACTCCACTGCTGAAATTTATACTAATAAGCTAATCAACTATGTATACAAACACTTATACATGAGTATATTTATTGCAAATAATGCACAATAGCTAAGAGACTAGAAACAACCTAAATGTTTGACAGGATAGAAAGGGGTAAATAAATTATGGTATGACCATCCCCTAGAACACTTTCCTCCATTAGAAAACAAGTTTATGAAGGATGTGTAATGACATGGCAACATGCTCATAATATCACAAGGATTGCATACAGTATAACATATACTTCAGTCACAGAGAGACCTGAGTTCTTGTCATATCTTTATCACTAACTATCTAGATAGTCTTGGAAATGTTACTTAAGTTATCTGACCTTCAGCCTCTTCATCTATAAAATATGTACAATAATTTTCCTTGCTCCATAGAGTTGCTGCAAGGGTCGATTGGGATGAAATTCGAGGAGTTTAGTGCCTGGTAGCATAGTAAGGCTGAATAAATGATAATATAATTTAAAACTTCTATTTTTCTTCTATCTCCGAGAAATGGTTCTTCTGCTACCTCGTGCTGCTGTCAGTTGTTATTTACGTGTCTTCTGTCATGTTTTAATATGAGCTTGATTAGGTAATAGCCCTAGTATACCCTTAAATTTTGCATGCAGAGCAAATAGTAAAGGCTTCAGATGCTCACAGCTATTAGATACCTTCTAGAGGCTTTTCTAATATCTGGATATTACCTTCTATAAAATGAGGTATTTTATTGTCTAGTAGGCAATATTTACAGCACTGCTCAGTTGAAGTGAAAGCAAAAATGATATCAAATAACTTGTGTAACACTGAGTGCTACACATCATACATTTATACATCAGCTAACATTTAATTCTTATAGCAATTCCATTAGGCAGGAGTGTCATTCTTATTTCACAGATGAGCATACCGGAGAAATTCATTAATTTGCTCAAAATCAAAGAGATAATTAGTGTAAAAGGCAGGATTTAAGCCTACATGTTCTGGCCTTGGAATCCATAATCCACAAATACACTGAAATGCCTTCTAGAGAGACTGGACTATATTGCCATGATTAGTACAACGTAGCAACTCAATAAATTTTCCTCAAAGCATGACTGACTGGCCAAAGTGAATAGGCTGGGCATGTCATGTGTCAAGTGCAGTCTTTTGCACACAGCACTCCTGATAATCATTCTGCAGCTGCCTTTTACCTCCTAAGCTCTCAGGTCAGCCTTCTGTTGAGGCTGCAACATAATACAATTCTTCATATTATCAGCTGTCATGCTTGAGCTTTCCTCTTGGTGATGGAAATATCATTTGCCAACCATTTGCCGAATCATTTCCAAATCATGGAAATAGCTGACATAAAGCAATAAGATGACTTCCAAATTATTTTTTCTTAGTTTAAACTGTGTAAACACTGTAGTTGTATCTTTCCTTGATCCAAATGTTTGCTAACAAAACAAACATGTTTTTTTATCCCAATTTATACTTAGAAAATTCACGCCTTTGTGGCAGCATGTGGATACAGATCTCAAAGCTGAGAGCATGATTTTGGCTCTTGTTTTGGGTTTGCTTGACTGAATAGTTTATTATAACTACAATTTCAAAATTCCTTAGAAACATTAAAACGTCTCTGCCAGGAGGACAACTGCTTTCCATCTAAGATGCCAGCATTTCAGTGTGTCTTGCAACATTTTAATGAGTTTGCTTGTGGAACTGAACACACGCATAAAACACTGAAGGCAAAGGAAAGTCTCCACCACCATAATTGCTTTTTGCAGAGGATTACTTACTTTGAATAATTTTCATAATTACTCAAGTGCTTTTGTACAGGAATTTTTACATTTTAAATGGAAAATTATACTTCCATAAAAGCCACTGCAAAATAGAGGCTTTAATATAGCATTCTAATCCTCGGTACAGTGCACCGTTGATACTGCCGTTGGATCACAATGGTTGTTTAGAAAGATAATTTGCCACAGCAACCTGTTTAATTTGAGTTATTGCCAGAAGATTTGTTGTCCTCTAATGTAGCATTCTGTTTTCAAAGAAAGCCCAAGCTCTACAAAGTATTTTTCAATAGTTTAAGAAGCTCAGAATTTCCCCCACCCGTTTCAGCGTATAATCTTTCTCTGTAGAGAAGGAGGTAGGCTGAGCTCTATAAAAAGAAACAAAGGAAAAAAACTCAGTAAGATTTCTGTACCTACCATTGAGTCAATTGATAATATTATATATTACTTCTGGTTTGTGTGCCAAATAGAGTTACTACGCTTTCACAAACATGTAATTTATAATATGTAAGTTATATATTAAGTAAAATATGATTCCTAATAATTGCATGTTTATAGAATAGAATAGAATACATATACATATTGACTCTTAAAATTAATTTTAAGGAATAGAAATGAGCAGAAATGAATCTAAAGATGAATTCTAGTCTCTTTATGCAGAAAAAGACACAACTGACATCATGAACTCTTATTACGAAGTTAGGAAAGTTCTTGTTCTGGTAATAAACAAAGAGGAACATGATTTCTAATTCTGAATTTGTAAAGAATTCCTTGTTGCTTTCAGTTAATCACCGGTGTTGATCAAATCTTTACTAGGTGTAATCATGAGTACTACATTTTTCACTGTCAATAGATCCCTAAAATGATGGAGTAATTTCATTAGCAAGTCAGGACTTTTAGCTTAGGGAGGGCTTTTTCAAAGAAAACAGTCACTCCATAGCAGTTATTCATATGTGACACATCCCCACAAATTCTTAGGGAAGATAATTGATCAAAGACCTTTAAAATAATAGCAGAATCTTGCATCGTGGTGGGGGAGTGGGCATCAGGGTAAAATGTACTGGTTTTTATGATTTCCCACTTAAGATTTGTCTTCAATGAAAGCTGAAAATGAAAAAGATAAGTGAGAAATGTTTGTGATCTGGTGCAGAAAGGTTACCTATAAAGCTTTGCATTAAATCAAGCACACATGTGAAAGCTCAGGGAGACTAGAAGCAGAAATAAATGATCACTCCACAGTTTGACATACACAGTCAGTAGAAATAGAAATGTGGAAATGGCAAAGGTGTACCAAAAAAGACAGTATGTTATCAAGAGGCTAATTTTGTGCTGTCTGGGCTAGCAAGAGGCATCTTAATGGTGTTAAAATGAGGACCATACTCGAAGAGAATTACGTATTTACAGACTGGATGGTTTGTGTTTGTGTTTCAATGCAAAGAAAATATGATGTCCTAAGAACATCCACCCAGTGCTTCTAAACATCAGAAGAAAATAACTTTTGTACTTAGGATTGTGTAAGATATTTGAAGCATATTTCATCATTTCTTCAAATATTTGCTCCAAGTACAAAACCCAGAATACCTTTGAAAAGAATGATCATCATTTGCTATTAATTATCCCTTACATGTCTAAACCAAGAGGTAATCTACAAATAATTGGTTTCCAACTGTTGCATAAAAACATTGTGTCAGAAAATCACGGCTACTTTGCCACGTGATTATAATTTGGAAAATGTCAAATGCATTGAACAAATAAATGTGTCCTGGGAGACCAAAGTTCATTACAAATTAGGAATGAAACCAGCTCCCGTGCAGTGGGTTGAACCATATGGAATGGCAGCTGTGTGTCCTACAGAGGCAGCAGTTTCACATGGTTCACCCTGGTAGTAGCTATGTTTTATAAGTTCAGTGACACTGCTCTTCATTTCAACATGGCAACACTATTATGTATTGCAGTGTAACAATTTACCCCCAGATTTAGTGGTTTAAAACAACAAATACTTATTATGCCACAGTTTCTATGAGTCAGGAATTCAAAAGTGGCTTAGTTACACAGTTAGTGGTTCTAGTTTAAAAGTTTTATGAAGTTACAGTCAAGATATTGGCCAGGGCTGCAGTTATCTGAAAACTTGACTAGGACTGATGGATCCATTTCCAAGGTCGCTCTTTCACATGCCTGGCAGGTTAGCGTTGGCTGTGGGCTTTAGTTCCTTGCCCGGTGGCAGCTACCTTAGGCTGCCCTAGTGTCCCCACAATATGGCAGCTGGTTTAATCTAGAAGCAGAGATCTAAGAGGAAAAAAGGAAGTCATTAAGCCTTTTATGACCTACTCTTGGAGGGCAGGCATCATCATTTCTACCACATCGTATTCATTAGAAGTAAATCACTAAGATCAGCCCCAAATCAAGAAGAGGGGAATTAGGTTCTGCCTAATGAAGAGAGGAGTAGAAAAGAATTTGTGGACATAATTTTGATCCCCCGTAGCACCAACGGTTACTCTCCTTGCAAACATACATGATTGATACTCATAATATTTTCTATACAAGTTCCTTTGTTGTAAGCCTTGATACATACTTGCCCATCCTGTTGCTCTCTTTCTCTGACTGTTTTCCTCCTCTTCATCTCGAATCTTCCTGCAGACACTTCACCCTTCTCTCATCATTTCTGCTGAGGAGCATCTAAAAACTCACAGCTGTTTCAGATACTTAAGACACTATTACTGAACTTGCCAGGTTAGAAAGTAAATGCTTTACTGGAGTGGAGCAAGAATTTGATTCCTTCCCTATTTATTTCTAAACTCAAAATGACACATTTTGAAAAAAGCTACTCTGTTTGTTATAGGAAAATCTCCTTATTGTTGGCCAAAGTTACTAAATTGTGGTTTGGTTTAGTCATTAATTAACTGTCAAGTGTTGGATAAGAAGCTCAATCCCTAGACCTCAGTGTTTCTTAGTGTCTATAGTAGGGTTGCCTTGAAGGTTTTACTTAATCGTAGAAATACTATGTGATTGTAATTAATGTTGATGTGTGGAATTAAATGGACATAGTATAAGAGCACAAAATTTTGTGGGTTTTCTTTTGCTTTCTGTTTGGTACAGTTGTACAGGGCAGTGATAAAATACTTCTTGTACTTTTATGTAATGTTTAGACCTAGCCTACAAAAAGAATCACTGGTGTGTGTATTTTGGTCAAAGTGACCGTTCCAAAAGAAGATTGCAGGTACTAGAGGAAGTCACAACTATTTTTTATTGTTCTTCATGTCATCATGTTCAGAGGCAGACAATTGGAGCTGGTGAATCTGGGTTCTTGGAAGCTGTATAAAGGACATATTCTTAAATCTGAAGTTCTGATTTTAATATTAAGATGAAGTAATGTGTTTTGTTTTCTCATCGATTCTATATTCTTCTAGGATACATCTGTGAATATTTTTATAAACTTGAGGTCAGTTGTGTAGTAAATACCTGTGGTAATAGGAACACCTTAAGAGAGCTTTCCTGTGCCATCTAGAGTCACTTCACTGCAAGAATTTTTGAAGTGTTAATTTGCCAATTTGTGATTTTCTTACTGATTATATTTGCAGGGAACCATCTAGAGACATAATTAGTGTAAATGTCTTATACTCACAAAAGTGTAATCAGATAAAAAAAAAGTATATGGGTATTTTATTAATATCCAGTTTGGTCTGTAGACAAAGGCAAAATCTGATCAGAGATGTATGTCAGACTACAGACAAAATCTCTAATCTCAGAGAACATTTGGCAAAAGTTTAAATCATACCAGGACACACATCCTAATCTCTGTTTGTCAATGATGGCATAGCTCCTGGGTTATTTTCCTTTCTCTTTCCATTAAAAAAAGAAAAGACAAAATATGCTCCATATCTAAAATTATGCAGTATTAGCCCAATTTAAGTCCTGGTTTTAGATCACACTAGCAACAGACAGCACACATTTGTTTAGTACTTGGTCTTTGACAGGAGCTTAATTAGGGAATGTAAATTCATAACTAAGAAACGGACCCTGCCTTCAGGGAGCTCAGAGTCTAGAAGTAAGAAAAGAATGGTTTCAAAAGTTTGGGACATCATACCTCTGGAAATGGTGGAAAATAAACAACAAAAAAGCAACAGAGGAAAAAGAATAGTTTAAGAATATCTGTAAGAGAGGACTGGAAACACTTGGATTTATTGTTTACTTATATATTCCATAGTAGTGTCATTATTAAAATATGGTATTTCTGATTCTTACCTTTCACTTCATCAACTAACCCTAGGTCTGCTGAACTGCTGGAGGAAGAACCGGGGGAATAGTTTGCTTGCTCTTAAACAGCCTTCGCTCTGCTCATTTCTTTAAGATACACAAGGCTATTGAGTCGTCTTCCAGATAAAGACATATCCCCCACTCAAGCTCCTACTTTTTTTTTCATTTTTTGACTTTATCTCTCTTGATTACTTCTTCACTTGTTTTGAAAGCCAAAAGAAATCAATGTGTAAATGAATTTTGTTAGTTGGGGAATGAAAGTGACTGATATTATCACATAAAACTTTAATTTTAATATGAACATGTTCAGGCTTTAATTTTTTTTAATATTTTTAACTGAAATTTAGCATACCTACACAAAAGCCCACAATTAATATATACAATTCAATGGTTTTCATGAAGCAAATATACTTGTGTTCACCATTGAATCAAGAATATTAATAGCACCCTCAGAAGCTCCAGTAATTAACCCCTCGGAGATAATAATAGATTGATTCTACCCATGTTCAAATTGCATATAAATGGCATCATGGAGTATGTACTCTTTTGTGTATTACTTCTTTTGTATATTACATTTGAATGATTCATTGACATTTTTGTGTGTAGCAGTCATTCATTATTTCTCTGTACTAAATAGTTTCCATTATATGAACATATGAAATGGTAGTTATCCATCATATTGTTGATGGGAAGTTTGGAGCTATTATAAATAATATAGACATGAACAATGTAGTATATTTTTGGGTGCTTATCTGTGCATATAATGTTTCTTGTGCTCCTTTCCATCTATTTTTCCCTGTATGTTATTTAGATATTCTGTATCTAAGTATTTGTTACCTCCGTATTTTGTATCTGTCTTCTAGTTCACTCATTCTCTCTTCAGCTGTGTCCCATCTCTCATGCATGATTTGTTACTATCTTTTTCAATTAAAAATGTTCCATGTTCTTTTCTTATCTTCTGTTCAAATTATCCACCTGGTCATCTATTTGCTTAAGGATATTGATCACACTTATTTTGAAACTCCATCTGATAACCCTACTATATGTGGCACTTAGTATTGCCTGTTTGTTTCTTTTTCTGGTCCTCTTTCTTCATATTTCAAACAATTTTGGTTTCATTGCCAATCTTGTGTATGAAAAATTTTAGTGATAATTCACTCTATCCCCTGGCAGGCCAAAAAGAGAGACATATCACCTAAATCCAATCAGATCTTCTGTTAACTTGATGCCAGTTTGCACTCCTGGCAAGTTTGGGTAGAGCGCTGGTCTACCCTCACTCCTGTGATGTGTCCCTCTCCCAGTTAGAGCCTAAATTGTTCACTACTGCCCCTTTAATTTGGAGTTCTAAAAGTGTAGTTTAGTCTCCTAACTGTGGAAATGCTGAAAACTCCATCGTACTCTTGAATCATCTTTCGGCTTCTTTTCTGCTTGGCTTTTTCTGATTAGCTCCTTTGCATGTTTCCCCAAGTAGCTTAGTCAGGTAAGTGCCTCAGTGGGAGTGCCAGCCTCACTGCTGTGAACCTCACTCATCATTTGGACTATGGGCAATCATGTCCTAGATACCTTGTTATACAAGAACTCTAATGTTTCTTTCCCCAACCCTGTGAAATCCCTGGAAACATTTTTTATCTTTTAGAATTCTTTGCAGCTTCTCTACCTAGCTCAGTTGCATCTTGGCATGCCTGTCAAGAATCAGTAAGTATCCCAACAAGAAAGCCTGGGGGCATAAAACTTAGCTTACCTCAGTACAATTAAGATTTCATTCTCCCAGCATCTGGCTCTTTGAAACTGGCTACTTCAGCAGCCTTCTCATGCTTTCAAATCCACGGTTCAAAATTTTATCATGGTATTTTTTATTCTTAGCAGGATTATTGGTTTGCTATAAGATACTTCAACATAACTAGAAGTGGAAGTTCCATGCTTGAGCTTGTGTGTATTTATTCTTTTTTTTTTTAGAATAAATGCTCAAATGGTAATAAGATAAAGCTGTTGCCAACATATAGGACTGTAGCTTTAGGAGAAATCAGTTGTCTTCACATTATTGAATTTTAAGGAATTTGATTAAAATAGAACAGGTATTATTTCCTGGCTCAAAGATGTAACTGGTCAAAAAATGCCAGCAATGCCACAGCTAGAAACTAAAAATGTTTGTCATTGCAGTAGTTCTAGATTTTATGTTTATACAAGTATTCATTTTCACAAGTTAAACTTAGAAATTTTCTTGGTAAATCATGAGGTACGGTATGTTTCACAATTATTTGACTTTATTTTTCCCACACAATAAAATTTTTGTCTGTTCATATGTGTCCTGTTAGTTCTATATCCATGCTTGTCTGCTCTAAAACACACAAACCCATACATTCACATGCTGTGTGTGCACACTTATTCTACTGCACCAGAAGTAAATTTGTTAGTTGCCACCTGTGGGTTTATGTGAAATGCTGTTACTTAGAGTAATCAGGAAATAAATATAATGAGCAGTTCTGATTATAGAGTCTGTGCTACATCGTATAGGTTTGACCCAGTCCAAAAATACTAGAGTGATTAAACTGAAAGCCACAGATGCAACTTTATGAACCTAGAGTTCTTCATTTCTCTCACTTGTTATGGGAAATGAAAGTGAGATCAGTTCCTTAGCTTTGAAATGTCAATATACTCTTTATCCTTGCTGCACACTGAATTTGCTTTCCAAATAAAACGCCAGCTTTATAATCGACACCAGGTGTTTATGGATGTTCTTCAACTAATTCAGGTCAGTGACTTAATTGTATCTCAACTCCTGTATTATAAATTATTGAATTCATCAGATCCATTGAAGTAGAACAGAACCTACGAAAGTGTCCATTTCTACAGCTGAAATGCTAAATAAGATTAGCAAAATTTACTCTAGAAAGGCAGGTTCCAAAAGAAGGAAAAAGAGGATTGATGCTTGTTGAATAACTCTCTACCTTCCCTCAAAGTACCTTTTTATTTTTATATACTTTTCAAGCTTATAGAAAATCTGCAAGAATAGTACAAGGAGCTCTCATGTAGACTTTATCCAGATTCATTAATTATTTGCATTTTGCTTGTTTGCTTTCTTGCTATCCCTCCCCCTCCACCCTCCCTCTCTTCTTCCTTCCATACTTTTGAGCATTTTAATGACTGTTGGGAGTATTTTGCTCCTTTACCCCTAAGTACTTCAGTGACTTTCATAGGAGCCAAGTTATCTTCCTACTACAGAACAGTTATCAAAATCAGTTAATTTAACATTGTTATAATATTGCCACATCCCCAGTTGATATTCAAATGTGTCAGTTATTCCAGTAATAGTCTCCAGTAGCCATTTCTCTCCTGTCCAGGATCCAATCTAGCGTCATGTACTACATTTAGTTTTCCTCTTTAGACTTTATTCTGTAACAATTCAACCTTTCTTTAACTTTCTTTTCTTGACATTTGTGACAGAGCACAAGCCAATTATTCTAAAGAGTATATTCTTCAGTCTGTATTTCTGACATTATATATTTAAACTGCATTTGTGTACTTGATTACTTCCTGTATGACCTCATAGAATATGCCTAGGAAATGTATCTGTCTTGTGTTTCCTCATCATTAAGACTGTGCCTTGGTATAGAAGTGCTCAATAATTGATTTTTGAATAAATGAGTACTTATATGTGTCATGCACTTCATGCATATAACTTCACTTTGAATCCTCACTACAACATTGATATCTAATTATCCTTAAATCTATTTTACAGATAAGGAAACAAGATCCAAGTTCACTAATCATCAAAGTTAAACAAGCTATAAAGTTGCAGTATTGTGATCGGAAGCCACATCTCTCTCGTCAAAAATCTCTTCACTTTAAACTTTGCTCATTTGAGTATAGATTTTTTTTTTCCAGTTTCTGGGCTTAGTTCTTCCTGATTCTGGTGCCAACTTTGAAATTCATTATGCCAGAAAACTATTAAAGATAACTGTAGCTGAATGGAATGAAGTAACATTAAGCACTAACATTATTTTTAATCTGCTTACTACATGAACATATGCATCTTCCTAAATTCAGTATCTTCTAAGGATGTTTCAGTCTCATAATGCTAGACGTCAAATATAACCTATCATAAAAATAGAAATTACCCGTGATCATAACACAGGGTATTTTCTTGTCTCAAAATCTTTGAAATTGGGAATTCTTCTCATTTTTTTTATGAAGGATCAACTGTGGAACAAGTACATAAGGATTTCCTGAAGCAAGTGTTTATGGAGCGCCCCAGGGATTTTCTTTTCATCTGTGTAAATGTTTTCACTTTGTTGCACATATAATGATGCCAACTCCAGGTTTTAGTGGATGAAGGAGATACAGAAAGAGATAGAAAATTACATTTCATATTTGAAAAAGTTTAAATGTACTAATACATATATATGTAATTTTTTTATCCTGGTTAATTATATATGGTTCATTCTACTCAGGATTATAAATTGATTTGTGGGCCAAGTGGACTATCATGTAAAATTGAATTAGAAGTGTTAAACAGGAATGGTGATAACTAGTATTTATATACCATTTATTATATTCCAGGCACTGCATAAAATATTTTTCCTACAATTCATTAAGTTTGGTTTATTTACATCTTTCAGGGAATATTTAGTCCTTTTTGTATTCATGTCTTCATGATACTTTGTACCCAGAATAGAATAACATAAATATTAGTACCATTATAAGTTTGTTCTAAGTTTGTCGTTGTATTTCTGCTCTGAATTTGACCTTTTATTTTGATCAGCGTCATTGCCAGAGGCATCATTTTTATTTATACTGTGTAACTTTTAATATATATTTTTGGACTCTTGGGTATTTAAACATTTTTAATTACCAAAGAGCATACATAAAGCTCTCATAAAAAATCTCTTTAATATTCATTGCACTTTAAAGGTAGATGGATAGAGAAATTATCTGGTTACCAAGGGCAGGAAAATGTTTTCAGAAGTGAAATCCAGTGTGTTGACTGGTATAGATTTTCAGAACATAGATTCAAGCTAGAAAGTTTTATGTAAGTGTTTAGCTATGTTCAGAATGTAGGTTGATTTGGATAAGGACAGGAAGAGGGAAACAACCACATGGCCATTGTGGATTTTAAAGCCTGGTTGGAAAAATTGAGTAAAAGATACTGCTCAGAGCAAGAGACTTCTGTTTAATATACTTACCCAATGATTAATTCATAGAGTATGAGTTGTAAGAGATGGTCTTGAAAAAAGTGTTCCATGTTCAAATAATTAGCGAAATTTGTCATTACTGTCCCTCACACATTAGATTAATAGTGACTCAGAGATGTCTTATTAGATCCAAATCAATTTAACTTCGATAAAGAAACACTTTCCCAGTGTTTCTACTACATAATTAATAGTCCTCATCAGAAAACACAATTTTAAAACCAAAAAACTATGACTGTCAGAGACATTATAACACAAAAAAGGGAAATGGCCGTTTGGTACAAGAAAATACATTTCTACAGCGGGCCTAACACCTCATCAGCTAACAAGGGTGGCCAGCAGTCAGCATGTACCAAATTTCCCTTTTGGGAGCTGAATTGCTGGATTCTATCTGAAAGAAATCAGTACTTCCAAGTTTTATCTTCTAGATTAAACCTCTTTCCAAATTTCATATTGCTTACTTCTGAAATATCTACTTATTTTTCTTTATGTTCTACCACAATGAATCTAAAGAAACACACCATCATCACTTTCCAGCATCAGCCTCTAAAACTCCTTCTGCCTCTTTTCCCATTGTCCATAATCTGTTCTGCACATTTCAGTGAGAAGAATCTTCACAGGACACTTGTGCGACCATGTCTTACCCCTGCTTTACATTCTTCAGTGTCTTACTACTGATTTTAGGAGTAAGGCTCAGCTCCTTAGGCTGGCCCACAAGACCCTGTATGATCTCCTGACAACCCAACTCACCTCTCTTTGGGGTGACCTCTCTCCCTCTTATTCTCCACCTTTTAGTCACATTAGTCATCTTTTAATTTCTCATATGCTCTCTGGCCCTTTTCATTTCAGAGTTCTGCAAATGTCCCTCCTCCTTCCACTCAGTCCACCATGCTGTATCACTGAACAATGGATTTATATGCATCCTTCAGAATTAAGGTCTCCAAGAAAGCCTTTCCTGAATTCCCAAGTAATGTCAGAAGCCTCTGCTATAAGCAGTTGTAGCACTGTGCATTTCAACATTTTATAGAATTTATCACAATTTTAATCTGATAATTGCTTAATTAGTTATTGAATGAATGCTTGTCTGTGTCTCTAGAATTAAAGAATGATGGGGATGGTATTTTTCATCTCTAAATGTACAAGGCTTACCACTTACTAGGTGAATGAATGAACAGATGTTTGAACGGATGGATGGATGGATAGATGGATGGATGGATGGATGAATGGATGGATGGATGGATGGAAAAATGAATGGTTGGATAAACAGAGGAGTAATATGCGTGAGCCGGCATTCTATGAATATATGAACATACTTGAACTCTAAAGGATAACCTATATTTTCATTACATTTTTTATTCAATGAAAATTTCAAAGATGAACTCTTTTACCACTCTTTACTCAAGTTAGTTTGCTGCAGAAATATCAACTTTCTAGACTTTGAACTATAACCTGAAACACTCCTTTCTTCCACTGTTTTCATTTTTATTTAACTTGTACTCTAGTGGAAGGAGATATTGCTCTCACATGCTTGACTTTCCATGCTACCCTGATTTTGGTGTAGGGCTCTTTCGGGGGGGGGGGGTTCATGTATAATGTTTGTTTAGTTTTAATTATTATCTATTTTCTGAAGCCTGCTATCTGTTTACTTCCAAAATAATAGGGAATCAGTTACTCATCAAGTGAAATATAACAATGCAGTGATATATTGTGTATAGCCCTACTTTAGAAATCTTGTAGTTCTATACAAATGAAGTGTATTATAATTAAAAGGGAAAATAAATTCATTTAATTTACCATTGTAGCTTGCTCTAAGGAAATTTTCCTGTGTTGCTATACATAATGCATTTCACTGCAATTGAAGCAATCCTACAGTTAACTTAGTATTTATAATTAAACTGCCTTCTTTTTTTAAAAAAATAAAAGATTTTTGACAAAATACCAGTTGTAAACCAAAAAGAGAAAAAGAAAAGATTAACTTAAAAATTTTTGAAGTCCATTGTTCTTCAGGTGTGATATGAAATTGGCCAAACTGATGACAGGATAGAAAACATTCCTTAAGTTAAGTTCCTGTTCATTCATTCATTTAATAACTAGTTACGGAGACTTTGTTATATGCCAGGTACTCTTCTGGAGTCTGGTAAACCAGAACTGTTTTTAGATAGAGAAGGATTCTGCCTTTTGCAGAGTTCAGGCACGTTCAAGAGGTCTTATACCCTGTACAAGTCATTTCTCTTTCTGGGTCAGATTCTCTATTCTGACCTGGAATGAGGGAAACAGTCAGATACACTGCCTTCCCTGATGCCCTTGTCCCAGGCAGCTGCAATGGCCCAAGGCTCCCTTCCCTGTGTCTGTCGTGGGTCCAGCCCCCACCTCCGTAGGAGAAGACTGTGTTACAATCCCCCACATGACACTAATGGGTTCTGAGCACTTCACCTACTTTAACTGGGGTCAGGGCAAGACCTCAGATAGCTGTTTCCAGGCTCTGAAAATATGAAGTTGAAATGAATGCCTTGATTGCCTGCATTTGCAGCTGGAAGGGGTAAGAGAGGGATTAAATTTTGACTCTTTTATCAGAAACACTGATATTTTGTAACTTTATGATTTTCTCATCATTGGCTTGACAGATGGAAAAAGACATCTGAAAGAAGCAATTGCATTTCTTTACTGGGATTCATCATGTTCATTTGTTTGTGACTATGCATTTTGTCCTATTTGAAGTATGTTTTCCCTATCTGTGGGAAGCACTAATCTTCATTCTGTTTTGCTAATTTAAATAGATTTCCAAATGATGAAAAGCACAGAACTCTTGAATTGTTAAAACCAGATTTCTAGCCAAATAAGTTATTTGTGATACTGTAAGAGTGAAAACATTTATGTAAGTGAACTATTGGTTGCAAAATCACTTTAAAAGTAATATTATTAACTGTATGGAATAAAAACAACAAACGCAAGAAGCCCATATTTTATGCTACAAACCCAGGAGGTATTATCTTGCAATCTTGCATTGTGAAATCTCAGGGCTTTAAAGGGAGAACATTATGGTTTTTATTTTCCCCCCTTACAGAAAAGGTAATACAGCATTTCCCTTGCCTTCCATGGTTTCTTTTCCTTAGGTTGTTTGTAATGAAAAAAATACTGGCGCATTGCTTTACTAAGAGAGAAAAATAAGGTTGTAAACATCCCTGGCTTATATTTAGCAAATTTTCTGATTGCTAAACTCCAACCCATCTCTCTCTGACTTAATATTTATTTGGATTCTCATTTCAGTTGTGAAACTTTCTGCAGTGATTTAGAAAAACAAGTTATCCAGTTATTATATAATTTGGCATCAAAATCTACTTCTGCCCTAGGATTAAATTACAGGTGAAAATGTTCATTTTCATTGACTGAGAGCAATTGTCTTTTTTTTTAATTAGGTATAGAACTTCTTAACAGTACAATAATGACGATAGCAATAAATTAAGGATTTCCATTCAGTAGTTATATAACATGTGCCCACTAATGACACCATATAAATATTGTCTCATTTGTTCTCAGAGCAAGCCAGTGGAGAAGCACTGTTATTTCTACTTTAGAGATGAAATTCCTGAAGTTTTGAGATATGAAACTTATACAAATGTCTCCAGTTAGAAAGCAGTAAAGTTTGAGCTCTGGCCTATCTGACAGCAAAGCCCTCATTCCTGACCTCTATGGTTCCTATCCAATGATACAGGTCTTCTTAATGTGATCAGCTAACAAAATTATTTTGCCTATCATTTGCTCAAGCCGATATTCTGAGGTAGAGAAAATGGAATATTATCTACAAGGCTAAGTTATATTAATTTAGAAAACCACTAAGGAGACAAGGATTTTCAGAGAGAGAGAGGTAAGCCTGCACATTTCCATTCCAGTGAATATAGCAGTTTTAATTAAAGATGTCTGCATAGCTACCGTGCTCCCACCACATCATTCTGTTGATGTGTGTGTGTGCAGGTGTGCGGAGTGACTCGAGTGGGTAGCACTTGGGCACACCAGGGGTTATCTTGAGAATCAGGGTGCTAATTTAAATGGAATCGTTTCATCCAGTACTGTCTGCTGCTTGCACCCCCAGACTGGATGTCATTTAGAACATTGAACTGAACTAGTTTGTCTACTCCTGGGACATTTACTAGTGGAGCGGTGGTGGACCCTAGTAGGAGGTCCTCTGGGCTACAGAAGGTGAACAATTGAAGGGGGAAAAGCCAAATCAAAATGTTGGCCAGACAAATTAAAATGCGTTATCAAATTCTAAGCCACAAGAGAAAATCCAGGTAGGAGGAAATGGATGGAAATAAGGGGTGCAATGGTGATATTCAGTGGCGGAGGGCTGGAGACAAAGGGGCAGTAGCTCCCCAAGCGAAGCAGTGCGCCGTTTCGGCAGCATCTTATGTATGTCCTCTGGGACCTGGGCAGGCTTGTGCCATGTGAATTTACAGAGGTAGAAAAAGCATGATTTTACTTTTAAGACTGTTCAGTAGGATTGCAGCAGAGAGATTTCTCTCCTGGAGAATGCGCCTTTTGCGCCTGTGGCTGGAGCTATTATAACCGCCAGTGACACCCCTGCTCATAAGGTAGGAAAATTCATGCAGCTTAGTAATGGCACAGGACCTGGGTTATTGGAACCAGGACATAATAAACTGGTCGTGGAGTTGTCACCAGAAGAAAGTGGATAAATAGAAGTGGAATTTAAAGGGAAAAATATAGTTGGGAACTACAATTATTGAATTACGTTATCGCGTCCCGCCATCTAGGGCAACGGCAGGCGAACGATCACCGAAGGCCTGGTTCGTTAGGAATCTTTATTATGGGCGTCCGAGCAACCATCTAGCGAAAGGCAAAAGCAAAAAACAACCACCACCATTTCCTCCAGGGCAGCAGCTTATATAGCATATCCCAACCAATCAGCTGACTGATCACGCACCAGGTTCAGTCTTATTGGAAGCATGTGAAAAGCATGCTATGAGCACGAGCACGGAAATGGGGATAAGCCAATCATGGAGACTTCCTTATGCGCTGAGGTGTAGGGCCAGGAAGGGTGGTGTCTAGCAAGCAGGTGCCATCTTTAGGGCGTTGTCCAGCTAGAGTGGAGGCTAGGGCTCAGCCTCCGCCGTAGGCTGGGCCCCCACATCACGTGACTTGTGAGGTGAGGACAACCTTCATGTAAGAAGCAATTAGGGTACCAAGGCTAAGGATGGAGAATATCCAGAGAAAATAAACCTCAAGTCAAGGTTAAATTCAATCACCTGTTGAGGAGAAACTGCAGATCACAGAATAAAATCATACAGATTGCTCTCTGCCTGAGGTTTGCTTTCACACGGGCCCCTGTAGCCATGCCTCCTTCCTCCTGAAAGCAGGCTCATTTCATGGTTATTTTGGGGGACCACGCTTAGCATAACCCTTTCTCAAATTACCAGAATCATGAACCACTCATTACCACTGCGTGTGTATATCTGAAAGCAGAAGGTTCATCCGTCACTGTGAACAGGTTTCTCTGACATACCAACTGCTTTAAATAATTTGTTCTGTTGGCCAGCAACTCCCTCCCAATTATCAAAAAGCTAAGTATAATGTATTTAGTTTTCCCAGGGTAACTTGTAGTTGTTGTATCTCTTTAAATGTTTACAATTAGATTACAATAGGGGGTCAATTCTTTCCTTCCTTTTCCACCCAGACATTATCATTTTTAAAGTTGCCTCCATCTTTTTTTAAATTACTATAATACAATTTAAAAGTGAACAAGAATATTATATTTGTAAAAGAAACCCCAAATGATAGGATTGGGCAGAACCAGTACCACTTCTTAGCATAAAAGTTTAAACAACTTTATGAAAATATAGAAGCAGTCTCCCCACCAATTAATTTTTAGAAACAAAAGTGAATAAGCTTTTATTTTGTATCTGTAGCTTATTTGTATTTACTCTAAAAGCAATTGTTTTTTAAAATCCAGTTTTGTGGGAATATTTGATGATTTTTGTGACATTTTTAAGGTAATAGGTAGTATGTCAAATCAAAGTTTCCTTTTAGATCAATCAGCCTTTAGATAGTAAGTCAAGCTTGATCATTATAGTTTTATCTCAGTTTTTTAATAATCTTCTTTCTGGAAAATTATTTACCTTGGTTTATACCCTTAATTCTCACCTGTAGGTTAAAAAAAGGTTGAACAAAATGTTAATTGATAATAGCTAAACCAAAGTCACCATGTGGTTTGAAATATTGGAGGAGAAATAGAAAATAGTAATCCAATAAAAATACTCTACATGGGACCTAAATGTTTCTATGTATGTGCAGCAATGATTATTAGAAGACTGCGATCTTTCAGACCCACTGATCTTTTAAGAGCTGCTGTAATATTTTTCCCAAGCCTTAGCAATCTGCTGTTTAACTATGACTATAAACTCCTCCCACCATGTACTTCAGTCTACCTATGATACACAGGCACTAATAAAGGGCGAAAACACTTAATGGAATGCAGTACTTTATCACCTCTTTTAAACAGTTGCTGCCACCCCTCATGTTATCAGCATAGATGACAACTAGCAAAGTTAAATGAGTTAAGTCTCATTTCTGCCTTGTACCCAGCCCACCATCTGGTAGGTTATCAAAGCCCTGATGTCTGTCTGTATTTTGTCCTGTTTGTTTCTTGATTTAATTTCAACAGATTAAAAGAAAAAAATAATCTTGTCTCATACTTCTTGTTACCACAAATATTAATGCTAGTTTATTTTTTTAATGAGCCTATTCAAATAAAACTTTCAGTGGTTCAAGTTTGACTTGTAATTAGTCAGTGCTAAGACATTACTTCAAAGTTGGCTATTAGAGAGTACAAAGTAATAAATAAATAGAGAGATCTTGAGGAGTGCCACTTGTCTTGAATTATTATTGTTATTCTTGTTGTTTTGACCAGAACAACAAAGCACTATTAACAGAGTGTTTCCTGTGGTATTGCACATTTTCTTATGCCATGAAATGTACTGTAGTGAAAAATAAACCGTTTTAGATAAGTCATGCTGGAAAAAAAAGTTGTATATTTATATGGCAGTAAATTAAAAGGAAATATAAAATGTACAATATCTGTAGCACAATTTTTTAAATGTTTCTTTGTTATCATTAATCTACAATTACATGATTATGTTTACTAGGCTCTCCCCTACCCCATGTCCCCGCCACAAACTCCATTACAGTCACTGTCCTTCAGCATAGTAAGATGTTGTAGAATCACTACTTGCCTTCTCTGTGTTGCAAAGCCCTCCCCTTTCCCCTGACACCCACATTATACATGCTAATCATAATACCCCCTTTCTTCTTCCCCGCCCTTATCCCTCCCTACCCTCCCATTCTCCCCAGTCTCTTTCCCTTTGGTAACTGTTAGTGCATTCTTGAGTTCTGTGATTCTGCTGCTGTTTTGTTCCTTCAGTTTTTCCCTTGTTCTTATACTCCACAGATGAGTGAAATCATTCGGTATTTGTCTTTCTCTGCTTGGCTTATTTCAATGAGCATAATACCCTCTAGCTCCATCCATGTTGTTGCAAATGGTAGGATTTGTTTTCTCTTATGGCTAAATAATATTCCATTGTGTATATGTACCACATCTTCTTTATCCATTCATCTACTAATGGACACTTAGGTTTCTTCCATTTCTTGGCTATTGTAAATAGTGCTGCGATAAACATAGGGGTGCATCTGCCTTTTTCAAACTGGAGTGCTGCATCATTAGGGTAAATTCCTAGAAGTGGAATTCCTGGGTCAAATGGTAAGTCTATTTTGAGCATTTTGAGGAACCTCCATACTGCTTTCCACAATGGTTGAACTAATTTACATTCCCACCAGTAGTGTAGGAGGGTTCCCCTTTCTCCACAACCTTGCCAACATTTGTTGTTGTTTGTATTTTGCATGGTAGCCATCCTTACTGGTGTGAGGTGATATCTCATTGTGGTTTTAATTTGCATTTCTCTGATAACTAGCTATGTGGAGCATCTTTTCATGTGTCTGTTGGCCATCTGAATTTCTTCTTTGGAGAACTGTCTGTTCAGCTCCTCTGCCCATTTTTTAATTGGATTATTTGCTTTTTGTTTGTTGAGGTGCGTGAGGTCTTTATATATTTTGGATGTCAAGCCTTTACCAGATCTGTCATTTATGAATATATTCTCCCATACTATAGCTTACCTTTTTGTTCTATGGATGGTGTCCTTTGCTATACAGAAGCTTTTCAGCTTGATATAGTCCCACTTGTTCATTTTTGCTTTTGTTTTCTTTGTCTGGGGAGATATGTTCATGAAGAAGTCGCTAATGTTTATGTCCAAGAGATTTTTGCCTATGATTTTTTCTAAGAGTTTTATGGTTTCATGACTTACATTCAGGTCTTTGATCCATTTTGAGTTTACTTTTGTGTATGGGGTTAGACAGAAATCCAGTTTCATTCTCTTACATGTAGCTGTCCAGTTTTGCCAGCACCGTCTGTTGAAGAGACTGTCATTTCCCCATTATATGTCCATGGCTCCTTTATCATATATTAATTGACCATATATGTTTGGGTTAATGTCTGGAGACTCTAATCTGTTCCACTAGTCTGTGGCTCTGCTCTTGAGCCAGTACCAAATTGTCTTGATTACTGTGGCTTTGTAGTAGAACGTGAAGTTGGAGAGTGAGATCCCTGCCACTTTATTCTTCTTTCTCAGGATTGCTTTGACTATTTGAGGTCTTTGGTGTTTCCATATGAATTTTTGAACTATTTGTTCCAGTTCGTTGAAGAAAGCTGTTGGTAATTTGATAGGGGTTGCATTGAATCTGTATATTGCTTTGGGCAAGATGGACATTTTGAAGATATTAATTCTTCCTAGCCAAGAGCATGGGATGAGTTTCCATTTGTTAGTGTCCTCTAACTTCTCTTGAGAGTGTCTTACGGTTTTCAGGGTATATTGTCTATCACTACTTTGGTTAGGTTTATTCCTAGGTATTTTATTCTTTTTTTTTTTATTGAAGGGTTGATGACACACAGTATTACATTAGTTTCAGGTTTACAACACAGTGTTTCAACATTTATATACATGATAATTCTAGCTACAAGCTATCACCATACAAAGTTGTTACAATATTTTGACTATATTCCTTATGCTATACATTACATCCCGGTTACTTATTTATTTTAGAATTGGAAGTCTGTAATTTTTGTTTATTTGTTTGTTTTCTCTTTTTTTGAGAGGGCATCTACCACATTTATTGATCAAATGGTTGTTAATAACAATAAAATTCTGTATAGGGGAGTCAATGCTCAATGCACAATCATTAATCCACCCTAAGCCAAATTTTCGTCAGTCTCCAATCTTCTGAAGCATAACGAACAAGTTCTTACATGGAGAACAAATTCTTACATAGTGAATAAGTTACATGGCGAACAGTACAAGGGCAGTCATCACAGAAACTTTCGGTTTTGATCATGCATTATGAACTATCAGTTTAACAATCAGTTCAAATATGAGTATTCATTTTATTTTTATACTTGATTTATATGTGGATACCACATTTCTCTCTTTATTATTATTATTTTTAATAAAATGCTGAAGTGGTAGGTAGATGCAAGATAAAGGTAGAAAACAAAGTTTAGTGTTGTAGAGAGCAAATGTAGATGATCGGGTGTGTGCCTGTAGACTATGTGTTAATCCAAGCTAGACAAAGGCAATAAAACATCCACAGATGCAGAAGATTTCTCAAAACAGGAGGGGTGAGGTTCTAAGCCTCACCTCTGTTGATCCCCAATTTCTCACCTGATGGCCCCCCTGCGACAGTGCCTGTCTGAGGTTGTTCCTCCCTTGAGGAATCTTACCTGTCTCTGGCTAACCAGTCATCTTCCGGGGCCATACAGGGAAATGTAAAGTTGGTAAGTGAGAGAGAAGCCTTATTGTTTGAAAAGGTTAGCTTTTTATTTCTTTGCATATTTATGCCCTGTGGCTTCTATGCCCAGCATTTCTCTTGAGGTATCTTTACCCCTTGGAAGAATTATGATACTTGGTAAATTCGATATGAGGCATGAATTCTACTTAAGGGTTGTAATTAGGAAGGAAGAAGAAAAGCTATAGAAGTAGCAGGTGGAAGAAAACATGGGAAGATTGATTATTTCTTTGACGTATCTTCTTATAGAGTAACTTCAGCATGTATAGGTTTTAAACTACTAATTAAATTGCTCACACACATTAACATAATAGGAGTACAGTTACATAACCAAAGCAGACCTATAATTACCAGCCATCTCCAGTGAAACCAAGAAAACCATTTAGGCACCTTAGGCATTTGTGAAAACTTATCTATGATATGGTGGATATTGTCCAACTGAACTTGAACAGTCTGAGAGAAATCAGACAAATTAAAACAACCCTTTCCTGGGGACTGTTCACATCCCATATGTTCTTTTAACAGTAGATAGTCTGTAGTTGTAAGATTTTGGTACGCTACAATTTGCACTTCTCCTAATTCTTGGTTGAGTTCCAACAGTATAGATCCAGTCAAATTTGTTGTTTTACTGTATGCACAGGCCAGCTTAGATACCTCCTTCTTCATTCCCATGGCAAGTCCAGGAACCGGTGGGATGAGTGCATCTACAGCTGTAGCAGCGCGTGGATCTTTGTTGGTGTTTTTTGATGATCATCTTCTGGTATGACTCTTCCAGAGAGTGCTGATGTTGGAAGTTCTTCTTCATATGGTATCTTAGTTCATTTTCTGAGTAGTCAAGTTAGGCATTGATCCTCTCTATAAACACAAACAGACCCTTTGCCTACACTTTTATATGCCCTTTATAGCATTGTGTAGAACTCATTGGAGGTCACCACACAGGAACTGCTTTTTTTTTTTTTAAGAGAAAGGAATATTATCAGAGAAATGTACCTCCATATCCGATCATCTCACACCTTTTAAGTGGTCAAAATTAAGGATATTTAAAGCATGCATTAATCATTGATTTACAGTTAGTTTTATCCTATCAGGGAGTAATCCTCCTTTTCTTTCTTTCTTTCTTTTTTGTTATCATTAATCTACACTTACATGATGAATATTATGTTTACTTGGCTTTCCCCTATACCAGGACCCCATTTAAACCCCTTTACAGTCACTGTCCATCAGCATAGCAAAATGTTGTAGAATCACTACTTGTCTTCTCTGTGTTGTACAGCCCTCCCCTTTCTACCAACCCCTCATGCATGCTAATATTAACACCCCTCTTCTTCTTCCCCCCCCCCCAATCCCTCCCTACCCACCCATCCTCCCCAGTCCCTTTCCCTTTGGTACCTGTTTGTCCATTCTTGGGTTCTGTGATTCCGCTGCTGTGTTGTTCCTTCAGTTTTTCCTTTGTTCTTATACTCCACAGATGAGTGAAATCATTTGGTATTTCTCTTTCTCCACTTGGCTTATTTCAGTGAGCATAATACGCTCCAGCTCCGTCCATGTTGCTGCAAATGGTCGGATTTGCCCTCTTCTTATGGCTGAGTAGTATTCCATTGTGTATATGTACCACATCTTCTTTATCCATTCATCTATTGATGGATATTTCAGTTGCTTCCAATTCTTGGCTATTGTAAATAGTGCTGTGATAAACATAGGGGTGCATCTGTCTTTCTCAAACTAGATTGCTGTGTTCTTAGGTAAATTCCTAGGAGTGGAATTCCTGGGTCAAATGGTAAGTCTGTTTTGAGCATTTTGATGTACCTCCATACTGCTTTCCACAGTGGTCGAGCTAATTTACATTCCCACCAGCAGTTTAGGAGGATTCCCCTTTCTCCACAGCCTCGCCAACATTTGTTGTTGTTTGTCTTTTGGATGGCAGCCATCCTTACTGGTGTGAGGTGATACCTCATTGTAGTTTTAATTTGCATTTCTCTGATAATTAGCGATGTGGAGCATCTTGTCATGTGTGTGTTGGCCATCTGTATTTCTTTTTTGGAGAACTGTCTGTTCAGTTCCTCTGCTCATTTTTTAATTGGGTTATTTGTTTTTTGTTTGTTGAGGCATGTGAGCTCCTTATATATTCTGGACGTCAAGCCTTTAGCAGAAGTCATTTTCAAATATATTCTCCCATACTGTAGGGTTCCTTTTTGTTCTATTGATGGTGTCTTTTGCTGTACAGAAGCTTTTCAGCTTAATATAGTCCCACTTGTTCATTTTTGCTGTTGTTTCCCTTCCCCAGGAAGATATGTTTGAGAAAAGGTCACTCATGTTTATGTCTAAGAGGTTTTTGCCTGTTTTTTCCAAGAGTTTAATGGTTTCATGACTTACATTCAGGTCTTTGATCCATTTTGAGTTTACCTTTGTATATGGGGTTAGACAATGGTCCAGTTTCATTCTCCTACATGTAGCTGTCCAGTTTTACCAGCACCATCTGTTGAAGAGACTGTCATTTCACCATTGTATGTCCATGGCTCCTTTATCAAATATTAATTGACCATATATGTTTGGGTTCATGTCTGGAGTCTCTAATCTGTTCCACTAGTCTGTGACTCTGTTCTTGTGCCAGTACCAGATTGTCTTGATTACTATGGCTTTGTAGTAGAGCTTGAAGTTGGGGAGTGACATCCCCCCTACTTTATTCTTCTTTCTCAGGATTGCTTTGGCTATTCGGTGTCTTTGGTGTTTCCATATGAATTTTTGAATTATTTGTTCCAGTTCATTGAAGAATGTTGCTGGTAGTTTCATAGGGATTGCATCAAATCTGTATATTGCTTTGGGCAGGATGGCCATTTTGATGATATTAATTCTTCCTAGCCACGAGCATGGAATCAGTTTCCATCTGTTAGTGTCCCCTTTAATTTCTCTTAAGAGTGACCTGTAGTTTTCAGAGTATAAGTCTTTCACTTCTTTGCTTAGGTTTATTCCTAGGTATTTTATTTTTTTTGATGCAATTTTGAATGGAGTTGTTTTCCTTATTTCTCTGTCTGTTGGTTCATTGTTAGTGTATAGGAAAGCCACAGATTTCTGTGTGTTCATTTTGTATCCTGCAACTTTGCTCTATTCCGATATCAGTTCTAGTAGTTTTGGAGTGGAGTCTTTAGGGTTTTTTATATACAATATCATGTCATCTGCAAATAGTGACAGTTTAACTTCTTCTTTACCAATCTGGATTCCTTGTATTTCTTTGTTTTGTCTAATTGCCATGGCTAGGACCTCCAGTACTATGTTAAATAACAGTGGGGAGAGTGGGCATCCCTGTCTAGTTCCCGAAATCAGAGGAAAAGCTTTCAGCTTCTCGCTGTTCAGTATGATGTTGGCTGTGGGTTTATCATAAATGGCCCTTATTATGTTGAGGTACTTGCCCTCTATTCCCATTTTGCTGAGAGTTTTTATCATGAATGGATGTTGAATTTTGTTGAATGCTTTTTCTGTATCTATGGAGATGATCATGTGGTTTTTGTCTTTCTTTTGTTGATGTAGTGGATGATGTTGATGGATTTTGGAATGTTGTACCATCCTTGCATCCCTGGGATGAATCCCACTTGGTCATGGTGTATGATCCTTTTGATGTATTTTTTAATTCGATTTGCTAGTATTTTGTTGAGTATTTTTGCATCTACGTTCATCAGGGATATTGGTCTGTAATTTTCTTTTTTATTGGAGTCTTTGCCTGGTTTTGGTATTAGGGAAATATTGGCTTCATAGAATGATTTTGGGAGTATTCCCTCCTCTTCTATTTTTGGAATATTTTAAGGAGAATGGGTATTATGTCTTCTCTGTATGTCTGATAAAATTCCGAGGTAAATCCATCTGGCCCATGGGTTTTTTTCTTGGGTAGTTTTTTGATTACTGCTTCAATTTCTTTGCTGGTAATTGGTTTGTTTTGATTTTGTGTTTCTTCCTTGGTCAGTTTTGGAAGTTTGTATTTTTCTAGAAAGTTGTCCATTTCTTCTAGGTTTTCCAGCTTCTTATCATATAGGTTTTCATAGTATTCTCTAATAATTCTTTGTATTTCTGTGCGGTCCATCATGATATTTCCTTTGTCATTTCTGATTCTGTTGATCTGTGTTGATTCTCTTTTTCTCTTAATAATCTGGCTAGGGGCTTATCTATTTTGTCTATTTTCTCAAAGAACCAGCTCTTGGTTTCATTGATTTTTTCTACTGTTTTATTCTTCTCAATTTTGTTTATTTCTTCTTTGATCTTTATTATGTCCCTTCTTCTGCTGACTTTAGGCCTCATTTGTTCTTCTTTTTCAAATTTTTTAATTGTGACATTAGACTATTCATTTGGGTTTGTTCTTCCTTCTTTAAATATGCCTTGATTGCTATATACTTTCCTCTTAAGACTGCTTTCACTGCGTCCCACAGAAGTTGGGGCTTTGTGTTGTTGTTGTCTTTTATTTCCATATATTGCTGGATCTCCATTTTAATTTGGTCATTGATCCATTGACTATTTAGAAGCATGTTGTTAAGCCTCCATGTGTTTGTGAGCCTTTTTGCTTTCTTGGTACAATTTATTTCTAGTTTTATACCTTTGTGGTCTGAAAAGTTGGGTGGTAGGATTTCAATCTTGTGGAATTTACTGAGGCTCTTTTTGTGATCTAGTATGTGGTCTATTCTGGTGAATGTTCCATGTGCACTTGAGAAGAATGTGCATCCTGTTGGTTTTGGGTGTAGAGTTCTATAGATGTCTATAAGGTCCATCTGTTCTAGTGTGTTGTTCAGTGCCTCTGTGTCCTTACTTACTTTCTGTCTGGTGGATCTGTCCTTTGGAGTGACTGATGTGTTGAAGTCTCCTAAAATGAATGCACTGCAGTCTATTTCCTCCTTCAGTTCTGTTAGTATTCGTTTCACATATGCTGGTGCTCCTGTGTTGGGTGCATATATATTTATAATGGTTATATCCTCTTGTTGGACTGAGTCCTTTATCATTATGTAATGTCCTTCTTTATCTCTTGTTACTTTCTTTGTTTTGAAGTCTATTTTGTCTGATACTGGTACTGCAACACCTGCTTTTTTCTCCCTTTTGTTTGCATGAAATATCTTTTTCCATCCCTTGACTTTTAGTCTGTGCATGTCTTTAGGTTTGAGGTGAGTCTCTTGTAAGCAGAATATAGATGGGTATTGTTTTTTTATCCACTCAGTGACTCTGTCTTTTGATTGGTGCATTCAGTCCATTTACATTTATGGTGATTATTGATAGGTATGTACTTATTGCCATTTCAGGCTTTAGATTCATAGTTACCAAAGGTTCCATGTTACTTTCCTTACTATCGAAGAGTCTAATGTAACTCACTTAGTATGCTGTTACAAACACAATCTAAAGGTTCTTTTCTATTTTTCCTCCTTTTTCTTCCTCCTTCATTCTTTATATATTATGTATCAAATTCTGTACTTTTTGTCTATCCCTTGATTGACTTTGGTAATAGTCAATTTAATTTTGCATTTGCCTCCCAATCACCTGCTCCACCCTCCCTACCATGGTTTTACTACCTCTGGTGATAGCTATTCAACCCTCGGAATACTTCCATCTATAGCAGTCCCTCCAAAATAGACTGCAGAGATGTTTTGTGGGCGGTAAGCTCTCTCAGCTTTTGCTTATCTGGAAATTGTTTAATCCCTCCTTCAAATTTAAATGATAATCTTGCCAGATAAAGTAATCTTGGTTCCAGGCCCTTCTGCTTCATGGCATTAAATACATCATGCCACTCCCTTCTGGCCTGTAAGGTTTCTGCTGAGAAGTCTGATGTTAGTCTGATGGGCTTTCCTTTGTATGTGATCTTATTTCTGCCTCTGGCTGCTTTTACAAATCCGTCCTTATCCTTGAGCTTTCCCATTTTAATTACTATGTGTCTTGCTGTTGTCTTCCTTGGGTCCCTTGTGTTGGGGGATCTGTGGATCTCCATGGCCTGACAGATTATGTCCTTCCCCAGATTGGGGAAGTTTTCAGCAACTACCTCCTCAAAGACACTTTCTATCCCTTTCTCTCCCTTCTTCTTCTTCTGGTATCCCTATAATGCGAATATTGTTCCGCTTGGATTGGTTACACAGTTCTGTCAATATTCTTTCATTTTTAGATATTCTTTTTTTGTCTCTGTGCCTCAGCTTCTTTGTATTCCTCTTCTCTAGTTTCTATTTCATTTATTGTCTCCTCCACTGTATCCAACCTGCTTTTAATATCCTCCATCATGTTCTTTAATGATTGGATCTCTCACCTGAATTCATTCCTGAGTTCTTGGATGTCTTTCCGTACCTCCATTAGAATGTTGATTATTTTGATTTTGAACTCCCTTTCCGGAAGAGTCATGAGGTCCATATTATTTAAATATTTCTCGGGAGTTGTATTAACAATTTTACTCTGGACAAGTTTCCTTTCGTGTTTCATGTTTGTATATGGCGCCCTCTAGTGTCCAGAAGCTCTATTCTGGAGCTGCTGAGCCCCTGAAGCAATGTCAGAGGTCGCAGGGGACCGGTACTGGTGCCTGGGTGTAGGAAAGAGCTGTTCCCCGCCTCCTGGCTGCTGTGCCTTTCTCCACTGCCTGTGCCAGTGGGCTGGTTACACAGGTATAAGTTTTTGTCCCAGAGCAGCCAGATATGGATCCCTGCTTTCCACAAACAGCCCCAATCCCAGTGTCCCCAGCAACTCTGCTTGTATTAACTTTCCAACCCAGTAGTCATGCAAGTCTCATGAAAGCACCATGAAATGTAGGTTTGTGCTCCCAGCGCAGATCTCCGGAGCTAGGTTTTCAGCAGTCCCAAGCCTTCCACTCCCTCCCTGCTCTGTTTGTCTTCCTCCTTCTGGTGAGCTGGGGTAGGGGAGGGGCTCAGGTCCTGTGGAGCCACAGCTCTGGTACATTACCCCATTCAGTGAGGTCTGCTCTTTTCTCCAGGTGTGTGCAGTCTGACACCGTCCTCTTTCCTGTTGTTCTCTCAGGATTAGTTGTGCCAATTAAATTTTCTAATTGTATCCAGTTTTAGGAGGAAGCCTCTGTCTCTCCTCTCACGCCACCATCTTTAAGCCTCTGTAGCACAATTTTTAATTCAGAAAATGTTGCCAGAAATATATTTGAAAGTCAATGCTTAAAGAATTTCCAGTAATGTCTGGAATGTTCTAAATTTGCTCACTATCAGTAATATCATTTAAAATTATTCTGAAAATTCTAGTCAATTCAATTAGAAAAGAGAGGAAAATAGAGGTATACAAATTAACAAAGAAGGAATACAATTTTAGCAATGATATAATAACCAAACATAGGATATTATAAACTCAATAAAATGATTGGTTATAAAATAAATATTGAAAAAAAATTGATGACATTCTCTAAACCTACTCTAAACATGTTCAGTTTTATTTTAGAGTAGGAGGGTATGTTTCCTACTCCTGGTGGAGACCTGTCTTTTGGCATGCCAGGAAAATTCCACCAGGCTTTCTAATTCTCCAAGATCTGGCCCTATTGGCAGAAATTGGGATTCCTCATCTTTGGTGCTAAGACTAGGGCCTGGCTTGTGACTAGGACTCTAGATGTATAAACTCAGGTTCTTGTGAGAAACTCTTAAAGATATTCTCTTCTCTGAATTGCAGAAGAGTTCATTATCAGTATTACTCCTACATCACCTAGCATGAGTTGGTAGAGAACTGACTTATGGTAGATTGCTAATAAGTGATAAAATTAACTCTCCAACCACCATAACTTGATGAGTGGATCTAAAATAGTCAATTCTGTAAACAAGTTTATGAAGGCCCAGATGAGCCCAGGAGCTGACTGGCTAGGAATTTGGGAACAGACTGCAAAATTTAGAGAAGCCAAGTTCTTTGCTTTGACCCCACCTAGTGATGTTTGCTCACCCTGGCATAGGGATTGATAGAGCTGATTCTTGATGCAGAGGCTACCTGGGAACTTGCTAGACAGCATCAGTCTTAAGGAATTATCTATTTAGGTAATACATGTTAACCAGGCTTTGGGAGATAGCTATGGGAGAGTATTGGAAATGAGAAGATGCATCCTTCTCCTCCCCATTTCTTGGGGTGGTGCTACCTGCATTTTCCATCCAGACTTGTTCTCCCATCCATGCCCCATCCTACACCCAACAAGCAACTGAGAACTTCAGCTGCCATCTCTTGCACCCTACTATTCTCCAGTCATTTTGAGAACAGAGCCAGGAAGAAGGATAGGAAGCCAGTTACCAGTAGACCAGTAGCAATATACCAAATCTGTGTCATGTGCTAACAGTATTGTGTTATGGGGAGAAGGAAGGGTCCCATCTAGCTATTTTGCTTTGTTTGACAAAAGAACTTGCCATGGGTTTCCATGATGACACTTAACAAGGAATTGAACAGAAAAAAAAAACTCTATTGATAGTAATAAATATCTTGAATTTTCATGATGCAAAACAATCATTTAAGGTCATAGTTCCCAAAGTATGTGGGAAGGCAGTCCCAAGCACTTCAGTAAACTCACAAAAGCATCATCAGATATTTAAATTTTGTCAAAGGCAACTTAGCCTGTCAAACACTGCACAAGCCACTTGGTTAGCACCATTCACAGTTTCAGCATTAGGTCATATAAATTATGCTTTATGATGTCATAGTTTTGCAAAGCTTGGATTTTGCTGGTTTCTGTGATAAAAGGCAAGTCCAACACAAAAGTTATTGAAGAACAGGTAATGAGGGGGACTATGTTCAACTTTATTCCAGATTTGAGAAATTGTGTCAGGTTTAACAAGCAGGAGTTTCCCATTAGTAATTATAGTAACTTAAAATGAAATAAAAATAATATTTTACTTTCATAGTATTTCAGTTACAGTCATTAGTGTATATGTGTATATTATTTAGTCATTTGACTATTAAGATTTAGGACATAAATAATTATTAAGTTGTTGGACATAATTGCTCAATAAACAGGACTCACATATTGCTTTTAGCCTGGGAGTATCAAGTAAAAATTACTGAGACACTAAAAGTACCACAAAATGAGAGTTTGGAAACTTCTGGGCTGAGGAGTTATTCTAATTGCTCTTTAGATCCCTGTAAGGCTATGAAATAATGGAAAAATCACATTATGAAAATTGTTAAAAGCTGTAATTTTGAGCAAATTGGTTCCTATGTGGTCACTTGAGGCAAAAAAAAAAAAAGGGAGAGGTGATTGTTTTATTGAGATAAATTCCATCTGCTATGGGTCAAACATCACCCAATAAAAACATATTAAAGTTGAACACCCAGTCTCTGAGGTTGTGATTATCATGTGGAAACTATGTTATTTGAAAATATTCACTGATACCCAAAGCTATTGCACTTATTGTATTTTAGCCTCTTGGTGAAACTTTATGAAAACTCTTACTTGAAGGCAACTAATTAATCTTACTGAAATTGTATGTATTCAGGAGATTTCAAGTTATCTTAATGAACATAGTCATGAAAGATGAGTCAAGGGATAATGTCAGGAAAACTCAGAACGGAACTCAAAGAAGCCAGTTGATTCAACCTTTTTCCAAATATTTTACTGCAACTTGAAGAAACCCTTTTTAAGTTACCTGTTGAGCTTAATGTGTCTTTTGAGAGGAAAAGAAGGTATATCCCAACCCTCTAGTTTGTAAATGCTACTGCTTGAAATGTGCATTTCCCAAAGACTTTTACAAATGTTTATTATTTTTCCTTAGGCAGAGACATAGGTTAAGGAGACATGTGAGAAAATTCCAAGTAGCAAAGGAGATAATCTTGCAAAGTATTTAGGTTGGAAAATTATGATTGTTTGTAACCAAAGAGCATAAAGTTAGAAAATAAAAAAACCACCCACAATCTTGATTTTGTTCTTGCTGAATGTGTTCACTAAGGGAAGAAGAAGAGAATGTGTTTAAGGCATCAGGGGAAATCTTTTGAAAGTCTTAAGAATGAGCTCATAGATCATCATTTTTCACATACCTAGCAATTCTACCTATGGTATATAACTTTCCTTTGAGTTTAGTTTAGCTGTGGAAATGTAAGCAAGGTAAATTGATATGCTTACTTATAGAACTTCTTTGAAAGCATCATAAAAGATAAGAACCAGGTGCATTTTATTATACATTGTATTACAAAATTTTTATACCTGTTTTCAATAATTAATTTATACTGATATGAATCAACATTTATTGAGTGACTGTTTTTTGTCAAACTCTGAGTTAGGAATCTAATTTGAATTATTTTGTTTAATCATCACAACCACTCTCTGAGTTGGGTTCTATTATTATGTCCATTTTAAGGAAGAGAAAACTGAGTTCTAGGGAGATGCCAAGACCATCAGAAAGTAAGTCATAGAATTAGAATTTGAACCCAGCACATTTGGCCTGAGATCTTGAATTCATTTTTCCCCACATTTCAAAAATTCTAAAATCTGATTGTGGCTTTAAATTAATGTAAACAATTTTATATCATGCCTATATTTATTAATGCCTTCCTCCAGTAAAGTCATTTATTAAACCCATGATATGTCTTAAAAATGTATGGTTTCTTAGAGTCAAGGAAATGGGATATTAGAGAATGAAGCAAAGACCTCAGGTCTTGGGATTAGGGAAGTTGCCACACCAAGGAACACATATCAGTGCAAAAAAATCAGAGTATTTTACTGAGGAATCAAGTCAGGGTTTTTAAGCCTCAGAAGGAGAGGGCGCTCCATCATGCATATCCTATGTAATAATCTAAGACTGGAAGCAGCAAACTTGGATAGGAAGGTATGAAGTGACTGATATATTGGTTAAAACAAGTCCCATTGTTCTTTGCTCAAGAGAGTCTTCAGTCCAATGAGAGTCTGACACATTGAGGTCTCTCAAAGTTCTTGTGTAAAACTAGTTTTGAGGAAACTTAACATTCAGTTTTGATATTTTCTAGGCAAGTGCCACAGAAGTGGAAAGTTTTTCCCTCTTTTCTTCTTACAAGAGCTAAACAAAAGAATATAAACCTGAGAGGAACAAACATTATTTGAGCCAAAAATTTAAAAAAATAAAGAAACTTTATTTTAACATATAAAAAAAATAAACAATGTCTGGGTATACCCACAACCCCACTTTTTAAAGAAGAAAAGCATTTTCCTGGAAAGCAAATAATAGAAATAGGGGCAGAAGCCTATTGCCATGCTCAAAAATGTACAGAAATCTGGTATTTTTCAGGATGAAAATGGAATACACAAATATCCAGAAGTGGGAATTGGGGCAGACATCAACAGGTAATATCTAAAGACCTCAGAATTGAATATTTCATTGTCAAATGAAAACTTCCTAAGGAATGTAAGGAATTTCAGGAGAAGTATAAAATCAATGTCTATGCGTGAAATAGTTATCAAAAAAAAGAGAAAAAATCTCCTTCATAACAAAGTTTCTGAGCTCAGTTTTACCAAGAAGTAGTTTTTTCTCCCTCATAATTTGTTACAGACTCAATATTGAAGCTTTATTATTTATTAAATTGATATGTCACAATAATATTTAAAAAATTGGTAACATTTATAAAATCTGTTGATATCATTAACAAATTAGAAAAATCAGCCCAGTTTTGAAAGGAAGAGTAACAGGGATGGATTGAACTATCAGGTGTACAAGCATTAGTAATTCTAATAGTGTGATACTGAGAGAACAAGATAGACCATTAAATAGTGGAATATAATAAAAAGTCAAGAATCAGACACAAATGTATGAAAACCAATTATAGCATAATGACAACATTTCACATCAATAAAATGCATTTTCCAATGACATCAGAACAAAAAAGAACTATATAAAAATAATAATTAGCTATCTACTTCATATGATATGGTAAAATGAAGTACTGGTTTAAAAGTAACAAATAAGATACTAAAGTTAAATATTGACAAATACATAATTCTGGCTTGGGAACAGTTTTTCTAAACAATGCCAATGACTAAAGCAGGAAGGAAAAGACTGATAAATTCTGTGCATCAATAGAAATATAGAAGGTGGATGTATCTGTAATTATATACAAAATTCATGGAAATAGCAATTTGATAATAATTTGAAAGAAATGTAAAAGACTTTGATAATAAAAACATCATTAACTCATGAGAATGGCTAATATAAATTGATCCATGTTTATAAACAAGCAATTAAAAATAAATTTAAATTATAAATTAAAAAATTTTAATCTATCAATTAGACATTGTATGTAGAGTTATATCTAAAATATTCTGTCATTCCTATATACAAGTCATATGTGGATTAGCACAAAGTTTCATGAGGGTAAGCTTAAATATCCATATGATTTTTGGCTCAACAATTCCGTTTTGAAAAATTCATGTTAAGGACTGAATCATAGAGATTTGTAATGATATTTCTCAGGAATGCTGAAACTGATGTTTTGTCAGGAGAATCAAGTTAGTATTAATCTGTATGTCCAACAAAGGGAAGTTTTTAAAAAATGATATATATATGTGTTGTAGTACTATATGGCTTCTTAAAATTGCTTTCATACAAGACTACAAAGTTAGAAAGTCATTCTTAATGTAGTGTAAGTTAAAGAAAAATCAGCTTATAAGAAATTCTATTTAAAACTCTATGTAAGAGAAAATAAAAATTCAAAGCACTATGGCGAGGATGTGGAGAAAGGGGAACCCTCCTACACTGCTGGTGGGAATGTAAGGTAGTTCAACCATTGTGGAAAACAATATGGAGGTTCCTCAAAAAAGTAAAAATACAAATACAATTTGACCCGGGAATCCCACTCCTTGGAATTAACCCAAAGAATACAACTTCTCAGATTCAAAAAGACATATGCACCCCTATGTTTATCGCAGCACTGTTTACAATAGCCAAGATATGGAAGCAACCTAAGTGTCCAACAGTAGATGAATGAATAAAGAAGAGGTGGTACATATACACAATGGAAGGAATACTATTCAGCCATAAGAAAGAAACAAATCCTACCATTTGCAACAACACGGGTGAAGCTGGAGGACATTATGCTCAGTGAAATAAGCCAGGCAGAGAAAGACAAGTGCCAAATGGTTTCCCTCATTTGTGGAGTATAACAATGAAGCAAAACTGAAGGAACAAAATAGCAGCAGACTCACAGACTCCAAGAAGGGACTAGTGGTTACCAAAGGGGAGGGGTGTGGTAGGGTGGGTGGGGAGGGAGGGAGATTGGGATTGAGGGATATTATGTTTAGTACACAGGGTGTGGGGTAGCACGGGGAAAACAGTGTAGCACAGAGAAGGCAAATAGTGAATCTGTGACATCTTACTACACTGATGGACAGTGATTGCAATGGGGGATGGGTGGGGACTTGATAATATGGGTAAATGTAGTAACCACATTGTTTTTTTCATGTGAAACCTTCATAGGAGTATATCAATAATACTTTAATAAAAAAATTTTTTTAATTCAAAACACTATTCAGTAATTCTTTGCCTTTAAAATATAGTACATGCAGTTTCAACTCTGGTAAACTGAATTAAGGAAAAGCAAAAAGTGCCCATGTAGAATGATTTATGCATTTTTTTGTACATAATGCAAAGCATCAGATACATGCAAAAATGCTTTGCGTATATAAATAAGGTAAAATAACTAACAAACTTCTTTGTTGTAGATTGAGCATGTATGTGTGGGTTTATTTCTGGGGTCTCTTGTATTCCATTCATCTATGTGACTGTTTTCTTGCAAGAACCATACTGTTTTGGTCACTATAGCTTTGTAGTATTGTTTGAAATCAGTGAGTGTAATACTGCCAACTTTGTTCTTTCTCAAGTTTGCTTTGGCTATTCTGGATCTTTTGTGGTTTCATACAAAATTTAGGGTTTTTTGTTTCAGCTCATTGAAAAATGTCACTGGTATTTCAATGTAGATTGCAGTGAATATGTAGATTTGTTTGAGTGGTATTGACATTTTAACAATATTAATTATTCCAATCCATGAGCACATTCTATCTTTTTACCTATTTGTGTCATCTTAAATTTCTTTCATAAGTGTCTTATAGTTTCAGGGTAGAATCTTTCACCACTTTGGTTAAATTTATTCCCAGGTATTTATTCTTTCTGATGCAAGTATATAAATGGATTACTTCCTTAATTATTCTTTCTAATAGTTCACTATTAATGTATAAAAATACAAATGATTTCTGTATGATAAATTTGTATTCTGAGATCTTACTGAATTAATTTATGGGTCCTAATAGTTTTTCTTTGAAGTTGTTAGCATTTTCTATAGTATTGCATCTCTTCAAATAGTGACTTCGTTTCTCAGTTAGACTCTTTTTTTTTTTCTTTCTCCTGACTAATTGCTGTGGCTAGGATTTTCCAGTACTATGTTGAATAAAAGTGGTGAAACTGAGAATCCTTGTCTTTTTCATGGTCTTAGAGGAAAAGCTTTCAAGTTTTCACCATTGAGTGTGGTATTAACTGTGAGCTTGTCATTTATGACCTTTCTTACATTGAGGCACATTCTCTCTATATCCATTTTGCTGAGACTTTTTACTATAAATGGATGTTGAATTTTGTCAAATGCTTTTTCTGCATCTATTGAAACAATCATATGATTTTTATTTTTCATATTGTTAATTTGGTGTATCACATTGATTGGCTTGTGGATGTAGCTCCAAGGCAGAGGGGGTTCCCAGATCCAGGCAAGTTTGCTCTGAATTTGGTAAAACCAAGCGACAGCAATGGAACATTAGGGGTAAAAGGGTTTATACCAATCTTTATTCTCATGCTGGCAGGTCAAGTGCTAGAATAATGTTTGCATCTGGCAAGTCTGGGATTTGCAATTTGCCTCATCCTTTGCTTCCCAGCAGAGCACTGGCTGGAGCTACTTATATAATAAAAAGGACAGTAATGGCTCATTGCCAATGGGTGTGCAAGCATTTGTTTATGCAGTAGGCCAATTACACCATCAAGCAGGTTAGGGTCTTGTGAGGATCTTGGCCATAGGAACTTCCCTTTTCTCTACAGTGGATTTTGAGCCATTCCTGCATCCCTGGAATAAATCCCACTTGATTGCAATGTATTGTTGAATTGGGTTTGATAATATTTTGTTGCAGATTTTTGCATCTGTGTTCACCAGGGATATTTTCTTGCAGCTTTAATTTTTTGTGGTGTATTTCTGGTTTTGTTATTATAGTATTGCTGGCCTCATAAAAATGAGATTGGACGTGTTCTTTCCTCTTCAACTTTTTGGAATAATTTGGGAAGGATAAATGTTAACTCTTCCTTACACGTTTGGTAGAATTCACCTGTCATCCAGTCCTGAACTTTTGTTTGTAGTGAGTTCTTATTTTAATTTTGTTCTCTTTTCTTTTTCTTTCTTTTTTTATTGAGGCACATACAATAAAATGCACAAATCTTAACATACAGCTTGATGAGTTTTGACATGTGTATGCACTCATATAACCATCACCTAGACAAAAACATCTAACATTCTCACTATTTTATCTTTCTATTTCACATATTTTATCTACTCCCCCATGGGAAACACCAATCTGTTCTCTGTATTTATGAGTCTATTTGAGTTTTGTTTATTTGTTCATTTGTTTTGTTTTTTAGATTCCACATATAAGTGAAATCATTCATCTTTTGGGAGATTTTTAATTACTGATTCAATTTCATTACTTGTAATTGAGCTATTTGGATTTTCTATGGCTTCATGATTTAGTCCTGAAAGGTAACATGTTTCTAGGGTGTATCCATTTCTCCTAGGGTTTCTAATTTGTTGGTGTGTGTGCATGTATATATATTTATTTGGGGCCTCTCTTTCTTGATGAACCTGGCTAAACATTTATCAATTTTGTTTGTCTTTTCAAAGAACCAGCTTTTGGTTTCATTGATCTTTTCTGTTTTTCTGTTTTTCTGTTTTTGTCTATGTTTCATTTATTTCTGCTCTGGGCTTATTTCCTTCCTTCAACTAACTTTGGACTTTGTCTATTATTGTTTTTCTAGTTCCCTTAGATGTATAGTTAGATTGTTTATTTAGGATTTTTCTTGTTTCTTGAGGTGGGCTGTGTTGCTCTGAACTTCCCTCTTAGAACTGCTTTTGCTGTTACCCATAGATTTTGGAAGTGTGCTTCCATTTTCATTTGCTCCCAGATTTTTTTTCATTTCCTCTTTGATTTCTTCATTGACCCATTGATTGTTCAGTAGCATGTTGGTTAGCCTCCATGTGTTTGTGTTTTTTCCAGTTTTCTTCTTATAATTCATTTCTAGTTTCATACTAGTCAGAAAAGATGCTTGATATGATTTCATCTTATTAAATGTATTGAGACTTGTTTTGTTGCCTTTGTGGAGACATATGATGTGTCCTGGAGAATGTTCCATGTGCATTTGAAAAGGATATGTACTTCGGATGGAATATTCTGTATAGATCTGTTAAGTCCATCTGGCCTCGTGTGTTATTTAAGGCAATGTTTCTATAATGACTTTATGTCTGGATCTAGTCACTGATGCAATTGTGGTGTTAAAGTCTTCTACTCTTATTGTGTTACTGTAGATTTCTCCTGTTATGTCTGTTAATGTTTGCTTTACATATTTAGGTGCTCCTCTGTTAGTTGCATACATATTTACAACTGTTATCTTCTTCTTGGATTGACCCCTTTATCATTTATGTAATGTCCTCTTTGTTACAATCTACTTTGAAATCTATTTTTTCTGATACAAGTATTGTTACTGCACCCTTTTTTTTTCATTTCCATTTGCATGGAAGATCTTTTTCTATCCCTTCACTTTCAGTCTGTGTATCTTTAGATCTGAAGTAATTCTTTTGTAGGCATCATACAGATGGGCCATGTTTTTTTAATCTGTGCAGCCACCATTCTATGTCTTTTGATTGTAGCATGTAGTCTTTCTACATTTAAAATAATTATTGACAGATATTTATTGCCATTTTGTTAATTGTTTTCTGGTTGTTTTTGTAGTTCTTCTTTGTTACATTCTGCTTCTCTTGATCTCCTCCCTTGTGATTTGATCATTCTTTAGTGTTATATTTGAGTTCCTTTCTCTTCATGGTCTGTGAATCTACTGGAAGTTTTGGTTTATGGTTACCATGAGGTTCATATATAATGACTTTTATATATAGCAGTCTATTTTAAGGTGATAGTCACTTAAGTTCAACTGCATCCAAAAAGCACTACATTTTTACTCATTCCCACCACCATTTTATTTTTGATGTCATATTTCATCTCTTTTTATTTTGCTTATCCCTTAACTACTTATTGTAGTTATAGTTGATTTTACTATTTTTGTCCTTTATCCTTCATACTACTATTTTTATAAGTGGTTGATCCACTGCCTTTACTCTATATTTGCCTTTACCAGTAAAGTTTCCTTCCATATGTTTTCTTACCCTAGTTATGGCCTTTTCTTTTCTGCTTAAAGAATACCCTTTAACATTTCTTATAAGGCTGGTTTAGTGGTGATGAACTCATTTAATTTTGCATGTCTGGGAAACTCCTGATCTCTCTTTCAATACTAAATGATAACCTTGGCAGGTGGAGTATTCTCAGTTGTCAGTTTTTCCCTTTCAGCACTTTGAATATATCCTACCTATCCCTTCTGGCCGGCAATGTTTCTGCTGAAAAAATGATAGTGTTATGGGATTTATTTCTTGTATATGACCATTGAGTATGATACACTGGGGGTGTGTTGTTGGGGTACAAGGTTCTGGGGCATCTTGAGGCAACCCTCACAGTCTAGCAAGAGTGCCTGGACCCTATTTTGCCCACACTATAAAGGTGGAGGGGGAATATAAAAAATGGTGGTAGTTGTCACCTCTAATCCCAGAGTGAGTTCCAGCAATTTCCTGCATGTTTGGTGGTCACTGTAGGGTTAGTAAATGGATTTCCTACTCTTATAGTGAAGAGGCCCTTTAAACTACTGTTATCTCACACTGTGCACTGGATCAGGCAAGTCTACAAATAGTCTCCTCAGCAATATCCCTCCCCACTGCAGATCACTGTGTCAGCAGTGGTATTTTGTGCCATTACCATTTCTCCTACCCTTCTCTATGTGGTCCCTCTGTCCTTTGTTGTACATAAGCTGTTCACTCAGTCATCTGTTATTCTTCAAGAGGAAATGCTATACATGTAGGTGTAGATTAAATGCTTCAGTGGGAGAACATAAATTCAGAGTTTTCTATGCCACCATCTTGGACCCCTATTCTCCCTAATTGTTTCATTATAAATTAAGGATGGAAGTGGTTAAGTTAAAAGAGAGAAGTTGGAAAATAAGAAACCAGTGCATCCATGAAAGAAGAGATCCTAATTTTGTGGTTCACTGGTGTATGATTTTGGAGAAATACATGAATACATTTGGTGAATTGATCCATGAACTGAGAAGGGGTCAGCTAAATCAGCTAATTTGCCATGTGAGTATACATGCTCCATTAAGTAAAATTAAGAGATGATTACTAGGTTCAGCTTAAATTCATATTGCTATGAACTGATTTCTTAATTTTTAGAGACCTCCTGAATTTGAGCATCAAAATGCTGACTATGTAATTAATCCTTATTAATGTGAATTTCTTAAAAGGAAATCAAGTATATTTACTAATGTTTCTGGAATAAACACTTAGTACCAGGTCATTGACTTGATATATTAGTGCACATATTTAAATATCTTTTCTATAAGATATTTAAGTTTAGCAATTTGATGATACAGATTTAATATGAAAATTATAGTTAAGGGTATGAGGAAGATGATTCATCAATGAAGCATGGGATCATTGAGCAAACACACATTCTAATACAAACACAAAATATATTTTTGAAGATAAGTTTTTGCTATCATGTAAAGTTCTGAATCCAAGAAAACTAACATTTATTCAATCTATTTTATGTCATATTCTTTGGCATAAGCAAAGTAATTTAGTATTAGCAGTCTTCTAATTAGATGTTATTCTTTCTATTTTATAGAACTTGAAATTAAGTTCTAAAATGAGTTGACAAAATTCACCTAACTGATAAATAGGAGAACTAGGCTTAAAATATTTGCTCATTCCTGCAAAAAACATACTACTTAAGCGAATCTCACCATAAACATGCATTGTACATGCATGTATATAGGTTACAAAATATGGTATAAGAATTCTTTTAATGTCCACAAAGTATTGGAGGATAGAAATATATTCATAAACTCTATTATGTCAGATGCGATTTTCTTGTCCCAGCCAATGCCTGCATGGCATAGGAAAACCCCTTCTCTTTTTTTCTCTCTCTCCTTCCTTCTCTCTGAATATGTGTGTATGTGCATGTTTATACGTCACATACATATATAGACTTAGTGAATTTATGTACTCTGTATTTGAGAACTCTTAACAGTATGATGTATATTTTCTAAGTCTACCTTTTGGAAACTGAAAATAAAATTTCAAACTATTCATATTGATAATGCTTTTGTAATATTTTCTGTATAAACGAGATACCCAAAACTCACTGTGAAATACCGATCTATACTCATCTGTAAAATGAAGATGAACATCTAAACCTCTCAAGTACCTTCTATTTATATACCCACACTTCTATAATTACAGTAATCAATGAGTTTATTCATTTATTTAAAAGATATGTGTGTTCTGAAGATATTTTAAAAATAATAATCTTAATTTGACTTTCAAATAATTTCCTAGAGGTAACTTGGAGACCACCCCTCCCACCTCACCCCATAAAACATAATAAGCATTTGCTTGTCAAAGATGGGAGTTAGGAAATTTCACATTTCTAAATCATTCTGTAAACCCAGTTATTCTCCCACCCTGAAGCTGAATGGTTTTGAAAATACAATGTGCAAAGCTGCAGATTAACAGTACTTAGATGTCCGGAGCTGATGTAATTTCAGGCTGCTCGAATTAACTCTCTCTGACGAGCCCTCTCTTACAAACCACCAGCAGCTAAGTGCCTCTTTGTATAGTTAGAATCCAGGCTGCAGTCTCTGGGAGTGTTCACATTGTTTCTAATATATTGGTGCTTGGATAGAGCCAAATCTTCCTCTATGAAAGCTTGACTTCCCAAAAGGTATAGACCCAATTGCCAGTGGTGTATTCAGCTTTGACAGTTCTCAGTGTGATCTTAATAGCCCATGGTAAACAAGAAGGCAAGTGAAAATCTCCAGAAACTTCCTTCTATTCATTTCTGTAATAGTTTTCTGGCCACAGGAGACTTGAGAAGATTTGTACAGCCTGCTCTCTTTTCATTAGCAGCAAGTGCAATGCTGTTGGGTAAGTTAATGTGTACGACCGTAAAAAAAAAACAGAGTACTGTATATATGAATTTTTGTTCCATTTAAAGAAAACATGTCCTTTTACTTAAGCACAATAGAGTTGAAAATATAAAGAAATAGTAAATATACTCTGTGTTTTCTAAATCATAGCCTTAGCACCTGGTTTCATTCTGTTTGTTGAATGCAATACCATGGTTCACTGGTTTTTTTGGTAGGAACGTGTTAAAATTACTGTTATTGGATGGACAAGGAAATCTGATTGAATTGTTCAGCACAATCATAGTTCTTGCATTAACAATATTTAATGATTTCTTTGTATTTCCATATGCAACAAAATGCATCAGTATTTTCAGGCTTAATTTGGCCATTCCATTAAACCTCCAGAACTAAATTGTTGTTCATGTAGCATCTTTCTTTTCTGCTCTGCTAGAAAAATATGTATCTGGTTAGTAAATTCTCTAACTTTGAATGAGAAAAATACACATACTTATATTTGGTACAGCACTATAACTTATGAATATGTTTATATACTATATTCATATAAGTGCAAGATACATTGCTTATAAAATGATTTTAACTGTTATATACTGCATAATTTGTTGGTTACATGTTCTTAATTTTTCTTTTGTAATTTATTCCATGTTTCATCATGTGGGCTAATCCTGAATTAAAGGATTGATGAAATATACTGTATATACTATAAATAGTCAATAGATACATCATTTGTTTACTTGATGTTATTACTGTGCAAGTAATTCATACTTTAAAGTTCAGTGTTTGATAAACTGAAACACAGAAAAAGAGACTAGAAAGACAAGATGAATCAAATAAGGAACAGTTAGTTATTTCTTTAAGATACTTTTTCCCTCCATAGGATAGACAGTACCAAAATGTGGAATGGGTGGCCTAAATTAATCACTTCCTTATTTCTTAGATCTTTAGGTATAAAATAGCTAAATGTAACCTAAAGTTAAGATTTTTTTCTGTCTTCCCTAATACATTTTTATTAGACATTTAAGTTCTTATGTGAAGTACTATTATAGTTATAAGTTCTTATGTGTTGTTAAGAAGGTTTCAGCATGGGCCTAGAAGAGTTAAGTTGTAGCAGCTCATGAGGTGAAAAAAAATGGTGACTTTAAAATAAGACTGATGAACATGGCATTCAGTTTTCAGTGAAATCCTCTTTCTTAGAGAAGTAGCAGAACTACATGTATCATGTACCTGTGATCAGACACATCTCAAACAATGACTTAATTAAAGAAGTATAGATAGAAGTACCCTTCCCTCTCCCCACATCTTTATGTTTTTTCCACTGACAGTTTATGATGGGGTGTTGACATTTTGAAATATCAAAGCAGAGAGTAACCATTGATACAGCTGTCTGACTTACCATGGGTCCTTATTATAGCAGTCGTGTTACCAGGGGCCATCCTTCTGTCAACAGCACTTCATCACGGATGCCCCAGTTGCCCATATATGCATGGAAGCTTGGAGCACTGCCTGCCAAAGATGTAATAAATCAAGGAGCAAATTATGTGGTTGCTTCTGCAGTGCTTAAATTTTCTTCTGTCCTCATGGCCATGTGCTCTTATCCAAAGTTAGTAAGTCTCTAAACAATGCAGTAGCTGGAGGACAAGTCCATGCATTCTGTTTGTGTCATATTTTATAGGACAGAGGCTGACTCGACTAGAAATTAGAAATCCCTTTCTAGTGCTAAGTTTAAGGAAAGGAACTTGAAACGATTATTATTTGCATATTCTTCTCTAACTGCTCAAGCAAGGTAACACTTTATTTCAAATACAAACTTGAGTACCAAGTGGGCAAGATTTCTCTGAAAATAAAAATGTATTAGTATGTCAGAAGTATTTTCAAGTTATGACAAAATTGCTGGCAGCTTTTCAGTTGCTTGAAATAATACTAAGACATCAAGCGAAAATGTTTTTGTTTTGTCACATCATTGGCTATCGTCACACATATACTTACATATGATTGTTGTGTACATTTTATTTTATTAATGAAAGAAATGTGTTCAGTAAAGTATTCAGTAGTTCAGTAAAGTAGAATTTTCCCAAATCAAAGAGGATCACTGAAAGATGATCATGGCATCTAGGTACACCTCTTTGTAAATGAACCTAAGTATATGAAAGAGAAAGAACAAACAATAATTTTTTAATTTCATTTTTCTTCGCAATCATAAATCTTAAATATTTGGTTGCTTCAAACTAACTTCAGAGTGAGGTAGGCTACAATACATAAAGGAAATTAAAAAGTCATGGAATTAGAAATGGAAAAGAACATAGAAAATTATCCAGCCTAATCATTGTATTCTATAAAACCATTATTGTCTTCACTTATTATAGCTAAGCAGGAAATTTTACTGCAGCTAACATTTGATTTAAAGTGTACTGGTCTTTTCATTAAAATGAAATTTCCACAGAAGTGGCATCATCAAAAAACTAACATATAAGTTATGTAAGTTAGGTCACCCAGCTAGGGAAAAAATCAAAGCTTGGGAACCCAGATAATGTGTTTCCTGAAGCTTCTCTGTTAGCCACCAAACAATACAACTCTATTTAATAGTTTGTTCTTAAAAGAATATAAAGTAGATACTTAAAAGGAAATGAATCCATTTTTTTCCACTGACTGAAATCATACTTTCAAAGACACAATCTGTTTATGTTTCTTGTTGATCTTTATTAGTCACTGGTTTCAAACACTTTAGATCTAATATTCTTTGTCTTTTGGCCATTGACAAAAGACTGATTATCCAAAAATGCTTGGATGGATCCTCTGTGATGTCTGTGGATTGGAAGTGAATTTTTATAAAGTTGGTTAAATGTTTACAGTATTCAAAACGATTTCTGAATCATTTATTTGCTGACAGGTGTTTTATATAACATACTTTTACATAGGCTATTTTCATCAATAAGAATAAATCCTTGTATTAGTACTTCCCTGGCCACCTTCTCTGAAACAGCCCTACCCCTAACCCTACAAGATACCATTTAGCCTGTCCTATTTTTTTTCTCAGCATTTAACTATGGCTACAATTATATTACATATTTACTCTCTGTTTTCTATAACTCTAATTGCAGTGTAATTTCATTGCCAGCATGCAGACTGTGTTGTTTTTCTTCATTGCTGTACTACAGTAAGGAGAGTTTCTAGCATAAAATATAAACTTTTGGATGTTAATGTTTCAATGATTAGATACTATCCAGAGCCAATATTGTATTTACTATATTATAAGAATGGTACTTTGCATATATAATTTCTAATTTTGTACATTAAACTTGTCAAATAGTTATTGTTTTCCACATTTTACAAATTAAGAATATGAGATACATAGAGAGTAAGCAACTTGCCATTAAATAGCTTAACTGGAGTCAAATCTAGCTCTGCCTCCCTTCAAAACCTGCTAATACCTTTTTGTTATATCACATTGTCTGATCAATGCACTTGCAAAAATCTTTTTCTTTCATGTGTTGAGAAAGTTTCTTTTCAAGGAAGTTTCATTACAAGGAGGGATGGGCAATTACCACCCATTAAAATCCAGGGCATCAATTATTAAACACATCACATATTTGCTTTAAGATATTTCTTATTTTAACATATATTTACGTAGCTCTTGACTGCTTGCCATTCACCCAAATTTTACTCTTCTTAATTGTAAGGGTTACATATTTTAGTTACTTGTATACTTTATAATATCTAGACATTCAACAAGCCTTGACTGAATGATTATTGTTTTCAAATGATAAATAGTAAATTACCTACAGGTAATTTTGTTAGATGATTACTGTTTTAGTAAATAAGTACATCACTTTAAGAGGCTAAACTCTTGTTAAGAGTTCTGTGATAAAAAGCGTTAGTCAGACCTATAAAACGAGTTCTAATTCAAATTCCATGATTCTTACGTGGGTAAAATGGTCTTTAAAAAATACCTTACGCTGTCTATGACTTTTTTCTTCATCTGTAAAGTGGAGGTAGGAACATCAGCTTGATTGAGAGTGGTGCTGACTAAATGAAATGATGTCTCTACTGAAGCACTGGTGAAGATTCGAGCACAAAGTAGGAGCCCTGTGAGCGCTGGTCATCATCACCATTGTGGTCCTTATCGCTGGTATTTCTGTAGGCAAATACAGGAATTTGACCACTATTCTTACTCTGGCATGGACAGCACAAAGTGGCTGTCCACTTGTCTTGTCTTTACTGAGAAGATTTCTGCATCCTGTTCAGCTGCCAGCATGGAAAATCATCAGTTCAGTGAAAAGCCTGGCCGGCAATATGACAACCAGCAGTGGTAGTCACCGAACTGCAGATACTATGAAGTGTGGAACACAGGCCCACACCTGGGACTTCTCACAGTTCAGTGAGATGACTACCAAGGGGCTTGAGACAACTAAAAAACACGTACTGAATTTCAAAATAATGATAACATTAGAAGTAAAATAATTTGGATGGACTGAAACGGTTTAGAAATAAAAGTGAGCTTGATCTTAGCTTTGCAGGATAAGGAACTTTTACTGAGCATAGGTAGAAAGGTGTTGGGGTGTTGGGATGGAAATTAGCATTAGTGTAAAATGCACTTAAAGTGAGGAGTAAATGAGTTTAGTATTTGTTGTGTGTGATGAGCGCTAAGTGTAACTAACAAACAAGCGTAGCTAAATTATAGACATGCTTAAAATGCAAGCAGTAGTTTATTGTGAGGTAGTAGAGAGTGGATTAAAAACAGCAATGGCAACTCCTGCTTATCATTTGTGGCCGTATGTAAAGAATGATTTCCTAACAAAGGGTTAATTCGTGGGTGGGAAGGGGCCAGGCAGGTGCCTAGAATCATCCAGTCACTACCCGTGCCAGTCACTACCCGTGTAGCACTTGCCATCCGCACACCTCCGCCAGGGACCCTGATACACTGTGATGACGCTATTTACAGACTGCCCTGAGCACCCTCACATCTGCTAGGCTCACCAGGGTCGGTGCCCAAACGTTCTCTTAGTGGTTGTTGTTCAAATCTTGGTCTGGTTGGGGGAAAGCCCATACCAGCTGTAATAAGGCCAAAGCCTTAATGAGGTGTTAGGCTGAGTTTCTCAACTTCGGTGGGCATGTTTCAAAATCTTAGTTGAGTGGATAAATAAAACTATGGTAGAAAAGGAGACTATCCACCATAGCCTATGCATTGGGACTTTTGTGCTGAGTATTACTTGAGGCAAATAAAAACTTTGAACCTCCTTTTCCACAAAGAGATTTAGCACTATGTTAATATTTCTGGAAATCTCATGTCTGGTATCTGAAAAATGTTTGGCTGTTTGTTGTGGGGAGAAAACATATTTTTTGAAGAATATTACTTTCTACTTTTGGTCTTTATCACTTGAGACTTTGATTGAAAAATATGTGTGTTTTATAGAGACTACTTTAAGCTCTATGTATATTTTATATTTAATATATTTTAAGAGAATGTTGGGGTGATAAGGATTTTGAGAAATAACTTCTGTTGTATGTTTCATTCATCATTAAAAGCAAAACACTAATTGTTTTCGTATTAATATCAAACTGTAGGAACACTGTTATAGGGATAATTTTTCCTTTAATTTCAACACAGAAAAACAGAATAAACTATGAATGTCCTTTGTGTATTTCTAAACATAAATGCAAAGAGAGAAAAATTTTTAGAACCCAAGCAGTAGTGAGAAATTCAATATGGTTGAGGATGCTTCGTCATGTAACATAAAACATCTTTTAAGTCTCTTGATTAGATCTCACAAAAAGTTATTAGTGTGGCTAGAATACCCCTAGCATAAACAATTATTAATACAATGTCAAATAGGTCCTTAGGTGAACTCAATTACAGTGGCACAATGGGGCAAATAACTGTAAAAGCCATTGGCATTATTGTTCTCCGAAGGTCAAAGGCACTGGAGTGGAGAATGGTGAAATTAGATGACAGAGCAGAATAAGAGGCTGTGATTGAAGATGTTCTGGATCACAGACCTTTAGTGTACTTTGATTTTTTTTTAAAAGCTTACTTTATTTGGGTCTTTCATCTGTGAAAAAAATTAGTGTATGCATACTATACTTTGATTGAAGTATTTGAACTTTTAAGAACATTCCTTTTTTTTTTTTTTGTCTCAAGAAGTACTTTTTCTTTCTTGTAGCACTCTAGCTGTGAGGCTAACTTCTATTAGTTATAATGTAAATCTCTGGGATCCAGAGTGGCAGTTTCCCTCTGATTATTTCACTGTTCCATTACAACCTTTTGTATTCACAAATATTTTGCATCCAAGAACCTGAACAGTTGAAATGTTAATAGAGTTCAACCACTTGGAAAAGGAATGTTTAAATTTGAAGAACACATTGCTAACCTTGTTGCAACCAGTCCTAATCTTTGATTTCTAATAAAAACCTAGTAAGTTTATAGACTGATTTTATTTTTGTAACACAGTAAAATGAATAACATCTCCCAGGTATCACCTCTGATTTTTAGTCTGTAGGACTTAAAAATGTTAACTTTTAGTGAGTAGAAGAAACCTAGATCATCTATGTACTCATCTTGTGCTATAAATTATGCTAATAGCTTGGCTTGGTATACTTTGCTGGAAAGTGGGATAAAGTACATGACTTCATGAAGATTTCAATCTAGTTGAGGAAACATTAAACAAGTAAACATGTAAGTGAGTATATAATCACAAATTATAAATGCTGTGAAGGAGAACACGTAGGCTCCATGAGAAAGAACTAGGTGGTACCAGTTACACTGATTACCTCACAGGGGAGGGCTAGTTATTATGAAGGAATTATAGTACTGGCAAAATGTTTCTCTGAACAGACCAGTGTTGACATAGCCAAAAAACATTTTATATCTCAACAGAGTTCTATTTTCACAAAGCTTGAGCATTTTCAGCCTCATTATTTATGCTTAAAGATAATCAAAATAAGTCATCATATATGTTGCTCAAAAAGCACATTCATCTTCTCTCTCCTGACTCTTGGCCACCTTTCCTGTCTCTCACCTCACCGAGGTATCTGTAAAATCCACCTCTCTGGCCTTACCCTGCCCCACTCTGATGTACTCTGCACCTTTGTGCACAGTAATCCTTAGGCATGGCTTGCACCTGTCATTTCTGTCCTCAAGAACTGTCAGTGGCATTTAGACCGAGCACCTCAAAGTGAACCTTCAAGATTCTTTAAAATGAAACCTATTTATTTAAATAAATAATAATCAAACTCTGTTTATACTATATTGTGAAAAATTCCAAAACATCCCATGGCACAGGCTCCTGAGACACTAACATGCCAAGTACCGGCAAGAGACGACCTCTGTGATGTGTGCCCAACAGAAAACAAGGTGGCAAAATAAAGCTCAGCTCAATCCAGTGTCTGTCCAGTCCATGTTAACTTTTTGGTCTCCTTGGGCTGATTTTTTAGGGAAACTGAGTCTGAGCAAATAGCTTTCATTCTCTGGGCTAAGAAAGGTCACTTTGAAACAGACAAGCGACGTTTAGTCTGTCCAAAAAAGTAGACTGATAGGAAGTCATATTTGGTCAATAAAACTGTCCAGTGTACAGTTCTGAAATGAACTCCAAAGAGGCGGCATTATATAAGAAACTGTGCCATGTGACCTCACTACCTAGGTCCAAACACATGTGCTAGTTTTGTGACCTCAGTGAATTACTTTGTATCCAGGTCCTGGTTTCTCCATTGTGTGAGGATGATACCTAATACTAAGGTTACGTTGAGGAATAAATGCGTTAATAAAGCACTTAGAACAATGTGGGTTGCTTAGTAATGCTATATAAGTGTTGTAAGTATAAAATAAATGAATCAGTGTTTTATTAAAACTGTGTTTTCATAAAGATTTTTAAGGCATGTGTAGGGCTAAAAATAGACTTGTGAATCACCAGTGAAAGTGCATACTTTCCATGATCAGAGGATAAATACTCCTCCACTGTCTTCTCTTTCCACACAATTTATTACTAGATAATTGCACAGTTAACTAGATAAATCATCTGTAAAAGGGGCTTATTAGACAAATCAGGTGAATTACTTGTGATGTAGTTTTCAGACACATCCTTAATAATGACAATACAATCAAGAGCAAACTGTGTGCCAAATACCACATGATGTGAAATAAAAACAGATTTTGCTCAACTTCATATTTGTATCATTTAAGCCATAGCCAATGTTTGTACAGTCAGTCCCCCTATGTTTAGGTGGCAATGAGAATTATTTGGTAAATAAAAAATGGAGGAACAATGTGTGAAAACCAAATTCACTATATTTAACAGATTTGTTTACTCATTTGCTTGCAAAATAAGTTCATCTGTTAGTACAGTCAAGCTGCCAGACCAGGCAGCCTTCCTCACGGCTAAAATTGTTTAATTATTCCTTCATTGGAGCAGTTTGGTCACAAAATCTGAATTCTTTTATTATATCCATAGGATTCCCTTATGCTATGTTACCAGTCTGTAGCCAATTTTTGATCATTCAAATATTTTAATGTCTTGATGATGTAGTCAGTAAATAGTTTAAGTCTTAGAAGTTCAAGCCACATGTATTTTTGGTATGTATAATTGCAAGAAGGGGTCATTTGGTAAAAAGCCAAGATCTTTACATGCTGCTGAACATTTTAGGAGATAATTTATTACAAATCTCAGAGTAAATAATTGATGATGGATGCTAGTAATTTAAAAAGCAACCATGGATTTTCTTGGAACTCAGATAATCTATTTAAACAGTTATTTCTAGCAAACTCTTCTTATTTAGAGGGAATACACAGAGCACAGAGCATATTTCAACCAAATGCAGCCCCTGGTATTCCAAGTTTTGTAGACTTTCCCTGACTCTAAATATAAATTTCCATTTAAAAAGAGAAGTATAATTCAAAAATAGTTGTTTTCAGATGATGTCCAATATAACAATCAACAAAACTAATACTACTAGCTCCTTAGTGCCGAGAAAAAAAAGTATATATTGAATATTGGTTCCTTTCTCTCATCTGAAAAGTATACTCAGGTTTCTGGTTCTTTAATACTGAAAAACAGCTTTCTGTCTAAATTTTCATTTTCCAGCACTTCTTTTTTGCCAAAAGTAGTTTTATTATTAGCAATTAATTACTACGAAGATAATAATAATTAATTAATTGACAGTTAACAAGGCACTCGTCAACTTTGCTCAGTACCTTATATGCATTTTCTCATTCAAAATTCCAGGCAATCCTATAATCTTGAGTGGAATTAAAATTAACTCCTTGGACTTGGGTAAACACAGGCTAAGAGAGTTAGAATGCTATATTTTTTTTTTTTGAGAGGGCATCTCTCATATTTATTGATCAAATGGTTGTTAACAACAATAAAATTCAGTATAGGGGGGTCAATGCTCAATGTACAATCATTAATCCATCTCAAGCCTAATTCTCGTCAGTCTCCAATCTTCTGAAGCATAACAAACAAGTTCTTACATGGTGAATGAATTCTTGCACAGTGAATAAATTCTTACATGGTGAACAGTACAAGGGCATTCATCACAGAAACTTTCGGTTTTGATCATGCATTATGACCTATAAACAATCAGGTCAAATATGAATATTCGTTTGATTTTTGTACTTGATTTATATGTTGATCCCACATTTCTCCTATTATTATTATTATTTTTATTTTTAATAAAATGCTGAAGTGGTAGGTAGATGCAAGATAAAGGTAGAAAACATAGTTTAGTGCTGTAAGAGGGCAAATGTAGATGATCAGATGATCAGGTGTGTGCCTATGGACCAAGTATTAATCCAGGCTAGACAAGGACAGCAAGACATCCACGGATGCAGAAGATTTCTCTCAAAGCAGGGGGGGTGAGGTTCTGAGCCTCACCTCTGTTGATCCCCAATTTCTCACCTGATGGCCCCCCTGCGACTGTGCCTGTCTTAGGTTGTTCCTCCCTTGAGGAATCTTACCCGTCTCTGGCTAACCAGTCATCTTCCGGGGCCATACAGGGAAATGTAAAGTTGGTAAGTGAGAGAGACGCCATATTGTTTGCAAAGGTTAGCTTTTTACTTCATTGCAGATTTATGCCCTGTGGCTTCTATGCCCAGCACTTGTCTCGAGGTATCTTTACCACCTGGAGGAATTATGATACTCGGTAAATTCGATATGAGGCACGAATTCTATTTAAGGGTTGTAATTAGGAAGGAAGAAGAAAAGCTATAGATGTAGCATATGAAGGAAACATGGGAGGATTGATTATTTCTTTGACATATCTTCTTGTAGAGTACCTTAAGTATGTATAGGTTTTAAACTACTAACTAATTTGCACACACATATTAACATAATAGGAATACGGTGACATAAACAAAGCAAATCTATAATTACCATCCATCTCCAGTGAAGCCAAGAAAACCATGTAGGCACCCTAGGCATTTGTGAAAATTTATCTATGATATGATGGATATTGTCCAACTGTACTTGAACCATCAGACAAATTAAAGCAGCCCATTTCTGTGATCTGTTCACATCCCATATGTTCTTTTAACCATAGATAGTCTATAGTCATGAGATTTTGGAGTGCTACAACTTGCACCCCTCCCAACTCCTGGTTGAGTTCCAACAGTACAGATCCGGTCAAATTCGTTGTCTCACTGTATGCACATGCCAGCCTAGACATCTCCCTCCTCATTCCTATGGCAAGTCCAGGAGACGGTGGGCTGGATGCAGCCACAACCGCAGCATCGTCCGGATCCCTGTGGAGGCTTTTTGATGATCATCCCCAGGCACAAATCCCCCAGAGAGTGCTGATGCCGGAAGCTCCTCCTCATATCGTATCTTAGTTCATTTTCTGGGTATACAAGCTAGGCCTTGATCTTCTGCATAGAAACAAACAGACCCTTTGCCCACACTTTGACATGCCCTCTATACCACTGTGCAGAACTCATTGGAGGTCAGCACACAATAACTGCTTTTTTTTTTTTTTTTTTTAATTAAGAGAAAGGAATATTATCAGAAAAAAGTACCTCCATAGCTGATCATCTGACACCCTTTAAGTGATCAACATTAAGGATATTTAAAGCATGCATTGATCTTTGATTTACCAATAGTTTTATCCTGTTAAGGAGTAATCCCCCTTTTCTTTCTTTCTTTCTTTTTTTTTTTTTTTTTTTAATTTTTAATCTACACTTACATGAAGAATACTATGTTTACTATGCTCTCCCCTATATCAGGTCCCCCCTAACAACCACATTACGGTTACTGTCCATCAGCTTAGCAAAATGTTGTAGAGTCACTACTTGTCCTCTCTGTGCTGTGCAGCCCACCCTCCCCTTTCTCCCTCCCCCCCATGCATGCTAATCTTAATACCCCTCTTCTTCTTCCCCCCTCTTATCCCTCCCTGCCCACCCATCCTCCCCAGTTCCTTTCCCTTTGGTACCTGTTAGTCCATTTTTGGGTTCTGTAATTCCACTGCTGTTTTGTTCTTTCAGTTTTTCCTTTGTTCCTATACTCCTCAGATGAGTGAAATCATTTGGTATTTCTCTTTCTCCGCTTGGCTTATTTCACTGAGCATAATACTCTCCAGCTCCATCCATGTTGCTGCAAATGGTTGGATTTTTCCACTTCTTATGGCTGAGTAGTATTCCATTGTGTATATGTACCACATCTTCTTCATCCATTCATCTACCGATGGACATTTAGGTTGCTTCCAATTCTTGGCTATTGTAAATAGTGCTGCGATAAACATAGGAGTGCATCTGTCTTTCTCAAACTTGATTGCTGCGTTCTTAGGGTAAATTCCTAGGAGTGGAATTCCTGGGTCAAATGGTAGGTCTGTTTTGAGCATTTTGACACACCTCCATACTGCTTTCCACAATGGTTGAACTAATTTACATTCCCACCAGCAGTGTAGGAGGGTTCCCCTTTCTCCACAGCCTCGCCAACATTTGTTGTTGTTTGTCTTTTGGATGGCAGCTATCCTTACTGGTGTGAGGTGATACCTCATTGTAGTTTTAATTTGCATTTCTCTGATAATTAGTGCTGTGGAGCATCTTTTCATGTGTCTCTTGGCCATCTGTATTTCTTTTTTGGAGAACTGTCTGTTCAGTTCCTCTGCCCATTTTTTAATTGGGTTATTTGTTTTTTGTTTGTTGAGGTGTGTGAGCTCTTTATATATTCTGGACGTCAAGCCTTTATCGGATCTGTCATTTTCAAATATATTCTCCCATACTGTAGGGTTCCTTTTTGTTCTATTGATGGTGTCTTTCGCTGTACAGAAGCTTTTCAGCTTAATGTAGTCCCACTTGCTCATTTTTGCTGTTGTTTTCCTTGCCTGGGGAGATATGTTCAAGAAGAGATCACTCATGTTTATGTCTAAGAGGTTTTTGCCTATGTTTTTTTCCAAGAGTTTGATGGTTTCATGACTTACATTCAGGTCTTTGATCCATTTTGAGTTTACCTTTGTATATGGGGTTAGACAATGGTCCAGTTTCATTCTCCTACATGTAGCTGTCCAGTTTTGCCAGCACCATCTGTTGAAGAGACTGTCATTTTGCCATTGTATGTCCATGGCTCCTTTATCAAATATTAATTGACCATATATGTTTGGGTTAATTTCTGGGGTCTCTAATCTGTTCCACTGGTCTGTGGCTCTGTTCTTGTGCCAGTACCAAATTGTCTTGATTACTATGGCTTTGTAGTAGAGCTTGAAGTTGGGGAGTGAGATCCCCCCTACTTTATTCTTCTTTTTCAGGATTGCTTTGGCTATTCGGGGTCTTTGGTGTTTCCATATGAATTTTTGAATTATTTGTTCCAATTCATTGAAGAATGTTGCTGGTAATTTGAGAGGGATTGCATTGAATCTGTATATTGCTTTGGGCAGGATGGCCATTTTGACGATATTAATTCTTCCTAGCCATGAGCATGGGATGAGTTTCCATTTATTAGTGTCCCCTTTAATTTCTCTTAAGAGTGACTTGTAGTTTTCAGAGTATAAGTCTTTCACTTCTTTGGTTAGGTTTATTCCTAGGTATTTTATTCTTTTTGATGCAATGGTGAATGGAATTGTTTTCCTGATTTCTCTTTCTATTGATTCGTTGTTAGTGTATAGGAAAGCTACAGATTTCTATGTGTTAATTTTGTATCCTGCAACTTTGCTGTATTCCGATATCAGTTCTAGTAGTTTTGGAGTGGAGTCTTTAGGGTTTTTTATGTACAGTATCATATCATCTGCAAATAGTGACAGTTTAACTTCTTCTTTACCAATCTGGATTCCTTGTATTTCTTTGTTTTGTCTGATTGCCATGGCTAGGACCTCCAGTACTATTTTAAATAACAGTGGGGAGAGTGGGCATCCCTGTCTGGTTCCCAATCTCAGAGGAAATGCTTTCAGCTTCTCGCTGTTCAGTATAATGCTGGCTGTGGGTTTATCATATATGGCCTTTATTATGTTGAGGTACTTGCCCTCTATTCCCATTTTGCTGAGAGTTTTTATCATGAATGGATGTTGAATTTTGTCAAATGCTTTTTCAGCATCTATGGAGATGATCATGTGGATTTGTCTTTCTTTTTGTTGATGTGGTGGATGATGTTGATGGATTTTCTAATGTTGTACCATCCTTGCATCCCTGGGATGAACCCCACTTGGTCATGGTGTATGATCATTTTGATATACTGTTGAATTCTGTTTGCTAATATTTTATTGAGTATTTTTGCATCTACATTCATCAGGGATATTGGTCTGTAATTTTCTTTTTTGGTGGGGTCTTTGCCTGGTTTTGGTATTAGGGTGATGTTGGCCTCATAGAATGAGTTTGGGAGTATTCCCTCTTCTTCTATTTTGTGGAACACTTTAAGGAGAATGGGTATTATGTCTTCTCTGTGTGTCTGATAAAATTCCGAGGTAAATCCGTCCGGCCCCGGGGTTTTGTTCTTGGGTAGTTTTTTGATTACTGTTTCAATTTCTTTGCTTGTAATTGGTTTGTTTAACTTTTGTGTTTCTTCCTTGGTCAGTCTTGGGAGGTTGTATTTTTCTAGGAAGTTGTCCATTTCTTCTAGGTTTTCCAGCTTGTTGGCATATAGGTTTTCATAGTAGTCTTTAATAATTCTTTGTATTTCTGTGGAGTCTGTCGTGATTTTTCCATTCTCATTTCTGATTATGTTGATTTGTGTTGATTCTCTTTTTCTCTTAATAAGTTGGGCTAGAGGCTTATCTATTTTGTTTATTTTCTCGAAGAACCAGCTCTTGGTTTCGTTGATTTTTGCTATTGTTTTATTCTTCTCAATTTTGTTTATTTCTTCTCTGATCTTTATTATGTCCCTCCTTCTGCTGACTTTAGGCCTCATTTGTTCTTCTTTTTCCAGTTTTAATAATTGTGATGTTAGACTATTCATTTGGGATTGTTCTTCCTTCTTCAAGTGTGCCTGGATTGCTATATACTTTCCTCTTAAGACTGCTTTCGCTGCATCCCACAGAAGTTGGGGCTTAGTGTTGTTGTTGTCATTTGTTTCTATATATTCCTTGATCTCTATTTTGATTTGTTCATTGATCCATTGATTATTTAGTAGCATGTTGTTAAGCCTCCATTTGTTTGTGAGCCTTTTTGTTTTCTTTGTAGAATTTATTTCTACTTTCATACCTTTGTGGTCTGAAAAATTGGTTGGTAGAATTTCAATATTTTGGAATTTACTTAGGCTCTTTTTGTGAGCTAGTATGTGGTCTATTCTGGAGAATGTTCCATGTGCACTTGAGAAGAATGTATATCCTGTTGCTTTTGGATGTAGAGTTCTATAGATGTCTATTAGGTCCATCTGTTCTAGTGTGTTGTTCAGTGCCTGTGTGTCTTTACTTATTTTCTGCCCGGTGGATCTATCCTTTGGGGTGAGTGGTGTGTTGAAGTCTCCTACAATGTATGCATTGCAGTCTATTTCCCTCTTTAGTTCTGTTAGTATTTGCTTCACATATGCTGGTGCTCCTGTATTGGGTGCATATATATTTAGAATGGTTATATCCTCTTGTTGGACTGAGCCCTTTATCATTATGTAGTATCCTTCTTTATCTCTTGTTACTTTCCTTGTTTTGAAGTCTATTTTGTCTGATATTTGTCCTGCAACCCCTGCTTTCTTCTCACTGTTGTCTGCCTGAAATATGTTTTTCCATCCCTTGACTTTTAGTCTATGCTTATCTTTGGGTTTAAGGTGAGTTTCTTGTAAGCAGCATATAGATGGGTCTTGCTTTTTTATCCATTCTATTACTCTATGTCTTTTGATTGGTGCATTAAGTCCATTTACATTTAGGGTGACTATTGAGAGATATGTACTTATTGCCATTGCAGGCTTTAGATTCGTGGTTACCAAAGGTTCAAGGTTAGCTTCTTTAGTATCTTACTGCCTAACTTAGCTCGCTTATTGAGCTGTTATATACACTGTCTGGAGATTCTTTTCTTCTCTCCCTTCTTATTCCTCCTCCTCCATTCTTCATATGTTGTGTGTTTTGTTCTGTGCTCTTTTTAGGAGTGCTCCCATCTAGAGCAGTCCCTGTAGGATGCCCTGTAGAGGTGGTTTGTGGGAAGCAAATTCCCTCAGCTTTTGCTTGTCTGGGAATTGTTTAATCCCGCCATCATATTTAAATGATAGTCGTGCTGGATACAGTATCCTTGGTTCAAGGCCCTTCTGTTTCATTGCATTAAGTATATCATGCCATCCTCTTCTGGCCTGTAGGGTTTCTGTCAAGAAGTCTTATGTTAGCCTGATGGGTTTTCCTTTATAGGTGACCTTTGTCTCTCTAGCTGCCTTTAAAACTCTTTCCTTGTCCTTGATCCTTGCCATTTTAATTACTATGTGTCTTGGTGTTGTCCTCCTTGGATCCTTTCTGTTGGGAGTTCTGTGTAATTCCATGGTCTGTTCGATTATTTCCTCCCCCAGTTTGGGGAAGTTTTCAGCAATTATTTCTTCAAAGAGACTTTCTATCCCTTTTCCTCTTTCTTCCTCTTCTGGTATCCCTATAATACGAATATTATTCCTTTTGTATTGGTCACATAGTTCTCTTAGTGTTGTTTCATTCCTGGAGATCCTTTTATCTCTCTCTATATCAGCTTCTATATGTTCCTGTTCTCTGGCTTCTATTCCTTCAATGGCCTCTTGCATCTTATACATTCTGCTTATAAATCCTTCCAGGGATTGTTTCACTTCTGTGATCTCCTTCCTGACATCTGTGATCTCCTTCCAGACTTCATCCCACTGCTCTTGCATTTTTCTCTGCATCTCATCCCACTGCTCTTGCATTTTTCTCTGCATCTCATCCCATTGCTCTTGCATTTTTCTCTGCATCTCCGTCAGCATGTTCATGACTTTTATTTTGAATTCTTTTTCAGGAGGACTGGTTAGGTCTGTCTCCCTCTCAGGTGTTGTCTCTGTGATCTTTGTCTGCCTGTAGTTTTGCCTTTTCATGGTGATAGAGATAGTTTGCAGAGCTGGTACAAGTGACCGCTGGAAGAGCTTCCCTTCTTGTTGGTTTGTAGCCTTCTCCTGGGAGAATAGCGACCTCTAGTGGCTTGTGCTGGGCAGCTGTGCGCAGACAGGGCTTCTGCTTCCTGCCCAGTTGCTTTGGGGTTTATCTCCGCTGTTGCTGTGGGCTTGGCCTGGCTGGGGCTGTTCCTCCAAAATGGTGGAGCCCCGTTGGAGGGGGAGCGGCCGGGAGGCTATTTATCTCCGTAAGGTGCCTCTGTGCTCCCTGCTGCCCAGGGGGTTAGAGTGTCCAGAGATCCCCAGATTCCCTGCCTCTCGTCTAAGTGACCTGTCCTGCCCCTTTAAGACTTCCAAAAAGCACTCTCCAAACCAAAACAACAATAGCAGCAATGAGAGAGGGAACAGAAAGGAAAAAAAAAAGGAAAAAACACGCGATTTTTTTTTTTTTTTTTTTTTGTCCTCAGGTGCTGGTCCCAGGCACCCGCTCACTGGTCCTGCTGCCCTGTCTCCCTAGCACCAGGGTCCCTGTCCTTTCAAGGCTTCCAAAAAGCACCCACCCACTGGTCCCGCAGGGAAGGAACGCTCGATATTCTTTGTCCTCAGGCGCTGGTCCCAGGCACCCGCTCACCAGTCCCGCCACCCTGCCTCCCTAGCACCGGGGTCCCTGTCCCTTTAAGGCTTCCAAAAAGCACTCGCAAAAAAGAGAAAAAAAAAAGGGGAAAAACGCGCGATTTCCTCTGTCCTCAAGTGCCGGTCTCAGGCACCCGTCCCCCGGTCCCGCAGGGAAAAACATGGGATATTCTTTGTCCTCAGGCACCGGTCCCGGGCACCCGCTCACCGTCCCGCCACCCTGCCTCCCTAGCACCGGGGTCCCTGTCCCTTTTAGGCTTCCAAAAAGCACTTGCCAAAAAGAGAAAAAAAAAAAGGGGAAAAACGCGCGATTTCCTCCGTCCTCAAGCACCAGTCTCAGGCACCCGCCCCCCGGTCCCGCAGGGAGAAACGCGGGATATTCTTTGTCCTCAGGCACCGGTCCCAGGCACCTGCTCACCGGTCCCGCCACCCTGCCTCCCTAGCAACGGGGGCCCGTCCCTTTAAGGCTTCCAAAAAGCACTTGCCAAAAAAAAAAAACTGCTCCGGTTTCTTTCCACCCGCCAGGAGCCGGGGGGAGGGGCGCTCGGGTCCCGCTGGGCCGGGGCTTGTATCTTACCCCCTTCGCAAGGCGCTGGGTTCTTGCAGGTGTGGATGTGGTCTGGATGTTGTCCTGTGTCCTGTGGTCTCTATTTTAGGAAGATTTTTCTTTGTTATATTTTCATAGCTCTATGTGTTTTTGGGAGGAGATTTCCACTGCTCTACTCACGCCGCCATCCTGGCTCTGCCCCTCCTAGAATGCTATATTTAAGAGACCAGGAGAAATGAAAATTGTTCAAGTTTTGCTGTTTTAGGCCTCTTTGAGTTGACTTGGGAATATTTTTCACTTTTTAAAGAAGATTAATTTATGTGAAGACTCACTGGTAGAGTCATATCTAGATAGGATCTATTTTTTGGTATTTGTAATGGTGTTCAGAAATTAATAAAGGTTCTCCCCCTTCTCCCAAATAAAAATGTCAATGCTATATTTTGTTTTCAATGCCACTGCTAAAACCAGTAGGTTAGGCCCAGTAGATACAAAACAGGTATAGATACTGATCCTGAGATACTAAGGAAATTATAGCTGTGAAGCATTGGCCTTGTTGTAAGTGAGTAAATATTCTGTGTATCAATAATATCTTCTTTAATCACTGTCATTAATCTCATCATATATATATTTATAAACCAGCTCACAGTCACATGATTTCAACTGTGCATTAAATTACGCATGAGGGTTAAACAGCAAAATCTACACAAAGTCAGAGACATTGCTTTTGGAATCAGAGAAACAAAAAGTTTGTAACATACCTTTTTGATCCTGGAACCCACAGATCTAGAGGAGATTAAGGTGTGGAGAGAAAGAAGGTAAAGCAACATAAAATATTCTGTGGAAATAAGGAATTATCACATTTAAAAAAATATTTAAGTCCCAGTGTCCAGGCAGGTGTCAATATCGTAAGACCCTGAGAGGATCAGTAGTACATGGGGAAATGGTACCCAAGGATCTGCTTAGATCTACAAAATTCAGAAGTTTCTCTCCATTTCGCTTGGGTTCCATATGCTGATGTCTCTTTAAGGAAAGCTTGTCCACCTGACTTGGAGAAAGCCATCTATCTGCCGTCATCCTACAGTCTTCTGTCACTATACCAATTTCGGTAAATACTTCACAATAGGGCCAGGTAACAATCCAGAAGTAATTATTGTTGTCATAGTTAATATACAATAAAAACCTTAACCATGGCCATGAAAAGGAACAAGTGTGGTTGTAAACTTGTCTCAGATGCCGTTACTCTGTGGCATTTTCTCATGCAAATATGTGGCTGACTCTTCCAAAATTGTTCACCTATTCTGTATGAGAAACCAGAAATCAAGAAAGAAGGTGGGGTGGTTTTCTATGCCAGTTTGTGTTTTTTCAAGCTACTTAACTTTCTCAAGGGGAGAATAATTCTGACTCTAGTTCAACTGACTGTTAAAGCTTATGGCTCCCCACCTAATCAGCCACGTAGAATAAATGCACTCCAGATACTTGTCAAAGATTAGAACGTCAAACTTACTGCTACTCACTATTTAATCAAAAGCTGGGTGGAGAGATACAATACCTACAGCAGTTAGCCTGAAGAAGATGCTGCCCATCACTTAAATGTAAAAATATCTATCCTTGTATGAGGCCACAATTAGGGCTGAAAATTTTCTTTCACTAATTTCATTCTCACATTTTTCTTCCTTAGCCCTAGATTTAGGACCTTTAACAAAGGCAGCTCAATATGGTGTTTCCCGTAAGGATAGCATTCAAAGTATTTTTTCCTATATCATCAAGGCCCTTTATCTCTTTGTTTACCTTGATCGCTTTATTGTGGTATAATTTACATACCATAAAATTTACGCATTTACATATGCAATTCAATGACATTTAGTGCATCTTACAGAATTGTGCAAACACCACCGCAATACAGTCTGGACATTTCCATCATCCCCAAACTATCCCTCATGTCTGTTGCTCTCAAGTCCTGCTCTCACTCCTAGCCCAAGGTGACCACTGATCTACTTTACATCTGTACAGATTTTCATATAAATGAAATCATACATTGTGTGTGCCTGTGCACCTGGCATCTTTCAGAAGCATAGTATTTTGCATGTTCATCCATGCTGTAGTGTCTTCCTATTTACTGCTAAATTATATTCCCCTAGATGGTGGCATCTTTCAAACACATACTATTTTGGAGGTTCATTCATGTTATAGGATGTTCCTATTTATTGCTAAATCATTTTCCATTAGTGGAATATAAAAATATTTTATCTGTGCATTCACAAATTGATAGAAATGTTGGATTGTTTAAACTTTGAGCTATTATAAATAATACTGTAATGTACATTTGCAAACACATATTTGGTGGACATATGTTTCTCATTCCTCTCAGCTAGATACCTAGGAATGGAATTGCTGGGCCATTTGATAAGTTTATCTTTAACTTTTTCAGCTGCCAAATTGCTTTCTGAAGTGACTATATCATTTTACACCCCACTAGCTCTGCCTGAGGGGGTCTAGTGTCTCCAATCTCCCCAACACTTGTTTCTGTCCATCTCTTTTTATTATAGCTCTTCTACTGGTTGAAAAATAATCTCATTGTAGTTTTAATGTGCATTTCCCTGATTTCTAATTATGCTGAGCATTTTTCATGTGCTTATTAATTAACAGTTTGCATATCTTGTTTTGATACCTAGGTCCTTTGCCTATTTTTAAAATTGGGTCACCCATCTATAACTGAATTAAAAAAGTTCTTTCTATATTCTAGACACAAGTCCTTTATTAAATATGATTTGTGTTTATTTTCCTTTTTCTGTGGCTTGGCTTTTCATTGTCTTAATATGGTCTTTTAAAGCACAAGTATTTGATATTTTTACAGTTGAAATTATATTTTTTAATGTGTTGGGTTCTTGGTGTCATATCTAAGAAATCTTTTCCTAGCCAAAAGTCCTGAAGATTTTCTCCTACATTTCCTACATAAACTAAAATGTATTTTATAGTTTACCTCTTACATTTACCTGTGAGTTTTAAATTTTGTGTTGTTTTTGCATGTGTGGTATAAATTTCAAAGGTTTGAAATTTATGTTTTGCATATGGATATTTAATTTTCCTAGCACAATTTGTTGGAGAGATTATCCTTTTCACACTGAATTGCCTTGGTATTACCAAAAATCAGTTGGCTGTAAATACAAAGATTAATTTCTGGTCTCCGTTTTGCCCATCACCTCTCCTCATAGCAATATCACACTGTCTGTGCGAACAAAGCTAATCTGAAGTCTTCCTGCAGCATTTATCAGTCTCCAGGAGGGAAGATGGGTACAGAAAAAAACAGTTTCTAAACTTCTTTGACCAAGTCCCTCTGCCCACCATTCCACTGTCCATTCCACAGTTATTAATATGTTTTCTACTAACACCAATACTACGTACTCTTATTATAACTCAATGATACAATAATTCTTGTATGATAGGGTGTATCTTTTCATTTTGTTCATCTTCCAAATTGTCTTGACCATTCTTTGTCTTTTCTCTTTCATACTTTTACTATCATTTTCTCAAACACCACAAAATACTTTATTGAGACTTAGATGTAAATTGAATTAAGTTCCAGAGGGAATTAATAATGTATGACATATTCATTTATTCAGGCTTTTTTCTGATGTCCTTCAATGCTGTTTTCTCTAAAATGATCCTGCACGGTTTTTGTTACTGCCTTATTGAGAGGTACCTTATATATAAATTGCTACTGTATTGCTTTCTTTTCTAATTTTATTTTATTTACTGTTATTATATAGGAATAGAAATGATCTTTATATTCATCACAAATCTCTATGTTGCTGAATATTTCTATTATTTTTAATAATATAGATTCTTATGGCTTTCAAGAGAACACTGGCAGGTGACGGCATGTGTATTTTCTTTTGCAAACCTTTGGGCTTTCAAAGTTATTGTTATTGTACCAACTGGGGTGTTCATGTTGACTACAGAGGTTGTAGTGAGGATACGTGTCTCATTCCTGATTTAAAGATAATTGAACATGTCAACTTTGTCTGAATATTATCCTCAATGATTATACCAATGTCTAGCCCATAGTTGAGATTTAATAAATATTTGTGAATGAAGGAGCCTGAAATTGGTTATGTTTCTCATGAAGTACCACATTTCATTTTTAATGACTGTATTTCTAAGGAGTCTTTATTTTTTAGATTTTAAGATAGGATAGTAAAAATGATTTCATCTCAAATTTTATGTTTACCTAAAAGCCTGCTTCTCCTCCCTCTTATTTTCTTGGGCTCCACTTCTCAGCATCTACTCCTCCCCTCATGAGCAAATGACAGTAATGGCCCAGGACAGAGAGCCACCATCTGTTATTACTTTCCCAGAATAACTGTTCGGGTAACACAAAAGTGAGACTAGAATGGAAAGGAAATCCTCACATTAACACAGATTTTATGTACATTAAGTTCTCAAAGTCATCTTTGACCAGTCAGTGTGTTTAACTCTGTGCAGATTAAAATTGTAAAAGCAGTTATAAAATAAATAAAAATTGCTGGGGACATGAATTTTGATTTTGAATATGTGAATTTTATTTTGAATTAACATCTAATAAAAGCACATTGGGCCACTTATTAATTAACAAGTTTGGGTACATACTAATACATAAAAGCTGTATTTTCTAATTTTTAAATAAATTCATGCTAAGCCCAGAAAATTAGGAAAGAACAGAAAAATGTAACCATCATAATGTAATACAATCAATAACATTGACAATAAGCTCCTGCTGATTTGGGGGCACATTTTCTCTCAGCCTTTTCTTTATGCTGGGAACTATCAAGCAGATACACTTTGGTACACTAGTAAGTATTTTTCTAAAACAATACAGTATTTTTAATTACTGAATAATATTGCATTATATAGACTAAAGATTCATAAACTATGGTCTGCAGTCCAAATCTGGCCCACAGCCTGAATTTTGTACAGCCCATGAGCATAAAAACTCAGTTTTATACTTTTAAATAATTGAAAATATCAAGATAACAGTAATAATTTTTGCTACATGACATATCATATGATACATGAAAATTACAAGAAATTCAAATTGAGTTTCTGTAAATAAAGTTTTATTGGAACACAGCCACTCATGTGTTCATGGATTGTCTACAGCAGCTTTCCCATACACTATGGCAGGGTTTAATGTTCTAACAGAAACTGACTCCCAAAGAATAAAATATTTGCTATTTCACCCTTTACAGAAAAATTTGCCAACCCCTGATAAAGGCTCACAGTGGTTTATAGAACCATTGCCATTTTGTTATGTGGCAAGTTTCATGTGTCCAAGCTACTGCCCAGTTGCACTCACTGCCTACAAGTCCCCTCTCCTCTTCTCAACTCTAAGGTTATCTTCTCATCCCTAAAAGCACAGCTCAGGTGTTGCCTTTTCTGCAAAGCCTTTGCCACATCAAGAGATACTGTAAGCCTCTCAACATCAATATTTTGCAAAGCTGTGTGTTTCTTTCACTCATAAATGGTGACAATGTTAGTAATGATAATAATTTACACTTATTGAGTATTTACTATGTACAAGAGATTGTGCTAAACTCGATATCAGTAACTCATTTAACCCTCTCATCAGCTCTCTGGGTTATGCAGTTATAATTTCCATGTCACATATCTGACCACTGACTTAGGCAGATTAATTTGCCCCACACTACACAGCTAGTAAATAGAGGAGGAGCTCCTGGATAGCCAAATCCCCACCTGGGTGGCAGCATTCAAAGTGCAGAATAGTTGTAATTGTGTAGAATATCGACCTCCTTGATGCCAGACAAATACGTAAATTATGTCTTTCAACTCCTAGTGCCAAGCTTGGTCCTTGACTCATGGTTGACCGTAATACGTGCTTGCTGAATAATGAATGAATGAAGACTGAATGATGATGACATTATTCTTCCATATTCTTTAAATCCCTCATCAGTTTTACAAGGGAACTATCAAAGACAAGATATGAGGGACAACTATTCAAACAAATGTTATTAGAGAAACCCATGTTCCTAACACTGTTTAATGAATTATGAAACCATCTGATAGCAAGTGAAGAGACTTAAAATTAAGGCTCTTTTTATTTAATGGGGGTAACAAGTATTTCAATATTTTCTCTGAGATGTTGGGATCTAAGGCAAGCATTTGAAATAACCTTGGAGCTAATAAATAACAAAGGCTCAGCCTGAAAATAAAGACATTGATTAATATCACAAGATCTCCCTATCAAGAAGTCATTTCAAGCTGGCAATTTAACTTAAAAGAATTATAAGATGGTACTGGAATAAAGAAGAAGAAAGAGAAAAATGCACAAGAAAATGAAAGAAGTGAAAAGAAATGAAGAAAAAAAGTTGTTTTAAGACCACAGACCATGTAATCCTGTCATTATTTCACTTTTCTTATCGGATACACTGATTACTAAAATTACTTGACATTAGTGTCAAAATGACAATTATGACTGTTTCATGCACATCCTCCAGTCTGAGGAATTACAAAATTATATCATTCAAGCAAACCAGCTACAATTTGAAATATCAAGGAAGGCAACTCTGGAATTACAAACTCCACTGAAATAGTCACTGACTATGCTTGCTGCATTCTTGAATAAAAGAGCCAAAATAACAACAATAACAAAAACAGCTTCTTCCAATATCCAAATATTAAACAGTAAGGGACTGGGAATTTCTTATGTTTATTTGATTTTTTTATAGAAGTATAATTGATACACAATATTATATTGGTTTCAAGTATACAACACACTGATTTGACAATTATACACTATTGGATGCTCACCCCAACGAGCGTAGTTACTATTTGTCAACACAGAAAGATGTTACAGAACTATTGACCATGTTCTCTATGCTCTACTTTTATCTCCATGACTGATTTATAGTGTGGTTGAGATTTTGTGGCTCTTTATCCCCTTTACCTTTCATCCACCCACTCCACCCCTCCCCCATGGTAACCACAGGGACTGAGTAGATGAATTGTGGTAAACCTTTACAATAGTTAGTATGAATTAACTGAAATTGCTTTTGTAGAGAACATGTAAGTATATTTGAAAAGACTAACAGTAGATTGTTAAAGTTACAAAGAAGTATACATGCTCTACTGGAAAAATTCATGCCAAAGGATATTTGACTGACTATAGACAAGCATATTATCAGTAAGTAAAATTGTTACTTTTGGGTACAGGAGTATCATTTCCATTCTTCTTTTTGCTTATTCTACTCTCTGAAGCCTAAAGTAGATGTTATTTGTGTAAAGATCATATTATAAAAATAAATGCACAATTAAAATTATGCATCAGAAGCAGCCAAGTATAGAATTAACCTAACAGAAAATCAAATAAATAATGTGAAAGATCTGCTTGAGAAACTAACAAAAAATAAAATGAGAAGTAAAATTCAAATACAGCAAAAAAAGTGTACACAATATTCACTATTTAAGTTGATAGCAATCTAAGAAATCTTTTTTACATTCCAAATATTCCAATTTTCTTTATTCCTTTACTGTAAATTTCAGGTATTGTTGCCTTTACGTAGCTGTACATGATCAATAAACTTTTACCTTTTGATATAAATTAGCTTTTGATGTGGCCCAACATACCTTCCATATTTATGGACATTTAGAAAGAAAGAATCATTTCTGATATTAAAGTAAGAAGTTTGAAATCCATCTATTAAAACAAAGTTTAGCATACACCGGGTTATTATTTGTCTTCCTCTTTGGTTTGAAGGTAGAATTTAATGGAACCAGTTTAGATGTTAAGCAGCCACTGGCCAGTGTAGTAAGAACATAGCCATGTTGTCTCAACAGAAGAACTTCGTTTCTGACTGATTTCTTGATGTGTATGTTGAAACTCATACACTAGGGACAAAAATTTTCTAGCTAGCCCTCTGTTGGCCCTGAGTCCCATAAAAGGTAGAAGGTATGAACTGTATCTTTGCTTTCTGCCTTTCTAAAAAAGTCTCTGACTTCCAACCCACCCTTGGTGTTCTATTTTCTTAAAGCTTTATTCAATTGACTGCCTTTTGCTGTTTGTGTATAGGGATTTATGCCACTTTTGTTTGTTTGTTTTTCTTATTATCAGTTTTCCTCTTGTTGCGAGGGAAGGGATGTAGTGTCAGGTCTCTTGAATGAACTAGTTGCTTTATGGTAGCCATTAATACACATCATCGATACAGACAGTATTTGGACAGAAACTCTTATTTATTCATTTTACCAGATAACAGAAAAATAATAGTCAAAGCAGGAATATTAAAAGAATGAAAATGAAAGAGATATCTCTACCTTAAAAAGAAGTATGATAGCATTTCTGAAGTTATACAATGCTGTTAGATGTTTTATGCTTACAAATCTATTTACATTGTCTTGAACTAGCAAATCCAGGCCATAATAATACCAGTCTTAAAAAAAGAAAAATAATCTCAACCTGAGGTGCCTTTTGGGAAATGGAAAGCAGAGTGTCAGTAGCTCTATTGTGTATTGAATTTTAATGAACTATAAAGCCTTTCTCTGAGTTTCTGAAAGTATTTTTCTTATTCCCAGATAACCACCGTACTGTCAAAGCATACCATTCAAGGTCCCTGGGTAGTTAAAAAAAAATATGGCATATGAATGGACTGACAGAAATATGCAAGGTGTTAAGAAACACGCAGCTCTCTTTTCCGTTGTGTTTTTACTAATTTTTAAAATAATTTCCACACTCTGGCTTTCCACTGAATATGGTTGTGGTGACTTGTATTATTAACCAAGTCTCAAAGTTCTCTCCACGTTTGTGGTATATGCACACCTACTAATTTTGAAAGTATTTTTCACTGAAGTTTTTTGTCACTAGCTTTTTATCTTTGATGTCCAGAGCTGTCTGCTAAAATAAACATCAGGGTAATTCATTACAATATGGATGGCTTTGATCTGAACTTTTCATAAAAGAAAGTCTTTATCTTTCAGATAAGGAAACTGCTTTTCAACAGAAATAAGCCAAAGACCATTTAAATATATTTTAAATAAATATATATATTTTTTGTTTTAAAGATGCTTTATATTTATAATCTTCTATTTCACTTTCTTCTTATCAGCAATATTCAGTATTTGTTTTTGTGGTAACTTACCACACAATGGAATGATGCAATGTAAATAGATGCCTTTCATCATAATCTGTTTCGAGAAATGTTCATAATTTAAATAATTATGTATCTCAACTTCATGCCAATTAAGTCAGCTCATCTAGGGACTGAATTTTAATGAGGTGCTTGAATGAGTTTTCACTGATATGATCTTTTGGCAGGAACACAATCAAATGAGAAAAGGTTTAATCTCATGTATTTTCATTTACTCAATACTTGAAAAAAGGTAGATAAGACCACCCCCCCTCAAAAAAAGTCAATAGAAACACTGAACAGAGATGGGCTAAAGGCTGAATAGTTTAAGTACATCCAAAGATCATTTCCTTAATAATACTTGGAGTCAATATGATTTATCTCAAAAATATAATATGAAGTGTTAATGCACCCTCTTCAAGAAAATTATAACAAGAAACACAGTGGTCATGCTTGAGTTAGTTAGCTAGCTTTAAAGTACTTGTCCACCCAAATTCTGGAGCTGGCTTCATTTAGGGGAAAGAAAAAAAAAAGATTGACTCAAAATGCTTCCAATGTTAAACTGCAGGCTACATATGTCTCCCTGTGAATGGACAAAGCACACTTCCTGAGAGGAAGAGGACTTTATTAACTAAACGCCTAACAGCTGCCTCACAAGCATGAGCCTAGATAAACCAAACAAGCTGCAAATCTGTGTACCCTGCATGAAAGGACACATAATACAAGCTGATTACATTGGGGCTTGCATTAATATGGCTGTGAATAAAAATAACCAACCAACAAATCCTTGCCTGATGTTAACAACTACTGATGAAGAAATCTAAACAGACGGACCATTATGAGGTATGAATTTATGATAAATTAGCATTGTGATCAAAGGCTGGGAGGGTGGCCGTGGAGTGGGTGGTGATGGAGGTGGAATCTAATCCCCACCAAGTAAGAGTTCTAAACTCTCTTTGGAAAGCTGAGCATTTGATACTTTCATTCCAAACTTATAAAACACAATAACCTTTGTATGGATGAATGATAAGAGCAAACGACCTCTGGTTTACAAGTAAATGAAGACAAGGCTTTTGATGTAGAAACTTCCTAAAGATAAACAAAATGAACAAAATGATATGAGTACCTGTTTGTTGAAATCCACCTTTCTATTGGAATATTAAAAGCTATCACTTTAAGGAATAATAGCTGGACTATAATAGTCGTTCAGTAAATGCTTTTAAATCAAGTAGCAATACAAAACTCAAAAATTCACGTAGGTGGTGTTCTAACATCAGGTTTGGGAAAACAAATGTGCTGAATTTTCTGTTAATGCGTTATTTCATACAAAAGCAGATGCAGAAATCATTGGTGTGGGGAAGATAGAGCTGCTAAACTTGTGTTCTGCAGGATCAGGACACCTGATCCTGTGGTGTCATGCTTCCCCCTTCCCCCAGCTTTCTTTCCCCAATTCACTGACAGCCAGTGACCATCCGGACTCATCCTCCTGGTGAGAAGGCAGCAAATTACTCACATTTGGAGGAACTACGCCTCTCCACCCAGAAGATTCAATTTGGTTCAATCACTCCTCCAGAGTACTTTTCCAGAACCCCTGTCCAGAGTGATTACCCACTGGTCTGCAAAAGTGAGAATCCCAGCCAGAAAGTGAACAATTTACTCTTTTCTTATCATCATTGCAATTCTATTTCCAATCTTCTCAGACCACAGTAAGATTGTCAGTGCTATTTCAATTTCTTAGATGTGGAAGCCAAGATAGTTTAAGATTTTTCTTCATATTCTTGGTAGGGAAGCAAGTGCTATTTCAGAGCAGTGGTCAAGAGTTAATGGGAATAATAGAATAGGAAGGCTGATCTGTCTTATTAACTGCTTTTCTGATGATGCCCAAGTATAGCATAATTTATTGTTGGTATATTGTAGAATAGAATATAATTAATTGGATTTTCTCCTTTCAGTTGCAGAAGCATGGGGACAGTTCTAATGATCTCCATTCCCTATAGTACACAATTAGTTATCTGTCACCTGACTTGTATGACTAAAAAGCAATCCACTGGGACACAACTGAATGGCACACAACTCCTAGATCAAAGCATGACAGTGTGGATTCCTCTGCACATACTCAGATTTACCTACACACCAGTGGAAAGAACACTTCACCTTTTACCATCAAGAAGGTGTAAGATATTCATACCTTCTCTCTCTAGGTGCTCTAAAAGATGTCTCCAACACTGTGTCAACTGTCATCTCCCTGGAAGGCTACTAGATGAACTGGTTGATGAAGCAAAGCCAGTTTTATTAAATGCACTGCAGCAAGAGAGCATACTACTTAGAGTTAATAATGTCATGGAATAGGAAACTAGGGCAGGGTAGTTAACCAGTGTTAGGGGCCGGGCTGGATATTTTAAGACAGCTCTTTCAAGGTAGCGAATTGATTGGGATTGAGCAGAGTTCATGACATAATAGTTTTGGATGGGTGTTGACAGCAAAACGAGGCTCTTAACATGAGTCTTAAAAAGCAAACCAATAGTCTTGATATATAAGCTCTTTAGTTGATTCAGTCTCAGATTCCAGCAGCAAGTATCTCTTGGAGCAATAAACTAGGTTAATTATGTTTAGTCCGAGGAATGTTTAACACAGAGACAGAAACTGACATTAGTTCCAGCTTTCATTTTCAAAGCCCTAAATCACTCTCAAGGTTTTATTTTATAGTTTGATATATTATAAATGTCCATTTTACTACCTTCTATGACTTAGGAGGAACTTAACAAAAGTGATCATACTCTAAGTTTTTAGAAACCTATCTAATAAAATACAATTCTCTCTGAATCTTGAGATGATTTCCAAGAATGATAAATACATACTTAGAGATACCTGGTACCTATATATCTCTTCAATTTTAATAGAATAACATGTTGGCAAATAGGGAAATTATTTAATGACCTGTAGTAGTAATAAAATTGTATGATACTAAGGCAGTAGATCACTAATGTTCTTACCACACACACAAAAAGGGTAATTATGTGAGTTGATGGAAGTGTTAACTAACTTTTTGTGGTTATCATTTCACAACAAATGCTTATATCAAATTATCATGTTGTACACATTAAGCCTACACAATGTCACATGTCAATTATATATCAATAAATCTGTAAAATAAAATTCAGTCAAAATGTTTGAAAGAATGGTACAACTTCTGCAACAGCTCTTATTTTTCAATAAGAATGCTAAATCATGCTGAACATTTCCAATTTTCATGTTGAATGACTTATGAGTATCATCTTAAACCATTTGATTCTCAAAACAACCTTTTGAGGTGAATATTAGGAATATGTGCATATCACAAATACAAAACCTTAAGACCCACGTAACTTGCCTAGAGTCGCATAGCTATCAAGAACATGTATTCAAATCTCTAGCCTCTTCATAACACAGCCTTATGACAATGAGTAATATTGTCATGGTAAAACTGATCTACAAAGCATTTTACATTTTCTTTGACTTCATTTAGAATCTTAACCAATAGGCTTACTAATACTTCTTACAACATGTATTATTAAATATAAAAATGAGAGCTAATGAGGTCTCATTAAATCTTTTTTAGTTTATTTAAAAATAGTAATTACTTCTGTTAGTTTGGTAATTACCCAAATATTTCCAGTTTTGGTCATTAGTATTTACAGATTCATTTTGAGTTTTAGAAGCTCTAACATTATGTGTAAGAGATTGTTAAACTGTATCATTTTGGAAACACATAGAGATCCCTGTTCTTCTCATCAGCATCTTCCCCCAATACATAGCACACATGCAAATACACGCATTTCATTCTTAGGAATTTTGGAAAAGACCATGTAGTTTTTCAAATACTAATTAAAGAGCATTGTGTTCTGTTTTTGTTTTTTTTTACTTCAAATAAATGTACATAAATATTCAGTCATCAAAGATGAAACTCTCCAAGTTTAGTTTTAAATTTCATTACATTTTGAAGTTATGAGTCATATTTACTTCGTTCCTCAAATGCCATCATTCTACCTTCAGGGAATTTGTGCCCTGTTCTTCGCACTCTCTCTGGCTTTCTCCAGAAAGCCTCTTCTGCTCTCCCTCTCCGATCCCATATCACAGCCTGTATTTCCTCATTCATATTGTGGCCTGTCGATCATATCTGTTCATTTACACGTGAATATTATTATATGTGAAGATGCAGTGATTACTGAACTCTGAGCTGGAAACTTTCAGAGACCTTTAACTCATTGCTCCGGAGCAGTTGTATCACCTCTTAGATGAAAATTTTAGTAATTTTCTGAAAGTAGTAAATTCTACTTCTTAACATTTGTATTTTTAGCAACAACCAAAGGAGACAATATTTAAAAGCATTTAAAGTAACTGAAAAAGCTCTCTGTATTCTGGCATTTCAAAGTCTTCATTGAGCTCAGAAATTTCAAGATTATTTAACAGGCTAAACAGTTTTTAATAAGCAGTTGTCTTTTTTCGGAGATCTGAACTACATACAACATATAGAAGCTATATAATAAACACGTGAAACAGAAATAATTTCCAGAAAATGTTATCATTTTCAACAATAAGGAACTAAATGGCTGAAGGAAATAATCCCATATTTATTGGGTCACAGAAAATTCTTATCAGGAGCGTTAGTAGGACAATGATGGTTTAGGAAAAAGAAAGGCAATTGGCTATTTGAGTGTGTGTGTGCACATGTGTGTGGGAAATATAGGCCATAGCTAGCTGAATCTACTCATGCTTTGAAATGCAGCAGATAGCTAAATATTAGTGTCTGAGAAGCTGTTCATACTTTTTCTCCAGCCACCTGTAGCTGTATGTTATCAAAGTCGTAATAGCAATTTGTTGTAAATTCTTATCCTATATAATAATAATGATGTATTATTCACAAAGACAGACATATAATACTTTATGGCTTATAAAGAGTTGTCTCATATAGTTCTCATTTTTCCCTTTCACAGGGTATAGTCTCCTTAGTGGCCCCATTTTCATTCAAGAAAACTGAAACCCATTAAGTTTAAGTAATTTTTTAAAAAGCATGCTCAGAATTAGATGTCTGGAATTTGTTTTTCTACTCCATATGCACTGCTCTTTCTCCCTGACAATAACTATCCGAGCTGGGCTATTCCTGCTACATTTATCCATGGGAAATAGGATTCACTTTGAAGCATTTCATTCAGAGCTTTGAGCAAGAGATTCTAAGGAAGGAATAGAATTTGTATGTCTATCTTTTATCCTTCTAGCTTTCCATAGCTGACTATGATGCTCAATGTTTAGCTGTATTTAGATATAAAATGATTTTTACAAAGATTTTGTTACCAGTAATGATTCCCATCTGCACATAAGCCTAGTGGACAAGCTTTTCTAATGCTATTATCAGTAATGTTCCATCCCTTTTGGTTCCCACCTGACATAATGGAAAACGAAATGCTGCCAAATTCTCAGAACATTAGAGTTATTTTGTGTTGTTAAACTGAATAGTTGCTGCAAAAAAAAAAAAAAACCATTGGAGGCAGTTGTGACAGAGTTCTTCTGTCAAGTGGTTCCAAAAATAGAATGTGATTGCTTCCATATGCAATCCATATTATGTTTGGATGAACTTGTATCTCCCAGGACATGGCCATTCTATAGCAAGATAAGTTATTTAAAGAAATAGAACATCTGTGTTTTCAACACTGGAGCTATCAATGAGCGATTAACTCTTTTTTAGATACTGAGACTTTTTAAGAAAAAGTGATTTAAATATTGGGAACTGCACTTCTTTGTTTTACTTTATTTTTTGAAATACTAGAGTTTTCTGTAACATTTAACAGGCTGAAAATCTTGTGATTATTTATTACATGAAATAACTCTAATATCCTATAGTCATACAACCTTTTTTAACAGCTGAAATTGTCATAACATCAGCTTGTGGGTGGGCATGCTCCTAATTCACATGTTACTCAGGCAGAGGTGTTTTAAGAAGCTAAAATGAACCTTCACAATACTAATAGCCAGTATACTAAGGGTTATAGTGTCTAGACAGAGATGGACTTGGAACTTTTGCCCAAGCTGTTTCCTTTCCCTGGAATTCCTCCTGTCCCTCCAGAGTCTAGCCAAATCTGCTTCATTCTCCAGGCCCTGATTTACAAGTTCCATCCCAGCATGATCTTCCTCACCCTTTGGGTAGGTAATCCTTCCATCACTGTGCTCCCACAGCACCCTGCCCAACCTCAGTTTGAGAATTCAGCCTGTTACAATGTTTCTAGTCAGCCTCCCCTTTTCTAAGTGAGTTTTTTACAAACTGGAATCACTCCCCCCACCCCCACCTCCATTTAGCCTCAAGTGTTGACATGCACAGTAGGTACCCAGAATTGATGGTTAATATAAAGGAATATTCATACAGCATAACATCATTCTCAAGAGAAAAGGTATCTGCTTCTCATGCATTATCAGTCAGCTTCTTTCCTATTTCCAAGGCAACTTTGCATCCAGTGGTTACATTTTTCTTTTCCTTACAATATTTTTCTTAATTCACTTATTTTTTTTCTATTTTTATCTCATCCAATTGCATCTTGGTCTCATCTTTTCCTCCCTGTTTGTGTGAGTCCTTGTTTTCATTAAACATAGTAAGAAAGTAAACAAATAGCTTTCCCCCAATTCCTACCAGTAATGTTTTCAACACATTTTTTTCCCTCTTCCTCTTGAGTGCAAAGTCCTCTGTTCTTTCAGTGTGTCACCCTTTTACAGACCCCTTGCTGCTTTTGCTTCCATGGTTTGCTTCTTGCTCCATGAGAGGAGGTCTCCCCAGGCTCGCTGTTTGCAGTATGCATGTTCCTGGGCTCCTCTGGCCCCTCTTATCCTGCTCTTGGCCTCCAGTTGGATTCCAATCTCAGAGCTTAGCTTGTGGGCTAGTGATGTGCACAGCCTGTGGCTGCACTTACCATTACTGGGGATAATAGCCCTTCCTTATATTTTATTGTCAAACATTACAGAAAATTGATAATACTAAATGTTGATGAATGTGGAAACTACTAATGTTCTGGTGGAGAAGTAAACTGGAACAGCCTTTCTGAAGGGTGATGTGCATCAAAAGGTCTAATAGTGCATCCCCTTTGAACTGATTCTATGCCTAGGAATGTTTCCTAACCTGACTAATGAATATTTATAATCAAAATGTCCATTGCAGTTCCATTGGTAATAGTGAAAAAGTGGAAACTACTAAAATTCCCACCATAAGGAATTATTCATGTAAACATTGATCATCTAGACAGTGAAATACAGTTTAGCTATTTATAAGTATACATATTGACACAGTAATGGATTTTTTTACATAACAAAGATTTCAAAGGCTAATAAAATGCCATTTTTCGTATTATATATGTTTATATAAATATAAACATAATTGAAGTATAGTTAATATTAAATATTATATTGTTTTCAGGTGTATAGCATAGTGATTTGATCAGTTATCTACATTATTAAATGCTCACCCCAGTATGTGTAGTTGCCATCTGTTAACATACAAAGATGTTACAATATTATTGACAACATTCCCTATACTGTACTTTTATCCCCATGACTAATGCATATTATAAATGGAATTTTTTGCCTCTTTATCCCCTTCACCTATTTCATCCAGCCTTCATTCCCCTCCCCTATGGCAATCACCTGTCTCTTTGTGTATATGAGTCTTTCTGTTTTGCTCATTTGTTTTATTTTTTAGAGTCCACATATAAATGAAATTACATGGCATTTGCCCTTTGTCTGGCTTATTTCACTTGGCATACCTTCTAGGTCCACCCACGTAGTTGCAAATTATAATATTTCATTTTTAATTTTATGGCTGAGTAATATTCCATTGTATATATGTCCACCTCTTATTTGTATACTCATCTATTGATGAACACTTAGGTTGCTCCCATATCTTGGCTATCATAAGTAATGCAGCAATAAACATAGGAGTACATTTATCTTTTTGAATCTGTTATTTTGTTTTCTTCAGGTAAATTCCCAGAAGTGGAATTACTGGGTCAAATGGTATTTCTATTTTTAGACTTTTGAGAAACATCCATACTGCTTTCCACAGTGGCTGCACCAATTTACATTCCTACCAACAGTGTAGGAGGGTTCCCCTTTCTCCATATCACCACCAACACTTGTTATTTCTTGTCTTTTCTTTTCAATGGTGGCCATTTTCACAGGAATGAGGTGATATCCCACTGTGGTTTTGATTTGCATTTTCTTGGTGATTGATTAGTGATGTTGAGCATCTTTTCATGTGTTGTTGGCCGTCTGTGTGCCTTTTTTGGAGAAATGCCTGTTCAGGTCCTCTGCCCATATTTTAATTGGGCTATTTGTCTTTTTGATTTTGAGCTGTATGAATTCTTCACATATTTTGGAGATTAGCCCTTTATCGGATATGTCATTTGCAAATATATTCCATTGAGTAACTTACCTTTTCATTTTGTTGATAGTTTTCTTTTCTGTGCAAAAGCTTTTTAGTTTGATGTGGTATGTAGTCATTCTTGTTTATTTTTGCATTTGTTTCTCTTGCCTGGGGAGATATAACCAGAACAAATTTGTTAATGTCAATGTTCAAGAGTTTATTGCCTATGTTTTCTCCTATGAATTTTATGGTTTCAAGTCTTATCTTTAGGTGTTTAATCCATTTCAAGTTTACTTTTGTGTATAGTGTTAGACAGTGATCCAGTTTCATTCTTTTGCCTATAGCTGTCCAGTTTTCCCACCATGATTTATTAAAGAAACTGTCTTTTCCCCCCTGCATATTCTTTCCTCCTTTGCTATATAATAATATACTACATATTAATATATTAGTATAGGTTTATATTTGGGCTATCTATTCTGTTTCATTAATATGTTTCTATTCTTATGCCAGTACCATACTGTTTTGATTACTGTAGCTTTGTAGTATAGCTTGAAGTCAGGGGCCATGATACCCCCAACTTTGTTCTTCTTTCTCAAGACTGCTTTGTCTATTCAGGGTATTTTTCGGTTCCATATGAATTTCAGGATTATTTTCTCTAGTTCAGTGAAGAATGTCAGTGATATTTTGATAAGGAGTGCATTGAATCTACAGATTGCTTTGGGCAGTATGACCATAGTAATGTATATTTACACATTGTAGAGGTAAAAGTGTGAAGGTATACACCATGATGTTAGCAGTGCTTATCTCTAAATGGCAGAATTATAACTACACAGTTTTTATGTCTCTGCAATTTATCTTATCATATATTTTATCTTATATATGTAAATTTCACTAAAGTGGGCTTTACTATATATATAATGAAAAGGGAAAGGAAAAATAAGATTAAGAGATCATTGTGTTTCCTATGGAGGAGGTGTGAGTTCTGACAAACATTTTTGATGAGCAAGGGGAAGATGTATTTTCAAATGATCTGCTGCAAGATGCCAAATTACCAGCATGGAGAACAATCTTGGCATAGGTGCTGGGAAGATGCAGCATGGTGTGGCAGAAAATGACCATGTTCCTAGCTCTGGACTCATGGGAAGCAGGACAAGGCAGAACACTAGACCTAACATAAAGCTCAAGCAGACCTTCTGGTGGACTCTGAAGGGTGCAGAGGCTGAGGACTGAAGCCTAGAAGTGCAGGGGCTTGGGGTGTGTCTCCTTTGATCACACAAGTTCTCTTAGCTGTTCATACCAGTGGCAGCCGGGGGACACAGTAGTGTGGCAGACAGGCCACAGCCCAGGATGTGAGAAGTATAAGAGCATCCAGAAGCCAGACACCTGGGAATAACTGAAACAGCCTGAGTCTCTAGCCAAACCTGTGATTTTGGAGCCAAAGCTGAGGATAAGAAAGGAGTGGCACTGGCCCAGGGATGTGGTTAAGAAAGGAGCCCAGAGAAGCCAAAAAGAGCGTATTCAGTGAAGAAAAGGTCAGATACAAAGTCTTAAGGGAAGGAAGGTAGCAGAGGCAAGTTCTACTGTCTGTGCTCTCCATGGAACAGGTGGTCAGCGAAGCCCAGAGAGGTTCCTGAGGTCATAGTTTAAGGGCAAAGCTTAAACTACCCAAGTTAAGCTCAGCTGGGATGCCACGTCCAACAACCATTAGTCAAGGAGCAATTATTGTACCTCTCTCAGTGTTCATCTGTCAAAGCTGGGCCAGTCCATGCTGTGTCTACATTTAAAGGAGCTCACTGTAGCCCGGAAGCTGAGAAGGAGTCAGTAATGATCTTTAAACAGGTCAATTATAACACAAAATAGTGGGTGCTTCAAAGAAGGGTGAACCAAATGAGTTGAAGGAATAAACTGTTCTTCAGGAAACAATGACAGCTTTGCAAAAGAAAGGGCGATTTGGCTGGATTGTAAGAGAGGAGGGGGAGCTGAGCGGGTGGAGGCGACGTTCTCTCCAAGCAGAAGGAAGTACATACAGCCCTGAATCTTTCTTACAGAGCGTGAGCCCACTCTGACGACATTTCTTTTAGGTTTTTCTCCCAAGCATCCATGATTCATACAACCTCCAGTTACATGGCTCAGCCCCTTCATTTTAACCTTCTTTATAAAAAAGAAGGAAAAAAATCCCCCAGCAATTTACAGTTTCCATTTAATGTTCTTGATCCTCTTGTTTAAGTATAATTTTCAAAAAACAAAATCATGATTGTGAGGCAGATATAAAATGGACATGTGGAATCTTCCATTTCATTTAACTCATGAGTTAATGAGACAGAAAGTAAGATGTTATAACCAGCCTAGGAGAATTTGAGAAATCAGGTATTTATAGACCATTTAACAAGGAAAGATTAGGTTAAGATAATTAAGTTAGATTTTAAAAAAATACTAGTGAGTGTCTAAAAGGCCATAAATGCCAGAGTTATCTGTTTTAGAAAAGAGAATATTTGCAACTTTCACAGGCAGAAATCAAGTTAACATGTAAACAAGTAACTTAACATTTGAGGCCTTTAATCAAGAGTAAATGATATGTTAAACTGAGTATATATTCCTGTAGATAGTCTTTGAGTGGTCTTTGAACCCAAATCACATTGAAGTGATGAACCTACCACTTCTGCACTTAATGTCCAAGTTTTAGGTAATTTTTCTGATGCTCTGGACTTCTATCATTTGTTTTCCTTGCTTTATTTTTTTATCTTCCAGACCCTGAGGGGTTCAGATTCCCTAGGCATATCCATTATTCTAACAACTCTTTTTAGGTTGCGAAGTGTGCCCTGGTTTGAAATTGAGAAGGGCTGTCTCATGCTGACAAGTTAAAGTATATGAATAAATGCAACCTTGGATAAAATTTCACCTTTATGGAATAAGAGAAAGCCCTTGCTGCTGTCTCTGAATATTTATCTCTAAACTGTTAATCACAGCTTGCCTTAAACATATGAAGGGACAGCTGTATGAGGCTGTTCTTGTGCCTTGTCCTTTACAAAGTAAAACAATTGAAACAGGTGTAGTTATTTTTGTATTTTATGTTAAAATACTGAGCTGCTATTGGAGTCTGAGGGGGGATACAAGTGTCGATGACCCTTCACATTCCCTTAAAATTCAAGATTCTATAATGCCCTAGTTTCTGAGACACAGTTATTTCCACAGAAGTTAAAAATGTGTTCAACTTCTTTCAGTGAAAGATATTTCAGTCTATTACAGATCTTTTGTTAACCTATTAGTGAGATGAATCATGGCATCATTTCTTTTTTATCTCCCTCTTGTCAAAAATACTAATATTTTCCTGACAACCCCAAGTTCTAGAACATTCCTCCTATCAAAACCAGTGTGCTGAAAAGAATTTAGTATATTTAGAGCATCTGCTATGTGTTTCCATGAGATAACTAAACATTTTTTCTCCTTCTGTCATCAGCACTGCCCTTTCTCCAGATCTAGTATGATTAAAAAAAAAAAGAAAAAGAATTAGCTGATAACAAAAAGAGGGAATTTCCAGTTAGTAAAAATTGAGCTTCTCAACCATGAGCTAAGTATGATTTATGTTGCTCTGTGTCATAGGGCTTTATCTGATCTAGTCTTTTCATTTTTCAGAAGCAAAAATAGATAGACCCAGAGAGATGATTTGACTTTGCCAAGGTCACACAATCATAGGTGGCTTCTATAACTGTGTGTTACCTCTCAGTATGTACAATATTAAATATGTAGGACATGAGCCTTCATAATTATTTCTTAGGTATATTTTCAATAATCCCAGAGAACTATGTTTTCTTTTCTTGACACAACAAGATGTCCTTTCATAGTTAATGTGCAAACTGAGTGGGAGCTCTATCATTTCTATGATGAGTTATGTGTATATATAGGGACAGAAACCTTTGGAAAGCCATTGAACCTGCAGACACCCTCTATGATTGGTTTCATAAAGCAAAAAGCAAATTCCAGAGGTTCTGGTTAAGTGACTGTTTTTGTCTTTGAGCATATGATAAAGCTCAAGATAGGTCTTTAATTTATCATCCCCAAGTTCTCACAAGGAAGTACAAGGAAGTCTTGCTGCTCAGGACCACGCAAAGTATTTGATCTTCATCAGTGTTCACCCAGCTGCCTTCATGGTTCCTATTTATTTTGCCAGAAGAGCACATGTTCATGGCCAACATGGACAGCTGTCATTTTTTTAAATCAACTTTGTTGGGGTATAATTTCCATATAAAATGCACCCATTTTAAATGTATGGTTCAGTGAATTTTGAGAAATGTTGACACCAATGTAATCCTCACCACCATGAAAACACAAAACAATTCCATCAACCTATAACATTCTGTGGCAGCCATCAATTTTGATTTTCATAGAATGCTTGCTTGGACACTTGGCCTTTTGCCTGCCTGAGGGGTTGCTGTTAAGCCAGCCTCACAGACTCTGAGGAGCTTTTTAAAATAGAGCACAGGTGTGAATGTGACACAACAGAGTTTGGGTCCTATTTTAAATGACTGAATCACTGCATCCAATATTGTACTTTGCCCCTGGCAGTGGTTTGTATTTGAAAGGAGCCTCCTCACACATACACATCTAATGCTGTGATCCTGTGTTTGAAATAAGAGGAAATACCTTCCCAAACCCTTCTAACAATCAGTTTGTGCCCCAAGCTAAAGAGTTCATGCATATTACTAGTTATTAAAATGGATCATCACTTTTTGTGTTGCTATTATTAATCTACAAATACATGAAGAACATTATGTTTACTAGGCTCCTCACTACACCAAGTCCCCACACACACCCGATTACAGCCACTACCCATCAGCATACTAAGATGCTATAGAATCACTACTTGTCTTCACTGTGTAGCACAGCCCTCCCCATTCCCCCTGCTATATGATACATGCTAATTGTAATGCCCCCTTTCTTTTTCCCCACCCTTATCTCTCCCTTCTCACCCATCCTCCCCAGTCCCTTTCACTTTGGTAACTGTTAGGCCATTCTTGGGTTCTATAATTCTGCTGCTGTTTTGTTCCTTCAGTTTTTCTTTGTTCTTATACTCCACAGATGAGTGAAATCATTTGATACTTGTCTTTCTCCACCTGGCTTATTTCACTGAGCAAAATACCCTCTAGCTCCACCCATATTGTTGCAAATAGTAGGATTTGTTTTCTTCTTATGAATGAATAATATTCCATTGTGTATATGTACCACATCTTCTTTATCCATTCATCTACTGATGAACACTTAGGTTGCTTCCATTTCTTGGCTATTGTAAATAGTGCTGCAATAAACATAGGGGTGCATCTGTCTTTTTCAAACTAGGCTGCTGCATTTTTAGGATAAATTCCTAGAAGAGGAATTCCTGGATCAAATGGTATGTCTATTTTGAGCTTTTTGAGGAACCTCCATACTGCTTTCCACAATGGTTGAACTAATTTACATTCCCACCAGCAGTGTAGGAGGGTTCCCCTTTCTCAACAACCTCACCAACATTTGTTGTTGTTTGTCTTTTGGATGGTGGTGATCCTTACTTGTGTGAGGTAATATCTCATTGTGGTTTTAATTTGCATTTCTCTGATGACTAGCGATGTGGAGCATCTTTTCATGTGTCTGTTGGCCATCTGAATTTCTTCTTTGGAGAACTGTCTGTTCAGCTTCTCTGCCCATTTTTTAATTGGATTATTTGCTTTTTGTTTGTTGAGGTACATGAGCTCTTTTTATATTTTGGATGTCAACCCTTTATTAGATCTGTCATTTATGAATATATTCTCCCATACTGTAGGGAACCTTTTTGTTCTATTAATGGTGTCCTTTGTTACACAGAAGCTTTTCAACTTGATATAGTCCCATTTGTTCATTTTTGCTTTTGTTTCCCTTCCTTGCCCAGGGAAATATGTACATGAATAAGTCGCTCATGTTTATGTCCAAGAGATTTTTGCCTATGTTTTTTTCTAAGAGTTTTATGGTTTCATGACTTACATTCAGGTCTTTGATCCATTTTGAATTTACTTTTGTGTATGGGGTTAGATGGTGATCCAGTTTCATTCTCTTACATGTAGCTGTCCAGTTTTGCCAGCACCATCTGTTGAAGAGACTGTCATTTCCCCATTGTATGTCCATGGCTCCTTTATCATATATTAATTGACCATATATGTTTGAGTTAATGCCTGGAGTCTCTATTCTGTTCCATTGGTCTGTGGCTCTGTTCTTGTGCCAGTACCAAATTGTCTTGATTACTGTGGCTTTGTAGTAGAGCTTAAAGTTGGGGAGCGAGATTTCCCTTTCCACTTTATTCCTCCTTCTCAGGATTGCTTTGGCTATTTGGGGTCTTTGGTGTTTCCATATGAATTTTTGAACTATTTGTTTCAGTTCGTTGAAGAATGTTGTTGGTAATTTGATAGAGATTGCATCAAATCTATATATTGCTTTGGGCAGGATGGTCATTTTGACAATATTAATTCTTCCTAGCCAAGAGCATGGGATGAGGTTCCATTTGCTAGTGTCCTCTTTGATTTCTCTTAAGAGTATCTTATAGTTTTCAGGGTATAGGTCTTTCACTTCTTTGGTTGAGTTTATTCCTAGGTATTTTATTCTTTTTGATGCAATTGTGAATGGAATTGTTTTCCTGATTTCTCTTTCTATTATTTCATTGTTAGTGTATAGGAAAGCCACAGATTTCTGTGTGTTAATTTTGTATCCTGCACCTTTGCTGTATTCTGATATCAGTTCTAGTAGTTTTGGAGTGGAGTGTTTAGGGTTTTTTATGTACAATATCATGTCATCTGCAAATAGTGAGTTTAACTTCTTCTTTACCATTTCGGATTGGTTGTATTTCTTTGTTTTGTCTCATTGCCCTGACTAGGACCTCCAGTGCTATGTTGAATAACAGTGGGGAGAGTGGGCATCCCTGTCTGGTTGCCGATTGCAGAGGAAAAGCTTTCAGCTTCTCGCTGTTCAGTATGATGTTGGCTGTGGGTTTATCATATATGGCCTTTATTATGTTGAGGTACTTGCCCTCTATTCCCATTTTACTGAGAGTTTTTATCATGAATGGATGTTGAATTTTATCAAATGCTTTTTCAGCATCTATGGAGATGATCATGTGGTTTTTGTCCTTGTTTTTGTTGATGTGGTAGATGATGTTGATGGATTTTCGAATGTTGTACCATCCTTGCATCCCTGGGATGAATCCCACTTGGTCATGGTGTATGATCCTTTTGATGTATTTTTTAATTCGGTTTGTTAATATTTTGTTGAGTATTTTTGCATCTGTGTTCATCACAGATATTGGTCTGTAATTTTCTTTTTTGGTGGGGTCTTTGCCTGGTTTTGGTATTAGGGTGATGTTGGCTTCATAGAATGAGTTTGGGAGTATTCCCTCCTGTTCTATTTTTTGGAAAACTTTAAGGAGAATGGGTATGATGTCTTCTATGTATGTCTGATAAAATTCTGAGGTAAATCCAACTGGCCTGGGGGTCTTGTTCCTGTGTAGTTTTTTGATTACCGCTTCAATTTCTTTGCTGGTAATTGGTTTGTTTAAATTTTGTGTTTCTTCCTTGGTCAGTCTTGGAAGGTTGTATTTTTCTAAGAAGTTGTCCATTTCTTCTCTATTTTCCAGCTTGTTAGCATATAGGTTTTCATAATATTCTCTAATAATTCTTTGTATTTCTATGGGGTCCATCATGATTTTTCCTTTCTCATTTCTGATTCTGTTGATGTTTGTTGATTCTCTTTTTCTCTTAATAAGTCTGGCTAGAGGCTTATCTATTTTGTTTGTTTTTTCAAAGAATCAACTCTTGGTTTCATTGATTTTTTCTATTGTTTTATTCTTCTCAATTTTATTTATTTCTTCTTTGATCTTTATTCTGTCCCTCCTTCTGCTCACTTTAGGCCTCATTTCCTCTTCTTTTTCCAATTTTGATAATTGTGACATTAGACTATTCATTTGGTATTGTTTTTCCTTCTTTAAATATGCCTGGATTACTATATACTTCCCTCTTAAGTCTGCTTTTGCTGCGTCCCACAGAAGTTGGGGCTTTGTGTTGTTGTCCTTCGTTTCCATAGATTGCTTGATCTCTATTTTAATGTGTTCGTTGATTCATTGATTATTTAGAAGCATGTTGTTAAGCCTCCATGTGTTTGTGAGCCTTTTTGCTTTCTTGGTACAATTTATTTCTAGTTTTATGCCTTTGTGGTCTGAAAAGTTGGTTGGTAGGATTTCAATTTTTGAATTTACTGAGGCTCTTTTTGTGGCCCAGTATGTGGTCTATTCTGGAGAATGTTCTATGTGCACTTGAGAAGAATTTGTATCCTGTTGCTTTTGAATGTAGAGTTCTATAGATGTCTATTAGTTCTATCTGTTCTAGTGTGTTGTTCAGTGCCTCCATGTCCTTACTTATTTTCTGTCCTATGGATCTATCTTTTGGAGTGAGTCGCATGTTGAAGTCTCCTAAAATGAATACATTGTTTCTATTTCCTCCTTCAGTTCTGTTAGTATTTGTTTCACATATGCTGGTCCTCCCGTGTTGGATGCATATATATTTATAATGGTTATATCCTCTTGTTGGACTGAGCCCTTTATCATTACATAATGTCCTTCTTTATATCTTGTTACTTTCTTTGTTTTGAAGTTTATTTTGTCTGATACTAGTACTGCAACTCCTGCTTTTCTCTCCCTGTTTGCATGAAATATCTTTTTCCATCCTTTGACTTCTGGTTTGTGAATGTCTTTGGGTTCGAGGTGAGTCTCTTGTAAGCAGTGTATAGATGGGTCTTGCTTTTTTATCCATTCTGTTACTCTGTGTCTTTTGATTGGTACATTCAGTCCATTTACATTTAGGGTGATTATTGAAAGATATGTACTTATTGCCATTGCAGACTTTAAATTCATGGTTACCAAAGATTCAAGGTTAGCTTCTTTAGTATCTTACTGTCTAACTTTACTCATTTATTTAGCTGTTATAAACACTGTCTGGTGATTCTTTATTTCTCTCCCTTCTTATTCCTCTTCCTCCATTCTTTATATGTTGGGTGTTTTATTGTGTGCTCTTTTGTGTTTCCTTTAACTGCTTTTGTGGGTAGTTCATTTTATTTTTTGCCTTTATTTAATATTTGGTTGGTCTGCTTTCTTTGCTGTGATTTTATTTTCTCTGGTGACATTTATTTAGCCTTAAGAGTGCTCCCGTCTAGAGCAGTCTCTCTAAAATAGCCTGCAGAGGTCGTTTGTGGTAGGTAAATTCCCTCAATTTTTGCTTGTCTGGGAATTGTTTAATCTCTCCTTCATATTTAGATGATAATCATGCTGGATACAGTATTCTTGGTTCAAGGCCCTTCTGTTTCATTGCATTAAATATATCATGCCATTCTCTTCTGGCCAGTAAGGTTTCTCTTGAGAAGTCTGATGATAGCCTGATGGGTTTTCCTTTGTAGGTGTCCTTTTTCCTCTCTCTAGCTGCCTTTAAAACTCTGTCCTTGTCCTTGATCTTGTCCATTTTAATTTTTATGTGTCTTGGTGTTGTCCTCATTGGGTCCCTTCTGTTGGTAGTTCTGAGTACTTCTGTGGTCTGAATGATTATTTCCTCCCCCAGTTTAGGGAAGTTTTCAGCAATTATTTCTTAAAATACACTTTCTATCCCTTTTCTCTCTCTTCTTCTTCTGGTACCCCTATAATGTGGATATTGTTTCTTTAGGATTGGTTACACAGTTCTCTTAATACTGTTTCATTCCTGGAGACTCTTTTGTCTCTCTCTGCATCAGCTTCTATGCATTCCTGTTCTCTGGTTTCTATTCCATCAATGGCCTCTTGCGTCTTATCCATTCTGCTCATAAATTCTTCCAGAGATTGTTTCATTTCTGTAATCTCCTTCCGGACCTCATCCCTTCACTCTTGCATATTTCTCTGCAGCTCCATCAGCATGTTTATGATCTTTATTTTGAATTATTTTTCAGGGAGATTGAGTAGGTCTATTTCTCCAGATTCCTTCTCAGGGAAGGATGTCTAGGTTAGTCTGGTCTGTATCAAATTCTTCTGCCTTTTCATGGCGATAGAGGTAGTTGTGGTGAGCTGGCATGTGTGTTGGCTGGGAGAATGTCCCTTCTTGCTGGTTTGTGGTCTTCCTCTCCTGGGAGAACGGTGACCCCTAGCAACTTGTGCTGGGCAGCTGCACACAGACGGGGTCTCTGATTCTTGCCCGGCCACTGTGAAAGAAGCTCTTCCCAGTTGCTGTGGGCATAGCCACTGCCTCTTTGGTAGAGTCGCGCCATAGTGGGAAAGGGCGAGTGGCTGTTTATCACCGTGAGGGGCCTCCGAGCTGTGCTGCTGCCCAGGGGTTTGGGACACCCAGAGTTCCCCGGGATTCCCAGTTACTGGGCTGATTGTGTCAGGGTGCTTCTGTAAAGCTGTGTGGTCCCTGTCCCTTTAAGATTTTCAAAGGACACTCGCTTTTCTTTGTCCCAGGGGCACTTGCTGCGGAGACCCACTCACAGTAGCTTCCAGCACACCATGCACTGTGTGTCCACACTCTGGTGCGGATGGCTAGGGCTGGCTATTTAGCAGTCCTGGGGTTCCTCTCCCTCCCTACTCTGACTCCTCTCCTCCAGCCAAGAGCTGGGGTGAGGTCCACTCAGGTCCCGCTGTGCCGCGGCTTGTATCTTATCCCCTTTGTGAGGTACTGGGTTCTCACGGGTGTAGATGTAGCCTGGCTGTTTTCCTGTGTCTTCTGGTCTCTCTTTTAGGAATAGTTGTATTTGTTGTGTTTTCAAAAATATATATGGTTTCGGGAGGAAATTTCCACTGCTCTACTCATGCTGCCATCTTGGCTCCACCCCTGGGTCATCACTTTTTAGAAGATGACTGAATAGGTTGGTTTATCTTATGGTCTCAAGACCGATGTCATGGTGTGACAGGTACAATCATTTTAGAGGTGGGGGTTGCAAAGCTAGCCCTGCAAAGGTTGTTGACTTAAAAATCACCATGCCAAAAACTAAGTTATCTTTCCCTAAGGCCAATAGTGAGATTTCAGTCATGGTCTCAAAGGCTAAAACATAGGCTTGTATTGATGAAGCTGCTTGAAGGACAAGAACCATTATAATTCTAAAATATAAAGCAAAATAGCTATTCCTATTAAATAACTGCATCACAAATATTTTTAAATGTCATTTTCTCTCAAACACCTCTACTTTCTTTTTTAGAAAATAGAATTAAATATTTAAAAATAAATACAAATAACTTTTCAAGAAAAATAATTTTTCAGTGCTCTCATTCTGTTGGTTATCAGAAAAGTATCCTACTCCCAAACTCCATTAATGCCTGCTTCCTCTCTCTCTTTTTAACATTTTCATTGAAAAGAACTTTATAGAGGAGGAACAGAACATGAAATAGATCAGTTGATCTCTTCCCATCAGATATTAAGCTATTGTATGCTAACTGATCAGTAGTTGAGCCCTCTCTGAGTCACTGAAGGTTTTTCACTAAATTTAAAGCTAACTTGGAATGAATAAAGTTTTAAATGCAGCAAGGTAATGTATACCTATATAAATATTTGGACATGGAGAAAGCAACTTTTGATCCAATTATTGGTTTGAGTTGGGCATCCTTCATTACTAAATGGAACTTGAAGCTTAGTGTTGTGTTTCAGGGGACACACAGAGAATAAAGAATAAAGCCTTTCCCCAGTGGAGGGGAGCCTATAAAGATCCCTGCCATTCTGGAAGCTGATGCTGGCCAATAAGCATGCCACATGTGGCATTTTTAATACCAGGCTGTAGGCTCCTCTGTGCCTTCCGTCCTTTTGCAGAGATCCTTCGCCCATTATCAAAGTCTTTCTCCCTTCCTGTACTAACTTGTCTCCTAGTGCTTCTCACTCTTATAGCTTTCTAGAAGGGTGCCCGTTTGTAACTTAGCACACTTGTTGAGCATGAGGGCTTAGGAGCTAAATAGTTAGGGAATAAAATCCTAACTCTACCAGTCAACAGTATGCTTAACTTGTAAACTATCACATCACCTAACCATCATGTAACCATCCTTATCCACTGCTTCCCTTACCTGTGAAATGGAGACAAGGATGTACCTTTGATGACTGTTGCGTGGCTTAACTGTCAATGATTTTAAAGAATATGGCTCAGGGCCTGGCATCGGTGTGCATGTAACACATGCCAGCCATTGGTGCTACCCCTGTAATGCTCTGACTAGGCAGGATGAGGCTGGTTGTTTCACCTCTCTGAACTTCAGTCTCTTCATCTGTACAATGGAGATAATAATGCTTTCTTGAGAGGCTGTTGAGTGTACTAAATTAGATGATGTCCAGAAGATGCACTGTGCACAGGGACTTTTTGTAATTACCAGCCTTTATGCCAGTCCAAGGCCAAAAACAACCATCACAGACCTTTTATCAGGCCCACCTGGTAAACAAATGAATTGCCTTTCTTTTTACATGTGTGTATTTATGTATATAACTGTATTAAGTTCACTGGCCCCACCCTAATGCCATTATTTTTGTTTTTTCAATTTACGATCTTGGCTTAGTCCCATGTGATAGATCATCTTGTGTGTCTGATCAGTTCTTATTATTTTCCTATCATTTTGCTGTTTTTCCTTTACACCTAAATGAGCACTTGTAAAGTATGCATATTATCCACTTCTCTCATATAGTAAGTGGACATTTTCCCAATGTCTCTTCCTTTTATAGTATGTTAATAAGCAAAGGCACAGCAGGATCAGCATCAACATCATTGTGATAAAATAGCCTTAATGTTCTCTTGTTCTGAATCTGTTCACAGATCCAGTAAATAGCCCATTTTATTTCCTGTTTGATTTTTTCTATAATTTTATTTGTGTTTCTTGTTTAATTCTATAATTCTTCTCAAGTGAGTTGCTAGAAGGTGTCAGGTGTGACTCTTAATTGTTTGCCACCAACATTCGGAGTTTTCCCTTTCTGCTTTTATCTTTGTCAAAATATAGTAAGTGTCTCATGGTTGTTTAAATTGGCATTGCTGTGTTGGTCAGGTTGAACATTTTCTCATCTTCTTATTAGCAATTTATATTTATTGTTTTGTACGTGGCCGGGTGTTGCTCTGGAAGGAGAGGGTTCCCTGCTCTGGACAAGTTCTCTATGAATTCAATGAGTTTGAATAAAGACAACAGAAAGTTGGGGATTAAAAGGGCTCATGCCATGGGCAGTCACCTGGCTGTCTACAAGCGGCAGAGACAGCCTCTGTCTCACTGTCCCCTGGCTCCCGCGCTGCTCCCCTCTGCTCCCCAGCATGGGGCTCTCTTCTCCCTTCCCAGCACAGGGCTGTGAAGCATCTCCCTCCTGCTGCTTCTCTCTGCTCCCTAAGCTCTCCACTTCTCCATTTCCACTGCCCTCTTGGTGCTCCTTCCCTGACCCTAGCACCAGAAGTAACTCTGTGGGTGGATCTCTGTTGTGAGTGACTGCTGCCTGACCAATTACATCCAGGAGCTTTGGTGTTTCCTCTCTTCCCCTCTCCTGGGCCAATATTTCCTGAGTGACAGTTTCTTCTGGGTGGCACTGTCAGCCAGTAAACATCTTGCTGCCCAAAAGTACGCCAGCAGGCTCTCTTATGTATGCAATAGGTGATATTAAAGCCAGGTGAGAATCCCTCTACACCTGGTCAGGTTCTTAGTGCAGTTTTTCAAATGCTATTTCTGACTTTCTAAAAGGTTGAAATGTGTGTTTTACCAACCATCCAACCATTTCACTTCAACCATAGTGCCTGGCATTGAGGTTAGCTGTTTTTGGTTTTCTGTTTAGAAGAAATCCAACTGCTCTGTTTGTTTCTTAATATGGCTCAAATTTTACTATGTCTTAAACAAACCTTTTCTAACTTTCTCTTACGTGATACACATGGGGGAGTGGGGGCAGCAGATGTCATTCCAATAGGAGATTTTCACAGAGGAGTCAAAGTTCACCAGGTACAAAGCACTATACCTTTAGGGTATTGCTTATTTTATAGTGGAAAGCATAATCCAGAGAGGTTAAGTTAGTTGCCTGGTATCACAATCTGATGAATGCTTATTTATAGTTTCCTGGGGCGTAACAGATTACAGTGCTTCTCAGAAGTGTGGTGTATGAACCAATAGCATAAGCACCTGGAAACTTACTAGAAATGCAAAATTTTGAGCCTCCACCACAGAGCTGCTGAATCACAATGTCTGGGCATGAAGTCTAGCAATCTGTGTTTAAAAACTGGCGTTTCCTGAAGTTTGAGAATAACTCATCTACTGGATTCTTTCCCCTTGTAGAACTATTGATTTCTTATTAATAGAATCTTGATTTTGTTCACTTATCAAAAGGCAATTCAACCAGGAAAGGTGAGCAAAATCCAAGGGCAGATTTCTCAACCTTGGCCCCTTTGATTTTTGGGCCAGATAATTTTTCATTGTGAGTGGCTGTCCTGTGCATTGTAGGAATCCAGTGAGTAGAGAGTAACACTGGATTCCAGTAACACCCCCGACCCCAAGTTGTGGCAAAGAGAACTGTCTCCAGGCACTCACTAATGACTCCTATGGGAAACCCCCCTTCTGACAGGATCACTGCCCTAGGGAGTTGCTCATGTTTGTGCTAATGTGAGAATCATAATCCCATTCCTGATTGTCTGTGATGGGATTAGTGGCAATTACCTAGTTCTGGTCAATGAGACCAGAGAGGAAGTCTTTTGAGAGGTCCTCAGAAAGGTTTTCCTTTCCAGTAAAATTCTCTTCCTTCGCAGGAAGAAATGTCTGCTTATTTCCTACTCTTTGGATATTTTCTTTCATGCATGCGATTCTTGGAGCTGTGGCAGCCCTTACACCATCAGGAAATGCTTACAAGATGTACCTCCAGGTGAATATCCTGGGGGCAAAATGCCTCTAAAACTGAAATCAGTCAAAGGAAGAAATAAAGTTAAAAAATCCTTTTATTTCTTAGAAGCAGTCATCCCCACCTCTCTCTTGACCTGGCTGAAGCACAAGAGAGCTCCACCTGACCTCTCTGGTCCAGATAAATTTTCCCATGCCCTATTGATTATGGGCATGGGTAATTACCTATTGATATGTAGATGAATAATTTTCTCCACCCCTTGGAAACACTTACTGATATGCAGATGCTCTAAAGCCAGGCAAGAGATTCTGGAAATACTACAATTTTACTCACATAAGATCACAGAGAACTTGTCATAATTGAGCTGCTATATAAATCAATCCAGAAAACAGCCACCATCAGGCCTCATTATTTGAAAAGATAACCTATTGTTTTTATAATCTTTGGTTGGTTTGTGTTACTTGTAGCTAAAATATCCTAAATGATAAATGCATTATGGCTAGAGATAATGCATTTGAAAATTCTAGTAAATGTAAAGTTATGTCTATATATATCTTAGGCACTTTCAAATAACTAAATTGCAGTGGGCTACACATATAAATAATATGTAACAGTACTGAATTATACAGAAAAGATAACCTGAAAGTAGTTTATGCATGAACAACATTTTCTTATGTGTTGATGTATGAAGTTTCTCTTCCAATAACAGTGAAAATGAAACTCCAGAAATCAATTTCAGATATCTATACTAGGAAAATTCCATTACAATGAGCTATTTTAGTGTACAGTAGTGCCATTATGCTGGATCTCAGGGGGGTTTATTAGTGAATGCATGCCCAGGTGTCTTTGCTGTTCAGTGATAATGAAATCTTTTTTGTAATATTCAACATCACTGAAATGTAATTTTATCTTTTTATGGAGCATTGTTCCTTTTTTTTTTTTTTGGTCTTGAAAGTAATTAGCCTCAAAAGGAATGCCTCAAAGCTAGAGGAATGGAAAGTTGTACATTTTGATTCACATACTCCATAGTCTAACATTTGAACATTTGAAAGAACAAAAATACAATCCCAGTGCTTACGATTTAATCATCTCTATTTATAAAGAGAGCCTTTAGGTAGGTAAAAATGCAGAATGAGGATTGGTTGATATAAACATAGAAGCTAGGTAGTATAGATTATTTAAAACTAACAAAAAATAATAACTAATAAATCCATGTTGGGTATTGATTAGGATTTAGCTTGCTCCTTTTCTACACACACAGTGATAAGATTGAATTCTCAGACCTAGTTAAACTAACAGTGATCACACAACTGCCTGTAGATGAAGTTGTGCACACATAATTCCAAATCAGGAATCTCATCTTGAAGTTCATGTGTCCTCTTGCTCACTCACAATCCTATCTCCGTATCCTGAAATCTGGGAAATGTTATAAAGTTGGCCACAATCAGCACACCCCATGTAAAATTTTAAGGGGAAGGGAGATAGAAGAAAGGACTAACAAAATAAGTACATACACGAACGCATGCTACAGTAAGGAGGGAGGAAGGTAAGAATAGCACCTACAGTGCTGCTTTCTGCAACTGATCAGGAGGCTATACTTACTCAGAAGAATCACACTGGATCTCCTGGGTTCAATGTATCTTAATTTTTCCTCAATGTTGTAAAGCACTCTGTTTTCACTTGATAATCAAGAGCGATCACCCAGGTGAAGTATTAATCCTATTTTACCTGTTTTTCAATAGCATGAGTAGTCTGACATAGCCATGGGGACATCTCAAGAGAACCACTGCTGTATTCACTGAGCTAAGCATTTTTATTTACTGGTGTCTAAAAACCTCTAAAGTAGCAAAGCCCGAAGTGGCAAGTCTACTGAATCCTCTACCTAATCAGCAAAGTCTTGCCTTCAATGGGTCTGCATTTCTTGTGCCCTTGGATGGTAATTGCAGTCGCTGTCACATCATATTTACAAAGAGAGCCTTTAGGTAGGTAAATTCCCTACCAATGGGACGGGATTCCCCATGTCCCATCCTCTGGTGATAACAGGATCCTCACTGCCTCTGAACTCAGCCATCACAAAACCAAGCCCAGCTTCTTGTTTCCTTGAGGTTCTGCTGCCTTCAGGGACTTCTACTAACAGTTTGTGTATGGGCCAGAATTTCTTGACTGTAGACGAGGACTCACCTCTGTCTACTCTAAGCATACATTCACTAAGAACCTTTGGAGAAATAAAAGGTATCAGGAGCATCTTCCTATATCACATCACTAAAGTTCCCAACAGTTGCCACTCCCAAAAAAGGATGTCCCTGTCACAATCATGCACCATTGCATCAGAAAACCACTATACAGTCACTGGCTCTGAAACCACACAGCCTCTACCACAATCAGGGAACTCCTCAACAGGAGGTGCCTTCCACAGCTGTTGTTTCCAGAGACATGATGCCTGTTCATAAAGTATAGCAGAGTGGGTGGGGAAGTCTCCCATAGATGTATTGATGGTAGAACAAAACTCATCTCTGTGTATCTTAGTATTAGGGGAAGCTGAGAAAAGTTAGGCGTTTTATTTTTTTCTCATTCTACTCGGTAAAATAATATCTCCACTGTGAGAACTATCAAATGATGGAGTTTGGGGGCAACCACAAATGACTCATATCCAAAGCATCAGTGCTTCCCAAAGACCAGCTCTCACCCGCTCAAACGTAAATTGTTCAAAGAGTGAGCTGTTCATGTGTTGCAATTGCAGGCTTCCCAGCCAGGCTTCTCTTTTCCTGATTCCATTAACATTCTTTCCAGTAGCCACATAGTGTCACAAAATTTCTTTTACTGACATGGGACAGAGATCTCTCATGAACATCACTGATTCTCAATGTTAAAGAAAGGAATCCCTTATCCATGCCCCAATTGTAATACTAATGTCGTTCAAATAACTATAGTGTTCATTAACTATAATTATCATTGATGACATAACATACATCTCCAATGACATCATTTAAAATTTTTTGAATTCTACAAATTAGATATTCATTGAAATTTAATGTAAACCAGACTTCTAGGTGACATCACAGATACATTTTCCTTTCTCTACCTTATGCCTTAGATCTGAATATCTATTGACTCTGCTTATTTCTGTCTTGCAATCTCTGATATTCACTTCCTTCTTATCATTTAGTTCTTTCCCCAAAATTACCTAGTTGAATTCCCTGAACCTGGTTTTAATCCCTGCTACAATCTGCCCTGCACACCATCACTACACTTTTCCCACAAGGAAATCTGTCCATGTCACTCCCTTTTTTAAAAAGCTTTAGTGGTTCTTTCATACCAAGGTAGTATCTTCCATCTGTGTCATAGTAATCTTGTGTTCCCCATAGTCTAAGTCCTATCTTCCTAAACATCGTTAGCTTTTACCAGTTACCCAGGTGAACTCTAATCAGTCAAACAGAAATACTTAATTTTCCCTATGTGCTCAACTATCTTATGAATCTGGGCCTTTGCACATGCTGTTCCCTTTGCTTGGAATGTTCATTCTTTCAAACCACAGTCTCCCCTGGTCTACCTGCATAGGATTGAGGATTCACTTATTTTGTTGGATCTCTACTCTGCTTTGTGCATGCCACCATTATTGTGCTCACCTCACTATGTTTTGATATGCGATGCTTGTCATTCTTTAAAAGCGTCTGTGTCTCCTCTTGGGATGGAAGAACTATGCAGGGGTTGCCTCATATCTTGACTCTCGAGAGGTTGGCATGGTGCCTAGCATATATTTTACACTCTACCATTTCTTGTTAAATGAATAAACAGATGAATAGTTTATGGCTACATGCTCACCTGATACTTATGGTTCCTTTTAAGATTTAAACTCAGAGATTTTGCAATCATGGTTGGTAATTGCTTAAATAAGCTTAGTGGTTTAAAATGGCCATTTCAAGAGATTTGTGACTGCTAAGTTAGCCACTGGAGGGAGCCCATATACCATGAATTTAGAGAATCATTACCACTCACAAACTATATTTATTTAAGAATAATTATGAAGAGTGTCTTTACATTTAAAATATGCTGTTTTGCCATCCTAATGTAATGACTAAACTACTCTGTAAGCTAAAAGGAAATCAGATAAAACTTTGAGTTTGTTTTTATCACAAAGACAAGTTATATTATAGAAGATAAGGGAGAGAGCAAATGCGAAAGAAATAGAAAATCCAAAAATCAAGGGTGTTTTTGGATTGAATCATTGGTTCAACAATTATTTGTATTTATGCCAATATAATCTTTAAACTTATTTTTCTAAGGAGCATGTTTTCCAAACAGTGATATTAGGTGACTGAGTAGACCAATTATTGACATACTGATGCTTAAGATAGTATTAATGATGTTTGGAATAGTTCATTATAAACTTAGTAACCTGAATTCCTTTCATTTCAATTAATTATTATATAGATAGAATTGTCTTTCTTGTTATGTTGTTCAAAGGAAAATAAATCAGAAATTTTATAGACTAAGGCAATTTTAAAACATGATTTAATATACATGATTATTCAAGTTCAAAAATTTGAGTGGTTTTAAGATACATGAAATATGTCTCTAATTGCCTAGAGACACATGTACAAATATTCTATTGCTGGATCTCTCACTGTTTGCTAAGTCCAGGTGAGTTTTAAATACATTAAAAAGTTGTTTTTATAAATTATCTAAGGGAGTGATATCTGTAGATTGATCTAAAACCTATACAGTCAAAACAACTTTCCTTTCGAATGATAAAATCAAAAAATTAAATTCAGTCTCAGGCAATGTTTTATTGAAGGTATGACTATGGAGGGAAAATATGTTTCCAGCCCGGGGCAAATAACCTTTGAAGCCAAAATTAGTCAAAGGGAGAAATAAAGTGGGGGAAACCCGTTTATTGCCTACAAGCAGTCATCCACTTCTGCTCACCCGTGTCACTCACTACCCGGCTGCAAAAAGATACCTGGCTGCAAAAAGATACACCACCCAACCTCTCCAGTCCAGATATGCCTTCACTCCCCTCTGTATTCACCTACTGATATTGAGATGGACTGCCTCTCTCCATCCCTTGGAAATACCTATTGACACAGAGATGCACCAAGGCCAGGTGAGAGATTCTGGAAATATTGCGATTTTACCCACAGAAGGTATGCACAAAGTGAAAGCTGATGTTTGCCTAAATGAGGTACTAGGATTTACAATAGTGGCTTTGATAAAATGTGAAATGTCTCTAAGTTCTGGAACCCCTCCACCTAACAATGAGAATTCTAATTGGCTCTCAAGTTCAAAGTTCTCTATAAAGCAACTTTCAACCTTCAGGACCCTCTTGATGCTCTCTTGGCACAGTTAACTTTTCAAATGGATTTCTCAGGATAACTAATTTGAATGAGTTTAGTGTAAAAATATTTGATGAGCTACATTACTTGAGGATGCATTAAAATGTTTAAAGAATTTTATATTTCACATAAATGCCAAGTTATTTCTTGTTTAGCCTTTAAAAATATTATTCATGGAGCTCATGACTCATTTTTGCACATCTCATGTGCTAGCTCCCAGACCACGGCCAGCACAGTAAAACAAGCTGATGACTTGGGAGTTGGTTACCAGTCGTTGGCAGACTGCAATGTGCAAGACACCTTTTCTGTTTGTTGGTGTACCAGTGGTGTCAGGCGTGTGCCACATCTCCCTCACATCTGTAAATATGCAATTCACATTTAGAATGAGTATATCTGTAGTACGAGCAGATGAGGATGAAGTATGAGGTCAATCCACTTTGTTCTGTCTCATGTTCAAAGTGGTCCTCATCTACCAGTATTCTCCCAGTTCTCCACCTGGAATTATCACCCCCATTTTAAATGAGAAATTTAAACCCCCACGAGGTTGCTTACTCAATGTCACGCAGCGAGTGTTTGAACCAGCGTTCAGGCTGAGCCCGCTTGCCTCTAAATTCCATTCGCCTCTCTGCTCCTGTGTTTTTCAAACTTTCCTGATTGGTTACTGAATTTGGATTACTGAATTTGGTTAATTGGTATAGATTTAAAAACACATTTTGTCTGAGACCAAATGGAGATGCACAGATAAAAATAGTTTAAAAAATACTTACCTTTGAAACATGTGATTTGCTGTGATTTTGCATTCTATTCTATTCTGTTTCATTTTGCAAGACATAAAACAACCAACGGTTTCATAGTATACTGCTTGGTCACAAACTGTGGTTAGAAAAATACTGATACTCACTTCTGGACTTTATCTTGCTGTGCAAATAAATGGTTTTTGGAAATTCACTTCAGAGGGTCATGGACCCATTGAAGGAAAAGAATATGAAAATTGATGGAGAGAGTCAGTGTCTTTTAAATTAAATTTAAATTTAAAATCCATTAAAGACCTATGTTTAGTTCCTTTGAATATAAATAGGACTGGTTGTGAAAGAAACCAATGAATCTTAATCTTGGTATTTCTGCAAGTATATTTTGAGAGAAGTCATATTTACATTAACAAGAGTTTTACCAAATTCAATCAGTAAGGATAATAATAGTTTTAAATCTAATGAGAGCAAAGCACAAACAGATCTATTTAGAGAAGCAATATTGAATTCAGGATAAGAGTACAGTGTGAGAATGATTTTCCTGGATTATTACATCCTCAGATATTTCTTGAGGAATGTATTTGGCAAACCTAAGGCTCAGGTTTCTGTGCTGAATCAGTGCTTCCCTGACACTAAAAGTTTTCAAGGCGGTAAACTATAGGGTCTGAGAAATTGAATCAAGCATCTCTCTTACTCTCTAAAAATTTAGATTCTTCCATTTTAATTACTGAAGTTTCATTTGAGGTGTTTTAATTTCCACTGCATCTAGTAATCTAGTAATATTTTTATTCAGTGTGCCTCCTACCCCATGAAGCTGGTATTGGAACTTCATTTTTAAAGCAAATTTCCATTGCCCTTAAAATGAATAGATATCACACAAGCTACAGTTTAATTAAAATGGGTATTTTGCATGCACACAAGGAGACAGGTTATCTTTGCAGCTGTTGATAATATTTTTTCAATTCGGGACTTTGTGATCAGCTTGGATCTTTGTTTCACAAGGCTGTTAGAGTGGAACTCTTCTAAATCACGTCAGTGACAGATATTCCTTTTATGGATTACCGAATTTGGTTAATTGGTATAGATATAAAAATGCCAGAAATATACTTGTTCTTTAGAATTTTAGATATATACCGTTTAGTAATGATAGTAGAATACAACCTCATTAATTCATATCTTGGATAATCAGGAAATTTCAAGGCCTCTCAACCCAATTTCAAACTGTTTTAACCTCTTGGGTAGAACATTAGCTGGGTATTTGCTGTGGCTGTGAAGTCTTAGCATTCATTTCTTCAATGAAAATGTGTTTCCTGTCTGCTAGACTCCATTCCGAGCACTAGTGAAGCAGACGAAATACATGCTTATATCATTTACTTTCAGTTAGGGACAAGATAATAACAAACAACCACATAATATAGTATCTGATCGTGATAAGGACTTTCGGGAAAAAAAACTCCAACAGGGTAAGGAGTTGAAAAGTAAAAGGTGGGAGGGTGTTTTCATCAGGATGGTTGGAAAGACCCTCTGAGGAAGGGGTGTTTGAACCAATCATACCTTCTTGGAAGCTGTGCTTCAAAGTATCAGAATGTATTTCTTTTCCTTCCCTACTAATGTCTCCAATTCACTGCCCATATGTGTCCTATACAGGAGACTTAGAATAGCATGCACTGTAATGCTGGTAAACAGCTTGCCTTTAGACATTCCTAGTTGGAGAGATTTCCATTTAGTGTCCATAGTTGTCTATGAACAATGCTAAAGAACTTTAGAAACTAATCAAGATGGTAGGATTCTATAAGAGAACACCAATGTTTGGTGGGATTTCTTTTTTATTTACATACTGGCCACATTGATGCCTAATTTTTATTCTTTTAAGACAGTTAACTTTTTGTTTTAGAAAGGATTCTTTTGACTTTTGACATACAAATGTACTTTGACAGACTACTTTGTATTTGGTTATTTTTGGTTTCATTATTAATAGAAGGTTGCAACAAGTGCCATTTAAATCATGTGTTTTTCCCACCCACCTTGAAGAGTAGAGCCAACATGATTGGTGATCAAAAGTAAGTGGAGATATTTATTAATAAGTATAAGAAGAGGAAAGAATAGACATAGTAAGTCAATCAATTTTGTGAATTGGGAACTCATTGAGGACTTCCTGATGCTGCTATGGCTGACAGACACTAAGTTGACCCCCAAATATTCCTACTTCCTGGTGTTCTCATCTTTGTGTAAGCCCTTCCACTGGAGTGTGAGTAGGACCAGAGACTTGCTTGTAACCATTGAATGTGATTAAGGGAATGAGATGTCATTCCTGTGAATATGTTATGTTACGTAAGATTGTCTTAGCAGAATGGAGCCGGAGGATGAAATAAGTGGCTGAGTCGGAGAAGTCCATTTGGCAAGGAACTCTGGGTGGTCTCAAGGAACCATGGGATGCCAGCAGGAGCTGAGTTAGCCAACAAATGACAACCAGTAATAAGTCAGGGCCGCAGGTCATACAGACTCAAGAAAATGAATTTTGCCAAACTAATTGAGCTTTCAGGTGGATTCTGGATTCTTCCCTGGTTAAACCTCCAGGTGAGAATACAGCTCAGCCAACATTTTGACTGTAGTCATATGAGACCCTGAGCAGTAGACCAGCTAAGCATGCCTGAATTCCTGACTCATGAAGACGTTGAGATAATAAGCATATGCTGTTCTCAGCAGTTAGGATTTTGGTAATTTGTTACATAGCAACAACAAAAATAAAAGCTAATAAAAACATACTCTACTCCCTCACATTCTTTTATCCTGACCACCCACCAAACTTTCAAACCTGAAAAATGATGATGATGATAATGATGAGAATCTTAATACAAACAGAATAATCATAACAATATTAAAAATATCTACTATTGAGTACCTACTATTTGCCAAGCAGTTATTAGATACTTTTCTCTATTATTTTATTTTTCATAAAAACCTTGTAAGAAAGTATTACTTTAATCATTTTACAAACAATGGAAATACTTTCCAGAAAGTCTGTAAACTTGCACAATGAGTGGCAGAGACAAAATTCAAACCGGCATCCATCCAACTCCGTGTAGGACCACTCTGGCACTTTTGAACCTCTGTGAACCACTGTGAACCTCTCCTTCCTTCTTAAAATCTCCCCGTTCCATGTTCTCTGACATCCTTCTCTCTCCTAGTTTCTTCATCTCCTTCCAAAAGCTCCTCTTATTCTAACCTTCATTGAATACTAGCTGTCTCCAGATTTCTTTCTTGACACCATTTTTCTTTCTTTCTTTTTAATTTAACCCAATGTGAAAGGTTTTTTTTCTATTCACTTTCAAATCTGAAAGTCCACACTAACTCACTTGCCTAAATTCCAGATTATTATTTTACCACCTAATGAACGTTTTTGAAGCTATACAATTTTGAAGTATTTTTACTGATACAAAAATTTTGCCATCTATGCAATGAAGGAAAAATGACCTGAAATTAAAAATACTGAATTAAATTAAAAATTAAATCAATTAAAAAATATTGAATTAAAAATTATCTCTCAAAAAAGAGCAGTTGTTCAGTTTGAATAAATGGGAAATAAATTCTTAGTAATTTAATCATTTCAGTTAAAGTAATTTTATTCATTGTTATGTAATTTTCTTCGCCACTTGAGTTATTTTATATAAATGTGCTTTCAGTTGAACTATGTCATCCATTTGGAAACATTCTAATTTTTTTTTTTTTGAGAGGGCACCTCTCATATTTATTGATCATATGGTTGTTAACAACAATAAAATTCTGTATAGGGGACTCAATGCACAATCATTAATCAACCCCAAGCCTAATTCTCAACAGTCTCCAATCTGCTGAGGCATAACGAACAAGTTTTTACATGGTGAACAAGTTCGTACATAGTGAATAAGTTCTTACATGGTGAACAGTGCAAGGGCAGTCATCACAGAAACTTTCGGTTTTGATCACGCATCATGAAGTATAAACAATCAACAATCTAATTTTTTAAAAGCAACATTTTAAATTGTTTTACCAATTATTAATCATGCTTATTTTTTACTCTCTTCAATTCCCTGTATTGTTCCTAGTGATATAGGAAAAGGTGCTAGACATCTTAGGAGTATCTTTTCTATACATTCTTTATTTGGGAATCAGAGTGTAGGCCAAGTTTTAACTACTTTCTTATATGATTTTAAATTTAAAATTGCCCTGTTCCCTTTGCTGAATGATTGTTATTCATATTGCTTATTTTATTTATGTTTTTATCACTTGTTTTGCTGCTACACAACATTTAGGAGAGCAAATACCATCTACGTTGTTAATTTTTGCTTCCCCAAGATGCAAGCAAATATATAATTGTTAAAAAATTGTTTCTTAAAAACTAAAATTCTTTTTTTCTATAGCATTTTATATAATCTATATATAAAATTATAAAAATCTTATAACAATTTATAAAAATCTCTCCGTATCATAAAATTATGTTTGTGTTATATATTATATAAATTTTGTAACATTTATCAATCTGCTAGACTTACAAAACTTTAAGGTTTCAGTTGTTGCTGCTGTTTTTGGTTCTTCTAAACTCTCCATTCACAAGTATTCTCTCTTCATTCCATAAATTCACTTTTTATAAGCTGCCATTAAGCAGCATAGTTATGTCACCTTGTATGATTTCCAAAATGTTAGAATCAATTATTGGTAGTAGATAGATAGCTAAAGGGCACATTCAGAAACAAACTCTGGTATTTAAGACTAAATCCACAAAAATCAAACATCTTTCATGACATTTCAATATGTGAAATAAATTCTCTCTCTACCACTGAGAATCTACAAACTAAAAATCCCAAGTTAAAATCTTATCCTCATAAAAATTCCCCAAAGGTAAAATTTTTATGTGTGCCACCACAGAGGGAAGGGACCACTTCTTTTCTCCAGTGAAAAATATAATGGAGCAACTTAAAACACAAGAATCAATATCTGCAGCTTCTGGAGGGACATCTTTCAGGAGGTGAGGACAGAAAGGAACACTTGCCAGGTCTCTTGAAAAAAATCTGGCATTAAATGGGGCAACAGATGTTCCAACCAGGTGGTCCACACATATGAATGAAAGACTATGCTGGAAGAGGACCCACAGGGACATTGTGGATCAGATCATGACCACAGCTAAAGATAACTTAATGTCATTAGGTAGGAAGAATTACTTTAAAAAATGCACAACCTTATCATTAGATTTGCTTACGCAGGGCCACTGCTAACCATGCATTTGAATGCAGATCTCAGCAACTTATTATGGTCTTTGCCAAATGTAAACCAGAGGGAATTCAATAAATATATATCAGTTGCCCATGCCTCCATTTCTTTATATAGATGCATTCCAGTTTGACACAGATACGAAAGCATTCTAACATTAAACAAGACTAGGTGTACCCAAACTCATAATTGTAAAAATTGCTATGGTTTTTCTGAGTCATCTGTCCCACAACCACGTGAGTCCCAGAAAAACCATCTGAGTTTCTCCAGAAAGGATAAAGGCCAGGGCTAGTTACAGGGACATCAGTGTGAAAGGGTGATGCTGAGAGAGGAAGGTGAAAGGTCACCAAATGCACGACCGAGCTCACATCAAAAGGTTGCTCCCTTCTGAGCCAAGGTTCAGTTGGCTTTCCCTGGAGAACCCTAATTAATATGATACACATTAATTTATTATATATGTTACTGATTAAAAAGTTATGTAGCACCCAATTTATGCAATACACAAAACTTTATTGTAAAGTCCTTATAGCAAATTGATTCTCACACATTTTCTTGGTTCTTGACAGACTATTGTATCGGTAACCTGGGGTTGCAGTTTAGCCATGATTTGACAAGTGAAGCTACATGTCAATCTGCCCCCTCTTTTCCTCGTAAACATTTTGTCATAAAATACGTTATATGAACTTGTGAAATCCACTATCAGTTTCGCAAAATTTTATTGCTACAAATTGTGTCACAAAATCAGACTATGAATAAATGTTTGATTACTATTCAATTCAGCAAAGAAATCACTCACATCATTGTGAACATGTATAGTTCGACATGAACTGTTATTTTGTATTAACAAGGAAGACAAAAGTAGAATAAAGATACATTTTGGAACTTTGACTTCTTTCCTGAACTGAATAAAACTTTTAGAATACCAGAAGACAAAGTCCTCAATTTCTGGGCTATCCACAGTGTAACAGGTACCAGGCTGACACCCTTCAAAGTTTACTCTAACATTTTCCCATCCCTTTCTGAAATCTTGAGCAACAACTGGTAAATTTTTCATTTAAATGGTGAGATAGTAACCCTTTTATTTAGACTTTGTGGGCTGTAGTCTCTGACTCTGAAGTACTAAGTCCTGTCATTGCAGTGAAAAGTAGACATGAGAATATGTAAATGAGCATGACTGTACTTTTTTAAACTGTATTAATAAAAACGATAGTAGGCTCAGAGATTGTACTGTCCTCTCCCCTAGTCCAGAAACTGACAGTCAAAGAAATCAAGCCACTACTTGCTGTGTTTGCTAATGTCCGTGGTGTGAATATTCCCATCGTGGTCAATTGCAAGCTACCAACATGATATCACTGAACTTGGAGTTCAATAGAGATGTGCATAACACATCATTCTATAGTATTTCTACTGTAAACATACATACATATAAATAACCACTAAAGAATATATGAGTAAACTGTTGAAATATAATTAAGAACTTATGTGTTCTGACCACTTGTTTATTACCTTTGTTTTTCATATAACTTAATTGTGAGCATGTGTAATCTAATTTTTAATATTGGCTATGTTGAACAACTGGCTTGCAAAGTTCTAAAAATGTTAAAATTAGCTCTTATTAACCAGTGCAAGTGATCCCCAACATACCACTAACCAGGGTCAAGAACCAGCTTAATATCTGGGTCAAATCCATGAAATTATTCCTGGGATAATTATTGGGTAGAAACATATGATACAAGATAAAGCTGTTAACAGGGACACTCAGATAGCAATAACAAGCAGGAATGTTTTACTTAGGCAAAGCTACTCCCAGAGTTGTTCTGATTTTCAGGCCACACTCTGTACCAAATACCTAATAATTTCGTTTTAGCAACCTTCTGGGTTGAAAAGAATTTTGGTATTTGACCAGAGAATATAATTATCACTGAAAACACTACTGCTGTGGGGTAATAAATCTCAGGTTGCAAACAACCAACTTGAAAAGGACCTTTTTAGAACACTGCTCATAATGTGTAGCCTCCTATACATTTACAAATGACAGGGACATTTTTGCATAGGCAAATTATATTTTGCCAAATTAGTATTAAGTAGAATTCAGGGTAATGGTTTTACTAAGCATTTAATGTAGCGATCCTAATTGCTCCTCACAAAATGGTAACAAGCAATCAGGGAAGAAATCCTGAGTCTTCCTTATGCCTCTGCAGATCACCTGGAACATGACCGCGTGTCTAGGGCTATGTATCAACGTGAAAGTCTTGGTATTCCACCATCAGCATGCACTAAGGATACCACAAAATGGTGCACAGATTGATTCCCTTTGTAGGACAAGAAATTTGACTTAGTAGCAATGATTTCCTGCTGAGGATGGTGAAATGGATGAGAAGATATAACATGTCTCAATCTGAGACCAATTGCTCTTACGTGTGGTTCAGCCTACATTAGCTGCTGAAAGAACCTCAGAGATAGTGGTAGAAATGCATTCCTTTTAAAAAAAATCACATTTTCCACATATATAAATTCTACCCTTATATGTGCATCAATTTGATGAAATATAATAAAAATGAAATGACCTTCACTTTTTTTAGTCAGGTTGCCTTGTTTTGCTGTACATAAAAATTGTGCACTACCAAAACCCATTTCTCATCACGTTCAGTAAATTTATTATTTATTTAAACTTGTGCTATTCTAAGCTTCAGGAATCTTCAGAAAGTCTGCCAAAATGTGTGTATTTATTCATATCATGAAATAGCATGACTGAGAATCAATGGTGGATTCACATTATCATAAATTTTTGTATCTGAACATATATCGTAAAATCTCATGTTCAGATAAAGTTGCCTCATTCTACAGATGGGAAAAGGAAGTCTTAGGATATGTAAGTGACGCAGTCAATTTGGCTAGACAGTTGACTGGTTAGAAAAGCATTTTCATTTATTTTTCTTTTTATGGGAGGAAAAAAGCTTTTAAGTTTTTCTAAAGATAAATTATTTTAAATTATGCTAATACATGTTTCTAATTTTAAAGTCAATTTGACTTTTCCCACATGGACTAATTATTGTAGAACAAATCATTATACAATAAAAGTAGAGTTCTTGATGACAAGACAAATTAGCAAGATTTACGTCTAGACAAGTGGTAAGATTATAATCTTATCTACATACAAACTAACCCATGGATGATGTATGGTATTTTCTTATGACACTTCTTTAATGTGGTAGGAGACAAAGCATAAATCTGTCATCTCCAAATAGCTGTAATTTTCAGAATAATCTTTTAATGATGCTTATTAAAATAGGGAAAAATGTTAAATTGTACTCCATTCTCCAGAGTAAATATTCTAAATGTAAACATCATAAGCATAATTTACCTTCCTCTGAAGGCTCTTGCACACTTTCTTGAGGACAAAAGTAGAGAAACAGGGAACATTTCCAAGTAGCTGTGGTTTTTATGAAAAAGTCCACATAATTAGCTAAGCAAAACACAGTGTTGCAAATGCTCATGCACTGGGTCTAATGAAAATTAAAAACAAAGCTATTACTAACTCTGTGATATAGAGCAATGCTTCTCAAACTTTAATGTTGAAGAACCAGGGGATCTCGTTAAAGTGCACTTTCTGATTTACAAGTTCTGGAATTGGGGCCAGGGTTTCTTTAGTTCTAACAAGCTCATGGGTGAGGCTGATGCTGCTGATCCAGATCACATCTGAGTAGCAAAATCACTCTGTTAAAGTCATTTTTATACTTCTGGAGCCTTTAAATAAGACTGGGGTGTGAAGCCAGGATGCCATTTGAAGCACTTTCAATGGCTTGATTTGCATGTTATTTGCATATCCACAGTAGTTGTACATTTTTAAAGATTATTTAATTTATTAACTATATTACTACCATGCAGAGCCAAATCATGGCCAAGAACCAATGTGGTGGACTGCCTTAACATTTTAAGGGAATATGGGAGAAGGGTCTGCTCTGCAATTTGCACAATTTGCACTTTCCTTGAAAGGTGAAAACAATAAGAAGGAAGAAAGAATGTCAACCCTTGCCCCCTCTCTCAATTCTAAGAGTAAAGAGAAAAACATCATGAACCCAGCTAAAGGCTGGTATATTCATGCATCCTCTGGTGCTGAAGTTTGTAAGCAACTTTCCAAATGAGGGGCCTCTGGTGCCCTTTTAAATTAGCACCAGGGACTCAGAGACAGCTATTTTTATTATGTTCAGTTATTTGTAAACCCTGTGACTATTTATTTTTTAATTGAATTTTTTAATTGATATGAGGTAAATCATCATATCATATTTGGATCCTTGTTAGTGTCATTGGTGACAAGCAAAATGTTGCCATCTTGACAGGTTTTACAAATTCAAGAGGCATTTGAATGATGAAAAATAACAAGGGTACCTCTCTTTTCTTACAGTATATCACAGGGAAAAGATATTGACAGCAAGTCTTGTCCTATGCCTCTGACTCCACATGTAGAGTTCTTTATTAAATATACCTTTAGGGTGTGTATGATCTTAAAAAATGGTAATATAAAGCATTCTCTGCATAATGTGGAAAAGTACTTCAAATGAGTTTAAGAAATAACTGCTTTCATATACAGTTATAAATAATTTGCTGGTTAAAACAACAGGCTTGGTGTATTACAACTAAAATATTTATATCTTCTAAAAAGCAAATAGAAGCATGTTCATGACCTAATAATTCCAATTCTTGTTATCTACCTAGAGAAGAAAATATTTAAATACCCTTGATTATGGGGCTGTTTATCATTATGTAAACATGAAAATCACTTTCATATCCATTCATGTAATGGAGTACTATGCAGCAGTTACAAAGGCAGTTAAAAAATAAAAAGGGCTTCTTACAAAAATTGTTATAATGAAGGCAAAACACAAAGATTTGCACAGTATGACATACTCTTCCATAAACATATACTACATATTTCCAATTTGTACATATTAATTGCTTATTCATAATGATGGGACATGCATGAAACTGATAATGTTGGTTCCTTATAAGGTCTTGTTCAAAGGGTACTTGAATCATATCTACATTGGTCCATGAGGCAGCATCTGTAGTAATTAAGAATTTGAATTTGAATTTGAAATTAAATTGCTTACCTTTGAAGCACAGCTCTGCTATTCACTATATATATTACCTCGAATAAGTTACTTAAGATCTATGTTTCAGTTTTTTCATCTGCAACGTGAGAGTGAAATCAGTACCTCTTTAGAAAGTCCTTAGAAGATTTCATCAGTTGCCATATATTACCTAACCTAAGATGTCATCAAGTCTAAGACACATTATTATGATGCATTATCAACTTCAAAGACATCACAATGGGAAAACATGAGCACCTTAAAATGGAAAAATGTATGTGAAGCACTTATTATAAGGAGCAAATTATATATGTTATTTATCTTTACATTATGAAGTCTTCATTTATTGCTGTTATAATAATAAAATATCAGGTGCCTAAAATAAAGAGGGTTAAACGATATTGAGTCCATGTGTGACTCAAAGGGGGATTTATTTTGCAAAACCATGAAATAGTCTCTCACTACCCTCACTACCTCTATGAGATATCTCCACAAGCAGCCACGTGAATGCCTGAGCTCTAAAAATCAAGCGGCAATGGTGGAGTTGATTTTCTTAGGTTCATCCATTGCAAATCCCAATTCCAACAGCATCTGACATGGCAGTTCATGCATTCCACCGCAGGCCCCTTAAGAAAATTAGCTTTATTAACTAAGTGCTAAAAATAGTTTAAAATCCAGAGCAAACAAGAACTGTTGCACAGTACAGCTGTGGTTTCCTTGAACCATTTAGGAGGCTCTCCAAAATCAATTATCACTAGTAGTCTGTTGTGCCTTATAGTTATAGGGAAAGGTCAGGTTAAATTAATTAACTTTAAATAACTACCAAAGTCTGTATGACCCCACTGTCATCCTTCTAATCTAACACATTTCTGGAAATGTGTGTGCTACCTAGGATCACAGACTCAGAGAATGGGTCATGAATTGAGGGCATCTGCTCTTGAATTGATTTCCTTAGTGGATCAGAATTCTGAGGCACTGTGCTTTTGAGACTGTACTTCAGGCTATAAGAGATATTTGGGTACAGAATGTGCTGTGTTGATTCTCAGCTTCATAGAGAGTCAAAACAAGGCAGTTGTTATAATGCTTATTTCTACGCCAGCTTCATAGAGAGTCAAAACAAGGCAGTTGTTATAATGCTTATTTCTACGCAGAGCATCCGGAATGACCTTGTTCTTGGAACCTGGTGTTTCAGTGTTCTGCAGGAGAAGCCTGGCCCTCTCGCTCTCCAGGTACCTAGGGCAAGAGAACGAACCTGATCCCGTGGCACTTACAACCCTCCCGGAGTCCAACCATGGTGTTTTACTGCAAATGCAAATGTATCATAGACATTAAACTGGGCTTTAATTATTGTGCTAACAGTTGTTCTTAATCCTTCCTTGGAGTGGGGAAAGGGTGGCAATAAGTGCTTCTCTAGTTAATGGACAAAGGCATAATGTAAACAATGACTCTTTGGAAGATTAGCAGTCCTAAAGAAAGCAATTAGAGAAAGAAAGAATATTTAGGCAGAAGCTAATGCTTAGTAGCTTGCAGTCACAGGAAGCTGTGTAGAATTTTATTTCCACATTAGATTGAATCCTTTCAATGCTTTTGTACTACAGAACAGAAAAATTGAGTTTCCAATGATACCAAATGATTCAAGAAATTACATGAAATATGAGAAAAATTCATTCAAATCCCTACATTATATTCTACCTATGACTCATTGTAGAAAGGCTGTTTGTTCTTCATATATACCCAACCCTGAGCACAATGCCTGGGAAATAAATGTTAGCTGACTGAAAGGATAGATGAATGACTGAGAAATTAAGCCAACCTTTAGAGTAATTCTTTGTAGAAAGAATGTGTATTCTACTCTTTCATTTTCTTGAAGACACATTTGATATGTATTGATAAATAAAATTTGTTGAGGCTGCCAGTGGCTCTTTAGTGATCTAAAGCCAATTATTTTGTCTATCCTATTTTGGCCAGGCAGAAAGGGGGACAAGCGCCATATGGCTCCCCTAGTATGTAAGTTACAGGATAGAGAAGAAGGATCACCAGATTTGGAATACAAAGTAATACCACTAACAAGATATATTTTTTGACAAATCACATACTGTAACTCCAGTTGTGGGGAGGGAGACAGAGTGGGGATAAGTTTCCAGCCCGGGGCAAATTACCTTTGAAACTGAAATCAGTCAAAGGGAGAAATAAAGTGGTAGAAACACGTTTATTGCTCACAAGTTCGCCCATGTCTCTTGCAATCCAGCTGCAAAAAGGGACTGGCACCCAACCTCTCTGGTCCAGACAGCCCTGCTCCCCTTTGTTATCACCTATTGATATAGAGATAGATGTCTTCTCTCCACGCCTTGGAAACACCTATTGATACAGAGATGCACTAAGGCCAGGTGAGAGATTCAGGAAATACTGCAGTTTTACTCACACATACATTTTTTATCCCTCTGTTTCTTTGCTTTTTTTTCCTTAACATTTATAAAATGAAAATATCTGTTCTTGATAATCTCCTTAATGCTATATTATGTTTGCAAGTGTTTTGAAAAACTCTAAAGAAACACTTTCCAAACCAACTATGAAAGACAGCTTTTTTTTCTTGGTGTTTAATTCATAATCCATTGAGAACTATACTTTTAAATCTCCACAGAAATGTTAAATGTTAAATGGATATCGAAGTTTCTAAATACTGTCTTCTGGTTTCAGCCTTATCTTATTGTAGAGCAATAGGAAATGGTTTGCTAACTGGCCAGGAACTCCAGGGTTTACTCTCCAGGTAGGGATGCTTTTAGGGTCTGTACAAATAGAACTGGATAATGACAAAAAGTGGCAATGATGGGGCTGCTGCTGTTTGGTGCCCAACTTAGGTATCAAAAGACTGGGCTGGATTTGTGCTGGCTGAGGAGCACATTGCATGTATGTGAGTCCATTGCATGTATGAAAAAATGTAAGCAAAGCTGAGGTAAGAGTCATGCAGCAGCAACAAGATCATTTCACACTGAAGCAGATCAGTTATCTTCAGAACATAAGATCAGAGAGTGACGTCTTGAAGGATATGGAGGTTTTAGCAGGTGAGTGATAGGCTAAAGTGGTTGGAGAGATGTTACATTTGGCAATTTCAGGAGGGATGCAGGAATATAATTTTATATTTAAGATAGGAGGTGAAAAGATTCTAACTTAGTAAAGTGGGATACAAAAGGAATGGGTGTGGGAAGAATACTGACAGAAGAATGGATGGAAGCTATGATCTGTTGGACAGAAGTGGAAGAGAAAAGAGTGAGAGATCTGCAGCCATGAACATGTAGACACATGTAGACGTACAGGGAGCAGTAAAGTGCACTGTATGTGAGAACAGGCAGAGTTGAGAGTATTAGCATAGCTCTGATGCTTGTTAACTGCGTGCCTTCGGATAATTCATTACAGATTACTTTAACTGCAAACTAACATTAAAAACATACCTCATTGGCTCCCTGTGATGTTGAGTTCTATCACATATGTAACACATATATAAAGTGCTTAGTAACACATGGTGAGTGTTCCATGCACACACATATACACACATATACATATCTATGTGTCTATGTATCTAAACTATAGCATTTTCTTTCTACCATCTAGCTAACTATAACATCACTTTTCATTCCAAGTATTTTTGAAGTTATCCAAGTCCATTTAATGCAAATGTAGATAAACTTTAAAAGAAGGAATTAGACTAAATTGTGTGATGCAGTGACTTAGATTTGACTTGCCTGTGTGCTCTCCTTTTACACAAACCGCCTGGGAGAAAATAGTGGTAGCACATGTGTCATCATATCATGGATGCACACTATAGCCATGCAACTGTAAATAGGAATTAAAATTGTTTTGTGTGCACCCTCTGCTTTTCAGACAGACATTATCAGCTATATACCCTCAATACTCCAAATTATATGGATCCAGTTACATCTTCAGAGAAAATGTGTTTTCAAGGCAGTATGGTATTGGCTGTGAAATCTGCTGCAGATAGATGGGTATGTTCTGTGATGATGCTGTCCCTCTATAATTAGTGTTTTGCAAGCTCACCACCTCTTTTTCTCTCAGGGCATTTTGCCACCCAGTGAATAGCAACCACTTCGTCGTGGTCTTAGAGTCAGAACCGTGAGGCTTCACCGAGGCAAGGGAATCATTTCGGGTTACAAGGGGGGTATGCAAAACCATATAATTTGAAGACTTCTAGATTAAGTGCTGTTTCTTTTAATTCCTGCCTGTAGGGTGTGTTTTAGTTGCGTAAGACCAATATATTTTTATGTAATTATCTAAAATTCTTATGATATTTTCAATTCAATAGACTTACATTCTTTCAAAAAGAACATACATAGTGAGTTGTAGTTGCGTGTGGTATTAGGATTATACATTTAATGAAAAATGATTCTTGCCCTCAAAGAGTTTACAACCTAGTGTTACAAGTACTATGGGAAAAATGCAACTTCAAACGCAGTCAAATAGAAATAAACTTTGTTAGGGCTGTATTGAGAAAGGCAGTGGTTTTCAAATACATTTGATCAGGCATCAGTATCAGTACATTTATTATTTTATTGTGGTATTTATATATCTATGTAACTTATAAGTGATCTCCTACTCTAGTAAGAATGTACATAAACATCTTCAAAGGTAAACGTCAGGTAACATGATATTAAAAACCTATCATTTGTGTTACATTTATCTTATACAAAAATTACCATGAATTAAATAACAGAGTCATTGCAAAGTCTGTTTCAAAGTTCAGTTTTTAAAAAAGTTACTTGATTGAAATTGCAATTTTAATCAAATTAAATTCTCACAAAGATATATAGATCCAATGGAAGATGTAACAATTTACTAGATTATTAATCATCATACTCATTTCTTCACACATTGATTTGTTTAAAAAGTACTTATTAAATACCTACGACATGCCAGTAATAGGTAAAATTGAGGCCAGAGCAATGAATATAACAGACAAATTACTGCCCTCAAGGATGGGAAAGGAAGAGCAGACAGGATTACTCTAAGGAATACTGTGCTGGAAAATACTAACATCCAGGTCACAGGGGAAGAAACTGTGTATATTTATTACATATTTTTTATGGTATATAGGTATATTTGTGGTATATTAAGCTGATAGATTTTTTCATTAGGATTATTTGTAGGCATTTAACATTTTAATTTGTGTTACTCCAGGAGGAGGGGATTCCCCACTTCAGGCAAGTTCACTGTGAGTTCAGTGAGACCAAATAAAGACAACAGAAAGTTGGGGCTTGAAAGGGGTTCAAACTATGTTTGTTCTCATGGTGGTCACCCAGCTATGTACAAGTGTTAGACAGAAAGACAAATGAGTGGGATGAAAAGGAGAGAGGGCCCCCCAAAGATGACTCGAGTTGATCAGATAGAGCCAGAGAGCCAGAAATGCCTCAGAGAGTTAGTTAATCAGATGAAGCCACAGGGTCCAAGAGTAACCCAGGGTCCCCCCAGAAAAGGAACATCAGAAGCACAGTCACAGCACAGCCCTGTCCTCCTTCCACCAATCAGAACAAGCCTAGAGCTGACAGCTGTCAATTAAGGACCTCTCTGCCCTGCTAAAACCACATAAAAGCAGCCTCAGAATGAGGCATCTGAGCCTGTCTTACCTTGGGCAGGCCCGCTCTGCTACTCTATGCAGAGTGTATTAAAACTCACTTTGTTTTCTTGACTTTGGTCTCTCGCCTCACTATATCTGACTTCCCTGCGACGCTGAGCTGAATTCTTTCTTTCCAAACACAAGCGGCAAAGACAGTCTCCAGTCACCAGTCTCTAGTCTGGCTCCAGCCACATGCAGCCTCGGTGCCCAGCCCCGACCCCACTGGTGGCTCCAGCTGTACTCCTCTGGCTCCTGCTTAGAAAACAAGGTTCCACCTTCTCTCTCCTTCTTCTCTCTGCCCCCTAAGCTCTCTGCTTCTCCACTCCCGCTGCTTTCTCCATCCCAGCACCTAGCACAGGGAGGAACTCTGTGGGCGGGCCTCTGTGGTGACTGGTGGGTGCCTGACCAATTATGTACAGGTGCTTGTGTGTTTCCACCCCTCCACTGGGCTGGTACTCCCGTGACTGACAAGTGGCTCTGTTGGCCAATAAACCTCCTGCTGCCATAGGTATGCAAACAGGCTCTTATGTATACAGTGGGCAATATTAAAGCCAGGTGAGAATCCTGGCCATAAAATTTCCATTTTCTTTACAGTTGATGTAATAGAATTTTTAAGTTAATTAACTTTACTTTCTAGAAGTTTTAGATTTATAGAACACTTGAGCAGATGGTAAAGAGAATTCCCATATATCCTCTCTATGCTAGTGTAATTTCTTGTATTATTAACATATTGAATCAGTGTAATACTTTGTTACAATTAATAAACCAAACTGATACATTGCTATTAACTGAAGTGCATAGTTTACATCTATATTTCTGTAGGTGTTAACAAACACATCATTAATCCACATTACAGTATCATGCACAATAGTTTCTTCACCTTAAAAGTCCCTTTATTCATCTGTCCTCACCATCCTGTGAATCCCTAGTAACCTCTTTCTATTTTAATGTTTCTATAGTTTTGCCTTTTTAACAGAATGTCATATAGTTGGAATCATACAATACAAAATCTTTTCAGACTGACGTCTTTCACTTATTTAAGGTTCCTACATGTCTTTTCATGGATTAATGGCTCATTTTTTTATTCATTGACTAATATTTCATTGAATGGATGGACCACAGTTTATTAATTCACCTATTGAAGGACATCTTGATTACTTACAGATTTTTTTCAGTTATTAATAAAGCTGCTATAAATATTTGTATGAAGGATTTTGAATAGCCGTAAGTTTTCAACTCTACTAGGTGAAATATATAGGAGAGAAATTGCTGGACCATATGGTAAAGACTATCTTTGCTTTGTAAGAAACTACCAAGTTGTCTTCCCAAGTGATTATATTATTTTACAGTCTCACTGTGAATCAGAGTTCTTGTTGTTCCACATACTCAGAAAAATTTGGTATTGTCAGATTTTGGATTTTAGTCATGCTAATAGATGTGTAGTGGTATCTCACTGTGGTTTTAATTTGCAAATACCTAATGACATATGATATTCAGTGCTTTTCATATGCTTATTTAACATTTGTATATCTTGTTAGGTGTTAATTCAGATCATTTTTCTATTTTTAATTGGGTTGTTTGTTTTCTTATTGTTGAATTTTAAGAATTATTTGTGTATTTTGTATACAAATCATTTAACAGATAGGTGTTTTACAGATATCCTCTCCCAGTTTCTGGCTTTTCTTATCATTCTCTTAACAGTGTCTTTTAAATCTCAGACATTTTTAATTTTAATATAAAAGCATCATTTTTTCTTCATGAATCATGCTTTTGGTGCCTGAAATATCATCTCCAAATCTTTAGTCACCTGTATTTTCTTCTATGTTACCTTCTAGCTTTATAGTTTTTAATTTTATCTTTAAGTCTATGATCCACTTTAAAATTACTTTTGTGTAAAGACTAAGTGTCTAGATTCATTTTTTTACATGTAGATGTCTAGTTGTTCCAGCATCATTTGATGAAAAGACTATCCATTCTCTATTGAATTGCCTTTATTCCTCTGTCAAAGAACAATTAGCTACATTGTGTGTCTACTTCTGGACTCTATTGTGTTTCATTTATCTAAGTGTTTATTCTTTCACCAATACCATATTGGCTTGATTACCAAGGCTTTATAATATAATGTTGTTTCCTTCCTTCACCTTTGTTTTTCTTCAGTAATCCTACTGACTGCTCTGGGGGTTTTGTCTTCCATATAAACTTTAAAATCAGTTTGATGGCATCTACAAAAAAGTTGCTGGGAATTTAATTGAGATGGTGGTATATCTATAAATCAAGTTGGAAGAACTGATATCTTAATAGTATTAAGTCCTCCTATCCATGAACTTGGGATACTTCTCCATTATATAGTTGTATTTTCATCAGAGATGATAGTCTTCCTCATATAGATCATATACATATTTTTTAGTACTTAGGTGGTTCTTTGTTTTGTTGCTATAGAAATAGTATTTTAAATTTCCACTTGTTGCTGGTATATAGGGAAGTAAATAACTTTTATACATTAACCTTGTATTCTGTAGCTTTAGCATAATTGTTAATTAGTTCTGGGAAGTTTTTTTTATCATTGTTTTGTTTTGTTTTTTTCAGTGCCTTAGGATTTCCTGCATATACAAACATGCCATCCTAAAATAAAAAGAGTTTGGTTTCTTCCCTACCAACTTATATACCTTTTCTTTCCTGTTCATTTCTCATTGCTTTAGCTAGGCCTCCCAGTGTTCACCAACTGAACAGGAGTGGTGAAAGGGAACATATTCGTCTTGTCCCTTATATTATTGGAAAAGCTCCCCAATAAGCTCCCAATCCTTTTTCACCATTAAGTCTGGTATAACTGTAGGATATTTTTGTAATGTCCTTTACAGGTTAAGGAGTTCCTCTCTCTTTCCATTTTGTTAAGAGTTTTTATGAATGAGTATTAGATTTTTTTCAAATGCTTTTCTTTGTCTTGATCATGTGGTTTTTCTTCTATAGCCTATTGATGCAATAGATTACATTAATTGATTTTGAATATTAAACCAGCCTTGCATACCTGGAATAAATTTCATTTGGTCATGATTTACAATTCTTTTTATACATTGTTGGATACAGTTTGTGAATTTTTTGAGTATGTTTGCATCTAAGTTTATAAGAGATATTAATCTGTAGTTTTCCTTTCTTATAATGTCTTTGGTTTTGGTGTTAGGGTAATGAAAATCTCACAGAATGAGTTAGGGTGTGTTCCCTCTATTTCTATTTTCCAGAAGAGATTATAGACTATTTGTTTTATTTCTTTCCTAAATGTTTGACAGACTCTGAGTGTGATGCTTTCTTTTTTGGAAAGTTCATTGTTTATTCAATTTCTTTAATTGATATAAGCCTGTTTAAGATTCCTATTTCTCTTTGTGGGAGTTGGACATTTATGTATTTCAATGTTTCAAAATTCATTTAATTTATCAAATTTGTGGGCATAGAGCTGTTCATCATATTCCTTTAATATTATTTTAATTTGTAGAGGATCAGTAGTGGCAGCCCTTTTATTTCTGATAATAGTAATTTGTTTCTTCCATTTTTTCTTGTTTAGTCTGGCTAGAGGTTGATCTATTTTATTGATGCTTTCAAAGAATCAAGTTTCAGTTTTGTTGACTTTCTTTATTGATTTCCTGTTTTTAATTTCATTGTTTTCTGTTCTGATTTTTATTACTATTTTTTCCTGTTTGCTTTAGGGTTACATTGCTCTTCCTTCCTGGATGTCTATGGTAGAAGCTTAGATTATTAAGTCTGGACTTTCTACTTTTCTATTATATTCATTCAATGCCATAGATTTCACTCTGAGCCCTACTTTTGCTATAGCTCACAAAATGTGATCATTTTTTATTTATTTTAATTTTTTTCTCTTAAGACTTCTTATTCTTTGACCCATGTGTTTAGAAGTATACAATTAATCTTCAAATATCTGAGGATTTTTCAGCTATCTTTCTGTTACTGATTTCTAGTTTAATTCCATTTTGGTCTGAAAGCATACTTTGTACGATATCTGTTCCTTTAAGTTTAAGTTGTGTTTTATGGCCCAAAATCTGATCTTGGTGAATATTCCTTGTGAGCTTGAGAAGAATTTATATTCTGCTGTTTTAGCATGAAGTGTCCTCCAAATATCAGTTAGATCCAGTTGATTGATGGTGCCGTTTTATATACTTACTAATTTTCTGCCTGTTGGATCTGTCAATTACTGATAGAAGAATATTGAAGTTTTCAACTGTAATAGGGAATCTTTCTATTTCTCCTTGAAGTTCTATCAGTTTTTGCCTTAGGCATTTTGATATTCTGTTGTTGTCACATAAAATTAAGGATTGCTTTATCTTCTTGAAGAATTGACCCTTTATCATTATGTAATGCCCCTCTTTATCTCCAATAATTTTCCCTGCTCTGAAGTCTGCTTTGTCTGAAATTAATATAGCTGCTTCAGCTTTCTTATGATTATCATTAGCATGATATATCTCCATCCCTTTACTCTAGTCTATTTTTCTGTTTAAAATGATTTTATTGTAGATAATATACAGTTGGGTCTTTTTTTACATGCCACTAACAGTTTTTATTCTTTTATTTTGTGTATTTAGGCCCATTTATATTCAACATGATTATTGATAAAGTTGTATTAATCTTTACCTGTTTTCTATTCATTTCCTTTGTTCTTTTTTTTTTATGTCTTCCACTGGTTTTCTGTATTTTCTGGTTTAAATTGATCATTCTATATGGCTTTACATGATAACCTCTTAGTGCATATCAATTACACTTTTTAATTTCTTGGTGTAATATACATTATATATACATTCACAATTAATTCAAGTCCACTTTCAAATAACTACCATTTCATGGTAATATAAGCACCTTATAACAGAGTATTCACAAATTCACTGACCTATCTCTTAAAATGCTGCTGTCATTCTTTTCAATTATCCTTAAGCCAAAATCACCAGATACATTGTTACTTTCATTACTTGTAATGAATTATAATTGTTGGAGTAATTAAGAATAAGAAAAATAAAATATCTTAGTTTACTTTCATTTATTCCTTCTTGACACTCTTTTCTTTCTGTAGATCTGAGTTTCCTAATTATTATCATTTTCCTTCTCTCTGAAGGACTTCTTTTAACATTTCTTACATGGCATGTCTACTGGCAAAAAATCCCTTAGGATTTGTTTCTCTGTACTTTTTCAAAGACAATTTCACTGGTACAGAATTTTATGTTGATTTTTTTTCTCAGCACTTAAAACATTTTACTGTCTTCTTCTTGCTTGTATGGTTTATGATGAGGAGCCTTGTGTAATTCTCATCTGTTCCTTTGTCTATGATATTATGCAGTTTGAACATATATTCCCAGGGGTATTTTTTTTTTAATTACAGTGTTTGGTGTTTTCTGAGAGTCCTGGATCTATACTTCAGTGTCTTTCATTAATTTTGGAAAATGTCTAGCTACATTTAATTTAAATTTTTTCTTTTCCTTCCTCTTTTCTCCTTCTGCTATTTACATTATACACATCACATCTTTTGTAATTGCTCAGCAGTTCTTGAATATTCTTTCTTTTTATCATTCATTATTCTCTTTGTATTTAAAACTAGAAAGTTTCTACTGAGAAAACCTACAAGTTCATGTTCCATCTATTGACCCCCATGAAAGTATTCTTTTTGGTTAATGTTTTTTATTTCTAGCATATTTTTTATTCTGTCTTAGAGTTTTCCTTTCTCTGCTTACATTATTTATCCTTTCCTGCATGATGTCTACTTTTCCAGTTATAATCCTTAATGTGTTACTCATAATTACTTAAATTCCTTATCTGATAATTCCAAAATATGCATCACACCTGAATCTGGTTCTGATACTTACTTTGTCTCCTCAGACTGTTTTTTCACCTGTCTTTTAATGTGCTTTGTAACTTTTTGTTGAAAGCTGGACATATTGTTTCTGATTGTAGTAACTGAGGTTATCGGGCTTTTAGTATGAGATACGTAATTCATCTGGATAGAAACGGGGCTGTGTTTAGTGTTTACCATATTTATGGGCTTCAGACTTAATTTCCTGTAGTTTCCTTTTGTTTTCTTCCCTGTATATCTTTGAGTTTCCCAAAGAACTCATTCTTAAATAGAGTGCATGTATCTTATAGCTCTCCTGTTATAGCCCACTGTTATCCTGGAGCGCTGTTGTAGTATGATGTGGGGAAGGAGAAGCATTCTTTCATCTTATGATTAAATCTCAGTTTTTAATTGGCCTCAGTACCTGGACTGTGACTCTCAGAAGACTTTCTTAGCCTTTCTTCCCCTTCCATTTGGTGGAGCAAGAAGGCTAGAGTGCCATGGAGTTGTCTTACTGTCCCTTTCTCAAGCCTGATAAGGCTCTAACATAGTAACCTGGATGGCAGGCCTTTTTTTATGGAGCATTCCGTAGCAGTATTTCAAAAATATACCTTTTACCTTCATCTGCCCACAAGAGCAGAATTTTCTCCAATCTTTACTTTTGAGAACCTGATGGGATTCTTGGCAGTAAAACCTGATTGTAGGGGCTCCCTCTGAAAACTCAGCCCCCAAGACTTTTTAGCTTTCTAATTCGTCCATACATAGCCTCCAGCAACTCACCAAATTATCATTTAAATGTTCCTATCAGTTACTGGCTTCAAGGGCTTCTCCTTCAGGTAAGCTGGCCTGAGGTGTAATTCTCTTTATTTACCTGTCTCTCCAGACTTGGGGGTGGTGATTTGCCCTGTACCCTCAATTCTGACATTCATCTAAGGCAAGTCATTGAATTTCAATTTCCTCAGCTTTTTTCTCCTTGTGAGATTGGGAGTGATTACTTCCAAGCTTTTAATAAAAATGGAGATGACATCAGAAGTCAAATTTTAAAATTCTACCTTTCTACATATAGCTAAATTATAGTTATTGATTTACAGATTTGGGGCATAAGTACCCATTCATTAATAATGGTTAAGCATCTATACTTCTTTTAAAATTTTCTACATATACTTTCTACATATAGCTAAATTATAATTATTGATTTACATATTGGGGGTATAATTACCCATCCATTAATAATGGTTAAGCTTCTATACTTTTTAAAAAATTTTTCCACTATTTGCATATTGACCAAGGCATTATGCACATTATGGAAAAGGGCTTTTAGTTAGTTTATTAATGTTGTCTGTCATTTTGTTATCATATTCTATGGCAATAACAAGAGTTTTATCTAATTCGGAGAGTTTATTTGAAATATCCTGGAATTTAACATAGTCTCCTTTATGTGAATGAAGTTTCTTTGGGGAGCCCTTGGAACTCTACAGAGAGAAGCTATCGTATATCTTAAGGGAGAAAGACAGTCAGCCTTCAGATAGACATGCTCTAGTTCTGTCACTCTAAGTGTGTTCAGTGGGACACATATCACCTGTGAACTTGTTGGAAATGCAGACTAAGGGCCCTTTGTCAGACTTATTGAATCAGAATCTCTAAGACTGTGGTCTAAGAGTATTTTTTGTACTGTTCCAAGTGAGTCTGATGGACACAAAAGTTAGAGACAAGTAATAGTTGAAAGGAAAGGAGCGACACACAGCAGCAATTCACCGGAGAATTCCGCTTTATTAGGGAAAGGTGCTGGGTTATATAGGAAGGGGCATGAATTGATTGAGGTGTCACTTCTACGGGGCTGGTGGCTGTTGGTCAGGTGCTGGGATTGGGAGGGGGGCAAGAGGTGATTGGGCTTCAGGTGGCGCCGGCGGGAACTGAGGACCCCCGAAGAGAAGCCGGAAGTTTGCCATCTTACTGGTGGGGGCCCTTCATTCCCCCCTTTCTCCTCTATGGGATTGTGGACGTTGCTTTCTCTCTGACTGCTTCCTGCTGAACGGGGGCGGAGAAGGGAGTGAGGGCTTGAGGACTGGGAGGAAAGGGTTGATAGGACTCCCTACAGTAAGGACGAGTAGATGTGGACTTCTTCAGGTTGGAAATCAATGAAGGTTCCCTGTAACCATAGGTTGAGGACCTGTTGATTCCAATGGTGCCAAGAGGATATGGGTGTCAGGAGCCAGGCGTCTGCGGCCATTGTTTCCAGGAACAGTTTCCAGCGGAGAGAGGGGTCCATCTCAGCGTGTGGTGAGGAGGTCACATGAGGGTGAGGGATCTTCTGTGGCCAGAAGCTGGTAGTTCCTGAGTAAAAGCTGGTTGAAAGCTTGATTAGAGATTTTTCTGACTTGGGATTTGATGAACTTTATTATACAGGGTAAGAAGAGACAGACAAGAATAATGACTTTTATGGGGCCTGCAATGGGCCAGAGCCAGGTGAGGAGGGGGTTTGTTAGTATTGAAGAGAATGGGTTGGAATTGGAAGCAGAGTGGAGGCTGGAGGCAAGGTCGGTGAGTTTGGTGATGTCAGTTTCTACAATGCCGGATTCGTTGATGTAATAGCAGCACTCTTCCTGGAGGAAGACGCAGGTGCCGCCCTTCTCGGCTGTAAGCAGATCTAGGGCCCGCCGGTTTTGAAGGGTGACTAGCTAGCGAAGTGACGTTTCTTTGGAGAGAGGCTAGGGAATTGGCAGTGGATGTCAGGGCTCCCTCAAGTTTGGCGTTGAGATCTCTAACTGCGCATAGACAGTGACTCAAGGCTTCTCCCAAAAACCCTGCCCCAATGGCTGAGGTGATCAAAGAGATACTGACCATGATGGGAAGGAAAGCAACCCTTTTTGTGCATGAGGGCAAGGGAGGTTGGAGCTCAAGAAATTCTGCCATGCTGTAAAGTGTAAGCTGTGGGATTAGGGTGACGAGAATGCAGGGTGTGCTGGAGTTAGGAGGCAGTGAAGTGTGCTGGAGGGGGATGGAGTCAGGCCTACACAGTGGTGGGTGGTGAGATTATCTGCATATTCTGGTTCTCATAGGGGTATGTCTGCCAGGGGGCAGAGGGGTTGTCTTTCTGCATGGAAGGAGTAGTTGGAAATATTAAGGGGCACGGCGGCCAGCAGTGGGCACTGTAGTGATGTGCACAAGAAACAATTGGCAGTGTTAAGGGTGTGGTTGAGAAAGATGGTGGTGTCCTGAATGAGCTGTAATGAAGAGTAGGAGAAATGAGAAGAGGGGCGGGGATAAGAAGATGAAGAGGCACCGTCAAGAGTTTGGATAATGACTTTTTCGGAATGTCTGCTACCTGATGCAACTTGAGAGATCTGGGAATGAAAAGGAACATACTTTTGAGAGATATGAAGGTTACTGTGGAGGGTCGAGGACCCCCCATAGTAAACTGAGGCTGTGACTCTGGCAGCCCATCAAGAGTCCCAGGGATCTGGGATTGATAAGGAGAATGAGCCATTGGGATATTTCATGAAACGGTTGGAGGAGTAATACTGTGGGTACTGGAAGTCACCCATGTAGTGAATGGTGCAAGACCAGTAGGGACATCTCCTGTAGGTGTCTGGCCATCGCCTGAAATAGGCTTGTTTTTGGTCAGAGAGGAAGCAGAGGTAGGGAGAATAAGGGTAGCTGCTAGTGAACACTTCGGTGGAGGGAGGAAAGTGGAAGTATAAAGGCTCAGAGCAGCTTTTCAGAGGGCAGTCTGGTGTGGCAATGAGGGCAGTAACTTTTGTTTGATGCTGTGTGTAAGTCTGTCTGACTTTGAATCGCCATACAAAGGAGGCTGGGGTGGTGGGGAAGATGATAGGAATGAGGGAAAAAAAGAGAGAGAGCAGTAAAGGAGGAAAAAGTCATGATTCGGGTATGGATGGCAAAGGGGGTGAATGGGATTTTGGAGGAAAGAGGACAGTAAGGTCAGAAGTCTGGAGGGAGGGAGAGTCTGTAAACTTTTGTAGGTTAAGAGATCTTTTAGGTGATGTGGGGACAGAATGGTAAGGGCCGCCCTGAATGTCAGTTTATGAGCTTCTTTCTGCAAGAGCTGTCTAGCGGCTAATGCTCGTAGGCAGGGGACCCATCTCCAAACTGTGGGGTCTAATTGCTTGGAGAGATAAGCTACTGGGGCAAAGGATGGGCCATAATATTGGCCTAGGACTCCTAGAGCTTGACTGGACCTCTCATGAATGTATAATGAGAAGGGCTTCGACAAATCAGGAAAATGGAGAGCTGGGGCTTCTACAAGGGCTTGACGGAGCTTAATGAAGGAGTGTCGGGGTGAGGAGGATAATGGTTCTTTAGGGGGGCCCTTGCTGAGGTTATATAGGGGTCTTGCCAACAGGGAGAAGTTAGGGATCTACGCTCTAAAATATCTAGCCAGGCCTAGAAAGGAAAGGATTTCTGTCTTGGTTTTGGGAACGGGCAGGTCAGAGAGGAGCCGTTTTCTGTCTAAGGTAATGGACTTTCTTTGTTGAGATAGAAGGAATCTGAGGTAAGTGACAGGAGGGGAAGAGATTTGAGCTTTGATGGGGGATACTCGGTAAGTTCTGGAAGCTATAAGGTTAAGTAGGGAGACAGTGTCAAGTTGAGACTGTTCCCACGAGGGATTGCAGAGTAGAAGATTGTCCATGTATTGTAATAATGTGGACTCGGAGTGATCATGATGAAACTGTTTGAGGTCCTGAGCTAGGACCGGTCTAAAAATATGGGGACTATCTTGGAAGCTTTGTGGCAAAACTGTCCAAGTGAGTTGTTCAGAATTTCTTGTGTATGGGTCCGTCCAGGTGAAGATGAAAAAATCTTGGGAGCAGGGGTCTAGAGGGATAGAAAAATGGGTCCTTGAGATCTAGGACTGAGAAGTGGGATGCTGAGGCAGGGATCTGCGATAAAAGGCTGTATGGATTTGGAACTAAGGGATGGATAGGGACAACGGCTATGTTGATGAGGCGAAGGTCTTGGACCAGGCGGAAAGATCCGTTGGTTTTTTAACAGTTAATATGGGGGTATTAAACGGGGAGTGAGTGGGTATGAGGTAATTTTTGTTTAAGAGATCTTGAATGATGGGTTGGAGGCCTATGAGGGCTGAAGTGGTTAGGGGGTATTGGGCCTGACAAATATACTGAGAAGGGTCACGTAATTTGATAGAGGCAGGGGCACATAGGGCCACAGAGGGGCTTGTAATGTCCCAAAATTTGGGATTTACAGGGTGTATGAGGGCAGAACCAGAGCTTTCATTGAGTAGAGGGGGTTTGTCGGCTATGAGGGCCATCAGAAAGGGAGTACTGGGGGCTGTGGGAGTGGATATAGTTATGGAAACGTGGAGGAGGGAAAGGATGTCTCGTCCTAGTAAAGGGATGGGACACTGGGGCATAACCAGGAAGGAGTGGGAGAAAGGTATGGGATTGTCTAGGATTGTGCATAAAAAGGGGGGGGGGGTTAATGGGAAAATCTGTTTACCTCCTACCCCAACTATAGGAGTAATGGCTGGTGTGGTAGGGCCCTGGTATTCTCGCAAGACTGAGAAGGTGGCTCCTGTATCTAGGAGGAAGGAGATGGGGCGACCGTCTACCGTTAAAGTAACCCTGGGCTCCTGTTTGTGATGGAAATGGTGAGGCGAGAAGCCCCTGGGCCCCGTCAATCTTCTTCTGCCAGCCTCACTATGGCGGGCTTAGGATGGGGGTTGTTCGTCCAGCCTCCCCTTCGGGTGGTTGGGCAATCAGACCCCCAGTGGCCCTTTTTGTGGCATCTGGGGCATGGGGTGGTAGGAGATCTGGGGGAGGGGCACACCCTTGACCAATGTTGTTCTTGTCCACACTTGAAACAAGCTCTTGGGGGGGGGGGGCTTGTTTCTAGAGGGGCGCCCAGGATGTGGTTTTATCTGCTGGGCCAACATCTGGAAATTGGCCTGATCAGCCTTTTGTTTACGGGGTTCTTTCTCCTCCTCCCGGTTATGGAAGACTTTAAAGGCCACTGTTAGGATCTCAGTCTGTGGGGTAGTGGGGCCCTGTTCTAACTTTTTGAGTTTAGCTTTAATGTCAGGGTAGCTTTCAGCTAGGAAGTATGTCATAAGGACATGTCTTCCTTCAGGTGTTTCTGGGTCCAGGCTGGTATACCCTAATAGGGCTTGAGTGAGTCTGTCTAAGAACTTGGAGGGGGTTTCATCTCTCTTTTGAATTATGTCTTGGAGCTTTTGAAAATTGACTACTTTACGAGCAGGCCTTTTTCAGGCCTGAGGCAGGGATTTATGACTGTCGGAGGAAGGGCCTGAGGGTCCGCCGCAGCCGTGAAGGCTTGAGGCAAAAATATCTCGAGAGCAGATACTCACGGCGGTGTTATAATCCCAGTGTGGGTCTTGTTCAGGGACAGCAGTGGGGCCAGGGGAATAGGTGGGGTCAGTCCTGTGGGTTTCGGTAGCATATGTTTGGGAGAAGTCTCAAACTCGTCTACGCTCTTCAGGGAGGAGAGTATTGTCCAGGAGCATGACAATGTCATGATGCATGAGGCTGTAAGACTGGAGGGTCCATTGAAACTCCCTGATGTATGTCGTGGGATTAGTGGAAAAGGAACCTAGGTGTTTCTCTAGTTGGTCTAAATCTCTTAAGGAGAAAGGGACATGAACATGCACGATGCCTTCAGATCCTGCTACTTCCCGGAGGGGGGCGATAATTTTGGAAGGCCCTCGGGACCAGGTCTGAGGGGGACTGAAGGTTTCTGGCTCAGTCTGTGGGGGATTGATGCGGTCTAGCCGCGCCTAGTCGAGCAGGTCTTGAAGTGCAGAAGGGGGTCAAAGAAAATAAAGAAAGATAGAATCGGACTGATGTGTTGCCAGCCAGCAGCCCAGCTGCTTGCCCCTGCAGCTCTAGTTGGGCTTGAACTCATGACTCTGAGGTTAAGCGTCCCATGCTCTACTAACTGAGCTACAGCAGGGCTCCAGTTAATTGCTTATGGAATGTGTAAACAGAATGTTCTTTGTTCTTCATTCCTGCCACATCGGCAAGTGGGGGAAGGGCATAGCTAGAAGCAGGGGCGGTGCTTCTACACATCTTCAAGGTCTCCCTATTTTCAGAATGAGGAGTCTTGGCTCATCTTTGAGGACAAGATATGTTTTTGTGGACAGATAACTTTCAAGGACTGCACCGGTTGTTCTCTAGCTTGTGCTTTCCCATGCTGTGTTCAGACATGGGGGAAGGTGCTTTTCCATTCTCCCTACAAACTTGTGAGAAGACAAAGGCGGTCCCTAACAGGGGAGAAACAGGTGATGAGGGCAAAGACGGAGGAGGCCCCCAGGACCTAGTTAATGGGGGGGGGCTGAAAGGCTCAGGCTTAATCTGCGGGGGACGAAGGCGGAGGAGGTGAGATGGGGGAGGAGATGGTGGGGGAGGAAGGGAGAAGGGCTGTTGTAGGAGAAGAAGGGGAAGGGAGTGAACGGGAGGCTTCTGCTGGGGCGGTGGCTTGCAGGCTAGGAGAACTTGTGAGGGGGCGGGGGTAGGAGGAGGTGGAAAGCTTCGATATAGGGAATCTCCTTCCATTTTTTCAGGCCTGGCAGTAGTTAAAAAGATCGGGAGTGATGTTAGGATCAAGAGTTCCCCCTGCGGGCCATTGGTTATTATTGTCTAGGGGGTATGTCGGCCAATCTTGGGAGCAATATTTACAGAGAAGGTTTGGTTTTATATCAGGTGTCAGGGAGAGGGTAGCCAGATTCTTAAGCAGGCATTCAAGAGGTGAACTTTCAGGGAGGGATGAGGAGGCTCCCATGGCTAAAGGACAGAGAAGGAGACAAAGAGGGGAAGACGAATGGAGCTCCTCGGACTGGAAGCAAACCGCAAGGAGACAAAGGGCGTCCCTGATGATCCTTGGTGGTCTATGGAAACTCGTACACGAGTCGGAATTTCTTAGGAAGTGTGGGTCGTCACCCAGACTTCCCTAAGAAGGCAGTTTGCTGGAGTCACGAGGTACCTAGCGCTAGGAGTTTTCGGCAGACAGAACAGATTTCGGTGGACGGAACAGAAGGAGGTGGGCGGGAAAAGGGAGCGTTCTCATCTGCAAAGGAGTCACCTCGTTTATGGCTGTTGGAGGGGGCCTGAGGGTCTGCCGCAGCCGTGAAGGCCTGAGGCGGGGATTTATGACTGTTTGAGGAGGGGCCTGAGGGTCCGCCGCAGCCGTGAAGGCTTGAGGCGGGGAGAGTTCCCTCCTCATCCCGGAGCGTCAGGGCCTTGCCGGACAATCACGGTCAATGTCACTGCCATAGCTCGGAGAAGAGTGGCCCACCCAGGGGAAATTTTGCTTAAAAAGTTTCGGCACTGATGGAAGGGACGGTGAGTGCGTTTATGACTATTGGAGGAGGGACCTGAGGGTCTGCCGCAGCCGTGAAGGCCTGAGGCGGGGAGAGTTCCCTCTTCATCCCCGAGCGTCACGGCCTTGCAGGACGATCACGGTCAATGGCACTGCGATAGCTCGGGGAAGAGTGGCCCACTCCGGGGAAATTTTGCTTAAAAAGTTTAAGGCCTGAGGCGGGGGTTTATGGCTGTTGGAGGAGGGGCCTGAGGGGCCGCCCCAGCCGTGAAGGCCTGAGGTGGAGAGAGTTCCCTCCTTGTCCCTGAGCGTCAGGGCGTTGCCGGATGATCACGGTCAATGGCACTGCGATAGCTCGGGGAAGAGTGGCCCACTCCGGGGGAAAACTTACCTAAAGGCCAGAGAGGAGTGGTGAGTGTTATGAGCCAGCACCGGAAAAAGAGGATGAGGGCAAGCTGCTGCTGGTGTCGGTGGGAAGACGGGGCCCAGTTGGGGTGTCCCGTCACCTGGGTTTCGGCACCAATGAAAGGAAAGGAGCGACACACAACAGCAATTCACTGGAGAGTTCCACTTTATTAGGGAAAGGTGTTGGGTTATATAGGAAGGGGCATGAATTGATTGAGGTGTCACTTCTACGGGGCTGTTGGCTGTTGGCTAGATGCTGGGATTGGGAGGGGGGCGAGAGGTGATTGGGCTTCAGGTGGCGCTGGGGGGAACTGAGGACCCTGAAGAGAAGCCGTAAGTTTGCCATCTTACTGGTGGGGGGCCCTTCAATAGTACATTTAAATAAGAGGTTCATGTGGTAGATCATGCCCTACAAAATAAGATACCACAGAAAATGATATTATTGATTAAAAATATGTATCCCAAATTGCAAGTTATAAAGTCATAAATCAAATTTATAATAATACTACTTCTTACATGAATCACACATATGTGCACTATTTAGCCATGCCAGCACTAAGAATTTATTTATTTAATTCAAATTTATTTTTTACAGGTATAAAGGCATCCATATCTTTAATCCAATATTACTGTTTAGTAATGGCTTATACTTTATTTCAGAGTAAAATCTAAATAAAAAGACTCAGGGAGGAATGGCTTAATCTCTGTCTATCCTGTCTAGTGTATCTGGACATTTTAAATAACAGCTGATGAAAAGGGGTGAGAAGTCAGCTGTGTCATCTGAAAATTGTGTTTTTTGTCAAGAATATAAACTTCCTGGCGGAGCCAAGATGGCGGCGTGAGTATGATGGTGGGAATCTCCTCCCAAAACCATATATATTTTTGAAAATACAACAAAGACAACTTTTCCTAAAAGAGAGACCAGAAGACACAGGACAACATCCAGACCACATCCACACCTGCGAGAACCCAGTGCCTGGTGAAAGGGGTAAGATACAAGCCCCAGCCCTGTAGGACCCAAGTGCCCCTCACCCCAGCTCCTGGCAGGAGGAGAGGAGTCAGAGCGGGGAGGGAGAGAGAGCCCAGGACTGCTAAACACCCAGCCCTAGCCATCTGCAGCAGAGCACAGACACAGTGCATGCGTGGAGTGCAGGAAACTAGGGAAACAGGACAGCAAGACCTTTGAGTGGGTCCCAAAGCTGGCGCTCTGTGACAAAGAAAAGTGAGTTCATTTGGAAAATATTAAAGGGATAGGGATGCCACAGCTGGATGGAAGCATCCTGGGTCACAGTCCAGCAGCTAGAAATTCCAGGGAACTCTGGGCACACTAACCCCCCGGGCACAGCTCTGAGACCCCTCATGGAGGTAAACAGCCGAACATCCCCCCGTCCATTACCCCTCCGGAGCCCTGCCATAGCAGAGCAGCAGCCTGAGGCTGGCCATGCCCACAGCAAGGGAGCTTCCACCATACCGGCCAGACCCAGTCTACACGCAATTGCCCAACACAAGCCACTAGGGGTCGCAGTTGTCCCAGTAAAGAAAGGCCAGGAGCTAGTGGAAAGCCTTGGCCCTCCCAGCTGACAGAAAGTCAATAGCTCACCATTGCACATATCAACATGAAAAGGCAAAAAAATTTGATCCAGACAAGACTAACCCAGACAGCTTTGACATCTGCTACAACTTCCCCTGAGAAAGAACCTGGGGAGATAGATATAACCAATCTTCCTGAAAAAGAATTCAAAACAAAAGTCATAACCATGCTGATGGAATTGCAGAGAAATATGCAAGAACTAAGGAGAGAGAATACAGAAATAAAACAAGCTCTGGAAGGACGTCAAAACAGAATGGATGAGATGCAAGAGACCATTAATGGACTAGAAAACAGAGAACAGGAATGCAGAGAAGCTGATGCAGAGAGAGATAAAAGGATCTCCAGGAATGAAAGAATTTTAAGAGAACTGAGTGACCAATCAAAATGGAACAATATATGCATAATAGGGGTACCAGAAGAAGAAGAGAGAAAAAAAGGGATAGAAAGTGTCTTTGAAGAAAGAATTGCTGAAAACTTCCCAAAACTAGGGGAGTAAATGGCCTCTCAGACCACAGAGGTACACAGAACTCTCATAACAAGGGATCCAAGGGGGCAACACCAAGACACATAATAATTAAAATGGCAAAGATCAAAGACAAGGAGAAAGTATTAAAGGCAGCCAGAGAGAAAAAAAAAGTCACCTACAAAGGAAAACCCATCAGGCTATCATCAGACTTCTCAACAGAAACCCTACAGACGAGAAGAGAATGGCATGATATACTTCATGCAATGAAACAGAAGGGCCTCGAATGAAGATTACTGTATCCAGCACGATTATCATTTAAATATGAAGGAGGGATTAAACAATTCCCAGACAAGCAAAAGTTGAGGGAATTTGCCTCCCACAAACCACCTCTACAGGGCATCCTACAGGGACTGCTCTAGATGGGAGCACTCCTAAAAAGAGCACAGAACAAAACACCCAACATATGAAGAAGAGAGGAGGAGGAATAACAAGGGAGAGACATAAAGAATCATCAGACCGTGTTTATAATAGCTCAATAAGTGAGTTAAGTTAGACAGTAAGATAGTAAAGAAGCTAACCTTCAACCTTTGGTAACCACAAACTTAAAGCCTGCAAAGGCAATAAGTACATACCTTTCAATAATCACCATAAATGTAAATGCACTGAATGCACCAATCAAAAGACACAGAGTAACAGAATGGAAAAAAAAGCAAGACCTATCCATATGCTGCTTACAAGAGACTCACCTCAAACCCAAAGATACGCACAGACTTAAAGTCAAGGGATGGAAAAAGATATTTCATGCAAACAGCAGAGAGAAAAAAGCAACTATTCCAATACTAGTATCAGAAAAAATAGACTTCAAAATAAAGAAAGTAACAAAAGATAAAGAAGGACATTACATAATGATAAAGGACTCAGTCCAACAAGAGGATATAACCATTATAAGTATATATGCACCCAATACAGAGGCACCAATATATGTGAAACAAATACTAACAGAATTAAAGGAGGAAATAGAATGCAATGCATTCATTCTAGGAGACTTCAACACACCACTCAATCCAAAGGACAGATCCACAAGACAGAAAATTAGTAGGGACACAGAGGCACTGAACAACACACTAGAACAGATGGACCTAATAGACATCTACAGAATTCTACATCCAAAAGCAACAGGATACACATTTTTCTCAAGTGCACATGGAACATTCTCCAGAATAGAGCACATACTAGGACACAAAAAGAGCCTCAGTAAATTCCAAAAGATTGAAATCCTACCAACCAACTTTTCAGACCAGAAAGGCATAAAACTAGAAATAAACTGTACAAAGAAAGCAAAAAGGCTCACAAACACATGGAGGCTTAACAACAGGCTTCTAAATAATCAATGGATCAATGAATCAAAATAGAGATCAAGGAATATATAGAAACAAATGACAACAACAACACAAAGTCCCAACTTCTGTGGGACGCAGTGAAAGCAGTCTTAAGAGGAAAGTATATAGTGATCCAGGCACACTTAAAGAAGGAAGAACAATCCCAAATGAAGAGGCTAACATCACAATTATGGAAACTGGAAAAAGAAGAACAAATGAGGCCTAAGGTCAGCAGAAGGAGGGACATAATAAAGATCAGAGAAGAAATAAACAAAATTGAGAAGAATAAAACATAGCAAAAATCAACATAACCAAGAGCTGGTTCTTCGAGAAAATAAACAAAATAGATAAACATCTAGCCAGACTTATTAAGAGGAAAAGAGAGTCAACACAAATCAACAGAATCAGAAACGAGAAAAGAAAAATCATGACGGACCCCATAGAAATACAAAGAATTATTAGAGAATATTATGAAAACCTATATGCTAACAAGCTGGAAAATAGAGAAGAAATGGACAACTTCTTAGAAAAATACAACCTTCCAAGACTGACCAAGAAAGAAACACAAAATTTAAACAAACCAATTACCAGCAAAGAAATTGAAGCGGGAATCAAAAAACTACACAGGAACAAAACCCCCAGGCCAGTTGGATTTACCTCAGAATTTTATCAGACATACATAGAAGACATCATACCCATTTTCCTTAAAGTTTCCCAAAAAATAGAAGAGGAGGGAATACTCCCAAACTCAATTCTATGAAGCCAACATCACCCTAATAACAAAACCAGCAAAGACTCCAACAAAAAAGAAAATTACAGACCAATATCTGTGATGAACACAGATGCAAAAATACTCAACAAAATATTAACAAACCGAATTAAAAAATACATCAAAAGGATCATACACCATGACCAAGTGGGATTCATCCCAGGGATGCAAGGATGGTACAACATTCGAAAATCCATCAACATCATCCACCACATCAACAAAAACAAGGACAAAAACCACATGATCATCTCCATAGATGCTGAAAAAGCATTTGACAAAATTCAACATCCATTCATGATAAAAACTGTCAGAAAAATGGGTATAGAGGGCAAGTACCTCAACATAATAAAGGCCATATATGATAAACCCACAGCCAAAATCATACTGAACAGTGAAAAGGTGAAAGCTTTTCCTCTGCGATTGGGAACAAGACAGGGATGCCCACTCTCCCCACTGTTACTCAACATAGTACTGGAGCTTCTAGCCATGGCAATTAGACAAACAAAGAAATACAAGGAATCCAAATTGGTAAAGAAGAAGTTAAACTGTCACTATTTGCACATGACATGATATTGTACATAAAAAACCCTAAAGACTCCACTCCAAAACTACTAGAACTGATATCAGAACACAGCAAAGTTGCAGGATACAAAATTAACACACAGAAATCTGTGGCTTTCCTATACACTAACAATAAACTAATAGAAAGAGAAGTCAGGACGACAATTCCATTCACAATAGCATCAAAAAGAACAAAATACCTTGGAATAAAACTAACCAAGGAAGTGAAAGACCTATACCCTGAAAACTATAAGACACTCTTAAGAGAAATTACAGAGGTCACTAACAAATGGAAACTCATCCCATGCTCTTGGCTGGGAAGAATTAATATAGTCAAAATGGCCATCCTGCCCAAAGCAATATACAGATTCGATGCAATCCCTATCAAATTACCAACAGCTTTCTTCAATGAACTGGAACAAATTCATATGGAATTCGTATGGAAACACCAAAGTCCCCGAATAGCCAAAGCAATCCTGAGAAGGAAGAATAAAGTAGGGGGGATCTCACTCCCTAACTTTAAGCTCTACTACAAAGCCACAGTAATCAAGACAGTTTGGTACTGGCACAAGAACAGAGCCACAGACCAATGGAACAGAATAGAGACTCCAGACATTAACCCAAACATATATGGTCAACTAATATTCAATAAAGGGGCCATGGACATGCAATGGGGAAATGACAGTCTCTTCAACAGATGGTGCTGGCAAAACTGGACAGCTACATGTAAGAGAATGAAACTGTATCAATGTCTAACCCCACATACAAAGGTAAATTCGAAATGGATCAAAGATCTGAATGTAAGTCATGAAACCATAAAACTTTTAGAAAAAAACATAGGTAAAAATCTCTTAGACATAAACATGAGTGACCTCTTCTTAAACATATCTCCCTGGGCAAGGGAAACAAATGCAGAAATGAACAAATGGGACTATATCAAGCTGAAATGCTTCTGTACAGCAAAGGACACCATCAATAGAACAAAAAGTTACCCTACAGTATGGGAGAATATATTCGAAAATGACAGATCCGATAAAGGGTTGACATCCAAAATACATAAAGAGCTCACACACCTCAACAAACAAAAAGCAAATAATCCAATTAAAAAATGGTCAGAGGAGCTGAACAGACAGTTCTCTAAAGAAGAAATTCAGATGGCCAACAGGTACATGAAAAGATGCTCCACATCGCTTGTCATCAGAGAAATGCAAATTAAAACCACAATGGATATCTTCTCACACCAGTAAGGATGGCTACCATCCAAAAGACAAACAACAACAAATGTTGACGAGGTTGTGGAGAAAGGGGGACCCTCCTACACTGCTGGTGGGAATGTAAATTAGTTCAACCATTGTGGAAAGCAGTATGGAGGGTCCTCAAAATAGAAATACCATTTGACCCAGGAATTCCACGTTTAGGAATTTACCCTAAGAATGCAGCACTCCAGTTTGAAAAAGACAGATGCACCCCTATGTTTATCGCTGCACTGTTTACAATAGCCAAGATATGGAAGCAACCTAAATGTCCATCAGTAGATGAATGGATAAAGAAGATGTGGTACATATACACAATAGAATATTACTCAGCCATAAGAAAAAACCAAATCCTACCATTTGCAACAACATGGATGGAGGTAGAGGGTATTATGCTCAGTGAAATAAGCCAGGCGGAGAAAGACAAGTACCAATTGAGTTCACTCATATGTGGAGTATAAGAACAAAAGAAAACAGAAGGAACAAAACAGCAGCAGAAGCACAAAACCCAAGAATGGACTAATAGTTACCAAAGGGAAAGGTACTGGGGAGAACGGGTGGGAAGGGAGGGATAAGGGTGGGGAGAAAAGAAAGAGGGCATAACGATTAGCATGTATAGTGTTGGGGGGCACTTGGAGGGCTGTGCAACACAGAGAAGACAAGTGGTGATTTTACAGCATCTTACTATGTTGATGGACAGTGACTGTGAACGGGGATGTGTGGGGGGACTTGGTGAAGGGGGGAGCCTAGTAAACATAATGTTCTTCATATAATTGTAGATTAATGATACCAAAATAAAAAAAAAGAATATAAACTTCCTGGGCATGGGGAAATAATTACCAAAGCATTTAGCTATCTACACTGCAATGTTTTTTTTAAATGTACAGCTATAATTTATTTAGTGGATATTTTTGCATTGACTTTACAAATTTAAAACTGAGATTGTGTATTCTGTGAATTTGGGAGACATCTTTTGTAATCGCACAAAAGTATATAAAAGCACAGTATCTTTTGTTTTATCATCTTCACCTTACAAACCTTATTTTTCCAAGTTTGAGCTTATCAGTTTTCATCTAAATTAAAGAAAATTTGCCTTAATGCTAAGTTGCAATTCTCTTTCTAAGAGATCCACAACCACTTTATCGAACTGCTTTTCATAGTGCTCTGGCAAGAAATTTAGTTAAGTAATATGTTAGATTGGCTCCAGGTTTGATTTTCTGTCTTATGGGATAACCTAATCTTTACTGATAAGTGATATTAACAAATTACTATAGTGTATAAAATATTTTTCTTCTTATATAGCATTACAAACTAATATTATTGATTTATATATTTTTTTACTGATTGCACCTGAACTGTGTCATTTAGAACATGTAATACTTTCTAAGCCTTTATCTTGTCAACTATTCATTACTGATCCCTCAGAATAGTTTAATGGTGTTTATTCAATTTAGTGGATTCCAGAAACCTTTAAACCTGACAGTATCGGTGTTGCTCTCCAAATGTAATATATATTCACACTTTAGGAAAGACACCTTTATGGGACGTGGGGGTGTGTCACATGTTGAAAAGATATTTGATATGAAGGTTTGTGATAGTTTCTATGGGCATTATATATAATAAAAATAAATATAATCATAAAAAATATCTTGATAACTGTGTTAGGGAAGCTAGTATTAGAATGTGTGCCTCATCCTCTGAAGAGGGTTCAGATCTCATCTGGATGGTGTACTATTTGACACAGCACCTCTGCCCTGTGAAAATATACCAACCCATTAGCACTGTAATGATAGTCTTTAAATGAAACGATAAAGTAATCTCTTTCTGTTGGCTTAATCTATGTGCTAATGAGTTTGTATAATGTTTTTTCTGGGTCCCTCAAAGCATTGTTATGCAGCACACAACTTCTGTAAGAGGAAAAACAGGCACTTTAAATTAAACAAAATAATAAACTCCAACTGAACTAGAGATAAAATGAATCTTGCTTTTTCCATCATTCTTGCCAGCTGATGTTGTGTCATTTTAATGTTTCATGTTTTAGGCAATCTATAGAATATAAGAGAGCCTAAAATTTCACCTCTGAAAATAGGGTCTTATTCAGGAAGGCACATTTTGCCTCAAGCGTCCACATACCAGATGGATAACGTGTCCACAATGAAATAAGGATGCAGTTAAAGAAAGTGTTACTGTAATTGAGAACAGTATTCTCTGTTCAGGTAGAAACATGTTAGCAATCTTTTACTAACCTATTTAGATGCTGGGAAAACAGTTTTTACTTCCTACCTAATTTTCATGTGTGAAATAATGTACTTTTTCTTATCCTGATACTTTCAAATGTATGTTTTGGTTTAAAGGCAGAATATTTAGAATTAACTTAAACGGGCGGAAAAAAGTCTCACAAGGTCACCAAGCAATCCCTCAAACTGGCAATATGGTGCATTTAGAAGGAATGGTAAAAAGAAAAATGAGGAGAAACAAAGAGTAAGCATATTATTAATATACTGAAATAACAAAAATATATTGAAAGTCACTTTTTTTTAATGTGGATGAAAAATGAGTTTGTGTATCAAGGGATTCTAATTGTTGTTTCTGTTCCGTTCCCATTAATGGTTTGTTTCTACCATATTGAATCCTATGTGTTTTAGAGCAGATATGTACCAAATTGACTTTTGTTCCAGTAATGACTTATGAAGGCTTCAAAGACTTAACCATCCTTTATCTACTCACAGTTATCACAAAAGTCTTCACCCCATGCACCCTACAGTTCTACCATAAGAGTTCTAAGATTTCTGATGTTGACTGTACACATTTTGACATAGTATATGTTTAGATTACAGAATGTAAAGACTTGAAGGTCTTTAACCCTTTTGATTTCTGGGTGATGGTTATATCACTTTGACTTAAAATCATTTTTTATGTAAAGCAGGATCTCACATAATAATAAATTATAACACTGCTTTTTAAGTAGACACAAATTTTTTCCTCCAGTACTTTAATTCTGCCATAGGATGTGAGTCTTCACAGACAAATTTTATTTTGCAATGGCCTTCCTTACTTTTGGTTTCCTTAACTGGCTATGTTATATAGTTCACAAAATTCTTTTGAAATTAGCCCCTTCAAATTTCTTTCAGTTGTTTAAAGAGTATATTTATGCTTCTCCTTCTTAATGATATATTAAACTGAAGAATAGTAAACTAGTAATTCTCTTGTTTTGTATTCTGCCAGTAAACTCCTGGCAATGGTAGATGAATAGTAGGTGAGCATTAACCAAACTGAATTAATTCTAGTGAAAAGTGATCTCCAGCTTCTCTGAATTCATAAATACTTAGTCTCTATCTCTCTTAAGTCAACTTGTTTTACAGTCACTTAGATACATTGCAATTCCCTACCCAGACTCTGTTTCCTGGGAAGATCCACGCTGTATTCTCCTGGATTCCACAATAGTACCCAGCATTGTAGTTTGACCATGATAAGCATTTAATTACTGTGAGATGAATGAATAAACATACATGGCAGATCAGCTTCTTATAGTTGCATTTACGAGAATATACAAATACACAAATCTTTAATCACTGCGTGGTAACTCTCTGTTCTGTCCAGTAGCTAGAACCAAGAATTGCACCATAGAGTAACCAACTTATATGCACATTATAATGCCAGGCCTAATAACAGTACAAGGACCATTTATCTATGAAAAGATGATCAAAAAGGAAACTAGAAGAAGAAGTTCTTTATTATGGAAAATTCATGGCAAGAAGTTGCCTCTTATGGTTCCAATAAAATGGCAATTGGGAGGGAAGTGAATGTTGAAACAAGTGTTTGTAATAGAAAGGACACAGTTGATTGGAGTGGCTATGCACTCTTTCTGCTATCATTTCCTTATCTATAAAATTATGGGATTATTGTGAACAGGGATCTACAAATTATGCCCATTGGCCATATCTTTCTCATTGCCTGTTTGTTATTAGTACACAGCCACACCCATTTACATAGGGATTGTCTATGGATCTTTTCACTGCCTCAGCAGAGTTGAGAATATGTATGCATCATACATCACATGGCCCACAAGCTTAAAATACATACGCTCTGGCTGTACTGAAAAGTGTTACCAACTGCTGATCATGAGAATCAAATGAAATAATTCATGCTATTCCTTCACACAGAGCTTAGCACATAGTAAATCTTCAATAATCATCATATATATAATGTGTACATATGTATTCTTAGAAGTTTAGAAAATACATACTGCTTCTTGTTGCAGACTAGTTTTGTGCTAATTAAGTTTATTGTTTAAGGCTTACTGTCCCACATGGCCATGTACCACATGCAGCTATTTGAGTTAAAAAAGTTAAACACAATTTAAAGTTTAGTTTCTTAGGTGCACTAGCTATATCTTAATGTCTCAAATTCACATATGGCAAATGACTACTGTATTACATAGACCATATATAGAAAATTTCCATCAACTCTAGATGTTCTATTAGATAGCTCTTTGAGTCTAAGTTCTGAAAACTGACTAAAAGGTCTGTTGGGGTTTTTCCTGCTAAATATATTTCTTCTTGCCATTAAGTGAGATATTGAAAGGCATTAACATAAGCTAATAAAATAGGTCATCTTATTTAAAATTGACATTGAAATATATATATTTTAGTAGAACATTTTAAATACCTAAAAAGTAGAGATTTAAATGTGAATAGAGTAAAAATAATATGTGATCAAGATACAGTCCTGACAGAAAGGGAGAGACTGTTGTTTATCTCAAGCCTCATAAGAAGAGAGCCCTAGAGGACATTTTGGAATATGGTCTCAGTGCAGTGGTCCCCAAGCGCTCTCAACTTTGGCTGCGTGCTGGAATCTGCCTGGACATCTACTGAGGCCTGAGACCTGCCCCCAGAGATTCTCATTTAATTGGTTTGGGGTACAGCTGAGGCCTCAGGACTTTTAAAACTACCCAGTGGATTCTGACAGGCAGCAAAATTTGAAAACCATTCATGTACAATCCCTGGCCTTACCTTAAGTCTAAAGATGTGAGGCCAGATATTAGTATTTTTTAAATTAATTACATGACTCTAATGATTGCTTTAAAGACTATGATGAAAAATGCATAGTAACAAATTCTGCCAATCTTGTTATAACTGGGAAAAGTGAGAAGCAAAAGAGAACATGCAGCTACTCTGTATGTCAAGTAAAAATGAGATTTCTAGAGCAGTGGCTCTCAAAGTGTGGTTGCCAGAACCAGCGAGATCCACATAAGCATCAGCTGGGGAACTTGTTAGAAATGCAAGATCTTGGGTTCCTCCCCAGGCTCACTGAATCAGACCCTGAGCAAGCCCTCTCCTGGGTCTGATGCAAATTCAAGTTTGAGAAACACTGTTCTGAGACACATAGTAGTGCACTCATGAAACATGGGTGATATTCTTTTTAATTCCTTATTTATAAAATCAAAATAAAACTAGTTTCTGTATTTTATTACTATTTTTTAAATTACCAATGTATAGATTTATATGTATGCATACTAATGTTATAAACAGGTATGTATTGAAGTATACAGCCATATTACATTTATAAATCTAGATGATAAAATCTAATATAATTTTCCAAGCTACTGTTTAGACACTTGAAGCCCAATGTTGTACATTTTGTGAGTGTCCTTTACTGCAAATGATATATTTATATTTGCACTTAAAAATCTCTTGGTTGTATTGAAGTACTAAAGTGTACACATTGAATAAAGTGACTACCTAGCAGTACCTATGCAGTACTGAAATTTCAGGTATAGAGCAAGGTAATTTTAATGGGAAAGAAATTCAGTCTGTGTAAGTGAAAGACTCAAGTTTTCCCACAAAGTAAGTTCCCAGCTATAAGACCTTCTAATTTAACAGTTTACAAAGCAGTATTCTGACCTCTACCTTAGCAAGTTGTCAATAAAGACCTCCTGAGTGATTATCTAATATTCAAGATAACACATTAACAGTATCGTCAAAGAAGTTCTGCAGATTCTGCTCTAATAAACTGAAAGTAGTGTTGGTTTTTATCACACTGTATCCCCTTGGTCAGGTTTAAAATGGCTTAATAATAATATACCCTTTAAGAAAGGTAAGTAACCTTGTTAAATTGCTCCACAAAGATTTTTTTCCTTCCACAGATAATGCAAAACCAAATTCAGTCAGATCTGTATCTGATATATCACAAATTCCAAACAAGCATGGAATGAGTTTTTGAGGTTTCACTGTGTATTGATTCCATCTATTTATAAGTCTGTAAAGCAGATCCATGTTTAGTAAGTAGTTACTTGGAGTTCTATCATAGGCCAATCTTATACATAATGACTTGAAAAACAACTATATTATATCAAATGAAAGTTGATATGGCATGTGGTGGTCTCCTCTGAGAGTAAAAATTTCCCCAACCCCTACACCCCTCAGGGAATTTGCTGCAAAAGAGAAGGAAAGGATTGTTCTGAAGGTAGGATGGCTCCTCTGGGCGGTTATAATCACACTAACAGTGTTTCACTGTTTGGTGAGTAGCACTATTAACTCTGAAGGCTTCATTTCACACACCACTTGTATTTACTTGACCTACATTTCTGAGTTATTGGCATAATAAAGAATGATATTTTATGAGGACATTTTTAGGCTTGAATACTAAGCTTCTTAGTAAGAAGATAAAATGAACAGAATTAAACAAGGGGACAGAAGGAAATAAATAATGGAATGGAAAGCTTTATAGTTATCTTCAGGCACACTCACAGCCAAAAGACTAATTCTAGAGTCATAGTAATAATGATAAACCTGTACAGTCCTTAAGAAAATGGATAATAGTATTGGATTATTTTACTGGTATTTATAACATTTTTAATGAGCATTCATGATATGCCAAAGACTGTGATAAGTAAACATATTAGCCTGTTTGATCTTCAGAAGTATTTTTATTGAAATATAGTTGATATACAGTATTACATTGGTTTCAGGTGTGCAACATAGTGATTTAACAATTATATACATTTTACTAAATTTATGAATTTATTACTAAATGATCACCACAATAAGTGACAGTGCTTACCACCTGTCAACATAAAAAAGTATTATAAAATTACTGACTATATTGCCTATGCTATATTCATTCATTCCCATGACGAATTTATTTTGTAATTGGAAGTTTCTGTTTTGTTTCTTTGAAAATCACTAATTTAAAAAGATATATGCACCACCATGTTTATTGCAGCATTACTTGCAATAGCCAAAATATGGAAGCAACCTAAGTGTTTGTCAGTAGAAGAATGGATAAAGAAGAGATGGTACATCTACACAATGGAATATTACTCACCATGAAAAAATAATGGAATCTTGCCATTTACAACAACATAGATGGACCTAGAGGGTATTATGCTATGTGAAATAAGTCAGATAAAGACAAATACCTTATGAGTTTACTTATATGTAGAATCTAAAAAAGAAAATGGTACATATCTATAATTTAAAGATAGGGAAATTTATGAATATATTGACTTACATCATTTAAAAATAGGGAGATTTACAAGGATTAAGCAATTTTTCCAGTCACTCAGATGGACTTTGAGGAGCAAAGACTCAGAAAGGCAAGGCAAATAGTCCCAATCATAGACGATATAATTGGTGCTTGGGGAATTTGTAACTTCATCCAGTGTGTTTCCTTTTTATCACAAATGGGGCAGATAGGAAAAGGATGCTTACTTAGCTAATCAATCAGACCTCATGATAAGGATCAAGCATCACATACTCTTTCTTTAAAAGATCTTGATAGTTGAACTGAGGACTTTCAGATGAAAACAAAAGGGTTAGTTGAAAACTAAACTATGAAATGAAAGGACTCATTGAGAAGTAAACTATTAAATGTGTGGGTGTAAATGCACGTAAGTAAATTATATACACAATTTTGGTGTAGGCATACACACGTATATTGGTGAGGCATACGCATCACCTAGATCTCCCTTATTCATTGTGAGGAACCTGTTTCTTTGCCACAAAGTGTATGATCCATGAACCAGCAGCACGGGCATCATCCGGAAGCTAGTTGAACATGTAGAATCTCCTCCAAACATAGTAAATTAGAATCTGCATTTTGAACAAGATCCCCAGGTGATTCATCTGCACATTAATGTTTGAGAAACACTGGTATTTCTCACTATGTTCATACTCTATAGATGTCTGGAACCAGCTGCCTACCTCCTTATGTCTGCACAGATACACTAAAAGCTCTTAGTTTTTTCTTTCCTGGCAATGTGAGTCTAGTCTTCAAAATTCTGGCCTTTCTACATCAATCTTGCTGACATATATTGGCTGTCTTTCTTTGTAAATCCTTGTTCTTTCCTGAGTTAAATCTTCACTGAACAACTCCCTGACAGTATTCAGTAGGTCCTCCATAGCTTCTCATCATGTCTCCACTATCATTAAATTTCCCCGACTCTTGAGTTAAATGCTATTTGGTTAAATATTGGTTTGCCCTGGCAAAAATAGATTTAAAGCCTACAATTTGATGACCATTCTGTGTGTGTCAAATATGAATACTATTTTTCTTCTCATAGCCAAGAAGGTTATTCAGTGAATGAAGACAAACACTTAATATGAGTATTTTGACATTTATTAATTTTATTCATCCATCCATGCACTCAATAAGTAATGAGTATCTAACAATGGCCTAGAACAAATATATTACAAAATATAATCAAATGCTGACATTTATTTTAAAAAGAATGTCAACAACTGTGAACACTGAGTTTGCCAAAATTGAAATAAATGGGGCAAATGATGAAATACAGAAAGAAAAGAAATTAAACTATCAGTATATAGTTTTATTTTTTTTAAAGACACTTCTAACCCAATATCAGTAAGCTTTTTTGCTTAGAAATAAGCTCTAATATGGTTTCTCAAAATGATTTTATGTTACTGGCCTCTGGTATTTTAGGACATTGGACCCTAGATATTTATGCACATAATGTCATATATACATATATATATGTGTGTGTGTATATATATATACATATGTATATATATACCCCTTTGCAAGCATTATTTGTATACATTTTCACATATTTGTACACAAGTTAAAGTCAAGTCCTACAAGGGAAAGTGAATTTTTCAGACTAAATTAAGTGGAGTGGGATGTAGGATGACATTGGTCTACCTCCAGAAATCCTGGAAACAACCCAGGCCAGCTGCAATTAAGCTAACAGTTCAGTTTGAATGAAGTTAGGTGTGTCTCAGGTCATTAGAGCTGTTGGCACAGCACTCTCAGATCTGTAGTGGCAGATGTAACAGAGTCCCTGCAAACAGGAAAAGGACCTTTGTAAGGGGGCCCAGCTGCTTGCCTGGACAGCTTTTCCTGGGCTGTGAGATGGTGGTCTCAAGGTCTTTTGGATCCCTCTAGTTCAGTTCTCTCCTTACTCTGGAATTCCTTACCTTCAGCATAATGAAGATATAAAGAGAAGAGAGCCCCTCATTCAAATGTGCCACACAATGTGGCAGTGGCGGGAGTTACTGTGGCCTCCTTATCAAAGTATTGGCATCTGTTTGGTCAGGAATGTAAAGGAGAATACTCTGTTCTCTTCCCATTGCTCATTTTCTGGTCTTATAAACCTAGTGTGATGTGACAATCTCAGATGGGTACACATTCCATGCTGATTCATATCACTTTGGTCATTTTTCAATATCAAAGCTGTTGTACTTACTGAGTTTTTCTTAGGCTTTAAACCTGAACTTGCTAAAAAGTGTTCCGCCTCTGGTACACAGAATTAATTGTCAGTAATGTTTCCTTGGTAATGCTATTTCCATGTTTAATTACCTGAGCAAGACTGTGAGTTAAGACATTCAACAGCACTTTTAACAATTTAACCATTTTAAACACTTTCTTTTTATAAAAGGATCTGATATTAATATAGAAAAGTGTTGACATTTCCTGATATGAATGAGGTACTTGGTTATTTGTCATAATATTAACTCTATTTTTCTGTATATTTGAATATTTGAATTGTATGTGAACTTTATAATTGAAAAATATAATTATAAAACAGTAAAGAGATTACTTAGGTCATGTGACCAAATGGTTTAGTGTTAGGGTTGGTTTGATTTAACTGCAATGATGTCTTCAAGGCATATCTTGGCTTTCCTGATGTGTGAGTAACCTCTTTTTTATATGGCTGCTGGAACTTTCTCCCTGCCTCACTGGCCCTGACTATGTGTGCAGACCACCGAGGGAATGCAATGTGTTGATGGGTACAGAACAGGTTACCTGACCAACCACTGTGGCAAGTGAATGGGATTACCTTGATTGGGTTACACAAAACAGACCTTACCCACAATTCATAAAATGAGAGAAGGAAAAGCTCTGGGGAAGAGAATCCCAGCACTCACTGCATACTCTTTCTACTGAAGCCACTTCCACCTATGGCTGTTGGAAGGGGAAGGGTTCTTCCAACCTTTGCCATTTGACTCTCTTAGATAGAGTCTGCAGAATAAGGCTACCTGGTCAGTGACTTTAGTGTTAAGTTGTTACAGATCAATTATGTATTGGGCAAATTCTCTCTATACTCATTTCAATTAATTGTATTTACCTACATCCCCACTCTGTGCACAAGCATTTACCTCTTTTTAAGGTCATATTAGAAATGCCATCAAAGGGTAACATTAAGGGATGTAAGTGAAGGCAATTAGATAAATGCATTTTTCATAAGCAGCAACTGCTGTCCCTAAACGGAAAATTTCTCTTACTTCTGAACATAGGAAAATTGTAATTATTCTGAATTTTCCAGCCTATGATGACAGGCTGTATTGACCCAGTTGCTGAAACACCTGTATGTTGGCATGAAAAATATTATAGAGCTTGTCTTGAAAGCAGTCTATCCTTGGTTTTCCCAGATGCACCAAAGATGAAGCAGGAGGCTGTCTGTGATTAGACAAGTGAGTTGGCCAACATCACTGGGTTGGCTGGATGGACTAAAATATTTCAGTTTGACCTTGAACTGGCAGAGTCTAAACTGCTTTTTGCCTGCTCCATGCTGTATATTTTAAGCATTGCAAAATATGGAAGTCTCTTAATCAAACCTTTACCATAAATCAGCCATAAAAATAAGCACTGACAGATGTGTCCAAAGACTGAAAGAAATCAGGACAACTAAATGAGAATCAGGCAGTGAATCTAAAGGGATGTTATTACATTCTGCCCCTTTCCATTCGGTTTGACAAGGATCTTTGAATAGAGACTCTGAGTGCAGTGGCTATAGACAGATGTTCCAATTCCCTTAGTCTTGCTTCCCTGGAGCAGCAGAAAGCCATCGCAGCGGCAGTGCCGGGGGTTACCAATGGCTGAAATTAATATGTGATTTAGAGGCAGAAGTTGGAGAAAACATTCATGCATCTAGCTTTGAAAACTATTATATTAAACCTGATGATGGAAATGTTAAGCTTAATGCAGACAGGATGTTTTTTCTGTTCCCAGGAGCAATTGATGATGGCAATGGAAACATCTCCTTCTTAATTGATGTTGATGGAAGGAAATGTATACTTGTCCAGCTGATGAAAGAGACCAGGGGTCTTATAAGGGGAATAATCAACTTACAGAAGTAGCCAATATCATATGCTTTTACATATTTAACTTGCCTCATAAAAATATTAATTAATCTGTCAAAATATATTTTACATGATGGGTTGTCAAACTACAGCCTGCGGGCCAAGTCTGACCACCTTTAATACCACCATTAAATACAGTTTAATTGGAGCCAGCCCACCCATTTGTTTATTAGCTGTTTTTGTACTGCAGTGACAGAGAGTATTTCTAATGGGGACAGTGTCATCACAAAGTGTAAAATATTTACTATCTGGCCCTTTACAGAAAAATGTGCTGGGCCTCAGTCAGTAACAACTTATTTCACTTTTGCCCCTTTTCTCTCAACTTCTTTCACTTCTTATACTTTAAAAAATTTTTGCATTAAAGAATGTCTTCTGTTAATGTGTTTTTTCAACATTTGTCTTAATTTCATTCATCCAAATGTTTTTTTACCCAAAACAGAGCCTCTATATTAGTAAAGTTTCTGAGTCCAAAATAGTGGGTTGCATGTGGGTTTTTTTTCCTCTTCTTTTTTTTTCTTTTCATTTCATCTCATTTCTTTTCTCTTGTAAGTTTTAATAATTTTTCAAGTCAATTTGTCTGAAATTATTTCCCCATTTCAGCAGGATTCAGAGCGTGAATCCTCCTTGTCCCAGGGAAGTACGGCATACATAATGCATGAATCTTAGGGAAGATCTGAGCCTTTGAATTCACAATTACAGGTTGAGCTTAAAATGGAAAGCACCACATTTGGAAGCATCTTGAGGTTTCCCAAAATATTTGTTTGCAGTTCTAATTTCAGTAATTAATATATGGACTAAAACATTTTTCTTATCTTCCGATTCCAGCAGTAAGGTCAGCACCTCATAGCTATAGGGCAAAAAGTGCCTTTAGAGCTTCCTGAGGCAAAGCCAGCAATAACGTTTCAGCAGCAGGCCCCTTGCAAGGGGGTGAGCTCTGCAGGCTGTGCGAGTGATGGCTGGCACCCCTCCTTGGAGGGAGACATGCTGGTCTGTCTTTCCCCAGATGCCCTGTTCCAAGGACCTCTGATCAGAGCAAAAGGAGGAAAAGCAGAATATTTCATCTACCCGACCATAAAAATGGGCAATGATATCTCCCCCTTTATTGTTTTCCATCTTTTTGTATTATTTTCTTTCTAAACTCAACTACTTAAGAGGAATGATACTGCCACACAGGCACAAACCACTGACTCTGCAGCTTCTGGGCTCTTCACAGGCTGTTTGGGTTCCAAGCTTTCTCCCTGAAGCAGGAGTAAATCTGCAGACAGAATATAAAGTGCATTTTGCTGAGGGAAGTTCTTTGAGCTACTGAGCCTCAGAGCAGAAAGGCTCAGTAGCTGCTTTGTGGCTTTCGTCTCCCACCTGTGTTTCCTTACTATTTACAGAAATAATGCATTCGAGTTCCAGGTGGCATCACTATTTAAAAGAATCCCTTCCTAACACCTCAGATAGGAATGCCGAGTTTTTCTTGTGTTCCGGTACTGTATGTAGGAGATGATGTCTGTGTTGTCTGCCCTTCTGCCTTTCTGATATCAAATCAGTTCCTGGGTCTCTTGACACAAAGCGGAGCTCACCAAAAGTGGTGTATATGATCAAGAAAAACAGGAGCCACGTGGTGTTTACAGATTGGTCTTGTTACCTGATTGTTGTTACCTTGAAGCTCTGTGCCTTGCCTGCATGCTGGATTGGCAGAAGAGAGTTTGCCCTGTCTAAGGGTTTCAGCCCCAGGCAAGTTCACTGTGGATTCCGAGGGACCGATGAATGACAATGGAACGTTCTTGGGGTGAAAGGGTTTATTACCTGGCTTGTTCTTCCAGCGGTAGGCCAAGCACTAGAATCACATTTATATCCAGCAGTCTGCAGGTCTGTAATCCATCTCCACCTTTGCCTACACCCAGAGCACTGGGCAGAGCTCTTTAGTGACTCAGTCAGTAACATGTCATTGCCAGTGGGTTTGGAAGCAGTAGCCCAGCAGCAGGCCAGTTACATCCTCAAGTAGTCTGGGGTCAGGTGAGGATCCTGGCCATGGGAACTTCCATTTTCCCCACAGAGCTCTGCTGTTTCAACCAGAATTTGAAATAGTGATGCAATCCATGAATACCACCTAGTGAAACAGAGGAGTTATACATAAAAGTTACACAGAACTATGATATTTGGGGACATGTATATCTGCCATCCATGTGAACATTTTAATTTGGCCAAAGGGTCCCTTGTGGAAAGAGCCCTTCCTTGTTGGCCTCATGTTGGATAGAACCTCCTTAATGTAACTCCTCCAAATTGCTTCTTCTGAGTTTTATTTTGATTTTATGCCCATGACATGTTTTAAGTTTTCTGAGATCAATAGTCATTGGGATTCAATTTCTAAGTTTCCTTTGAAACCATGATTTAAGGACATTGCCTTGAATTTGTTCCATGGCTATTTATTAAGTGTGTATTAGCTAGTTGCTCTCCCGTTGTCTGCCAGATCCAGCCTACCCTTCTCTGCCTGCCTATGTGCCCTTGGAGGCTGACCCATTCATGGCTTGAACTGGGTTTGACCCACAGACATCAGCAGGAGGTCAGAGCATATATTCCCCACTCCCTTGCTGCTTCAGGCTGTGTGGCTGCCGCTGTTCCTTTTCCCTTTAGGACTGCAGCTCCCAGCAGGCAACCCCCACCATGGTTTCAGCTCTCACTAAACTCCAGTACCTCGTTGCCTCCCTACTTCCTCTTGGGGGCTAATTTCTGGGTAGCCCAAATCCCTTGTTAATTTCTTTACACACCTACGTTTAAAAAAAAAAATCTCTGAGAAGGATTCTATTTTCAGTTGAGACCCGAACAATACAGCTTACTATGTGTGAGGTAGATCACTTTTCTAGGGCTGGGGATGCAGTGTGAACAAAACATCAAAAACCCTGCCCTCATGTCATTATATCCTAATAGGGGAAGCCAACAATAAAAATATAGAAACAAATAACTGTATCATGTGTCCATGGTACTATGAAGCAACATAAAAAAATCAAGGGGATAGTGAAAGGTAGTGAGGACTGAGATCAGGTTATTACAGTTTTGTTTACGGTGGTGAGGGAAGGTCTTGATGAGCACAGACACAGAAATCATGTTTCTGCCATAAATAGTACCCTTCTTAGGTGAAGTCATGGTAGAACATATAAAAGCTACTTACTTACTTTTGCTCTACTTAGAATTGTCTACCTTTATTTTTATTTTTATTTGTATATGTGCCTTCTTTTTGTTTTCTGAAGATTTCTGAGACAGTTACTTGAAATCAACTTCTGATTGCTTTGAAATCTTATTTTAAGAAAATTGCCTAATATTTGTTCAAATGCTCTTTCTTGAACATCTATAAGCTGTTCATTCCTCATTTGTTTTCTCAGAGGTCTAGGGGCAAGAGCAGAAATGGGACAAGTAGGTAGGAATACACGGCAATAATCCAGGCAAAAAATATGACGTTGGCTTGGACTGAGTGGAATGGTGGAAGGGATGAGGAGTGGTCTGATTCTGAATTCATTCTGAATATGGAGCCAGAAGAATTCCTGATAGATTATGTGTAGTGAATCAAGGTGAAAAATTAGGAAAATAAAATTAAAAACAAAAAACAAAAAACCACCAAGATTTCTGGCCTGAGCAGCTGCAAGGATGGGCTAGACAACTATTGGGGCATATTATACATAGAGGAGGAAATCAGGAGTTTCACATCATACATATTAATTCTGAAGGGTTCATTGATATTCAAATAGAGATGTGCCAGGGGTAGTTGAGTTTGCAGTTCACTGAAGGGGTCCAGAAAGAATAAAAACATTTAGGAATGTTACTTAAAGCCAAGGAACTCAATGAGATTACAGAGTGAGTGAATGCATGTAGAGAAGCAAGTCTCCATGGAAGCAATCCTGCACATTCCAGTGTCTAAACTTCACACACCCACCAAAAGGAGATAGAAGAAATAACCAGGGAGTGAGGAATAAAACTAGGAAAATTTGATGTCAACCAGTGCTATAAAACACCATGTATGAATAATTTCTCTTGGAGATTACAGCAAGAAAAAATTTCTCTTAGATAATGAGCATTTTATAACTTATACTCTTCCACTTATTCTTCAAGTAGTAGGACTCTGAGGACAAGATTACACAGACACACACATACTATATGTATAAACATTAACACATATATGTATGTACATATACACACATATACTATACTCACATCATATATTCTGTATGTATATATGTGCATGACAACAGACAGATGATAGATTTTATCCGGTCCTGTGTTTGGTGGTATATTTTTACTAGCTACCTCCTCTCAACACCTTTAGAAAGATGTAAATAAACTGAATTAGCATAACAGTATATTAGAGTTATTATCACAAATCATTATTGCAAAGATTCAAACATGATTTAGATAAGCTCATAGCCCATGAAGCAATATTTATATTAAATAGGAGTTAACATAAATTACTACTTTTAAGTTCACTTTAAAAACAAGTTCTCATTCTGTATCTCTTAGTGAAAATGGTTAAGAAAGTTCTTTGAGATAGACTAACTGTCCATTCAGCATGTAAAAGGGCCCCAGGCCTGATTAGCGTACATCTCATTTGGATGAATTTTCTGATAAATGTGGGAAGAAGAAAACTAGAAACTGTACTTTCAATAGATTGTAATTAATGCAGTGATTCTAATTTCCTATGAAAATAAGAAAGAAATAAAGTCCAGACTCACAGGATTTAAACACTAGAAATGACACGAGAGGCCTCAGTTCCATGGAGGGCAGTTGATATGGAGGCTATGTACCTTATCTTGGTGAAGAAATGCAACCACTAAGCAGCCTGGAGAGAGTGCATATCTTGTCACACAACACACTGTGATTAATTCCCTGGGTGGCCCAGCTGCAATCTCAGCTTGAACACTGCAGTTTGGGATACCAGAGTGCGATTTTTCATCAACTAAAATATTCTTAAGGGAAGAGAACGAAACAAATTATTTTGAAACAGTATGAAAATACTAGCTTGCAAGCAAGCAAATTCTTAAAGAAAATAACAATATGCTAAGTTATTTTGGGGGATGAGGATAGGAATGAGTTAGGAAGTGGTAATGTAGCTGTTGGTAACAACATTGCCTGGGTTATTGAAAGACCTAGAGGCCACTGAGAATGGCTCAATGAGAATTCTGGTCGAGTTTGGGCATGATAAAAATCATGGTATCTCCAACTGTTACCTTTAGAGAGTCTGCCTCTGAAATGAAGTGGATATTGCAATCTGTCCATTATCACTTCTCTCACCGCTTTCTCCTGTCCTTTGTTTCCCACTTCATTGGCAAGGAGTAAGTTGCTGGGTTGTCA